>NC_049171.1:4697994-5967994 GCF_009769625.2 Cygnus olor
CCTTCTTTTTCTCACTCCCTTCTTCCCTTTTTTCCTTCCTTCCTTCCTCTCCTTCCATTTCTTCCTTCCTTTTCCCCTTTCCTTCTTGCTATTGTATCTAAAGTATTCAAAAGCAACCTTTAAAAATATATATATATTAGCGACAAAAATAAAATAAAAAATCTGACACGAGATGTTTAAAATATTAGAGAAGCCACTCTTGAGTTAATATATTCTTATTGATGTATTACTAGAAAAGAAGTGTGATTTATTTATATGGGATACTGTATAGCGCTTAGGAGCAGGATGTTTTGATTACTGCTAACACCTATCGCTTTTTTTGAAGTCGGACAAAATATTTATTATGTATTTTTAATATACATTTGAAACTTATACTCTCGCCTTTGATATCTTCCCTGAATATGCCAAGAGATAGATAGCAGTGCAGTAGTAGTTTTGCACTTAGATCAGGGTAGAGAAAACCTTGCATTTTCATGCTGGATTTCCTTTACTATCAATCTTTAAATCCTTGAATAATTTGATCGCTTTAAAAAGAGAGGGAGAGGGAGGGAGAGGGGGAAGAGAGAGACTTGACTACAATCATCTGCACAGGTAATTGGAATCTTCTTAACAGCAACTGAATAAACGGGAGTTGAGCTGAGCTGAGATTTGAGCCGCCCTTCAGCTGGGAAATAAGAACGACAGTCAAACACTACAGACTCAGACCTCAGCTGACGGCAGCTAGGTCTTTTTCAGCTAACGATCTCTGCCTCTCGGAGGTCAGCTCTGGGATCAAACCCGAAAAGAATTATCCCCTTTCCTAGGGATAATTAGCATCAGCTGAAATCCGAGAGACGAAGACCTAGGCACCGACAGCACGAAGCTGGCAGGAGTTTGCAACACCTCCGCGCTGCCAAACCCTCTCCACAGCCAGCTGTGCCCGGGGAAGGGGCCGGGAAATGTTTGGTATCCATCCCCCCAAATTTTTCCCCTTTCCCCTCCGCCGGCTCCGCCGCTCAGCCCCGGCTCGGGCTCCGGGAGCTGTCCCTTCAGCACCACCGCGTCACCGCTGCTGCCCGGCTCAGCCCCGCGGCTCGCTCAGGGAACCCCCAGAAAGCCCAGACAAAAAAGAAAAACACTCCCCCCCTCTTGTGCTATAGCCTCCTTGTCGCTCTGGACTAGCATCAGTGTGAGCAGAGCCCGAGAGGTCTTCTACTGTTGGTCACACTCTTTCTCATGTAGGGGTTTAACCGCACGTGTGCCTTCCCTCCATCTCTGCTCGCCATCTACAAACTTGTGTGAGGCTGTTGTTACAGCTTTGTCTGAGGAAGTGGTGGCTGAAATCAGCTCTCTGCCGCGGCAGTATCACGTCGCCTAAAATATCTCCTAAATATCGATTTTTCAAGGTGGATATTACGAACAAGGAAAGGCAATATTGGGACAAGAGGTGCGTGTTCCAGGAGACTGAGCCAAGTATTGTGCTCCCCCCGACTGCATTATTCGTTTTGTATTGTGAATGAAACTATGCTTTTCAAGCTTGTTCGAACGTGTTCCCACGTCAGGCCTTTAGACTGATATTGTTTCTCCTCAAGGTAAATGATAATAATGACAAAAATAACCAGAATACTCAGATCTCGCAAATGCTGAAGAAATGGGTATCTATCAAGAATTCCAAATCTTTCCTCTAGCTTTGACTTTAGATATTTATATTGACAGATGGTTACCAAACGAAGTGACACTGTCAAAAACGAGTTCCACACCGGTCTGGAGCGCTATTGAAACCACGTTTCCAAAAAAACCCTTTCGTTCCCCACACGAGATGAAACCGCCGATTTAAAAATCCGGCGCCAGGGAGCACGTTTCTCAAACTCACTATCAGGGATCCCCAGGTTAAACGGGGAATGATAAAAGGAGACAAGGAAGCTCTGGATTCAGCGAGAGTATCCGAGAGCTACTGAGAAACAAATCACTTATAAAGAGCAAATGGACTGTGAAATATGAAGTGCTCTAAGCTAGTTTGAACGTACTTCTGTCAAACGTCAAATTACCACTATTTCTGCAGTAAATCCAAACTACACCTAACAGTGGAGCAGGGAAAGAGAGAGAAATAGAGAGGGTTTCACTTTTACAAAAATTGATAGACGCAAGTATTTGTAACCTCTTACCTCTTCTTATCACACCTCCTTGCCCGTTCAGTACAAGTCCACATTGGGCCTCCACTGAGCTCTTAAGCAATGAGGGGGGGGGGTAGGGGAGGGGGGAAGGAAAGAAAGGAAAGAAAGAAATCAGATATAGAAACCCACAGACAGATCACATAGCTTTTGCTTTGTTACACGATTCGCTCAGGAACAATAGTTAGGGTGAGCTAGAAAAACACGTTACTGTCATCCAACTCAAGTGGTCTGGCGAAAGCGCACTGCTATCCTGCAGCCTGTCCCTACCCCATGAAATGCAGGGCAATTGTCACTTTCATTTTCATTTAAATAAGAGTTTCTCCTGGACTGGGGAGGTAGATCGGCCGTTATGTTGGCAGGATAGAGGGACAAAACAAGTACTCTTGAAAGAACAGTGTGTTCACACTCTATAGTTGCACGCACCGTTGTAAAAATGCATTTTATATAATATTTTTGTATATTAAGTGTGTATTAATATACATATACAGTGCTAAATTCATATATATGTTTAGTGACATATATACAGCGACTTACAAAGTGTGCACACAAAGAGCATAAACAACAGAAGACCGATTGGGCTTTGTCGGCTACACAAGTCGTAAGAGTGTAACAAAGGGGCTGAAGAACCCAGTCTCTCTGTGCGTGTGTCCGCACATAGGTGGGTATGAATATGCATCTGTGTGCGCACACATAGGCACCCATGTGTGAGTGTGGCGTGAAGAACCGTCCAAAAGCCTGTCTACAGCTTCTGGTGCACATCCGAAGAGATCTCACTTTATTCTCCTGTTACAAGTCTTATTATTTGGGGATCTTCGCCGTCCTTAATAAATATTTTTATTGGAATCATAAAAGACTTGAAAGGGTTGGTTTTTCTTTGGGTTTTCCTTATGTTGGGGGCTAAAACACCACAACAAACCAAACCTAAATCTTTGCCCAGTGGAAATGTGTTAAAGACGCATTTTCCTCTACAAACAAACGAGGTATTGGACATGAAAGAGGCCTTTAAGGGTGTTAACCTACTCAACAGCCCGTGAAGAGTTAAGTAAATGCGGAGAGAGTCGGTGCATAATAAAAACCCCACTTTACAAAACAACCTTTACAGTCCTGGCTCTCTCCCCCACTTTCACCATATTGGCTCTGGCCCTGTAAGACCTTCCTTTTCAAGGCTCTTTTTTATTTTAAGTGTTCTGCCTTAAAGTGATTATGAAATCAATATGAAAAAAACTTGGCTACTGAGCATAAATTAAAGCGGTGATGGGAAAAGGTGTGACAGTTTTCTTTGTTGCCCATGGAAAATCTTTTTAGGGCACTGAAAGATGCCACTCCAGCTCCAAGACTGTTTGCATCTGTTAGGCTGACTTAAACCGCCCTCGAAACTATTGGACATTCACTTAAAATTCTGTGCAGGGAAAAGTATATTTACATTTGTTGCATTTGAAATGAGGCATATGCTGATGAACGTTTTAAAAAGAAAGACTAAGGGAGCAGGGGGAAGACTGGTTAGACCATAATTTTGGTTTAAAACTATTTGTGTTCTGTCCTCTTTCTGTTCGCCACCAAAAAGCTTCCCACTAAGCCCAAGGTGATATTCGCAAGTGTCCAAGTGTATTCTGAATCAGCTAAATCATAAAGATAAATATTCATATTTTCAACTTCTCGCTTCTTAAGCTTTTAGATATCCCAGAACACTTCCCTCATCTGTTCGGGAAAGGAGGGAGGAGGAAAAATAAAAAAAAGATAAGCTACAAAGGCGTTAACTAGGGAAACGAGGCTATTTATCTTCAAATAAAGTGTGATCGAAAAAATAATATTTTCGAAAGAAATTCTGTTTATTTTTTTCTTCTTTAAATAAACAAAAAAAGAATTTGCCTCTAGCAGTTTAACCAACCTCTTTTTTTTTTTTTTTTTTTTAAGGGAAACATGTTGTTTGGTCGGATGACATTGCATAAATGACCAGTTGAATGGCACTAAGTCGAAAATTGGATAAACTATGGTGCTTTTTTGCCCGGGACTTAGGCATTGTCTGCTGTCTTGCAAACGTTCCTAATCCCCCCTTTTGAAAAATACAAGGCTTTGTGCCTGCCAAAGAAAAAAAATTTGTACAGATACAAAAAAATCAGCAGCAGACGTGGTTATAAAAAGGAGTAAATAGGTTTTAGTTGGGCTGAGCAGTGAATGGCAGATTTTTTTTTTTTTTTTTTTTGAGGGGGGTAACATAAGGAGATCCTTGTGAAAAATGTAAACAAAAAATGCCCAGAGAGGATAAAATTATATAGTGAATTTTAATGGAGAAAGCCAGGTTTAAATAGTTAGGGTTTCCTCGTCAGATATATAAAAGATAACGTTCTTTGTTGTTGGGTTGTTGGATTGTTTTCCTCCTTAAAAAAAAAAAAAAAAAAAGGGAGAGAGATATTTTTTTTCTCCAATGTAAATAGAGGTTTTAGGATTTTGTTTGTTTGTTTGTTTTCAAGGGAAGAAAATAAACCTTCTTAATTTTATAAACTTCGGGTTTTTCCGAATCTTTGACGGCTATATATTTTTGGAAAGAACAACATAGAGAGCTTTGTATGACTGGGAGCGAGATTTGAGGGAAAAGTAAGTACAGTAAATACGGTCCTATTTGTCTCTCTCTGCTGTTTGGGGAGCTTTAGTTCTTCAGCTGGTCGGAAGAAGGAAGGTTTGCTCTTGATTTGGGGGAGTTTTCGAAATGGCTGTTATATACAGGAGGGCGTTGTTTGCAATTTTGGAAACAATTTTCATTTCGGTACCAGCTTCATTTACTAGAGGTGAATTTTTAGTTCAAGGAGAAAGGATTTCTGAGCGGATAAAGCTGAGATTAAGATACATAGAAATAGAATTTTTTGATGGGTCCAGGTGCCGGCTGGGGGGCTGGGGGGGGGGAACAGCTCATTGAGTAGATAGATGAATTCAGCTGCATCTGCTTATATCTCTCTCCCTGTTAACGTCTAGATCGGATATTGCGAGGCAGTTTTATCATACAGAGCATTTCTGACGAACATTTACTCCCGTTTATTTCTCCCTTACTTCACGCCTCGGAGTCCAACGGAAGGCTTGCCTTTGTATGTTTGTCGGAAAGCCACCTTTTTTCTGCCCTGCCTTTTTTCTCTTTCCCTGCTCCATCCCTTCCTGACCACATTTGCCTGCGGTGTCGGTGCAAGTTATTTAAACGCTTCCGTTTGCCGAAAGCAGGGAAAAGTTTAGGAAAAGCGGAAAGGTCTCTTTGGTTTGGTTTAGTTTTTGGTGCTGGTGCCTTTGGTTAGAACTGGCACACAGGGACAGGGACACATAGGGACACACGCACCCCGAGATCTCCGGATGAGTCCCCCCCGCTGAAGGCAGGAGCGAGTTTTTTGTTTGGCGAGCAAAACCCGTCGCTTTTTCACATTTTTATTGCTGCTCTTCTGGAGGGGACAGGCTCCGGATCGGGTTTGGGATGAATCTTCCCTCCTTTGTATGAGCTACACGAGAGCTATTCTGAGCAGAGGAAAATGGGGAGGGCGGGGGGGGGGGGGGGGGGGGGGGGACCAGGGCAGGGGGAGGGGAGAAGAAGGTGCCTCGAAAGGAGATCGCATGCTATTTACCTGCAAATCGTCTGCTCCCGAGGCTGCAAGCCCGAGGCTTGGTCCTGGCAGGAGTCTTTGATCTGGATGCATCCCATATTGGGACCCATGGCTCATAAGAGACAGGTCGTGGCGGCGGTAAGCATCTAAGCACCCCAGCTCTCTCCTCTGCTCGTCCAAGCAAGAGGACTTGAGCGCCCGCGCATTGTGCAGGTTGATAAAATCAGTGGGTTCCCCATGGTGGATCTGCTGGTAGTATTGCTGGGAGTGGTGGAGAGAGTTCAAGGAGTAAGCGTCGGGGTTGACTGCCGGGTGGCTGTGTTGGAACTCGTAGTGGAAGGACTGGTGATGCAGTGGGGTGTACTGGTGGTTAGTGGAGAAGTACGGGGAGGCGAACTCGGTGCCCGTGGTAGAGTAAGTGAGAGGAGACGAGGAGGAATAGGCGACGGTCGAGTTGGCCACAGACTCCAGGCATCCAAGCTGCATCAAACGGTAACTGTTTGATCCGTCATGACGTATCTGAAAGGAAGAAGTGAAAAGAAGACCCCAAAACTGGAGGTTTGTCATTTAAAGCCCCGGGTGCGGTTCTTCCAAGCACGTTGTCCTGCATAGCTTCTCCCACTGCAGAAGCGTCTAAGCCTGCGAGCTGCAACCCCAGCAACAAAAGATCCTTTCCTACCTTGGGCTGGTGCCATAAAGGTCTGTTCAAAAAATCATAAACAGCCCAGCCTGCCCTTAATACCGCCGAGCGAAAGGAATCCACGCACTGAAATAAAATCTATCTATCTATCTGTCCATCCATTCATCTATCTATCCATCCACCTCCTGATCACAGCTGTAATATCTGGGGCTGACACAAAAACTCATCAAACAGAGGAAACTACCGAGAATACACACAAGTCCCGTCCCTATGTTACAGCGTTACACATTGAGAAAGCTTTGCCGCCTGCTTGCCTTCCTTTCTTCCTTCCTTCCCTTCTTTTTTTTTTTTTTTTTGAACCCCTATTTTTCTTTCTTTTTTAAATAACGAATCAGATCCAAAATTCCACCCCCCCCTCCTTTTCCTGCGTTTCGAAAGAAAAGGGGAGTCCTGTTTTATAGCGAGAACTCCCCATTCCTGGCGAGCTGGTGGTGATTTCTCTCCACTTCATTATATTATTAGGGGTATTATTCTGATTTTCGTTCTGGCAACGGTTTTAACGTGGTAATGAGTTGCCCTTTCTGGCGACAGATGTCATAACGAATTTTCTCTCTATACTTCTTTAAGTTATCTCTGAAGCTGGATTATAATTAAATGTAACGGTCCAATATGGATTTAAAAAAATGGAAACAACCACACAGGCACATTCACACACACATATGCACACACACGCACACACACATCCACACACGCGCGCACACACACACTCACACACTCACACACACAAAATACCTCTGCATCGTGGACGAGACCTGGAAAGGTAGTTGACATTTTTTGGTTCTCCGAAAAAAAGAGAGGAAAAAAAAAAAAAAAAAAAAAAAGGTCTGGATAAAATTCCCCTCTCCAAATTAAAAAATAAAATAAAATAAAATTTGAAAAATCCAAAGTTCATGTATTTCCCCACTTTTTTTTTTAGAAAAAATCTCTACAGACAGAGAGAATTTGCAATGTATCTGCATAGATCAGATCTCTCGCTTTTCCATGCACCTCCTTAAAAACCTGTAGGAACAAAATTTTCCCTCTGCACAAAAGCTGCTCCCTGGATCAGATTTTGTACTTGCTGGGTATTTCTTTGGCTGATGTCGTAGGTCCCTTGGTAATATAGAAGTTTTGAAAATTAAGCATCAGCACTGAGAACTGGGAGGACAATAGATAGAGGAGCTTCATCCCAGGAGACAAGGAATAAATATTGTATCTTCGCCTAATAAGGAACTGTAGGTTCTTTCAACATTTTTATACATTTTTCCTCCACTCTTTAGAATGCTTTTTCTTACCCAGGCTAATATGGGAGCTAATCTGATCGAAGGGGGTATTTTGTGTACATTTTATTGGGAAGACATAAAGCTAATATATATTAATATATATTATTAAACCGTCCTTTTCAATAGGTAAGTGCTCCTTCCTGTTGATTATACTGCTTTTAAATATTGACCAGAATCTAAGATTGCACATCTGTATGTGTGTCTGTTTAACTGTATTTTTTTTCCTAAATGAAAACTATGGTTTTTTTTTTTTTTTTTTTTTTTTTTTTTTTTACCCTTACATTTACATCGAATTTAAGTCCACCCCACACTCCAACCTGCTTTTACAGCTGCCTAATATGCTATCTTGCAGGCTTCTTTAAATAGCAATTTCAAAACATAAAACTAGGGTGAGACCACGAAGTATCACTGCAGTGGCATATTATATGGAATTATACTTAAAATACATATAGATCGACGGAATTACATTTATGTACATATGAGAAAGAAAAAAAAAATAAAGAAGGAAACGCACAAGCTAAAGACCCTTGATAGCTTTTTTCCCTTCGAGATTTCTCAGTGCTGATATATTTTACTGGTGGGACTGCACAGAGGCTGGGTCGCACAGCTGAGGGGTTACGTTCCTTATTTATTTAATGACACCGGTCCAAGGAGTTTCCAGGCGGGGATCAGACCCCTGCCTTCTCAGCCCTGTGCCTGTGCTCCTGCCCCTGGTAGGGGCTCTCCGGGTGACTGCACGGGGGGCTCCCAGAGGGGCCGCCCGCGCCCAGGCGAAGCTCGGGGGGAGCCACACGCCCCCCGAGAAGATGCCAGCCCAAATGGCATTTCCCGCCGCGGTGGCTCCGCTGATGGCTAGCTTCCACAAATGATAAGCCCGGAGATAGGAGAGGGTGTAACTTGCTTTTAATTGCCATTTAATTTGGTTTGCTTTTAAGTGTTTGAGCAGCGAAGGTGTCTTAATAATAAGCCGCAGGCAAATAGGCATGTGGCTCTCTCCCTCTCTCTCCTTCCTCATTTTTTTATTTTTTATTTTTTTTTAAGGTCCAGGTTTTGGGAGGGTTTATTGGTATCTGTTCATGCAGGCTAACAGGACCTGTCATTCAGTCCTCTTTTCTTTATACAAATGGACAAAGGCACACGACTGGAATTGAAATGCATTGTCTGAAATGGAAAAGTGCGATTATCCAGGCGTGCACAAGGGTCAGCAGCAAACACTTTCTAACTCTACAGCACTGTGCGAGCGAACTCATCTCGACAGAGTTGTGTGCCCCCCCCCCCAACACACACCTTTCTTAGTGAAGAAAGAGCTATAGGAGGGGAAGGAGAAGGAAGGAAGTAAGGAAGGAGGAAGGAAGGAAGGAAGGAAGGAAGGAAGGAAGGAAGGAAGGAAGGAATAGTTTTTTCTCTTAAGTTGGATTTCCTACAGTGATTGCTCTAATGTGGCTAACGCAATACACTTTCCCCTAATATATATTTGAGAAAATTCTATGAACTCTTCCAAATTCAGGTTCTGCTTGAACCCTTCAAGATCTCGATCAGCAAACTCCAGCACACTGCTGGGAGCCTGGCGAGCACAGCTTGAGCAACCACAGCAGGCTGGAGCGGGACGGGTTAGTCCCCCACCAAAGGGGTCCGGGCCCCTTGAGCACACCCTCCGGTTGGAGCGAGACGTGTCCCATCCCTTAGAGAAGGGGAAACCCCATCCCACAGAGCAGGAAAACCTCACCTCCCAGCTAGGTGGATTCCTCCCAACAGGTTATATTCTCCTTCAGTCCTGTCGTTTTTTTTTTTTTTTTTTTTTGGTGGGGAGGGGATTTTCCCTGATCTTGCCAAGGCGAGGCCAGCTCAGCATGAACGGGGACACAAGGGACAAGGGGATACGAGTAGGGCCACTGGGGCAGGGGAGGCAGCGCAGCCCCTGCAGTGATTTCCCATCTCTCCGGGGCAGTAACGATGTCACCAAGTCACCTCCACAGGACACCTCGGCCGCCTATTCAATTCCTATTATTATTTTAGGGGGTGGGAAGCTACGGGAGAGGTGGGGACAGGGTGTAGGCGCAGTTCCTTTCTCTTGCATCCTGTGGGTGCCTTGGTGAGTTTGTCAGCCCGCACCTGGGCCGGAGGACACGGCCAAGGACTGATGCCTTCCCGAGCTGCCAGCAGATCACCCCTCTGCAGGAGATCCGCTTCAAGAGATCGCCCCCGGCCGGCCCCTTCCCCCTCCCCAGACACAGCCGCCCGGACAGACTGACAGCCGCAGCACCAGGCAGCTCGGAGCCCAACTTTGCTTCAAACAACAACAAAGCCAGCGAAATGGTTTTGTTTGGAGGAAAGTTTATAAGAAACCCGGCTTGCCAGATGCACTTTACTGGTCAGTTCCATCTGTTAGCTTCGCTTACAGACCCTAAAAATCACATAGACCGTTTGCGCTCCTAATTCCCCCCAATCCAATTAATAACGAGTGAAACTGCAAAGCACTTATTAATTGCTCCCAAAGAAATTCTTTCAGGAAAGTTAATTGGGATCTCTCTGGTTGTCCAACCAGCACCATAAGCTCCTGGTCAGAGCAGCCAGACTTCATGTTGAGTTTCGTTGTGCCTGGGCACGTTGTTTATCCCCCACTCAAAGTTTGCTTCTGTTTCTAGTTTACAGCAGGTGTTTTTTTTTTTTTATCTTTTTTTTTTTTTTTTTTGGAGGGGGGGAGGGTCTGATAAAAGGGAAGGCATACTGGAAAAACAAAAATAGGCTTCCCTCTGGGATGAGCTCAGTTTCCCTGGTAGTTCACTGAAGTGTGCAAAGTGGCTGATGCTGCTGCAGGGACAGTCTGGGACTGTTGTCTGGCTGCTGTACGAGAGCAGCTCCCTGGACTCACAGAGCTCACTCACCTCGTGTTTGACCTGAAAGTGTTCCCCAGCATTTAGAAACCCCAAATTGCATTTTTTTTTTTTTCCTTTCTCTCTTAGCCACTGCATTCTGCTGGTTGCCCAGTATTTTATTTTTTTTTATTTTTTATTTTCCAAATTAAGAACCTTCTCTTCCACCATGAGTCTACCAAAGCTAGGTCCTTGCTGGAACTAAACTTCTGATGACTTTTTTTTTTTTTTTTTTTTTTTTTTTTCTGTGCCTGAAGGAAACTGGAGAGTAGTTCGGGTCTTCACAGGGAGCTGGAGGACAGCAGAGACAGGACATCTCTGGAGCAGGGTTCATCCTCTGTGATGTCTTTTTTTTTTTTTTTTTTTTTTTTTTCTATGAAGGACCCACAGATGTCTCCTTCACTGACCACCAAGGACTCTTTGCTAATAATATATATTTCCTTCGTTTTGTCTTCTGCTGAGCCTGAAGTCTGGGGGTTGTGAGCTTTGGGGACACTAGGCTGGCCTAAAACAAAAGAAGCCTAGAGGCTGTTTATTTTTTTTTGTGTCACTGTGCTCCTGCTCATTGTTTGCATATTATTGTCAGTCCTTTGTCTCATCCCCCAGTCAAGGCGTTTTCTGGTTCTTCTACTCCCCCAGCTCAATGAACTTCTCACTCATGTCTAGCAGAGGGGGTAAACCTGACGTGGTCCTTCGAGCATCATCACCCCACTTCCCTCCCTTGAACTTCACATGCAGGGAAAACTTTGGGAGAAGCACCCCCACATGCACACACAGATTGCCCACCTCCATCTCCAGGCACACTTCTTACCTGTCTGTGTGCTACCTTTCCACTCATCCAGAGAGAGACAAACTCTTTGCTAAATAAATAAACCCAATAAACTCTCAGTGGGGGAAAAAGACCACAGAGAGAGCTTTTGAGGGGTTGAAGTATAGATTTTTTCACTTGTTTCTCTTTAAGAATAATTATTTTGAATTTACAAGTTATAGCTATGCATTGCTTTCTCTCCTCCAAGCAGGGAAAAAAAGATTTGACAAAGGATTTCACAGGCTGCTCTTGTGAGCAATGAGTGGGGGGAATCTTGGAGAGGGTTTCTTCAACTCAGCTGCAGAACCAGAGATGTCCAGTCCTGGGCTGCTGCAGAAACCTGCTCATTCCCCTTCCCTCTGAACGTAGTGAACCTCTCTGATGCCCACTACCATATTTCCTCCTGCTTGCAAATTTGTATTCTGCCTCACCACAACAGCCGAAAGGCAACATAATGGGACAGAGAAAATGCATTTGCAAGCAATTAAAACGCTGTGAATATATTAGTTGAAAATTAAAGGGGATAACTGGTGTCTCCAGTCATTTCTTTGACGGCAGCAAGACTTCCTTCTTGCTGAGGTTTTCATGAAGACTCAAAGGCAGTTGTATTTCTAACCAATTGCTTGGCATCATTCACAGTCAGTGGGTAAGAGAGAGGGGAGATGGTTTCAAAGGAGCCATTGTTAATCAATATTGCCTTGCAGAAAACTAGACCAATGCTCATTTGGAGTGAATGCCATTCATACCACTCTGCAAGGATCAGAAGGTTAGAGCTTGTGGACACTACATTGCAACGTGACTTTTTAGGCAACCTGAACATTTGATGGGGAGGACCCATCCATTATCTGTCACTGAGAGAGCATCTTCCCCTCTTTTTTTCTGGTTCATCTCCTACTGTCGTCATCATCCTTAGTGTCTCCTTCTCTGCAGTCTGCTGCACACTGCTGGCCAAAGAGGGCTGTGAGCCTCATAGTCCTTGTCTCTGCCCTGTTACTTCTTTTGACATATCTTGGTGAAGTGACTTCCTTGCTTTCTCCCTCAAGCATACTACTCCATAATGACAGAGTTGTGGTTTCTGTGTAGGAAGAGTTACTTCCTACATGGACCTGCACCTTGTGGTTGTCTTCGCCACTCAACTCATCTTGCAACCTTCTCATTTTCTCGCATTCCTGTATGTTTCTCTGCAGCTCCCTGAGCTGCTGAGTGTCCCATTCCATCTGTCTTTGCTCTCCAGTGAGAGCCCAAGAAAACAACTTCTCTTGGCTCAGGCTTGTAGAGGGGTGGAGATCCTAATGGGGAGGCTGCATATGGCCCCATCTTACATGGCTCCTAGGCTGTACCTGCTCCATGGAGGCATCTCCACCTAGTCTTCCTTGACAATAGCCTCTGGTTTATCTGGGTCTTTCACATGCTCCTGCTTTAAGTCATTTATTTTATCTCCAGTGATGTGTTTTCAAGCTGTCTCTCTGCCTTTTCTCTCTCTCCTTTAGGCACCTGCATCAGGAAAGCCAGCCTGGTTCCTCTCTTTCACTTTTGGGATTTTCCCCCTTCCAAACCTCACACAACACTGCACTTTTGCCAGTGCCTTTTTACTGCCATGTTCCTCATTTCTTTCAGCATCTCTACCGCATCCCTTATGGGGGAACATGATGACTGGCTGTGGCAGTTGTCCTCCTGCCACTTCTGCAAACACTGAGACAATAAAAAGCCCCCCTTCCCTCCTTCTAGTTTTGTCTTGAAAGAAAAAGCTACTTCTTCTGTCAATTGCTCCTGTCATCTCTTAGAGGCCATTTTTATTTTCCATTGACCTCTTCTGTACTTGAAGAATGTCCTATTACTTTATTTATATTGCTCTCTTGTGCAATACTTTCATTCCTCAACTTGGCTGCTCTCACATTTCTTACACTTTCTTCTGTTCATTAAGTAATCTTCACAGACCTCTTTCTCTCTGCCTGGTCTATCTCATTCATGTAGGTCACCTTTTTTCCCTTCACCCTTATATCTGTTTCTGATTTTGTGGCTATCTGAAGGTTGTGGCTATCTGAATTTACTCTTGTGCATAACAGAATCAGGATAATTTGGGAGAATCCTTTAATAATCTCTCTTTTTGTTGCCTATCTAATGATTTGTTAATTTTCTCATATTCTGTATGTTTTGCTGTTTTGGTGAAAGGGAATATTTCATTTTAATCAGACACCTAACTAGACTCTAATTGATTTTCAATGTAAGAGCCTTACCTTCACATCAGTAGCTTTCCAGTCATTTCCTCTTTTCTTGTAAGCAATTGATGCTTTTCAACTCTGTTTTCAAATTTTGGGAAAGGACGCTGACACAGATATCCAGCAATGTTTTATGCCCTCATGTTTATATCAAGACAGAAGCCAGAAGTTTTTCCTTAAAAACTTTTCTTTGTGATATCATTTTTTTTTTAAGGTTGTGACCATGTGTTTTCTCACTCTGACCATACTTTCTAACTGTTTCATCTAAGAATTCTTCTGCAATATCAGTGCTGAAAGTTATTTTCACTGTTAGTGTCACACTGAGAAACTGTTAAAAGGAAACAGAGACGTAACCATCTCTGTTCATGAAATGAGATGAGGTTAGCAATTTCGCAGTAGAGCAGAATGAAACCTGATTCTGGAAAACCACACCATGGTGAAAAGCCTCAAATTGTGACTTAAACATTAACAGTGTACCTGTCACAAATTCTTTCTCCACTTTTTGTGATATGGAGATTTGAACCTAGTCATAGAATCGTAAGATCACAGAATGGTTTGGGTTGGCAGGGACCTTAAAGCCCACCTGATTCCAACCCCCTGCCATGGGTACAATCCCTGCCCTCACCCCATGCTGTCCAAAGCCCCATCCAGCCTAGCCTTTCTAGGTTCAATAATTTTTTGAAAAGTTTATGCATTTCAACAGTGGTATTCCTGAGGACCAGGATGTAACAGTGGAAAAAATTAGAATTTGAAGAACTGTCCTTCCCTGCCACTCCCACTTGGCTTTGGTGAATTGTGATGTCTGTACTTTCCTTAAAATATTTCACTTTCAATGAAATATGAAAGATACTTTCACTGCTTCTTTTTTAAACTTGCTACTGAAGAAAAGTTACAAAGTTTATTTTTATGGAAAGCACTATAGGAAAATGTCTGGGATATTCCTGCTCAGTGATATAGTATTGTATCCATACTCCATAAAAGCAAAAGGAAAGACCTATGTGTGACAGGGATTTTGTGCCAATCCATCAAAGTTCAGTGGCAACTGTAATCACAACCTTATATTTTGCTGTTCAGGAAAAAACTCTGATGATGAAACACAAAATCTGACAGTTAACTAGTGCATCTAATTAAACCTTTTGTGTGTATTTATCTTGCCAGTCTTAGCCCACAGGCAATTTTAAACCAAACTCTCCCCCATGTAACCAGCTAAACTAGGCCTTTAGAAATGCTTCTGCTTACAAACTGGTTAACATGATATTATCCACATAATTTTCTGGATGCCTTTCAATATTTGAGGCAAAATCTCACCATTAAACTTTTCTCTGGTAGTGGAGAATGAAAACATCTGTAGACTGTGATGTATTAAATATGTACCTTATATTAGAATCATCCATAATTAATGCAGACATTCCAATAAATAATACAGTGTCAGGTTCTTTGGATTATTGAGTGTACTCCACTGTGCTCATATACTTATGCATTGGCAGTAATAGTGAGCAAGTTTCCTTACCTAATTAAACACACAGCTGTACTATATGTTTAAATAACATTGAGGTTATGTCACAAACTTAAAAGAGCAAATTCAAAGGTAAGGCTGACATCTGTGTCCTCAGCTCACGAGTCATGTATTGATAGCTTTTTCCTCACCTGGTTTCCTGTGTGGGTATAAATTTTCAAGGATTTATTTTACTCCTTACAGTTAATTTGTAGCCTTAACACTTTAAAATTAGGTGTAACAGTATTAATATTTTAAAGAGATTCTTTCCTCAAGAGCCTGGAATTGCTCTGAATAGCTCAAATAAATCTGTATTTAGGTTAAGTAATATATAATTTGTACTGAACACATATATTTGTTAACATATTTGAAAATGGGACTTGTATTGACCCAAGAATCCTGGGTAGCTGCAAAAAAAGTCAGTATATATTTTTTATTGGCTGAGTATTCAGGCATTTGCTATTAAAATGCATAAGACATATCCCCAAAACTGAAGCCAACTAATTCAGAGACATAAGATTCTACCAAGGGAATAGGTATTTATGCTCTAAAAACATATTTTAATTTCCCAACTGATCATAATAGCTCATGCATAAAATCAAGTGGTTTTGGGATTTCTGTTACTTTAAAATTGGGCATTAAAATTCATTTGGAAAAAAAAGAGATTTAATTTTAATTTATTTATTTCTGGAAATAAGATCTTGTCTGCAAGATCTGATTCTGGAATGGTATCTCTGGTAGAGGAGACACTATTTGCACCCTGAAAATAGCTAATGGAGGATTGATAAAGAATGTGCTGTTATAGCCCACTGTGAGCTCCATTCTGCAACCTTGACTCAGGTCAGTAATCCCTGCATAAGCCAGTTGTCTCTCTGACCTTTGTGGGCCTGAGCACGCTATTGAAGGTGGAAGGGTCAGGCAGTAAAAGACTAGTGCTCTCTTGCATGAGGGACCTGATCCAAAGATCATCCAAGTCAGTGGAATTCTTTCTCTGGAATTCAATGGACTGTGGAAAATGGCCTAAACAAGTATTTGGATTTGTATTGTGCCTGAAATATAAGAAGAAAAGAGACAATAAGAATGTAATAATGTTCACCTAGAAAATGCATCAAAAGAGTTAAAAATGTTAGTTCCATAGTATGAAAGATAATTTTTTTAAATATATTTTTGTCAACTATAAAAAACAATCCATTTCCTTCCTTCCTTCCTTCCTTCCTTCCTTCCTTCCTTCCTTCCTTCCTTCCTTCCTTCCTCCTTCCTTCCTTCCTTCCTTCCTTCTCTCCTTCTCTGCCTCCTGTATACTATTATAGAGAAATATGTGTATGTAATAGCATTATGAACAGCCTAATTAATCAGTGTCTAAACTGTGACTTGAAGTGTGAATTTCAGAAGCAATTTCCCTCCATTCATATTGCATGACTGTTTGGAAATGATTATTTGCAGACCAGTGAATGAAACATGGACAATCAACAATTTTTGACTGTGTGATAAAATGACTGCATTGAACTACAATGTTTTGAGTTGTTTAGAGACAATGAGCTATAGCTGACTGACCCCATTCAGCAAAGTGCTCAGCTGAAACAAATGTTTAAATATTTTTCTGAGTATAGCAGAAAAAAAAATATTAAACAAAACCAACCAACCAACCAAACTTAAAACAACAGGGAAGTGCATTTGTCACCAGTGAGTGACATTCATTCAGGATGAAAACATAAACTGGTATTCAAGTTAGCAAAGACCAAGGTATAATTTTAGCTTGTATATTTGTTGGGCAAAAAGACATGGGTCATGTATTAAATGATGGTAAAGTGAAGATATTATTTCTTGTAAGTAGACTCCTCATTGCTATTTCTAACAATAATCAAGTTATTTAAATAAAGTATATCTTTGCATTTCCTTAATGAAACAAATCTGTGACTACAATAAATACCTCTGTATCTTCTCTCTACATTCATGCTACATGCGCAGAAATGAAAAACACATTTATATGTATATATCATAGGGAAAGAGAGAAATTTTGCAATCCTTAACACAGCTATTTCATAACACCATTTTAGATAAATCAACATATCTGTGTTAATGTCATTGGTTCACCTCCTATTTGCATCAGTTGAACCTCTGGTCTACCTTTTTGATGTATAGAAACATATTTTCAATTCCTCTTCACACAAATAGGAAGTGCCAAGATCCTGTTATCTACTTCATCTGCCTGCATATATGCAAGTGCCTGGTGTGGACTTTGCACCTGCACACATTTCCCCAAATTATCATTATGGTTATTGTGCATCAAAAGTGCATAAAAAATGGATACATTTCCCTCAGTCGGGAATCTGAACATTTGCTTTCTATGTAACCTTAACCCTGACCCTAAATTTGCAACCCTTAAAGATTAGCTTAAACAGAAGATCAATTTTGTTTATAGCTATGAACATTGATTTTTTCTCCCTGCAGTGCATGACACTGGCCTGGCTATTAATAGAGGAGAAAATATTATTCCCTATGGCTAGGAAGTTCTATAACATCAAAAGAAGCCATACGTATGTGTGTGTATAAATTTTTTTCATACATATTTTTCGATACATACATGGAATGTTATCATCAGCTTAATACTTGCTGCTCTGCAGGATGGGTTTCTAAAATGAAAAGTTACTTTTCTTTCTTGTCTTCAAAGAGCCCCCTGAGCTAGGTTAGCTGTTTGTAGTAACTCAAGGGAGGAAGAAAACCTGTTTGGTATCCTTCTTCTTTCTCGCAGCAAGAAGCAGGCTGCGATTTGGACGCTTCCCCCCCTCCTCTTCTCGCCCCCCTTCCCTCCCCCGGCTCCGGGGGGCTGCCGGGGTGAGTCCCCCGCCGCCGGGAGCTGTCCATTCAGCACCCTCACCCACGTGCTGCTCGCCCGCCCGCCAAAAAAATTAAAAAAAAGCACACACACACACACACACACGCACAAAGCACAAAAGAAGGGAAATATTAATTAATTAAAAAGAGGGGGGAGAGGGAAAAAAAAAAAAGCCAATCTGCTCAATCCTCTGCCTGCAGGCAGACTCTAACGGAAACCACATATGCTTTGCCTCTCCCTATAAGAAATCTTCATTGGGGCATTAAAATACTTAAAAGGATTAGTCGTTAAATACTTGTACATTTGGTTTAATTCACTAGAAACGCTGTGTCACAGGGTTACATCAGAAAGCTAGAGAGTTTTAATCTCACTTGCAGTATTTACCTAGATGTTTTATTCCTTCTGCTGCTTGTTACAGGGATAATATTAATATCCTACTTGTCCAGAGGGAAGAAGTTAAAAAAAAAAAAAAAAAAAAAGAGCTGGCTGCTGTCTGATAGTATAAAAAATATCAAAGGGACTTTTAAAGTAAAACAAAACAAATCAAAATAGCATGAATTAGAGCCTGACATTCCTTCCCACAGCCTGTTGCTTATTCATGATGATGATGATGGAGGGGTAAGGAGCTGTTGTCTTCAGAAAACAGGGCAAATTTGTAGATCACACAGGTCTTGAGATATGGGAGATGTTGGCTTTCTTTACAACTGTCTCCTTGTTTAGTCTCATATAGTTTCCCTATAAGGCAGGTGTGCAACTCATTTGCAATTCCACTTTCAATACAGTAGCTTAGAATATGCTATTTTTGGCAAGGCTCCAAAAGAAGTTGGCTTCCACAAAGTAAATAAACAGGAGCCATAAATCCAATGCAGGCAGGTACAGAAATACCTTACTGTGAAATTCTCAATGGGAAGGGCAAATGCTGTGTAGGAGGGTGTCCACATGTGAGACTTGGATCTTTCTATGACTAATGAAAGAGGACAGACTTACAGCTTAAAGCCTTCCTCAAGTTGTAATGGCTTTTGCACTTAGTCCTGGCATTCCTTTTATAGCCCTACTGTAGTCATATACATTTAAAAGAAAGCCCTTAAGTAGTGAGATGTCTGTGAAGTACTTTGCTCTTCAAATCAAGAGCCACTTTACTCATATTTCAGGCAACAAGGGTAAATGTTGAGCTAGGGGTGAAGTTGTGGTTCCATTTAAACCAATAAGTGCATAGCCACAAGTTTCTGTAAATTTCAGAAGAAGAAAAGAAAACAGTAGATTTGTGCAAATTTATTATTTCATAGAAAGAGGGCCTAGACCTTTCAAAACCAAGGAAGAAGGAATTGAGACAAGTTCCATTATCAAGTTCTTCATTCGCTTTGCAGTGTTTGAATGACAGAGCAACCCACACCCAACCATTTTAATTGTATCAACGGAGTTATCATCATCCTTAAGAGAAGTCTCACTGGAAATTCTGCTGTGACTTCAACAAGACATCCTAACAAGACAACCTAATCTCATGGTAATTTCTCTTGGCCACCACCTTGAGTCAGCCAACCTTTAGAAATAACGATAAACAGCCCTGAGAAGGAAAAAGATGTTACCATGTACACTCCCCACCTCAGATAAGCACACACATATGTAAATAATCCTGAATACAATTTCAGTTCATATTTGGATTTTATCCATCGGAATTAAGCTGGATAGGGTTAGGGTCAAGGTTACACTTCTCTGCAAGGGAGAGCTATGTATTGAGGCATGGGTAACACTCAACAACTTAGGCACCATGTTGTTTTGAATTCAAAAGAAAGTTTTCTGTGCTAGGATTGCCTGATCAGTCTTCTTGCAAGCAATGTAAAATGAATAATCCTCAGAATTGACCAGAGGACTTTCTGACTGTCAGAATCATGTAAAATTATAGAGAAAACCAATCACTACAGAGCAACTCAGGAGATGGAAGGTAGACTACTTCTCAACATATTTGACCATCTGAAAGTTAGTAAACTAGAGTGCACAGGTGATCTAGACACTTGACATGGAAGAAGACGACCTACTGACACTGGATACTTCAGCAAAGGTTTGCTGAATCATTCTGAGGGGCTGTAGCACAACCTTCATTTTGTTTCTGTGAGTTTGAAGGAAAGCACGCAAAAACACATGTGCACACTGAATAATTATTTCCTTGAAACACAAAATCTCATATGAGTGAAGAAGACTGATGGCCAGGTGATATATACAGTGAGTGTGGCCAGGCCTTGTCACTTGGTTTCACAGCTGGAGAATGGTCCCTTCCTTTCTTTGTTCTGTAAAATTTCTTTATCTCCTGGGTCTAAGGTATAGAAATTTGTAGCAGATGGGATCCCTTTCCAGGTCCAGCCAAGTCCATGCTGGATTCTTTAGCATCATCCAGACATTGGTCCTATCCTTCTGTTGAATGTCATGACCTTTATTTGAAGTCACTGGTAGAGTCTTCTAAGAACCATGACTAGGATGCACACAAGAATCTTACCTCTGTTGTCAGTTCTCTAAACAATTCTCAGTCATAATTTTGGAGTTAGTACAAATCAGCAGCTGTTCCCAGTCAGCTGCGGGGATACAGATACCGTTTAGAAGGGAAGAAGTTCTTTATAGTGAGGATGTGGACAGTTACACCACCTGACCACAGTCAGATACGATATGGTCTCGGGCACCAGAAATTAACCATCTCCACTGAATTTCTGAAGAGTTTTGTCCTGTTTTGGTTTTGGCCCAGTCCAGCTCTCCCCATAAACATCAGGGTACGATTCAGGAGGTAACAGAAGTCAGGAACTGTTTCTAATAATAGCATGAATATGACCACTGTTTTCAGAATAGTTGAATTTCATAGAAGTGAACTATTCCTTGCAAGCTTGGTCAGAATACGGTTGCTTCAAGTCTTATGTATTAGTATGAACTTTGTGAATGTGTACTTTAGAGTGTTTCACAGCAGTTGATATGCTTAATGTCTACAAAGGAGTGAGCAGTTTTGCTTTTGAGGTAATCCTAATTTCCTAGGTTTGGGCCTTTACTGGTTTAGGTGACACATGTTTCTGAAAAGAGATCTTAACCATTCAAAATGTACAACCCCTTTCATGAAAATACTTGCACAGTAAATCTCACAGTATGATTTTGACCCAGCATAACTAAGGCAGGAAATTAAAAATCTGCCAAGAGGCTCAGTAAGTATGTGGAAAATTAGTCCTCATAAAAAATGTGATGAAAACTTAAAGAAAAGTTAGTTTGGAGAGAACAGGCATGTCCTCTGCTGTCAGGAAGGTGTGACATAGTAGGGCACCTTACTAACACAATGCTGTCAAGCTACTATCATCCAGACATCTTTCATGTGGACATTAAAGGATATGTTTCCAGTCCCTTCTGTAGCCATCTGTTTGAACACCCACACGACTAGACCCACAGTCCAGGCAGTTAGTGAGCCTCCAATCTCAAATCCAGGCAGCACTGGAGGACACCTCTAGAGTGTGCCCACCTTCCAGAGCATGTCTGAAGAGTCAGTGTACCGAGAAGACATGGGCCAGGAGTATGCAGTTTGTAAAGTGCTCAGAAAACCATCAAATGGAAAGTAAAACATTAATAACATGGAATGAAAAATATATACTTTGGAAAGCTGCTTTTTCAGAGATAAGAGATGAAGATATCAGCTACTACTGCCCAGTCACAGGATGAATAGTCAATAATACAGCACACTTGGAGGGCTTTTGGAGGAAGTGAATGAAATTAGGTTCAATTTAGGTTAAAATCAGGTTTGCAAATCCACTTTCTTTCTTAACACTAACAAAATAGGCACAAGGTCACCATAACCATAATCTGACTTCCAATGACTTCATCGTGCTGAGATCTCCCTCAACAATCCAGGTCAGCACATACTGTCAAGAAAAGTTGAAGTCTGACATAAACAAGATAACCTGAAAGCCATTTTTCTCTTTAAAAAGACTCTTATTTTTCCCCACATTTTTCCCCTCCTTTAATCAATTCCTATCATTTATTTATTCATTTTTGTGGAACCACTCCTTCTGGTTTAGGGTTTTTTATTCCTCCTAGAGCTGCAGCCTAATTTTACTTTTGGGGGTGCCTGAATATCACCCTGCCCTTGACATAAAAAGTATCATTTTGTGGGACTTTTGTACTTTATTGTGCCTTTTTTCCCCCCTCAAAAGCAAAGAATAGTTTCTTGTATTCAAAGCATAAACACAGATGCCCATGAGACTGCTTGGAAGAGGACTAGATAAGAGAGTTACATTAGGGCAGAAATTCGGGTCACATCATATCAAACTGAAAGCATCAGGCCAAAGATAAGCTTGGATGATAATATTTATACACAATCATTTTAAACGTGAAGACTCCTCCCATGAAAGAAATCCTCCCTCAGTTTCTAGATGGTGCAGGTATTTTCAATAGGGTTGTGTCACTACTTGCTAAAATGCAGTACATTTGCATCTTCTTTGCATTATTTATTGTTATCCTGCAGGCTGGATTGTCACACTAATCATGACTAGTGTCACTGAATTTTATTGGCTTCTTCTAGGTTATATTTGCAAGTGGTGCCCCTGGACTGTAGGAAGAGAAATGTCAGTGTAAGTCTTTTACACCTGTTACACAGCATAGCTGGATGCTGTTTGTTGTCAAAGTCACGTAGAAAAATGTCTCTCCTTCAAGAGCAGCTCCTGGTATTGTGACCTTTACACATCCTTAGCAGACAGACTCTTTAATGCTTTTAAAGCCTTTAGAACCTTGTTACAGGCACATTTTCTAAGTTTATGCTTGACAGACCAAGGGGAGAATTTTCCAATTCACTGTAATGTGTGCCACGATATGTGACATGGTAGGTACTGCATGTGATTGCAGGACACTGGGTGATTAGGGTGGGGGTAGGCAAAGGTTTTGGGCGATATGTGGAAGACCTAAGATAATTCCTTGCCTTTGCTACTGACTTTCTGTGTCACCTAGAACACAGAAATCACCTACCAAATTATTATTATATTCTTCATGTTTTACATGTGTGGTCTATCTTTTTCTTCTTTTCTTTTTATGCCTTTCTTCTTTCCACTGAAAGTTTCTCAGGATGAAGGCTGAGTCTTACTGTATGACTGTACACTGCTTGGGAGAATGAGAACCTTGATTTGAGCTTGTTCATAATATAAATAATTACAGTTTTGTATTTTTCTTGGGGGGAAGGGAAGAAAAAAAATGTAACAAGTGGGATGAAACCTTGAATCACCAGGACTTGTTTAAAGACTTGCTCCCCTTTAACTTATTCTGAGACACAGCCTGTCTGCAGGTCCATGTAAAGAATGTCTGCTACTGCAATTGGCAAACAGACATCCCATTGCTCAAAAAGATAAAATGAGGAGTATAATGAAAGCTTTCTTGGTTGGTCTACACTGGTAAACGAAATACTGCCATGGTAGATACAGTTAGTAAAATTACAACCAGGCCCTTGAAACTTTCTTATGCTACAGAAAAAGATATTTCCTTGTCCTCCTGTTGCCCGGTAAGGCTTGAAGCTAGAAGTCCTCATCACCTGTGTGAGTTCCCCACCTTTGGTTCCACACACATTCTCTCTGGCTCTGAATTCCCAGCCACTTGGAATTTCTTTGACAGTACATTGTTTCTGCTGTTACCTACAGACTAGTAGTGCCATACATCTACTTCAGGTGTGGATTGTACTTCCTCATGTGGCTGAGGAATGACTGTTCTCTCGTTTACAATTTTGAATTGTTTGAAGTTCTCACTAGGGACTGCATTTTCTTTCTTTCAGCCATAAAGACAGGAAAAGTTCTCATAAGAAACAGGAAGAACAAATGCTTAAATGACACATGGTCTCTGGAGTTACATATCTATCTATCTATTTATTTATTTATTTATTCTTGCATAAGTGGATTGTCTAGGAGATTTTAAATAACACCAACCTAACCTGGGATACCAGATATACCATTGGTGCAAATCAGCACAACTCCCAAAGGACATATGTTGATTTTACACCCACTGGACATGTGGCTCAGCCAGCCTGTGATTTTTAGCACTTAGTTTTCTTCACGAACAGAAAATAACATTATCATTTGCCTGTGATAAGCACATCTTTAATCAGGAACTGGGATCTACTGTACAGCTAGGTGTCAAAAAGACATTCCTTAATTTAGAAAAATCTTGTTGCAACATAGAATTACTCCATGAATGCAGGAAACTGAAGGAATAAACCAAAATGATAATGAAAGATTGTGAAAGTGTTCAATATTACATGGACTAGATGACTTATTTACGGATATGTATTTGTCTGAATTCTTTCCATAGCAAATTCAACCTGGAAGGAAAATAATTCTTTTGTTTTCTTGAATAGATATTCAGCTGTATATGTTATTAGGAAGCCCAATTCAGATCTAACTTCCATCAACAGGAATAATAAAAAAAAAAAAAAAAGGAAAATGGAGTTATGCTATCACAAAGGCTGAGATATGAATCCTGACTATTATTCCTGAACAGATGTAGAAAAGGAGAGTTATTGGTTTGATAGGCCAGATTTAAATAATTTCTAAGAACGTCCTGTGGAAAGAAAATGAATTTGAAAAGATATTGTAAAGGGAAATTCACTTACATCTTTTGTGCAGGAAGAACCTGTTGAATGACATTTAAAAGAGGATTAAAGCTGATTTTTTACAAGCAGTAGAATAATCAGATTTCTAAGCTAAAGTGGAATTAAGGTCCTTCAATTCATCTGCAAAGCTGACTGAAGTTGAATCATCGTTCAGTAATTTGCATGTCATTTACAGGGGCATTCATTGTGCTTTTAGTACTGTAAATATGATCTGAACAGCTTTTGATCTTTTGCAGCATTTGCAGGAACATATTATTGTTTCTGAGAAAAAAAGGAAGAGTTTTATACAAAAAAAAATCCGTAATGCTCTTTTACAATGTCAAAACAAATGTGTCAACCAAATGGTAATATCTGTGCTAGTTTCATTTATCTGCACATGGCGGTTGTGAGGTTTAATGACTGTTTGTCACAAAAATACATTTTAAGAGAAGCAAGCAGATTGCTGAGTAGCAAACATGTTTTATGGAATATGTAACATTGTAAACACATTTTTGTTTCAATAGGATTCATAGAAGATTGCAAAATGAATGTGTTCTGTAAAATGAGAAGTAGACAAAGCTTATTTTCTCCTAGCTACTTATTTTACATGCATTTGCTCTTGCTAGAAAGATTCATTTGCTACCATCAAAATTTACTCCGTATATATGTTTGTACTGGACTAGTCTCACTTCTTAATTGGGACTAATTCTTCTGACACATACTTGACCACAGCTTCCATGGCATGTACCTCTCACATTTCCCACAACTGCCAACTTTATTTATTATATTAATTCTTGCTTGAAGGATCAGATCTTTAACTGTGGCAAAGCCCAGGAAGTCAGTGATAAAAATCACGAAGGTTTTAAATCAGACTCCATCAACAAAGCATCATTATTTTCAATAGAATTACAACAATTTTCTCCAGTTGAGAATTTGACCTGGTGTATACTACTCTCATCACCTTTCTCTCTGAGATTAATCCTCAACTCTTCTTAGAAAGACAAAATAATAGAGATGTTTTAAAACCAGAGTTTTGACTGGGGGTTGAGTGAGAAAGATATTATATTTAGAAATATTAAAACTCAGTCAAAAAAACATTATTAAATAAATTATTGGGAAAAATTGGATATGCCTACATGATGATGGTGATTATGATGATGATGATGACAATATCTTAGGACAAGTCTCTATCTGAAAGGCACTGTTATTGGCATAGAGTATAGTTGGAATAGTGATAATATTTATTGTATGTTTTTGACAAGTGATTAATTCTGAGATCAGCTAAATTAATGCCTGGTGATATCTATAAGGTTTATTTTTTTTATTAGTTTTTCGTCTCTTTGTGTTGACAAAGACTGGAGACCCTTCAAGATACCACAAAAAAGTCACCAGCTGGTTGTCAATAAGTTAATCCTGATAGCTTAAACATTATGATTATAAAACTCCATCTCACAGACAAAAAAGCCAAATAAAAAATGTAATATAATATTAACTAGCTTTAAAAAGCTATCAATATTCTAGTCAATGGAAATGGACACACATGCATTCAGAAGGTTGTTTACTCTGTCCATTTTGGGCACCATTTTTAAGATATGCTGAATTAGATTTTGGCATTTCTGGCTCTTTCCACTAGCTGTGGAGAGCCTAACAAGCATATTACATCAAATCTCTTGTTGAAGTGGTGGTTCAGTCTCCTTTATAGTCAAGCTAAATCCCAACAATACTGTTTTCATTTGCTTTTTAAAGATGATCATGTTTTTTATTTCTAGGAGCTAGGATGGTCACTGGGTTTTGAGTTTTAAATCCTCATTAAGTGTCAAGTTGTATTTCATTAACAAGGATTCACAGTCTGCAAGCATAGAAGTTCTGTGAAACCGAGGTGAAAAATACTGGATTAGATTCAGCCTATGATATGAAGAACCAGAAGGCTAAAAGTTTTGGAGAGATCTAAAATGTATATAGAGGTCAAAATCCCATTGAAATTTTTAGATTCAAAAGACTATGAAATCCTATTAGGTTTGAAACCAACAGCTCATGCCTGGTTTAAAATAACATCCCTCTGGTTTAAAGTGTCACGACACATCTGAATTTCATGTCAACGTACATTGATGTTCATACTCATATTTCTTATTTATCTGCCCAGGACAGATCTAAGTAGTTCAATTTCAGTGCCCAGTTCATGCTGCCTACCATTCCCTTCTCTCTTCCTGGAATATTTGGAGGATTTATTATCAGTATAAAGCTATTAGCCATCAGATTTAGATGCATAAAGCTCCCCAGTTTCCTAAATGATTTCTCACGTACCTACTCAGATTTTAATCTTTTAGCAGATTTTGTCTGTTTTCTGGCAAAACTACATTTCAGTTCATCATTTTAAAGGTGTCTGTTTGCCCTTTCTTGTGGTGTCTGCCTCTCGCTCGCTTCTTCATGTTTCATTTCTTCTATCACCTTATAGGTGTCATCCAGTATGAGTAAGATAGTTGTGATATCACTTGTGCAATGTTTATAGTGCTTATCATTCTCTCAGCTATACAATATTCCTGTACTATATACACAACATCACAATTTCATCCAATTCATTCATTTTACTTCTGCAAAGAATTCTGCAACATCTTGTTTGATGGTTAGTTCCCTCATATGGACAACTTCCAGGTAAGCAAGTTTTTCTTCCTTCCACAAACCTGTCCAGAAGCAGCAGGAGCTGTTGATATCAGCAAGATGTACACAAGCAGCAGGAGCTGCTAGAACTGACCTGTTCTCATATGGACACTGGTTTCTAATCGAAACTCTCTTCCTTTGGAGTACAGCAATCAGCCTCATTGCATTGCTTGGTCTCTATTAAAATGGGCCTTTTTGGGTCATTCTGGTAGTCATGTCTCACCAACTTGGCAGTGCTCTGAGTATACCTTCAGGTTGTGCTTCATTTCTAATAAGGCAATGGAATTTCCCTTTCACAAGAACTGAAGGAATAAAGAAGGGCAAGTCTTTGCAGAAAAGAAGAGAACATGAGCCAAGAATATGAATATGAGACTATGAGACAGGAACATCCTTGTCCAGTAAGATATCCTGTGTATCTGGCATCATTGTACTCATTAGACAGGACAGAAGAGGTGTATAGTGTCTCCAAAGACAGAAAACCCACATACCTGGGGCGTCTGAATGTCAGGCAAGAACAAGTGAAGCAGTCGGTTGAATTTAATCCTCCAGAGTTAAGAAAAGAAACAAGGCATAATCAGTTCTGTGACTATGTAGGGGTTATCTTGGAAGGAAAAGTGACACTACCTTTCCTGTCATTTTGGTCTGAATACAGACATGTACTAGGATCTTCCTCATTGCATACTTGAATGTTCAAATGAAGGGGTGGAGGAGATATTTGGACATGTGTGAAAACTTGGATTTCTGGATTTTTCTGAAGAGGTTTTTATGTGTATGTGTAAAATGCTCCAAAGACAAACTGCCTGACCATGCTGAGGGCATGTCCCTCTACTATTTAGGAAGATATTGATCTTTCTGACGGAAAATGTGGCTTACATAATAGTAAAAAATTGCAAATCAATGGTCTCTTTTTCTTACTTAACCAGCTCTTCTATCTTGTAGAAAGAGGAGTTCTTCCTTTATTGGCCATAATTCTTCAGAGATTTGTATATGTGGTGGATTGTCTCAGGGATAGCTCAGTTTTGGCTACCCTGAGAAAAACCTATACTGCTTATCTCTTTCAATGGATATTGATATATGACACTCATCTTTCCAACATTTCATCAGATATTCAGCCCTGAAGGGAACAGCTCAAGAGAAAAAAATTTTTTGGTCGTATTTCCACAGGTTTGCTTTTTAGTGCTGTTTGAAAAGTTTTGTGCCAAAGAGAAGATGTTTTTGTGTGTTTTGTAATCAGTCAGCTAAGTTCAACTGTAAGTGATCAACAGTAGTTATCTCAGACACCTTCTGGCCACATTTTTGGCTACTGCTTCCTTTTCTCTTTGGCTGAATTGCTGAGCTCTGCTCTCTGGGGACAGCGACAGGACCCGAGGGAATGGCATGGAGCTGGGACAGGGGAGGGTCAGGCTGGGTGTCAGGAAAAGGCTTTTCACTGAGAGGGTGGTTGGGAACTGGGATAGGCTCCCCAGGGCAGTGGCCACAGCATAGAGCCTGACAGATTTCAAGAAGCATCTGGACAACACTCTCAGACATGTGGTCTGATTTTTTTGGTGGTCTTTTGGATACCCAGGAGTTTGACTCGATGATCCTTTGGGGTCCTTCCAACTCAGGATGTTCTATGATTCTATATGATGCTATGCTTCTCACTCAATATACTAAATGACTTATGGGTATTTTATAGCACTCCTGACTCACTGCTGCCTTTCTTTGTGTTTGCAATACTAATGCAGCTGAAAAGCTGTTACAGTACCAAACAGCTGTCATTAAATAGAAAGAGATGGGTTTAGGAAATCACATTTCAGCATTATTTGGTATGGACATTCCCTTCCTTACTGTCATTACATCATTTTGCAACCATAGGTCCTTTGTCAGTCTTCAGACCTGACCTCGTAAATGAATTGTCTCACTTTAATGGAGTTCACTGAGATCAGCGCTTAGGACACAGGTTCATCGTTGTAGCCGATATCCTTGAAGACCTTGCTCAGGAGTGTACCACTGGGAAAATTTGGCTTGAAGTAGTTCATGCCTCATCTGCAGTATTTGGTGTAGCAACTTAGTAATTCTAGTCTTATTTCCTGTTTCACAATAAACAGAATTCATATGTAGCCTCTTTCCTATAAGAAGATTCTAATCTCTTGAAACCAGGAAAAAAAACCTTGATTGGAAGAATTTAAAATTTAGAATAAGGAAAATAGAAAAGACATAAAAATATCAGGTTTAGATGTTAATCATAGCATGGCAGCCACCGGGTTTATGCATCTCTCTTATCAGGTAAGACCCTTTTTTCATTTTAATTTTTTTTTTTATTTATATTTGAGAATCATACAGACCGATTCCATTTACATCAAGAGAGGCTGTAGATTTTTTTTTTTTAACTCCCTTTGTAACTTCTAATTATAGAGTTCATATCCACAAAAATGTCATTTTTATAAGAAAATATATATATAGGTACCTAGGTTAAATAATACCAAAACCTATTACTACTACACTTTTTTTTTTTTTTTAATTTGCTCTTCCTAGAGGACTTTGAAGCATAGTAGGCACTTACATTCAAGAGACTGTTTTCATTCTATGTTCAATTCTTTGCTAATCATGTTTTTCATAGTAAGAGCTTCTGCCTAAGGAAAATTTTCTGAAACGAAGAGCAGAATTCAATCCATTTGTGAATATTTGAGGGACATCTATTTTCCCTGATGACTCTTGTCTCTCTTAATTGTGTTTTTTAACTGTAATTCCCAAATGGAGAAAAATGATTTACACATATATATGTACATATACCCTCACACTACACAGAGTAAGCTTACTGAAATCGGTCTTTGCCAGTCAGTGAGAAAGACTGATTTTATACAACTTCTTAATATTAAATTCCTACCATTGGAGAAAAAAAAAAAAAAGACACCGTGCCACCTATTAGCATGCCAAAAAAAAAAGTTCACCTAAGACTAATGGAAATGACATTTCTCAGCTGAATTCATCCTCATCCCTCACCTTTGCAACTCTTTTTTTTTTTTTTTTTTTTTTTTTTTTCTTCTTCCCACTATCACAGCAGGCTGCAGGCACAAGCAAATCAGGCAGTTTCCTGAGGGAGCAAGCTGCCAAAATCATCTCACTTTCTCCTCTGCCTATGACTGTGACTAGGAGTAGAGTGAGACCAGCCATAGTGACAATGGAACTTTTCCCAGAGCCAAAGAGATTTAAATGCCAAAATTAAAAATAAGCTTCATGCTTAATTACTCTGTTAGAATATTGGCCACATTATTGCAGCAATTCATTAAAATTCTGTCTTCAGTCCTCAGTTTGTTTTATAAGCTGATGAGAAACCTCATGACCTTAAAAATGAGATTATCACAGCTCACATTTATGTGCTTGACTGAATCAGAACCTAAGCACTACTGAGGACAAAATGGTGTACACAGGTATATCTGAAAGAAGAATTTCACTTTGGGTTGCTGTGATTAGAATCTATCTATCTATCTATCTATCTATCTATCTATCTATCTATATTTAATAACAACAATTTGAGTTCCTCAGCCAGATTCAGGCTAGCTAGATTATATCATGAAATTAGAAAAGCGTGAACAAAAACCTCTTTCTGAGTTACAAGGAGAACATCAGACATTGGTTTAGAGTATATTGGTTATGAGGCTTTAAGAGGTGCAACGCCAACCACATAAAGAGAAACAGGAGAAAAAATGTAAAGCACCAACAAATTTGTGCAATAACTCATCACAAAGCATTTTACCATGAAACTGAACTACAGCTATGTAGCACTGGGTGAATTTTACTCTCAGAGTCCTAGTTTGCATGAAACACTGTGAGACTTAATTAATGAGCCTTTATATTGTGCTTGGAGATCCTCAGATAAAAGAAATAGATACACAAGTGGATAAACAATAAATGAATAGAAAGGGAAACAGGAAAATAATAAATCTCTACATGAGCTTGGCAGCTTTAAGATGCCATTATTTCAGCTGTGATTAAAGGATACAAGCTTTAAGAAACTGCAACAGTGAGCTTCCTCTGGCAGAAAACTGTGGTTTTGTGACATAAAATAAGGCTGTTAAGTTGATTAGCAACAGTGTCCCTTAAAACAAAAAACAAAACAAGACAAAACAAAACAAAACAAACAAACAAAAAAAGAAAAGAACAAAAAATAAGCTTCCCATTCAGATACAGCTTAAATAATTAAAATGGTATTTACAAATGCTGTTAAGATTTTTTGTTATTTCTTCTGGTATGTGTTGCCTTTTTTTTTTTTTTTTCTCTTTTTTTTTTTTTTTTCCCATAGGACTAATAAGTAAATTGCAAACATACATTATTCTTCACCACTCTCCACTCACTTTCCTCCCACTGGCAACCAATCTACCAGAATTCTCTTCCATTCCCATTAATTGGTCCTTAGAGAATCTCCCTCTCATACCTTTGCAGTGACAGTGAACATTTCTTAGTAATACCGAGTCAGAAGCCCTGTGATAGCTCGCAAGTCACATATTGAACTGGAGCTGTACTACTCCCTTCCATTATGTTTAATGCATGAAGCTTCTTAAATGGCATGGCTCAGGTGATGGATCATACTTTCACTTCCAGATCATGAGTTTCCCTGGTTATTTCTTTAAGATATTTATATATATTTTTCCCAATTTAATGATTTCTTGGCAGTCCGTATCAAGTAAAATAGTATCACAAGCAAGATCACCTCATGTTTTTTGAAGCGACAAAATCACAGTGTCTGAACTGACCATAGCTGTACAAGGGAGAGATTAAAAGCAAAAAACAAAAGCAAAAAACAAAGCCATATCTCCCAGATATCAATATTTTTAACAGATTTAAAGCTTTTGGACTGGGGAAAATCTGTACAGTATGGAGTCTACAGTGTCTTGCAAATTTTCAGTAATCTATCACATTTTTTCTTTTAAATGTATATTATTCAGACATGCTATAAGGTCCCAGGTGAAATCAGGTGTCTGGTGTCTGGTGTACACAGCACTGTATATAGACATATAGACATACAGGGAAAAACAAACAAACAAAAAACAAAAAACAAACAAAGTTTTCACTGTATCAAATACGTCACAATCAAAAGAATTTAGAAAGTTTTTTTCTTTTTTTTTTTTCCTTTTTTTTTTTTTTTTTCCCCAGTGAATTAACATGAAGATCAAGTGTTATTTGGAGACAACCTTCTGTATACGTCCATTGTGTTTGTTGTCTGGATTTCAGTCACCTTGTAAACAGTGGTGTGATTCAGGCTGGTAGAAGCTTCCTGCAGCTGCAGTCAAAATGTGTAGGTCAGAAGCAAGAATAAAAATTATTCCTAGATGGAACTGTAGGACTGGAAAAAAATTCACCCACCTCTAATGCACTGAATTTTCAGTAGGTCCCTGCCCACCTTGTTTTCAGCTGCCAGTCCAGAAGGGTGAATCAAGTCAAGTGTCACATCTGCTAGCCCCAGACAGATATCTTACACCTTGTAAGGTATCTCAGATGCTTCCTTGTGGTCTGCAATGAATTGTACATATAAGGAAATCAGTTAGATTAACTATATGACTATGGAGAGAGATAAGCACTACCAAAAGATGATTTGTTACTTCCTGGTAGAGCTATCTGGAATAGATGGGACGGTTCACCTTCTGGAGGTGCCTAGTCCTCTCCACTAAGAGAAGAGGAAGGCTAGAAGCTTGTTTTAGACAAGATACTTACTAGTGACATACCTAGATTAACCTCAGACCTTCCTCATGTGACTGACAGAAAACAAGCAGATAAATGTCCTTTCCCTTTTTCCTCCTCCTTCTCCTAAATCTCCATTTAGAACTGGAGCCCTGAAAAGTCACCTGGAAATCTTAAGATCGACAGAGACAGTAAGGTGTTCAGGAAGAGCAGAGCAGTTCATTAAGGAAAAAATCTTATAATAGTGAAAATACCATAATAAAGTGATGGTAGACCTGTTGAGTGAAAGGGCTATAACACATTCCATGTCTGTACAGAAGCTCTCACAGTGAATTATTACCTATGCTTATTGCTATAAACGGAAAAACTAAGAATCAAGTATCAGATAATGGACAAATATACTACTTCCCACATTATTTGCTCTGCTCTGCTGAGGTGGACTGCATCTACCTTTAGTTTCTCTTGTACACATAAAGAATGCTTGGCAACCATTCTCTAGCATGAAGGTGATGGGCTCCCAAATGTAGCTAGAAACAGACATTTTGACCGCAATTCTTACTGTGCTTTGTTCCTTCTCAGATGGTGTTCAGCCATGGTTTAGTAATTCACAGATTACTGTCTGTGTTTGGTTAGAATCATAGAATCATTAAGATTTGAAAAGACCCTCCAAGATCATCTGGTCCAACCATCACCCTACCACCAATGTCACCCACTAAACCATGTCCCCAAGCACCACATCCAACATTTCCTTGAACACCCCCAGGTATGGTTTCTCAAGGTGGTGAGAAAATTTCAGAGTAGTAATGTATGATTATTTTCATCTTCATTCTTGGAAGATTCATGCTAGGAGACAGAAATTGAGAAAAATATCTGGAGTGTGAGAAGTTTTATTTTTTATATATGGTACTTATTTTCTTCCTCATGTTTTTGAATCTATTTTATTGGACCCAGCAGTGTTTTCTTTGGCACATATACTAACATTTTAAGCATATCCAAGGTTTGTTCTCAAACACTGGGAAATGATCATCTGTACTATTAAATTATTAAAGAGTAATTTTCATTCAAGCCAGCTATCAGTCTCTCAAGTAGTTCCTAGGCATGGTCAAGAGCTTATTTAGGTTAGAGATCCTTTTCAGTAGGTAGTTTAGGTTTCTCACGGTGTTATGAAAGAGTGTGGCCAGACTATGCCCAGTGACCTCAAAGTCAGAGAATAGACATGGGACTGTTTCCAAATAAAATAAAAAGTACATCTTTCCTTCTTTTATAGGCATGTATTCACAGATTATAAGTACATGATCCATCCTCAGTACTTTAAGAAGAAAATAGGAAACTCTCAGCCAGTATTGAATGGGAAAGGGTGCTGGATTCACAAACGTATACCAATGTTGTCCCTATAATGACAAACTGCTATTAATATTCTTGGTAGGCAGCTGTATCCCAGATGTTTGGGTACATTCATTCCCATGCATATGAATACAATCCTTTATCAAAAAAAAAGGACCAGTGGTACATGCAAGCCTACATGACTAGCATCACCAATACATTCTAGTTTCTGCAGCCAAAGTCAGTGATAAGGCCAGCATCAAGATTAACTACTTTGGCTTCCCCAATTCCAGCCTGAATGAATATGAGACACCTGGGTCATCTTGCCTTTAGCATTAATCTGGAGGGAGGATTTATTTTGTACGACAGGTTTATGGTGAAATATCTTAATCTTTGTTTCTGTTTCACATGAATCCCATAGCTAAGAATGGTGGTTATGTTTTGGAAACAGACAAACAAACCAACAAAACCAACTGAATGCTGAATCTGAAATGTTTCCTTCTTCCCTCCCTTCCTCCCTATAACACAAACTCAACCGTTATTTTCTAGGTTTAGGCATGTCTTTTACAGTTTGTGTAAGTCAGTTGTTTCTAAGTTCATGCTATTTATGACTTCTTTTTTTCTTTTTTTTTTTTCTTTTTCTTTTTTTTTTTTTTTTTCCTTCAAATGAAAAGTGTCTTTTCCTGAGAAAGTTTAATAAAAAGTGATTTTTTCACTGGTAACAATTTAGTTTAAAACTCCAGGACAGATCAGTGAATTCTTCTAAGGAATGGTCACTCCTCCATATCTTTCAAAGAGCAGGAATACTCCAGTAGAGCAGAAATCAAGGCCGTGTTTTAATATATGTTACGACTTTTTGATTTTGCATTGTGATACATACAGAGCAAGATGTTCTGTACTTATTTCTACAACTGGAGCTGGAGTTTATACATCACTGAAAAAATGTCTTTCTATATGGCTGAGATGAAAAACTTCTTGAAAATATCATCCATTATGATGAGGAATTTTACAGAATCACAGAATCGTCTAGGTTGGATGAGACCTCCAAGATCACCGAGTCCATCCTCTGACCTAACACTAAGAAGTCCTCCACTAAATCATATCACTAAGCTCTGCAATTAAATGTCTCTTAAAGACCTCCAGGGATGGTGATTCAACCACTTCCCTGGGCAGCCCATTCCAATGCCTAACGACCCTTTCAGTAAAGAAGTTCTTCCTAATATCCAACCTAAACCTCCCCTGGCGCAACTTTAGTCCATTCCCCCTCGTCCTGTCACCAGGCACGTGGGAGAATAGACCAACCCCCACCTCGCTACAGCCTCCTTTAAGGTACCTGTAGAGTGCGATAAGGTCACCCCTGAGCCTCTTCTCCAGGCTGAACAATCCCAGCTCCCTCAGCTGCTCTTCGTAAGACTTGTTCTCCAGAACCCTCACCAGCTTCGTTGCCCTTCTCTGGACTCTCTCGAGCACCTCCATGTCCTTCTTGTAGCGAGGGGCCCAAAACTGAACACAGTACTCAAGGTGCGGCCTCACCAGAGCCGAGTACAGGGGGACAATCGCTTCCCTAGACCTGCTGGCCACACTGCTTCTTATACAAGCCAGGATGCTGTTGGCCTTCTTGGCCACCTGAGCACACTGCTGGCTCATATTCAACTGGCTATCAACCAGTGCTCCCAGGTCATTCTCAGCCAGGCAGCTTTCCAACCACTCATCTCCCAGCCTGTAGCTCTGCTTGGGGTTGTTACTCCCCAGGTGCAGGACCCGGCACTTGAACTTGTTGAACTTCATACAGTTGGCCTCAGCCCGTCGGTCCAGCCTATCCAGATCCTCCTGCAGAGCCTTCCAACCCCCGAGCAGATCGACACATGCACCTAACTTGGTGTCATCTGCAAACTTACTGAGGGTGCACTCAACCCCTCATCCAGATCATCGATAAAGATATTAAAGAGGACTGGCCCCAGTACTGAGCCCTGGGGGACTCCACTAGTGACCGGCCTCCAACTGGATTTGACTCCATTCACCACAACTCTTTGGGCCCGGCTATCCAGCCAGTTTTTAACCCAATGAAGCGTATGCCAGTCCAAGCCACGAGCAGCCAGTTTCTTGAGGAGAATGTTGTGGGAAACGGTGTCAAAAGCCTTACTGAAGTCAAGGTAGACCACATCCACAGCCTTTCCCTCATCCACTAAGCATGTCACTTTGTCATAGAAGGAGATCAGGTTCGTCAAGCAGGACCTGCCTTTCATAAACCCATGCTGACTGGGCCTGATTGCCTGGTTGCCCTGTAAGTGCTGCGTGATGACACTCAAGAAAATCTGCTCCATGAGCTTCCCTGGCACTGAGGTCAAACTAACAGGCTATAGTTCCCCGGGTCTACCCTCCGGCCCTTCTTGTAGATGGGCGTCATGTTTGCTAGCCGCCAGTCAACTGGGACCTCCCCTGATAGCCAGGACTGCCGATAAATGATGGAAGGTGGCTTGGCCAGCTCCTCCGCCAGTTCTCTCAGTACCCTCGGGTGGATCCCATCCGGCCCCATCGACTTGCGTACATCCAAGTGTTGTAGCAGGTCGTCAACCATTTCCTCGTGGATAGTGAGGGCCACATCCTGCTCCCCATCCCCTTCCACCAGCTCAGGGTACTGGGTATCCAGAGAACAACTGGTCTTGCCGCTAAAAACTGAGGCAAAGAAGGCATTAAGCACCTCAGCCTTTTCCTCATCTTTTGTAACTAAGTTTCCCCCCCCATCCAGTAAAGGATGGAGATTCTCCTTAGTCCTCCTTTTTGTGTTGATGTATTTGTAAAAACATTTGTATTTGTAAAAACATTTTTTGTTATCTTTAATGACAGTAGCCAGATTGAGCTCCAGATGAGCTTTGGCCTTTCTAATTTTGTCCCTGCACAGCCTCGCAACATCCTTATAGTCCTCCTGAGTGGCCCGCCCTCTTCTCCAAAGATTATAAACCCTCTTTTTTCTCCTAAGCTTGAGCCACAACTCTCCGTTCAGCCAGGCCAGTCTTCTTCCACGCTGGCTCGTCTTTGGGCACGTGGGGACAGATCACTCCTTCTTGAAGAGTGCCCAGCCTTCCTGGACTCCTCTGCCCTTCAGAACCACATCCCAAGGGACTCTGCCAATCCGTGTCCTGAACAGCTCAAAGTCAGCTCTCCAGAAGTCCAATACAGCGGTTTTACTGGTCCCCTTCCTGACTTTGCCAAGAATAGCGATCTCTACCATTTCGTGGTCACTCTGCACAAGACAGCTCCCCACCACCACATCTCCCACCAGTCCGTCACTGTTTGTGAACGGAAGGTCTAGCGGGGCACCTCCCCTGGTAGGCTCAATAACTGGCTGCATCAGGAAGGTATCTTCCACGTTCCCCAGAAACCTCCTAGACTGTACTTTTGTGTACTTAGAAGGTGGAATTCTCTACTTTGCATGTCTAAGATATACAAGTTCCATCTACTGAAGTATTGTCTTTCTAGACATTCATTTTTTTCTTTGGAGTTTGGCTCAGTGTGTGAAGATGAGTGGTTATCATCAGTCAGCTGGTGTATGATAAGATCTTCTGCAAGAGAAACTGAATTAAAAATTCAGGAGAGGGGAACAGGATGAGACAGGATACTGACCATAGATATTGCCTCCTTATACTCACACTTTGATTGCAATGATTAATAATTGCCATTAAAATGATCTGTAGCAAATCTACACTGTAGCTACCCTAGTTGAATTACAGGGTTTTAAAGTATGGTATATCTAATTTGATGCATGGTTGGGAAAAACTGCTAGTTGAGATGGTAGAAATTAATCATGTGCATATAGCAATTTTCTGCTAGAGAACATTTTTTTGAGATGGAAACTCCTGATACCTAAAATTAACTCTTGTTAATGAAAATGCATCAACAAACTGTGGGTCTCATGTGACATGACACTGGAAAACAAAAAACACCAGGTATTCATCTAAGTGTGTCAAGCTGACCGTTCCCACAGCTAACAGAGAGAGGCAGTCCATAGGGGACTGATCCCTACCTTTCTGAGTGATTTTTCTTATAATCAGTGAAAAGATACTCCAAATCAAATTAATCTAATGCAATGCTGACATCTGAAATTTAGAGTCCTACCTCTGAACTACTCACCTTAGGCTCCTTTTCTGGTCAGTGGAGAGGAATAAGTATCTCAGGGCTGTAACTGATCTCACCAAAAGCAAAGCAATTAAGTAGGTCAAATGAATCAAACCTTAATATTTCTGTTTCTGTCAAGGGCAGATGTGGATGTCTACATTAGAGAAGTCTCATATACCCCTTGAGTACAATCCCACCATACAACAGTTCAATGGTACAGGCAACACTTGGCTAATTCACAGTCAGATTATTGTGTGTTCCACTAAGATCATAAGAACATAAGAGAGATTTTACTGAATCTCACCATCTATCTCAACATGCTGTTTCTGACAGCTGCCAAAAAGCAGATGCCCAGGGAAGAGTCATAAAAACAGGGCAAACATATCGTATTTCCTCCAGCATCTTTTCCAGCCTCTAACCATCTGTATCTTCAGAACTCTCTAAGCCAGACTAGTTTTTGATGTGTTCAGCAACCTATGAATGTGTCCCATCTCCCTATAAACCAATGTCAAAGACCTAACTATGAGCAGCATCCTGCAGTAAGTAGTTTCTCAGCTTAACTGCAGGCTGTGTAATTAGTTTCCTTTTGTGTGCTTTGTTCCTGCATTCTGCTAGTTTAATTTGAAATAGAGCAAAGTGATTTCTGGAACAAAGTCAGTGTGGAAAGACAGTCTGCTGGCTTTCTCCAACCTGAAGCATGCAAATGTTGGTGACTGTAGCAACCTCTGTGTTCCAGTAACCTATGTTAACTTTTGTTTGTTCTTTCTAGACAGCTTAGCTGATGCTAAGTGTCAGAACTGGATGTTCTGAACTGTAACCCTATAGACATTTCCTTATCTATTGTTAGAAAAATGTGTTATATGTTAATCTCTACAACTGTGTTTAGGCTAAATATTTTGAGGACCCTGAAGTGTATCATAATGAATATCTTTCCTTGTCTTGTACAGTTCTAATTTCAATACAGCAGTAAGTTGTCTATACTTTTTGGGATGTGACATTACATGTTTATCTATTTTTAGCTGTTTTTATTTTCTCATCCACAATTGTTACCACATCCATTCATTCTTTTTAATTTTCTCCTTAAAATTCAGGCATTTATTCATAGTTTTTAACCAAGGCACTTGCTTCACAACTGGATTTCAAAACTGAGTGAAAAAAGAGAATGTTAAAGAATGACAAACAACTAGGGCTGGCATCTGGAAAATTTTATCAGGATCTTCTGAAATAGAAGAAGAAATAACAAAAGCCAAGTCACTCTGTCTGGGTCAAGGTCTGAGAACAAGGTTTAGTTAACCTCCTTGCAGAGCACAACAATAAAGTTAGACATGATCTATTGATCATGAAAGTTGTCTGGAGAATAGTATATAAGATAAATATAAAAGTAACTTGTGAATAATATGGGGAAGAGACAGAAAGGGAGACAGCTAAATGCTTTTGAAGATGGAAAGAGACAGATGACCACACAGCAAAAAACTACACTCCTTTATTTTCTTATACTAAGTTCACTTACGAAAACAAAAAGTACATTTTGGCCAAGCCATGAGAAAGAGAAAAGAAAGGAGCGTTGATCAGAAGATCTCCAGAGGTCCCTTGCAACCTCAACCATTCTGTGATTCTGTGATTCATATGGAAAAACAAATCTTGAGAAGGCCTTGAGAACAAATGCAGAACAACAATGAACAACTGAAAAAATGGGAACAAAACTGTCATGCACCAGATGACAATTTCTTCCGGAGTTTTTCTTTCTTATCATCTTTTCCTATCTATTCCTCCTGTATGGAAAACCAGTTTACAACTTGTTCTGCAAGACTTCTGTGACTTGTAAATTCTTTTTTGTCTTCTCTATCTTTTCAAATTTCCAAGTTTCCTTCTGCATCTTGCAACCATCAGAACTGTCAGTCAGAGACAAAGTGAGTACCAAATTTTAAGGTCACTACTGAGTTATGCCTAAAACAGAAAGAACCTCCATCTTCACACCAGTATGGCACACATTAGACTGATTTGGAAAGCTTTGCTCCATCTTTTTTTCCTTCATGATTTTCCCTGCTTGTGTTTTCACAGAAAAGTGCAGAAATTCCCTTCAAATCTCAATATCATAATAGCACCATCCTTTAGTGAATATTGAGATCAATTTTATAAATTTTTGAAACTACAAATAATTTATTAAAAACTGATATATGAATTAGAGAGCAACAAGATTATTATTATTATTTAAGCAAAGAGAATGTTTATTCTCTATTGACAAATGTAATTTCTTTAGAATTCTACTATTTTTTATGTCCTAACTTTAATCTTGTTCATATTTTTAGAATGCTTTCACATGGTATTAGAATAAGTGGCAACAGATTTACATTATCAATGACATACTGCAACAGTGAATAGCTAAAAGTAATTACTGAAGATTGACAATGGGCAATGAAGATAAATTATCTAGCTCAAACTACACAGCAAATACTTTCACATTACCAACAGCGTCTTCAAAACCAGGGTAAACGATCTGGAAATGGTTAGAAATTCTCCACAAATACTGTTTACAGCAGACAATGTGTTGACAATCAGACGAGACAGACGAAATAAGGTCTGGCCTTATTTGTTATTTTTGTTTGCCAAACTTTCCCTTTATAATATACACTATAATGGGGTTTACTTCATTTTTCACACATCTCACACAAGTATCACTTCCTAATTAACAATGTTAATGAGGGCATTTGACTCAAAAATTTTATTAAAATTTTTGCTGTTTAAACAGATTAGATTTACAAATAACTCAGCAAAATGACCATAGTATTCAATATGAAAACACGGTCATCACCTACCCTAAAAAGCTTTCTTCAGCAGAATATATTCAAGAATTTCAGTATTATGTTTATGAAATACTAAATAAAGCAACATCTTCAACAGAAAAAAAAAATATATGTCTCAAGGGAAGTTTCTAATCTCATTTCTATTAAGTGAACAAAAAACCACCAACTACTTCCTTTGAAGATTACCATATTACCACCACAAAAAAAAAATAAATTAAAAAACAAACAAACAAACAAACAAAAAACACTTCCCAGTGGTCTGTGCTAGAAGAAACTAAATTGTGCTCTTTTCCCCAGGAAAAGTACTTCCAATGTGCTGAAATACTTTTTCATTAATGCAGCTTCTATATTTATTCATTTACTTATTTATTTATTTAGATCGTAGTAGGAAAAGACAAAGCAGATTCTGTGCAGAAAATATTTACTTTTCTGTTCGTTTAGGCCCACAGAAATTCATATGAAATTTGCTCATTACTCCCGATGAAAACTCAAACTATATTTAGTGACAGACAAATCAGTGGTTGGATAGACGTAAATTTTAGACCTCTGTTCACATATCTGTGGACTGTACTCTCAGAGGCCTTATTAGCATTGTATTGACTTGAGTTCCTTGTTACAGTGTTATCATTTTGTTTTGTTAAGGGGGAAAATGGAGGAAAAGAGTTGGAAAGGATACTTTACATTTCTTATAAAGTTCCTTGTTCAGAAACAGCTCAGGAATTACCATACCAGGTTGAAATGGTGTCTCCAGTTCTCCAAAGTGGTGTCTACCACCAGTTGTCTACTACCAGAAAACAAAATCCCACCTACAGCAGGCAAGGGATAATGTTGGCAATCTTGGTGCTCTAGGCCGTTTGACACTGAGCGTATATTTAGTATATGTAACACTACCACAGGGCTTTTTAGTATTGCTGAAATGTTTAAATCACTTCTTACTATTAAAAGAAATGCTAGTGGCATCTCTTCGGAGAACAGGATATTGACAAGTTTTCATGTTTATTGGCTGGAAAGGGAAGTCGCCATCTCTCCATCTCTAAACTTACTTGCAACAGGAGAAGAATCTATTCTGTTACATCTTTTGTCTAGAGCTAAACTTGGGAACTATTGGCAAAAAATGGATCAGGGCTCCAGATTCCCTGGTTCTGACAGCACCAGCTGCAGAGAAAACATGACAGAGAAGCATCAGCAATAAAAAGTCTATGGAAATGATCCAAATTGTAGCACGGTAGTAAGCTGAAAAAAAGCATTTGGATGTTTCTCTGAGGTTCATTTACATGCTGCTATGTTCACACTCAAACTAAAGAAGACAGTTCATAGGATATGACTATTTTGGTGGTACAGTGAAGAAGACAGTGTTGGTCCTTGGGTCTGGTTTACTAATTTGTTTTAACACAGACACTTCAAAGGTATTTTCAGGAAGGTCCTCCTCTGTTGTTTCTCTCCTGCATGGCTTAGATCCCATAATAATCGTTGCTCTCCTTACATGGCGAGGGCTGAATCCCTGCTGGCTTTCTGATCCTATTCACAGCTGGTTCCTCCACAGTCCTTGGTTCCAACACTAACCTAGTCAATATTTGATTTTTATTTTCTTCATGACTCTGAAAGCATCTCATAACACCACATTTCAATTCTTTGGTTCTTTCATTTATTTGGTAAGGTCCCTCTGTGGGATTGATGTATTTCCTGTATTTTGTATCTCCTGATTGTTTAGCTTGCAGACTTCTGTGAGCAAGAATTGTCTTTTTCTGGGTGTGCATGAAGCATGTGGACCACTGGAGGCTCTAAATGAGGCAGTAGCAGAGACAGTAAAAACAACCAGATAACTGACTATTCACTAATAATGACATTTATGTAGCAAATGAGGATTTATAAACAAACACAACTAAAGATGGATTTTATTCCAGTGTTTTCCTCAGCTACTTCTTCAATTACTCAAATTTTGGCTTACATGGAAAATAGAGTATTTTGACAAAATAATAATAACAGAAAATTTAAAGTGACACCACTTCAATAATTTTAAATTATTAAATTAGAATGTATGTTTCAGAAACTCATACAGTATGTTTTGTAATTTTGAGTTATGATGAAGTAGACCAGAAATCCAGACTGGATTAGAAGAGCCCAAACTGATATATAGCACTCTGTAACTACAAGAAAATTCTATAACATCTTCAGTGAAACAGATCCCAATTCCCAGAACTCAATGGGAATCTTATAGCTGAAATAAGATGGAAATAACTTTGGAGTGCACTTTGCAGTCTAAAACAGAAATCATGGCCACAGTTCAGCAAAGCACTTATGCTGTTTTAACCACGTGAACAATTCTTTCTACAGGATTTCTTCTCTGCTTAACTCCAAGCAAATGCTTAAATGGTTTTCAAAATCAAGGCCAAGAATTTATAATTATTTCTCAGACATGCCAATATTTAATTATTTTTTTGTATCATACAGATGATAGAAGTGCTTGATATCATAAAGATATAATGTCAACAAAAACAAAATGTTATGAAACTCACTTTGTTTTTATTGATTTAATGTGGAAGGCATTCATATCCTGTATAGATAGACTTGCATAAATCCTTGCAAAGATGTAATGTTTCTCTCTGAAATGAAAATTCTATGACTTTATCTTGTTTGCAAAATATATATCAATTTATACTATACATCTTGGGTTATCATGTTGAAAGCAGATTTCCAAGGCCCTCTCTTAATCTTCATTTTTCTTTTCAACAAGCAGATACTGGAAATACAAAGCAATAATATAAAACCAAGCAACAACATGAGTCAACACAAACTGATTATTTGCACACATTTTCCTGAATCCTAATTGCTTTCAATGCTCTCAGAACAGCATTAGATGGAAAAATAACAACCGTCATCATACAGTAAAAGGCAATTACACCAATTTGGAAAAGATACCTTGGGAATCTTCATATCAAGCTTGATTTACCCTGACATTCTGCAAACATGTATACCAATCAAAACAGTTCTGAGTCTACTCCAACACAAAATAGAGTTCCCTGAAGTTCATTGGAGGTAAAACTAAATTTTCACAGTGGTCCCTTCTGGCCTTTAATGTATTAATCATGGTCTTTTTAGATTAAAGTACCAGAACTGCCTACATATGCCATCTTTCTGATTACCTCCTACTCATTTTATTATAGTTTTTCTTTCCTTTTCTACATTTAGACTCCGTGACACTTTCCAATCCTTATATATATAGTACATCTTGTCCTTCTTATCTGAACTGGTTGGGTGAAACTGGATGTACAGTTTTGTGTAGAAATACCAGAACAGTATTTCTGAATTAAATAGTTTTTTGCCTAATTGATGCTTCATCCCACGAAACCATGTCCTTTATAACTGAATAAAGCAATGCCTGAAAAGCCAGTTCAAGGTTATTCAGTAGAATAATCCAAACAAAGGTTATGGTCAAAAAATGCATCAGTGTTCAAATGTCCCAAAGACCTAGGAATGCCACTACCTACTGCTACTTAGCACCAGCTTAAACTGTGGGAACAGTCACTTTTGCCTCCAGGAATAAAAAAAGGTTGCTAAAGAGAATCATCAACCCATAAATCCTGGCACCTCCTTTTGCATAAATAACTGCATAAGGAATTAAAGCCTATCTTTGCTCTGCTGTGTTGGTTAGAGGCAGAAATCAGCTGTATGGCCCTAATAACCTGTTCCAACAAGAAATTATATTTGTCTTCCACATAGGAAAAGTAGGTGGAGGACTCTTACTGGGGTCAGTTTACCATACTAAATTATCTGTCATTTGAGTTCCTGCCCGCTTAGCCTATATAAAAAGTAAATAAATAAATAAATAAATAATTTTTATCAACACATTAAAGAACATGGACATCATCTCACTGAAGTCAAAGTACCTGCTGCAGACTATGGCTAGACCTTGGCTCAGTTTACTCTTAACACAACAGGTAGGAATAAAGACACAGGAACTTTACATGCATATCAAGATGCATTCAAGCCTTGGCATAAATCCTGCAAACTGGCCAACAAATGCATGGTCAATCTGTTCTATTCAAGAATTTATTTTCACACTGTGGCTTTGGAGCAGGATCAGAAACCATGTTCTGGCTGAATGTCTGTCATTAGAAACTGTAAAAAAGTATCTAGAATAAGACAATCTTCTTCCACAAACAAAACTATGTAGTGAAAGAGAACAGGTTCAAACGGATAAATAAACATGAGAACAAGGCAACAGTGGAAGAACCAAAACCTGATCCTGCAAAGTCAGGTTTATGAACTTTTACTTTATGTATTTATATGATTCCTCTCTCATAAAGCTTTCATAAAGCATAAAGCTTCACTTATCACAATCACCTCTCTTAACTCTAGAAATCTAAAAGGTGGGTATTAAGGCTAAGGTAACCTCCTAAATTACCTTTGGAGGCACTGACAAATTTATGGCCTCCAGAAATCACCATTACTATGGAGTGAATAGTCTATAGGAATTCATTTTTATATAGTGATGTACAAGGAGCTAAGATGAAAAAAAATCTAATCTATTGTGTGTATGTCTAGATCTTAGTTGATTACAATAGTACCATAATCACACTTGAACACATAGCTTTTTTAATAGCAATGTCTAATGTTAGTTGCATAGGGTAAATCTCTTCAGTATATGTTTATCAAACAGTAGTGTGTGTATATATGTGTGTGTGTCTACTCTGTTCTCGTGAGACCCTACACGGAGCACTGTGTTCAGCTCTGGGACTCCAACATAAGAAGGTCATGCAGCTGTTAGAGCGAGTTAGAGGAGGCCATGAGGGTAATCAGAGGGCTGGAGCACCTCTTCCATGAAAAGAGGCTGAGAGAGTTGAGGTTGTTCTGTCCAGAAAAGAGAAGGCTCTGGGGAGACCTCACTGAAGCCTTCCACTACCTAATGGGGACCTACAAGAAAAAAGGAGAGGGACTTTTTATCAAGGACTGTAGTGATAGGACAAGGGGTAATGGCTTTAAACTAAACTAAACAAAACTAAACTTTAAAAAAAAAAAAGAAGTTAGATTGAGATTAGATATTAGAGGAAATTCTGTACTATGAGGATAGTGAGGTATTGACGCAAGCTGCCCAGAGAAATTGTGGATGCGCCATCCCTGGAAGTGCTCAAGGCCAGGCTGGATGGGGCTTTGGGCAATCCGGTCTAGTGGGTGGCATCCCTGCCCATGGCACAGGTTTGGAACTAGATGATCTTTAAGGTCCCATTCTATGATTCTATGGTTCTATGTCACAGCAGCTGGGTAAGAAACACTCCAACATTTGCAAACTCACAGATTATTTAGATTGGTTTGAGATTGTTCCTTAAATCCACTGGCCACATCCTTCAACTAAAACTATAATTAAAAACAAAACAAAGCACAAAAAAGCAGCCTAATGACTTTTTCCAATCATGACAGGAATTACTGAGTGACTCAACACAAGCAGTTCTTATTCTCAAAACTGTTTTGAGTGGACTACCTGCAGACTCAGAGAAACATGCTTTCATACATTCCACGATGTGCTGTTTATACACATTGGATTATCACAAGGGATGAAAATAAATATAACTTTTTCCATTTTCATTAACATTTAGAATTTCACAACAGAAGTAAAAAAATATATATTTCCCATAATGTGCACAAAGCCATATATATAGCATTAGAGATAGTTCCCTGTCTATATATGAAACAATAAAATGGGTTAACTGCAAGCTGACTCATGTCTTCAGTCCCCTCAAATGTCATGTTGTCACAGATGCAAACAAGAGCAATCACTAGGAAAGATAATGACAGTGGCACCACCCCTGCAAATTCAGGGAAAGATATGAGACATCAGTTTCAGATGAACCACTTCCTCAGCCATCTTTGGTGACAGCTGCTGGCACTCTGGTAACCTGCTATGCTTTGCAGAGTTCTCACAGAGTGAAGTAAAGCTAGTAACGAAGGTGAACTGGGGTTTGTAGTTGCTATTGTGAGAGGGGAAAAAAACCACTAAAAAACAAAAAAAAAACACTACTATTTTCAAAAAGATTTTTCTGACCTAATAGGTATCACATGTAACTTTGGCCATTTTATTAGTACTGCAAGCACATATCTCTGCCTCTGGGAGGGAGGGCAAGCAGGGTTCCTACTGAACTGAAGCCTCCTTTTTATGAATCATGGTCCCAGTTAGGAATTGATTGGGTTATAATGGTAACTATTTCATGCCTTTTATCATTTTTTTCTGGCCCAAACCCCCTAACTGTTGAATGCCTTTGATTCCAGGTAGCCCTGCAGACCAAACTTACTTCTGAGACTGTGAGCTGGCACCTGTGTCATGAACTGAATTGTTAACTAGGGTTGATCCAGCTTCCCATAAAGTTGGTGGCAAGCTTCCCACTGACTTCAGTCAGCAATCGTAATTTCAGAATCCTTGTCACTTCTGACGATGCATGAGATTGAAAGAGCATGGGTTGGCTTTCGGATCCTAGAACTGAGTATGTGGGGCTGACAGCTGGAAAAAGAATCTATCTTTATCTCTAACTATGTTATCTAGCTACCTGTCTGTCTATATATCTACAGTTTTCCTGGAGCAGATTTAGAGAGTCTCTTCACTATGTGGGGCTGAATGTGTAGAAGAATATTTTCTGGTATGGTATTCTGGGGATATTTTGTCTTTTTCAAATTGTCTTTGTCATTTTGTCTTTGTCAAATACGTTAGTCTTATATTTATTTTAAGCTTTCATAAAAGATATTTTCTTTATGTGTCTCATTTTGGGCCTTTTTTCACGCGTTAGCCATCAGAGGGATAAAAACCTAATTTATGGCATTTGAGGTATATTTTCAGATGTTGATCAATTACTCAGCATATAGAAATAAACAGATCCCACATTTGATCAGTACCTCCTTCAAAAGATGTTTATCCACACTGCCTGACTCATCAGCTGGGGTCTTGCTTTATTGTTGGTTTATATGACAATTAAATAAAAGAGAAATATAAAAGATGCAAAAGTTTTGCTGCAGAATACACTATCAAATTGGCAAATGAATATTATTTAGACCAAATAACATGGAATCATTTTTTCCAGCAAATGATTAAAAAAATATATAAACGTCAAACATAAGTTTAACAGAGCAAAAGTTCCCTCTCAAATATTTGTGATACAAAGGGCCAAAGAATAGAAATTAAGAAGAAAATATAATCTGAAACTCTTTTTTTCTTCTTTTTTTTTTTTTTTTTTTTAGTCATTGCAAATGCTTTCTGTGTTTCTGTCGTTTAGAGTAGTTCAGGATGAAACTGAAATGTTCCAAAATTCTTCTTGTAAGGGATATTTACACACATCTTTCCCTGAAGAAATGCATGTTTAAGATTCAGTCATTGACTTTGGAAAGAAGGAAGATGCAGCAGATGATATTTCTTGAGGCCTAGGGGAGCCTAATTGAAAATCTATTTTAGCGCTATTTCAGAGCAGATTTTATTTCTTTCCTGATGTGGGGAGGATACATGTATATGGATTAACAGCAAAAGTATGAAGACAAACCAGCCAGAATCCTAGCTCCACACACTAAAATTTACCGAAATTAAAATGACATTTTAGTGAAAATGTGGAAAAGGGGAGGCATTGTGGATTCCAACCTCTACTTTATATCTTCTGTTCTAATTATACACTGGCTCAGTCTGTGTATGCTAAGTGTATGTTTTCACTGGAGCTGCTATCTTCAAGTGTCCAGAATGCTTACCGCTCACTTCTCATTTGTTCAGCTAGGCAGATTATATTTGTCCCTATATGCTCCCAAATTTCACTTTTTTTCATCATTTTCTTTGAAACTGTATGTGCCTTTTGCAAGACAACTCAGATAATTTAGCCAAAGTGGTATTGATAAATAACAATCAGTGTAACCTGGTAATATTACCCATTCCATTGTCACTAATATATATATATATATATTTTTTTGGGGGGGTGGGGGGTGGGGAGGACAACTGTAGTATTAAGGTTGGAGCAAAACATAGTGGCTTGATGTTGTCAATGATTTATGTAGGAAAAGCAATTTTGTTCCTGGATGTGTGTGCATCTAAATAGATCTGTAGGGGAGAATTCACAAAGGCTAATTTTGGCCTGAAGAGGCAGATATCTCTGGACTGCCCTATAGTCAGGAAAAAATGGGAGAAAGACAAATTCCTTCAGGGAGTGATTTAGGGAGTGCATCCTCCAGAAGACCATCTCTCTTCTCTGACCCAGCAGAACCAAGTGCTCTAGGCTAGTGTTAACCTTTGTTGAAAATGCCCTTGGTGTGTTTACTGTTAGCCTAAGAGATAGGATAACAGGACCTACCTACTTTGAAAGTGTAAGTCATTACTCATTAAGTCTTTGGTCATGTCAAAATTTACAAGCACTGTTAAAGGCAAAGAAAATCAGGGCCCCGACTACCATCATTTTTAGTCCCAACTTTGAATGACTTATATAAATGCTTAGCTGCAGGCACAGTGGGTAGCCTAGCCAGTTAGAACAGTTATTCAGAAAATTATGATTTGTCTACAACAAAAATATTCAAGGAAAATGACTTTGTCCACACACCTTGTTTAGGGAATGGTTTCTCAGGTCCAAGAGAGAATTTCTGTCCAGCTATAGGCATGCTGGAGAACAGCCAATAGCCTAAGGCTAAGGCATTCACCTGGGACAGGGAAGACCCCAGGTTGTCTCTGCACTGCTGGATTCAGTCCAGGTGTTTGAATTTTTCTTCCTGTGTTTCAAGTAAGTGATCTGATCTGATGCCTTGGTTAACCTAGGGAGGGACTTTTCCCTCTGGAAACTCAAAAAGTCTTCAACTACTTCAAAAGAAAAAGGAAGCAGATATAAATATAAAGAAGCTTCATTAGGAATGCATTCAGATTTATTTATTTATTTATTTTTCAACAAAGCAAGAAGGATTTTATTGCTACAATCTTGGGAAAGCTGTTTCATAAGAAAACATTTTTCAGGTCTTAGCTAGAAACACTTTCTTTGTCCCATTTTCTCAACAGGTCCCATTTTCTCACAGAATTTTACGTTCTCTTTGGCATATATTATTTGATAGTTTTCCATTAATTTTGAAGCATTGCTTATCCATACCTTTCCCTATTAGGAAATGTATTAATAAATTTATTATTTATTAATATAAAAATTAAATCAGGTTCTAACTAGTTTAGAATCAAGAACCACATGTCTACTGAAAATTATCACAGTAGGTCAAATTTTCTTGCCTAACTGTGATGTGAAGACACAATCAGAAGTACCAGTCCTGATAGAATTAGATAGCTTAAAAATTCCCATATTTTTCATGAGATAAGGAAATAACTTCCCAGTATGTTCTCGTAAGTGATTCTGTTGCCCCAGAAAGGACAAGTTGCAACTAATAATATTGAGGAATTTGTAGTGTGTTTAAGGGAGAAAATAGTTCATCTGTATTTTAAAAATAAATCACAGATGGATGAAAAATTTAGCAAGCAAAAGTTTGGTAAGCAATATTTCTTTTTATTATTTTTTTTTGTGTCATGGAAAAAGAGAAAATTACATAGCCTATTTGTATGATTCTTCCTACTCTTCATAAACTGTGGTAATATATTTATTTATTTTAATTGCAGTAGTGTCTTGTTCTTTTAATTACTTAATTTTTGATTAAAAAATGGACAGAATGGAACACGGATTTGGTTTGTATAACAGCTAGCTTGTTTTCGATTAGCGTGGCAATTAAATATAATGTTTCACATGCAAGCAGCATTCAGCTTCCTGCAAGAACAATAAAAGCATTATTCAACAATGTCTCATAACCCCATTGTGTAGTAGAGGAATATTATGAGAGCATTATTGTCATAACCAGGAAAATGTCCTGGTTGTTTCCACAGAGTGTAACTTTCATTCAAAAAATTACAGAAAAAAAAATGTTCATTCTTAGTTAGAGGTCTTATTTATTGATTTATTTTAACAGCAACATCTTTTAATTATCCAGCAAAACCCAGATACACTCCAAAATACATTGGTATGTAAAGTTTACAAAATGTCTTGTTCTACAATTGCCAACAAACCAACATTCCCTCAATAAATTGCTATGTTTGATCCTTGTTTATGATGCTTTGATGAACATCATCAAAAAGAGAAGTACAGCAGTGTTCGTGGAATATTCATTCACAACCATGTGACTTTAATGACTTAGTTCTTCAGTAATTAGTACCTCTTAGTTTGGGTCTGTAACAGCTAACTTGGCTATTCCTAGTGACATAGCTGGGACAGGTCAGATCTCGATGCAGGTTTAAATAGCTGATTTGTATGCAGATGCATACTCTTTAACAAACTTCAATATTTGCAACCCTGACCTATGGCAAAAACCATCCACACTTGAACCAATGGATGTGTAGCTATAATCTGCTTTACTTGGCCAAAGCAATAAGTGATGAAAGGAAGGAGACAGGCAGGCAATTGCCTAATCTTGGTCTTCCTGCTCTGGTTATTCATTTTACTTTGAAGCCTGACTGGCAAGGTGCAGATGGTATCAGTAGACTGGAACCCAATCTTCCTCTTCTTTGAGCATTCAAACTAATAGCCCTGCCTCTTCCTGTTTCCAATCTTTCTGGCCCCACTAAAAAGTTTTCCATTCATCAGTTGTCCTACATCAGTCAAAGAGAAGGGGAGTGTTTTCTGCCCTACAACTTGCACCCAGCTCACTCTTTCACCTTTGCTAGCAGCCTTTGAACATTCTTCAGAGATACAGAGTTTGTTTTTGAGTCCCCTCAGTGAAGTTGGTCTCCATTTATTAGACTTGTAGTTAAGTGGTGGAATTTGGTCATTTTTATGCTCATTTTCCAAACCTCAGTGAGACTCCACTAAAAATAAAGGTGGGAGTGCTCCAAGGGGCAGCCGTGATCATGCAGAGGAAGAGCTTTAGACACAGAGCTTTAGATGCAGGTTGAGGGATGCTCAAAAACTGGTAGGTCTGGGCTGGAGTAGGCCTGAAGTCCACCCTGGCTCGAGTTGGGCTCTAGCACTTGTTAGAGAATAAAAAGGGAGGAGAAAGAAAGAATAATGAGAGATGATTTTAAAATAAGTTCAAGGGGATAATTTTAAGTACAGAAGTATCTGTTTTATCTCTGCAGACAAATACCTTCTGAAAAGTAAGCCCTAAGCAATTTGCACTGAAATGCAGACCCCAAAGGCCAGATGCTAACTGAAATGTTCAGATATGAATCCTGAGCAATCCTACAGACTTCATATAAGACACTCTACATTTACTCAGATTTAACTGCAATTGTGCTCTGTCTCTACAAAAATAAGCAGTTAAGGATTTGTTATGGAATAACAAACACCATGTTCAAACACCAAGATCATTAAGGTCAAGTGGCTGAAGTGAAACCTATATATACAGGTTTAAGAGGCTGGGCATGAGTTTTCATTTATGCTTGTATGTAGCACATAGATTAATACTGCAGTCATCACTTTGAAAATTAAAGCAATGCATTGCAATGCTAAACTCATATATCAGCCTGCAAATGCATCCTGATAAATGTTACTATTTCAAAGGACAATGCTTGTCAGTATTCTGCTGTATTTTGTCTTGCAAATACAAGTGCTTTTTAATGCAGAGGTATGAATTTGTTGGTACATGCAAATCAGGTGAATTATGTGATGTTAACAGAACCACACCAAGGTACATCGGTGGACAATCTGACATTTTTCATAGAAAGTAAGGACTTTATTCATAGTTTCAGCTATTAAAATCATTAAATCATTATTTGGAAATTCTCTGGCTACAGTTATAGAATAAAAAATATTGTGAAAAGGGTGCTACTTTAATAGCCATGCATCTACCTCACAAAAAACAAACAAACAAACCCTTTCCCTTGTTGCACTTTTGTTGCTGTATTTATTGCTATTTTGACAATATATTAGTTTAACAATAGTTTGGATCAGCATTAGAAGCCTATAGGTTATTATGAAGGTTGGGGGTTGGTGATTTACTAACCGATTTTGAAAAACTTGTTAAACAAAAAGGAAAGGAAAGGAAAGGAAAGGAAAGGAAAGGAAAGGAAAGGAAAGGAAAGGAAAGGAAAGGAAAGGAAAGGAAAGGAAAGGAAAGGAAAGGAAAGGAAAGGAAAGGAAAGGAAAGGAAAGGAAAGGAAAGGAAAGGAAGGGAAACAGATTTTTTTTTTTTTTCGAGAATGTTAAACATTAGATTTGTCATTGGGTTTAATGGTAATAGATTCGTTCCAAAATGAAAAAAAAAAAAAAAAGAAAAAAGAAAAAGAAAAAAAGAGAACCTGCATGCTTTCTTTGCTTAGAAATGCCCTTGTTAAATCTTAACATATTCTGTTTCCCGTATTAGAAAAAAAATAGATTTTTTAGATGATAATGAGCCTAATTTTGTCATAAAGCCTGAGAAGAGCAGACACCATCCAGTGAAATACATCACTTCTAGAGCCATTTGCTTTATGCTATTGATGTTAGATATTACATAGACTGTACTCTGAGTATAACTGCCTGTCAAATTTCTGTTTTAAAAGGAAAATAAAATCAGTAGTATATCATAACTGAAAACCTGCAGAGAACCAGTAAATACAGATCACTAATTCTTAATTTTTTAAGTTAATTAGCAAAAGTAAAGGTATATTCAATGAAAGTGGGTTAAGACAACTTTTTTTTTTTTTTTTCTTTGTTTCTTGTAGTTTCACTGGCTTTAGGATGTTCATTATTTTGTACATTAGAACAATGGAAAGTTAAGGTAAAACACTAATTTTCTTTTTGGAGTAACATTTTAAACAATGTAAAATATTGCCCATTTTCCTTTCAAACCTGTCTCCTTGTCATTTTATTTGTCTGTTGTTAAGCATGTGTGTGTGTGTATTTGTCTCACAGAAATGTGTCATTAACTCAGATTTATTCAGTTCTACTATAAAACTATGTTCTTAGGGAAAAATTACAGTAATAAAGCAGAACCTCTGCTCCAAACTTGTTATCCTTCAGCTGGTGAGTAAATAGAAACAGCAAAGCTATTATTATGTAGCTTCTTACACGTAACATATTTTTTTATGAAATAGTCTCATTCTGTTCCCCACCATATCTCTAAACTACTCTACATCTTTTTCAGTTCCAAATCTATTATATTACAGATAAATGCCACAAAATTCTACAGCATATCTTTGAAGTTTTAATTTTATTTAGGTTAAGCAGTGAGAACAATTCTAATAGGAAAATATTCAATTATGAATGCATGCCCTATAATTTTTTCAACTTAAAATGACGTCTTCTACAGCAAAATGGCTAGATTAATATACTACACTATTGTGTGTGTGTATGTGTGATATCTGTTGACATTTTAGTTAATAAAATTTAAAAATGACTTCACAAAAAACTTACTGTTTACAGTCTTCTCAGTGAGTGCAATTTTGAACACAGCATTATCATTAACAGACCAGGTTGGAGATTTCATGTTACTTTCTGCATTTCAAGCCTTAATATTAAACACTTTTCGCTGCCTAGTATTAGTTTCATATGTTAATATCATTTTTTATTAACATAATACAAATACCACTTGCAGTACAACATCCTTCATTGCTAGCGGCTTTCATATCAAATGTCACAGCAAATTTTATTTTCACTAATAGATTACGACTTGTACATTGTGTTAGTGAAAGTGAACATTATTACAGGATGACACTAAAATTAAAGAACATACTGTAGAACAGCACATAACACTCTGCTAAATTACCTACTACTTCTGACCTGCTCTCTATCCTATCCCACCCCACAAAATGCTATCAAAGTTCTGTTAGTTATTTTATTGCTTCTTAGGAGAAAACTTCACCTTTCAAGAACCTCACTATATCCATTGTCAAAATATCACATTATACAATTCACTGGAAGTGAACTTATTGCTAAATACCCATTAGGTTCCCAGGAGATGCCTTACATTAATTGTTTAGTGAAAGCACCCTTAGGCTATCGCTAGGGAGGAACATTAAATGCATAAAAAGAGAAGTTGACAGAGATCCCTGTAGAACAAGATACATCTACTGGCTTAAAACTTCTCTGTGAAGAATCATGTAAGTCGCTGTTCAAAATGGTCATTTTGGGGTTATTTTTTCTCCTGCTCCTGAAAGCACAAAAACAATTAATCTCAAAAGAAAATCAATGCTGCATCAGCAGACAGACTTTAAAAAGTGGTTATGAAAAGACAAGCTAAGAGAGGTAAACAAGAAAAAAAGAAAGAAAAAGAAAAAAAAAAGAGATGTTTTTGGACCTATGTGTCTATGTGGCTGCAGAGGTAACAACAATGGAAAAAAAAATCAGAGTGCAGCAAAACTGCAGAACTAATGCTACAGATGAAACAAAAACTAAAATAGATTTAAAATGCCAATAGAAAAGAGACACAGAATGCTCAAATGAGTTGTGTACACAGAAAAGTTATATCTAAAATGTCAGTTAGCTGTTCAAGAGCAAGAAGTACAGTTCAGAACAGAAAGGCAATGATTTTAACAACTACGCACATCATCTTTCCCTACGTGCTGCATACTTTCTACCGTGTCCCCTTCCATTGTTCTTTGCTGTAACAGAGATAGCTGATAGATATATTTTTGATTTTATATCTTATGTAATTTTATTTATCTTACTATACGTTTTATTTAAAACACCTCTGAAATAAACCTACATTAAACCCTGTATTTTTCTCATCCAGACAGGAAAAAGATTTAGGGTTTGGTATTGCTGCCAAAGTACCACAAGAGGGAGCACTAGTTAAACAAGACGCAAAAATGTAACTTTTCTCATTATCTTTTTTCCAATCATAAACATAGAAAAATATTCTTTTTTCCTGCTGCACTAGAATATGATGATGAGTTATGTTGAGAATATTTATTCCTATTGGAATAATTAATGGAAGAGTAGCTACCATGAAGATATATTGTAAAAAGGGACACAGAAGCCTGAGCGTCCTCTAAAGTAATTAGCAAAATAAAATTAAGGTTTTGTTCACATCCCCCTCAAGAAAAACACTTACCTAAGAGGAAAATAAATGATTTTTGTCTGAGTCTTCAGATCTATTTATAATCAAAATTTGAAAGCATGAGACTCCTGGTTATTGAGATGTGCCTACATTTTCAGCTGTCATTGCCTTGCAGCTTGTGCAGTCATTTGTCTTTGTACAAAGTCTACACAAATGACATTACTCTGAGTTTTATTTTTATTTGGCACTCATTTTGTGCAGGTGCAAATGCCTGCAAGGCTGTAGAAATCAAGCATATGTACTTCATCTCTTTATACTAGATACCTATCTTAGGAGTTTGTAAGTCTGCACTAAACGTCAGCACCTCAGTCTGCTCAGGAGTTTTCTCCAAACAGCCCAAGGAGCATCGTTACACCTAGTTTTATATATGGGGAGCTAAGGCAATCAAGGTCTGGAATCTCAAAGGCCTTGAACTCCCACTGAAACAAGTGCAGTTCAAGCAATCCCATATACATGAGTAACTGAGCACAGCTATTTTGCCCTAAACCACTGGAGATGTCAAGAAACTGAAATAAGGGATTCCCAGTTCTAAACTGGAAGATTATTTTTTTTCCCCTGTAAGCAAATACCTTGCCCTAAACTGCCTCTGTTCATATGCACTAGCTTTATAAAATGGCACCTCTGGGTTCATGGCCAAGCTACGGGGCTCTCACATTTCCAAGCAACTGATATGCATTTAATGGTGCTGTTCCTGATGATCAATGGGAGGGGATCAGAATTCATTTTTCCATCTGTTCCAAGGTTTTATGACTTCTTCTGTACTAAACTTGTCGAATCTGGCTAAATACAGCACTTCAGAATTAATTAGGGTACTGAAAACTCTCTGGTGCATGTTCCCACCAGTTCACCCATATTAAAGATCTAGCTAAATGAGGACAATGATTTGAGAAAAGGGGTGCTCTGTTTTCAAGTATTACCATGCACTTTGTCATCAGACTGTGCCAAGTACAAGAATAATTGTGCACTAGTAACCAATCCATAGATTTGTTCATTATAAAAGACCTAAGTAAGTTCATTTTAATATTTTGGCCTGAAACAGCTTTACAAATACATCAGCCCTCTATGAATTGAGGGTAGGAATCTCCTGGAAAAGAATGGGGACAATGAAAATGAGAAAAAAAAAAAAACAACACTATTGTCATTGAATGGAAACCATCCTTCATGATGCACCTGATCTCCAGTTACACAGAGCTTGGACACTTGTACAGTTTGCTAGGTGAAGAATTGGCTGGATGGCTGAGCTCAAGGAGTCCTAATGAATGCAGTTCAATCCGGATGGTGGCCATTCACCAATTGCACTCCCCAAGGCTCAATTTTGGGGCCAGTTTTATTTGACAATTTTATCAGTGATCTTCATGAAGGGATTGAGTGCACCTTCAGTAAGTTTGCAGATGATGCCAAGTTAGGCAGACCGGCCAATCTACTGAGGATAGTCTATCTACTATCTGGATTGTCTAGATTGATGGGCTGAGTCCCTTGTATGTTAATGAACTAAGGTAAGTGCTGGGTCCTGTACTTGGGTCATAACAATCCCATGCAGCATAGAGACTCAGGGAAGAGTGGCAGGAAAACTGGAAAAGGACCTGTGGATGCTAATTGACAGCTGGCTGAACACGACCAAGCAGTGTGCTCAGGTGGCCAAGAAAGTCAATACCATCGAGTTGCTCAAGAATGTGCATAGAAAAGCAATGAAACTGTTGAAGGGACTAGAAAACAAAAGTTATGAAGACTAAATGAGGGACTTGGGTTTGTTTAGTCTGGATAACAGGAGGCTGAAGGGAGACCTCATTGCTTTCATTACAACTACCTGAAAGGAGGTTGCAGTGAGGTGGGTGTCAGTCTCTTTTGATATTTGACAAGTGGTAGAATGTGAGGAAATGATCTCAAGTTGTGCCAGGGGAAATTTATATTGGATATTAGGAAGAATTTATTCATGGAAAGGATGGTCAAATGTCTGAAAGATCTGCCAAGGGAAGTGTGGAGTATCCCTGGAGGTATTTAAGAGATGTATAGATGTGGCTCTAAGGGACATGGTTTAGTGATGGAACTTGCTAAATCAGGTTTATGTGCGGACATAATGATCTTGAAGGTCTTTTCCAAGCTACATTATTATACAATTCTTTAAGAATAGCTTAAGGGATCAGTTCACAGGCAGCTTGAGTTGAATTAACTGTTTTCTACAACCAAAAGGATTAGGAGCTGTTTTGTCTCATCACTCACCTTGAGCAAGACTCTGAATACATCTCATAGCATGACAATTCCAAATAAACCCTCTCAAGGGGCTGAAAACTAACTTGGCCAAAAAGAAGCCACTTCTCTTCAGATTCTTGTCTTCTCTTCTCTTATTCTCAACTGAACAATTTTGGTGTTCAGTTGGATGAGCAGCACCAAAAGCTGATAGGAGGGAAGTGTTACAAGGCTGGAGCTGGGGATGAGCACAGGGAAAAGCAAGGGAAGGAGAAGCAGGAAGGTGGCTGTGCATCCTTGTCAGAAACAAGCCATAAACTTTGTCTATTCATGCTGAGTGACAGGTTATAATGATGCCTCTGATGGAAATTCTTTCATGAATTTGTCTCATCCCTTTTTTATTCCATTGATCATTAGGCCTCCATAACATCCTTTGAGGAAGAGTTCCACAGTTTCACTGTGCATGGAAAATGTAATTAGATTTTTTCATTTGTTTGAAACTAGTTTCCAGAGAATTTTGTTTAATGCCATCTACATTTTTACATTGTTAGAAACAATAAATATTTCCTATTCACGTTCTCCATGTCAGTCATAATGTTATATTCCTTCAGTATATGAGAGGGCAAAGTCCTCCTTTCCTTCTCTCTTTTGTGTTATAATATGCTTTTCTCTGATTTCCAGCGTTCAACATCCTGATGATGAACAATCCTAGCTCTACTAGACTGCTATCTGGAACTCCTCTGCAGATGGCCACTGCGTATGTGCAGGCTGGTCATATAGGATGAGTCCTACTGAGTCTGCACAATAGGTCTGAAACTCCTCCAACTCGAAACATTCACCGTGGAAGTGCCCATTTGTCTGTTACATAATAAGGCTTAATTTGGGGATCCCAAAAGCCATAAAGGTATTGACTTGCCATCTACTTTTCTGCTCTCTCTTCCTGTGAGAACCTCACCAGGTCTGGTCTTTTGGGAGGACTGTTGTCTCGCTGCTCCTCTATGCTTCTCCAGTTTTAGACAGAGAACTATTTAAATACTAATTTCTTGGAGCAGTCTGAAGTATTAAATTGTCTGATTCCTGGAATGGGGACAGAACTGAGGTGATAGGCCTTTTTCCCAGGGGTGTGTCCCTTGACTGTGACTGAAAGATAATTTTTAGTTATCGGACATATTTTTGAAGAATAGAATTTCTGCTACCAATAGATTTTTATCTTATTGATGTTGTTTGTTTATTTGTTTGTATGTTTTGTTTAAAAAACAGAACAATACTCTTAGAATAATTTAGATACTTATTCTGCCTTACGTATGGATGGCTGAACTCCTAACAATAGTCATGCATATACATAGACATTTTGTGCAAGAATCAACAGATCTGTTTTTTTTCTAATATACTGTGAAAGTCTTAATGACCATGTAGTTCCTGGGCTACATGGATGGTTTAATATTGACTTTTTATTAAAAATAGAATTTGGCAAAGTGAGAGGTTCTTCATCAGCCATGATTGCTATTGTACTATTTCAGTATGAATGCCTGTATATCACACACAGCATCTGTCACCTCTTCCTTCTGCCACACGACATTTTCACCTCAGAGTAAAAAGATGTAAAGGTAATAGATTAAAAATTGACATTATTCAGGCTTTTGAAGGGAAGGCAGTTTATGATGCCAAGTCTCATCACTTTTTCCAGCCCTGTAATGATAAGTTTTTGACTCTTTCCTCTCAGGTGGAATTTCCTCCTCTGGAAAGTAGAGAGCTAACAACATCGACACAACATTAGTTTTACCTTTAACTTCACTCTGATTTTTGTTATTTAGTCATTTTTTTTCCTTTGTTTGTTTTGTTTTGTTTACCAGATGGACGTATGGACGGGGTTTCTTTCATCTGTACAAACCTGTAGTAGTAGATTATAAGAGTATCTACGAATAGTAGATACTTCTAGTTTGTGTCAGCCACAGTTCCAGGCCATGTCCTCCAAGGACAAAGGTACTTTTAACAATATGTTGAGGATTTGTCTCACAATATCCAAACACCTAAGGCACAGAAATCTAAATCTGAGCTACTCACTCTAGTGTGAGCTACTAACTCTAGTGTGTAGTACTCACTACTGGTCTCTTTGCAATCAGTGAAAAGAAATAAGTGCTCTAGTTTGTTATAAGTTTCACCTTAACTCAACTGTCTAAAATAGGGCATGTGAATAAAACTAAAGCATCAGACTGCATACTGCTACCAAGTATATTTTCTGCCTTGTATCTGCACTATTGCAGTAGGGAAAAAAAAATAATATATATATATATATATATCTCCATGGTGCTCAGATTGGTAGAAGCTTTTAGGATTCAATCTGCTGCATAACAAAAATAAAGACAGAGAAAACAGTTGGTTTTATGTGGCATTACATACATTTGGCTCCATTTTCATATTGATTATATATATATAAAAAGGGAAAAGTAAATAAACATGAGGAGGATAATGTCCCAAACTGAGTTTTATCACAAGTGCCTCCTGCTGGGATTTGAGAGCAAAACCTTCCCTCGAGGGGACAGAATAATATCATTTTAGTTATGGCCATATTCTTCATTTGGAACCTCCTCATCAGCATGTCAATGCATGTTATTCACTGCTTGGAGAGACAATAAAATCAGAGGGCCCATCTTTAGAAAGAAACATGCATGTTACTAACATTTACACTACAGAGATCCTGGCCCTTAATAAAACCTACATCCAGTAGCGAAGTTATCAGATGGAGCTATGTTCATTTTCTTTTATACGCAATGAAGGGGCACAATATATCTTTACCAGCAGCTGGGAAATTAATGCTAGAACTAAAATGACATTCCGCGTCTCAATGAATGATTTCCTGTGGGGTTCAGATAGTGGCTGTGACAAGAAGAGGTGTGATAATGGATCTAAGTCCATAATGCATTTATCCCCAGGTGCACTTGCTCAATCTGTTCCTTGTGCAGTTTTTTGGGGGCTTAGTAGGACTTTTAAAGTTTTATTTTGCTGCACTGAGGCAAATGGTTATGCTTCACTTTTAAAAATCTACAAAAGGGAACGTTTCTGCACCTGTGAGATTGTATGGAGTGGGACCGAGCTTCTTTGTCACGGCATTTCTAAACATGCTTCGTATTAATGTTTACCTGTGTTGATAATCAAAAAGGGGCTAATATGTGATTAATAAATATTATAAGAATGTTACAGTCCCAGGTAGTATTTCTCAAAGAGGGCAGTAAGAGTTCCAAGAGATCTTTTAGTTAGTAGGTTTCATGTCAGGAACTTATCTCTTTTGATTATTCAGTGATCTATGTGGATGAATTAATCATTTTTTGGAAACAGCTCTTTAAAACTGAGTTATAATGCAGTGAATTATTCTTCTCTGATGAAGGAAAATATGCAGAAAGATACAACAATGTTTTGAAATGAAATACAAAGATTCTTAATCAAATACATCAAGCTGGTGGAACACTAAAGTTGAATATGACTCTAGGAGAAAACAGCAACAACAACAACAAAAAACTAAACATCCTATAGTTTATATTGACTTAAATGAGGAAAAACACAACCACCACCAAAAGCCTGTTTTGCTTTTCTTTTCATGAAAGGAAGAGGATTTTCAGTGCTATGTAGGCAGTCACTTGGTTATTTATCTCCACGGTATTATTACTCAATAATGTTAGTACATTATTTACACAAATGCTGTATACAAAAGTATACAAACTAGATATATATATTGAAAAACTGTCATAACCTTATATTATTAGCAGTAGCACAGTTGCATCTTGGAAAGCAGCGATGGGAAATTTGGGGGCAGAAGGAGCTTGAGTTTGCAAGGATGGTGCCACACAAGAGCATGGCTATCCGCATGGAAAACTGCCCAGACCACGTCAAAGCAGAAGTAATGGGAGAAGAAAATGCAAAAGCATCATGTAATCCACTCTGTGTAACATTTGCTTTTTGGTTCATACTGTGCCATGTGCTACACAGACATGGTCTGCCACATACAGCCTGTAGTCTAGTCTCAGTGCTGGAGATGCAGAGATGTAGAGCTGGTGGCACAGAAAAGTCACCCATTTCTCATCTCATGCCTGGTCTGGGCGTGAGCAGACTCACTTGGTACAGAAGAATCCTTTTCTCCATATCAAATCCTCCCCTGAGCCATGTGCTTCCTCACCTGCCCGCAGGAGGCTTCTTGAAGCCTTACTGGGGTGTGATGCCAGACAGCAAAAAACAGACTCCTTTAGAACTGCCTACCTCCCCAGATTGCATGGGATTGCTTATTGCTTGGGAAGACATTGCAAAAGGGCAATATACAGCACTGTTCACTGTAAATATGGTATGAGCCACTCTGCAGAAAGCTATGCTTAGCCTCTGAAAATCCAGGGTAGGGAACAACTTCTGCTCTTACCCTTAATTTGTAAGTTAAAAAGTAAAATAAAATAAAAAATTGCAAATATCCAACACCAGACAACTTTCCAAATCTAGCTCACCTACTTCCCCTCTACCCCCACTCACCCTCCATGAGCAAAATGAACTCTGCAAGCAGTCACAGTGCTAATGTTCTTTTTTCACATCGCTTCCCTTACTCCCCTCACTGAAGGCAGAACTGCAGAGACTTCAGGAGACTCTTCATGCTATCACTTCACAGGCTGGAAGGTGACAGCTTCGCCAGGGACTAATGCAGGGCGACATAATTGAATGTGGCCTGCAGCAAAGCAGCTGCCTGGAGCCACTGTTGATTGTAGCTGTCATCAGGTGGAGCTTGCTGTAGTAAAATACGGTCCAGAGGAATGCTGCTCGCGTGTGCAGCTCCATGGTGATAGCTTATTTACTCTTACCCACCGAACAGTTTTGTAGTTAATAATTGTCAGTATCACACTGTTGAGTGAGCACAGATGCTCAGGCTCTGAATTATCAATAATCTTACTGGTAACCTGGTCTCAGAAATTAAACAATGGCCATAATATTCAAATTTTCTGGGTGTATATTGTGTGTTTCAGGATGTCATACTCTTTCTTTTTTTTTTTTTTTTCTTTTTTTTTTTTCCTTAATGGAGAACCTTAAATGATTTTAAAGATATTTCCTATGTCTGTTTATTTAACTGTCACAGGATGTGGGAGAAATATAATCTGTTAAATTAGGCATGAAAAACTGTACACAAGGAGAAGGCTCCCTGATTTCTGCCTTGAAACAGAAGTGACTTTAATTACAAATTCAGATAAAGAAGCAATCACATCTTCCGTTTATACAGTTTTTTTTTTTTTTTTCATTTCAAAGGATCTCACCATGATGAGCAAGCAATAGGTTTAATCTTTTCTCTTTTATTTGGAGACTGTGAAATGTAGAAGGAGTGTGAGAATATTTCATATGAACAAAAGTGCAGCATCTCTCCTAGATGCAGTAAGCAATGCGTATCTCAGATAATACTGGTCTTGCCTACTTAAATCCTGCCTAAAGTCTCACTGGGAAAATGTGGAAGCTCTAGGATGATAAGTTTAGTCTTCTTTGTTTGTTTGTTTACTACTATTCACAAACTATTTATGACACATTAGAAACTGTGTATACTATTTTTTAATTTAGTATACTCAAAAAATATACACAATACAGAATACCAATTGTAATCTATATTTAGTATATTTACTATACCATATTTAAATTTAAATATAACATGTAAACAAGGTGATTAACATAAATAAGATTTATAGTACATATACAGGCCAAGGAAAAGATTCTGTAACTCTCAAATTAATACACAGTTGTGTTGATAATACATTACTCTAGCTAATTTTAAGAACTATTTTACTACTTGTCATTTGCATTTTAAATATGGCTTTTAGACAATCACTGATTTCCCATCAGTTGGCAAGTAAACAGGTGCAGAAGGTGAAGAGTTAGAGGTATATCTAAGGACTCTAAGTGAGTTGATTTAAAAAAAAAAAAAAAGAAAAAAAAAAGAGAGAGAGAAACGATATTGGGGAAAAGATATGAAAACAATTGTCATCCCATGTCTGCTGGAGGTTTTGATATGGTTGTTTTGCTGTTTGTACCTTCTTGGCTTAGCAGATAAGCTTGCTGGGGATGATGGCAACATATACACATTCTCAGATGGGACATGGGAGCAGTATGTGCCTGTGGATATTTGCATGAGGTTCTGTCCAGAATTTATCACTGGACCAGCCCAATTGCAGGCTCGTGAATGTTTCTGCAAAGTGAAGTTTGACTTTCAGGGGCTTTTCCCAAGCAGATCTTAGGTTAGCAGATCTTCCATTAGCAGATTCAGGGTTTAAGGACTTTGTTTTTTCACTCAGTCCTTGTCCCAGGCTACACTGTGGTGGCAGTAATTAAGATTATAATTAGCCCTCTTATTATGATTGATTTAGTTGGCTTCTGATTAAAATTCAACCAGGACTACATTACAGGTTGTCCTTTGATTTGACACTGAAAGAACTGGTAGCAACATTTTGTCCTTTGTCCTGATTCTTAACTTCTACCCAGTTGTAAATTAATAGTGATACTGGTAGGAAATTGGTAGATGTTAAGAAATGTATCCCTTTTATTTATCTTATCTATATACACCCTGAATAAGGGCTTTGGATCTGACTCTGATTGTCCTTATGGAGTATTTGCAGCGATGTAACTTTAATGACTTCAGCAGAGTTACCGCTGATAGATATCTTCACAAGTAATCAAAAGCAGAGCTGATTATTCTCACACCGTTTTTCTACTGCAGACCGAAACCAAAGGTATTTCTTTCCTATCCTCAGCTACTTAGATAGTTGTGAAATATTTCTTCTCTTCCCTGACAGAAGTAGATCTGACGTTTATGAAAAGCAAATATTAATCATACAAGGTTTAGCTACAAACATCTGTTTTGTTTTGTTTTATTTTTCCTTTTTTTTTTTTCTTTTTTTCCCCTGCTGTTAAATAAACATATCCCTTTAGCTGGGACTAAGCATTCTAAGGGAAATGAAAAGATACACATTGCAAAATATCACTGTGGGTTAACACAAGTGGTCTGACCATCTTGTCAGGGATGACTCTGTACCTTACCCAAAATGCGAGCAGGCAATATTCTCATAAACAGTAAAAAAATGTATTTTTAGTAGGGGGATCATGATGTCAGCTCAGCTGTCTGCTTGTATTTAGATTTTGGGAGCTTGCAAGAGGATTAAAACCACTTGTTTCTTTTCTTTCTTTCTTTCCTCTTTTTTTTTTTTTTTTTTTTTTTTTTTTTACTTGTCACTGCAATAAAGTTGGCTGTGGCTCTGGGGAGTCCTCTGTAAAGTACAATGCCCTGGGCTATGGGAGATGGAGCCCTCAATAACTGATATGAAAGGTCCTTAATTAAGCACTTAGCATTTCAAGGCAGTTATCACGGCTAGCCCACAGACCGAGCTGGCAGTCCGTCACCACCGATAGGCCACCTAGATGACTAACGTGAGTTGAGTCGAGTCTTTTGTACTTTAGGCGAGGAGCCCCGAGGCACAGGCTGATCTGGTGACCCTCCCAGATACACTTTCTCTGCCGGAAGGAACTGGATATCGGATGTGACAACACTGCAGACGGGAAAGTTGTGTTTTTTCTTTTTTTTTTCTTTTTCCCCCTGAAGAGCAGGGATTGAGGAGAAAGTTAGAATGACAGTGGCACTTTCTTGGCTCTGCACATTGGTATGAATATGACCAAACTAAATGAATGAATAATTATGAATGTATCATGAAAACAGAAGGGAAAACCCTGTTGCTGTGTTGCATTCAATTACTTCACCAACTACATATGGCCACAGAAAAGTTAAGTAAGAAGGAGACTGTTCAAACCCCCAGTACCACTCTCCTTCCCATTCTCTTTGTATTCCTCTGGACATTGGAGCATAAATGTTTCAGGGGAAGTTTATCTTTATATTAAGGAGAGGGGGAAGACTTTTGTGGCATTAAAATGGAAAGGGTTAATGGAATGAACTATAGATTAAATTGTAAAGCAATCAAAGAAAACCAAACAGTTTATAGCAGACAACCATCTTCTGGTGTTTGGGTCTGTGTCAAGCCATGGATGTGGAAAATTAAAGCCATACTGAGAAGGGAAATGAACCATGTCTAATACATCCCCAGCAATAAAATGTTTTCACTAGGACTGTAAAACTGTGGCTTACATTAGGAAAAAGAAAATCAAACTATATGTCAATTCCACATCATGGGACATGAAGTGTCCACAAAAATTTATATTACTATTTAGAAGTGTTTCATTCTGGTGTTTTATTGTGATTGGATGCGCCCTTCTCAGTATCTTTTGACTGGTATGAAAATGATTTGAACTACTTTTTTAGCATTTATTTTACATCTATTACCTGTTCTATTACTTTTTATTATTTTATTGTGCTTGTGTAGAGGATTTTGCACAGTTTTCATTATAATGTAACATTAAGTCAATTTATTTGTGTATTACACGCTGTATAATTGCACCTTTTTTTGTGGAACAATTTGGATTTCATTATCCAACAAATCAACAGTGTTACATTTTGAAAAGCTCTTGTTAGAAATCAAGTGCATTTTCCAACTAAGACAACAGAGGTCAAGTTTGCACCAAAAAGGGAGTAGGAGATTTCTTGCCTAAAACACTTGCACAGATGAAGAAGGTCATGGTAGAAACAATAATATTCATTTATTTGAGAAAATATTTAATTACTATGGTAAAGATCAATGGAAAATGGTATTTGTATGAAGGGAAATAACATAGAACAATGTAGTCTGACATAGAACAGGTTCAAAGAGGAACAGATCAAGGCAGAGCCAAATGGGTGTAGGGAACATGTCAAATGTAACAACATTTTTGTTTATTATTCCTCTGTATCATTCTGTGCCTTAATTTACAATTGCCATAAAGAGTATAACTAACGTAGGCAAAGTGAAGTGTACATCTGTTTGTGTGTGCAGATCTGCTTTGCCATCAATTACCAGGCTTAAACTTTTCAGAAGAGGTGGCATAACAGCAACTGCATCAAAGGTGAACTCAAAGGTGAACTGACAGCTCCACTTAAAAAAAAAAAAAAAAAAAAAAAAAAAGGAAAGAAAAAAGTCAAAATCAAAATAACATTTTAAATAACACACCAAGAAATAGAATAGATGTGAGGATATAAACCTTTACCTTTTCTAATCTGTCAGAATCACTACCTGAATTTTCTCCTCTGGTAGTAATAATGACTTCACTCAGAAAAGTTAAAATTAGCTCCTCAGTAAATAAATCAGCAAGTTGTGCCCTGAAATCCCCATGTTAATACGAGACCTTTCCACTCTTAGACCTCCTATGTCATTCAAGTGTCCTCTCATGACACAGTGGGACCCCCAGTTTTCCAAAGGCTAGGATTTCGCCCTTTCCTTTTCTGTTTAGCAAGGTATTTTTATTTAAGGTATTAGATTTGCAGGCAGTGATTTCTGTGTGTGAGTCTGATGGTGCTGAGCACAACTAATCTACTGGCTCATTTGAACTTCCAGCCTTACCATAGCATGAACTATGAACCCTCCAGGACTTCCAGAAATTAGAGGAACAATGGAAATAACCTGCTTTTAGTGCTTTGAGTATTGTCAGCCATTATGGGGAACTGAAGTTCCTTGTACCCAAATGGTTATAGAAGATGACAAATGTTACGGTATTTCACAAATGTATTTTCTTTTCTCATATTGGAACTATTTTGTTGCTGGTAGATTTATTCCTCTAAAATATTTTTCTGACAGACCTTATGTTCTCTACTGAAATTCCTTAAGGAAGATGTGAGTAAAAGCAAAATAGATTTGGATGCTTTTTCAAATGTAACACTTTCTCAACAAAGTGTCAAGTTCACTTTTTAGTTGTGGTTTCAAGTCTTCACCTGCTTCGTGGTAGCAGATGAATCAGGGAAAAAAAAAAAAAAGCTGAAATATGAAAAAAAATCAATTACTAATAACACCTTTTAACTCAGTCCTTTCAAAGCCTTGTTTATTTCAGCCTCCCTCTTCGACCACACATCAAATCACAAAGTATTTCAATATATTTCAAAGGTTAAGCAAAGGATTGGGAACCACCACAGAACAACGCAGACTGACCGCCCACTAATAGACAACTCTTTTTAATGTCTGTAACTGGCTCTGGACTGTTCTGGGTTTGTGCATGTGCTATGTATTTCAATATTCCCCCTCTCAGTGATCCAATATTAAAAGCATCACGTATTTAACACCTCAAATTCTTGAGTCATTTTGAACAATCAAAAACATGTAGTTGTTCACATTTCACGAGACTGGAAAAAAAAAAAAAAGATTTTATTTTTTTTCACTGTTTTAAAATTTTGCTATATTTCTGTGATTATTAACATCTTTCATGTATTGAAGTGAGGTCAACAGCATACACACACAAGAAGTACATTTCATACAAAATCCAGTACAAAGGTAATAAATACTTGCACTTGTGTCTGAAAAAAATACACAACTCCTGTTTCCAGGCAGAAAGACTTTACTAATTTCTAGTAAATAGTCAGACGCAGTAATCAGGGGAGTAATGAACTCCACTACTTCAAAAAGTATCATCTGAAGTCAGGTTGAGCAGCTGGGTGGGTGACAATCCAAAGTGAAATATCTTGTCTCAGTTCCTTGTTTTCCCTCAGAGTTATTGAGTGAGTTATTTGAATCATTGAAATCCAGGGCTTCAAAAAATATGTAGTTATCTGACAACTAATAACCCTGACAGTTTGTTGTAGTTGTTGTTGTTGTTGGTGTTTTTTTCCTCTCATTTTAGCTCAATTTCTACCTATAAAGAAGTAATGGGGCTTTTCTCTTTGACAGCTGTTGAATATCCATGTTGTTTGAAGTTCAGCTCTGTTCCTAAGAAATGGGAATTTCTCCCCCCATTTTTTTTTTTTTTTTTTTTTTTTTTTTTTCTGAGGGCAAGGCCTGGGCAAGTGTCACTTCCATTCGACAGGAAATTGTCAATCTATTTCTATCCAGGGTGAAAAGAAAAAAAGGTGGTAGCATGTTACAGTTCTTGATAGGATCTGCAGAATATTTTTAAAATGAAAAATGCAAATATGGCAGCGTACTTCAAGAAAAAATGAAATTGCTTCTAAATCTATTATTGTATTATTATTAACCCATTCCAATTCTGTGACAAAATCTTGCTCCTATTGAGTTCATAGTAAACCAGCTCAGAATATTGGACTGCAAAGGAGCAGATGCTTCATCGCCTAAAGAAATGGGCAACCATACAATAGACGCCTAATCTAGAAGAAGCCATAAATGTCAGCTATGCACCTTAGCATAAGCTGTTGGCCACAAGACACTGCCTCATAGGAGGCAGTGAGCAAACAGAAGCTATTTGCTACATGGATTGCTGTGCATGACTAAAATTTTCAGCTGTAATATGACAAAGAGAGCAGGGGAGAGCACGAATGTTACCAAAGGCCAATATCCCTACAATAACAGGGAATTTGTTCATTAAAATTACATGATAATCCTAGGAATCATGGAATGCCCTGTGCATGAAGAAGACACTTTTTTTCTGCCTGCAAAGTATATAAAATGCAATAAAATAAAACGAAAAATGAAATTTTTCTGTAGCGTGACCTGTGGAAAAAAATGTCTTAGCATCACAGTTATAACAACAAATTTTAATCTGACACTCTGAATGGGAGACTCAAACCAAGCACATGATAATATTATGACAAGACGAAGTGCTCTGCTTAGTTCCTGTCCCCAGCACTGCACAGAAATGCGAAAATACCCTCAGCTGACAAAACCTGGCATTTTTCAGTTGCTTTCAGAGTAACTACTATCTTTTATAACAGCTCCTGGAAAGCACAACCTCCTTTATTTTTTAATAGTCTTGATCATGAAGTATTCCTGTTGATTTCTCCACACCAAGAACAAGTATTTATGACCATAAGTGCTCAGTCTCTTTAATGGGCGTTTGTACTAGATACAGTGGAGTTACCCCAGAGATCTCCCATTACCTTTACCAGTATTTTTTCTTCCATGTTCAACCATTCATGCTCTATATTTATCTCAGAAAAACATCTCGAGTCCCAAAGAAGTGTTTGATAATAAGAATTCATAAGCAATGACTTATGCATAAGCAATGACCTATTTACATGCAGTTGATTCTGTGGGGAGAAGGAAACTGAACCTAAGATGACAAACCATACAACACATTGAAGACCCATTTAATTTGCATACCTAACCCAGGGATGGATTCTGTACACTGAATGTAATTTGTCTCTTCCTTACTGCCTATTGCCCCTTCTAGGAAACAACCGTTATTTAAAAGTCTTTAACTAGTTACTCCCAGGCACCATCTGCAGTGGAGCTGTATTTTATTGGTATTTAATTTAAAAAAAAAAAAAAAGTATAAAAACAATAGTAATAATTCCAAGCAAAAATAAGAGTTGAAGGTTAGATTGGGTGTACTGCACTGCTTTTGGTTAGAAATTCAGGAGTGTCTGGAGCAGAAACAAAATCAACAAAACCCATTTTCTTGTCTCCCATATTCCCCAGTTTCTCATTAGTTGGTTACTGGTGTTGCTGAAGGTGAAGAAGAAAAAAAGCCCCAAACTGCTACGACAAGTGAAATTAGTGTAGCGAAGGCTCAGATAAAGAAGTAGGTTTTCTTGATGCAGGGTTTTATAATTATAATTATTTTATTTTATTGTTTGATGGGGAGAGTCAGAATTTCGAGCAGTACTGGCACGTAGCTATTTCTTCTCTTGTGAGAAAGATGGGAGATGACATGTCAGTGCAATTCTTTGTCAGAAATATACATCTGCATGAAGAGAGTAGAGTTAAAAATTTAATCTGCAAAGCTATTTAGAGAGCGGATAGGCCTTGACAGGCCTCCCAAATGTATTAAAAGAACAAGAACAGCAGAGTTATGGGAAAAAAAAAAAAAAAGCTGTTGCAAGCAAACAGAATGAAACTAAGCTTTCTTGACAGAATCAGTTTGCCAAATGACTTTAAAATTGCACTATGTCTTGTAGTTTTTTTCTTAAATAGATTTTAATTTAAATGTGTAAAACAGAAGAAAGTTGCTTAGCTTCAGAGACCTGCACAGATTTTCCTTTAGAAAGAAAAGGGAAGGACCCTTAAAGAAATGTTTAGTCAGGTCATGAGGCTGACGAAGGAAGGTTGGATGTGTTTGAGCAGTGGCTTGGGACTCTGGGGGACAGCTTCAGTTCCTGCTTATACATGGACTTTGTGTGTGATTTTATGCAAGTCATTTGATCTTACTGACTCAATTTTTGCAAGAATCTAAGAAATATTCTGAGATTTGGGTTCCCATGTCACTGAAGTGCTTGTGGAAACGCTATCCTCTTTACCACATACTTCCCAGCCTGTGAAATGAAACTTCTTACTTTCTTTATTGGTCTTTTCTGCATACATAACAAGGCTTTGAGTTAGGGCAGCTAAATTTAGGTGGCAGTCATCTTGTCTAAATATAATTGTCTAAAATTTAGGCATCTATTCTAAATCAGTCAGTCATCTTGACTTTTTCTGCAGTCAAGAGAAAGACAGGCACCTCCAGAGACAATACACTCTAGTTTAGATATTACTATTAGGATAGGATGAATCACTCTCTTAAAAACCCTTTCTTTCTCCATTGCAATAAACTTTGATGACTGATTTAGACTTTTTCTGGCTAAAACCAGGACTCTTTTACAGAGATAAAGACAATCCTACTGTCCATAACAGCACAGCACCCTAGTACGGAGATGTTTCTAAGAGCTATGCTAAAGCAAACAACACAGGCCACTCAAGTCTTAGATAGTGGACGACAGCTTCTGCTTCTCTGAAGCAAAACCCTAATAATAATAATAATAATAATAATAATAATAAACAAAACAAAACCACCATATTTACATCCTAGTACTGCAGAAGTGTCTACACAGATCTGGACATTACATGCTTGATGTGATTGTGTGGAGTTGTTGGCTGGAAGAAAACCCTTATGGCAGTCCTGCAGAAGGCTGTTTGCTTCACAGCATGGACAAAATAGAATGCACTCCCAACATGTTTAGTTCCTTGGCTTCTCTTCTGTGCCATATACCTGCCTTACAGCATGACTTGAAACATAGGATTTCAAATACTGAGGAAGAAAGCATTTCACAGCTGTACACACACAACTCTAATGTCACGTGTAACTAGTGACCATAAGAAATGAAGTGAGTGTGCTCCAGAATGTCCCCCAAATACCTTTTATAAAACATCTGGTTGAAATGAAACTGTATTATGTTCAAAGTAGTGTGCAGATTGAATAAAATAATAATATCTCTCTCTATATAAAGTTAAAATCTATCAGAAATGGAACATTTTTCTGCTCAAATGTTTCTCTTTCTTAGGAGATAATGAGAACAACCTACATGTGGTAGGTCCTAATCATCATTTATTGCCTTGGAAGTATCTGAATTCTGTAATGAGGTAGAATGAGAGAATTCTGTAATGAGGTAGTTATAGAAACCCAGAGAGAACATAATCAATGTTTACATATGTTTATGTGACATTTTATGAATAATATTTATTTTAATGTACAGGCATTAGGTATACAAGGGGACTCAGTGAAGTCAGTGAGATTTCATTATGAGTTTTAGATCATGTTTTTTTTTTTCATATAATCAAATAATGTTACTTTCAAGGCTTTTTTTCTGTATGAAGTGATTGTTCATCAAGGTTATTGCTAATGTAGTTGCCTCTCCCCCCTTCCTGCCCCCCCCCCCCTTTTTTTTTTTCCCTAGGTTTACCTGAATTCCCAACTTAAGCTGTCAGTAGGCTCATGTAGTCCTGATGGTTCATCATAGTACTGATGGTTCCTGTTCTCTTGCAGGGTGGTTCTACCCGTAACAGTCAGGTGTTGTAACAGAATCTAGATTTACAGATTCCAAAGCAAAACTGTAATTGAATCTAATTCTTTTTGTAATGGAAACTAAAGATCTAGAACTTTGCCAGTAAGTTTTGAATCAGATTATTAAACATTAAATGCAGTGCCATTATTTATAAAAGTTGACTTAATTTTTGCTTAACCATTAAAATTACATTTTATGTTTCTTGTTTGCTACTTACTGTCAGAACCAATTTTGACTCCATGCTCCATGTGCATATTAGACAGTCGTATTTTGGCTTCTGGTATGGAGTCAACTAAAAGAAAAAATTCTGGTCATCTCTGCCTGTGAAAGTGTCTGTGCATGTGCAAATGTTTGTTTTTCTCTCTTGATAAAATGCTTATTTTTCTCTCCTGGTAAACTTCTTTTCAGGCAAATAAAGGAAGCAGTTGTCTTTCAGTGGTTGTCATGTTGGAAGGGTAGAGGGCTCCAGAGTGAAGTAAGAGTTTTCACATCTGGTAGCAGATTAAGACCAGATGACTTGGAAAAGGTGAAAATTAATCAGAAGGTGATAGAATTACATTTTAACTTTGAGTAAGCCTCTAAACCATGATTTTGTGTGTGTGAGTGCCCTCTTTCTTTGTTGTCTTTTTTTTTTTTTTTTTTTTTTAACTACAGTTCATGGTATCATAGGATCACAGAATTGCTAGCTGGTTGAGGGAAGTGATTGTCCCACTCTACTCTGTGCTATATGGCCTCACCTCGAGTGCTGTGTGCAGTTTTGGGTGCCACAATATAAGAAGGATATAAAACTACTAGAAATCATCCAAAGGAGGGCTACGAAGATGGTCTGGAGGGGAAGGCATGTGAGGAGCAGCTGAGGTCTCTTGGTTTGCCTAGCCCAGAGCAGAGCAGGCCGAGGGGAAGCCGCATGGTGGCCTGCAGCTCCCTCATGAGAGGAGTGGAGGGGCAGGCGCTGAGCTCTGCTGTCTGGGGACAGCAACAGGACCCGAGGGAATGGCATGAAGCTGGGACAGTGGAGGGTCAGGCTGGGTGTTAGGGAAAGGTTCTGCACCCAGAGGGTGGTCGGGCACTAGGACAGGCTCCCCAGGGCAGTGGTCATAGCAATGAGCCCACTGGAGTTCAGGAAGCATTTGTACAATGTTCTCAGATACAGGGTTTGTTGTTTGGGTTGTCCTGTGTGGAGCCAGGAGTTGGACTCCATGATCTTTGTGGATCTCTTCCAACTCAGGACTGTCTAGAATGGTAAGGAGTTTTTTACTACAGTTGCTTCCATTGAGTAAACTGCCAGTTTATAGAATTACAGAATCATCATAGAATCGTAGAATACCCTGAGTTCAGCCACGGTATTTATAGATTTCTAACCAGTTGAACTCAGGTATTCAGTGAAATGTTTAAGGAAAACACTGTCTTTTTATGCTTTATTTCTGTAGGTTTCAATTATGGATTAAAGGGTCATAATAAGGTCTCTCTGACAGGTGGAATAGATCTGAAAAGAAACAACAAACTGAACGTGACTTTTTTTCATTCCAAAACCCATACTTATCTAATATTGAAATCTTGAGTGCTGATAAAAAGGACAGTAGGAGAAGGGCGAAGGAGTATATGGAGAAGAGAAAGAGTCATGTATATATGGGAAGAGTAAGGCTCTTTTCAGTGGTGCCCAGTGCCAGGAGACAAGGGACAAACTGGAACACAGGAGCTTCTTTCTGAACATCAGGAAACACTTTTTTACCATGCAAGGTGATGGTGACCTGGCACAGGTTGCTCAGAGAGGTGCTGGAGTTTCCCTTCTTGGAGATCTTCAAAAGCCCCTTGGACATAGTCCTGGGCAAGCGGCTGTAGGTGAACCTGGTTGACCAGGGAGTTGGACCTCCAGAGGTCCCTTCCAACCTTAACCATTCTGTGATTCTGTGATATATATTTCTTTTACATTATCAGTCTGTTAGCATCTATTAAAAAGTAAATATGTTTACATTGTTTAAATACTGCATGTTGGTAATGCAGATCATTTTTAGCACGAAATAAAATACATGATAAATACTTAATATCTCAATATAATGCAGTAGCCTAAATGAAATGATTGAGAAAGTAATTAATAATAAAATAGTATCTTAATAAAACATTTTCATTCTTTAAAAATGTACCACTTAATACCCCTTAATAAAATTTTTACTTTTAAGACTTGGATTTTTGGTTTAAATACAGCTTCAGCATGTATTCTGAATTGTGGCAGACTTTTTTTTTTTCTTTTTTTTTTTTTCTTTTTTTTTTCTTTTTTTTTTTTCTTTTTTCCCCCAAATGCCAAACAGTGAAGGGGACATATTATTTTCAGGCACTATAATGATATTATAGTAGAGTTAAAATTACAACAAAGCACTGTATAAAATAATACCAAGATTCCTTGCAGTGGAGGGTAGTTGAAACTAAGTGGATTACATAAGTCAGGGGAGAATGGAGAAGATAGAGTAATTGGGAAGAAAATGCAGAGATCTGTATCTTAACTACAAATGACAGGAATGCAGAGTATTCTTTGTGGTTATAGCAATGAAATAGAGATATGAGAGAAAAGCTGGAGGGATTTTGTACATGATATATCTTAGAAAGCACTGGAACTCCTGGATTTGCAATTTAAATGTAGTAATCAGAAGACAGAATCTTCATTCTTTAACTTCAGAATGGTGCTGAGTAAAATTTAATATCTTGGAGGCAAGGTTTTCTTAGGTAACTTCATAAATAACACCCTCTCTTAGTCTGCAGTTTAGCAACAAAGATTGCTAAGAAGTCACAGTGTTGTTATTTTTTATTTTTATTTATTTATTTATTTTTTGTCTCTAGAAGGTGCTTCATCTCATCTTAAAACAAATTAAAAAAATATATAAATGCAAGGCGTATCATATGAGTTACAGTTAGAAGCACCTATTTGTTTCCCTTGAGCATAAAGGAGCTTTGGGTGATGATACTTGAGCCATATGATTTAGTTGAACCTAATTGTGTCCTTAATTTTACACTGAATCCTGTTCCAGATGTGTGCAGCTAACACTAACGAATTCTAGATATTGTACCATGATACCTCTTTTCTTTAAGTTGGAAAATGAAATAGTAGTATTTAACCAAGAGAATCTTCTAAGGATCCTCACTTAAACATGGCAACACTGAGGCTGCTTGTTGGAGGCATGATGTCATGTCAAGAATTCTTATTCCCTTCTAAGAATAAGCCTGATGTGTAAGAAAACAACAAGATTTTAAGAAAAACTTGCTTTGGAATAGATAACCTATTTCATTGTCAAGGACTTATCACTGAAAATGCTTAATAATAAATTAGGAAAACATCTGTCAATTTAACTCTCATGGAAATGATTTAGTTGCAGTCTTTGCTTCATCTTTTCCTGATTCTATGATGATGTATTGGGTCACTTCTCAACTGTACATTTTTTATTTATTTTTTTGGCTATCCAATTCGGACCAAGGACCAAGGAGTCCTGCAAGGCCATAGAGAAGCTATCTATCTTCCTCTTAATTTCCTCTTCTTGTGATGTGGTCACACTGAAAAGGAGGACAGAGGAGCTAAATGGAGCTGGTGTTAAAAGAAGATAAGGCACCAGGTCAGAAGATTAAGACTCTCTAAAGTGACACTGAAGTGAGAAGAGAGGTGACATAAATGATGTTGGGTGCTGAAAGAAGTAATACTTATTCAAGAAAGAGCTGTAGAATGAAGCCTTCTCTACCATTGCTTGTAGAAGAAAGCATTCAAATATGGGATAAACTGACATGAATAATATTTGATAATTTAATACATTACATTCTTAAAATACAGGATTTGGTATTTGAATTTTTGGCAGAGGAGAGTGTGAAGAGAGACACAAAACCAGAAGATAGTGTCCTGATAGGTATGCAGTGGATTGGTAGCAAAACCAGCCATGAAACACATCAGGTCTCCTGAGTCTTAACCCTGTAGCCTTCTAGTCTGTGTTTGGAAACAAAAGAGTAAACAGTTACAGTTTATACTTAGAAAAAATTGTCAAGTGGACATGTGTTTGTACCTGATAGTGCAAACAATGAAAAAAAAATCAAATATTGGCTCAAGATTTTAATATATCTATTGTTTATTTAGCCTTAGCACTTATATATTGTATGGTCACTTTCTTGCTCAAGAGATTTGCCTCATCTTTTATCTCCTTGTTCAGATTAAACACCTCAGTAAGGCGGGAAGACTGTCCTCTGAAGGTGTTCTTAGTTGCACACCTCTTTCCTTTGGCTATATGGCGCATTCAGGTACTTTTTTAATATTGGTGAAAATTAGATGTCAATCCTAGACTTGATTTTAGTCACCAAGTCTAAGTAGAAAGGATAAAAAAATGAAATATTTTTAGCCTTGATTCATTTATTTATTGATAGAAAACAAGATGGGATTAATTTTCATTTGGTCACATTGATTTTTTTGAGCTGGAAATGCAATCAATTTACTCTGTATCCTAGCTTGTGTTTTAGCTGGAAATCCAGTCTTCTACCCTTTTATCCACATTACAAGTGGTAACAAATGCCTATGTTTTGGTGAATTGAAGATCCAGGAGTCCTGTGTGATAACCAGTCTCTCCTTAATACCACTACGTAAAACTAAAAATTCCCGTCTAAAGAAAAGAAAGAGGAAATGGATGAAATATAAATGCACAGAGCATATAGCTCTTGGTAACACTAAGGAGTGTTACATAATGTCCAGTAAGCCCAAAGAGAAGAGTACTTGTGACTGGTATTCTCTGGATTTCAGAAAATAATATTTGAGCTGTGTGAGCATGTGACCCCTTTGATATATTCAAGGTCAGAAGGACCCAAGAAGATGGGATGCATAAATTCAAATCCTTGTGACAGCCTAAACTTCTTTATCCAGTTTTCTAATAATTAGAAAACTACTAGAAAAAAATGCAACTTTAAGTTTGAGTCATTTGTTTGAAAATATCTTTTCAAGATCTTCAGCTCTGGTTTGTTTGGCAAATTGTCCCATCCCATCTTTTCTGTGCCCCATTCCAAAGTTGTGTCCTATAACTTTTTTTCAGTGTAACAGAATTTCATCTATACAAAGAAGAAACACTGTAGTTCCATTTCCAAGATACCAATAAGTAAAATGGAATATATTACCGAGGAAATAATAGAAACCACAACGTTAACCACCATCTTCATAGAATCACAGAATCATAGAATCATAGAATATTAGAATCATAGAATGGTTTGGGCTGGAAGGGACCTTAAAGATCATCTAGTTCCAATCCCCCTGCCATGGGCAGGGACACCTCCCAGTAGACCAGGTTGTTCAAAACCCCACCAAACCTGGTTTTAAACACTTCCTGGAAAGGGGCATCCACAGCTTCTCTGAGCAACCTGTTCCAGTGCCTCACTGCCCTCATAGTACAGAATTTCTTCCAAATACCTAATCTAAACCTGCTTTCTTTTAGTTTAAAGCCATTATCCCTTATCCTATCACTACAGTCCCTGATAAAGAGTCCTCCTCTAGCTTTCTTGTAGGCCCCTGTTAGGTAGTGAAAGGCTGCAGTGAGTTCTCCCCAGCACCTTCTCTTCTCTGGACAGAACAACCACACTCTCTCAGCATTCCTTCATAGCAGAGATGCTCCAGCCCTCTGATCACTGTCGTAGCTTCCTCTGGACATGCTTCAATAGCTTCTTATTATGCTTTGTGCCCCAGAGCTAAATAGCGCTCCAGGTGTAGTCTCACAACAATGGAGTAGATGGGGACAATCCCTCCATTGACCTGATAGCTATGTTTCTTTTGATGCTGGCCGAGGTGCAGCACCTTGCACTTGGCCTTGTTGAACTTCATAAGGTTCTCATGGGCCCACCTCTCACGTCTGTCATGCTTCCTCTGGATGGCATCCCTTCCCTCTGATGTGTCAGCTGTACCACCCAGCTTGGTGTCAAATGCAGACTTGCTGAAGGTTCATTCGATTCCACTGTCCATGTCACTGACAAAGATGTTAAACAGAACCGGTCCCAGCACTGACCCCTGAGGGACACCACTCATCACTGGTTTATACCTGGACATCAAGCCATTGGCCACAACTCTTTGAGTGTGACCATCTAGCCAATTTCTTATTCACCAAGTGGTCTACCCATCAAAACCATGTCTATCCAATTTAGAGACAAGGTTGTCATGGGGGACAGTGTCAAATGCTTTGCACAAGTCCAGGTAGATGGTGTCAGTTGCTCTTCCCATATCCACCAATGCTTTAACTCCATTGTAGCAGGTCACCAAATTTGTCAGGTGCAATTTGCTCTTAGTGAAGCCAAGTTGGCTGTCACCAGTCATCTCTCTGTTTTCTATGTGCCTTAACATAGTTTCCAAGATGATCTGGTCCATAATCTTGCTGGGCACAGAGGGGAGACTGACTGGCCTTATTCTACAAAATACTTATATAACAAGAACTTCAAGAAAAGGGGTCTGGCTTTGATTTTAATTGTTTCCTAGACATGAATATGGCATTCGTTTTTACTTTTTATGTATCTAGATTTTATTTTATTTTATTTTATTTTATTTTATTTTATTTTATTTTATTTTATTTTATTTTATTATTTTATTTTATTTTATTTTATTATTTTATTTTATTTTATTTTATTTATTTTATTTTATTTTTTATGGTACTAAAGCAACAGCGGAAGTAGAAGGGATTTTTAATTCTTCTCAGACAAAACTGCTAAGTAATCTATTGGATCTGGCTGTTGTGCCTTCACCCCTATCTATTTGTTTAAACTTTTGTTTGGTTGGTTTTATTACAAAATTTAGAAGTGGAAATACAGGAGCTAAGGGGAGTAATTCAAGTTGCAATTTAGGTAGTCTATTTTAATGTAAATTTTGCAGAAATCTGAAATAGTGGGAGGTGCTAGAAAGTTTTCAGATAATAAATTATTCTTCAAAAAATAGCATCAGACATTCATAAGAGTTTGAATAAATTAATCTTTGAAAGTATACTGCTAAAACCATGCAAAAATGGTGATGGTCTATTTTAAGTAGTACCACCTATGTATAAATATTGTACATCCCATTCTGTCCATCCAATCCATTGACCAAGCTCATGCCTTTCAAAGAAATCTGAAGTTATTATAAATCATTTTTGTCTAGTTGCAACATTTTATGCTTACAGAAGCTCATACATTGAGTGCCTTTGTAAGACTTCAGGATGTAAAATATCCTCAGGCCTTAGTTCCTATTGAGAAGTAATAATCCCTTGCATTTAGAAGTCTATGAAGGGCATAATTTTTATTCCCAGTTTTAGCCTTTAGGTGTCAGATTAATAGGGTGTAAAAGATTTAAAAGTAGCCTCATGAAGCCCTGAAAGCGGGATTCATCTAACCTAATTTTAGCCATATAAAATTTAGTGTCTCAGTTTAATAACTTGCACATTCTGTGGTTCCTAGTCTGAGATTTAGAGTTGCAGCTGAAATCCATGTTGAATACTTCAGGGTATCCCAAATGACACTATATAATCATGTTTAGGCAGCTGACTATTCAGTGCCTACTTCACACTAGTTACCTAGATTATGATTAAGTTTAAGAATAGTACACCTAAATTTATGTGTTTGCAGTGTAGGCGAATGAATAGATATTACATGTTTAAACTCCCATAATTCATAGTTTCATTATTTTAGTTCAGTTGCCTATACATATTCACCCGTGCCATTAGAGATGACTGATGCTATCCCCCATGATCTTATGTTTCCAGACCAGAAGATCATGTGTGTCCTGTAGGTCCTGTCCTACAACCACCATGACCATACAGGGTCACCTTAGGTAATCTCTGATGTCATTAAGCAAGTGAAGCAATCTTCAACAGATCCTTGGGAGCTTTTCTGGTGGTAAAATAGAATTGGTTATTGACCTAAAGGGGAGCTTAGTCATACAGGAAGTAACACCTGTGAGCAGTTTCATCTGATTTTTCAGAAGATTTGTGGAAGATTTGCACATATTTAGACCTATACCTAAATTTCTTCAAACCTGTTGATTTCCTGTTGTGTATGCTCTGATGAGTACCCATGACCAGGATAATCTAAAAAGAGTAAGTTTGGCTTTTTAATTTTTTATTTTTCCCAGATAAGTCCAAATATGTGGTTACACCAATGTTTGCAAACAACATGTTCTCTTTTTCTTTCTCTGAGCATTTCACACTTGAATATGTTTCCAAAGACATTTAGTGGCATTTCCATGTCACTACTCTTGAACAAACAAGTTTTGGAGTCTGTTCAGTCACACCTGAAAATTAAACAAGAAAATTTAGTCAAGACATACCTTTTATTGTTGTTCTTCATTAATAACAAGCAAGCTTATTTAGACCTTCCAGATCTAATCTAAAAATGTAAGAAAACATGTTGAATAGAACTGTGCAAGAAAGGAAAGATAAAACTGAAAACAGAGGTAAGATTGCTGAAAAAGGGGATAGGAAAAAGCTCAAGTATACAGGCATGTGCATGAGTTTTGTCTGTATCCCTCAACAGGCATCTACACTTTATTCACAGACTGGGTCTGTGCTTACCTACTGTGAATGTGAAGTAGAATAATAAAAACAGAGTGGGAAAAAAATCAATTCAATTCAAAAACATTCAATTTTCATAGCTGATCCTAAGAAGGGATAATACTCAACCACAGAAGATGACTCTCCCTAAAAGACAAAGAGTAAATAATAACGGTGCATTTTAAGACAGTGGAGACTTTGAAACACTTTCTTTGAGAAAGAAAGAAAAAGTATGATCACCTAGAAATTATAGTTATTTGTCCTACCCATTGGACAAGGTCTCCCAAGAATATGACATTGGAAAAAACTTCCTCTGTTATCAAGTTCAGATCCCAGTAATCACAGTCCATCAAGTCATACCTGCTCAAGTTTCTGCTTAAAAAGCAGCAGTATGTGTGTTGTCATTTAATCTCATTTTTCTCTCCATTCAAACACTTTTCCTAAAACTCTTTGGCCTCATAACTAGAAACTCTCTGCCAATAAGATCTTGGTCAACTTCCACATTTGGAGTTTAAATCTGATTCAGTCCTAGAAGAATCAATTCACTGAAGTGCAAAGATACAAGTACTGCTTTATTATATCAGGTACTTACAGATCCCCTGGTGTTCCTTACTACATTGCCTCTGAACACAAGCTAAGAGATTATATTAAAAACTTTAATGCCCCTAAAGTTAGATTCCGAATCTCCACTGATTCATATATGCAAAAATTGCTAATTACTTTAAGCCTAAAGCCAAGATCACAGTTTCCTAAATCTTTCATTATGCACTTAACTATAATATAACCACTCATATCCAGTCATGTGTTGATGTAAATTTACCCACTATGTATTCTGATTTCCTCTTTTCTTGACTTGAGACAGACTATATCCCAAGTCTGTCCAAAATATTCAAGCTAACTCTATACAACATTTTAATGTATTTAAACATTTGAGAAAGGGTAAGTTAATTTAATTTTTTAAAATATTCATTAATGCATTTCTGTAATTAAAAGTATATTTTGGAATGAATGTATGGAAATATTTGGTTAGGTGTATGTGTGTGTGTGTTTTTTTTTTTTCTTTTTTTCCTCTCTCCATTTAGCTTTGAGAAAACAGGTCACCTCTGCAGCTAGATTGCAGCAAATCTGATTTATGGTCAAACCCTACAGAAAAAGGAATCCCTATGAAATATTCACTTTGATTCAACTGCAGTGGGAAAATGTAAAAATAGAGAAAGCTCATGACATGCTATATGAAAATAATTCATTCTGCTGTATATGAAAAATGAGGGGATCCAGCAGCATCAATGATTCATCTTCTGCTAATACATATTCAAAGTAGAGGAAATGCTGGATTTTGTAAAACAACAGTCTGACAAGAGTTAAGCTGCCAACTATTGTTTCAGATCATTATTTCCTGAAAAATGGGAAGACGATTATTGTGTTTTCATCTGCTGCAGCTTCTTAGCGTGCTACTAGCTTGCACAAAGGGTGTTCTATCTAGTTTGCACCATCCACAGACATATTAAGATTGTGAAGAGCTGTTGAACTGTTTTGATACTGTTTTCACTGCATGTCACTCTCTATTTTTTTTCCTCGAAGTGTATCCTGTCTCATTATGTTGATGAAATTTTCTTCATCAATACATTGGGTCAGTTACTCAGCTGGTGTAAATCAGCATAGCTTCACCGAGGCCAACAGAATGATGTGGATTTACACCAGCTAGAAATCTGGCCTGCAGATCCTAAGACAAGCAAATAATTCACAGTGAATTATTTATAGGGTGAGTTTCACATGATTTTCTGTCTATGAAAATCCCTGACTTATTCTGCATTGTATGAAAAAAATTGCTTTGCAATATTTCCTTTGGTGAAGAATCCTTTGGGCTTTAGATCTCCCAATTTGTAGGTGATGGGTGCATTATTGTTCATTGGAAGTTGATATAAAATCAAGTAAAGACACATGCGTATCACAGACCACTTCTTGCACTTGTTCTTGCTGATAAAATCATTTTTATTTATTTTAATATTACTTAGGGTTTTTTTTCTTTTTTTTTTCTTTCTTTCTTGAATTGAAGACCTACAATAACGGAGAAAGAGGTCCTGTCATACAATCCATTAGTGACAATGATTCACTGACCTCAGTGGAAGATCCCCTGAAATTTATGATTATGACCACATGGAATTACACATCCCCAGCTAGGTGGAAGAATGGTGCAGTAGATAGAATACCGGGTCTAGAAGTCTAAGATACCTTTGGGATCCCTTTCAGATATGCAGTGACCCTCCTTACCTGTTCAGGCAAGTCAGCTGAGCTTCTTTATACCACATTTTACCTATCCAATATATTATGGAGGAATTCACGTAATCTTAGGTTTCCAAAATTAGCTTAAATTGTTGAATATTGCCACAGAATTGGAGCATCTTATTCAGCACTGAACACCAATATTTGAACAATGACACAGGTTATGCATCAGTATTCAGCTCCGGATGAAATAACTAAGTTTAGTTACATGCACATAGGTGTCTAGATTTTACCTAGGCACCAAAGGTACCATTATAGTCAGTGGACATTTGTTCCATATGGGTTAATTCAGTTAAATACATAAACACATCTACTGCTGTTTGAAATACCAGTTTTCCAGCTCTTACTCCAGAAGAGCATAAGAATCACATATCCTTGTCAAAGCATTTGCCATATCCCATTATATGTCTCCAATATCCTAATGCATTTCAAATGACAGCAAATTCATATATTTAAACGACTGATGATTGCCTAAGTTGAATCTTGTCAGCTGAACTGTCCTCCCCTAACTTACTAGATTTTCATTAATTATAGCAGAAGCTTAGACATCTATCATGCCTATAAATATGGCTATGTAGACACCTAAATTCAGTTGTCTTAATCTCAAACTGAATTCCCCACCATGGATAAACATACAAAGAAAGGTCAATCTGACAGGCTCAGGAAAGACACCAATGCCATGTGAGGAACGAGTATTAATCCAGGATTAGGATGATGATATCAACAACCTTCTCTCTTTGGAAAAGAAGGAGTTTTATTTTTGTGCCATTTTGTGTGGGATAATCTCATCCAACCTGAGACGTGTACAGGACAACAGTCTACATCTGAGAGGGATATCTTAATGCCATTTATAATCAAGAGAGAGAAACATACATGCCAGGATGAGATAAAATATTTTCACTATTGTCTGTTCATTTTAAATGGCAAAGAGAAGATATTTCTGTAGCTGATATATGCTGGCATATCACCTTTACCTTCTTCTGAGTTTCAGCACAAAAGGTACCACTAATGAAACTAAAATTTTTAGGGTCATTTCAGTGTAAGATTTTTAGGCTCGTTCACAGCTCCATGCTCAAGATAAGATTTGGAAGTTGCTTTATCCTAGGACCAATAAATAAATAAATACGTGACATAGAGAAAAACATTAAAAAAAAACCCAAAAACTCATAATATTCCTATATTTTTAGACGGTCAGTTGCAGTCATGCCTCCACGTTAAATATACATAACCTAAGAAATTCATTAGTTCTTCCTGTACAAGGCTGTTTTGAATCCAAAATCCATCCTCTGCCATCCCCATCCCTTATTCCACTGGAGCAACATCATTACATATCATCAGTATGAGATACAATTTTTATTTCAATACAACGTGGCTTCTGTGAGCAGCCTTTATTGTGGGAAGTGGGTTCAGAAAGTAGTAATTATTGTATGCATGGCATGGCAATCTGATCAATAGACTGCTCAAGCATGTGTGGCCAGCTCTGCTCAGCCCCACCATTTGCAACCTAATTAGCAGCTGCTCAGAGATGGGAAACAGGTGCAGACCCGGGCCCAGGCCAGGGAAGTCTGCCTATAATTAACAAGGAAAAAAGGGTCAGATATTGGGAAGAATATCAAATCTTGGTCCACTGGGGCTATCATGCTGGCCTCAAAGGCATAGTCACCTGAGATCTTAGGCATGCTAATGTAAATTATGCAAGCTTTCAAACAACATGGCTGTATAATCAGTTGGCAGGGAAGAAATGACTGGCTGTTTTTGTCTGTGTGGCTTTAAAAAAAAAAAAAAAAAAAGGATTTCAATGTTCTCACTGTGTTGCTTTTTTATTTTGCAAATAACAGTGGGTTGCTGTTGAATAAACAGAGGAGAGAATGCCTGAGTTGTCTACTGGTAGTAGTAAGAGGCAAGCATATTATTTAGCTGTGAGATTTTATTTAATCATTGAACTAAGTAAATAATTCTATAAGCAGAAAAATTGATTCTGAATTGATGAGGATAACCCTGGTTAGCACTTGAATGGGCATCCTGTAAGCCCATCTGGGGAGTGGAAACCTTCCTAATATCAAAGCTATTTTCTAGCTATACTTCTATATCTCATGCTGAACCAAATTGTATCATTTGGATAGTTGAAAGTAAGTGTTTGACAACTGGTTAATTCTGGCTGTGGTGATGGTATTTGGGGCATCAGATGGGGTTCCAGATCTCATTGGGCTCATCAGACTGTTTGCATGAGAGAAATGAAGGCTTTTTGCATCAGAGAAAAAAAAAAAAAAAGATAGGAAACTACCCCAAGGTAGTTTCAAAATGTATTGATGACTTGACAGAACTTTCTGGATGCCAACAGGTACTTCAAAGAAAGGACTGTTTCCCCATGAGGTGAAGCATAATCCTTCAGTTTGCCCTTTGAAGTTTAACTGATTAACTTCAGTTCTGTAGCAAAACAGAGGCCAATCACATGTATTTATATTAATGAGCCCATTATAATACATATCTAATTGAGGTGTTATTAATATGTCATTACATACAGATACAGATACACATACACATACACAAACTCAAGACATCCTTTGAAACATTGAAATATAGGGAAAACAAGCTAAACAAAAAGGAGGATGAAAGCAAAGGATGCTCATCTCTTCCACTGTTAGACTTCTGTACATTTGTCTTCTTGAAAAATACACTTTTATCAAAAAGTAACCAGAGAGCAATGTTTATAGTTGTTTATCACCAATATTTATAAAATACATCTTTTCTTGGCTCTTAAAGTCTTGTTTCTTTGAAAAAAAACAAAAAACAAAACAAAACAAACAAACAAAAAAAAAAAACAAAAAAACCCATGTAATTTCTCAAAAACACCATAAGAACTGAACCTAAATCTCCAGTCAAGAAGGTTAGAAGTTTGTTGTTGTTGTTGTTGTTTTGTTTTGTTTTGCTTTGCTTTGCTTTGTTTTTTTTGAATGAGTGGAGAGGTAGGGCTGGAAATAATTCCCCACTGGAAGTAGAACTGTTTTGCAACTAGAAAGTCTGTGAAATCATTCTTTCTATTTGGATATTATATTATTTTTGTTGTTGTTGTTCAGGTCTCTAGTTCCCATACATTCCCCAGATTCTGATTTATAGCTTTGCATTAACATAGGAAATATTTCTAAGAATTAACATTATTCATTGTTGTTCGCTTCATGGCAGAATGTAACAACAGGGGCCCCAGCACAAGAGGAACTTATTCAAACTGATCCAGAGGAGGGTCATGAAGGTGATCAGGGGGGTGGAGCACCTCTCCCACGAAGGGAGGCTGAGGGAGTTGGGATTGTTCAGCCTAGAGAAGAAGAAGCTTCAGAGAGACCTTACAGCAGCCTTCCGGTACCTAAAGGTGGCCTACAGAAGAGATGGAGAAGGACTCTTTGTCAGGAGGTGTAGAGATAGAACAAGGTGGAATGGTTTTAAATAAAAAAGGTAGATTTAGATTAGATATACAAGAAATTCTTTACTCTGAGGGTGGTGAGGCACTGGCACAGGCTGTCCAGAGGAGCTGTGGATTCCCCATCCCTGGAAGTGTTCAAAGCTAGGTTGGATGGGGCTTTTGGCAGCCTGGGCTCTTGGGATGTGTCCCTGCCCATGGTAGAGGAGTTGGAACCAGATGATCTTTAAGATTCCTTCCAACAAAAAACATTCTGTGATTCTATGATTGTAAAAAAAAAATCATCTATTTTGAAGGCAAAGGATGCTCCCATGCTCACAAAGTTGGACTAGGACTGAATGTTTCTTAAAGCTCAAATGTTTACAGGTACTCCAGATCACTGTGGAAAATGACCTGGAAAGGGCAGGAGATGACCAGCTTACCTGTCTGTGCAATATACAGCCAGTGAGAAAAAACACAAAAGCAGCTGGGAAGTCAAAGAGGCTCTGAGAATAAGCAACATATCCAAGTCCACACTATTTAAGGGAAACTGGAGAAGGAGTTTTGGAATGACCTGTAAGATGATTAATCTGCATTTTTACTTATGCTATCAGCTATAAAAGTGGTGAACCTGTAAAAACTGACTCATCCCAAAGGTTTGGAACATGTATGGACTAGCAGAGCTGATTTGCCAAAGGGATACCACTGGACATCAGGGTGTATATCCTATCCTTCTGGTTTCCTTGTCAAAAACTTCAGTGTAATGGACACATTTCTTCAAAATTTTCAATTCTGGTGAATCTAGTAGAAAAGTATTTTACTTGGAAATTTTAAACTGACTGTATTCAGTCTAGACAAAAGTAACAGGGAAAGGGCGGGGGAAAGGGAATATTGTTACCTTTGATCAACAGATGGGGATGTGAGCCATAGTGGATTTAAATTATTTACTCAAGATCATGCAAGAATGTGAGGCTGAGCTGGAAATGTATGCCAGGGCTTACTCTACAGTTTGTTTTTTCCTTCCACTGAAGTAAAAGTGCATGTAGTTACAGTTTAAAAGCAAAAAATATGAAACAAAATATTACTATTTTTTTGACTCAATCACATTGTGATTATGGAAGAGGAAAGCTTTCTATGTCCATTAATAAGTTAAAATCCAGATTTTTTGTTTTAATTGCAACATTTTATTCACATTTTTTTTTTCTTATTCTGAAAAGAAATCTGGGAATATTTTTTTTAGAACTACATTATTTGTTTGTGCTGGTCTCATGATTACACATGCACTCCCAGAAAACATCTCTGAACAACTGACTAGATTTTTAGTGGTCATTTGCCCATTCTTGCCTGTGGTAGTACAGAGTACTGAAGGTTAACAATGCTGCTGAAGAAACTCAAATGAATCCATACTGATTTTTCCCTTAAAATAACACTCCTTTTCTTCATTTCTCTCTCTGTTTCTTGCCCTCATAGAAGCAATGGTGGGAAGTGAGTAGTACCACTACTCAATGGCCCAGACTGCAGTATAATATACGAAATCTGACAAAACCCCACAAATCAGAATACAAAAATCTCCTTATCATGCTGGAAAAGGAAAGAAATATGAATTTTTTTCAATATCAATAACCTCATCTTCTTGAGTCTTCTGAGGGAAATGATTTTGAGAGAACTTCATATCTGGAGATAATTTGGAGATGGGAAGTGAGACTGTCATTTGAATTTGACAGCCTAAATTCCCAAGACATCTTTTTTTTTTGCTCAGAATTTCAGTGCTGATTCTGGAATGACATCTTTTATGCCTAACACACAAAGTAACAGAAATATTTATTTATATTCTGTATATGTGAAGTTATACACACACACACACCTTTTCAAATCCCAAGTGACTTGAAGTGATTAATTAATCATTACAGTATCCCTGGGACAGGAATATTATCTCCAATTTAGAAGCAACAAAATGGATGAAAATGGTTAAAGTGAGTTATTTAACAAAGAAGAAGCCAGCATCTGTGTAAAAAAACAAATTTTGACTCACTTCTCACTCTTGAATGACCTACATTTTGCTGTAGATTATTCAAGATGATATTGGAACCCTGCATGCCAAAACCTCTGAACTTTACAGTAATTCACATTGAATTGACCTCTACCTCTATATAGGTTTATAGCAAAAGAAAAAACAAAAACAATCAAACAAAAAACAACAACCAAACAACAACAACAAGAATGGTTGTGCTATCATATTTTTAGCAAAAACTAAACTAGAGACTAAAAAATGTCCAAAAGTATTTTCCATTGGGTTATAATTAAAATTATTCCTTTCAGTGCCCCAGTATGTATGTAGTACATAGACAGTTATTTGTTGGTCTAATGAAAGGCACCACCAATCATTGCTAGGTTTACTTCCTTTCCATCCTTAGAGCATCACAGCTGAACTAGCCATAGTCTTATGATTTAAGGCAGAAGATAATAATAATATAACAGTGTCATTGGTGTTATAATGATTAAAGGAGATAAGGGAAGTCTTGACATTGTTAACATGATTAAGCTGAAGGCACCTTTCTAAAGTAAACCTCTGTTCCTACAGAATATAGATCATGGTTTTTAAGAACAGTGATTTTCATCAGAGCGTCCGGCTCATGGAAGAGGTATTTGCTTCCTTGAAAATGTATCCTTACAGTATTTTTTTTTAACTATTATTATTTCTTTCCCAGCTACTGTCATTAACCCTGTCTAGTCACCATTACAAGCACCAGACACGCAATCCAATGCTGAGGCACTAAATTATTGCCAACCCATTTGTACCATCTGCTGCATAAGTGTCTGTTGATGGAAGGGGTGGTGGGGCACCTGGTGACCATGATGTCAAAACAACATTTGTAGGGGAGGCAGAGAACAGCAAAGAGGCTTCGTAAACAAAGCATTATGGCTGGACAGAAACTGCGATTAACAGAGGCTCCAAAGCAAGCAAAACTGGTGCTTTTCTGTTTGTTTGTTTAGAGAATCCCAGTTGTATATGTTGCAATGATCTTGTCAGAAGTGGGAACAAAGTCGGCTTTTGCTGCTTATAAGTTACAGAAGTGAGGCAGGACCTTTGCTGCTACAGAAAATCACAAAGAAAGACAGGAGAAAACGACAAAGAAAAAAAGGAAGGGAGCTGTGGAGAGTCGGAGTTGTTCAGTATTTGGCTACGGGAAGGGGAGGGGAAGGAGAGGGGAGGAGAAGAGGAAGGGAAGGGTAGGAAAGGGAAGGGAAGGGAAGGGGAGGGGAGGGGAAGGGAAGGGAAGGGGAAGGGAAGGGAAGGGAAGGGAAGGGAAGGGAAGGGAAGGGAAGGGAAGGGAAGGGAAGGGAAGGGAAGGGAAGGGAAGGGAAGATGCTACTGCTGGTGAGGGATGTCCTCTCTCTCCCTCAGTGGCAGATTGTGTTTCTAGAGCTTGGTGCAGAAAAAGCTAGTAATGCAGTTAAAGCAGATTTTTTTTTCCCATTATCTGCATATAACATGTTTACCTCTTTCATTTGGACAAAGTAATGTGACACCACCTGTACTTTTTTCCATAAGTGACTAATTGAATACAAGCACAAAATACCTAACTTAAAGTCAGTCTGATTTTACCCTTCCTGAATATCCCCTTCCTGTCTTTCTGCCTGTGCAATGAACTATGCTGAGCTCTTAAACCTAAACATTCTCCCAGAAAAGCCTTTAAAAAAAAAAAAATAAAATAAATTTTCAGATAGTTGAATTAATCTCTTTTTATATCTTCAACCATTCTCAGTGAACCCAGTAGTTACCTGCTCTTTTTTTTGTTGTTGTTTCTCCAGAAAACTTCAGATATCTCATATCACGTTCTTCCAGCATTCATTACTAATGTCAATGAATGAACAGATTTTTCAATTACTTTTAAACATGTTTTAAAATAATTTGGTATAAACTCTGTGAGGAGCACTTTCTGTTTACTTTTCTCTCCAGCACACTCTCTTATTGAATCTGTCTGAAGTGAGATGGATTTGTAGCCAAAACTTAAGTTTAAACTTACGAAGTAAAATGTCTTAGAAAGTATTGATCTGTCCTGTAGGAAGGGGAGTTGCTTAGGGCCACTAGCCCAAATATCTGGAAAATTCAGTGTTTGCAGTTTTCATGAGACAGGATATCAAGTTATTTTTGCCTATCATGGTATTTCAGAAGTCTCTACAAATGTCTTCTCTATTATGGCCTTTTAATCTTTTTAAAGAGTTGTACGAATGTTTATGCTTTTTGGACTAGCTTCAGAAATCTTTCAGGAACAGTTGCATCTCTTGCCTCCAATTTAATTGAATCTTTCTCATCTTTTCATTTTTTCCTCATATTACATTTTCTGTGTCTCTAACGATCTCTTTTGCTTCCTTCTAGATGTGCTGTTATGCTTGTTATCTTCATTGACATATTTTGTCCAACTGAAGCTTCATCAGCACTGAGACTGAGTACGCTGAGTACATTTGACTTGTTTTAGAAACCTTTATGCCTCCTAGACTGATGGTTAACTCTTTGAAACAGAATGAAAGAGATGACTTACTGTTCCTGTAGTATATAGCTATTTATTTTTTTTTGGTAGAAATGCTGACTACTCAAACATCTCCCATCTCAAATACCTACCATTCTACTTCAACACAATTCATTTTTTATTGTGCAACTGTAGAACTTATACTTGGGTTTACTGAATTTTATCTAACTGTGATGATAATTTTGATTTTTGATCTTATCCTCTGGATCACTTGCAGACCTCTTAACTGCAGTTGCTCACAAAAATTACAGAATCACAGAATTATGGAATAGTTAAGGTTGGAAGGGATCTCTGGGTCCATCTGTTCCAACCCACCTGCTCAAGCAGGGCCACCTATAGCACACTGCACTGGGTTATGTCCAGATGGGTTTTGAAGATCTCCAAGAAGGAGATTCCACAAACTTTTTTTTTTTGTGTGTGTGTGTGTGTGTGTGTTCCTTCTGCACCTTCAAGTATTTATAGACATTGGTCAGATACCGCCTGAGCCTCCTCTTCTACAGGTGGAACAGTCCCAGGTCTCTCATCCTCTCCTCATTGGTGAGATGTTCCAGTCTCTTCATCATCTTTGTGACCCTATATTGTACTATCTCCAGTATGTCCATGTCCATGACACAGCTCTCCATGTACAGCCTCACCAGTGCTGAGCAGAGGGAAAGGATCACCTCTCTTGACCCACTGGCAATATTTTGCCGAATTCAAGCCAGGATACAGTTAGCCTTCTTAGCAGCAAGAGCACATTGCTGGCTCATGTTCAACTTGGTGTCTACCAGGACTCCTGCGTCCTTTTCTGCAAAGCTGTTTTCCAGCTGGATGGGCCCCAGCATGTACTGGTTCATGGGTCTGTTCCTTCCAGCTGCATGTCTCTGCACATCCCCTTGTTGAACTTCATGAGATTCTTTTTATCCCATTTCTCCAGCCTGTTGAGGTCCCTCTGGGTGAATCAGCCACTCCTCCCAGCTTTGTGTCATCTCTGAATGTTCTGAGGGTGCACTCTACCCTGTCACTCAGATAATGAATTAATAAATTAATAATTTTATTCTCTATTTTATAATTGGAGCCCCTAATGACAGTCTCTCTCTCTATATATATATGTACGTGTATATATATATGTAAAACAACAAAAAAGCCCAGCATATTATATATATATATATAAATATATAAAATAGATTCACTTCCCTGTCTGGTCATGTTTGAGATATCACAGTTGTAGATTTAGTCTGCATCTTTCAGGTATCTGTGCTGCTCCACATATCGCATTAGAGTCTGTCTCAGCTTTGGTTTTATTGTTAGGAAACTCAAATTAGCAACAGCAGCTCATGTAGCAGTGAGCCACATTCTTACATGTAGGTTAAAAAGAATGTGTGATCTGAAAGAGCCCCTTGGTCTCTACTATGTGTACACAACTAGCACTTAACTATTACTTGGCCCAGAAATCTGGGTATATTTCTGGGATATAGCCTAAAAGATTTTTACATTAGGAGAGAACTGCAAAATGATCCTCTATTACGTTTTGCCCTGACCTTAGCATATTTTAATGGTAGCATTACAAAATTGGAGAGAACTTATATCAACTGAGAATTTCCCAGTGGAAAATTCTCGTTCTCTGGTTGAATTTTCTTCTGCTCACTTATTATAAGAATCGAGAATCTACAAAAATAACAGCTTATGAACTGTTATTGAATTAATTTATCATTAGAGACGGAACCATTCTAAAATGAAAAGGACAGATGTTCACATATCAGAATTGAAAAGATGTTTTATGTTATGAATTGGTGACACACAGTTAAGCCAACTGGCTGATAAGGATTTGTCTTGAAATTTCAGTATGGTGTTTGCTGATAGCATTAACTCATTCTTTGCCAAGTTAGGTTTAGAGGTTTGGAGTTACAGGTGTGAAACGCATAGTTCGTTGTTCCCAGCCCATTCATCATGCCTCAACCCCCCCTTCCCCCCCCCCCAAAAAAAAAAAAAGAAAAAAAAAAAAGTATTTGTAGAACTTAGAAGAGGAATCAAATCTTGAAAGCCTACCTTTCTGTGCTATTTGGCTGCATTGTTGTGGTTTAAACTTTCCTAAGCTTCTTTGTTCCTCAGTTTCTTTTTCTCTTTTTTTTTGTTCTACAAAGAGTTCATTTTTTATTCTCTCAAATTCTGCTGTTGAAAAGGTAACACATAACAAAAGTTTTAGTTGATCTCCTAACAAAGTTTTTTTTTTTTCCCTCTTAATCAGAAGACATGATTTCACAATGTCTCCAAATACTTCTAGACCCAGGCCTGAGGTAGATGAAAATACATGAATAAAAGTGATAGAGCATTGAGGATACTGATTTACTGCCTTGGAAGAGAGTCTGCAATGTTCCCTAGCAGAAAGAAATTGACATCTTTATTTTATGAAACAAAACAAGTATGTAATTTTCTGTGATAAGGAAGACTTATTAAGCCTTTTCCTGTTTCTTTCAGATAAGACATAAAATAAAGGTTCTGACCACATCTTGCCTTTGCAGATTCAATAGCACATTTAATCTATGTGTATGTCTCTGCTTGTGCAGTTTGCAGGCCTTCATTGCTGAGTTCATTTAGTTATCCCGGTATCCACACTCTGTTGAAATATTTGTGACTGTAATTTTTCTACACAATTAAATCCTTTAGTTTCTTCTAAAAAACCAATTTTTTTTCTTTCTGAAGCTGAGCCATGATATGATGCAGCTCTATTTGTCAAACTGTGGTTATGTTCCATCCAAGAGGGAGCTACAAATATTATTCCAGGTTTGCATACATTGCAACATAAGGTTGGGATTCCACTTTTGTGGTAAAGTACCAATGAGCCACTGATGAGGGAAATAATATAATTAGGAAAAGAATATAAGCTCCAAATAATTTTCTGTAAAATCAGAAAGCTATAATAATGTTTGAAAATATGAGAGAGAGAAATCAAATAATGGTCTATTCCTAACTCATTCCTATAATGTCTAATAGGGACAAGGGTAATTCACCTGACCATGAAATTCATAAAATAATAACTGCCTAAATATCTGTGACAAATCTTTGTTGATTTCAGAGCATCTGGGTAACTTTATCATATAGGCAGCCACTCATGTAATCTGGAATATTGTCTTATTTTCATAATAGCGAAGTTTGCCTTAGGGTTTACTGTTAATTAATCATGTCCAAATATTAACTGACATCCCTTCTTGGGTGTGAGCAAAACTCCCCTCCAGGGCACCTCCTCTGTGGAAAATTTAACATTTCTACGTAGAAAGTGAATGGGATGAAATGCTGTAAGAAATAGGGTAGTAGTATAAAAGGACAAAAATATCTTTCATGAGCTAGGGGAAGATAGGGAAAGACTAGTTGGCTTCTGTGAGCCTGGTAAAGAAGCAGTCACCAGTTTTGGCAGAAATTAAATGAACGAAAGGAAAAAGAAAGAATAACTAAGGAGCTGCCATCTTCTTATGAGGTCATACTGGTATAAATCCAAATGGACTATAATGTGAAAAGAAGACCCATTCTTTGATCGTGCATTAATTTTTCATTCTTGCTGATCTGTGTAGCCTTACTGGAGTCATTACAATCTTAGAGCAGAGCAAATGAGGATAGAACTAAACCTAGTAAGAAATCTCCTTTCATTAATGGAATAATTTATGATAAGCATGTTCATATGAGATTTTAAACAGAAAAACAAACAATCAAAAAAACACAAACAAACAAACATGAACCTAAGTCTCACTGAACCTTTCAGAAAACTTTAAAATAACATGAAAATAAACAATGAGTGTTTGAACTATTTTACTTTAATTTATGGATGAAGCGAACTATCTGAAAAGACAGTCTTGTGGAATTAGGTTATAAGGTACATGTACAAAAAAAACCCACACTGTGAAAGCCAAATAGAGGTAAACTGAAGACTATGCACACCAAACTTCTGAGGTGATGGATTTTACAATCCAGTTAACAGATTGGGGTGATTGTTTATATGTGATTTTTTAGTTGATGGGATAAGGAAAAACAATATATGGTATAAAGGAAAACAATAGTAAGTTGTATCCCTTTATACCAAGTACCAGAGAGGAATGAAGAATATAATTCAATCATATACACCATGCCTGTTTTCTTGCAAACCTGAGATTTAGGTATCTTTGATTCTGGTTCTCTGAGGTCTTCATCTGAGCTTCTACATTATTTCTGTATTAGCAAACTAAAACATGCCTTTGGTCTTGAGATCAACTGTCATGATCTAATTTTGTCCATACTAAACTTTCTCCTTGAAAATCAGCTGACTGCTTCTAAACTGTCTGCTGGGAATAATTTCTGGCCCATGTTTACTCCCAAAGTATTCCTGAGAAATGTCTAAAAAGAGTCCTAGCTGGCCTAGCAAATCTATGCCAGGGACTATCAAATGGTCTAGAATTATACATAGTCATGTTTTAGTGCTCCTGCTGTAGTATTGCATAATTCATTAGGACAGATAAGCCAAAAGAGGCTTCACTCCCACTGTTTATTCATTCCATTATACATATATATTAAAAAAAACAAAACAAAACAAAACAAAAACAAAAAAGCAAATAAACAAACAGAAAAACCTCTACCTTTAAGTGCTCATTTCTCTCCATCAGCTATTAAAGAGCGGCACTCACCAATACTGTTAAAAAGTCTTTCATGTAGATACCTGTTTCTGAGTCCTGTTTTCAGGGGACTCCTTCTGCTCCGCCAGAGCAATCTCACTCTAGCCATGAGAATTTACCTGCCTAAATGCTAACAGGTCTCAACAGTGTGGGATAACACATATTTTTAAAGGTCTTACAGTTATCAAATTGGAGTGTGTTGTTATCACAAGACATGCTTCCGATGCAATAGGTAGCCCCCTATCTAATTTCAGATCTTAACAAATAAATAATTAATAATTATTTAGTATTGTATGTACATTTTTTTTGGGGGGGGGGTTCAGAACATAAAGAAACTAAGCTTCATTGATATTATGTGTTTTCAAGAAGTTTAGTTCAATCTAATGTTACAGCAGAAGTCATAAAGTCATACTTTCAAGCAACATCTATTACACCATCCTCTTACAATATTACCAAAAAAAACCCACAAAAACCAAAAAACAAAACAAAAACCAAAACAGCAAACAAACATAAATAGGAGACTACAAAATGGATAAAAGTAACCATTGTCATATTATATAGATACAAAGACAATGCCAGAGAGGTTTCAGTTTAGCTTTCAGAACTAAAGAAAATTATTCGAAAATTTCTGGTCACTAAATTTACAGGTAGACAAGAAGTGAAAAATGTGGCTCACTGAGGGCTGTAGTAAAAACTAAATTCCACTTATTCACATAGTGTAAGATGATCTGGATAAACATATGTTACTCTGTTTTCTGCTTGAAAACTATGCTGTTCAAGCCCATTTTACTCTGAGGCACAGATGGGTAGCAACAACTTGCTGAGATTTGCATTCTTGGCCATTGAATGAACCAGGAATAGAATGAGCATCACCATTCCCAGCTCCCACTTGAAATTTCCCCTCCTCATATTACACAATCGTAATTACAGTAACTTTAGAAGTCTTTTTTTTCTCAAAAGTATATTGACAGTGGTTTGAAACTGTGGGTTTTGTCTTGTTTTGTTTTGTTTGCTGTCTTCAATTTTATTATTCAAATCATCCATTACTATTAGATCATATCTGGTATACAGTGTCTAGTTCTGGGCCTCATAAAACAGGAAAGACATCTATACCATGCAGTGCCTTCGGTGGAGGGCCACCAAGACAGTCAGCATTAAGAGAGGCTGGGGGGAAGGGCTTATTTAGTTGGGCTTTGGATAGTGGGGGGAATGGAAAGAGCTCACAATGGCCCTTTGTACATAGAGGAAGGATATCGAGGAAGCAGGTCCACGACCCTCACTGTCATACATGGCACAAGGACAGGAGGCAATGGGCATAAGCTGAAACAGAGATATACAGACAGAGCTTAAGGAGAAAATTCCACAATGAGGACAGTCAAAGAGTGGAAGAGGTTACCCAGAGCTGTTGTGCAGTCTCTCCTCTGTGTTTTTTAACACCTGCCTGGATCAAGCCCTGATCTGCCACTGTTCCTGTTTTGAGAAGGATGTTGGATTAGAGACCTCCTGAGGTCCCTTCCTATGAACATTAGTTTATGATTCTGTACAGCTCTGCATTTAATATATGATTATGCAACCTCATCACAGATATATTTTGTAGCCTGTTGGGCTGTTTGTACACACATTTCTCTTTTTTTTTTTCTTTCACAAATAATTGCTTGTGTTGCATTTATGCAAAAATCCTTTTGTCTTATATTAAAAAGTGCTGATGTTTCTGATGCTTTCTTGTATTATATTGATAAGTTCTCCCATGACCCATGGCTAAGAAGTCATTCCTAGATGACACTTACTTTAGTCTCTCTGGCAATCTTTGCTGAATTGCTTTCTTGCTCTTGTAAAATGTATTCAGCATCACAGATACACGACAGAAAAGTGAATGATCTGGCAGATTCCAACCTCAGGAAAATAAACCATTTTATGTCTAAATTTGTATTGAGCTATCCCTCCCTGTATGTACATATTTTGACACCTTCGTCAACACAATTTCACTGTGCTTTTATGGTGTATCTGTATATTTCTTGAAACCCCCTAAAGTGGATAAGCAAAATTCAGGCTCCTCTCCCAGCTTCTTGAGTTTTCACAGCTTCATTTATAGTTTAGTTATTTCAGAAAGTCCTGGAACAAAAGCTGGATATAGGAACCGGGGGCTTTGAAAAAGTTGAAAGAAAAACAAATGTATTTGCAGATATGGATGTAAGTACAAGCCCATGAATGTTTCTGTCACACAGTTTCCTTCCTAACACTGTTTTACATACCTTAGAATTTTTTGTAATCTTGGCTTTAGTTACAGCAACTAAGATTGAGAGACATCATCAGTTCTGCTCCCTGCGGCGTGACTGAACAAATCAAGCCATCACTTCTATAAAATACAGTTTGGACTTAGATTATAGTTGGAGTAGGCAAAAAACGATGTCCCAAATTACAATTACTCAACTCACTTTATGAGGGTATAGTGGAAGTTGTACTGGCTGCTACTGATATCATTTCAAGAGAAAACTTTTTTTTTTTTTTTACTCTTTTTTTTTTTCCCCAGCTCTTCCAAGACAACAAGGTATTGAATGTAGTATTCATGGGTGAAATTCACTGCTACCTAGGACACCAGGAGAATATAAAGAAATACAGGTTTTCACATAGGAATACAGGAAGCAACACAGCTACATCTATATTGGTAAACTAATCAGCCAGTTACAGTTTTCCGGTCCATAGGCCAAATGACCAGAAATTTCTATACATTCTTTTAGTTTTAAAAGTGTACTCAAAATGCCCACTGGGAATGGTCCCTGTCTTGTGTCGATTCAGAAATTGTGCTTAAATATTGCATGGTGCTGTGCTGGTTTGAGTAAGTAAAAAATGTCTCAGACATTTTACCAACAAAATAACTCAATAAAGTTCCAGTGCCTGTATCTGGAATATGATGGTGTTCAAATGACCAAAACTGACAAAATTCTTGTGCCTGGGGTCGTAGCAAAGTCTAGGGAAAACTGTCTTAAGGGATATAAGGAATATGCTGTTGGAAAATTATTTCTCTTAAATTGTATCTGTGTTTATAAAAGCTCAGAAATGTATGTTCTTAGTCCCTTGTTTGATCACTGCTGTGTATATCAGAAAATCATGTCTGGAAGGAAATTGATATGAAATTAGATCGGCTTTCATTACCACCATAACATATTTCTGAAGATAATGAGGATGTAGGAGCCAAGTCCCCTAGTGATTGCTATTTATGTGTGCTAATTCACTGTACATTCTCTAAATTTAAATAGATGAAAAAACTCGAGGTTTTGATAAATCAATCTTTTTAGAAACAAGAGCAGAAAAATTAGGAAAACAAACAAAAAAACAAACAAAAACCACCACAAACAAACTAGAAGAATGAAATGTATTGCCTGCAGTAATGAGACATAGAACCTGATGATTCAGATTCCATAGAAGCAAACAATGCCCTCAAACGATGTCTAAAAAAGTTCTAAAAAAAAAATATATTTTATTTTACTTTATCTAGTTTTATTTTATTTAGTTTACTTTAGTTTTGTTTTATTTTTTACTAGTGCCAGCAACTTTGTTTGCAATATAAAATATTAAATTTTGTCACAGGGGTTAAGTCAATCATTTTGCTAGTTAGCTTGTTTGGAAGGAATAACAGCCTCTTGTTTAGAAACTACAGAGTTTTTCCTGAGACACTTTGGGTCTCCGTCTTGCACTTCTCATATGTGGGCAGAGTCCTGTCCTAATGTGACATAACAAATATCTCCCCAGGCATAGAAAATTTCAGGAGCCTGTAGAACTTTCTGTCTTGGACTGTACAAAATAAATGAAACATTGCACAGCTTTTGCAAAGGGGTAATATTTATTGGTCTGGTTTGTTTTACATGTCATCCTTCTCTGATAAATTGTTGCAGACTATCAGCAGCTTATGCTGTAGGAGTCACAGCATAGACTAGTTATAATCATGTTTATTAAATGCCACAACAGGGGAATAAGCCAGCTCCAACATGTCATGTCATATGTGGCTATTGACTGCTATGCATGTCTAAGTAAAAAGTAGAGGATAATGAAGAATCCAACAGCAGAGCCATGGTATGCAGTGATCCATGGGTAAGTCAATTATATGCTAACCTGCGGTGCTTTTTCTCCACTTTGTGTCTCTGGTCCTTTTTCTTGCTCCTCCACGTATATAAGTTGGGACATGTACGAAAATCTGAGTGCCTACTGAGGCCAAAACCCAAACTGTTGCAAATAATGATAATTGGAATCAGAAATCTTTGTTTGAGCATTTTTTTACTGAATTGTAGCATGACTGTTGACACCAAAAGGAAGAATAGGTGGTGGGAACAATAGAAGTGTTTGTCTGGCAATATAACAAGCCACAACGCTTGTTAGTGTAGGACTAAAACCAGTTGTCTTTATCAAAACAAATAGTAAAGCAGTTGGGAAGGCATGCAACAGACTTTACTACATGGATAAAGATGGCAGGTAGAAAAAGCAAAGACTAGAGCAATGATAATGATAATAATAATTATATGTCACAGTGAAAACTACAAGTAAGAAACAGGAAAGGACTGGGTGTAGAGGTACTGTATAAATTAAAGCAGTCTTCCAAAATGCTGTAAGGATTTAAAAATGTGTGAGAAAAGAACAATTAACCGTGAAGGGGCCAAAGGAAAAAAAAAATCAAGTTATAAATTTACTTTTTAAAACCTGGGGCAGGTATTTTCAAAGGGGCTAAAATCTCAGTAGCTAAATTCCCTAGCTGATTTTGAACGTTTTGACATAGATGCTTACTATTGGGCTGCCAGATCCATAATTAGGCCCTTAAATCAAAGAAAACTAGTTTTCAGAGACATTGACCTTTTCTTAAAATTATTCAGAGTTCAGTGCCTTTGAAAATCAGGTCACTTTCATTTAGGTCTTGGGTGCATAGCTTGGGTATTTTGACCTCCAAAGGCATCTTGTACAAGTGTCACAGTGTTACAACCTTCATGTCCACTCAGTATTGCAAGAATTTAAAAAAGGGATACTGCAAAGACCTCTCTGTAGGAGAGGCAGCCTGGTATGATAGGAATACTGAGAGCCAAGTCACAGTCCTGTTGGATTGACAAGAGATAATTGCAGGAAGGACAACTGGTTCCCTTCAGGCTGCACAGTTCTGCTCAGATATTTTCTCTATGTCAGTCCAGGTGGGAAGGTGTACATGAGTGGAATAAGAGCCAATCATGAGGCTGAATTTGCAGATAGGTGACAGGCCCACTATTCAAACAATTTGGAGCCCAAGGAGAACTGTGATGATTTGGAGCCCAGGGAGAACTGTGAGCAGCTCAGCTCAACAACTGAGGTGACTAAGCATTGTGTAAATATATAGGTTGGTTCTGTGCTTATGTTACTAATATAATTCAAAATTTCAAGACAAACATTTTATAATTGTTGATACTTGTGTGATTTTCAGGTAATGACAATAGACTGCTGGAACCAGGGAGAGGGTTAACATCACTTTCAAGCTCTCCCAAAGACATTTTACTACAACTTTGATTCCTAATACAATTGTCTTGGGCTTGTGTAATGATCCCATGTATTAAATCTTCCATTTTTCTGTCATTACCCTTTTTCCTTTCTTTCTTTACGCCCATCTCTTTTGCAAAGACGTGGTCTCTTTTTCTCTCTCCTCTCATCATTTCCCTTTCCCTTGATTCTTACTCTTTAATGAGTGCACACAGCTACTGACTTTGCAAGACAAGAGTTAATTAGAGAAGAACTGTTTTCCTTTGTGGCTTTGACGTGGCTGCGTAAGGTGAGGAGGTCTGGACTGGAAGAGCAGTACATTATATTACATCAATGTTCATTACCTGAACAGCTCTTCCTGGCTAAGAATGATTCTTCAGCTTAGATGAGTATAGAATGTATTATGTGGCCCAATTCTATTAATTTTAGCCCAAGAAAGAAAACCTCTTTAGTGTTTCTCCATAATAAATGTTGAGACACAAATTGGGTCTTCCAGGAGAACCTCAGAGTCTGGCCATTCTCATGAATCTCAATCCTAAGGGAACAATTTTGTTTCTATTGTTGATGACTGATGGAATCTCAGAAGATAAATGCTACTAGAATGAGGTCAGCGTGACCCACTTTGTGTCCAAATGACAGAGAATTCATTTGTGAATTAAAAAATTTTCATTCTTTTTAAGCAGCTGTTTTTTTTTTTTTTTTTTGTGGGGAGATGATTTTGAATGAAATGTTTTTGAATGAGGGCATCATTTTCAAACTATAATATTAAAATTGTCTATAACAATGACATAATGACGAGAAAAGCTATTAAGATATTGGACATTAACCCTTGGACCTACTCAATAAAGAGCAATATCTTCGTGCCTGTTTACAGGAGTAAACTAATGCTTCCTAGTCAACAACCATTACAACAGACTTCAAGTAGATAAAACAACTTCAGTGTCTTCACATGTTTACAGATATATTACATATTACATGTTACATAGAATCATAAGATCATAGAATGGCTTCGATTGGCAGAGTTCTTAAAGATCACCTAACTTCACCCCCCCACCATGTGCAGGGACGCCACCCACTAGATCAGGCTGCCCAGAGCCTCATCCAACCTGGTCTTGAACACCTCCAGGGATGAGGCATACACAACCTCTCTGGGCAACCTGTGCCAGTGCCTCACCACCCTCTGAGTGAAGAATTTCCTCCTAACCTCTAATCTTAATCTCCCCTCTTTTAGTTTAAAACCATTCCTCCTTGGCACTGTCTGCCTGAGAAAAAAGTTGGTCTTCATCTTTTTTATAAGCCCCCTTTAAGTATTGAAAAGCTATAATAAGGTCACTCTGGAGTCTTCTTTTCTTCAGTCTGAACATCCCCAGCTCTCTCAGACTTTCTTCTTAGAAGAGGTGCTCCAGTCCTCTGATCATGTTTGTGGCCCTCCTCTGGACCCACTGTAACAGCTCCACATCCTTCTTGTGCTAGGGTTCCCAGACATGGATGCAGTACTCCATGTGAGGCCTCACAAGGACAGAGCGGAGGGGGACAATCCCCTCCCTCCACCTGCTGGCCACTCTTCTGTTCATGCAGTCCAGGATTCAGTTCACCTTTTGAGCTGCAAGTGCACACTGCTGGCTCATGTTGAGCTTTTTGTCCACCAGAATCCCCAAGTCCTTCTCTGCAGGGCTGCTCTCAATGTGTTCTCCACCCAGTCTGTACACATATCGGGGATTGCCCCAGCCCAGGTGCAGCAACTTGCAGTTAGACTCATTGAACCTCATTAGGTTCACATTTTCTAGCTTGTCTAGGTCCCTCTGGATGGCATCCCTTCTGTTGGACCAACTGCATCACTCAGCTTGATGTCATCTGCAAACTTGCTGTGATTGCACTCAATCACATTGTCTATGTCATTGATAAAGATATTAAACAGTACCGGTCCCAGGACAGACCCCTGAGGGACACTACTCACCACCAGCCTCCACATAGACATAGAGTCATTGACCACTACTCTCTGGATGTGGCCTTCAGGCCAATTCCTTATCCACTGGATGGTTCACCCTTCAAATACATATCTCTCCAGTTTAGAGATCAGGATGTCACGTGGGACTGTGTCAAAGGCCTTATAGAAATCCAGGTAGATCACATCAGTCAGTCTTCCCTTGTTAACTGATGCAGTCCCTCCATCATAGAAAGCCACCACATGTTATGAACATATCTTATATGTTCTACAAGAGTTTGAGGTTTGATATCATGGTTGTTGGTATTCCTTTAGAAACCCACACAGGAATGATCAGGACAGATGTGGTTACTGTCTTTACTTGTTTCTGTCCAGGCAGCAGAGAGCAAAGAACAAGTTAAGGAGCAGAAGACTGATAACCTTGAACAGGTTAGGACTAGACAGTCCATTACTCAACCCTAAAGTCTGAAATTTGTGATGGTATAAAAATGAAATTATCCAGACATTCATTTTCAAGTATATACATTCAAAGAAGTGGTATTTTTCCACATTGTCCATTCATCTTTTAAATTGATATTCCTATAGTTACCCATAGATGTACAACAGAGGTCCTGGCCCATTTTGACAAACAATAAAATTTTCCGGACCCATTCTTATTAATAAGATAGTTCAATTCTGGGATCACAGTCAAATTCCAGTCCAGGCAGTTGCATCTTATATTTCTTAATATCCTTCAGCTCCCTTAGCTGTCTTCACTTCCTGACCAAGTTATTGCTGTCTATTGTCTAATCTGTTTAATAGATGACACTCTCCATGTCTGAAGTAGCTCTCTATCTGATGAGGAGATGAATTTATAGATTTAATTGCCAATACACCTGACAAAGGGAATGGGATCTGCCATGGGTTTGCACTGAGGCTTCATTAGTTAATATTATAATCTTGAAATGTGCTAGGAGAAGGTGACAAATTATTATTGCTGTTAGAACAGCAATATCATCCACCTTTTTCCATAAGGCCTTCCTTTCAAGAATTAGCATAAAATGCTCAGAAAACAATAAAACAATAAAACAAACTCTTGACCAAAGGAGAAAAAAAATCCGAAGGCGTTAGAAGAAAACCCTCTATACCTGATTTTTTTTTGTGTGTATGCCTGTTTAGCTCCACTCATTTTTTGTTTGAATTGTATAAAACTGTTGAAACAAAATAATTTATTACCTCAGTTTTATTTGCAAGGAAGGTTCAGTTGCCCTTTATATTATTGTTATATCTCAAGACAATGTTTCTTTACTTATGAGCAGATGTTTGAAATCCTCCAGGAGATTTTTATAAGACTATGGAAATGAACTTGGCATGGGTACCGGTCTCCCAGGTGGAGCGGGTGAACACAAGCCTTCTTAGAAGTCTCAGATCAAGGCTAGTCAGAAAGAGCAACAGAGCCCAGCCACCAAAAGCCTAGTGCTTTGGTGACTGACAGGTACAGGCTCTTTCTGAAGCATAAAAAGGAATGCTAAATGATCTCACTGACAGAATAAATCTTCTATTTGTTTGGTCTGGACCAGATGTGCTACAGGCTGATGTGGAAATGTCTGCTGATGCCAATCTCAGTTTAAATCACAATTTGGCAGCTGCATTTTTCCCTCTTTGCTCTCCCCCACCCTCTATTTTTTTTTAAGTTGCTAAACCCATTCTGTGCTCCTGAAAAAAAAAAAAAAAGTTTCAGTAATGAGCAAAACTAATTGGAAAGAGCCTCACTTGCCTTCCATAGGACTGTGAGGAGCAGCCTTTCAGGCTCTGCAACCTACATAGTAGAGAAACCACAATAAAGTCAAGAGAAACTCCTCAAGGTGTCATGCATTGAGGCCTCTGCCCCATCTGAATACCAGCTGTCACCATCGGATCATACAGACCTGGATGCCTTTCTAAAACTTGGTCCAACAGGAAAGGTCAAGAAAGTTTCAGCTCATGTAGTTTGACAGATCCCCATAGGTTGGTATGGATATCTGTGTTTTGCAGAGCATCAAAATTTTCCTAATTCTATACTTTATATAAAATACTCCCAGTGGTGTATTTGAGGATATTAAAATTTAGTAGGAAGAAAAGGAAGGGAAGGGAAGGGAAGGGAAGGGAAGGGAAGGGAAGGGAAGGGAAGGGAAGGGAAGGGAAGGGAAGGGAAGGGGAAGGGAAGGGAAGGGAAGGGAAGGGAAGGAGCGGGAAGGGAAGTGGCGGGGAGGGGCGGGGTGGGGCGGGGTGGGGAAGGGCGGGGAAGGGCAGGGAAGGGCAGGGCAGGGCAGGGCAGGGCAGGGCAGGGCAGGGCAGGGCAGGGAAGGGAAGGGAAGGGAAGGGAAGGGAAGGGAAGGGAAGGGAAGGGAAGGGAAGGGAAGGGAGGGAAGGGAAGGGAGGAAGAAGGGAAGGGAAGGGAAGGTGAAAAGGGAAGGGAAGGGAAGGGAAGGAGGGACAGGGAAGGAAGGGAGGGAGGGCAACAGGAAGGGAGGGCAGGGAGGAGGGCAGGAGGATGGAGGGGGAAAAAAAAAAGGGGAAAAAGGAGGGAAGGAAAAGAAAAAAAAACAGGAAAAAGGAAAAAAAAGGAAAAAAAAGAAAAAGGAAAAAGGAAAAAAAAAAAGAAAAAGGAAAAAGGAAAAAAAAAGGAAAAAGGAAAAAGGGGAAAAAAGGAAAAGGAAAAAAAAAAGGAAAAAGGGAAAAAAAGGAGAAAGGAAAAAGGAAAAAGGAAAAAGGAAAAAAGGAAAAAAGAAAGGGGAAGCATCAGGACTAAAATTAAATATTATTATTTAATGTGTAATAAATAATAATTCAAGAAACATTGGGTTTCATTGAAAGCCTTGAAAAGTTTAAACAAGTTTGACATATCTGAAAAGGAAGTCTCCAGCTCAGAGAAGTTATGGTTTTCTGTTAAACCTCAAAACATGGAGAAACAGATGTTGATGAAGGAACTGGATACTGCATAAAGTAATTGAAAGAAATTGGTATATGTAGACAAGATTTGTTGTCAATAAAACTCAATAGTTTTCAGAACTCTTTTCACAGTAATTCATCATTCAGCACTTTCAGTTATTTCAGAATTCCAAATGCATATTAATAAAGAAGTGTTGTGTATGTGCTGAATGCTGGAACTACTGAAAATCTATTCCTAATGTACCTGTGACCTCCACACAAACCTTTGTTTTTCTTTTAATTGAACCAGGCACACACACAAAAAAGTCATCTTCTTCCTGAAAGGTACGGTTTTCTTCAGGAGCCTAAGAAAGGCGAGACCCAATCCTTCAACAAATGACAGATTATCTATATCAGTTATGTTACACCTTCAACCTTCAAACATGTTAGAGTCACTGGAAGGCTAGAAATCAGAGTTCTTTTTTTTTTTTTTTTTCCCTCACACTGGAGAAATTTTCTGTTTTACAGTGAGAAACACTCTGACATCTTTGCTTCAAGCCCCAAATTAAAAAGACATTAAGGTACAAAAAGTAGTATTTTTGCTAGCTTAAGTTTATTGCCTGAACCAAGCAAGAGGTCAAAGACTGTCAGACATATTGTGTTGTTGCTGCCTGCATCTCATTTTAGCTTCTGATCCTCTAAGTCAAGAAAAGAATTGAATTTGTAACGCAAGGCGTGACGAAGGTTTAAAAATAGCAAAGGAGTCACTATTAATCTGGCAAGCAGTAACTGTGATAAAAATCTTCTAGTAAATTTGATTATGATGGGTTCCATATATGTGCAACCACAGTTATATTCCACATCCGAGAAAAAGGGTATTTGAATGGAAGACTTTCCAAACTGTTTTTTTTTTTTTTTAAGAAAAACATGGCTGCATTTCATGACAGAGCATACATATACATTGACTGCTCAAGAATCCAAAGGGTTTGTTGTTCCATCCAATGTGTTCAAGAAGACTGCATAACAAAGTCTTCAGATTACATTTCCATTGGCGAAATAGGTGGACAAACTTCCTATGTAAATCAGGTTTTCTATTCTCAGTGGTGAAATAGTTTGAATTGTAGTCAAATGTAGCCTGGTTTTAGATTGAAATGTGAGACAGGAGAAATGTTTTGGGGCACCCAACTGAAAATGTAAAAAGGAGGCCAGCGCATGTGGGTGGTTCTCACAGACAGCAGCCACCTTTCTTACATAATGAATTAGTCGTACAAGATGATTTGAAATCCTACAGAATGTATAGGGCGCTTCTAGCTGGTAAATCTAAGGGCAACAGCAAAGAATTCTGAGTAACTGCTGTCAATGTCTAACTCTGAGAAGCTCATTTGTATTTACATTCTAGGACCACCCAGTAGCCTAAGAAGTTTTCAGTGTGTCCAGATAGAAGCACTGATATTCTAAACAACCATTTCGGAATCAGTTCAGGTTGTTGAAGAATAGTTTTGTAGCCCCAGGGACGAGCCCAAACAACTTTTCTGAGAAGACAGATGAGACAGGAACTATCCTGAACTAGAGGAGGTTAGACTTGCTAATTCAGTGTGAAACCAAAAGTGGTGACAATTGTTTCTAGGATTTGTCATCTCCTGCATAAGCAAACACAAACATTTCCTGTTCAGCAGGAGCAGGAAGAGCCAAAATATCAGCAGTCTTGTGGCTTTTTTTTTTTTTTTTAAATTGGTTGGAAACAGAAATGCTGAGGTACTAACAGGCCAACTCCTGTTCTTACCCCTGACTTCAGAGTGGTTCCAAAGAGTGTTTATCAATATGGTGATAGGCACTTCATATATAAATAAATATATAAATATATAAATATGTGCAAAGAAGAACTAAAGATCCCTTGCTGTGCACCTCATAATTCCTAAACTGCTGACTCCTGTCTCTTCTAGCAAGGAAAAAGTGTTGGTGAATTCATACCCACTCCCTTTACCTCTTTTTTGCTGCCCCTAGTGTACTTCTAGCTTAGGTTGCAAAATGAAACTGCCTCTGAACCATCCTATTCTCAGTCCCCCATTTCTACTCAAAGCTTCCAGCAAAGCAATGTTGACCACAGCCCATCAGTCAGGTGAGCTGCTGTTGTGGGCACTACAGTTCCCTAGTAGCTACAGACTGATCAAACAACAAAGTTGATGTTATTTATCTGCTGGTGGGACTTCATCAATCGAAAAGTGAATATCCATTTTACTTGACTTCTCAAAACAGGTCTTGGAAAAATACTCAAGGTTGTCTTCCTTGTTTGCATGTGTCCTCAGATGAAGAATCCAAAAACTGTCAATTCTTTATTCTCTCCTTTTTCGCACCTACAGAAGACACTAGGCCAGGTCTTGTAGCACTGGCATGCTACCAGTAGTGATCTGTATATCTTCATACTTGATGTCAGAGAGGGAAACTGAGGGGATCTGGTGAAATTACTTAGACCTTACCCATAGACTTCTTCACAGGCATCTGCACTCTGACTGCTGAAGCAGTCTATTATTTTTTCGTTCTGTTAGATGTGTCCTTGCTTGAGGAAAACCTGACAGCAACAATAGCAAAAAAATACAAGTGAATATCAAGTATACGCTCTAATGCATATTTCACCAGAGCTCAGAAGCTCTTTCTCTGACTCAAAATAAATACTTTTCTTTCACTGTGACTCCCCAAATGTAAACACAACACAAAGCTTTCCCCAAAAAAATGATCATTGAAACTGTGAGTCCATCTTCTCAGGAGTGTTGTAATTTTAGTCTACTTCACTGAAAATCCCAAATTATGCCAGTAGTTAATAGAGAAGAAGGTACTTTACTTTCATTTCTTTGAATACTGAGACCAACTTTCCTTCAATTAATGAGGTGAACACATGCTTTCTGTTCTCATTTAAAATGTCAGTGTCAGATTGTTTCTTTACAGCTCAAAAAGGAGACAAGTGCTTGCAAAAAAAAAAAAAAAAAAAGAATAGTTCAGTGACTACTAAGTTGTAGCTGCAGTTAATGATTTCAGAAATTATACAACAAGATAGAATAATTATTGTATTATGGTGTAACATGACATAATTATGACAGGCCTTGAGATGTGCTGGGCATGATTGTCTATCATGCAACAGTGTTGTTGAATCACACTTAATGCAAGAAATACAAAATACAATTTAAACTGGACAAGTTCAGATTAAGCAAAAGACATGTATTTTAATAATGAGAAGAATTAGCTTTTATAACAAGGATTTTGACAGATATGCTATCACAGGCAAATTTAGATGAAGGTTTTAATTTTTTATTTTATTTTTATGAAATGGATGGATTAGTTTAAGCATAGAGTTATTCAATGATATCCAAACTTTTTCAAGAGCAGTAACTTTTTCTACTAGGTGAAAAATCTAATGTTAATGCTTCTGCTACAAAACTGTCAAGTATATTTCTCAAAGGAAGACAGTTGCTATCAGTTCTCCTTTGGAATAATTAACCATTGTTTTACAGCTTCTATATGCATGTGATTTAAAGAGGCTTGATTTTCAGTGAGTGATGACACACTCATGACATCTCAGCTAAGTTTAACTATCTAATTATTAAATGTGTTGTCTTACTTCTCTATCCATTTCTGTGGCTGGAAAATTAGTTTTTTTAAATATAAACAGCATGGGAAATCTGGTAAGCCATTCAGAAAGCTGTTTTTAAAAATAGATGGCCCCCCAAAAATGGATTTTAATTAGCTAACTGGCTTTGCATTGATAAGCTCTCAGACATTACATAATTACATCTCATGAGCTGTCTCAAATGAAATGAATTAAAAATAACATTTTAACAACTTTTACTCAAGCTCAGCAGGAGTATTTTCAATGCTGTGATGTTACAGCATGAACAATCCTACAGGCAGTCTTTTTCTCCTTCATAGTTAATCTGGAAACTTTCAGGCTAAGTGCACTTTCCAGTTCTATGGTATTGGAGGAAAAGTATAAGGCTTTATAGCCAAAGGGGCTAGAAGTCAGAGTTATTTGAAGGATTAATATGCCAGAGGCCATTATCTTTCAATATCGCAAAATGAGTTAATGGCTTTCATTGCATAGAGTATAAAACCACAAGGGATCCCACTAAATTTTGACCTTCTGTCTTATAATTGGACATTCAGTGTTACCCAGTATCATACCCCAGATTTGAGTTAGTCAAAGCATTTAAATTTCAGGGTTTGTCAGCTGTGTGTCATTGGCAGAGAAAAAGAGAAGTCAAGGTATGACCAGAGCCTAAGGTTGCAAAGGATAGAAATCAAGCAAATATAACTTTTTCCACTTGATACTTGAAGACAAACTGCACTTTTATTATACTCTAATAGTGAGACAACCATTGTTGTAAAGACAACCTTCTACACTTACAAGATTTAGACTTTTGCCCATCAGACCTATGTAGGAAATTAGTTCCTGGATCCAGTGAGTGCTCTGAAAGAACATGAAGTGTCTGTACCACCTTTGAGTATTGAGCATCATCATCATTGATGCATCTGAGGATGGCTGAGAAAAAGAGTCCAGCCAACCCCAAATATATCTGGCTAACAGCGCATTCAGGAAAAAAAAATAAAAAAAATCTCCTTGAGCCCTTCAAACAATCAAGGCACAATATAGAATTATCATTCCTAATGAGAGCATTTTGAGCATGTCATGAACATTTTATCTGTTTAGCAGGAGACGTGTCTTTCTGTGAAAGGGACTGACATGAATAGGGCATGAACTAACCTTCAAGTGAAGAAAGAAAGTTTAGAAAATTTCAGAAGTGGACTTTCAGGGAAACCTACAAGTTTTTAGCCCCATGCTCAAGATTTGTTCAACATTAAGAAGAACATTAAGAAGAGAGTGTTAAATGGAGATCTTTTTGTTGTCTTGAACGACTTAGGAGAGCATAGAGAAAATTAGCTAGACTCCCTTTGGAGATGCACACTTGAAAGAGAGAGATGCAATAAACTTGAGCTGCAACAAGAGAAATTGCAGCTAGGAGTTAGGAACATTTTTCTACTGTGCAGGTGATCAAACATTGGAACAGGGGCCCAAAGAGACTGTGAAATATTCATCCTTGGAGACAGTCAAAATCTCACTGGTCAAGGACCTGAGCTACCTGAACTAATTTGGCCCTGCTCTGATGAGGGTACTGAACCCAGTAAGTTGCTGTAAAATGTTGTTTCTAACCTATCTTATCCTATGGCTCTAGTAAGATTCTTTCAAAAATATTTTTCAGACTACTGAAACTGCACAAGTGAAGAGTATGAACGAACAACTAACTGAAATCACAACAGAGTGGCAATTCTCCCTGTCTTATTTCTTCTCTCTGCCTTTATTAGCAGGGGCTGGACTCTCAAAATGGAGCTATTTCTCAGGAGCTTATCTGTTCCTTCTGTGCCAAGAACAAAGGAAAAATATTTAAAATGAGTGTGATGTGAACAGGATCATTGCAAAGGAATATGTTTTTCAAAGTTTCCCAGGAGGTATCACTAGTTTTTTAGATCCATCTGGAATTCAGTCATTGTTACTTGCCAGCTGCTGCTGGGACCTTCCAGTTGTTTCTCCTCTTCTGGACACAACATATAGTGAGAACAGCTATTGCTGCTGGTATAACTCTGAAGGACAGGCACGGAAGCGGTGAATACAGACAATTTTTGTTTTGTTTTGTTTTGAACTGGGCCACATTTATTTTGTACTGTCTTGGCTGTTTACAACTGAGGTTACTGGAGGGCACAGCTTCTGAAAGCCAATGCAGAATAAAGCCTCTCTGCTACTGCCAACATGAGAAACCCTTCACTGCATAATCCTGACAGTTTTATTTAATATGACAGAGGCATTACCAATAGCTCAGTTTTCGAGGATATGTACAATATAATTTATATTTTATTCCCTGGAACTCAATATGCAAAGGCATACAAAACTAGCACACTCAGTTTACAAAAGAATTAATAGAACCCATACACTTGATGTATTGTCACTATACACCAAACTGTCTGACCCCAATGTAAAAACAAAAATCAAGCAAAACCATCTGTACTCAGCACACCTACTTAAACACCCCAAAATATTTTTCTGCCTCTTATGATATCTCAATTTGGTTTACAGACAGGCTCTGAACAGAGAAAAGCAGCATCTACAACCTACTGCATTTGCTGAATTTGAGCACTGCAATTATTCCCCATTAACTGCAATCAGCCATATTCTTGAATAGTAGGTAGTTTGACTAACACATCACACTCCAACAAAGGTGTCTTGCTCTGTCTTAAGTTTCCTGGAAAGTGGTTTGGATAACATTTCGCAGATATTTGAAGAGATATTTGAACACCGTTCAGCTTAGTTGCCTTAGACATCTGCAAGCTTAAGGTTAAAAAATAAAATAAAAATCCCCTTTAAAGTAACTGTACAGGAAACATAACTGTTAAGATGCTTGAATGAAACCCTAAGGTGTATTTTCCTGATTTTTTATAGCTAGTCCTGCTTTGCACCCCACATTGATGGCTTGGAGCTTTGTTCTTTTAGTATCACACAAATCTAAAAGCAATGTGATAATACTGAACATAAAAACATGTTGCTAAAAACAAGCTGCCAAGCAACTTTAAAAAGCTGTCAGACTACCTGCCAATAAATGTAAATTGTTTAGTGAAGTGGATCCCAGCTGCGAGTTCTAGGAGATTAGAGGGCATTGAACACCCCATAAAATTTCTCTTAGTCCCTGTAGAGGCAGGATCTTAGGACAGCAAGAATGCAGACTGATGGCATCAAAATAAGTGTCTCAGTAACATTACCGTCCTTTCTGGTTCATCTCCAACCAGGCAGCATCTCAAACCATGTTCTTGTACTCTATCAAATAATGAATCAGGACATTGTAATGGGATTAAGTCTTTTATTCCTAGGTTATTCTTTTGAATCAAGACAGATTACAAATTTAGAGATTGGGGCCTATTACATGCTTGCCATGTGGTCAAAACAGCCAAAATTAAAGCATTTTCTGATCCAGGGGTTAAATTTATGGTATTTCTAAATCAAGTATCATCTTTAGGGAGATAAAACAGGGTTTGCCAAAGATGTACATCACAGTGTGGTTAAAGACCAAGTTCATATTCCCAGGGAAATTTGCCTATTGATAGTGGTACCACTGTATTAAAGAAGTGTTGTACAGGTTAACCATCCAAATATTTAATCCTGGCTATATTTCTTCAGACTGTGCTTACTCTTCTACTGCCAAGATTACAATATTATTGAACTCCACCGTAGCAGACATAAAGGTAGCTCAACTACATCTACAGTGACTTAGTTTACTGTAGTATAAGTAAATGCAACTATTGTTTTCCCATATTCACATCAATTATAAACCTTATTTAATTCAGTGATAAAACTACATCCACTGTATTTTCAGAGTAGCATATTCATTGGGGTGAGTAACAGAAGGGAACTGGATAAAATTGATTGTCATTACAAAGTAAATCCTACAAACCTCAACCAGCTTATGTCAGGCAATGGTACAGAAAACTGGAGGAAGTTTGGATAAAATTGTTTTTATTTCTTAAACAGGAACAAAGAAAGACATACCGGTCATAAAACATTTAAAAATCTTAGTAGTTTCTACACAGAAACAAGTACGTTCAAAATATTTTCAGTGAGTTGGCAGAATTTGCATCCGATTGATATCAAAGAGCTTCACTTTTATTTTCTTAACAGTAGAAAGAAAAGAAACATCTAACCCAAAACATATTGGGCCTGTAAGTTTTTGTTGAAGATGTGTGAATTTGAGATTTGTCTAAATCATTTGAAATCAAATGGAAAAACATATGTCCCTATGTGATAGACAGTGACATATTTCAGAGGCTACTCCAAGGGCAAAGTCTGGATTGAGAATAGAAATACCTGTCCTCACTGAGAAGAGGGCACAAACAAGAAAATAGATAGTGGAACAGAAGTGATTCCAGACAGAAAAATCTGAATGAGAGGATGCATGCAGATCACAAATATTTTGAGATATATTTAAAAAATGAAAAAAAAAAAAAAAGACCAAGCAGAAATATTCTGCATCCTAGAATTGCTCCTCCTTTTACTTATAAATTTTGCCCCTTAATCTGTGTGTGACATTTTCTCCCTCTGGTCTGATTTAACCACTTGGAGAGGAGGAGAAGCTAAAGAGAGTTATGTCTCCAAAACAATGTGTATCCTATTTGGCACAGAGATTTGGTGTGAGAAGCCAGCAGGAACAGGACTCTCCACATGTTGTAGAGAGATGTTCATGGAATCCATATCTCAGCAGGCAAGAGGGAGAAGAATTCTCAGAGAGCACAAATCCAGTCATGGGTATTCCAGGTCACAGACAATCAGGCAGCAGATATACATGGAAAGTCACTGCATCTTGACCTTCTTTAATGTCTTGAAATTTTTTAATGTCTAGCAATGAATCAAATGTGCTCCATAATGTTTGAAAAAGAGAAAAGGAACCTCAAAGCCCAAGTAAAGACATGTGCTACAAAAACTCATTAGTAACACCAAAGAGAATTAAATTAACACAGCTGAGGCTTGAACAAGGTTTGAAATCTGAGTTTTAAAAAATACAGATGCAAACAGCTCTGAGTGTTAGGAATTATATTTTGAATTATTTTCGATCTATAGCCAGGGTTTCTCAAGGAGGATGTGGGGGAGCCAGAAAACAAACAAACAAACAAGCAAACAACAAAAACAACAAAACAAAATAAAACAACAAAACAAAAAACAACCAACCAACCAAAAAAAAAAAACCACAAACAACCCAGTGCTTTAGCTCAGATTAATAATTAAGCACTACTTAAAATTCACATGCCAGTTCTCAGACCCTGTTTTTAATTTAGAAGGATAGATGAGTTACAGAGTGCTAAATACAAAATATGCAAAAATACAAAAAAATGCAAAAATACATGAGAAACTGTGATATTAGGTAAGCAGTAGGAATGATCAATGGTCCAGCACTGGATCTTTCTCAGGACCTGTTTTGTTTAGCAGGAGAGAAACAGCCATATTTTCTAAATACTTGCCTTTGCCTGCCCCTGTCCTCTTTCGTGTAAAGATCAACTACAGAAATAGTACAAATTGCAGGGTTTGGTCATCAGCTATTAAAAATAAAGAGCAATCATTGGCAGGACCTTGTTTTGGAGTAGAACTGGACTATCTATGAATGGCTGATGATGTTCTCCTCAGCCATTCTCCCTACCCATACTGCCCAAATGCTGATCTTTTGTGCCTTACATTATAGTATTTCAGTATTGTGCCTGCACATTGTAGTATTTAAATCATCACTTTATATAGTAAAATAGAATATCTAGAAGCAATTTATACTGTTGATCAGCATCATGCTCTTTGACTTAGCCAAATGACAAGGGACCTTAATAGCTCTCCCTTGATAGCCGTCATGAAACAGGGCTTTTCCACCTACCAAATATCCTTTCTCACCTCTTGCCATCTCAGCCCCATATGGACAGAGTGTTAGCATGCGCTGTTTTCAGTAACACCCTTCCCACTGGAGTTTGTCAGTGTAGGAGGGAAAGAGCAAGCATGAGAGAGAAAAGTGGATTCCAAAGCATGATGGTGCCTAGCTGCAATGTCATACTGAAGAGACATCTGGAGGTGGTGGGCTTTTTGTCTTCTGAACGCTCCTCTGTGAGCTGATGACTGAACCTCTGTTTGAACACAAGAGAAGGCAAACGGTAAAGCCGAGAAGTGACAGCTCAGCCCAGGATAAAGTCTTGGTGGTCACATTTTTCATTTTCTATTCAAATCACCGTTTACAAACTTCCTGAGCAACAATTCCAGATTGCAAAATTACATTCAATGTCCTCCCTTTCATTTGGGTTGGCAGAATAACGGTCATGAGTGAGTCTGTCAGAGTGAGTACCACTTATTTTGCTCACTCTGACAAATAAAGAGCTAATCTGATGCTGTAGGCTCTGTCACCTCTGTCAAATCTCATTTCGTCTTCAGTTTGTTGGCAGTTTTGAATGGTTGCTTTTCAAAAGGTTCTGTCTTGAATATGTGAATTTGGAGCTTTACATCTTTTACTGAGATGTTGACATGCAGCTTAGAGCATGGACTAATGATTGAATCTTCTTTTTGCATATATCATGTCTTGCACTGGGCTGGTTTGGGGAGGGCTCTTCACATATGCACTTGTTTAAACATATTCAGTTCAATGTGAGTTGTGCAATCTTAAAATAGACTGTAGCTTTTTTATTATTATTTCATTCTTTTTTTTCTTTTTATTTTCCTTTTTTTTTTTTTTCTTGGTAATGCAAAGAATGTCAAATTAGAAGAGTCAGCTTTAACTTTAGTGTTGCAATAGAGTTCCTTTTAACTTGTCTCAGTCCCGTGAGTACCCTGTCACCTTAATTTCTGTTTAGAGTAAGACAGGTTTGTAGCACTCTTCTCAGTAATTCATCTCTGAAATAATGTTGACTTGGGGCCTGGTGTCTATCTTGAAGTATAATAGTGCCATTTACTGTTATAAGTGGCATCAAGAGATTTTTTTCTTTTGACACATTTGCAGTGTCTCCATAGAACTAAATATTCTTCTACAAGTTACAAGATTGGGCCCTGATCCTGCTAGCAATTTCTGCAAGTGAAATATTTTAAACCTGAGGTCTTTTGGTCTGTGAATTTTATAGGAAAAGGGATATTTACAGCAGCTTGTGGCTTATAATACCTTATAAAACTTGCTTATTTGATAAATTGAACTTTTCCCTTTCTTTGGCTTTTTTTGGTTTCTCTATCTCCAGATTATCTTTTTTTTTTTTTTTTTTTTTTTTTTTAACATTTTATAACCCTGATGTTTCATTTTTTGTGACTGATACTTTCTTGATCAAGTTAACACCAGTGTCATCCTCAAATCACAATGTTACCACTCATATTTCCATTGCAAATGTGATTACAGCTCTTTTCTCTAAATCAGCATATCACATAAGTCAAATAAGGACTGATAGCTTTATGAGAAGATCTCAATTTGATAAACTAATTCATCTTTCATCTGAAATTTTGCAGATTTAATCTCGACTGTGCCCTGTCCCCCAAAGAAAATTCGTATGCTTTAATGAGCAGGCGAAGCCAATGATATTACCCATGTTCAGTGGCTTTTAGGGATGTTCACCAAGGAAAATCTGCATGTGAAATATCACTAAAAATACTGCATCTTCACTCTTATCCATACCACACATAGCTATTTCCAATGTTAAAGCACATCTACAAACACAACAGGAAACTAAAACACAATAGGAAACTATTACTGGTCCACTGAGCTGACAGTTTGTGATTGAGTTTATTGCAAGAACATCATTCTATTTCTGAGCATCTTTGTTGTAATTACCAACATTCAGAATCAGAAGTGTCATACTTTACAAAACCAGGCATTCTCTGTCATTTCATGTCTCTCTCAGAATGGATATAAAATCTGTGTTTTAGTTATCGAGGTTTCTGTCATACTATGAGAGCTGTTGTTTTAGGTTTCCTTGTTGATTGTTGCCCTGAATTAAAGAGGCATTTTTTCTTGTAAATCTCCCCCTCCTTTCTTTTAAGGATTTCCTGAGATACACAAAGATTTTTTTTTTCCCCGTCTTACCTTCCACCTCCTGCTCTGATGTGCCAGAGAAACATAACAGTTTTTTCATAGACAATATTATCTATCTTCCTTTAATGAAAGGGGAAGGAAATAATGCAGGTGCTTTAGAAGCCTGTTACTTCTAACAAAAAAATAATTTTAAAAGAGTTTTACTTTTTTTTTATATCTGTTTCTGCCTCTGTAGAGATAGGTCCTATCTTTTCTAGTGTCATATGCAGGTAGGAGACAATAACCCCTTTACTTCCCCTCTCTCTTCAGTGCTGGGTGTTTATCACATCTTCTAGCCTTCTCTAGCTTTGCTTTTGTCTTTCTGTTTATCCAGTCCTTTCTAGTTTATCTTATTCATCTTAAATTTGAACTTGATAACAACATGGCCGCCATTAGTTTCCCTATTCCTTCCCTCCCCTCCTTTTTTAACTATTCAGGCTATAATAATGTGAACTGTGTCTTCTCCTAGTCCATAATGGAAATCCACTCTTGAATGTTCATTGTTGGTACTGTATAATGACAAGAACATTTATGTGTGAATATATACAGACATATGAACCACAGGGAAATAATTCAGACTTTGTATAACAAGATGCAACTCTGATCATTAAAAAAATTCTTACACCTATTCCAATCTGTATCTATTTCAGACTATCCTAATTCTCATTTACACCATGTATATCTCACTGCATTCTATCACTGTGAACATAAATTATTTTCAGGTACCAATTGCTGCACCGCCATTGTTGCACAATAATATAAATTGCTCAACTATGCTTCCAGCACAGGATGAAGTCAGTATAGTGTAAATGGCAAGCATAGTCATTTATTTTTCTTTATAGCCAAGCTGGCTCACTCATCCTTAGTTTAAGCGATAGTTCAAGCTGTGAAACAGTTGTTATCACACTCATCATTTTTATTATATAGGAAACAGTCCCTATGGTTAATTGGATTTGGAAAATTTGCTGAGCATTCAGGTGAACCTCCATGAGTCCTAGCAATATTGTGATACCACACAAATCTCTGTCAGCTGTCCACTTTCTAACTAAACCTTCAATTTCCTGGAGATTTGAGTCCAGAACTGAGAAAAACTACATGAAGTCTCTTTGGATGTAATTATTGTAATATATATTAGAGAGGCTGATGAGATTCTTTGGACTCTGTCACTAATAAAAATTCACAAAATGTATAGCAAGATTGATTTACTTTTCAGATTAGTATTCTGCTTCCTTTCCTTAATAGTCTGTATGTGTGAGAAGGCACTTGTAGATGTCTTAAGTTGGACTTCTAAAAATCAGTTTTCACCATTCTTATTCAAGATATATCAGCCTCACCGTGGGACAGTGTTTCTGAATGTGTTGCCTTGCCCATGGGGGAAAAAAAAAAAAAAAAAAGGCGGGAAGGGAAGGGAAGGGAAGGGAAGGGAAGGGAAGGGAAGGGAAGGGAAGGGAAGGGAAGGGAAGGGAAGGGAAGGGAAGACGATACTTTCAGTTAAGTTTTGTGGGTCTTGGATGAAGACTGTACGGAAAAGCACTATACAAAACGGCAGACAGATGAGAATCTTTCTTTCCCTCTCTCTCAGAATAATGAAAAATAGTCTTAGCAAATAATAAAAGCCTTCTATGACTTTCTCAACTATCCTCACTTCAGGAAACTGGTGAAAAGAAGATGTGGTCTTCTAATGAGGGAAGCAAAACCAGAAGCATAAGTAAATTAAATTGTTCTCTTAATTTTAACCTGCCTAATCAGTAGTGTATGACTGAGATCTATATCCTATAAAAATGACATCCTCCACAATACAACAGGGACAGTTTAAGCTACCTTAAATCACTCAAACTGCAATACATCTGAAATGTTAATTAAGCAAGTATTTTATCCTCACCTCTGCTCTGCTGGCTTTAGTGAAAGCTTGTCTGCCAGGGAAAACTCTCTACAGGTACTGCCAATTCTGTTTGAAGTTGGTGATCTGGGTTTGGCTCATAACATTCACAGTAGATTTACCTGAAAGATCAATAAAAGAGTGTTCAAAGCAAGATTGGCTTCATAGAGCCTGGGATTTTATTAATTTATATAAACTTCCTAAAACTTTTGCTATATAGAAAAAAGGAAAAGCTTGAAAATATTCACATTGTGCAGCAGGGTAATGAATATGATATAGCAAAGTTCTGGAATTAGTTTCTCTTCACACACACAAAAAAAACACCCTCAAAACAGTACACATATAAGAACGATAAGATGCTACAAACACAGGTGAGATTTTCAAATGTAACTGGAAATTCAGATGTCTCAAGTTGTGACATCTCAACAGGTCCTCATTTCAGGGCATTGTAAGCACCCCATCTTGGCAGCACATCTTTAAAGTGTCTCATAGAAAGCACCCCAAAATATCCTTAACTATATGCTTCCCTGGAAAATTTTTATCATGGCAAGTCCTTGATTGAGAATTGTATCTTCTGTTATTGATGTCATGAGATAGATCTTTCTAACAGAATAAATCTAAAAGCAATTTTCATTCCATATTTTTAAATGAGATAGTATGCCTCAATGTGGCACATGCTGATGTCTTTTTTTTTTTTTTTTCCCCATGGTGTATAGTTTAGTACAATATAAAACCAGAATTTAAAAACCAATCAAGCAACCAGCAAGACTTTGATCTTTAAAATGCTGGAATTATCTTTAATCAGAGGAGATTCATAAGTAGTAGTTGAATTAAAGGTGGAATTACTGTTTGGCTTTGTTCATTTAAGTTTCTCTGTTCTTCCCACTAACAAAAAAAATTGTCTCAAATATCTCCTATATTCTTTGAGAGGGATTTGTAATAGGCAGTCTTCAACTTCAGAATTGGGTTAATCTTCCAGAGCTTTAGTGCCAGCACTGTAAGTAGATCTGTGAGCTTGGAGACCCTTATCAGTGAGAGTATTTGAAACTCTGGGAATGTATGTTCCCAAGCCCACAGTAAACTGCCTCAAAGAGCAGAAGAAAACAGTAAGTCTGGATGGAGAATTCTTTGGTTTTGTGTTCCTAGGGAAAAACAGGTTGTTTTCTTCTGAAATCCTGCTTCTTTACATTTATTTATTTGTTCTCACACACTTAATGATTCTAATAATGGAAGAGGGGTTGCTGTTGTTTTATTTATTTTTAAATTAGAATAAATGGAAAAATACATCAAAATTCTCAAAATGGGTTAAAAGTTTAATAGAAAATGATACTTCTCTTATAGATCTGACTGAGTAATATGAAAGTTGTGACAGAGAGCTTAGCAGTTTTGGTATGATCCAGCAGAGGAAAAAGGGTGTGCCAAAGCCCATAGACTCATGTCCCCTGATTCTTCAGTTACAGCAGAGCACCCTTTTACTTTCTTTCTCTTGCTACACTGTTCAGGTATGTCTCACACATAAATATACATGTATATATTAAAAAGGCTCAACTCAGCTTCTGTCAGAAGAAAGTTACTTTTCCCTGCAATTCAATAAATCCTTCTTTCTTGAGTGGCCAGCTTCACTGTCAAACCATTAAAGGATGAGTTTTAGTAATGATAAATTCACACTTAAAAGCATGTTCAGAAACACTTTGATGCCCTTTGTCAGATTTTAAAACAAAAACATTTCTTACCCTCCATACTAGAAATGCAATATAGTTTAAGAAAAATGTCCAAAAAATACCAAAATGATGGCGTGACACATGAATAGACCGTTATTGACCCTGTTCCTTCCCAAGATCTCTTATTCATGAAGAGACCAACAGACAGAACCTTCATTCCCCACAGCATCACCAGTTTAATGTTTTTTATTATCAAGTTTGCTGGCATTGTTCATACACCACTGGAAAGTCCTCTAGTCTCTGAGTTTAAAACTACGAGAGTTAGAAGTCATGTTTTTATTGGTACTACCATGACACAAAAGACCAATAAAGACAAAGTGAAGTTGTCTACATGTCTGAGGAGAAAGAAAACTGCCTTCTATGCACTTCACTGTCATTATAGATACTGCATGACGTGACCTTCATCCCATTCAGTCACAAAGGCAAAAAAAAAAGTAAGTATGGGTTATGCAAAGGAGGACTGCTTTAAGGAAGTTTTCAGGAAACAAAACAAAACACAAACACTGGTCTATAGAAGGGAAGGTGAGATGTGAAGAAGAGGGCTTTTAGTGAGGAGGTGTTATTTTTCTTTTCAGTTTTTGTTCCTTTTTCCTTTTTTTCCTTTTCTGAGTTTCCAAAGAAAGTAGCAGGTGTTTGTTCACTTTCCAACCCCTGTGAACCAAGCTCTGTTGAACCTAGTCCTCCAAGTCTTTTGTTAACTGAACCCTCCTGGATTTATCTTGCCTTACTTAGCACAGGCTATCTGGGTACTTTCACTCTTTACATGGTTATGACTGTAATTCTGCATAGGGCTTTACTGCACCATAACAGGATATAAAACCTTCTCATATACAATAAAAAAAAAAAAAAAAAAAAGAGAGAGAGAGAGAGAAAAAAAGAAAGAGAAGAAAAAAAAAAAAAGAGAAGAGAATGAAAGCAAAGAATAAAAAAAACATCATCTGTGAATAAAGGTTTTTATAAACAGCATAGCATTACATTCTGCCTGACTGTTCCTTCTGACAGTCCAACACTGGAAAAATAACTATTCCCATTACCCCTTTGCAAGGAAAGGTCTAACTGAGGCACAGCGAACAGCAGTTTAACATTTCTTGTTTTTCCTTTTATTTGTGGGTAACTGGGATTGCTGCTCTTGTAGCTGCAAAGTAGGGCAAAGTAACCCACTGATGCAATTTCCATAAAGAGAGACCCAGTAAGAACACTCTTAATAGACATCCAAAAAGAAGGGATAGCTAAAGGTCCCTTAAGAAAACACAAAACCACATCATGATTGAGTTCTGATAAAGGTGTAAGTCACTCAAACTCCTACTGCTGCACAAGAAAAGAAACAAAATCACTATGAGTTCTCCATGCATGCTCCTTGGGATAAGCAGAAATCTTTATAACTTATCTAAATACATTATTTGACTCTTAATATACCCGGTCATATTAAAACATGCTGAGAGATGGGTCTGAGAATACAAGGAAGGCAGCGTAGGAACAGGAATATAAAGATAGAAGAATGGCATTTTTCAATTCATTGTTTTGGGAGATAGGAAAAGGGAACAGGCTGCAGGAAACTTTTATCAACCATGTGATGTGGCAGACTATATGAAAGGACATATCCTCTGCACTGAGTTGTACAGTCTAGAATAATTGTTGATGCCACAGTACATCTCTAATTCTTCTGCCATGATGTTGGCATGTGTATGACATATATTACAATGAGTTTGCTAGAGAAAGGAGGAAGAAAAAAATACATATGCCATTTCTAAAATTTTGAAAAATAACAGTGTAATGAAGAAGGTACCTGTGGATTAGAATGTATTTCAGGAATCTAGTATCTGGTTACGTCTGGATACATCTAGTATCCTGTATCCCTGTCATGCCTTTTCTGTATATTGCTTAGCTGAGATTCGTGTTTCTACAGTGACTTCCCCAGTTCTCTATACTAGAAATATAAGCAGCTCTTTCTGAACCGATCCTTCCACCCAGTTCTTTCTCAAGCCCTATTTATCTACTGTCCTCCCACCAGGAAAGACAAAGAAAGAGGCTTGAGTATCATCCTGTGACCAACCCGACTTGTCTAAATGCTTCCAGCCATGGGTTTGGGCCTTGTTAGCTATTACATATACAATATAGGGGTTAACACAATATAGGAACCATTTCCAAGTGACAGGTGGGATGCAGCCACTCTACTTTCAGGGGAAAGAGTACACAAGCACATGGATGCAAGCTGTCTCCTCCCAGCTGGTCTCCAGGACAGAGAACAAGCCCTGGTCAGTCTTTGTTTGGGAACATACAGAAGGGAAGAATTCTAGCAGCAAACAACTTGGGGAGCAGATGTGGTTTCTTAGCATTAACTAATCATTACAGTTTCTAATTATGTGTTTACAATTACAGCTATGTGTGCTTCTAGTTGACTATATTCTTTTAAAATTAAAAGAGATGACTCATTTTACATAGAAAATATTCACAGGGGCATTTTCAGATGCTTTCTAATCTGTGATTATGTTTCTGTGACTGCATCTCTGTCTTCTTAACTGTGTATCTTTCTCACAAGCATGTTAGCCCTTAATCTTTTTTTTTTTAATAATTTTTATATCTACCACAATTCAGTAATCAGTTTATAGGTTTTAACCTTTTCTAACAGATTAGCTTATTTTCCCAGTTTTCACACTTTTGTTAGACCTATCCACACTTCTATAGATCTTCCTGTGCAACAAAATAGTTGACATGGGTAAAACAGCTATGCATAATTGATGGGTTTTCTTTTTAATAAATAAGGTGTCTGTCCAGTTGTTAAGGAGGCTGGATTAGTGGGAACTGTATTTTTCAGCTTCAGTGCAGAAGAATATAAAAGGTAAATCTCATATGCTTGATAAGTCATAATTTCTTTGGAAAGTAAATTGTGGTTGAAATATCCTTTAAAAAAAATAAAAATCTGCTGTACATAAAAGTTTCAGAATTGACAGGCTTGATCCACCATTCATTTCACAGAAACAAAAAATGCCAGTAGAAGGAAAAAAAAAAAAAGTGAAAGTTTTCCTGCTGTCAATGAGACAGAGGTGACTGTAAACAATAAGATGCCTTATAGCTATTCTCAAACAGGAATCAAAGCTGTAATTAAACACAAAACACTGTCAATGATAGGCCCTTTAATGTAACATATCTCAGTTGCTTTTCCTCTCTCTATCAAATATATTCTCTTAGACAAAAGCTGAGTGACTGAAAAGAACAAGAGAAGAAAGACTTCTACTGAAGACATTTCTTGCTCTTATTACAAACTTATTACAAATTATTCAGCTGCAAATATTCTTGACTAGAAGTTGGAGCAGAGAAAATTACATAAGTTTGATGGCATCCATCCTACTGAATTGTGTTGTGTGATGTAGGGCTGTGGATTGAACTGAACTCTAGGAAAAGGCAGTTCCAAGTAGCCTTCACAACTGGTACTTGTTCTGTTCATCCCTTGGGCTGACTTCTCCTCCAGTATAAAGTAGGTGTGGAATTAGAGAAGGCACTTGTGCAAAACTGTATCTTCACATTTCCAAGTTGTTTCATAACACAAATGAATGGATTCTGGGTGGATGGCAGTATTATCCCAAAACTGCAGGTCCAGACAACATTGTTTCATGAATACACACCAAGTTCACACACACAAAAGAGAACAAAGTAAAGGGAGGACTGGAAGTCAGAGGCAACTCTCACGCAACACCTACCCGAGCTAATCAAAAGGATCCACAACTTTTGCACATGCCTTGATCAGCTGTGCAATGCCTCAAGCCAGAATCCAGCCTATATATGTAAACAAAGAGGGAGCCCTGAGCAAGTACTAGGAAACAGGACAGAGGATTTGGTATGAAGACCTACAGTTCTTACATGGTGTCATATAATTCTCTTCCTGCAGAATTTTCTACTTGCAAATCAGAAGAGAGTCCTTCAAAATCTGAGTCACTACCCTGTTGTAAGGCTAATGTTATATCATTCAAAAGCTACAATGATGAGGTAAGCATATAGACAAAGGATAACTCATCCATCAATCAGAGGGTAGAATGGCAGTTAAAACTGAGAAATCTTTATACAAAATAAAAACAACCTTTCATTTAAATTGCAAAAGAAAAAGGGGTCAGAAGGAAAAAAACAAACAAAGAAACAAAAAACAAACAAACACTTTTCCTAGTTAATTCAGAAAGGATCTACTTCAGGATATGACCCTGGATAAACTACCTTTAACAGAGAAGATATTTGCCAACTACTTCTACTTTCAAGAACAGTAGATATAATGAAGCTTGGTTTCTTATGTCTTGAAGTGACAAGTTGGGACTTTCTGAGGTCCGATAGTGCAAGCACCACGATTTTCCCACTGGTGGGCTATGTAGTTCCTCTTCCCTGCAGACTCTAATATACACGATAAGTTTGAACTGCAGCCATCCCTAAATGGAATAATAAAAAAACAAACCAAAAAACGGTTTTTTTCCTTTACTGAGCTAGCCAATGACATTTCTGGTAATTTGATGTCTTGATGTCACTGAAAGAGTTGTCAGTCTCTCAAATTATGTTGACCGTGAAAGCATGCACATACACACACCCTCAGATGAACTGCATAAGCCACAGATTCTTATTAGAACGAGGCTTACAATATGAGGTGAGTAAAAGTCCAGAAACTGCTTCAGGGTGAAAATAACAGCACACAGATCTCTTGTTTCTTTGCATCCTGGGGCAGGAAACACCCCTGAGGGGCTGTGGTCTGTGAAGGACTCACGATGGAGCAGAAGAAAATGAATAAGAAACAAAGAGCTAGACTGCACTGCCCATATGACTCCAACCTCCTGTGCTACACACTACATCACCAGAAGAATTGGGATGGACTAAGTATAGCCCATTTTCCTTAGTCACTGCTGTTGTCCCCAAAACAGGGACTGAGAGTGATTCTACATAGCTGCTTCTCATCCATCCTGTTTTATTGCTGGCATGTTCTCTGGCTCTTGTGATCTGTAGCAAGAATAAAACTTCTGGACAGAGCCTAAGCCTGACTTGGGGACAGCACACACATCCCATTCCTTATGGGACACGTGGACCAAAATGCTTCAGGTTTGGCTTCTGTCTTCACCTGATACTACAATATATAACAGCATACTTTGCAACTCCAAAGACCACTGCGTGACTGTATGTTGAACACATGAACTATTTCTTAGTTTCGTTCCAACAAAACACCATTTTGTCATGATGTCTTGCCTAAACTTCAGGTTCTCTTCCAGAGGGAGGAGGTTTTGTAGATCTGAGTTGTACCTGGGAGTTCAAGCTGAAGTCTTCAATATTCTAATGCAATTCAAAAGGCACAATTTACCTTTGTTTAGACAACCAATCTGAGTCTTAATTTACTATAATAACAAGAGGTTTGACTCCGAGTGCACTTTCAGACAGCTAAGTTTGGAGTTAAGTCCACTTAGTTTTGTTAAACCTCAGATTAACAGTCTCCTGGGGCCATTTATAAGTCTAGCAACAAATTTTAATTTTATATTGGTAATAATAATATTTGTCATAGTGCTTTGCTTACTGAATTCCCTCTACAGATCTATGCTCTAACTTTTTTAACTCTACATTTCTTTCTTCTTCTTCTGAAAGCTACAGGACTGATTTGAAAAACAGTCAAGGACTCCAGATTCCTCAACGACCCTTCAATCGCCAAGCTTCACAGGAACAAATCAACTGCTTCAGCTAACAAAAAAGCTGCTCCACAGTCAGAATCTACCTGTGGGTGACCCGTTCGGTGATAATCTGGAGCTGATTAATACAGCGGTGCACTAAAGGTCAGGAGGGAGGTGGCTCGGGGGCATAGTGTGGCAAACAGCTAGAAAGGAGGGACTTGGAACTGATGGGAGGAGGTTCATGGATCTGGTGGAGCCAATGAAACGACCCGTCTACGACATGTCTGGTGGGGAACCCGGCAGATAACAAAGACTGGACTGTCTACTTACCACAAGCGCCCCTAGAGCCACAGGAATTAGATATCCTGGGATGTGTAACAGCAACAGCATGTGTAAGGTTTAATTGCTCAGGCGAAAAACCAAATCATGAAACAAATGGTCAACACCACACTTGCTCCTTATTGCCATGCATCTCTTTGCTGTAATTATACAAAACTATAATAGCATCATTCCTTGCGCTAGGAGCCGCTCTGCTCGGCTGTGGGATCGACTGTGGAACAGACGCCCCTAGGTGCACCCCGAGCATTTTTCCTCAGAGAGGTCTCCACTCTTAGCTGCTCACCATCAGAGTAGACAAGGACCTCCTGAAGCTGCGGACAAATTATTTTAAGTGATATTTTCTTGTGGTATGAATGAGAAGTGCAAGAGGCCTCTTTGCATGATTGTGTGATTGTGCTGTGTGAGTGAGAAGCAACATCTCTGTGAAGCAACATTCCTAGCACTTAGTGGCTTGTTGACTGATGTAGATTCTAGTAGGCACGCTACTTTACAATCGTAATTCCGCATGTGATTATGTCTGAGGGTCTCTAACCAATTTTATGACAGATTCGGGCGCGTGGACAGCACGTGGGGCTGCAGGGAAAGTATATGTAGTAGTGAAAAAGGGCAATAAATGTCTCCTTGTTCAAGAGCCATCAGGAGTCCGTGTCTTTCATCCCTTCATCTACCTGATAATATTTTCCCCCTACACAATTACACCGGTCACCTTCTTTCTAATTACCATCCCAGTAGACTTGTAGCAACGTGTTTTGAAAAGTTCTCAACAACAACAATTTTTTTTTTCCTCTGAGGTAGCATAAAACATGCACATTACACTCTGTTTTGATTGATTGATGAACCTCACTGCAGTGTATAGAATAATGTGCTAAATGTTACATATGCCCTTAGTGGGCAATTTCAGGAAATTATTAAAATGTGGTTCTTTTAAAAGGTTTGGTAGTGTAAGTCAAAGAGACACTTAACAGACCCAATGCTGATTAGTGTGGGTGACCACAGTATACTCGAGTCTTTGATATTTCTTGGCTTTTTCTTGGTTTCCCGGAGGCCCTTTGGACAAAGCAGAAAAGATGGCTGAGACACCCTTGGCCTTCTGGGAAACTCAGTGACATTTAAAGGCTGCTGGGGCCTATTCTGCTAATATCTAAACTAATTAAAATCAAATCATAACTGTAGAAGCTTGTTCACCAGAATTCTAATAAGCCTCGGAGCAGTACATGCTGCATGCTGCTGTGCTAAAGGCTGTCTCAGCTATGTGAGAAGGGTTTTACTATACAAAGAATTGTTCCCAGCAATTTTTCTCAATCTCACAACCAACTTCTTATATACAAAATGTCACTTCAAATGTAGGATGAAGACTTGCTCCAACATGTCTTTTTCCATATACACTGAACACATTTTGCTGTATTATGTAATAGGATATTTGTCAGGGCATGGCAGACTTATGTATATCAGCTGTGTCATTATTAAGAATAAGTGTGATACCCTGCATTGAACTTCAACCTCACATAACCCCAAAACTATTTCTGAAATTATAGTTGACACCCAAGGAGACAGAACAGTTGAGAAGTTGGAACACCTACCAAACAGCCATTATTAGATTCCAGAATTAGGTTCCTTTTTTTCTTGTTTCACTCCCTGTGTAGCATGGACATTTCCTTCAAAATTATAGGATTTAAAGACAGCATATAGTCATATAAACCTATAATTTGAATAATGGATGCAGATAATTTCCTCCCAGTTCAAATCTAGATCCCTAGAAATAGTAGAAAGAAAGGTGTTCAAAGGTAATCAGAAGAAGAGAAAGGCTCGTTTTCCTGGTGAGAACTCCTCAACAGGGAAAAAAATGACTGAGGAAGGATGTGGCAAACATTCATAGCATGGAGAAAGTAACAGAGAATGATCATTCATTTTTATAACAAATGAAGATGGACACACAAGGAGATTACCAGTCAGCAAGTTTAAAACAAATAAATACTATCTCTTTCACACTTCACGGTTAAACTGGGGAACTCACTGCCATAGGCTCCTGTAAGCATGTTCAAAGAAGAATGAAGTAAATTAACAATACTTCAGATGAAATCCTGAGTTCAAAAAGCCTCAACACCAATAACGGCTGGAGGCTGCAAGAATGTGTTGTGGGAAGGATCACTCTTATATTCTCTTTCTTATATTCCTCTTTAAGCATCTCCTGTTGGACACTGCTGAGGACTAGTATGTGGGCATTTTCTCTGATGTGAGACATGCGTTTACTTTCTTAAGAAATCAGTGACACACTGGGGCATTTAAATCCTATTTATTTCAACAGAATAACTAAATACACCAAATGTTTAACTGTCTAAATTTTTTGGGTGAAAAACAAATCAAATTACAAGAAGAAAGAAAACTTCAGACACAATCCAGAGTATGCAAATATTGCAGAGCAAGATTAATGAATGCTGGAGATCTCACAAAGTAAAAATTTCAGCACTCATTACACCCTTATTGAAGGCAATGAGAATTTCATTATAGACTTCACTAGAATCAGAGGAAGGTCTGAAATGAAGCTTTGTTTAAAAAGCCTTTAGTTCCGTCAAAATTGTTTTCTGTTCCACAAACGTCCATCTCAGACAGTGAGAGAGCTTTTGAGGGTAAGTGTCACAACTAAAGGTAGTTAACCCAGTTGGAAATCTGTTCTCATGTAGCTATTGGAAAGATGGTGGTTTTGTAAGACACAGAGCAGGAGGGGATAGGTTTCATATATTCCATCAGTTTTCAAACAAACGCAGCAAGGGCTCAATATGCAAGCAATGTCTTCACTCATGTCGAAACCGAAGATCATTGATGATTTGTTAGCACAGCCCGGTGCAGTATTGTAAATGACAGGGGCATTGGGCTGAGCTGAATGAGCATTATGTGCCTGCTGATGAAGTATATGTCTGTCAACTCAACTTTGAGTCTGACAGGTCTATTTTTTTTTTTATTTTTATTTTTTAACATCTGTGTGTTCACTGTCACTATGACTGCACACTGAAATACCTGTGTCAGATCAATAAGACACTCTAACAGCTAAGAAGTGCAGCATAAGATTGTAACAAATATTGAAGGGTATAGGAAAAGCTTATTAATATTTAGTAAAACTAATCTGTTTCTCATTAGCCAAAATATGCACATCCAGCCCTTTTGGGGAGACAGCTTTGAAGATTCACTAAGTTGAGATGAGGTTTTCTACACTATACGTACCATGCATATTCTCTGTGGGCTAAATCTTATTCCATAATTTTGAAGCCAACCTTTGAGATTTGGGAGATCGTTAGAGGGTTTGTGTATGTTTTCTTCATTCTGTTTTTCCAGATAGACCAAACTTAGTCACTTTATAGATGGGAATTCAATTTAAATAATATGACTTTGCTAACATTACATTTTGAATTTATCTTTATTAAGGCTGCATTTTAATTTCATTCCATGTATCCTCATTAAGCAACTGTTTGCTCCCTCAGGCATTTTTTTCAGGCTAACTTTTAATCTACCTATTGGTACTCAAAGCTGTAAAAGTTAAAGCTTATTTGAATTTTTATTCAGAAATCTGCTAGATTTTTCCCCTTTGTAGAACTACAGGCATTCAGGGGCATGATTACACTTTTGCTGGAGATGTTCTATTTACCCTGTATAATTTGATAAATATTAAATTGAATAACATATTTATAATAATGTTTTGTAGGCAAAGCCCTAATCTCCAAAAAATTACATATTTGTACAATAGCATTTTATTTTGCATTACTATTAGCAGAATCTCAGTCTAATCAGCTGTCTGAGATCCTTTCACTGTAACATGTAAATGTGAGATAGACATTGAAATTACCAGCAAGGGGCCCCAAAGGAGTTGTATTTTACTTGTACCTACTGTTTCTGATGACTGAGTATTTCACACATAACTTTAGGATGACAACTGATGGAAGAAAGTCTGACAAAAGAGAGAAGGTCATTGGCAAGGGGTTGTTTTAAGGCATGATGTGATTTTTTTTTTTGTACGTAAAGAAATGGCAGAATTTGCAATAAATGCAAAAGTCTTTTTAATTTTTATTATGGTACACTCAAATAATAACTTTTTCTTGTGCCATATGCAATACTTACCAAGTTTAGGAATAGTCATTTGACTGAAAGAATGGGAAAGACAGACAAATCTGGGGGAAGTAACGAAAGCACCCAGCACTAGTTAAGGTTGCAAAGCAAGTTAATTGTGTCCGGGGACATGGATCTAACTTTCATGTTTTCTCACCTAGTACCCTCATCACCAACTCTGTTTTTCTTTAGCTGCAGTGGCTGTTATTTAAACTGAGTCCTGTGGCTATGCTGTCATCAGGCAAGTTGGGACATATATATGTCAATGTGCAGTAATAGTGGGTGAGCTATCATTCTTTGGTTTTCATTCTTTCCTTCCTCCTCCATCGCCAACATTTCCCTACATACATTCCAGTTCAGGTCATCATGTATTTCCCTAGAGAAACAAAATTGTTGATCCTTGGTTTGATATAATCCTTCATTCCCAGAACTTGCAGAGACAACAGGTATTGACTGCTCTCAAACTAAGTTACTGTTTAGAAATATTTCTCTAGATCAGCATTTGTTGTTTTGAAAAGCTGGGTGCTACCTTCAGCAAAAAAATAAATAAACCTGCTGAAGTAGGTCAGGAATCAGAACCAAAAAGGCTGCTCAAGGCAGACTCAGATCTGTAGGTATTTGCAATTTTAACTCACTGTTGTTCAATGTACAATAAAGCTTATAGGTGTACAGCACAAACAAGTAACCAGTAAAAAATGCTTATATTATAGGTGGCTGCATGTGTCTTGTTATTTCTGCTTGTTGACATCTAAATAAAAATGCATACAACAATAGTTAAATATGAGTAGATATAAAGTAAACAAACATAACATGATCTGGAAATTGCATAACTAATATACCTAATACATACAATCAAGGAGCAGAAGCAGATTCAAACAAATGTCCCCATCTGATATGGAAGTCACATAGCTTTAAATCTAAGGTGACTAACAAATTCCTTCAGCCAATCTATACGCTGAAGAAAAGTAAGCATTTGCTCCAACTCCCTATTGGACTAGACTGGCAGTTCACATATCCAGAATAATAACTTCTATTAGAAGTACTGGATCTCTAATAGAAAATTTACACTGACTTGTGCTAGACAAGGTACCTGAGATCTGCTTCAATGTTGCCAAAATACTGTCCACAATGCCCAAGCTGAAGATGAGACCTTATGGGCTACCAGTAGGAACCTAATGGGGGACATCTTCATTCATCCTATTTTGTCTTCTTGACAGATCTCAACAAATGTATGAAATTGCTGGAAGTTGAGTCAAAAGCCTTCGCTATATTCAGACATGAATCCTAAGCTGGAGGTCATTTTGTTGTTGTTGTTGTTGTTGTTCATTCCTTTTCTTTCCTTTTAAGAATATATGTATTGTTATTTTATGTGTATATGTAATTTGTGTATGCAATCATTATTTTTTTTTCCTTTGCAAAATTCTGACTCTGCTTTGAAGACACTGAGGTGAAAAATGAAACAAAAACATGATCTTTGACTTTAAATGTTCATGCTTATGAATATAGACTTTCCAAATGAAGACCAGATGCAGAAGGACAGCTGACTTCACATTTTATCCCAGACCACTCCAGAATAAAAACTAGGTTCTTCTCTGTCAGAGTTAAAAGTTCCTTTTGCTACAGGCAGTTGCACATCTCTTTGAATGAGCCAGTGTATAGGGACAAGATAGGTACAAATCATACTTTGAGCCATCTCATTCAGATACAGATATTCCAGCTTAGATTAGACAAGGAAGGAAACAGAAGTTGGGTTAGATGCTTCTCATTAACTTCCTTTGAATGGCTGCTCTTGTTTAAACATTCAAGACATGCCGTAAATTTAAAGGTAAATTTCAAAAACACAAGGCTGCTTTTATGAGTGGAAAATAATTTTCACGCAAAACATTCCTTTCTCCTTCCTTCCTTCCTTCCTTCCTGCCTGCCTGCCTGCCTGCCTTCCTGCCTTCCTGCCTTCTTGTCTTCCTTCTAGAAGAGGGCCACAAAGATGACCAGAGGACTGGAGCACCTCTCCTATGAAGAAGGGCTGAGAGAGCTGGGACTGTTCAGACTGAAGAAGAGAAGGTTCCAGGGTGACATTATTGCAGCTTTTCAATACTTAAAGGGAGCTTACAAAAAAGATGGATGGCAGCTTTTTTCTCAGACAGACAGTGATAGAACAAGGGGGAATGGTTTTAAACTAAAAGATTTAGATTAGAGGTTAGGAGGAAATTCTTCACTCAGAGGGTGATGAAGCACTGGAACAGGTTGCCCAGATATGGATGCCCCATCTTGTCTATGTCAAGACCAGGTTGGACGAGGCCCTGGGCAATGTGATCTAGTAGGTGGCATCCCTGCCCGTGGGGCAAGGAGGTTGGACCTATATGATCTTTAAGGTCCCTTCCAACATGAGCCATTCTATGATTCCTTCCTTCCCTCCCTCCTGAATCACAAAATGAGGTTGTAGCAAGATGGGGATCAGGCCCTTCTCCCAAGCACCAAGTGATAAGACAAGGGGAAATGACCTCAAGTTACACCAGGGAAGGTTTAGGTTGGGTAGTAGGAGAACATTCTTTACTGAAAGGGTTGTGTAGCACTGGAACAGGCTGCTCAGGGAAGTGGTTGAGTCACCATCCTTGGAGGTCTTCAAGAAATGTGTAGATGTAGAATCTGGGAACTGGGTAGCTGGTTTAGTGGTGGACTTGTCAGTACCGGGTTAAAGGTTGGACTAGATGATCTTAGAGATCTTTTCCAGCCTGAATAATTCTGTGATTCAATAATTCCATGAAGTAATTCTGTCCTGATTTACACCATATTAGGAATAATGGCCCTTCTTCTTCATAACGTCTTTGGCTTCTGTGGGTTTCTTACATGCAAACAGGTAAGGAACTTCAGTCTCCTTTGAGGTGTTTTGTTTTTTTCTTTTAATATATTAATTATTATTCCTATTTAGACCTTTTTCAGAAGATTATCCAATTGATTACTCCCTAGTATTCCTAACACTGAACAGACATTACTTGTGCTTTCAGAAGTCTCGGTCATTTTTTCTTCTGAAAAAGGTCAGGAAAATCACCTCCTCTTGGTGCTGTAAGGGTGAGAAGGTCTCTGTTGAAGTGATTTTTTTTTTTTCTGAGTTGCTTTGATGGCTTACACCTTACCAGTTTATCTCACTGGCGAGTGAACTACTGCTGAGGTGGGTTGTCACTGCTCACTGTTATTAACAGCAGGTTCATCTGTTTCTGAGATTAAGGTGTCTGCAACTCCACCAGCTTGGTATTCCTTGACAGCTACAAGAAAAATCTCTAACTGTGCTGCTAATTGTACAAAACACAAGAAGGTTCAGGAATGTGTAATATTGAACACATACCATCTCCAACAATTATAATTTGGTTGTTAACAGAAGGCTATTTTATAATTTGGTTGTTAACAGAAGGTTATATTAGGAACTGAGTAGTGAAGAACACTACTGCAAAAAAAAAAAATATACAGAAGAGATATGACAGGAAAATTTGCTTCTAGCATGACATTTTCAGTTCTACTGTATTGGAGGAAGCCTTAACCAGGAAAAGCTTGTAGTATTTAACAGAAAAAAATATTCAAACTCTAGCTCTGCAGTTCCTGCCATGTTGAATAATGTCACTCTTTTATGTGGCAAATTTGCTTGTATCTCACATGAATTTGGCAGTGCTATGATTTTTCCAATCATATACAATTACTTAAACCAGAAATGTTGAATCAGAGTATAGAAGTTAGCTACAAAGCTCAAATTATCCCTTTGGAACATGCTTTTTGATATTTTAAGTTTCCTGATGCAAATATTTTTGGATCTCTCTTATTACAGAGGAGTTGTGAGAACTGCAGTTAGTATTACCAAAAGGTCTTATGAATTTAATTGACTTTCACAGATGAATCTTGAGCAGAAAAAAGTAGTGTTTGGAAGAAGCAATCATACATTTCAGGTCATTGTTTCCAAAAGGAAACTTCCAAAAATTTTGCGTGAGAATGACTTTGTTTTACACAAAAAAATGCTTAACATTTTGATTTTGATATAGTGCATTTTTACAGTACCAAGTAACAAAAATATCTGTGTTTGTTAGAGGAGGAAAATGCCACTAATTTTCCCTCCCTACTATTATGACTGAAAAATTGATGAGAATAAACTTTCTTACAAAGTTTCAATATCTTTCTGTATATAATCAGGCTAGAAACTTGCAGCATTAACTTGTGCCCTTTAGGGGTGTTATTGACATCAGCAATTGTGAAAGCATAATAATAAGCAAGAAAAGTAAGTTTCCAGGTAATTATTATTATTTTTTTCCTGGAACTGAAAAACAAATCTGAGCTAAGTGTCACAGTATGAGGTTTTGTTCTACCTTGGTGTTGCATTCCCCTTCAGATTGTTGCAATCTCTTTGCTTTTAACTTTCCCTAAATCTACTTTCCTACCTTGCCCTTTTCTGTTCTTAGTTTGCTTCCCCTTGCAATCACTTTAAAGGCCAGTACATGCAAACCTGTATACTGAAAAAATAAATAAATATTCAGTAAATACTGAATACTTGTATTGTGATTTAACCTTTGAATTGTAATTCTGCAGTAATTCTAGTCTTAAAAATTACAAAGGCATACTTTGATATCACGGCCTAATATCTGCCATAGGCAAGGAAGCAGCTGGTATAATATAAATGCATGACTACAAGTTGCTGACTCTTCCCTACTGCCAGATTTGCTTTGCCACACTGAGAATAATGTTAGTAAAGGAACCAGCAGGCTGGACAAAGAAAAGAGTTTTTGTTCAAACCTCCCACTGACATCGAGTTTCACAGGTAATAAGCAGGACTGGCCTAAGGCCAAAAATAAACTTTTTATCTGGCTCTCTAAACAAGAGAGACTCTTCTACAACACAGGATTTCAGCAAAGTTTCCCTGAAACTAATGGCATTTCATTCAACTCAAGACTGTTAAAAGTGGTTCTAGAAGATGCTGATCACTCTTGTCCTTCATTCTGTTTTTCTTTACAAAGTCTCCTAAGAAGTTAGAGAGTCACTTGGGCACATATCAGGAAAATTTTAAATATATCTAGATTTATTTGAAATGTACATTATGCACCGCTGAGGGTAGAAGGTGTCCAGATCCATTGGTTGTTGTTTTGTTTGTTTGCTTTTACATGTTTTTTTTTTTCTTTCCAGATTTTCTTGTAACTACATGAATAAACATGACTGTGTGTGTGTGTCTATGTATATTTTTTAACCAAAGGACAGAATGAGAAACATCTTTAAAAAATCCAATAAGTGGAAGGTACAGTATAGCTAAAACAAACAACAACAACAACAACAACAACAACAAAAAGAGAAGTATTTAATTAAAAAGACTTGTCTTCAGAAATCTTGAAGCATTTCATATCTGAATGAAAAATAATCAGCTTCTTTTCTCTCACCAGAAAATTGTGTTGCCTCTCAGAGGAGGGAAAAAAAAAGAAAAAGAAACAGAAAAAGAAAAAAAAGAAACAGAAACAGAAAAAGAGAAAGAGAAAGAGAAAGAAAAAAAAGAAAAAGGAAAAAGAAAAAGAAAAAGAAAAAGAAAAAGAAAAAGAAACATAAACAGAAAAAGAGAAAGAGAAAGAAAAAAAAGAAAAAGGAAAAAGAAAAAGAAAAAGAAAAAGAAAAAGAAAAAGAAAAAGAAAAAGAAAAAGAAAAAGAAAAAGAAGAAAAAGAGAAAAAGAAAAAGAAAAAAAGAAAAAGCACAAAAATCTGAGGAATGTAAACCAAAATCATCATTTTATTTTTCATATAGAAAATGTCAGTTCCTCCTACATTTATCTTTAGTTTCTCATCCTTGTTATTATAGTTGCTTTTTTGCATTCTGTGACATTAAGTAAAGAATTACTTGTGGAATCTTCTAACTTTACTTTTCTTTCTTAAATTATTTCTCAATTAGAAACAAAGCACAAACAAAAAACAAACAAAAGATTAATTTTTATACAACCATTTTGGTCATAATCCAAAGACCAAATGGCACACTAAAAACAATTTTTAAGTCCCATATTTAAAACAAACCAAACGAAGCCAAACCAAAACAAAGATTTTAAATCCTAGGTGTCCCAATCCCATATGTTAGCTGGCAGAACTAAGTAAATAACCTTCTTCTGTATTTGCATTTTTTTAAAACAATTTGCAATGTAGTTTCGCATAACGAGAACACTTTTCTTTTTTATAAACAGATGCCTTTCTAGCTGTCATTTCAAAGATGTGTAATTGAATTTCTGAAAATCTAGGAAAAATGATAAAAGTGTCAGAAGTAAAGCAAATGATTTGACTATTGTTTCAAGTGTTCTTTCTTTTTCCATTTAAATGTAAAAACAGTATATATGTCCTGAAGATATTATTCAGTAATCATAACAGTGGACTTTCAATAACACTTGAAATTGTTAAAGGTCCTGTGCTAATTAATACAGATAGAGCCCAAAGATTTTACATGCTAATATTAACCTTGCAAAAGTGAGTCAATTTGTGTGTGTGCGTGCGAGGGTTGCATTCCCTCTATGTACTCACATGCACTGAATATACAGTCATTTGTCAGTCTCTAATAAGAAACAGAAGTGACATCTGTCATGCATTCCAGTAAACACATTAAGCAAACACAATAGGACCCCAAAATGTTTACTCAAGTACTCTAATTAATTGTGACTTGCTGTAACAGAGTTTTCTATGAATTAAACAGAAAGATCCATGCTCTCTCCTCCCCCTGCTGTAGCTTTTTGTGCAGTGGGAAAAGATTTAAACTAAAGACTTCCCTTCTGGCCCTGCCAAGGTGCATTTTTTCCTCATAGACCTGACTTGCAGTAGAAGTTGATGTGAGAGTTTGTCATGGCTGTTTTGACAGTCCGGTCATCCTAATCCAGGGATCTGGTCCCTGTGGTTTGTCAATTATCCTACTAACCCTACAGCGAGAGGAACACTCAAGGCACTGAACTGTCATCCACTAACCAAGAAATAATGTCAGCAGCCAGTGAGCAGGGATTGTGAGAGATGGGGATGCTTTTGACAACAGAGAAGTGTGGATCATTTCAGAGTTTATTTTATTTATAGGCATTCGTAACAAATTAATTATATTGCACTGCAAGACTTCACTAAAACTTGCTGGATTCAGCCCTGCATGCACACACAAGACGATGAGCACAATGGAGTGCAGAGCTTGCAGCATGCGGATCCAGATGTGAAGGTTCGATTCCCAGTTTCTTTCACCTCCCTCCTGTGACCTTGAGCTTGTTACTTGACTTGGATATGTTTCAATATCCCCCTGGATAAACTGAGGATAAAAGCATCCATTCTTAAGAGCAGGCAGAGCCTTAATCAATTAATGCCTGTAAAGGACATTAAGATCATTTAGCAAAAGGTAGAATTAAAGTGCAAATTATGCTAAAGTCCCACTGAAATGAAAAGCAAGTGCATTTAAAGGGGATTTAGATGGAGAAGGAGAGACAGTGAAGAAAATCTAGGTGGAGGATTACAGGAGGCTTGATTCTGATCCAGTATATATCAGGATAATTTGGCTTAATTCCCCCTCTTAATACTAACAAAGCAGGCTCTGTCCTGGATTCTCACTTGGTGTAAAGTTACACTGCACCAATGACTATGACTGCACCAATTACACCAACTCAGAATCCAATTTTTTGGATCTTGAAGTCTTCTTTTCCTAATTTTATATATATATATATATATGTATGTATACATATATGTATAATTTCCTGAGTCTGTTTTTTCATTTGTTCCTTAATCACAGGTTTACTCTAACCATGTTGAAGCAAGAAAATATGTCAGAAGAAATGAAGCAATAGAGATTAATTAAATCTCTGGAGTCACCCTGCACTGAAGTAAGGCACAGCATGACCAGCAAGACTGTATAATGGCTATGGAGCCAGGAGAATCTGTTACACCTTTATTTGCTTAGTTTAGATGTGGTACAGCACCAGCGGTAACTTGTTCAAATGTTCTACCATCTGACATCTCTTCAGAAAATCATAGGGTGTGAGATGAGTGAATTGACTCGGGCCCTAGCAGGCATTTGTAACTTCTTTTGAGCTAGTCTTCTCACTTCTGGTAAAAAGATGTGGAAACAGGCCAGTCAACACAGTATGGGGATGAACTCTGATCCAACACAACTGCTATGAAATTTAATGTTTTAGGACTACTTCTAGTAGCCTGAACAATTTAGAGCACCAGTATCTTGTGGTTGTGAAGATTTAGTATGGATATCAACATGGGAACAGAAATATATTTTGATCCTTGGAAAGAAAAACTTTTTCATTTATAGTTATTTCAAACTCATGGGTGCTACCATCAGAACAACAGAATGTAGTAGATCTTGCTATGCGTCTAATAAATTTATCTCCCACATATCACCTACATGACTGAAATATGCACATCAGCTGCTGATATTTTATGAAGTCTGGGAAAATAGCAATGCCTCAAAGCATTTAAATTCACCACCTTCAGTCTTAGATATATTAGTGGAGAATTCAGCTCTGGAGTCCAGGACTTTTCATGATCATGTCTGATATTAGACCCTAGCTACTCCAATTGCACCAGAGTCATCAAATCTGAAAAAGATCTGGAAGGTAGCCCAGGAAAATATTGTACTTAGGCAATGTGTTACTACATGAACATTGCTTCATTGTGCAAAACGTAACCCATCATTCATGAAAATCTTGAAAGTATTTACAATAAAAAGAAAAAAAAAGAAAGAAAAGAAGAAAGAAAAGAAAAGAAAAGAAAAGAAAAGAAAAGAAAAGAAAAGAAAAGAAAAGAAAAGAAAAGAAAAGAAAAGAAAAGAAAAGAAAAGAAAAGAAAAGAAAAGAAAAGAAAAGAAAAGAAAAGAAAAGAAAGGAAAAGGAAAAGGAAACATTTGGAATAGCCCAACTGAGAAACCACTGATCCATACTGATCCAATTGAGCTGAAACAGCTGGTTCTTGTCATTCTCCATAGCATTCAGGTAGTTTAGGTTTAGGGCAACTGCTTATATATAGAAACTCTATCTTGCCATCAAACACTAAAAAAGACTGTACTGGGAATGAATATACATAAATTTTAAGACAGGAAGAATACTCAGGTATGCAAACATACATTGATTGTATAAGGAAACAACACAGTTCCTGTGAGCCAAAGCCATGAGTGAGTCATCAAATCTCCCCAAATGAAGGCCAGTAAACTTTTTTTTCCTACAAATCTCACTGTTTTATGAGCTGAATATGATCCCTGCTGTTGTTGAAATGTCAGTCAAGAAAACCAAGAAAAACCTCCTTTTTTTTTTTTTTTTGGGGGGGGGGTTGGTTATGTGTTTCTCTTCCTGCAAATGCAGATTCCCATAGTCACTCACCAGCCTGATGGGAGTTGTTTCAATAATTCTCACATGCAAACAAACTTTAGCAGAATCACCATATATCTCATATCCAAGTGCCTGGCAATGAGATAATCTTATTTTACACCAGTGACTCTGAGAGCAGTAATACCCATCATAGTCCTCAGGCCAGTCTCTTCATTCTACCCTTTGTGGGAAAGGACATACAGTTTTCAGACTGGTTATTTTATTTTTGGAAATATGGGCATGCTGATAACACAAGCATGTCTGAAGATATTCAGACACACTCAAAATTGTGTCTGTGCAATGGATATTACCATCAGACTGCTAGTGAGGTGGTCGAGGTAAGATGGTAAACACAGCCCATCCCCTGTCTCTCCCCACACAAATGAATCTCCCTCTCTGATACCTCAGAAGTCGTATTCTGCGAACACTGGATCCTTTAAAACAATTTGCAGGAAAGTTATATTATCAATGAGAAACTTTAAACCTCTAGGACTGCTACTTGACAATTTGTCACTCAACTTCAGCAAAACTATAGGGGAAAAGCACAATGAATTAATGAATAGCAACAAATCCCCATGACAACATGTTACTTCATTAAAATTTTATCAGCATTCTTCCTAAGGAAAGTATGCCTTCTGTTCTATGTTGAGTTTCTTCTACAGTGTTTTACAGACAATTCAGAGCATTCTGGTGCTTCAAAATTAGTTCCTGTGGAGAGTGAGCTGCACACAGACTCTAGATTGTGTCACACAGCGGTCTCCTGGGTGCCATGATGAATTTTTGCCTACATTTTTTTTTCTGTGCATCTTATGCCTTAAACATTAATCAAGCATTTCCCAATTGCTTTCTTTGAGAATAGGTTAATTAGCTGCAAATGCACCTCTGTGTTAATTTTCAGCAAATGCATTAAACTGCATTTCATAAATATTTTCCTAGCAACCAAATGAAAGCTTTGAAAGGAAAATGTTTTCATTGCTTTCACTGAGGTTCTATCTTATGCTTTTTTGCTTGTGTGTCTGGATATCCATAAAAACATACTCATTGCTGTTTAGTGCATTTTTCAGTTCTGAATACAAACACACACAAAAAGATTATAATAAAAAGTAATAAAAATAGTCACTAGATATTGTAAACTTAACAATAAAATTTTAAAATTTGTAACAAAATAAAACAAAATCTTCTGCTCTGAAACACTGCAGGTATTTGCTAATGGAAATGCAGATGTTCAGGTTGTTTTAAAGAGGAAAAACAAAACAACAGATAAACTAGGAGAAAAAAAATAAATCACTCTGAAAAATAATAGTTTATATGCATATCAGCAATCTGCTCGGGTTTTGTTAATAAACAATTTTCACAGACTGTTATAGTCCAGTTATTTACCTAACAGGAAAATAGGTGTTCTCAAAAACTTAGTACTCCAAACAGCTTTGGGACACAAATTCAGTCTTAGATCGTCACCTGGTAGTTATAGCATTTGACACAGGGATTGGGTGTTGAAGTGGGTGGCTAAAATCCTGATACTTTTTTGGAGTGAGGAAGAACTAAGAGTCCACACTGAGTTTCTGCAATATTTATGATACGGGTTTTCTGAACCAGACAGAGGGTATTGAAATGATATTTCTTTAGCATTAGACATTTATTTTCTACAAATGAAACATACCTCAGGAGGAGCCAGTCTCCTGCTTCCAGCCAAGTGCTTGAACTGCACATCTCTGTCCTCTCCTTGTGGCCCCACGAATTTTGCCATTCTTGAGCAATGGTCCAGTTTCAGTAGAAAAAAGGTAGAGATCTATACACAGAATCCAATGATGATGAGAAAATTCTGGTTAGATGTTGAAATTGACATAACCACTTCCAACTTAAAGAAATCCTACAAACATGATCTGCCTTCCAGATAACCAATCTGATCACTGAGTTATTATGCCAAAGATTTTCACTTTGTATTATGTTTATTATTATTTTAATTCATTGCAATCTTAGTAGGTTAGGCTTGTTTCTGAGCAGGCTCAACAGTGTCGGTTGCATTCAATAATGTCAGATTGTAGCCAATATAAAACTGAATGTGATGCACTTGATAAACTTACCATTGTACAAAGATTTAATGACATTTCAGGGTTCAGCAAGCTGTGACACTAGTGTCAAAGAGATGTTGTGAGCAAATGGCAGCAAGGTCAGGAACTAGGAGTTGTAGTACTCTCAGAAAGGCTTCCATGGGAAGCAGCGGGTATCAGGCTGCAAGTTACTTTGTCTTCGTGCTCTCTTGCAGATGACAAAATACAGGACAATGGAACCTGTAGCCACTCTCCTGTTGAGAGGCAGACTTTCCTGGTGCATTTCTTTTGGCAGATACACCTTCAAACTTTAAGAAAAAAAAATAGATTAAGTCTTGGCCTCTGAAATACTGTCAGACTTGCTACACACAACATGCTTGTCCAACATACTCTTCAGCCCAAGACCCAGATTCTGTGAAATGTCTAACCATGTTTGGCTAGACAATATAACTAAAACTCATTCTCAAATTACAGCTATCATTATCTCTAACCAAAGCCAAATACAATATGTGATATTCTTGAAGAAAGCAGAGGAAAAGCTATTTCCTTTCTTCTCTTAATTTCTTTTTCCACTTCTGAAGACATCAGTAACTTGTGAATTAAAAGGCGAGGGGAGGTGGCTTTGAGTAGGTTTCAGATATATCTGTCATGGGGAGCATGTGGTACTATTTAAGTTTCTTCTGAACTCTGCCTGCCTGTCTCTGTCCTGTAGTCTTTTTGAGGCAGCTTTTGTTAAAGGCGAGTCATGCCAATCAATCCTGGCAGGTGGTCTTTTTAGTTCCAGGTGTTGACAACAGGTATTTGCTTTGGTCTCGTATACCCTACATCACAAAGGGAGATGGTGAATTCAACATTCGTTGGCAGGAAGATGATAGACGACATTTGCTGGCTCAATGTTCTTCATGATACCATCCCCAATGGTTGTTTTTTCCAGTTCATGTGCCACTTGGTGAGGAGTGAATGCAGATTCAGGGCTTGAAAATTCACTGTCCTATGTATAGTGCTCTCTCTACCAGTATGCCTACTTCAAAGAAACACTGTGCTCCCTGTTCTTTTGTATTTTGTTGTAAGGGAGCTTTTTCATTCAGGCTTTTTTAATTTACCCCTGAGTTTTAATGAGTTGAACTCTATTTTATTCTTAGTCATCTTTATAGGAAACTGATGGTGAATTATAAACAGATGCATTCCTTGCAGACATTTCCTAAAAACTACAAGATGATTAGAAAGAATCTGCTTGCTAGTGTCTAGGACAGGACCATTGGGTATTAGTATATATTTGTGTGCTTTTATTAAATTAATTATTTAGGAGCACAAAATTATCTCAGTGAAAGATCTTTTTGTTTGCCTCTTGTATGCCAGTTGTGCGTGCTGCACGTTTCCAGACAAACCTCTAAAATAAGGTTTCAGCGATCAGAGTAATGCTTAGAACAATCCAGTTCTAAATAACTGTTGGTTTGGAAATAAGTTGAATGTATTTAGATTATATTTATTCATTAATGTATTGTTTTTCATTTGTTTGCTTGTTTTTATTTATTTTTTATTTTTTATTGGGGAAACACCATCCGGTAACATGAGCAATATGAACGCAATTCTCTACCTCACACATTACAAAGCAGTTTTATTAAGGAGGTGTTATAAATACACTGGTAAAACACTAAGCAAACACAAAATGGCCTTGGAACTTAACTATTCATCTCCTGTTTCGAGGAAGAAGCCTTTCAAAAGGAAAAGGGCAAAGGAAAAGAATAATTCTGATTGATGTGAAACCAGAGTATTATTGGAAAATGAATAAATGAGAGGAATGCTCTAAGTGACCCTATCCAAACAGGACTTGTAAAGAAAAGAAGAGAAGAAATGGAGTATTCAGAACAATTTTCCCTGGACTCTGAAGATCTTTTCTATATACATCCTCAAAATTGCCAGTACTGCCCCTTGTTCACCTGAGGAACAAAATGCTTCTTCATCTTTGCTTGGATGATGGTTCAACATCTCAGTGTTCCAGTAAAGCAGATAGCAAACTTTGTTGCTCCAAGAACTAAGCCTCTAGTACAAAATGAAGAGGCTGCCAGGGAACCGTGGAAGGCAAGTGATCCATATCTGTACCAGTAACGAGTTGCTTCCACTGAGCCGCTGCTAATTCTCCTCTGCCCCAAAGACTGTAGCACCCAAACTGGTTGTTGAGTATGTTTCCAGGCTGGTGCTAACTCTCAAGCTGTGTCTGGGAGCTGTTGGATCAGTGCTTGCTGGCCAGTGTTAAAATCATGCCAAGGCCCATTCTAACATTTTCGTTATGTGTGTGCCAGTACTTGACTAAGTACTTTAAACCCTTTTATTAATCAAGAGGTAGCTAAAGCATCAATGTTGGCTTACAAAGGTCTCAATACTGTACAGGTGGTAGGACTGGGTGCTTCCTCTTCCTCTTTTCCTCCTAGATCTTGCACTGCATGAACATGTCCATGGCCTTTCTTAAGGAACCAGGCAGCCCCATCCACAGGCCATGTCTGTGCTTTCTACCTGTTGATTTGCTGGACTTCAAACCAAGCTCAAAGCTAACAGGGTAGATGTGGATGGGTTCCCCTCATCTGTTCAGGTCCTTTTTTCCAGAGATTGCATTACACTCTGTGCAACCTCAGCCTCACTGATCTGTTCATTTGAAAAAAAAAAAAAATGTTAGCCAAGTTCACATCTTCCCATATTTACTATGTTCAACCATTACTGCTGCCTACAGGACCTCTCCATTTTAGGTTTCTGCCTCACCAAGGAACTCCACATCATTACCTCAGAGACTTTATTAATGTCTTTTAGCCTAACTTTTTAAAGTATTTTGCATTTTTTATACACCTAGCCCAAATAACACTTTTGTTGTTATTGTCCTTTATTATTATTATTATCATTATTATTATTATTATTATTTAATACAGTTAGTGCTTCTGTATTGACTATTCAGTGAGGAAAAGAACTCATTGAAATGGTGGCAAACACACTGAAAAGATTCCTCTAAAATGGAAAACTGTTTTGACTTTTTGCATTTTATTCTCAAAGAGAGGTCTTTTATTTACACCAGCTCAGCACCTTGGAGAGAAAAATGGTATCTTGAAAAAGGCTTTTAAGCCCTGAGGTTGGCTGTGGTTCCGTTGTTGTTGTTTTGTTGTTGTTGTTGTTGTTGTTGTTGTTTTTCTTTTCTTTTCCCTGGACTTTGTAATCACTTTTTTTTTTCTCTGAAAAAGTAATGCATATAATTGTGGGAACTTCCATCTATTTTGTAAGCAATATGGTCTAAGCATAACAAATCTAAAAAATATTTTTTATTTTTTACTTTTTTGGAAAGGAAGTTACCCAGTTAGGGAATAAATGCAGAACACGAAGATGTAATCTTTTTCTTGAACAAGTTCTGTATCCTGACAATAAGGGCACTTTAAAAGCTTTCTATTTCTAAGCCTGTGTTCATGGGGGAGAAGGAGCTGATCAATTTCCTTTCAGGTTTCTTTTTAGGACTTTTCCTTGGGCTCTCTTTTTTATTTATTTTTTAACTTTTTTTTTTTTTTCCCCAGGTTAAAGGTGAACGACACATTTTAGTTTGAAAGGAGGAAATAAAACATCAGTTGCACTGGCAAATTTTAGCAAGGAAAAATCAATCTGGTCCAGGTCTGAGCTCAGGATTTTATTTTTTACCGGCAGTAGCTAAGAAATATCTCAGTAATATCATGAGAAATACCTGGCAATCTGGTCTGCAGGCATAGAACAACCCCTAATCCTGCAAACCATGAGGCAGGGCAGCAGTTTTAATTAAAGTATTGCTCAGAGGAGTCATATCATGAGCACATACAGTCAGTTGGCTTAAAGCTTCTCTTGGCAGATGAGTAATAGAAAGACAGTCCTGCTTTTGCCAGTGGTGGCCACACATGATGAAATTCATCTCTCCAGCTTGGTCTCTAGTGTGGACACTTACGTGTTAGGCAGTTAGAAGTTATTCCAGCTCCAGATTTTATGTCCTACTTTTTCTGCCATACCTTTAGTCATGAAAACACAGTTCTTTCTATTTTTTGCTGTGCTCCGAGTGTCTGTTTACTACTTCAAGAGTGGAAACAAATAGCCATTTTGATAGACAATTCATGAATTGTGATGAATATCACAATATTGATCTTACCCAAGAAGTCTTTTATGGTGCTTATTGCATAAATGCTGACTATTCTTTAAAGGGCCAACATTGCTTAGGAGTGTTTACACTACAAATACCGAGATATATTGAATTGAATCAAAAGGTAAAGATTGAGAATATATATATATATATATATATATATACATGAACAATGCACAGAGAATAATAAAGCTGCAAGTGTTAGTGCTTTATTGTTTCTTATTCTTCTTCTTATTTTTAATATACAGACCCTCGTAAGAAAAAGACCTTTTTAAGATATGCAGAATTGTAAAGTACTTTAAATAATTAAGTGTGAAGTTTTCAGAAGTGTCAGGCTTAAAAGACGAGTTGTCAGTTGTTTTCAAATGAACTTTTGCTCTTAATTCCTCTTGAAAATACAGCAAAGTGGCAACAGCAAGATGTATCTACCTTATTCAGCAAAACCTTCATATTTACACCTAGATCTTAAACCGGTTCAGCAATGGGGGGGCTGAAGTCCTTCATGGAGCTGGGTGGAAGTGCTCATGTGCTTAAAGTGAAGCAAACTCCTCAGAGCTTTGCTGAATCAATGTCAAAATCAGTTTTAAAAAGCTTAAGACAGCTTGGCCCTGCTGACCTGCAGACAGATACAGGTGTAATGCATGATCTTAGTGCTGTCGCACATGGGGCAATTCAAGGGTGGAGTTGCACTTTTCCTGCTCCCGTCTCTTTAAGGTAGCCAGAACGTTACTTTAACATAATTTTGATACTGATTTCATTACAGTGTTTAAAGGAAGATCAATGTAAATGTATGATATCAGCTACCTCATATAAAAGTCTTTTATATAAGCAGGTGGTTTTGGACCTTGCCTCCAGCTATACCTTTTGATCATTTAGAAGGCTACTGATGTACCCCAGGCAACTCACGTAAAACAGTTATTTGTACTCATTTAATGCTATACCTTTAAACACCCCTTTAATCTATTTGCAGCTGCAAAAGTCTCACAGTATGGAAATGTTTTAAAGGAATAGGTTTAACTTCCACAATTAGGCTTTCTGTATGGAAAAGCTCTCCCTCTTTATTCAACATGTACAAGCATGTACACATGCAACTGCACGTACTCCTCTGTCATTCTGAAAAAAAATCTCTAAGCAGAAGCTTCTGTATCAAAGCTGGGCATTCCTGGGTGGCAAGGCACTGGGAAGGCCTGCAGGATGTTGCAGATCTACTCCAGTAAGTGTACTTCAGTGCTTCAGACAATTCAGGAAACTTGTTCATCTACACTAAGATGAAATGTGTTTGTACTTATTAAAAACAAACAAACAAACAAAAAATAAGAACACAATTTATGCTTGTTTCCTGTTACTGTGGTTAAGTTCCATCTATTAAACAATGTAAAACATTGTAAAAATGTAAAAAAAACAATGTAAAACATGGCAAAAGATGAAAACGTAGATCTCAGATTCCTTACTGTGATTGACCTTCCCAAACACATATCACAGGTAAGTTTAGTCCAAGATCTGCAAACTATAGAAAGAAGTCTGGTGATTTCATTCTTTATTAAGTCATGTAGTTGAACAAGTGTTTTTCATTTTTCCTCCATTTTTGTTTATCAGGTAAAAACAGCAAACAGTGAAGTCCAGGTGAAGAGTACTTCATGAAGCATAATAATGTAATGTTCAGGTATGTGCTCATGTGTTCTGTGCTAAGATCAGCAATAAATGTGCATAGCAAATGCATTTTATTAATACGGTTAATTGCTTCCAGAAGGTTCTGGTGTTTTATTCTGTCAAACCAGCCATAGAAAGACAATTAGATATCAGTTAACACATTTACTGTTCTTATTGTTTTTTGATAGCAACAATCGTAAAACAATAAAAGCATTCCTTCTCTGTAATGATATTCTAGGGAGCCAGGTGTTCTGCATGTTAGAACAAAATTACTACCTTTTGTAAATAAAACCTTTGTATAACACTGCAGTAGTGAAAGGTGGAAGGGATGTAACACAATAGTTACATAGCCATGTATATATATTGTCCTCCTTGTATTGGATTAATTTGTGGAAGCTATTCTCATATCTATGCACACAGATATGTTTCTGTATACTCACATGCACACACTCATGCACATACTTTCTTTTAACTACACAGTGATGACAGATATTTTGTAATCCATAAATGGACCCATTTCTGGTGCTTGTGGTGTAGTGTCACTGGATACCAAAACTAAACACGGGCATCTACAACTAAACTAAATGTAGTGCTTCCTTTCCTAAGCTTGTCTCCACTGATTGTGAAGGAAATCTGGTGTGGTTTTATCTGCAGGTACTTTGGACAATTTACTTTGGACTCATTTAACATGACAAAATTAATCTCATTCTTTCTATCCCATATAGCAAAACTGAAGACAGAAAAGCCTTCTTGAATTACCAAGCCTACTTTTGTATTACTGTAAATATTAATATCAGAAAATGATTTTGATAAACACATTAAACCCCATCCAGCTGAGATTCATATGAGCTTCTAATTCTCTTATTTGAAGGCTATTATTCATAAAGATTAAAAACTTTTGACTTTCCTAAGTTTATAATGGGTCTTTTTTATTGATTGAACATGCTTTGACTAGAAAAGTAGCTATATTTTGTGTCACAGCATTTTTCATTTATCTCCATCTAATTATTTTCCTTTGTAATACTGCCCACCCAACCTCATCCCCGCCACCCTCCCCCCCCCAAAAAAAAAAAAGTTATTCATCAAAATCAGAGACAAGATCAGAAATCTAAATTGATTAAGAAGTGGTTGACCAATGTAAAAGGCTGCCTCACAGAAGATAAAATCTGAATTGCAAAATTGAAACCAAGTGAGAAATATAAACGAAATTAAAACTGATTAAAACTGTATTAAAAGATAATATGAAGTAAGGCAAAATGGTGAATGGAACAAACGCAAATGTAAGAAGGTGAACTGATTGTTTACCTCAATAATCATCACATTTTTCTTAGTCAGATGTACAAAATATCCTTTGTATTGCATCTGCTTTTTGTAGCATTCTTATTGTTTGGCAAAAACCTATTCCAAACTTCTTTATATCAGATTTGCTCACTGAATTTGTCTAAGAACTGTGCCAGCTCTAAAAGAAGGAACTGAATGTTCTTGGTAATTTTTTCTTGCTCTTCATCTTTCATCTGGGGCAAGAACCTCTTCATAATGACTTAGTTCCTAGTAATATTTTAATCTTAGAAACTTATGGATCATATGATTTATAACCTCACTTTTATGTAGAATATATATTTACATTTATAAGGATATGCACATGTATGCTTATATAAAACACAGACTGAATATGAAATCATCATGAAAATGTCTGTATTCACATAGCTGCTCTTGACAATTTATAAGGAACTATAAGAATTCTGCACTGGTAACTCTTTCATCTTTCTTCCCCCTGTGTGATTTTGACCCAGACAGATTCACTTTCACCCAAGATATTTCTTCTTGTTTCTTTACTGTTGCATTAAATAAATCAGTATCCCATCACCTTTAGCTGTATTCTTTTTGATTTTGAACAGCTCACTCCTGTCAGTTCTCATCTTCCAGCCTTGACTGCTATTTCACCATGTTCCTGTCACCTTGCAGTACTCAGATACACAACCTGCACTGGTAATTCTTTCTCCTTCCCTGGAGATGAAGGTTGGTCTTTTGGCTTACCCATGAAATCTCTGTGTCTTTCTCCGGCTTTCTAGGCATTTACTAAATGATCTTTCACAACTCAAGCTTTCTGCTTGTTGGATTAAGGAGAAATAGGAGTGTCTATGTGTCATTTATTAGCATTTCCAGCTGTCCAGGGTACAGCTTGTCTTTGTAAGCTGTGCAAACTTATCTTGCCTGTAGATTATAGAAAGTATGGCAATGTCTTCAGTCACAGAAAGAACAATCCAACAGCAAACAGTCTCTGATGATGCAGACCACAATGTTCCAAGCATCTGAATCCTGACAATTAGCAATTAGCATGACATAACTCCTCTAAAATTATTTAAAATGTAGGTCTTGTCAGCTTTTGCACTATTAAGCCAACAGACTATATTGAGAGCTCTCTTTACACCTGTGCCAAGCTTTTTCTCATAAGGAAAGCCAAACTCAAAAAATATATATATTTTTTTTCTTGCAGTGCAGCTTGGGAATGACTCTAAGACAGCAATTTATACTTTTGCTCTTATAAAAATCCTCTCTGATATTATCACAATCATATATTAGAACTATCCTCTAGTGAGTACAAAGAGAACCCAATGTCTTTGAAGTTAAAAGCATGTCCTGTTAGGTTAAAACCATTCAAAAGTTTACAGATTGACAGGAATAATTCATTTCCTTTATGAATCAGCTATGGTGGGGACACAGAATGCCAACTGATCTTCATCAAAATTAATTGAATCCCGAACACTAATTGCTCACTGAGGTCTGACTACCATACAAAGTAACGTCAGACACTTGGGGAAGTGAACCAAGAGTCTACAAATTGCTTAATCGTATGAACTAGGCTACCGGGTTGGGTTGAATCTTAGAGCTAAAGGTCTGCAAGTGACAGCAAGGAGATCTAAACATTTCTGGCATTGTCACAACTTTTCTGTCTGCCTTTGGGGCCTTTTGACCTCTGTTGCCTTCTTTTTCCAGTATGGAGAATGAGCATCAAGTCCCTGGACTGTATTGCCTATAATTAATAAATAGATGAGTTCAGTTCAACATAGTGAGTTCAGATCCTTAAAACAAACAAAGAAACAAAAGTTCAATATGAGGTTAAATATTACAAGATATGCATGAAACTGATTATTAATAATATATGTTTGATTGAAGAATGTAGACACCTGTCTGTGTGTTCTGTGTTCATGTTGACAGATATGTAAAGAAAAGAAATCACAAAAGTTGGCTGATGCAGTGAAGATAGAAGACCTGCAAATTTACAAGCCAGTAATCAGATGCCACCTTCTGGTTCATGAAGAGAAAGAGAAAATCGATAGCCCTATATAAATAAATCAGTCACATAATATAATACATCTTCATTATCCATAAATGCAGAGTGTGATATAGGCTATGTTATTTTCTGTTTGCCATCACTTAGTCACATAAACCCAGCATACAGACAGTGGCTGGAAAGGAAAGCCTTTATAAAAAAGCCAAAAGAAGGGGAGATGAAGAAAGAAACATGAGAAGGAATAGTGGAGAAGGCACAGCATTGTTCTTGAAAAGGAAAAAAGCCTATTATAGCCCATAAGAGACATTGTCAGGTTTCACCTGAGTCCCAAGGAGCCACTGAAGCGAGGCTCAGAGTTTCCCCAGAGCATTCCTCTCTCCAGCTCCTGGCTGGGAATCTGAAGCATCAGCATCAGAAAAGGAAATATGTATTAGAACATTATGGTCTCTCAAAATCAAATGTAGTCCTAAAAAGGCTAAACAATTAAAGCAAAACAGACCTCCTTCCCCTCCAACAAACAAACAAATAAAAAAAGCCCAACTCAGATTTTTTTTAATGTGTCTACTATAGGATCTCCTGCTATGAAAAAAAAATAAATAAATAAAAATTGAAGAACTTTGAATAAACCTTTGTTTATCCTATGGCATTCTAAAAATTTAAAAAATGAGTATGATAATTTCGCTTTAAGCACATTACATATAAAAGCTGATTTGACACCTGTCAGATAATGCTGACATTAAGAAAAAATATTTTAAAGGTAACATTTGTCATTATAGAATTGTATAATTTCAATACATTAAAAATAATATATAAAGCAAAATTAATCCTTCCATAAATTTGAGCTAGCAAGTCAGTCTTCTTACATAGTCAGGAGCAAATGGGGAGTTGTTAAAGTATTTTTAGCATAAAGCTTTTTAAATTACACATTATTGAGTATAGTTCAATAGATTATATAATTCTAATAAAACTACCAATGACTCTGATAGAGAAAATAATAACAAACACCTTTGTCTTTGCTATCAAGATTTCACACAGTGAAATACTAAAGTTGGACAACAACTTAAATAATTTTCTGATCAAAGTTTACATGAATTTCAGACTTTAAAATGACAGATGCAGAACTACTTGTTAGTTTTCCAAAGGTAAATATGCTTCCTTTCTGTGGTATGTAAAGGTTTCTGCTTAATTACCACTTCTTTCAGCTTATAAGAAATATTTTTTCACCTGAATTCTGCAGTTTGTTCATCAGAGTCATCTGGCATTGTTCCAAGTGCAGCTTTCAGATTTAAACAGCTGGAAGCAGGAGAAAGAGAGGGGGAGGCTTAACTAACAAGAACAATTCTATACTATTGATGTTGAGTGTTTTCATCTGAATCCGCACACCCATACAAACACACTTGGCACAAATTGGGAGTAAAATGTCAGTCACTGTATAGTAAGTTAGACTTCATTCACCCTTTTCCAAAGCAGTGAGAAGGCTGAATATGTGTATGTGAATCTATATTTTTATTTAAATAAATGCATTGTATTTTATTGTGTCCTCTGGATTACAAGGAAGTATCAAAGACTAATTGGCATGTAATTTTGTGTTCTGCTAAGCCAGTGAACTAGAAAATAAAAACAGAATTATTTTTATTTTTTGGAAAATGAGTTGTTTGGAAGGACCATATTAGCTGGTGATTGAAAACAAGGTTTGCCTGCATTTTCAAATCATGAGTAAAATTGCAATTTTAAAGCACAGTGGTATATTTCAACCCACGACAGTTTTAAACAACTAAAACACGTTTCATTCTCTATTGAATTCAATCAATTCAGTTGAGAATTGTCCAAAGTGTAAGACCGGAAATGTATTTCATTTTTCCTCCAAGATGAAAATTCTTGTGGACATTAAGAGATGTCCATGAATAAAATCCTATGCAAAATTGTCAGTATTAGCCCAAAACTGTAGAAGCAGTCTATCGCATATTTCTTGGCATGTTTTTTTTTTCTCCTTCATATTAATATTATTTTGTCCTGTGTCAAAAATCTTATCTTGTTCTGCAGTCTAGGTGCAGCATAGGCATAGATTTATTTATTTATTTATTTATTTATTTTTAAATGGAATTTTTAGTAGAAATACTATTTTAACTGAACTGCATCTATAAAAGTGCAGATAGAAATGTATCTATTTCAATAGATACTTCTGAAGAGTACCCATTTCAAATCTCAAAGTTCCTGATTCAAAACAATCTATGGTAAATTCCTTAAAAGGGCTTATTTAATGTTAGTAGACAGAACACTAATAGGTTGCAAAGGGAATGCATAAAGCCTGAAGACCTGTAAGATTACCACGATGTGCCTTAGTATTTATCCATCTGTATCCCTCCACTAACTGTTACATGTTCAAAGGTGTTTGTGTTATTTTGAGACACAGAGAAAATGAATATGTTTGATGCATGATCATATGTGTTGCCTGTCTGTCCTAGCAAAACACAGGAAAACTCTTTCACAGTTTGTGTTTAAGTGACAAATAAATCATGGAATCATAGAATTGTTTGTGTTGGAATGACCTTAAAGCTCATCTAATTCCAAACCCTATGCCATGGGCAGGGACACCTTTACACTAGATCAGGTTGCTCAAAGCCCCATTCAAGCTGGCCTTAAACACTTCCAAAGTGGGGAATCCACAGCTTCTCTGGGCAACCTGTTTCGGTCCTCACCGCTATCATAGTAAAGAATTTCTTCCTAATATCTAATCTAAATCTACCCCTTTTCGGTTTAAAGCCATTACTTCTTGTCCCATCACTACACTCCCTGAGAAAGAGTCCCTCCGCAGTTTTCCTGCAGGCCCCCTTTAGGTACTTGAAGACCGCTGTAAGGTTTCCCTGGAGCCTTCTCTTCTCCAGGCTGTGATTCACAGAATCACAGAATCACAGAATTATAAGGGTTGGAAGGGACCTCAAGAGATCATCGGGTCCAACCCCCAAATTCCCATCTCTCTCAGCCTCTCTTCAAAGGAGATGTTTTCCAGCCCCTTGATCAACCCTTGGCCCTCCTCTGGACTCATTCTAATACGATCTTCTTGTGCTAGGGACCCCAGATCTGAATGCAGGGCTGCAAGTGGGGTCTCACAAAGAAGAGTACAGAGGGAGAATCACTTCCCTTTCCCTGCTGTCCACACTGCTTTTTGTGCAGCCCAGGGGGCAGAAGGCTTTCTGGGCTGCAAGCGCACGTTGCTGGCTCATGTCAAGCTTCTCATCAACCAACACCTCCAGGTCATTTGCCTCATGGCTGCTCTCAATCCGTTCTCCACCCAGCCTGTATTTGTGCTTGGGATTGCCCCAACCCAGATGCAGGACCTTGCACTTGGCCTTGTGACTTGATCTTCATGAGGTTCGCACAGGCCCACTTCCCAGGCCTGTCCAGGTCCCTCTGGATGGTGTCCCTTCCCTCCAGCATGTTGACTGCACCACACAGCTTGGTATCATCAGTAAACTTGTCACTGACAATGATTATAAACAGCGCCGATTCCAATACTGACCTCTGAGGAACACTACTCTTTACTGATCTCCACTTGGACACTGAGCAGTTGACCATAACACTTTAAGCGTGACCATACAGACAAATATCTTATCTGCCATGTGGTCCATCTATTAAATTCATGTCTTGCTAATTTAGAGACAAGGATGTCATGTGAGACAGTGTTAGATGTTTCTCACAAGTCCAGGTATATGATGTCAGTTGCTCTTCCACATCCACCAATGCTGTAACCCCACTGGCCACCAGATTTTTCAGGCACAATCTGCCCTTAGTGAAGCTATGTTGCCTGTCCCCAGTCACCTCCTTAATTTCCATGTTCTTTAGCATAGTTTCCAGGAGGGTCTGGTCCATGTTTTTTTCCATTCAAAACAATACTTGGGTGGTGGCTCTGAAATTTGTTGAAATTAACTTAGCTGGTGGCTCTGAAAATCAAGAGCCAAAATATATACTGCTTTGCTCATATTTTTAGTGTCATGATTCAGTATTTCTTTCCAGTTCTCAGACTGATATCCAAAGTGCATCCTAGGAACCTTCACAGCTTAAATATTAAACTCAGCAATTAAGCCTACCAAGACAAATAGCCGAGTGTCCTTATGTAGTAAAATAGCTGTAAGCCTGGGGGAAAAGACAGGAAAAAATTGAAAGCCTACAAACTGAGTCGGAAGTTGAGTAAAGCTATTATATTAGACCTGACTACTGAGCTGGGCTCATACCTTCACCCCCCAAAAGCCTCCATGGTAGTCTTCCAATTGTGGGCACACATAAAATGCACAAGAGGAGCTGATGCTGTTCATTTATTCATAATAATTGAACAGTTAGAGAAACCCATAGCCTACTCTGAGTAGTTGAAAGTTTTAAAGGAATGGTTAAATCACTAATCATTAAGGCAAAAGATGATCATCCAGGAAATCAGCGTTGCAACAATACTAGCAAACTTGACTGTATCAAGTAGACAAGCACATGGAATTAAAATGTCCCTATTGTTAGAGGAAGACCTAGCACACTTTTTTGGCTACCACACTTACAAGAATTTCCTGTTCACAGAGCTAATAAGATTCACGGACCATTCTCAAAACAAGGTTTGTCTGTGGTCAACCTGTATGGGGCAGCAGGCAAATGTCATGGTTTGAATGGGGCCAGACTGTGCCAGTTGATCTTAAAATCAGAAAGAGTGTTTTTTCAGATGTTCAGTTTACTCTAAATAGATATATCTCAAGAGTCATAGTCCCAGAAGCACAGTATGAAAAAGAAAAAAAAAAAAAAAGAAAACAAACAAGAAATGTCAGATATAGCTTTCTACCGTCATCTCTTCTTCCTCCTCTCTACTCCTGTAGCTAAAAATTGTAAAAAAATACTCATATAAAAATCTTTTCTATTCTAGATGTTGATCATTTAAGCTGAAATTTCATCAACTCATGTTCTCACAACATTTGTTGGAAACAAAACAAACAAAAAACAAAACAAAATAAAACAAAACAAAACAAAATCAGTGAGAGGGCTGCAGCATTACCTATTCATCCTACATATGATTTCCAACCATTTACGACATATTTTGCCATTCTTCTCTCTCCTTTCATGCACTGTTTGTAGATGCAACAAATTCAAGTAAATTAGAGCACTCAGAAAATCTGTCATGTTGGCTATAACTGAAGGGAGATACTTATCAATAATTTGATGATAGAATACAACAATGGCTCTAGAATTAAATTAATAGCTTCTTGAGGTACCTCCAACTTTGCAAGACAGTCTGTCTGCAACAGTCTTAAGGCATTAAATAGAGGTGAAACAAATACCTGGAAGTGTTCCATCTGAGAATTTAATAGAAATTGCCCTGAAAAAAATGCACATTAACACAAAGAACAAGCTCCTGTAGGAGACTGTAATGAATCTTATGAAGAAAAGAAAATTAATTTTTCAGTTTGAAACACTTAAAAACTACTGAGAAAAAAAAATCTATTTTTTATTTTTTAGTGAAATTCTACAGAACTTTTTCATAATGGGCTGATTTTCAAGGATGAGTGATGAAATAAGTACAAGTTTTGCAGTCAGCTAATAAAAGTTGTTCAAAACCCTTGCATTGCACACCTAGAAGAGAGACTGTGCAACATGCACTGCAATCCACCTCTGAACTGGACTAGAATTTACCTGATTTGAAATGTACTTGAAGCAGAGGACATGCCCAGTGTGTTACAAATATTAAGGAAGAACCTGTACTTAGCTTCCAAGCTGAGACAGACCCTGAAAGCTCCCATTATTCAGGGTGGGCTGACATGTTAAATAATAGCCTTAAAAAGGGGTTAAAAAAATATGGGGTGGAAATGTGTGTGTGTGTGTGTGAGGGGGATCATCAATACCATCTTTTGCAGTGCTCTGATAAAGGTCCCTGAAAAACGTGCTTTAAAGAAGCCGGCCAGATTTCATCTGAGAAGGTCAGGAGGGGAGAGAAACCTTCACGGCATGCATAAAGAGTGTATAACTTTCAGTTTGGATAGTGCCTTACCTGATGAATTCTTATTACATCCTCATTTGACTCCCTTAAACTGTTACTAAATGTTCTTTAACACCCAGTGAACTAAACACATTGAGAAGAACTTAGTTTGAAAGCTATTATCGTATTCATTTCTTTTACACTTCTGAGAACATTGCTTATGGCACCTTACGAATTCCTGTGAATTCCCTTTTTAGTACCTTAGACAGAGGGTGTGAAAGAGAATATGATCAAAATTAATGCTGAAACATCTCCATAGGCAAAAAACTGCCTGGAAAATCAGGCCTTCAGGAGAATTCACTGTTCAGCTTTGGCTTTACATTCACAGCTGAGTGTATTTTAAGTGTTTTATATGGAAAGTAACAGATACGAGCACTTGGCTTACCAGTGAATTAGGAAATCCTACTGTTCTCCCACTTCATGTAAAGTTTTGGACCAGCAGAGATCATATGCAATGTGTAAACAGGGAAAACTCTCTTTTTCAAAGATATGACTGTCCTATTAACAACAGCCCAGAAGATCTGCAAGCAAAGCCCTTATGATCATACACCAATGATCAGATACTCTTTTGTAAGTAACTCAAGTTATAATAGTTGGAGTGGAATTTGGACCCAAGTTCCGGGTCAAAAGACTCCACTCCTTTTACATGTTAAAAGCCCTAACTTGGATGTAAAGTTAAATGCTAGCAAAAGTACTGCTGTTGAAAGGAATGTCACTAAATGGTCAATACTTGGAAACAAATGCATCTGGGATTTAGATAATTATACAAATATTAGTGTATAACTCCTGTATTACAACTTCTTGGAAAACCCTATTACAAGAATCATGGTGAAGCAAGAGAGCACGGCTTCCCCATCCTTTGCAGAACTAAAGAGCAAAGGTGCAAAATTGCAGACTGAAAAGTTTTGCATAATAAGATCATCACTGAAGCAATTTGCTAAATTAATAGATGTAATTTTTTTTTCCCAAATTCATATTCCCATTGATGTTATAAGAACCAATCTTCCTTTTTAATGAATCATTTTAGACAGCCATAAGATGGTAATGTGCAGAGTGGATGGTATTTCAATTATCTTATACCTGGTTTGGGGCTTGCCAGTTATGATTTCCTTGCAATTAGCTTAGAGCTCTCTTCATATGCAATCTTCTCTGATGAGTGAAATGTCCAATCAAGAGATAGCATCATGACATCATTTGACACAAGATGGTTCTGAGAATAATCAGTCAAGGGAAAAGATTTGAAACTTGGAGAGTAGCTTATGTAGAAATTGGACCAAATTTGTTTCATCTAACTTTCATCATGTATGATGCAGATAGCTATAAGTGCAAACTCCCTGTAGAGAGAAAGGAGAAAGAGAAAAATAGAAAGAAAAAGGTACTTTTAGGAATCAGTTCATCTCATTACAAACAAATGCCTCAAAGAGGTCAGATCAATTATTTTTTTGTAAGTGGCCATTCATCTCTGAAGGATTTGCAGAGACCAGCCCTGCAGACATTTTAATTTGGACGAGATGTGTCCAATGGTTGGTGTCTATTATTGATATGACCTGATGAACATCACCATTTACCATCTCTCCTGGTGTATTAGTCTGACCTGAGACACATAAGCTTGGAAGTTTTCTCTCTCTTCTAGAGCAACCCTGGCCAGCTGAGAGTTAATGGCAGAAGGAAGAAACGGTGCATGCTTTTGCTGTCCACACAATACCCAGATGGCATTAATCTGGTATTTCCAAGGCTTGCATTTAGATGGAGAGAAATATCTTGGTTTCTGAAATTCTGCATTGTTTTCAAACTGTTCATCACATAGCTTTCATTGCAAGCACTTGGTTTACATGCATGTCTTTTTTTTTTTTTTTTTTTTTTTCCCTCCTAATCCTGTTGATTGCACTGTATTTTAAAGTCAGATGAAAGGAAGAGCAAGCAAACAGAGTTTTTTCCAACACTTTGATGTCACTAATGTTCTGTCAACTGGCTTATTAAACCATACACTCTTAGTACTCTAAGCAAAAGCTTGAGTGCTTTACAAGGTGTCTAAAAATATACTGTGATCCTTAAAAGTATGATCATACTTATTGGACAAGACACTAAATAAAAGATGATGCTCAAGACCTCTTTTATATTTTATTCACCTCTACATATAAGTTTAATCAGGGCAGCAGAATTTTCCATTCAGTCATAGTTGGTTAGGAAAGTCTTGCAGAGTCTGGAGGTGAGGCTTTTACACTCTGTATTTTAAAAGCTGTTTAAACAACAGCATCCAGCTAATTTCCAGCAAGGAGCAAACTGGAATGAAAATGACACTGAGAGAAGAAATTGCTTGGAGCGTTTTTTTGTTGCAACAGAATACAACAATCCCACAAAGGAACAAGGGGATCAGTGTTGAACTCACAAGTCTTATGCATAGTGCAAAGAAGCTAAAAATCTGCATCAGATTAAAAAAAATAAACAAACAAAAACAAAACAAAACAAAACAAAAAAAAACAAAACTGACCTGTTGCTGTCCTGACTCTGACTCCTTCCATGTTCTGCAAAGAAAGTGTTTTGCTGATCCCTTTGTCTCCAGACTGTCTATTGGAATAAAAATTATTATCCGGAGTCCTAAGAAATTACTTTCCAAATTACTTAGCCTTTTCTGGGACTCCAAAAATGAGAATGTAGTACTATTCTCCCAAATTTGACATAAAGTCTCTTAAAATAATGTGCACAGGTTTATACAAACTTTTTATATTGTGGTGAACTTCTCTTTCTGTTGACATAAACAACATTTTATCCCAGTGGGGCTGGGATGCTGTATTATTTTTTCCCCTCAAATAAACAGCAAGTTTTTCCTTAGTATTTGCTTATTACCTTATCTCAGACTTTTTTTTTCCCCTTTTGCTGCTGAATAGTATTTCCAATAAATCTGGGTCACAGGAGTAATGAGAGGTAGCTTCAGAAGACGAGTAGCTCTTGCTCTTTCCCTGCTTTTTGTTTGGTAATTTAAGCCTCTGTAGAGCTTTTAATCCCAGATCTCTGGATGGAATTCAACAGGCTTAGCAACAAAACATAAAAGCTTACCAAAGCACTCCAGAAAGGACACCATTCTGTCTGTCTTTTTCCTAGATGATCGCTTATTTATCTGACTTTCCTATCTATCATTTTTAATTACTTTTCCACAGTTTTTGAAGCCACATACTGTTGCTTTGCATTTTGAAAAAAAAAAATATATATATATATTACAAAAAAAAAAAAATCATCTAGTTTGATAAACCCATGGAGTCATGCTGAATGGGGAATCTGCATTTCTACTTCCAAAGGCAGCCTCCAGGTCAGTAGATGAAAACTCTGAGGTCAAAATGTTGTCAGTAATGAGATCTCAGGCATTTCAAAAGTTCACATAGCTCTTTGTACATTGCAGGAGAATCCCTCTGTTTCCTCTGGTGCTGTTTCATGCTAATTTGGAAGCTGCAAACTGGCACGAAACATTTCAAATGAAACATCAGTTCATCTTGGATCCTAATTTATTGCTTTTGCAGAGTGCTGGGGTTGAAGTTGTTGAATTCTTAAGAATGATAAAGACACAGTGTAGGCAGCTGGATTTCACAGCAGTGAAATAAAGAGTGAATTAATTGTGTATATACCAAAGATATCCTTTACATGAAGTGAAGTTAGGCACCTGTTATTATTTCCTGCTTCATATTTTTGACAAATACTCCCATTATAAAAGGTTCAATAAATTAATGTTTGAACTTTTTTTTTTTTTTTCCCTTTCTTTATGAAATGACTTATTACAGTGGTAGGGACAAGTTAAAAGCCAAGAGGCTTCTTCTAAAAGTCTTAAGATTAACTCATCTGATTGTGACAAGTTATTTCTATTTTGTAATACATGTTGTTGCAGGAGAGTGGAATGTGCTTATCACTGTAAGAGAATGCTTCAGACCCTGCCATCCAGAAATTCCCATCTATGCCCTCAAGAAAAATTTGACTCCCGCAGTCCAACACATGGATCAAGACTCTGTGAAACAGTAAGCCTTGATCATCTTGAACCTTGGATATTTTTATGACACAACACTTTATTTGAGATTCTAAAAGGTGAACTTTCAACATAGCATTTGACTGTAATGTCCATAGCTTGCAAGGACACAAGTGCTAGGTAAAAGGTAACAAAATATAATAAAAACATAGGAACTGAACATCTTTTCTTTCCAAAATCTGAGAAGTTTTCTGGTAAGCCTAATAACTAGTGGTTAGCATATGCTCTAAAGCATGAGAACCATTTTAATCTTTATTATTATTATTATTATTATATTTTTTAGTATATATCTTTTGGAACTAAACATTTACCTTTTTTCAGATGATCACAAGCCTGTTTATGCAGCATCTGTAGTCCAAGACCCAAGAGGTTAAGAGAAGCTTAGATCCTTTCTGAGCTGAACCCAAACTCTGAACCTTTTGTTTTGTCTGTCATTGATGTTTGTATCCTGCTGGATGTGTAGGCAAATTAGACTTCCAATCCTACAGAAACAACACAGAGATGCAAGAAATGTTATTTTCCCTGCTTTGCACTCCTTTAAACAAACATTGAGCGTTAAGTTATAATTACAATCAATATTTTTGTCATGCCTGCTTAGCCAAATAATATATATTTCAGTCAGTGCACTTCAGGGATTTATCTCTGCAAGGCCTGTTTCTGCCCAAATCAGTGTGTCTTTCCCTTTGATATTCCCACAGTGTTCACATATACCCTCAAACATACACAGCCCTGGGTAATATGTCTCCAATGCGATGAAATCAATGGGAACACAGCCTTTTTTGCCTGACAGTATTGTCAGGGTGTATTATCTGGTTTCGGCTGTGGCTTCAGTTCATAGCAGTCGTCAGTTAAATTTCCCTTTCTGAAGCTGAGCAAAGTGTGGTAATGTCACAGCCACAGGCGACTGCCGCTCACAGGACGGTTTACCGGTGGAGCTTAGCCTCCTGGCTTGTCACAGTGTATATATCTCAGGGTCTTCTTTTCCTTCCTACTCAGAGGTTTCCAAGAATGTTGCCTGGAGCAGTCATGGGATGCAAAAAAAAGAGAGATTTTTGTTCTGCACTTAGCAACATTACCACACTTCACACTCAGTTTCTGATAAGGGGAAATTTAACTGACTGCTCTGAACTAGATATACCAGATAATACACTCTGACAGTGCTGTGGATAAAGGCTGGCAAACCTACTAATTTATATTTCATTATCTCTGCACTTGGCTTAATCTGTTATCTCTTACTAAACGTTAGAAAGCTCACAAGGAGAGCTGCACTGAACAGCAGAAAGTGGAACCACAAACATCTCTTGAACACAGGGTGGCTTCTGTGCCAGAGGATAGATGGGACATTTTGGCTACCCATCCACCCCAGAAATTCAACTGCAGCACCGATGCACTGTCTATTATAAAACAAGGTCTGTATCCCCATACAACCACCTCTCTGCAAATGCAGAGCTTTATTTCTTCTCTGGGTCTCTGAAAGGGCATTCATACCATCTGTAGGTGTTCAAGATAGAGGTTCATCAGGATAGCTGTGGTTGTCAACACAGCCCACAGCTCCAGCTATTTCAGAAGTGGGTGATACACACGGATCTAAAACGTGCCCTTATTTTCCATTCTCCAAGAAATGGCAATATGAGTCATTCTAGGTGATGATCAAGTTCTAATTTCCTCCAACCTGGAATGCAAAATTCAACATCTTGCACAAGTCTAACCTGTTCTTTGTCATAATCATTTAGTTTCTATGAGGATCTTACTCTTGTTAGTACAATGAAAAAGAACAATCTGAGAGTCATCTCAAAATTAATACCCATAGAAGAATATTCAGTATTTGTTACAGTGGATTATCCACAGGCAAAACTTTTTCCATCTGTGAGTGAAGTTAGGACATGAAACCATGCCAAACAAAATAACATTACAACACAAAGTTTACTTTATTACTAGAAAGACAACCACACTTCTGAGGGAGTTTTAATTACTGCTGTATAGGTCCAAGAACTTTGTTCTCTATGATCTGCAGTGAAACTATCGTCATGATACTGAGCTAAAAACCAGGAGAGCTAAATTATGTCTATAAATTATGTAACAGAAGTTTTTCAACCGGGCTCCAAGAAAATTCATAAAATCAAGATATTTCTTTCTGTCCTGAGAGAAGTATGCTTGATTGCTCCACAGTCAAGAGTCCCTACTTGCCATAGTCAAGAGTACCCACTGACAAATACATTATTGAGATGTCTGACCTACCTCCATACCTTCAGGCACAGAAAAGATGTGAACAGGTTTCCAGTATCTTAGTGACCGCCCTCACCAATGGGATACTGGTTGAAAGGAGTCTTCATCCTCCTGACTGACTAGAGCTCACAGATTTAGATCATTTTTTTCTCAGTCCTATTAATCTAATTTCAAAAAAGACATTTCCCCAAACTGGTTGCTGTTTAGAAAAAGTCATTTTTAATTCCCAGATAGTGGTACTGAAGTTCTGAAGTCATCACCAACAAGACATGAAAAAGGTAGGGATGCTGAGGGTCATTTCAGTGCCTTAGATGTCATTCTTAGCTCAAACTTTCCAAGATAGCTGAGAAGATTGTAAACACGTTTTCTTGTAATTACAGTTTTAAATAACTGTAGGTCATCAAATTACTGCTGATTCATAATAAAGGCTTGATTTTGATTAATTTCATGCCTTTAACTTTTTGGAAGACATTTCTGAAATGTCAAAAAATTCTGTTTTAACATGTATAAAAAGATCTTAATTACTTTTTGTACAAAGCAAGTACTTTGAAATGCAAAATAAATAAGTAAATAAAAAGCTAAAATCAAAATGAGAACTCAAATATGTTAAAAACAAGGAGTTCGATTTACTTAATATTTTGGTTTTATCTCTCAATTTGTGATTTAAAAAAAAAAAATCAACTTTCTATTGGTCTTGGATGCAAAGAGCTCAATGGTTCAAAAGTTCTTGTGAGGCTGGACCAATGTTTCCTTTATTTGCAATAATAGAATTTGTAAAATAAGACAGGTAGATAGATAAATGAATGGGAAATCATATAGATCAATATAATCTGCCTTTCCACCATGTAGTTATGTAGACCAGATTATATTTCAACCTGTTACCTGTATGTATAAGAATCTTTGTATCTATGTTTATTTCTTCATTTCACCTTCATTATACTCATTCTTTTTCATAATGTTTATAAGAACAGTATGTGTCCCCTTATTTGTACTGCTTTATTTGCTTACAAAAGGCTGGCTATTGTTTTAATTTCTTTAGTTGCAAGGCCAGCATTTATGCTATTTCATGATGTTTTCACATAAAAATAAATTTGTTTGTTAGTTTTCCCTACACTCTCCATTATGGATTGTCTATTGTTTGTATCTATTTCATCAGAAGTAATACACTGTGATCTCCTTTATAGATTGACAAATATTTTAACCTGCATTTAAAGACATTTTTTTCCACTTTAATCTTAAGGAATGAACTTTCAGATCTTCACAGAATCAGAAAATGGAATCTTAATTGATGTTTATTCTTTTTCTTTGCATGCTTAGATTTCTAACATTCATGGTCTTCACCAATCAACTTTTAAAATCAATGTAAATACTTAAAGTGATTTGCCTTTACATAATTTTAAACTATAGAAGCTGTTTGTTTTGATTTTTTTTTTCATGATTTATTGACTGAAAAATTTGAAAGAATGTTTTTAGATTAGGATTTTGCTTTCTTTCACTTTTAATGTACACAGGCAGAGATTTTCTCCTACTAAGCTGTCCTTTTTGACTGGATCAACATTCAATAAGCACATTGTGAGCCACTGATGATAAAGACTAGATGATATCTGTCTTTTTAGATAAAAAACCCTCTGAAGTATATCAATGTGTGTTTAAAAACAAAATATGAAAAACAATATTAGATCCCATTTAAAGGAAAATTAATGGCATATAGTCCATGCGCTGGCTAGCTGTAAGTCTTCTGCAAGATGGCCAGCATCTTTTTCCCACCCTGGCTAACATTTTTTACTTTGCCATTTTTATTGGTCATTCCGACTGAAATCCAGGACATCTATTAAGAGAAGACAACTTAGTCTGAATATGAAATCACTAATTTCTGTTTAAGAAATAGAACACACTAAAGTTGAGCAGGAAAGAAAGAAAGGGGTAGATTTTGTGTATCTACATTCAGGATGCAATCCAAATTCTTTTTATGTTCAGAGATCATCAAAGCACTTATTTAAGTAAGCTCAATGTGAATGTGAAGACTCTGTGATTGCTTTTTGATTTTTTTATCATTCTATTAATCTGTTGCTAACCCATGTAATATTCATTCACTTAATATTTCTAGAACATGCATAATATATTGAAAAGATGGTCCGGGTGTAAACACACCAGATTTAAAAAATAGGTGATCTGCATTCAGTTGCTGTCTTGGATATAGATTTCCTGTGAGTCATAAGTCAAATGGTCTGCTACTTCTATACCTGTTTTTTAAATGGGGTAGCCAGTTTCTTCCTCACAGGGGTATATCAAGAAAGATAAATTTTATAATGATGGTGAACGTCACTGGACAGGGAGTAAAGGTGGCTTTGAGCTGAACGCTGTCAATTAGGATAGCCGCAGGGTTTGTCTAAATAGCGTATGGCTTCTCATAGTCATCATGACATTAATGAGCTCTGACGGTGTGCCATTTCTGGCCTTGGCCTGACTCTCTCTTGCTTCCACACTCCTGGCCCAGCTCCTCTCCTGTCAGCTGAGGATGGATGTCGTGATAGAACTGGGCTCTTTTTCATTTGTCAGTGGTGTTTGCTTTGAATTTGGCATGATCCCTTGCTTTGGCATGATTTAACAGGATTATTTTCGAACTCAGCTGGCTGCAGACTTTGTCCCTTATATGACAGTAAGAACACAGACTCCGAAAACATCCCCAAATCCGTATCTCAAAACTCCATAAAACATCCTCTCTTTAGGGAAAAGCTCATCATAATCACAAAAGATGTTCTGACATCTTATAACAGGCTTCTAGAGGAGGAAAGTCTAAGAGTCTGTTCCATACCTCCCTGGCAAAGCAGAATTTTTTTTAGCCTAATGGCCTAGATTACTTCAAGATGAGGGCAATGTCCTGGGGTGTAAAGGAAGGTTAACAAGAGAAAACTCCTCTATAACCTGAAATCTAGAGATAAGTTTGAGTGTATAAAGAGGAGTAAAAATGAAACCACACCAAATCTAGACTTTTCAGATGTATAGGAGTACATACATAATCTGAGCATTAACAAGAGAATGTTAATAATGAGTATGAGAAATTCAGCGGGAATATTATTATTATGGGTAAATACTTTAAATACTTAAATGCATAAAACCAGTAAGCACTTAAACACTTTCACAAAGGAGAAGAAATTGTATTATTTTGGCTGTTTCAAACTCCTCTAAAAAGAATGCCAGATTAAAAATTATAACTGTGCTTCCCCATGTCTTTTATTTAACACAATAACAGTTAGGAGCAAGTTTATTTGTCGATGATACCTGAGTGTATTTGAACATATATTCATCACAATATTCTACAATATTCTGGAGTAACAGTTTCTTATATTCCATTACTGGATTGATTTTATCTTGTTTAAAACATTTAAATATTCAGCACTCTCTGTCCTGGTGTTTGGACAATCGCTTGGGAGGCTGGACAGCTGTGTTTCAGCCTATGCTCCAGTGGATGTTTCATTATTTATGCAAAGAGAAATAGCACCAAGAGGAATGACTGAGAGCGCTCTACTTCAGGGTACACTGCACACTAGTGATGCAGATACTCTCTTACGATGTGAAAGAAAGAGGGTTCAAACCTCTTTGTGTGAAAGAGAGGAATGGAACTGATTTTTCATGTTTAAAGTACATTCCTTGCTTACTCATTTGTTCAGTTAAAAGAGGACAGCCTCTGACAATGATGTGAGTCAGATTTGTTACTTTTTTTTTTTTTTTTTGAAGTACCTAAATATTCATTTTACATCAGATGGAAAAGTTCATGTAAACATTTACATTTTACTAAGCTAAGTAAAGTAAAGTCTTCAGTGAAACCAAAACTTTTTCTCATCCTCTTTCCTGGTTGTGTTGCTAAACCCCAAATGAATTATGATTACAGCTGAACTTGATCTAGGAATCAGTCTTCATTTTCCCAAACAAAAGAATACAAATATAATAAAATAATAAAATAAAATATCCACAGTGGGCAAAAGAAAAGGGAATGACAGCAAGAGAATATAAAAGCTGATTACACAGTCCAATGGAAATCTGAGGAAATGACCTTTGCAAGCTGTTTCTGGACAGCTTCTTGGTAGTACAAGACTGTATTTGTCAGGAGGAGAGAGAAATCCCTCAGTAACTGAGAAATGCAATGGTGGGATTTCAGAGAAGTCTTTCAGCTTTCTAAGTGGATGGGATAGATCACGTCTTATACTCTATGGAAAGAATCTTCATGGTGACATGTCCTGCATTATAGAGATGTCCTTATCAAAGATGACACTTATGTCCTGAGCTAAATGACAGCAGGACAGTAATAGTCCCCACACTGTGGAGGATGAGAGGTGGCAGGAAAGCCCTGCAGGCAAAGAGAAGAGTTTGTCTTTTAGGTAGTCTCAGCATCATTGATGCACAGGCAATTTAGGCATTATAAATTGCCTAAAATGCAAAGACTCTGCCTTTGCATATAAGTGCAAGACAAAATCCATACGATATTGAGTTTCTAAGGCTTATAATGCCCAAATAATTTTTTTCAGACCGTCTGCTTTGAGACAAATTTGTCCCACTCTATAATCATGCTGACTAGAATTAAATTTCACCTAAGTTTAAGGTCAGTAACAAAACAGGAACTTGCTGATGGTGGTGGGGTGATCCAACTTGACTATTTACTTTTCTACATGAAGTCGATTGCACAAAAATTATTATTTCTTGCCCAAATGACTACAAAGACAGCAAAGACTACAGATAACCACCTCAAATGTAGACATTTACAGCTCAACAAATTAATTCTGGTCATAAATACTTTTCTGTACACTGCTACCCCATGACATTAAATTCCATGGTAGTACTCAGAGTTTTCTGTTAGCTTCAATAGGCAATAAAGTATCATGGTATTTGTTGTAGGTAAGATCCTCACTGTAAAGCAAGAAAATTTTAAGTTCAGATTTTGGATTCAGATTTTGCTGTGTGTCTGTTCTTCTCTCTAATTTCTGATAGATGGTCACTCATCTTCAGCTTGCAGTATCTGGGATTCCTCGGGGCATTATTCAGGGCCCATTACCTTTTTAGCTCTAATGATATCCTGCCAACAGCAATCCTCTATGTATGCCATTTATTCCATTACACTAAACAGGGGTAATTTGGTAAATTGAGTGTTTAAGTAGCCTTAAGGTAATTTTTTTTCTTTTTTTTTTTGCCTTTGCAAAATGTTGATGTTCCATTTGGCCTCAGTAGATTCTTCTATTTTTGGAAGGGCTTATTTTCCTTTGTTTTTAATTGTTCATAAAATTGAAAGGTTAAATAAAGTCCCCAAACAAATGTTAAATAAAACCAAAATCATGCTATCATTAAATTAAATCTTGGATTTTTTAAATGTAACTTTGGGTAGCTTCATACTCCATGTTCTTACCCAGTTCCTAATCTCTCATTTCAAAAGCATAAGGGGAAGATATAGAAAATTATCTAAATTACTGATTAAGGCCAATAGATTATGACTTTCACAGAGTAAAAGCTAGAAGAGATTCTTTTGATTATTATCTCTAAATAAAAATAAGCTAACTTGACTGTTCCAGTCAATTAGCTTTTTTAATTTAGGATACTTTAAATTAGCTAAATGAACAAACACAAACTTTCATGGCACTCAGCACACTAATGAAGAGCTGCAAATGTTTTGAGTGTGTAAGAGACAATGATGAACTTGTTGTGTTATCTGTGGCCCATAAAGTGGAAGAATAAAGGGGAAAACTTGAGTGTCATAAGTAACGTCATGGCAGTGACGTCATGAGGTCTTGGTCAATTGAATGAGAAAAGCACATTCAGAAGATCACTCATTCCATCCTCAGACAAAGTCTATGACCTTTAGGAGAGCCTTATCATACACAATTACTACCCAGAAAGAGTAGAGTGGTTGCTTAGACTAGATTGGTAGCTTTATCTTGACTAAATTCAGGCAAAACTTGACCAAATCATTATGTAAGTGTCCCAAAGCAGTCCAGCTTGATTGCTATTTAGTCATTTTTAGAATGTGGTCTCCCTAAGCACAGGACAAACTGGTCCAAAAGGATGCAGACAGTAGCACCCAAGGCACATGTACACCAGTGAGGGTGTGAGTGCTCTCCATAATCCCAGGCTACAGAGAACACAAGTCTGAACTATTTCCACAGCAGCTAGTACCTCACTTTCTTCTATGCTAAATTCCCTTCTTTTTAAATGCAGACACTCATATTTAAAGAGCTTGCCATAATTAATATTTTAATTCATGGTAGGGAGCGAAGCAAGGTTTTAAATACTGGAAAAGCATCTGCTAAGCATGTATTCTCCCAGCCGTTTTGAAATTTTTGTCCTTTCAGGAGCTGAGATGTGTGATGTGAGTACATTTATGTACAGGGAGGGTAAGGCTGGGGAAAGATGTAATCAGTCGTACAACATGCAGCATACTTTCTATATTAAAAGCATGTTTTCCTCTTTGCACAAAAAAAAAGAACAACTCATTCACATGGAAATGGAATAGATCCCTGTGGTGATTAAAAACTCCAGTAGAAAGATACATATTTAATGAACAGATAACACAGATGAACGGGAAGAATGCACTTACAGCAGAAAGCAGCCAGAATAACTTGAATGTATAGTCTTTATTGCAGTGCAGAATAAACTGAAAATATGGGCTTATTAAGTTTTTTAAGTACAAAGGCAAGACATTTAGGAAGGAGAATGGAAAAGCTGGGGGCATGTGAGTATAAAGAAGCATGTGATATTATGGATGCAACTACAGTTTGGCTAGAAAACAACACTGGGTGAATTCACATTCAACTATTGCTCTAGGAGAGAAAGTCAGGCTATAAAAGGAGATGGATTATGGCCTCTGATGCTTGAAATATTGTTTGTCTGTCTTGTATGATCAAGTAATTGAATTGCCTATTCTACACTAACCAAAGTAAAAGAAGTGCTTGCTTTTTTTTTTTTTTCTTTTTTCTTTTTTTCTTCCTTTATTTATTTTAATAAGATAAGTGTAACCCTGATGTCAGAGAAAATGAGCCCTTTTTCTCAAGGTACAGTTGTGGATAGATGCATAAGTACAGTAGTGTAATCTTAAATTTATTATGAGAGATATATGATCACCTTTGTTATAGCAAGTCTTGACTAGTGCTGGTTATGCTGTAATTTGTGCTCATGAATGACACGATACATGCTTCTGGACCAAACAGTCCAACAGCAGCATGTGTTGCTTGCAGATCAGAAAGTGTACTGTGCCAGCCTGGTCACCTCCAAGACAGGGATGTTTTGTTTCTACTATGACAATCATCAACAACCCTGATGGATGCTGCACTGCTGATGTGCAGCCTGTCTTCCCCATTGCCCAGTATTCTAGGAGGAGCAGCTGAACATGTGGTTGCACACCTTCTCATGTTATCCTTTAGCATAGAAAGAAAGTGGGAAAAAGACAGCTCCTATGTTTTAACATGTAAATAGACCATTAGATCAGAGCTAGTTACTCTCTTCATCAGCTAGTTACTCTTCATCATCAATAGAGCAGCTGACTTTAATTGCACAATAGATCTGATCTGTTTTAAATTTTAGGACAGAAAAATCAGTATCAGGGAGATAGCAACGCACCCTGGGAAGTATAGTGGAGAGCCAGGAAATGCAACGTGCAAGGTTGGCTGATTAGCAGAAAAATACACATTAGATGGGCCTCCTTGTTTTCTACTAGAAAAACACAACAACAAACAACAATAAAAACATAAAGAAGAGCTCCTTTTTTTTTTTCTCCTGAACCATTGCTCTGAAAAACCTTGAACTCCATACTTTAAACTAAAAAGTTCTAATATTTTCAGGAGTTTTGGACATTTTATTAAAAAAAAAAAAAAAAAAGTAAAAAAAATCCATGAAAACATAAAAAAAAAATAGTTTTCTTCAAGAAATTAAAGACTAGCAAGATTTTTTATTATTATTTATTTATTTTTTATCTGCCCTAGAGCCAGTAAGATGTTTCTTTGGGATGTTTCTCCTGTCTTCTTACACCCCCTTCTTCATTCTGTAGACATTTTTATAGTGGGTAGGAGAACTAAAATTATAATCTGAGCAAGCGTTCCTAAATAATAAATGTGCTTACATTTGGGGATTGTTTCAGGTGTGCTATAAACCTTTGTGAAACTGTGTGGGTAAATAGAAAGTTGGTATTAGTTGGTTATAATTAATCCCGATAGCTTTAAGGCAGTATCTTCCTCCTCCAGGGGTTCAGAGCTAGAGACAGCTAGAGAAGCAGGGAGGGATTCTCAGGGTAGAAAACAGAATGGATATAGCAAATAAGTTAATTCAAACCTTAGCAATATCTGATGATTTGCAGGGCACTTGCTTCTTTTTGTCTGAGACCTCTGAGCAGCACTCTGCTGAGGAAATTAGCATTTTCCACGCTTTGCTTTCACCCTGAAAATGCACAAAATACAAGTCCAAAACATCTTGAAGGAAAGACTACTAGATAAATGTATATTTATATATGTATATATATATATTTAAAATCTTGTTCTATATTAATTTTCCTGCATTTATTGAAATTATTTGTCAAAGTATAATAAGAAGAACCTGGACTAAAAAACACTACAGAAATACTGTAATTTGATCTAATTTATGCAGGCTATAGAAGTAATGCAGTTGGTTCCTGTCTAAAGTCCTAAAACGTACTCTCTAGAAACCTTACAGGAAATTTGAACACCTGATAGCTCAGGCTGTCTGTCTATCTATCTATTTGTCACTCTGTCCATCTAGATGGTTTACAATGGGAGGGAGATGGCCTTTAAAGGAATATTTAAAAGAGAAATTTAAAAGACACTGCATTATCCAACTTAGCTCAAATTCACAAACACATTGTCAAAACTTTACTAATGGCTTGGGGGGTGGAGGTGACTTCAAAACATTCTGTCAATACTTGCTGCAGATAGGTATTCTGGGCTTCTTGAAAAGTGGCCTTTGCAAGGAGCATGTTTACCACTCGCTTTTTGTAGTACAGCTACAAAAAACAGCTGCCAAGAACTGTCATGATGCAAAGGAGAATTAGCTTGGTCACAGTGAAAACATTCAGAATAATAATTAAAAAATGCTCCATCAGAAAACAAAATCTCCTACTTTGCATCAGGGGTGGAAGGGACAAAATTGAGAACAAATAGCAAGCAACACATAAAACAAATCAAGTCCATACAGGAAAAGAAATCCAAAGGCCCTTGTGTTTGAAGTCCATGTCAGAAATGCTCCAAGTGTGCAGTTGCCAAGGTCATTCACTCCTTTCTTTCGCCAGTCAGTCTTACAAGTTATTGCCTGCAGAGCAGATAAAAGAACTAAATGCAGATGAGAATCATCTTAGATCAACTGAACTGAGATGTGTAAGAGACTTCTAGATTCAACCTAAAGTCCATGGAAAAAGAGAGAAAATTGCAGAGGTGATTCATCCTCTTAGCACATCTTAGAATAGATATGCAAGATGGTATTTCTTCTCTAGAGGTGCCTCTTTAAGCCTTCCTTCAATGGTAAGATGGAAGTTAGAGTTAGGTAAAAAGTATTAGTGGTTCTAGACAAGGACAAAAAGGACCAAAAAGAATTAAACTGTGAAAGATTTGAAAACACAGCCTGTGACTAGCTTAAAAAAGGAAAAGAACCAAAAGACCACGGGAAAACAAAATAAAACTAACTACAGAAAAAAAAAAAGTATAAAATGGCATAAAAGGAAATAAAATAAAGCAAAACCATATCTTTTTTTTTTTTTTTTTCTGGATACCTCTCATCTATATGAAGTACCTTTAAAGGGTATGTCCTGTCATCTAAAAATATCTATCTTCTGTGCTTGTCTATGGAGGTCATAATGACTAACCTAAACTGGACATGGAAATTTCAGTATCTAAAAGTTGGTGTAACAGATTCACATTTGAAAAATTGGCTACTTAGGTGGAAACATTTGGAAGAAAAGCCTTTCTTCCAATATGTTTCTTCAAGGTACCACTACAATAAACTGTACTGTACAACAGATGAAAGAAGGCAATTGTAAGGCCTTATACGCAAAGGCTTCAATACTTTGTAAGTCCTTCCAGGTCGTGATATTATATGATTCTGTATGATTTTTTTAAAAATCAGTATGGACCATTTAACAATAATTTGTCCACATGGTTTATATGTTAAAGGGTGAGGTGGAAAGCTGTGAAATATTCAGAAAAAATTTAAAAGTTGCTCCTTCCAATACAACTAGAGGCTAAATGAGATATGTCAGCTCTGGATATGCACAGGTCTACATGTGTCAATGCCCATCTGCCGTATGTGAAAAAACTGCTACACACCAAGTCTTGTTAAACATGAGGCTTGTTCAAAAGAAGTATGGTATTAAAGTGAGAATATAATGAAACCTACTGTCAAATAAGCCTGTCTTCCTTTCCTAGGTCATTTTGCCAGCAGCTTATTGGTAGCTCTCAACCTAGGACCCATCTTTCCAACTTATTAGAGAAGATATTGAATCTGTCAGTGCATATGCAGTTATTTTAGGGTAACTAATTGCAGACTGTTCATCCAGCTGGACAACCAAAGCAATAATATTAAAGATTAATGCCCCAGTTCAGCAAATAACATGGGCATGTGTATAATCCCTGTGGCTTCACTGAGATTCACTTATAGGTAGGCTTTTTGAACTGAATATACTGCTGAAATGAGCTCTTTAAAATGCCAAATACACATTCACTGATGCTATGCAAACAATTCTAAGGATTTTGACAAGATTATTAGCTTTGATAATGCAACATTTAAAGCTCAAATATTGGTAGAGGATATAATATTGTTAAAGTATAAACAGATGAAACCATAGATCTTTTTGCTGGTGTTTTGTGTTTGTTTGTTTGGTTGGTTTGGTTTGGTTTTGTGTTTTGTTTTGTTTCATTTTCTCTGAAACAAATGGTAACTGATGATAAATGACATTAATTTGGACATGGTCCATAAGAGAGTTCTTACATTATTCCATTGGGAATCATCTCCTATGATTTCAGCTATCTAAATGTGGGATAACTGATCTCAGCTAGGGATCAAAGATCCCTGCATAGACAAAGGACATCAGTAGTTACCTCAAGGGGGCAACTTATTCCATTTATTTTAGGATGCATTGTATTGCCCTCTGGAAGTACTTGTTTCTTTACATCAATTACAAAGGGGCAAGACTATTTGCTCAGTTTTGGACTTCAAATGCTAGGTGCACTAAATCATATCTTACACACTTTCTCATATTAGAATTTTTTCTTTAACTTTGTACTTTAAAATTTCTGGTATACATGTGCAGCAGAAAAACATAGAAATAGAAATAAGTACACTAAATAAGTCTCTCCATCAACAGCATTCCATTCCACTCACACCAAGATGGGTGCAAATATAAATGACAGTAATGTTTGGCCTGGCACTGACACCTATCCACACATAAACAGTCACAGTTAGATGAGAAGCTTCACAGTTTCTCTGAATTTTTAATTAGTACAAACTTGGTTTCTTTGAACTCCATCAAAAATAAAATTAAAAAGCCCAGCTTCATTTACCTCGTGTTGACTGTAATGAACATTTGAACATCCAGCATAGCTGCAGGTTTAGGTCTGGGGCTAATGTTGAGATGTTGGCAATCAGAAAAGTCTTGGGGCAAATCACACTTCTTTATCACCACAGGGATAAACTTAAGTGACAGACGTGCATGGGCTAATTACTTTTAATAGTTTCTCATTGTTCTGGTTGACACAGTGCTAAAAACCCATGCCCCCCTCAATAAGCCAGAATCTCACTAACATGGCACTACGTCTTTATTACTGCTTCGTTACTTCAGGGGAGCCGCGTTCTCTAAAATGCCTTTCCCTGTGGCTTAAAGTAAAGATTTTTTAAATAAATAAATACAGTTTATGTTGGGCATCTACCACTTGAAGGGCTAATGATTATTGACTACCCTCCAGCAGACATCAGGGAGTCTAGCCTCAGGCCCTTCTAGCTCGCCCCCAAACATGCCGAATGTTAACACATGTTTCTAGATTCTGACTGGGATTGGACACAAACAAGGCAGTCAGAATGGACCATTTAGTGTACAAGTCAAGATGACAGATCTCTGCTTAATACAAGGAAGACAAAAATTCGTATCTTATTGAAAAAGGCAGAAGAGCCCCGGGTGCTTTTGCTTTATGATTCTGCAGCAAAAAGTGGGTTGTGTCAATATAAGTCTATGTCACCAGCTCGCAGCTGCCACACTGAATTGACCCTGCTAGCAGCAGACAGAAAGGCCTTCCATTTCCAAATTCTCTCTCATGCTCATCTGTGAGAGTGAGCACAAAGTGGAAAAAAGCCAACAAGTTACTCTTAACTATGGGAGTGAAAAACAAAACAAAACAAAACAAAACAAAACAGCCTTAATGCCATGAGACTCTCTGATGCCTGTTACTAATGAAATGCTAGAAAAAACTTTCTCATCTGAAAGCGTTTCAGAGGATGCTTTGACAATGTGAGCTTTCTATTTTGTAAATCATGTTCTTGTAATTCCTTGTAAGTCTCCTGATCCTCCTCAGATAGAGCAGCACAGTATTAAATATTCTTGCAACGCTCACCAGAGCTTAATTACTAAAAGTTGAAACATCTTATAAACTCTATAATCTTTTTTTTTTTTAATTCCGCCCCCCCCACCCCCCACCCCGGGTATTTCCCAAAGAAAAGATAAAAAAAAAAAAAAAAGTTGAAAATCATGCACAAAAAGTATTAGTTAAGACCACATTTCCAAAGGGGGGAAAGAAGATAAACAATTCTGAAATGAAAAAAATAGAATATTTCTTGATTCCATTTTTTTAACATGATAGAAGCCACCGATATGTCTGTTTCTCATGTGTGTATTTTACTATGCTCAGATGTTTACAATGGTGAAAAGATTTAGTTGAAAACCAAAAAGAGAAAAGCTCCCAAGTTCTCTAAAATGGAAAAAATATAGAGATAGAACTTCAATTAGTTCACACAGACAGAATTACATTGATTTCTGGAGAGGTATGATAATTTAGGGAAGGTGAAAATCTGTCTAAAATTATACAGGTATTCAAAGTACATTCTTTTAATAGATCTGCCTGAAGTCCATGAGAATGTACAATAAAAAAAAAAAAAAATATATTTTTCTTTTTTTTGGTGTACATCAGATCAACCTGTTCTCAGGGGAACAGACAATATGGTTGAAGAAGAGCAGGAAGAAGAAAGCCTATCTTGTAACAGAAGATAGTTTTTTGTTGTTGTGTTGTTGTTGTTTTTGGGGGGAGTAGGGGACAGGGATGAAGCAATTTTATCAGAATTTATTATAAATCATTGGATATTTCAACCCAGTGATCCAACTTGTCAATATACCTCATGTGACTGAAAACTTCAGACATGGCTGGGTACTCCATGGATATCACAAGGAAGAAAAATTCATCTCACCTAAGTAAGATCTAGTCTAATCTAACTAATAGTCTGTGATTTTACTATGTGCAAGGGAGAGAGAGGAGAATTGGAAGGAGATCATTCTTCACACTGTATTTGCAATGCTTGAAAAGAGGCTGAATAATCTTGGGGAAACACTTTCCTCTCCCCGTTGATAACTGGAGCATATGTGGCTAGCTCAGAGTAAGTGCTTATCTTCCATACAGCTAGTATTAGGTAAGTTGAATGTTGGCCTTCCAAAGAACAATCATTCAGGTACATCTACAATTAAATGTTGTCTAAATTAGGGTCTAAGAATAAGTCTTACCTGACTTTTTGTAGTGGGGAAGTCTCTCTTTAAACTAGTCACGGGAGGCTCTCTTTAAACACCTTCAGCTATTCCTTTTTAGCCATGTCAGTTTTTCTCCACCGGCTATAAAAGCTAGTATGGATGATTAGCTCAGACAGTGATGTCTAAGTTCCAGTTAGCCATATTTTACTGCCTACATCCAGCTGTGAATATATTATAGGACTTTATCTACACCAATAAGCTGACATGCACCAAATTTACCAAGACTTACACTGTGCAAATGTGTATACAATGTTGTAGTGATTTTGAGAGAGCCACTCCAGGTCTATCCTAATATCAAACTGAACTGTTGTTTAAGGTTTTTCTGTCACCTTCTACTGACTGTCCCACAAAAAGACACAGTCCTTTCACTAGCTAATAAGTTATTTTTTTTTAAATTTGAATATTGGTGATTTATACTGCAGTGTCAGGGATCTGGGGATCAAATTTTGCAAGTGTGTGCAGAGAAAAAGAGGAGAACAGATCAGGCATAAGCCAAGAAACTTTTATTGCAGCGTATGTCAGCGTGAAAACAGATTATCTACTTATTAAATATAGTTGGGTTTTAATTCTTCTTTTAAAAAATATGTTAGAACATTAAACAACATAAAAGTGTGCCAGCTCTCTTTTATTGATTGTTTTTTTCTCAAAGAATAACTGGGGATTTAAAATATTTCTTTGCATAAATAAGGAAGAGAGAGAATGCAAATGTCTTGGGTGACAACATTTTCTATTTCAGAAATGAATTGGTTCCAGGTAATGTGCAATGGCTCAAAAGAAAACCCATTGGTCTCTGGCTACCTCCCAACAGCAAATTGGTTTCTTTTTGTGCTGCTTAAGTTAAATGTATCCAAGTGTGGAATAACTGCAATGAAAAAGAAATGGATATGAACAAAATGCAAAAATGCATCTCATATATATGCATAAAACACTTTCAGTGCAAGCTACAGGATCAGTAGGTGATACTTTTAGTTCAATTTGAAAATGTGCAGTTTATTAATGTGCTTGTTTTACAGATTTCAGCTAGGAAAATTCAATGTAGTCAATGAGCTCTTTCCTTGGGTAGGAGCAAAGAACCATATCACCAGTGAGCTGCTGAAGCACATCTGAAAAAAATCTTGGGCAACTTTGAAAATTTTGCCCTGATCCCTGCATTTACAGAGCCTGGCAGTCAGGTAGCTGAGGGATGATATGCAACTACTCAATTGCTTTTGTGTAGTACACGATCATCCCATATAATACATATATAGATATGTATATAGTGCTGTAGTGTCCTAGAAAAGTTTCTTCGGAGTTTCTGAGAGGAGAAAAAGATGTCTACTAGGTTTTCTGTAAGATGGACAGACTCTTATTGATACCAATCAAAGCTTTATGTGGCTTCTTGTGAACTGCAAAATGCAATTCCTTCAGGATGAGTTTTAAAGGACTTTTTTAATAAATAACAATATTTATATACATTTTTATTACTTAATATTTAGTCTCCTAAATTCTGCAGTCAGGATTTTGCTTAAACTATATTAGATGCAGACCAAAATAGTCTAGAGAGAGACTGTCTTTATCATACAGAACTTAGTCTGAAGAGGCAAAACAGACCAAAAGATATGACAACTTACGCAGGATCATTTACCAGGTGCAGTGAAAAAGGGTGTGTGGACACCCTGGGTGAGCTTCCTCCATTGTTAAAGAAGATTTTTGGCAAGCCCAGGGAGCAGTATACTTCTCTGTAAGATGAGAGTCTAAGAAGCAGTGATCTTCAAGTGAAGCTCATAGTAGCCAGTTTCAAAATAAATATACTAAAAAAAAAAAAAAAGGCACTTCTTTGTGCAGAAGGTACTCTGGCTCCTCACTCTTCTCCATCATCCAGCAGCACTTTTGGAAGTTGGAAGGTATCACACCTTGCCAGTATGCCCTTGACATTTGCTTGTAACTATATATAATAAACACTGGAGGCAACGTTCTGATATCATTTATGAGGTCTTACCTCATAATCACAGAATCACAGAACCACTGAATTGAAGGGGTTGGAAGGGACCTTGAAAGATCATCGGGTCCAACCCCCTGCCAAAGCAGGTTCCCTAGAGCAGGCTGCCCAGGTAGGTGTCCAGATGGGCCTTGAATATCTCCAGAGAAGGAGACTCCACAACCTCCCTGGGCAGCCTGTTCCAGTGCTCTGTCACCCTCACTGTGTTCTTTCGCATGTTAGTGCGAAACTTCCTGTGCTCTATCTTGTGGCCATAATGGTGCTCTTCGATGTGGAGAAGAATTGGATACTAAGTCAGACATTGTAAAAAAAGCCTAAGACATATTCTGGAATTGCAGACAGTACATAGACAAATGTATTTAGTGTTTTATAAAATCCCTGATAAGCTAAGCATCAGGGTCTTTTCCTTCGCACTTTTTCCTTTTTGCAAAGGCAGTTATATTTCACTGAAGATTGCAAGCTTTTGCTTAAGCACTAGTCAAAGGTATTTAACATAGCCCATTTTCTTTGAGGAATACTGACAGCAACTCTCTACTGAGATCAGATCAAGTCAACAATAGGGAAATGACTGCGTATAAAAGTTAATGTTGCTCAGTCGTGTCTCAGTAGAATGGGCTGACAATGCAGAAGATTAACAGCCTGAAGCCAGTAAATGTTGCTTTACAACATTGTACAGTCTTGAAAGCGTGGTCAGCTGAAGATCTCAGATCTTGACTCTTACCTTACATGTATTACTAATTTGCCAAGAACTCTAAGGGCAAATGTGACTTGTGACTTGGACCCCTCCATCTCTAAAAGTGGGGTGATGATCATGCTGGAGTCTGTTATTTAAGAAACATGGATGGGAAGTGGGTAAGCCATGTAACTAATTCCATTCTGTCTCTATATTTTACTTGTATCTTGGTGATTTTAGCTGCAGTTGCTTCAGCTGTTTTCAAGCTAGAAATCCACTTTTTCACTACTGAAGGTTTTTGGTCCCATACCAGGCAAGGCAAAATGTGCCCACCCTTCAGCGTCTCCAAATCAGAGCGGCTGGCATTAGCTTCAGCCACTGATGAGCAGTGAGGCTATGAGCTATCACAGATGAAAGGCTGGGTGAAGTGTGCAGCAAGCTCTGAAAGAAAGTGGTGGTGGGCCAGCTCTTTGCTGCACTCACCAGAGATCATGAATCAAAGTCCTGAAACGTGTTACTCTCCACAGCCAAAGAAATGCCAGGAGATAGGGAAGTTAATGTTGGAAATGTCCTCAAATTACTGGCATAACTTAGAGACTGTGGAGATAAATTCCCACAGAATATAATTGAAGCTTTATGCAAGCATCTCCCCAGTTGTTGTATCTGTCTGCCATTAAAACAATTGAATCTACTGTAATTTTTAAGAACACGATGAATTAGTTTGGAGACTATTGGAGTTTTTTGGGACAAAGACTTCACCTTCTTTTACAACTAAGAGGAAATATTTTTGTCATATTATGCTCTATTAAGTCTCTCTGAAATTTTCTAGAATTTGCATCAGTGGAAAAAAAAAAACAACAACAAAACAAAATAAAACAAAACAAAACAAAAAAACCCACAGCCCAGCATACAGGAGCAAAGCAAGTCATATATATATTTTTATATATATGTAGACAATCTTTCAGCTTCTTGACAAGTTTAAGCTCCCTTTTTGGGCTTACTCAGCATGCTTTTAGAGCACTGGTCTTTCTTCCACTGGCTTACTCCAGCCTCAGAACAGACCTTCAAGGCATGTCCGCACCATGCAGTGCTGAGAGCTCCCTGCAGATGCACTGACTCCAGAATAAGAAGCCAGGCAACTCTCCCACTAAACCTCTTGCTTCAGAGACAGAGACTTTTGTGCTGGACTGCAACCTACATACGCAACAATTAATTTGGAGTTCATTGAGGTATCCACAGAAAGATGCCAGATTTTATGGTCTCAATTTGGTGAGGAATTTAGCTTCCCGAATGCAATAATTAGAGATGCTCTTGGGTATCAAGCACAGGATATATAGGAGCCCTGAGGCCTTCTATATTCACAGGATAGCCCATAGTGCCTAAAATGGCAGTAGATATGTTTGAGGAGCTGAAACCTGTTTATCATGTTCTTTCTGAACAGTGATATTTAAGGTGAGATGGAAATATAGATGCCTAATGTCGTTTCAATCATAAGTACATTGGATACCCTAGGGTGTCTCAGGTGATATTATACTACTGTGTTTAGAAACTGAATCCCACTCTAACAATGCAGAGCTAGTTGATGAGGTAATTATATTCTTATATAATCACTTTTCCCATCTCTCTGCCAACATTACAAGTACAGTCTGTCTGGCTTAGTCACAGAGTCATACACGTCCTTGTACAAAGACACACTCCTAGATCTCAGCATGATGCAACATATACTTAAGGGAGAATAAAAGACTGCGTTTGCAATAGTGAAATGCCATTGAGGTCTGGTCCAACAAAGCTTCACACTGACTCAGCTACTAAGCAAGCTTGTGTTAAGGATGTAGCAAGCCCGTTTATATTATAAGACTTGAAAGGATAATCTCGACTCCTAAATTGGCAAGTGACTTTGAATTAGACAAATCCATGATACAAGCAGAAGGAAAAAAAAAATCTACTTATTTTCCTTCACATCATGGCATATATTGATAAACGTATGTTAGCATTTAACTATTCATTCTTTTGGAGAAAACTGGTTAACCCCTTAAGTGTTTTGCCCTGAAGGCAGACATTAAAAGTTAATTATAACCACATGGGACAAGCCCCTGGAGGACCGTGACAGCATTAAGCTGCTACCAACCAAGCATGCAGGATGCACAGCACTCTCAGAGAACACCATGTACAAAAACGATGCTGTCTCCTTGAATGAGTTTTCAGAAGTTAAAAACATGCTACTTTTTGCATGCACAGTAAAAAGGCAGATTGCAAATGTTGTACTCAGAGCAAAAAAAAAAAAAAGCTTCCAACTGAAGAAGAAATAGAGCAAATGAAAGCACTGAGCAACATGATTAAACAATGTGGCACAAGGAGAAAGAACCATCACAAGTCGTTTTGCTTAGTGGTACAAGGATATGGTAAAATCTCTTCTAAAGACCTTAGACTGTTACCCTATAATAAACCTTTCCAGCACCGTATGTGGCTTATGTGACAATTTGATTTTACCACTATTAAAAGGGAGAGGAGATGACACTTGTCCTTGGAGAGGATCATTTAGGCCACATGAAAAAAATATATATATTGGTTAGTTTTAAGGGAGAGACGCTGCCTATGTGCAAGTAAATTAAGTGTGCCTGGAAGGCATTGAGGCCATGAAACACGGAATGGCCTGCACCCATACAATTAAACTTCCACCCTCACAATAAGATATCTGTTTTCAAGCTAACTATCGAGAGTGGTTCCTGTGCTATTTCCCAAGCTGTTTAATAGAGGTGCTGTTGATGTGAACCCCAAAGCACATAAACTAGGCATTCTAATATCATAATGGTATAGAAAGATGAGTTCCACTGATGGGGAGTTTCTCTGATCTTTATTTATTTATTTATAGTTTAGATTAAGTCACAATGTCTGGTCAAGAGACATCCTCAAGACCTAATTCTGTTTCTATCTGGCATTGATCAACTAGATTTCTCTTGCAAGCACCCAAATGATGCAGAATGGGTGTGTCTAGCTCCTGTTAATATTTAGGAGAAACACACCCTCACCTAATTTAGCACTGAAAAAGTTAGACTACATCTACATATCTAATTTGAAAGTTAATTGTCTTTAAAGAGAGGATTGGACCAGAGGACTCCCAAAGGGCACTTCCAGCCTTTTTTACTTAAATTACTCTGTGATTCTCATTGCTAAATAAATCAGGGCCATAGATAAATTTATGTCCTCTACTCACTTTGGATGGTACTTGGACTTGAATTTCCTCCTGGACTGCTGTGGTGGCACTGTGGTTGTAAGACAAGTTCAGTAGTGCATGAATGTGTGTGTGTTTAAAATTCTTCTAAATTATGAGAAAATTCTATTGGAGCTACACAAGGGGTGAATTCTCAACACAAAACAGTTGTGCTATGTGTTTCACCATAAGAATAGGTCAAGGAAAGTGTATGAGTCCAAAAAACTTGTTCGGATATTGTTGGAGGGCAGTGTAAACAGAAAACAGCCATTCTAATCCTTAAAAAAAAAATAAAAAATAATGGCTTAGGGAATTCTAGCAAGGTCTAGCAGGCAGGCCAAAAACTTATCAGGGAAAATGTAGCTCAGTAATAGCTTGAACTAGAACTTGAGCTTGCTGGTTGGCTCTAAACCACGTTCTGACGCACCTAATTTAGACTAAACTAATTATTTGTACTCTAATCTAATCCCTAACTGTCTGGGAAGTCTACACTGTGCTAAACCAGGACAATGGTTTTAGCCACCTTGGCAAACTCTGACACCTATTTAAAGGGATTTGAGCTATTACATGCTTCCAGTTTGGTGTGAGCACTGAAATCACTACACCACATTCCACAATATAGCCTGTTGTGTTTCCATCCAAAAGTGCAAAATGCAAAATCATGCTTTTGGACAAAAATAATGACATGAAAAATGATGTCTAAAATGAAATCACATCAGCCATAATTGAAAGAAAGGAAAAATGAACTGTTAATGACATTTAGTTACTGGATTCTCAGGATCCAGTAACTTAATAAACTGTGAACAAAATACAGATGTGATACCCAGATACTATGAGAGAAAATTTGCTGAGAAATATTAGTGACTTCATAAAGGCAGATGGGAACCAGTGTACAGTCTTTATAAAATTTGGTTGCTCAACTTACAATGAATATTATTTAAATGATAATTTATCAACAGAAGGTAACTCCCAAGGACAGGGGAATGAGAAGAGTATAATGTAAAGCAGAGAGTGGAAAAGGCTTGGGAAAGGGATAAAGGTAGGATGATGCCTAAGATGAAAATGGGTTAACTCAATGACCCAGTAGTCCTAGCTTCCATTTTTCCTGCATGATGAGAGAGGTCCCAGAATTTCTTGTTATATGGTTGGTACTTCATCATGTTATGTAATAAGAAGATTCAAGTGCTCAACATGCCTGGTCACACCGTAAGCAAATTGCACGGTGCTAGGTCTGAAGGTTGAATGTGTCCCTAAGTGCCTAAGTGTCCCCATCATGCATTGTAGGATGTCCCGCCCCTCTTTTAGTGCTCACCATTGAGTTGCACAATTTCAAGCACAAGGTCCAGTGCTAGCTGTCCAGAGTATTGGGAACAGTAAATTTTCAGGGCAAGAATTTAAGAATATTTTAAGAACTTTTTTAAAACTATCTAATGGTAACTATTTGAGATACACCTATAGCCCTGGTGCTTGTACTCTTGTAAACCTAATCTTCTGAGGTTAACGTATTTAACTCCATGCTACTTCCCCAAGGTATGGAAAGCTCCAATTTCCGTTTTCCTATGCTACTGAGTGAGGTATGAATTCATTCATTCTCAGAACCATGAAGGTACTCAGGATCCTTAAAGTGGGACAGAGACAGTACTGACGGTGAGATTCTCCTTACCTAGATTATTATCCGTCTAACAATTTGGCTTCTCTCTACACACTCCTTAGACTCCATCTCTATCCCACACTGAACAGAAGACTTTTTAAAAATAAATCCACTTTTTTCAGCACTTGGTTCCACACTTTAAAACCCTAAGAAAGCACACAATTTTCTGCTGTTTGTTCTGCACATGTATCTCTCTCTCCCTTTTTTTTTCCTCTCATTTAATTTAGTTTATTTTTCTTTAACACACACATTCTTTGCCTTTGCTTCTTTTAACTTCTTGCTTTACAAGCAATAGAATGTGAATTCAACCACCACATGGAGAAATAAAATGCTCTGATGCTCCTGAAGGGGCTACTTGCACTTTGAATTCAGTTAGGTAGGAGAAGTAAAGTAATTTGTTTGTTATGCTGTGCCATTAGCAAGGGAACGTGATGCAAGGGAACAAGAGGCGAGGGAGGTGGATAGAGTCTTGACTCCCTACCTCCCTTAATTTCTGGCCAGAGTAGAATATTAGATAGGGGAAAAACAAGGGAAGCATTATGGGATTGTGAAAAGACTATGAACTTGTGGATATGGCTGTAGCTCCAGAACAATAAGATTAAAAAAAAAAAAAAAAAAAAAAAGTGGAATGTGAACTTTGAAGGCCTGAATCAACACAGACTCTACCTTCTCTGCTCTTTGTATCATTGTATGGCGAAGATGCTCACAGAGGAGTATTGCTAAGGCTAATGCTATGGCTATGCAGCATACCCATATACCTACCACACACTGTGCCCATTTTCCTCACTTTACCCAATAATACTACTTCTATACAAGCATGGGCTAGGTAGTACCAGACCAACCCTACTGTTCATGGACCCTATTTTGACTCTCACCTGCTACAGGTAATATAGTATCAACCAAACCCACATTAAAGACTGTGCTGTTACCCACACTGATACATCCAGGGTCACAGGGACTTTGCAGTCACATAAACATCTATTATACATCTGAAAAATTGCCAAAGCCCAGTGTCAGAAGTCCCAGCAACATGCAAACCTGTGAAGTGGTGAACATGTCAGCTACATGACAGCTTCATGCCCAAGGCTATCTAGGCTGGACGTAGCAGGAGGAAATGACTGCAGGAAAGACCCCTGCAATGTCTGGGGAATTGGCTAAATGGACCTAATAGGTCTTTTCCATCTCTGGTGTCAGTGGGCTACGTTGTGCCCTCAGGCTGAGTCCTGAGTAAGGGGTGGCATGTAGTTATGCTTCCCTGGGAGCAGTCCAAGGAAGGGACTGTGATGGAGAGAGTTATGATCCCTTCCCTGCTTTCCTTTAGCTACAGGATTGCAGTATGGAGTATGGATGCAGTAACTCATAGTCATCTGGAAGACGGATATTTTACTGCTCTGGCAGCTCCCCACCAGCTTTACCAATTTCTCTACTCCTTCTTGCTTTCTTCAACAACTTGTGAGAGGACAAGTCCATTGGATGATGTTCATACTCAGCACTAGACCTAAATCCCATCTGCTTAAGCATCTTCTCTGCTTGAAGCCAGTAGGGTGCAGGCTGACGTGTCCAGCACACGAGGTTGTGTAGTAGAGTTCAGTACCACTTGGCAGTTGGGCAGAATCCTAGGGAGCCAGGGAAGGTCCCTTCTCATCTCTGCATGGGAGACTGTGACAGGGACTTCCTTACCCATATAGGAGTGTATATGATCTTCAAAGCAATTTCACACTCAGTCTCAGAAACCAAACACATCTGCTGACTCATGGTCCCCACAGGCTCAGCAATGCGTTGGAAAACCCTTTGTTTCTTGTCAAAGATGGAATTACAATCTCATACTGTGTTTGTGGGCAAATTCTTTCGTTCTCCGCCAACAACCATTCGTACCTTTCAAGAAGTAAAGTGCTGTTTCAAGTGGTGTGGCTGAATTCAGCCTGTATGAACAGTGAAGAACCTGCAATCCATAGAGAAACATCTCTTTGCAGGAAGAACATCAATTGTAGAGGGTCAGGGATTTTATGAGCTGGAGGAAATGAGCAATAATACTACTGAATCACAATCTATTGCCCCTTTCTATCCATCACTGTGTATCATTACTTGAGACAAAAGAGATTAAGTAACTGTCTCTATATATTTCCTCGTAGGAACTAAGCTACATGAGGACTCCTTGTAAATATCTATATATACATAATACGTGTCTATTTTAAAGTAAATTCATAGTGTTGTCTGTGAGCAGAATATTTAAAGCAATAATCACCAAGCATCTTGCAAATATGCAGAAGTAGCTGAGACACAGGTGCTGCAAGTTGACATTCTTTGAGAAGACTGGCTAAATTGATAAGAAGAGGGAGTCTAAATGTATATACAGGTAAAGAAAAAAATATCACAAAAGTCCATTCATTCTGATGGGGCAGGTGATATTTCCATTCACTGTTGATTCTCTCCCTCCTTCGCCTTCACTCTCAGAGGATGTCTAAAAGCCTGAGGTGGTGAACAGGTTGTTCAGAGAGCATAAAGCATTTTAAAATCAAACACTCCCTCCAACAGTCCCTTTCAATACCAATAATAATCTGTGGTTTTACAAATGAATACACTAAAGCAGAAGGTACTATCTGGTTATTGGAAAATCACGCAATAAATGAAATTCTGGATACATTTTTACATGCTGCTTTGAAAATAAATGTTCTTATCCCAGCTGATTAAAATTTGCAGTGCCTTGCAGAGCAGCACAATGAACAAATGGGTGCTGTTGTTTTTTGGAACTGGCAAAGGGTGTGCTATAGGATGCTGCAGTACGCACTTGTAGAAGGGGAACATGATCATCCTGATGTTGACGCCTGGTATTTGGCTTTTATTTCAGAAAAAGGTGAAAACTTCCTCTGCCATTGTGGAAAATTTCTCACCCTGAATTTAACCCCGGCAATGTAAATCAGAGTCACCACACTTAAGTGTTTAATCTTGCTGATGCCCTCTTACATACAGGGTTTATCCTTTTTATCCCCATACAGATTAAACAAAGTATAACAACCAATTATTTTCCTTTCTGCCTCGCGTAGATCTTCTCTATTGTACTAATCTTTTATTTTTCCTCTCTCTTTTCTCACTATTGAAACATTTTAAAAGAACTCAGAATTCAATTACATAAGATCTATTGTTCAATTTGTATGAAAGCACTGCATAAAATCGTTAAGGTGGAATGAGAAAAATCAAGTAAAAGGGTGAAAGTATAAAAAAGCTTGACAAATAAGAGTTCATTAGAACACAGTCTAAATAAAATGTTATTCTCAGAAAGCTTTTATGTTCTATATGTCTGCCATGGGATTCATAGGAACTGGGATTCACATCACTTCAACCTAACTGCTTAAATTTGCTGCTTGAATTAGCCATGATCAGTCTCCTTCACATTATTAGAAACTAAAAGCTACCTCCAGAAGATTTCTCTGCCTGTGATATCTACCTCAAGAAAGAATAAATTATCTCAGGAAGTTCTTATTTCATTTTCTTAAGTATCTTAGAAACATCTTGGTTTGTACACATCTGAAGTCCACATGGATGTGGTCATCTTGCCCCATGTCGATGTAGTCAATGAATCTCACACTTAAATAATTACATTAGGAGCACAGAAGACAGCTCTGATGTGAAAGCCAATGCTAGCTTAACTAAATATCTGGGTAAATATTAAACATATTTAAATATAATTAGTTTCATGGTATCTTTCATAGTACTTTTGAAAATATTAGATGTGGGAGAGACCAATTGAGCTTTTTCCTGAGAAAATTTCACTCACTGAAAAAGGTATCTTAATCTATTTTCTGGTTTAGACTGAATGTAGTGCATGATTTCACAGTTGAAGTATGGGAAACATATATGAAAATGTCCACAAATGTAAAGCAAAACAAACCAAACAAAAAATGAAAAGCCCACAATATTTCAAAAACTAATTAGTGTTTTATATTTTCTTCTCATTTAATTTTTGAAGTTAATTTATTATAGAATAATAATAAGTAAAAGTTGCATACAGTCAGAAGTTCCCTTGGAAAACATTAAATTTTGTTAACAGAGTGTTTTTTTTTTTTCCTTCTAATTTAAACACTAAACTCAGGAATCAATTATTCATTAATATTTACTTATGAATAGACCTGGCTGATGTATGTTTTTCTGCTTTGGAAACTGTCTTCTTTAAAAAACAAAAAACAACAACAAAAATTTTTCCAAAGATTGGCAATGTTAAAGACATTTTCTGTAATCCAAGAAAACCTTTTCACAGTCTGAAGTATTTTTTGTCAAGGACTGTATTTACACTAAACCTTGGTTCTGGCAGTAGGTTTTTATAAGTGTTGATTATTTTCAAAAGATATGACACAAGAAATATGGCAGAAATTTTCAACAAAAGCAGAACATGCGTCTTTTTACTCTCTAGAAGCAATAAAAAACCTCAACATTTCTAAAATGGCATGCAAGGTAAATTCATGAATTTCTAACATCTTACACAGATTATTTCCTTTCCATATTATGTTCAGCCTTTCTTTCTCCTAGCTAGGCACCTCAAATTACAGTTAGTACCAGGAGAACCCCGAGAGAGGTCATTTTATTCCATGTTACATATCTAAAAGCTAATCTGCACAAGTCCTCTAAGCACTCTCCATAGACAATAACAACAGACAAACATTTCCAGAGACAAATTCTTTTCACCACTTCTGAATGCTTTACAATGGGAATCACCATCTTCATGAAGTGACATTCGTTTGGTGTCTGAAGAACCAACAGATGTCCAGGTTAGTGTTTAATCTAACTTTTAGTTTTAGATGGCTTAACAGAAGTGAAATGGATACCACTACAGACACGTAATAACATTGCTAGTGACCATAAACCAGGCACCAACTGCAGCACTCAGGTCATCCACCACAGACTGGAAGAGCTGAGCCCTGTTGGACTTTGATTTAATCCAAAAGGCAAGATGAATTAATGCCAGAAAAATATTAAAAGGCTAATTGAAATAAACTGATGGGCTACCCAGAGCCTTTTGACCTGGCTTTACCATTATTACCTACCCATATCCAGAAATTCAGGAGAAGGATGTCTGATCATAATATGGTTTATCTGTGGTTTGTAAAACAAAATGAATGGGCTTGATCAGCCTGATCTGACTAGCAGCTATTTCCAGCCTGCTGTAGGTTCTTGAATTCTTTCATTTGTACTGGGTATAAGCTGTCAAACTATGGCAAATTTCAAGACAACCAGAAAAGTATTCAAAGACATCTGTGGTGGTATAGGTCCTTCTTGGAATTGCCTCTATCCCTTTGTTTCCTATAAACTATATGCTGGGATACATTCAGCAGGCTATGTTATTAGCTCATCTAAGTCAGCATGCTACCAATATTAATTTACCACAGCTGAAACCATGCCCTCTGACATTGTCTAATGGATGCTTGCAAAAATTGCTGTATTGCAGCCCTGAGCCCCAGGAAGAGTGCTCTTCCCAGCGTTCATGTGAGTGGAAGTGACAATAGCAAGAGTCTGTCCCCTCCATTCATCTGCCAGAATGGTGAATGAACTTATTAAATACAAATTATGAATACAAACTATGACTTGTTTCATGGAGAATAAAACAGATTTTCAAATCCAGCTTCAGATGGATGCATCTATTGGACAAAATCAAACACAGATAATGAAAGATTCCCTCAACTCCCCCTAACTGAGATAAATGCTGAATATAAGAAAAACATTCAGGGGACTTTTTAATAATGTATTTCATTTTAGAAAAGCAAAAAGATGATTCAGTATTTTAAAAATATAAACATATTATAATGGCAATATTTAATTGAAAACATTTTATTTTCTATGAAAACATAGAAAACTAAGATAAAAAAAAAGCTAAAAAAAAATCAACTAAACAAAATAGACGGGTTAAATCATAGTTTTAAATCTAAGAGAAAATGTCTTTTTCACTTCAGCACAGCTAACATTTTTCCTCAGGTTTGTTATTCCTCAGCAGCAAACTGAAAAACATTCCTTCATCCAACCCTTGCTGCTACTAAAGATATTGAGTTATGGCCAAAGAAGCATCAAAAGAGACTGTTTTCAGTGCTGAGCAGTTGAGCTGGAACTTGGCAGAGATGACAGACAATTCTTGCTGTTCTAATCAGGAAGAAATGTGCTCCATCCATATGCCAAGAATACACAAGTAGCTGAACACTCCATTATTTTTATTTACTTATTTTCCAGGTAGTTCAGGTATCTCTAAGTACCATTAATAATGAGGAGGAAAAAGACATTACATTATTTGTATTGCCACTAGCTAGAAAATGATGGATTCCCACAGCATGGCTGGAGGGGGTTTATGGGATTTGCTTTTTTTTTTTAATCTTTCTTTCCTTCATTAATATTTAAGTCTAAACTTAGGGAAGTGAAAATGAATACATAACAAACAACAACCGAAGTTACCGTTTTCAGTTCTAGTTTGAAATTCACAGCACTGGTAGCTGGCAAAACTATCAAATGGTGAATATCTATTCCATGGGACATGTTTTTACTGCACCTTATCAATAACCTTGTAGCATTTTTTAGTCTATGATGGACTGTCTCATTCCCTAATTACTATACATTGGCACAGTTCTATACTGTTAATATAGTACTGACAAATTATGCAAATGGATAACCCGGATCAATGTTCAGTAATTTATTTTGCAGAACCTCATAACTAAGCAGTGCTTTTCTCTGAGAGAAAAAAATAAATCTTGTTGATGTACAGTTGGCTTTGGTTGTTTTGTTGCCCGCATCTTACACAGTTTACCACAAAAGTATCTTATCCCACCAGGTTGGTGTATACTAACTTCAGGGAAACAAACAAACAAAAATAACAACAACAAACAACCAAATAAAACAAAAACTTTTTATATGTTTTAAAACAAACAAGAAAACAACAAAACAAAACAAAACAAAACCTCTTCAACCATGGAATGCTTAATTTAAAAGTTTTAAAGAGAAGTGGATAGAGGCTGAATTTAGCATGGAAAATACATTGAAAAAAAAACACCAAACAACTGTTCTAGGGGACCAAAAGAAAATCTGTTTTGATTTGACTCTTATGAGCTTTCTGAGTGATCAAAATACATCCTTCAAAGCAGTCCAGGTAAGTTCCTGCAGGAATGTTAATACAAGAAGGCAGGAATAAATAAAATAAATAAAATAAAATAAAATAAAAAATAAAAAATAAATAAATAAAATAAAAAAATAAAATAAAATAAAAATAAGAAGACAGAAGTCTTTCTAACATCAACATAATTTGACCTGAAAGAAGAAAGGCCAGCTGTCAGCTATGAACAGCAACACAGCTCTACAGGTTTCTACCCAGTGTTCTGATATGTCCTACTCAACTCTTCTTCTCAGTGATTAGTCTTTTGCTTTCAGAAAAGTCTACAGTGCTACTCCATGGACTCAGTGTTGCTCCAAGACCGAAAAATAAAGAATCTGAAATCCATTTTATTTGTGTACGCACCTGTCCTTAGGGTTTGATTTGGATTAACTTTTTGAGTCAACCAATTTCCATATTCTTACCATTAATTTATAATAGTGATATTTTCCTTAAAGACAGCTCCTGAAACTGAGCAATTGCTTAAGAGAATCAGTTTCTTCCAAATAATCAAAACCCAAACAAACTAATAAACAAATCAAATGTTCTTTTCAGAAAGAATGAGAACACTAGAAGCTATTAGTTTAAAAATAATCTGTCTATGGAGAATGATTCAACCAGTTAATAATTTACATCTGGTGGAAGTGGGAAGTCAGAAAAGAAGATAGATTAAAAACTTATGATGCATTTGCATAAAATTAGAGTCTAATTAGAGTATATTATATGTTAAGATGGCAACGTTCTGATCCTTGTTAGTAATAAATAAATAAATAAATAAATAAAAAGACCTTTAAGAGGTAAAAAGCTTTCTCTTCAGACAAAAAATATTTGTATAATGCAAAGAAATATTACTCAAATGTGCATAAAGCCACCATGTTGATGAAGGAAAACGAAAAGTTTTCCTCATGCCCCTCTCAGAGTACCTACTGCATTCTTGCATGCAAATATGGACAACACCTGCAGCCTCCTCATGGCTTCTTTTATGCAATCAAGCTAGAGAGTGTTTTCATTTACAGTTTGTCCATGCAACATATTACCAATGACTTTTAAAGAGTGAGTCAGGATCTAAACGTCATGAATGTATCCAGCATATTTGCTGTCTTCACTGGGCTCTGCAGTGTATCTTAAGCCCACTGAAGATGAGTCAGGGGAACAGAGTGAGGCTGCCAGGAGCCCCTGCTCAGACTAGCTGAAAGGGGCAAAGAGAAATATTTTTTTTCAAGTGTAAAGTGCTTTATCCAAAACCCGTTTACAAATGAAAATACTAATAATGGCAGTCCTTAGGGAAGCTGCCCCCTGGTGCTCCAGTTTTGAAAAATATCAGATTATTTCACTATATGGGTAGGGCAGGACTTCTGTTTTTGAAAGCTGATGTTATTTGAGGATGAGATGCCATTTGTGGGCATTTTGGGATTCCCTTTCTATTCCAGGCATTGGGAAAGAAAAGCTGCAATCCAAAATCAAGCTACAAAACTCATAACAGGGTTGTTTTTCTCTCTTAACATATTCATCACGGTTTTCACCATCATCTCCAGCTGCTCTTCCTGCCATGACACGTGATGAGAAAAAGGCTTGGAACAGCACAGATCCATGGAGTGCAGGCAATGTAGGATGTCGAAGCAGAGATGAGGGTAATTTCTCATCTGCCCTGAGGGTCCAGGGTCCCACAGGAGTTATTTGTGTTAGCTTTGCTCTTTTTTGTGTGATACCACTTGGAGAATTGATATGGCAGCCTGGTGAAGGCTGTTATTATTACACCAGTGATACCCAGATCTGTATCATCACCTCTTACGATGGAAATTCCTCGCTGAGCAATGATGCCATCTGGATAGAGCAGCAAGCTGAGACTTGGCTCATGACAGGCAACTGAAAATACAGGAAAGACCTATTGGTTTGCCTGTGCTGTTGTACCACACTGGAAACTTTCTGGAAGATGAGATAATTTGAACAATCTTCCCACTTTCCAGGGTTAGAATGAAGCAGCAGCAATCCCCTCCAGCCCCATTTTGGTACTAAAACCCTAAAGAAAATGAAAAGTGTAAAGCTGCTTACTCAGTCTGTAAAATTACTGCTCATCTTGAACAATACATTCATTGAAGTCACAGAGGGAGGAAACAGATGAGGAAACCTAGGAATGATCCACATGAAACAACTTTCTCCACATCGAGGAGAAAGCCAGGGATGGGGTTTTGTTTCATTAAGGCCAAACTTGTGTGGTTCAGTAAATTTCCACTGAATGTAATGGGAGAAGAATGAGTGCAGAAATTACTCATGGTTCAGCACTGCATCCATGGGGCTGAGAAAGGATAGTTGCTTTGAATATGCAGATAGCAATTATTACCCTGCTGCGTCACCATCTCCTGGGGCAGCTGAAAAGGAAGTGACAATTGTGACATCCCACAGTTCACATTGCTTTCCCACCTTCACCTTCCAGAGCCTCCTGCAGCCCTCCTGCAAGTCTTTCTGCCTTCTCAAATTGTTATGGTAGCTTGTTTGTATAACATTATATATGAATAATTATGTGTTTCTGAGTTTTTCTCTTTTTTTTTTCTTTTTTTTTTTTTTCCCCCTCTTTTTTCTCCTCTTTTCTCCTGTGTTGCTCCTTGGAGCTGCACCAGTAAAACTGGGCAAATCAACCTTTCAGAGTGTATCTGGCACACACAGGTTCTCATCGACTTCAGATGAAGCAATCCAGAAAAGTAGGTATGCCCTGGGATACAGCAAGAATGTATGAGAAAAGAGCGAGCTGTCAGAGAACTGACTCACAGGACAAGATACGTGTCATTAGGACTTCGCAGTGTGTGAGATCACTGAATCCACGGTTACCCTCATGATTATGTACAGCAAAGCTTTTCTCCCAAAACGTGCTCTACTTTGTTCTGCCTGGCTACTCGACAGCTGGTTGAACTGTCTTAAAACTTGGGAGCTTTGCAATTTCTCCCCAATCCTTTTCCCCTTCCCTCAGTTCCACTCTTCCTGCTCCTGCTCTCTTTACCTCTCTACCCTGAAAATGGTAACAATGATAACTAAAGTTTTTAATTTTTCCTAGACCTGAACAACCTCTTGTGTGCAGGATATTTTCTGCTTTAGGGCACAATCTGTTGCAGCACAGTTATAACTGTTGCTAAGGCACCTATTGTCATTATATATGCCTCAGCAACAAGGCATTCTGTCGTGTTTCTCATCTGTGAACATGGTGATTTATTGATAATACTAATCTTGTTTGAAAGTTATAGAGCTTGTAAGTCAAATGTGTTTAAAGGGAGAGATTCCTGTTCCTCAACTTTTTATTGTTTGCATGTCAGAATAATCAAGTTTTTCAGAAACACCTAGAGGAGCTCAAGGTGTTTCACAAGAATGAATGAAGCCTTGCAACTGCACCATTTTTTTATTTTTTTTATTTTTTTACATACTCATTAAATGTAACAGGGAAACTGAGTAGCAGAAATGACAATACATAACTTAACCTACCTCACATCAAGTAACCATAGAACTGAGCCTCAAGGGGATGTTGGGCAAGTTTTATAATAACTTTTCTACAATATATAGTAATTGATTTGTATGCCTATATCCTCTGTTGAAAACACAATTTTCTATTAAAAACAATTTGGATGGATACTTTTTTATTACCTTTCCTATATAATACTCTTCTATGGTAAAAGATGGTCCTTGCCCTGAAGTGCTTTCTGTCTGATCAGGTCAGCCAGACAAAATAAGTTTTACAATCTCTACTTTACAAATGGGGAAATGGGATACAGAAGCATTAAAGAGGCAGCTTTTGCAAGATCCCAGCAGATGGGGGATTCTCAAATATCATAAAGGAAACAGCAAATCCTGACCACTTCTGGAAATACAGCTGCTAGACAGACAAATAGATATAAAAGCTTTCCATTCCTTCCTCTCCTTCTTTTCTCTTTCTATTCCTCTTCAGTAATAACTGAAGGATATGTATTTCAGTGCTGTTGTCGTATTCCGTTAAGTGAGGTGCAGAGAATGGCCACCTCCTCCCAGCCACTCCAGCCCAGCACCACTGCGGCCCAGGGACCTGGGATCTTTGCCCAGGCTGGGGGACATGGCTGCCACCTTCTTCTTTGCAGGTTCAGCTGGTAGCAAAGCTGAGCGCATGTCCCAGATACACACAGGCACACACAGAGACAGGACATGGTCAGTCACACAGGCTGCCCTGGCCAAGGGCTGCCTTCAATGGCACTTCCACACAGGACTTGTGCAAAACATAGACAAAAGACCCTTTTGTCTCTGGCTGGTAGAGACAAAAATTCAGTAGTGAAGGCAGAAAACATAGCACTCTAGGTTCACAAGCAGAAACACATTCACACAGCACTTCACTCGCCTCCATCAGGCTGATCCGCCGCCCCCCAGTAGCTGGTTTGGGAACACACATCACTCCCACTCTGTGCCTGGAGGTAGAAGGCCCTGCTTGCTCCAGTAGCTGATGCCAGGACCCCACTAGCTCCAGCAGCTGGCACCGCAGTAACTACAGGGCCTACACCCTCGGCCTGACTCCAGTAGCTGGCAGCAACTTCACTCACACTGGTCCCCCAGCAGCTGACACTCTGGGCTTAAAGTCTGTAGGGCCCTTTCAGATCCACAGAGCTGTGGCCCCCCAGCTACTGACGCCAGGACACCACCGGCTCCAGCAGCTGGCACCACAGGCCAAGGCCTGCACTCCCAGCCTGACTCCAGTAGTCAGCCCACAGTTCACTCACACACACCCCCAGGTCTCACCAGTAGCTGGCACACAGTCCTTCAGCACACATACACACAGGAGAGAGAGTACAAATAAGCAGAGAGAGTTAAGATTTAATGAGGAAATATAAGAAGATAGGACAGAGTGTGGTGATCAGGTGCAGGGCTCAGACGGAGAAGTGCACTGACCAGCCCAGTTTTATTTGTGAGCAGCCCTTTTCTACCCATACCCCCTGGTTTTTTTTCCTCCTGCTCCCCAATGGGATCTGCACTCTCCCTGTCTACACCTATTCCCCACCAACGCCACGTGCAAAGTTGAGGTTGATCTTCCTGGAAGTGGTGCCGGTAGTTTGATAGCTCATCAACCATTGTGACTGGGAGATTTGCTTCTTGTCATCGCCTCCATTTTTGCTTTGTCAGGTCTGTTTCTCAGCATTTTTCTTATTCTTCCGTCTTCTTTCTTATCATTTTGATCCAGATAGCTTGTTCTCAGACAACCTTGCTTGAACCTACATTCCCACATTCTGTCTCTTTCCTTATCGATTAGTACAACTGTGACCTGGTTTGGTTCCCATCACTTCTTCCCTTTCTAATTACCCATTGTTGCACTGGAAAAGGTCCTTGACCTGTTACTGTGAAGGATCAGATGCTGTCCTTCCCATACCCTTACATATTCATCTTTCCTTCAACATGGAAAGACACCACTTGGCACCATTTTTCAGATGGGGAACTCTGGCACAGACAGCTTAAAGGTTAGCTCCAAAAAAGGAGAATTAACATCAAAATGCCTCTGATCTCTAATCTCTTGAAATGTTTTACCATTTAAGTTATCTTTCCAGTCAATGGAGCCACATATTAAAAACAAACAAACAAAAAACAACAGATAAATAGATATATTTTCTTAGCTCCTATTGTCTTAATGGTCTAGAAGTGCCAAGTAGATGGCCCATGAATAAGACTTACGTATACCATTGTAAAAGAGTGTTTTTATCTAGAAATTGATAAACAGATAAATCTACTCAAAATGCAACTGCTTTCACAAAAGATCCTTGAAGCAGACAGTAATGCCTTTCTTAGTGGTTTCCCCTCTCTTTTTTACTTCCCTTTGGTGACAAAGGCCCAGATCTCAGCTAACTTCAGACTTTCAACTGAAGTGCCTAGTTAAGAGTTCAGATGGGCTCCCTTGGAGTCTGTAAGGAAAAAGTTTTTGACAATCTGAGATCTGAATCAACCCTTTTGGAGGTGCTGCTATCTCATCATACAAAGAAAGGGAATTTTGCTAAATCAGGTAATTCAGAAATTTCTTGTTATAGGTAAGACAGTTATATCGATACCTGTCACCAAAAGTGCCAATCACATCCTCTACTTCCTTTATCTCTTGCCTCTGGCTAAATGCTTCCCTTGCATTCTGTGTGCTACTCTTCTGACCTCCTACCCTTCCCTTCGTGAATCACCTTTGGAAGCTAAATCTTAGAAAATTAACCCTAGTGAAAAAAAAAACTTACTCCCCCCCCCCCTCCCCCCCCCAAATAAAATACAACAAAACAAAACAACAGGAAAAAAAACACAACTCCCTCCCCCCCCCCCCAACAGTAAACATTGTTTTCGTACTGAAAGTAGGATCAAATAAATGCCATTAATAGCAAAAAGGAAGCAGCAAAACTATGTGGCTGATGGCAAGAAGGCTGAGGGCAGATCTTCACCTTTAGCAGGGTTGGTCATTGGGTGGGTTCAGCTATGACATAAAAATCCTTTAGTTAATCAAGTTCATAAGGATAGCAAGGATGTATCTGAGACAAAAACACAACAATGTAAAATAGATTATGTCTAGTCCTAAATGAGTTGAGTGAGTTGACCAGTGTTGGATATTATTCACCAGAGAAAAGATTAAAACTCAGGTCCAAGTATGATGTCCTTACACCAAAAACAAACAAACAAACAAAAAAAACAAAACAAACAAACAAACAAAAAACACTCTTTTACAATGGTATACATAAGTCTTATTCATGGGCCATCTACTTGGCACTTCTAGACCATTAAGACAATAGGAGCTAAGAAAACCAAAACAAAACAAAACGAGATTGAGTCACTGGCAAATCTCAGAACCAGTGCCAATCTCTCTTACACAGTTATCACCAAAACCACTCCTACTAGTTTCACTTACCATAGCTCTGTGTAGACCTGAGAAATGCTATACAGCTTCACTAATGTGACCTCATGTAAGTAAGAAAAGCAGACAAAGCACTGAATTAAGGAACTACTTTTATGCTTTAAGACTGTATATCTGTCAAACCAACTCTAAGACTGAAAAAAGCTGAAGCTCCTCTCCAGCCTGCTGGCTTTTGTCTTCATCAAGTGATGGGAGTCAGCCAGGCGGCATGAATCAAACATTCACGACTGCAAAATTCTCTCCCATCTGTTCTAAAACCAGTGTGAGCATGAACAAGTGAGAGGTGAAACAATTTTCAGCCTCCTCAGCAATCTCATAAATTATCTGTAGCTAAATAACCTAGAAAGCAAAGCAGAATCTCCCAGCCTTAGGTAACAATTACACTATGTGAACTTTGAGAAACCTCTTGCTAGCACTCAAAATTAGAAGCTTAATACACAAATGAATAGTGAAGATATGGTGACAGCAGTGTTTAGAAAATGCTTTTGCAACCCACCCAGGTGTTGTGCTGATTTGTTTCTGAATGGGGAGATGTAATCGGTTTTGCTGAAATTAACCAAAAAGAAAAAAAAAAAAAAAAGGCATGTAGTTCTTACTGCCTGTCTCTGAAATAGTGAACAGCATGCATCAGTTTGCTTTCCAGTAAAAGGCGAGGAGATGCTCAGGTCATCCCATTGCTCCATTGCAGAACATGGCTGGGCTGAGCATCCCATGACTAAGAGAGACTCAGCTTTTTGTTGGATCATGGATTTCTTCCATGGACAAGCCATTGTGCCAGTGTGGACCTATAGATGACTACCTGCCAGAGTTGCAGTCAAATCATGCCTGAGCAACGGGTTGACCTCCACTGTTGCTGTTCACAGATCTAGTTGTTGTATTTGGTTCACAGCTCTCATGTTGATATAGAAAGACAACTATTACTATTCCAATTCTACACAGAGTTTATATGCAACAGAGATATTGTCCAAAAGTTATCATTGAAATTTTGGAAGAGAACTGCAATCTTTTTGTGCAAACATGAGGCCATGCTACTATTTCTTTCCCTTTTCTCTAAGGGCTAATCTTTCTGTAGAGGCAGCTGAGGCAACATGCAGCCCAAATACAAACAGTTGAAAACAGTATTGATAAACTCAGTAGGCTTTGACTTTCCAGAAATGTAAACACAGACCGCCAAGAAACGATTTTAAAGAAAATCACATCTTCCTCTTTAAAAGTATCCCGTCCCATTTTTTTTTTTTTTTTTTTTTTTTTTTGTGCAGTTACATGATCTCCAAATAACTGGTTTTCCTCCGGTACCTAGTAATACCATCTAAACTGATTATTTATTTATTATTATTTAACTGTAAGTACAGGCCTCAAAAGGTATCTCAGCCATGTTCTCATGAGTACTTAACAACAGCATACTAATCTTCTCTGGCTCTTTGATTTAATGCCTCCCAAAATTGCACTGACGTATGTTATTTATTTATTTTCTACTATAGCACATAACAAGTATGTAACAACTTTCTGCTTTATGTCATCCTAAGTTTCTTTCAGCATTCTCTTTTTCCTAAGCCTCTGCTGCCAGCAAGCAGGTTTATTCTGATTACTACACCTAGGTGAAGCAAAGGGAAACTTGGCCCTTGTTTCTTAAAAATACATCTCTTCTGGTAGCTATAGCAAATTGTTTGGGATTTTTTTTTTCAATGAATTATTCATGAGATTCAATTTAGTATGATTATTAATTCTAACCTCTGCAGTGCGTGAATAAACAATCTCATTGCTTAATATTAGCCTGACCATTCTACTCTACAACTAATGACCTGTCATAGATACCTGGTTCTAACAGTCATCAGGAAGCTGAAAAGTACTTAATTACTATTAATTTAATAAAACAATGATTGAACTAATAGTGAAAAGCTGACAGTGCTTTTCCCCCAGTTAATAAGGAATAAATTAGTAATACATTTAGAGTGACATATCAGCAATCAAAATAGATTTCAACAAAGGGGCAATTGTGAGTCTGCATTTCCCTGTGCCTAAATTTTACATTGTCATAAGTCATTTTGTGAAAAAATGCAACACTGCCACCCTCACTTTTGTAGAGTTTGCTGGGAGAACTATCTCACTATTTTCTTATTATTTGACTATTCTATGTGGAATATCTGATTACTAGTAAAATCAGCATAATACCGGTTGTCTTTCTATAGCAACCTGAGAGCTGTAAATCAAATACAACAACTAGATCAGTGAACAGCAACAGTGGAAGCCAGACAGTTTGTCTGATCATCAAAATCTCAGTTTGAAGGACAGATGTTGAGAGACATTGTTTTGGACTTCTGATACTCCAGAGTTTTCAAATGTGTCTAGCAACTAATTCCTGTCCCCCTTGTCCTTACCTTCAAATCAGTTCAAGCAGATATCTCATATTGTCAGATGGATATTGGTAAATTCACTGAGCAGTCGTACAAGCATCTGGATAAGAAAAACTGAATGAATGATTACTACAAGCTGCAGGTGTGCATTGGAAGAATGGGAGATCCACCATCTGCCTTTGCTGCTGAAGCCAGCACGTCATCCAGCTTCTGCCTTTGGGGTCACTGTAACCTGCAAATCTAGTTCCACACTTAGTACCCAGGAATCATACAGATTGCAGAAAATTATCCAATCCAGAAATGAAACAATGCTGATAATCAGGCAACATTTAATGACAGTGACTTTGGCTTAGTTGCTTTCCAGGCTTTGGAAACAGATTTTGGAAAATCTGTTTTTATTGTGATAAATTCATGCAGCAAACATAAATGTTCATAGTCTTTCACAGGAGAGACAGGAAAAAAAAATTAAAAAAATAAAATTCATTACCCAAGGGAAATCTTTTAATAGTAATATATAGCATCAGATGAAACCACCACCAATGTCAAGCTTTACAGAGGCAGACAAATAATGTGATGCCCATACCTTTGATAACTTACATGCTGAGAAAGTATATCTTCTTTGCCACAAAGACAGGGAAACTGATGAACTAACTGCTAAAAATTGCAGAATTCCTGGTTTCACACACCAGCACCTGTCTTGCCAATGTTTGAGTGAAACCCAGCAGGACTTCCGGGGTCTTCACTACCAGATTACAAGGTTAAGAAATGGCTCATCATAATAAAGTGCAGAAAAGTTACTGGTAGGTGTAGAAGATGAATTTTCAATAACACGATATTTTTGACCTACAAATTTACACATACACATATATATATATATTTTATATATGCACATGTTCTTTGTAATATAGCACTGGGTGTAGGCTAGTGTTTGTGTCCTGATCTCTTTCTCTGATTTTTAACCGTGTACCCATAAATTATACACTTTTGAGTATGATATGAATATATATCTGCATATGATATAAATTGCATAAATACAGATGAACTGCTGCAGTTGTAATATCATCGTTAGAGAGTTTAAGCTTTGAAGTCATTCTTTATTACTTGGTTTCTGTGATTTTATGACTTTGATTGCTATAATAACATCAAAACACAGTGCAGCTTTTAAATATATTCACTTCAGTCTTTGTTCTTAAAAGAGACCAGTTATTTATTTCTGTCTTCTGAAGAATCTTGTAATTCTAGTAAGGAGCTGAGTGTCAGGAATGCTATATTGTGACGAAGGATTCATGTCCATACAGGTTTCTACATGCTGATATATGTGTGTAATTTGTTTTATGTATATGCATTTTTGTACATGTTTGTGTCTATGTTAAAGAAAATCAAACATTAAGAAAGTGTAGTTTCTGTATATGCGTGTTATCAGTATAAACAAAAAATATGTCTGGTGAGCATTTTGCAAATCTGACTTCATATTTATAAATCTGAAAGTTTTGACAGCATAAAAACAAAACAAAACACCTATTATGTTGTATTCTTTTTGGATTTTATGTTAAATCTAGATTTTTACTCATATAAATGGCTACAATGAATGAAATTCACTCAGTCATGAAAGCTCTACTAATGGATGAATTTATGATGTTCTTTTTTTGGTATAAGTAGTTCTGTAGGGTTTAAGATTCCAAATACCTCTTTTGTATTTGTATGAAATAATTTTGTTAATACTGCCCCAACTGGACATTCTTTTGATAATATTATGATTGACATAATACCTTGTGTTTTTTTTTTTTTTTTTTAGCTTTTTTTCATAGAATCGTAGAATCATGGGTTGAAAGGGACCTCAAAGACCATCTAGTTCTAACCCCCCCGCCATAGGCAGGGATGCCACCCTGATCAGATTGCTCAGGGCCTCATCTAACCTGGTCTCAAACACCTCCAGGGTGTTTTGTTTTATAAAGAAATTTTATTTCATAAAGAAATTTTTATACGATCACAGTCTTCATTTGTCAGCCTGTCCAGTAGTATCTCCCTCACACCTCTCTTTCTGCTCAACAGTGTGAGAATTCATCAGGAAATTTAGACCAAAGTGGTAGAAACGTATGCTTCTTGAAGATGAAAGGTCACTACAAGTGTCATGAAATCCAACAGATGAGTACAGGAGAAACATCCAAACTAGTGCCCCAATCACAAAGAAGGTTTTCAATGTGAGTTTAGCAGCTAGCTAAACTTCTTAGCCTCCTTGCTGACCAGCTACCATGCTTCTAACTGGAACAGGAAAATGTCATCATATGGACTGAATTTCCCAAGCCCTATAATTGCCAGCCAGAGGAGGGTGGAGAGGATGTGTTTGTATGTATGCAGCAAGAGAAGAACAAAGTGGGGACTGATGAAATGGTGGGGATAAGGAGTCTCTACGGGAATTTTTATAGTAACTTTTTACAGGTTACAGTGTGCTGTGATACAGATTAAAAATATGTACAAACACAGGTATTCTTGTTCCTATGTTCATGGAGAACCAGGTTGGGTGGCGCTTGGGCAACCAGCTCTAATGGGAGGTGTCCCACTTACAGCAGGGTAGGTGGAACTAGGTGATCTTTAAGGTCTCTTCCAACCCAAACCATTCTATGATTCTGTGATTATGCGAGAGATTCATCTTCTGGAAGCATGCTGTTTTCTGGAAATATTTTTCACTGAAAAAAACAAACAAAACAAACAAAACAGAAAAAAAAAAAAAACTTTTTGCTTACATTAATATGGATATAACCTGATAACACCTAAAAACTCCAAAACTCCTCACCACAAAATACAAAGAACCAAGAATATATAGCTGTATGAGCTGGGGAGACATCAAAATTGCATCTCTAGTGGTTGTGATTCATGGTTCTGCAGGTCCCCATGAGAACCACACCAAAACAGTGTCTTTCTGCTTCACTGTCTCAGATTCTTTACTTTTCTACATTTCCTCAGTGAATGACTCATTCTCTGCTCCTCTTTACAAGGACATAAAGCCGGACTAAGTTCATTTCAGTCCCTGCAGACAGGTAATGATGGAACTGGGATCAAAATCAAGATGAATGAGATGCCACAAGGAATGGAAAAAGCTCCCAGGAGAAAGCATTTAAAATAGTATCATTGGGCTATTGAAAAAGTCCTTGTTATCACAATTTTAGTTACAAAAGGACTCAATAAAAATGATAACAAATATAAAAAATCATAAAAGCTTCCATTATTTAACTTCCAGTTGGAAGCGGATTAAAATATCAGGTTAAAAATCACCACAATCTGTCAATATCAGTGCCTCAGAATGTAGTTTTGTGCACAGCTCAAGAGAAGGCATAGGTTCTCCTCAAACCTTCTCTTTCAGTCAGCATAGCAGTTGTGTAATATGGGACAACCATATCTCACAGTAAAATACTACTACTACTACTACTACTACTACTACTACTACTAATAATAATAATAAATAAAGTTTGTGAGGCTAAAGTTGCTAAAATGCTTGCTTTTCACTCCAAAAGTCAAATACTAGTATAGCTCTATACGTCTAGAATAAATGATTAAAAAGACAGAAAAATCCTGTATCTCTTGAAATAAATACCAAAACTATTACTAACATTAAAACCAGGATTTCATATCTGTATGATCCACACTTCTGTTTTCTTTGGTTTAAAGTAAAAGGTACTTCTTCTTTGTCCTATAGAAATATAGGACATAAATTTTCCTTTTGTCCTATAGAGGGAAAAAAGAGAAAATATGCAGGAGATACTCATTTGCTATGGTGACCAGAACGCACATATGCAGAGGATGACTATTACACATCTAAGCAGCTTCATTTTCTTGTTCCCGAGGCCTCAAAGATTCTATCCAGCTGTGTTTTCACCTGAGGTTCCCAAATTTCTGAGAGACAGATTTTAAATATGAAATCAGCTTTATAAAAGTTATTCTTATATATCTTGCATGAATGTAGTTTACAATCAACTTAAAGCACAGTGTTTTTTTTTTTTTTTTTTGCTTGTTTTCCTGAAATATGGAGATCTTTTTTCATTATTATGCAAACATTAGAAATAGTTTTACTAATTATTTGATTAAGCATCCCAAGAAAGTATGAGGATGGAACACTTATTCCCAGTGATGATAATTGTGCTCAATTTTGGATACAAGATGAATACTAATTTGACAACTTTTTCTAAATTCAGTCCTTGTCTGTAATAACCACCTTAGCTTAGGTCAGTGGTCTTGAAGCAATATACAGAAATCCTAACTGATTTCAACATTTTTTATCTTCCCTGGAATTATGCATAAAATCTATATCTCTCCTGTGAGACCATCTCGAATAAATTGCATTAATTCTTATATTTGCTGAAACCATCTTTCTCTTTCTAAGCCACGTGCATCCAATTATGTGAAATGGGAAATGCTTTAAAATACCACATTCTGGCATGAAGTGTTTGAAAATCTTTGGGGGATGTTAGTTTGTCTTTAATAACAAGTCCTGAATTGTGCCTAGTGGGCCTCTTCTCTGAAAACAAAGATTCCAAACTGCTATTAAAAAAAAAAAAAAAAAAAAAAAAGAAAAATTATCTCATGGCTACTGTCTGTCAAATGAAGAATGATTCTGAAACTGGGAAGAAAGGATGAAGGGTAAGGAAACAAATTAGTTCAAATAGAAAAGATGTTTGTATTTATTTCAATAAATAAAAGTGGAAAAGATATTTTATTTTTATTCTCTGCTTTCTGAACATTTACAATTTACAGTTCCTCAGTGTTTGCATGGTTTTTTTTTTGCCTTTTTTTGGGAGGGGGAGGCTGGGGGGGTGGGGGGGTTGGCGGAGTATTGTTTTTGTTTAATTAGAGCTGTGATAATTCCCGGGGGGGGCAGGGGGGGGAAGAAAGAAGAAAAAGACTTTTAAGAGTTTCTGCTAGGCATATAAAATGCCTCTTTGTTCTGCACTGTGCTACATTTTCCCTCTGTCAGACACACCATGGAGAACGTCAGTGAGCATTGGTGGGTTGTTTAGTGAGTACATTTTACTTTCAAAAATTATTTTCTTCCTAAGGAACCAAACAACACTTGAATCATCTTGTTTTATTTTGTGTCAGACAGGCATTTGCTTCTGGGTGTAAGAAAAGTGCAAATTAGCAACCAAACATCAGAAGAAAGAATAAGAGAGGTCCCCATTGAATAGTGTTTTTTTTTTTTTTTTTTTTTTTTTTCCTGGAATCTAAAAATGTATCACATCCATGGGGGAAACAGGAGACAAAATATTATTGCCAATAACATTCATATGATGAGTGCAATCCTGCACCTAAAAGGAAGTTGCACAGTCTCCCTTGGAAATCATGGAGGTGTTACCTTTGTCTCTGAAGACAGATAGGTACAAAAATAAGGATATTGGACTGGAAGACATATCCTGCGTTTCCAAGTTTCTTCCCCAGTAATTGCAGAAGCATATTATGATCCCTATAATAAATGTACCAAGTTCCATATGAAAAATAATTAGGCTTTGGGGGTGTTTTTCTGCTCCTAGTAGTTGTACTGCAGGGCTGTTCCAAAACCTTCCTCCTCTGATATTTTATTGTTCTACTTCAAATTTCCGTGATAAATATACTCATGGGAATTTTATACCCAGTTATTCTTGGGCCAAAACTGCTCTTTGATGTGAATAGTCATTCTCTTTTTCTAGTGTACACATCCTTCTGTATTTATAGAGGGGGATAAAAAATATCCTACAAAGGATGAGTGGGAAATGCACATGGTGTATCTCATTTGGGACATGTTAGAATCTTTAATATAGCGTCTAGCTGCCCCACTTGCTTTATTCAAATGCCATTTCCAGATCCCTGAGGATTCTTGACCCCAGTGCCATTTCTTGAGACCAACAATCACTGGAGTCTCTGGACATACACAGCACCTCTAGACCAAAATGAGAAGACACATCTACCCAGTTTAGAATAAAACTGATGGTGTTACCTGCACAATCTTTGTCATTTTGCCCATGTTTTCTCTATTTCAGAAGTTTAATATAATGAGTATCTCCACCTTCTAGATTTAGGCAACCGAAACATGAATATCCTCCTTTGGGCTGACTCAAAGCCACTTTATAGCCACTGGGAGAGGATATGATTCACTTGATCTCTATGTCATGAAATGAATCACACCCCAGGTGTGGTTGTTTGTTGTTTTTATGTTGTTGTTGGTGGTAGTGATGTAGTTTTCTTCATTTTTTTTTCCAGTAAAGAAAATCTGTATTGGATTCTCAAATGTAGTTGTCTATGCAGTCTATAAAAGCATCTAGATGAAAGCTGTCCACTCTCTCATATAAACATATTCCTAATTCTGTAACATCATTATATGTTTGTTCTGTCTTTCCCCATTCTTTTCCTGCTCCTTCCTTTCAGTTTCCAAAATCTATCCTCAAGCGATCGTTTTCCTTTCCTGCTTGCTTTTTCTACCCTCCTTTTTATTTATGTCCTTTTTTGCTGCTATGTGCTTCTCTTCTCCACCTTCATTATCTGTTCATTTTCTCTGCATCCAAGTCAAGCTATTTCTACTCCCACAATGCACAGAAAAGCAGAGAGCCCCCTTAATTAGCTCCATAAAGGCATTCTTTATTCCCAGAATTGTCACCTTGTTTCATGCCCACGTACATTTGTTTACTTTTGTTTAACAGGTTTTGATTTGAAACCCATTGATATCTTTGGAGCGCTGACTTCAGCAGGCTTCAGGTCAAGTCCAGCAGCAAGGCCAAGATTAAAACCTCTTTGCAAAAGTTACATAACTACTATGGTTTGGGAACAATTGTGAAAAACCATAGCTGTGAAAGATATAGAAATATACAGAGAAGAGGTTAACAGTGTGCAGAGGAAATATTTGCAGAAGTAAATGGGGGAGTCTTTGGCTACTACATGATCTGAAGTTCACTTAAGTCAGCAAAAGTCTTTCTGTCATCTTTTAACTTTAGATGTGCTCCAGGTGTTCAAGCTGAAACTTGATCAACAGTGTCATTGACTTTCTAACTCATTGATTTTATGATCTTAACCTTGATGTTGACTAACTCCTTCAAATAGCTCAGGTTTTAACATACTGTGGGTTTGTTTGTTTGTTTTTGTCTGTTTGTTTATTTTGTTTTGTTTTTTAAAGCTAATCTGAATCAAGAATTAAACAACTAAATTCAAATAATTAAGTTCAATCTTCAAACTCAGAAAATGTTCACATTAGTGTTAATTACCTGGACAAACAGGCTATCCTTTATTTTTCACAAGTCATTACTCCTTGATCAAAGACATTTGACCCACCTGCATTAGATCAAAGAAAATCTCCTTCAATGATAATGAACCCTTAATACCCATCCCCTTTAAACAATCCAAGTTAATATTTAAAAGATGTCTTATGCAATTTAACATTCTCCTTAATTGTATTATTATTATTATTATTTGTCTTTGTACTTCAGTATTGCAGATGTCTATCTTTATGTCTGTCAGTAGATGAACTGCAACTGAACCCAAGAAACAGATCAATCTTTTTGAACTTGCTCTGACTAGGTAGAAAGGCCATCCCAAGAATTCAGGCATTAACCCTGGATTTGGGAAATGAGGAGGGCCATCTCTGAGTTGCTTAAGACTTGTATGGCATTGAGGAGATTGTTTTGGTCTAGACTGGACTCTCTAACTATTCTTAAATGACAATTACATTAACCTTTATGTTGTTTGGCCCCAGAAAGGGATTAAGAGTCCATGCTGTTCGGCTCCTCTCCATCCCAGGAACACTTCAAATCAACTACTTTGTGTTGGGACAGGTAATTCGCTTGGTGCTTAAATATCAGAGAACAAGGGAGTCACTCTTTCTTAAGGGAAGAGGAGCCAGAAGCCACTGGTGACAGCAGGACTGACAAAGAGAGACAGCAGACTCACCAACAAAAGGGACAGTCCCACAGTATTTGAGTAAGGTGGCCTGAGCAGGTCTTGTGATGATAACCAGGTTCAGCTGAGAGTCCAAATCACCATTTAAGTATATGGTTGCATGGCAGGTCCAAGATCAAGTCACAACGGCAACCATGTGGGTCAGGTCTGTGTCTGCATCAACAGATTACAGTCAAGCATGGCCTGCTGAGGACAGTCATCTATATTGTCAATATTGACATAGCCAAGCTGAATGTTTTGAGCAGATGGTCTGCACATGTCCCTCAAATCCTGAAATCAAGACAGAAACTGGTAATACATAAAGCATATATAAAGCACCTTGTCTCAAAGACATGTTTTGAAGAAAACCACAAAAAACAATTGTAAGGTGTATGCCAGGTATTATGGCAGATTAGTGAAAGCAGAAATAGGACTAGCAAATTCGTCAAATCTCATTTGCTGCTAATTAATTCAAGTCACCAAACTTAATCTTAGAATAGATTTTAGGATTGCACCTGCTCCTTCCCTCCAGTACTTCTGGAAAATTACAGCTTGTGTTCCATTAGGGGCATTGTATCTTATTACCATTCATGAAAAGGTAAAGTCACATAAGTCATTCTAAGCCTTCCTGTTTCCAGGGGTGAATATACTGAGCTAGGGCACTGAAGCAAATAGTGTTTCTGTGCTAAAGTTAATATGACTGAGAAAAGTCTGTGGTTCACAGTGCAAGAAGAGTTTTAATTGGTAGGTGACAAGAATGATCGGTATACCGGAAGAATAATCTGCTAAAGAGAAGAATGCTGTGTTTGTCTCTGGAACTTGGGACAAGAGGGCATCACACAAAACATTTTAAATGGATTTAACACATATAAATAGTCCATGACATAAACAAATAACATATTTATAATTACAGCAGTGAAGATTTTAGTTAGAAATATAAGCCTGAGAAGGACATAAAACAAAAGACTTGCTACAAGACATAAGACCACCACAGTTAATGAGATTAGAAAACAAATTATTTTAGGAGAAATTATTTTGACTTTGCTTCTCACAGCAGCCACTTTTGCCAAACATGTTTCATACAGCTTCATTTGTCTTCGCTCAGAGAGAGGAAGCTGAGCTTTTGGGTTCATTGTACTGCACCATTAAGTAAAATCCTAATGGAAGAAACTGTCCACTTTATTAGTCAAAACTGAAATATAAGATGCACACCAAGGATGCTTCACACAACTTCTCAGAAGTATCAAAGAGATCACAAAAAAAAAAAAGGAAAACATTTGTTTCCAAACCTTATTCTTTTGGTGATTGTTATTAGCCCTTCCTACCTCCTGACATGGTTCAGAGAAAAAGGAAAGACCACATTTGAAGGGAACTGTTGCATACTCTCCAACTGGAACAGAGATATGAATGAACATTTTCCCATGTTAAGTAGCACCAAAGACATCGACTACCAGGAGAAAGTAGGGCTTTGAGGTGCTTCTCTCCCAGAGAGTGACAGGAATGGCTGACCTCATTAAGCTCTGCCTTCATAAGCAAGGAACTAGGAACTTATGAGAGGTTAAGGAGACAGAGCTATATGCACAGGTCAGTATAACAGGCAGAAAAAAAAAAAAGAAAAAAAAAAAAAAAGGACCTGTATATTAGGCAGCAAAATCTCTTATAATGAGGGTATAGCTACAGCTCAACATCTGAAGGGAATATATCTCCATGGAGAACTCCTATTCTCTGCATTCCCTTTTTCATTATCATTTTATCCATTAGTGTAATTTCTCCGTTATAGAAAATGAATGTCAGAAACCAGAATGCTTTGCTTTATTTGTACCCAAGCCAGTGCCAATCAATACCAGAAGTATTCCCAGTGCCCTGTCAATGCACTTCAACCCTACCTTGTTGAGAGTCCTTCTTAATTGACTCCAGTGAAGCAAATCCAATTTCCACATTCTCAGTCCTTGTACACATATGCTAAGACAGCTAAATTTAAACTATTTCTGCTCAGTTTTGTGGTGTCTACTCTGACACACACGACAGAATGAGATCACCTGAATTTGCTTTATATCTCATTTTTAAGACCATTTAATTGGAATGATTTTCTGCCATTGTTTCTGGGTGATATTAAAGTGATATCCTAGAGGAAAAAAACAAATACATTATTCTATCCCATCATCAACTCTCTCTGAAACCACCTTCTTTACTTTTACTGCCAGATCTGATTTATTTCTGAGACATAAGTGTCAATAACTTGTTTTTGATGGGCGAAATACTGCCAGAAAAATGGATATAGTTGAACATTAGGCTATAAAGTGGGGTATTAAGTATAATTCAGATGGGCTTCATGACACTTGTCCCTCATATGACACATTTTTTCATTTCCAATTTCATTGGAACAAGGAGAAAAAACTGTTTCCAATCTGTCCCACCTCATAAAAATAGACCTGTGTTTAATTCTTCAGGACCTAAAATTATCCTTTAGATATTGTCAACCAATCATCCAAGGAAAACGGTCATGGACAAAGTAATAGAGAAATCTTCTAGATACAGAGATGACTAAAATATTGCTGTAGCTCCAGTTTTAATGACAGCACTCAAAGTATTAGGGGAAAGCTAAATGTAGTGATAATAGTGGGATTGTCTGGCATATCCTTTTATTTTTTTTTTAGTAAATGGTGTAGTTTATCTGTATATTGCTGCAATTTATACATATAAATGATTTCACCAAAAGAAAGAGCTAATGATAGTCCTCCTATATATCCAGTGGAGAAACTGCAGTCTTAGAAAGGGAGCATCAAAGCACTGCTTGGTTATAAATGATTTTAAAATGGAAAGAAAAACATTTTCTTTTTATGCATGGATACCTTGGTTTGTGTTTGTCTGGTGAGCAGCAGCCTCAAAGCCTCGAGGTACCCTGGCTTGTGTTTAATTGCTATTTCTGCAACAAGGACAGAAAACCAGAAGCAAAAAGCAGCACCCCAAGAGCCACCTATGGTTCAGATCATCTTCTAGGTGAGTTCTGGACATTTTTGTAGGCAGGCTGCTAATTATATCAAAGCAAAGCTGCGGACTTGATGAGGCGATGTATTTGGAGCAAAGGCTGGCAGTCTTCAACATGGGAAGCACTTGAGCTAAATGCTCCAGTTTCATGCTAGGTTTTGTTTCTAAGTATCAGGGTCACATCATAACGACTGAGCAGGTATAGAAACACTAGAACCAGATGGAGAGTCTCTAACATGTATTCTCACTTCTTGATGAATTATCTTCAGGGAAAATTGCCTTGTAAGTAAGTAAGTTCCAAATTGAAATTAAAAAAAAAAAAAGTCAGGTAGACATTTTTTTTTTTGTGCAAATAAAGTTGAGGAAAGGAATTATTTGACTCAGGCAGAAACCATTGAACCTTTTCTCAGGATTGAAATCATATTAATTACCATTAAGTCCTTAAGGTTCTAAATTTGGAGTTGCAATCCTCTTTGAATTCTTGTCCCAGTGTAGTGGTAGTTGCATTAACATTAGCGGGAGCTGAGCTAGATCATGAAAGTCTCACAAACTGCATTTAATCCAACACAGGGTACAGTCATACACAGTGGCTATTTTCAAGGTTTACAGCTGGTGATGTAGATTCTTTGTTGATTCTGATTTCTCAATCTCTCTATTTGTAGTAGACAACATAATCCTTTCCTTGCTTCTTCTGTAGTCACATTAAATTTGGCATTGGTCCTTATTTCAGCTATGATGATTTAGATCTTTAGTAGCAGTAGAAAACACTAATTGTGGAAGACTTTAGTAGAGTTCTGTTACTAACTTTAGCTACTCTGGAAATGCTCAGCAGATATGCAGTGGCTAAGAAATAGTTGTGTATATCTGCATAGATCCACAGAAGGTAGTGAAGTCATTCTGTAACAGCTGAGAACATGGTCCCTTGAGCCAACTCTATGCCTGATATAGCTCCACAGGAATGAATGGACACACACCGCATAAACCCATTTCCAGAGCTACAAGTTAAAAAGCGCTATCTATTGACTGCTATAACAGAACTGAAAGAGACTATTCTTTTGAATATTAGCTTACAAGGTAAAGAAAAGGATCCTGATTTGACCCTGAAGGATTAAGATCCAAGATTTTTTTTCTGATTTGCCCACCCTGTAGCATCACAGCATATAAATCATCACACACAAACACAGTCACACAAAAAGGTCTTTTATCTTTTACCTTTTCAGAAACAAATTAAAATTGTAGGGTAAACCATAAAGCCTCATCCTTATATACAAACCTGGCTGAACACCAAGTTCAAAAAGAATAGATTTAATTGTGAAAAAAAAAAAAAGAAAAAAAAAGTGCTATGAGTGGAATTGGTCTCACCGACGTCAAATTCAATTTATCTTTGCCACAGTTTATTATATTAATGGATTAAAATTGATTTATATGAAACCTGGTTAATCCAAAAATAAGCCTTAAGGAATCGATTTGTATTATGGAAGTAAGACTTGTGAGTAGAAAAAAGATCATGTATGAGAAAAGCAGTTGTAAGTAATATTCACCACTTCAGCTCCAGATTTGTGCTAGAATGCAAAAATAATGAGAACATTATTGACTAGAAACCACAGAACTTTATGCATTGAAATCAAAGTTGAGCTTCAAGAGATGTTATATTTACTCAGTCTTGTGTTTAGGGTCTTCACTTTTATTTCTCTCTGGTCTCTGTTGCAACTTATTTCACCTGTCTTTAGATATTATAAGTTAGGTACCTAGCCTAGATTGAATCAACAATCAGTGGAGAAATCTAGACATTTTGAAGTGTGATTAGGCAAGATTATTTGTCCCCTGAAGACACATTTTTCTCCCCTTATTGACTGTCAAAGCGGTTTAGATAATTGACTTTGTGTAATTTATGGTGAAATAAGAAGCCCATGTCTTTATAATCAAGAGATAGAGAGTTCCACTGCTCTTGGTTCCCTGAAGACAGTGGAGTCATCTGTTGAACAGTTGAAAAATGCGTCTTTTCTCTGAAGTTGGAAGTCCAGTAGGTTAGTCTGTGTGCTAAGTCTGCTGTGACTTTACTATATTTGCCTGTTGATTTAGAGAAATCTACATGAGTATAATAATAATAATGATATAATTAACCCTCTCTGTCCTATATTTTATGTACTTGGCTTTCTCTCTCAAGCCAAGATCACTTCAGCCACCTGTTGTTCCCCAATTGGAAAGATAAAATCCCTACTGATCGATTGATTGATTGATTCGACATTTCTGTAGCAGAAGTTGGTAGTAAAGCTCATCTTAATCCTTCTGGCTCCAGAGAAAAGAATCTTAAATACTTTTCCCCTGTGTTCCTTGCTCTAGCAAGAGCAAATGTTTCTTTCTTGGTAAAGATTAAGGCCAAAGAGGTCAACTGATTCTCCATTCCAAAACCTGTACAGAATTCCATATAATTACCAATCTATTCATGTCAACAAATTGTGTTTGACTGCTATATCCTTCCCAGAGGATAGTCTTTGTTTAAAGATATTTGGAGTTAGAAAATAGAAATTCTTAGAGTGGTTTCTTGCTAAGGTTTAACCTTATTACTCGTTTGAAAGTTCTTGATTTCAAACTGTGGGCATTGCTTCACACTATGCCTCATTTTACCAAAAAAAACCCAAAACCTTTATAATCTGATGTTTGCTCCTCCTGTGATCATACTATTCTTTCTGATAATAGATCTGACCAATTAACATTCTACACTCTAAACCATTATTCTGGACTTAGAATTTTCACAGTCCTTAACTCTATCTTATCCACCTTTTAAATTTTTTCCATTACCAGAAAAGGTAATGGTATTCCTCTGTGGACAAAAACAATACCATGTGCAGGGATAAGGGGTAAGTTTCCTACATTTCTTCTATTCATGACTGGCTTGTTTATTCATCTAGAGGCTCATTCACTTTTTTAATGCCAACAGTGTATCTTATTTTTGTTCCTACTTTATGGAACTTTTTAGAAAATCTGATTTGCAAAACACATTCTGTTACCTTCAGGCACTATCTACATTTTCATCCCTAGATATACAGCTTTTAATGCATTAGAAGTTGTATGTTTTAATCAATTCTTTTAGCAAACGATTTAGATTATTTTATATGACATGTTCCCTGTGGGTGACCTCTGTTCACAAATATTGCAGGGAGAAAGAACTAGTTAGTTAATGGACATTGGTTATTGTGATGTGTATAAATTAAGCACAGGCTGGGATATTAAAGAATCTTTCGCATGACATTCAGCAAGGCTAAGGGCCTGGTCCTGCACTTGGGTCATAATAAGAAAGTAATAACAATCCCTTGCAGCAATATAGGCTTAGGGAAGAGTACCTGGAAAACTGCCTGGCAGAAAAGATAGCCAGCTGAACACAAGCCAGCAGTGTGCCCAGGTGGCCAAGAAGGCTGATGCTCTTCTGGCATGCATCAGAGAGAGTGACTGTCCCCTAGTACTTTGAGTACTGTGTTCATTTTTGGGCCCCTCACTACAAGGATATTGAGTTGCTGGAATGCATTCAGAGTAGAGCAACAAAGTTGATGAAGAGATTAGAAAACAAGTTGTATCAAGAGCAGCTGAGGGATGGGAACTGTTTAGCATGGAAATGAGAAAGCTGAGGGAGAACTCATTGCTCTCTACAACTACCTGAAAGTAGGTTGTAGTGAGATGGGTGTCAGTCTCTTTTCTAATGTGAAAAGTGGCAGGATGCAAGGAAACAAGGCTACAGGCAGACAGGATGACAGACTGGAGAGCAGCCACATAGAAAGGAATCTGGGAGTTCTGGCTGACAGCAAGGTTGGCACCCAAAAGGGCCCTGGGGTGCATCAGGCACAGCACTGCTAGCTGGTCGAGGGGAGTGATTGTACCACTCTGCTCTGCACTCACCTTGAGCACTGTGTGTGGTTTTGGGCACCACAGTATAAGGACAGAAGACTACTAGAGAGCATTCAAAGGAGTTCTGCAAAGATGATGAAGGGTCTAGAGAGGAAATCATTTGAGGAGCAGCTGCAGTCAATTGGATTGTTCAGCCTGAAGAAGAGGAGACAGGGGAGGCCTCATGGCGGCCTGCAGCTCCCTCACAAGGGGAGCAGAGGGGCAGGGACTGAGCTCTGCTCTATGGGGACAGTGACAGGACCCAAAGGAACGGCATGGAGCTGGGATGGGGGAGGGTCAGGCTGGGTGTTAGGAAAAGGTTCTTCACCGAGAAGGTGGTCAGGCACTGGAACAGGCTGCCCAGGAAAGTGGTAACCACACTAAAAATGCTGGAGTTCAAGAAGTGTTTGTACAATGCTCTCAAACATATGGTTTGATTTTTGGGTGGTCCTGTGTAGAGCCAGGAGTTAGACTCAGTGATCCCTGTGGGTCCCTTCCAACTTGTGATATTCTATGCTCCTCTAATTCTGTGAAATAGAATTCTCCAAGCAATTAGAAGAGAAGAACGTTATCAGGAGTAGTCAACATGGACTCACCAAGGGGAAATCATGCTCAACCAAGCTAGTCCTTCTATGATGTCACCACTGTCTGGGTAGACGAGGGGAGAGCAGTGGATGTTGTGCACCTTGACTTCAGCACGGCTTTTGACACTATCTCCAACAACATCCTTGTTATGAAGCTTAGAAAGTGTGGGATGGATAAGTGGACAGTGAGGTGGATTGAGAACTGGCTGACTGGCAGATATCAGATTGTTGTGATTAGTGGTGCAGAGTCTAGTTGGAGACCTGTAACTAGCAGTGTTCCCCAGGGGTCAGTACTGAGTCTGGTCTTATTCAACATCTTCATCGTGTGTAGCAATAGGACAAGGGGCAATGGCCAAAACTGGCACACAGGAAGTTCCACACAAGCATGCATAAGAACTTCTTAATAGTGAGGGTCAAAGAGCACTAGAAAAGGCTGCCCAGAGAGGTTGTGGAGTCTCCTTCTCTGGAGATATTCAAGACCCACCTGGGCACTTTCCTACCCAACCTACCGTAGGGAACCTGCTTTTAGCAGGGGGGGCAAAGTCGATGATCTCCAGGGGTCCCTTTCAACACCTATGATTCTGTGATTCTGTGAAACAGTCTCAAGTTGTGCCAGGAGAGGTTTAGTTTGGATATCAGGAAGAATTTCTTCATGGAGAAGGTGGTCAAGTTTTGGAACATGTTGCCCAGGGAAGTGGTGAAATCCGTATCCCTGGAGGTGTATGAGAGACAAGTGCATGTGGCATTAAGGGATATGATTTAATGATGGGACTTAGTAATCCCATTTCATGTTTTGGGTTGCTTTTCGGAGTTGAGAACCTAACTCCATAATTTCTCTGTCTTGTCTTTTTGAATGCTGCAAAGAAAAGGTTGTCTGTTACGTGTGATTTTAGCTTGACTGTATTGATTATTTTTTATGTGACATATATGTATCCATATATATATATCCATATCCATATATATCCTTATATATCCATATATATATATACATATACATATACATGTATACGTATATGTGTGTATATATATATATTGGGTTTGTGGTATATATGTATACATACATATGTGTCTCTATATATATTACAGTGCTATTTATTTCATCTTGCGAATTTACACAATGTAGTCATAAATGAATCTTGTAGTTTCAGAACTACTCTGTACTCATTCACCTAACATATATGTTATAGGAATTACTCATTTAAGTATACTTCCTCAATATCACAGAAAGCACTGTAATCAAATGCTTTGTACACCATATGTCAGATTAGTATTTTATGTGTGTGTATATATACGTATATATATACACACATATGTATGCATACATATATACCACAAACCCAATATATATATACACACATATACATATACATGTATATGTATACGTAGATACATATATACATATACATATACACATACATGTATAAGTATATGTGTGTGTATATATATATATATGTATATATATAGGGTTTGTGGTTCAAAATACATATGGTATCTTGCCATAGATCTTCAGAGAAGAGTGACTGAGTTGAGAACATAAAGACAATTGATCTTACTGGTTTTAGCAAGCTAATAAAGATAGAAATTGTTATTATGTAGATGATATTATTCATATTTATGCAAGTCTGATGTTATACTAAATGGCTCTAATCATGCAGATGTCAGGCTGAAAGTTTTAATTGAATTTTAAAGCAATTTTTCACAGTGACTTGGGGAAAAGAATAATGATTAGATATTACATCTATTATTCCAAAAATTCCCTCTCTCACCATTTCTGTCATAGTCTTAAAAATATCAGAGGTAACTGGAGCCTGACCTGCACACTGTGAGTGGCAGACAGAAAAATGATAATTATATACAGAATTGTAACAGTTCCATCAGAGACATATGGCCCTGGTATTTCTTTCTGTTAGCTGGGAGCAGCAGTGCTTTATGGTTCAGTGATCTGTTGGATAATCACAAAATAAAATAAAAGATATCATTTGTTACAGAGAATAAGCCTCAATAATGCTGTTGAACTACAAAATGACTCCTCTGTAATCACTGGTTGTAACAAGATGTGAATGATCCCCATGCCATACACTGACTCTGACATCATGCTATCATTTACACTACTAAATGAATAAGCATTTGCTTTCATATGAAGACACATTACTTGTATCTCAGAAGCAGCACTGTTATAAATTTCACTTGTTATTTTATTCATATTTTTTTTTTCCCCCTTAAAAAGAGAAGTTATCTAGAAGAAACCCTCAAGAGTTTTAAAAAGCCCTCAAGATTTTTACAGAAAACCAGTAATGCCAATAGCTGATTGTGGTCTTCATTAGTGTTGCAGTGCAAATAAAATTAGCAATGGTTTGAGTTTAACCTGTATAGAAACTTAAAATAAGATATTTCAGTGGTATCACTGTAGCTGAGAATGAGTGTAGTCCTATATATCTCCTTAAATATGCAGAGCTGCCTTTACTTTCACTAAAATCAGATGCTTCTCTGAATGCAGTCTGTGGACATTATACTTTGTCTCAGAAGTATACTTTGGTCTACTTCCTCTACTTCCTCTTGTCTAAGTTTGGCCGTAGGAAAAACAGTCCAATAACTTTTTCTTCTCCCTTTAATGCAGCATCTAGACAAACTGTTTCAGTTATAAACTTGTCAGCTAGACTGTGAAAGTATTGCCTGTCACGAGTTCATAGCATTAGGAAAACAATTCCAAACACTTCATATTCATTCAGGATGAAAATCCCAATGTGAAGACGGTGTAAGACTCTGGTTGAACAGTGCAAGTCTATTCTCTGTCCCTGAGATGAACAGATATCATCTAACCATATTCATACTCATAATGAATTTTACATCCCAAGGGAAGGTCACAACATCCAAGCTATCTATGGGGACTAATCTGTGGACCATATTAATTCTTAAATAATTTCAGGAAATGGGAGAGTGCTTGCCAAGCACACCATAGACCATGCTGGCAGCTGACTACTGGTTTCCAGCGCATCTGCCAATGGCCCTCAGATTATTTAATGTATTGGGATAGGTGTAGCATGTATGTCCTGATTATATTTCTGAAGTCTTGTGTAGATTCAAGATGCACACTGCCTTTGCTGTCCTCTGCCTGTGAATGAATTTTGCCCTAATTAATTAAAAATACGAAATGGGTTTCTCAAAAGATGTTGCCAAAATTTGGTTTCACTTTTATGCATTGAAAAAAAGTATCATTTTTTTCAAAAGCAGAGTTTTTTAAGTATTAAGACTGTTTTCTCAGATATTGTAGATATCGTTTATAATTTTTGACTCTGAAGTTACAAAATTTAACAGCTGTGCAAACTAATGGTGACAGATATATAGATATATATATATTAAAGACAATATGGCATTAAAATGTTCCAAGAAGTTTATCTAGCCTCATTCTGCTGAAAATTTACAAGATCAGTATATCTGAATTTATGTCTGGAAGGGTAATTTATGTATTGATCATACAGCTATTTCAACTACATAATTTTTATTATCATTATTATTATTAACAGTAATTTCAAATTATTTGCACCAGAAACTGTAGAACTATGAATCAAGAATCCTGACAATTTTTTGGTAGACTTCTGTTTCTGAACAAATAGTTAGTAAATGCATAATTTTCCATATAAATCTTGAGACCATGAAAATAACAGCTTTGTGGTTTAACCCTGGTAGGCAGTTCAGCCCCACAGCCAGTCGCTCACTTCCCCTCAGAGGGATGGGAATGAGAATCAGAAAGGCAAAGGTGAGAAAACTCATAGGCTGAGATAAAGACAGTTTAATAGATAAAGTCAAAGCTGTATGCATAAACAAAGCAAAACAAGGAATTCATTCACTACTTTCCATCAGCAGGCAGATGTTCAGCCATCTCCAGAAAAGGAAGGCTTATCATATGTAATGGTTTCTCGGGAAGCAAACACCATCACTCCAAATGTCCCCTAATTTATCCCAATTTAATGTGTAGGGTGCCCCAGTCTCAACACGAAATTTCATAAATTCACTCATGTTCACTTACTACATCCCCGTTTGCCGTTCAGCATGATGGGAAAATCTCCCTACCAACATTCTATTGCAAATACAGGCTAAATATTGAGAAATTTCATGTATAAATGTATATTCAGATATATGTAAATTTATATGTGTGCATATTTAGATATTTGTATATGATCTTTTTCACACTTACACATGTATAAAAATATATGGTAGGTATACCTGTGTGTACAAATATATGAAAGTAAACATGTCCATCTCCACATCGTTTATAAAGACAATTATATTTGTCATTACAGTTCTCCAAAGTTTTCATAAAATGGATCCTAAGCCTATAGAAGAACTGAAATATTCTTAAGTTGTTTAGAGTTTCTTTCTTGCTTCTAAATTTAAAACTAGGCTTTTGGGGCATGAGCTGTACTTTCTCCGGGGGTGTAATTGTCATGTACATATTAATATATGCAAATAAAATTGGAGTTTCAACAGCCACTATTCCTCCAAAGGTTACATTCTCTAATTAGAGCCAAGCAATTAGCTCCAAAGTTTCCTTTTTTTTTTCTTTTCTAGAAGCCTTGCTTCTCCTTAACAGTAAAATTACATCTCAGCCATTCCTTTTTGTTTCAAGTTATGAAATAATTACAACTGTACCGTCATTTCATCTTGCCCACTAATTGCCCCCTTTTAACACAGATCATTTCAAATGGTGAGTCTTTGAGATTTTATAGCTGTCTAATATGTACATGAGTATGGGTGCGATGTTAGAACAAATTGAACTATTCTCTGCCATTCTGACACCTAAAATCCCATGTTGCTGACTGATGAGACTAAGGGACCAGCAATAACCAAGTCTCCAGGCTTAATATTCCTTTTTTTTTTTTTTTTTTTGATACCTCAGTTTGATGTAGGAATAGTGTGACCCACAGAGTGCACTCAAAGACAGATGAATAGTTGAACATTTTTTCCTCCTCTAGTATGAGATCTTAAATTTTAAAATAAACTGTATTTGACCTTAGCACGACTTTTTGATTCCTTTTTGTAAATGAATCAACAATGATCAAATGAAAAAGGTCAGAGGGTGAGAACAGCAAAGTGATTCATGTAACTTTGAATGATTCATGGTATGCGATCATTTTTATCATAAAAAAGAGTAAACAAAATCAATGGAACGTGCCTGTCAGTTCTTTGTCTGAAATGAGAACCCACATCCACAACACATAACTGGAGGGAAAAAGAGTCCATTTGCCCAGCCTCTCTCAGCAGTCTGCAGGGAGATACAAGCAACTCCAGAGGGTAAGTCATCACCTCCAAGATACACGCTTCCCTCCAGTGTGCTGCTCTCTTTCTCCACTGATTATTTGGGGAGCTTACAGTCAGCAAGCCTGTAATATAGATCACTCAGTTAAGTGCCTAAAAATGCTAAATACCCAAGCAAAGGAATAAAAGTGAATTTCTTGTGTGCCGCTTAGGCAGACAAAAATCATTGCAAGTTCTCCATTTTCAGATAGATGCAAATAGTGTGATAGAAGTGGATTTTAATCTACTATGTCAGCTCATGGATGTCCCATGCACAGACTGGGTGGTCACCCATTTCCTGATAAAGAAACATAATATCTACCCAAACAAGGCAAGGGAAAAAGGAGGGGGAAAGGCCCAAAAAGAGCTGTAACAAAGTTCAAATAATGAAGATATTGAATCACAGAATCATAGAATCACAGAATATCCCAAGTTGGAAGGGACCCATAAGGATCATCGAGTCCAACTCCTGGCACCGCACAGGTCTACCCAAAAGTTTAGACCATGTGACTAAGTGCACAGTCCAATCGCTTCTTAAACTCCGACAGGCTTCGTGCAGTGACTACTTCACTGGGGAGCCTGTTCCAGTGTGTGACAACCCTCTCAGTGAAGAACCTCTTCCTGATGTCTAGCCTAAACCCCCCCTGCCTCAGCTTGACACCATTCCCATGGGTCCTATCACTGGTGACTAAAAAGAATAGATTGGCGCCTTCCCCTCCACTCCCCGTCGTGAGGAAGCTGTAGACCACGATGAGGTCTCCCCTCAGCCTCCTCTTTTCCAGGCTGAACAGTCCAAGTGACCTCAGCCACTCCTCATACATCTTGCCCTCTAGGCCCTTCACCATTTTGTAGCCCTTCTCTGGACACTCTCCAACAGTTTTATGTCCTTTTTGTACTGTGGTACCCAGAACTGCACACAATACTTGAGGTGAGGCCACACCAGTGCAGAGCAGAGTGGGACAATCACTATCAGTTCCGTGCTTGATGCATCCCAGGATACGGTTGGCCCTCCTGGCTGCCAAGGCACACTGCTGGCTCATGTTCAACTTGCTATCAACCATAACCCCCAGATCCCTCTCTGCAGGGCTGCTCTCCAGCGTCTCGTTGCCCAGTCTGTACACATAGCCAGGGTTGCCCTGTCCCAGGTGCAGGACCCAGCACATGCTCTTGTTAAACTCCATGCGGTTGGTGATCGCCCAGCTCTCCAATCTGTCCAGATCTCTCTGCAAGGCCTTTCCACCCTCAACAGAGTCCACAGCTCCTCCAAGTTTAGTGTCATATTGCATATGTTTATTGCATTTATAGGCAAATAAGCCAAGGACCTATCAGGTCGTACTGGCTCAGAAAGAGGACCCAGGTGTTCACAGTGATCTGAAGAAGCAGCAGGAGAAAGCAAGCTGACAGAGCTAGAAGGAGCTGAGAAGGCTGGGAGCCCTTGGGAATAGAAAGGCAGAGTACCTAGGGAGAAAGAGAGCACAGTGTCGCCAAGATGTCTCATTACTTCTGTTCAGAGATACAATGACGATCAGGAAAGGCTGAAGGACAATTTCACAATTAGCCATTTTTTCCTCATTTTTCCTTAAGGGGAGGAGGAGAAAAGGGGGAAACAAAGGAAAGAAAATAAACTCCAACCTGTTAATTTATATTATACACCAACCCTTCCTTAGGGCTGTGCCTTAGGGGACAATCTTGCCCCTACTGATTATTATAACCATTTTAAGCTTATTCCCACTTTCAGTACATTGGTATATTTATACATATGCATACAGACTAGACATGATGGCAACTGTATTTTTTTTTTAATTCAAAGAAATAAACACTGTGAGCACCATCAAGCACTCATAACCTGTCCTGGTTTCAGGTAGGACAGAGTTAATTTTCCTCCTAGTAGCTGGCAGGGTGCTATGTTTTGGATTAGAATGAGAGGAGCGCTGATAACATGCTGATGTTTTAATTGTTGTAGAGCAGTGCTTACACCAAGCCAAGGACTTTTCAGCTTCTCGCTCTGTCCTGCTAGTGAGCAGGCTAGGGATGCAGCAGGAGCTGGGAGGGGACAGACCCAGGACAGCTGACCCAAACTGGCCAAAGGGGTATTCCATACCATCTGACGTCATGCTGAACAATATATAGGGGTGGCTAGCCGGGGTGGGGGGCCGGCTGCTCGGGGATAGGCTGGGCATCGGTCAACGGGTGGTGAGCAATTGCATTGTGCATCACTTATTTTGTACACATTATTACTATTAATACTATTATTATTATTATTATTATTATTATTATTATTATTATTATTATTGTTATTCTTTTCCCTGTCTTAATAAACTGTCTTTATCTCAACTCACAGACTTCACTTTCCCGTTTCTCTCCCCCATCCCGGAGAGGGAGGGGGGAGGGTGAGCAAACGGCTGTGTGGTGTTTGGCTGCCAGCCGGGCTAAACCACAACATATGACAACAAAAGTGGCAGCATCAACCACTGCCAGGATCATGGATCCACCTACCTGCCTGCCTGTATAGGGACAAAGGCTCTGCCTTGGATATTTCACAACCTAAAGCCTTACCTCCTTGAAACCTACTTGTGGTGGACTGATTTCATCTTAACGTTGCACTGTTGACAAAAACAGGAGTATGCAAACAGGAGAATATATCTCTCTCTTTGGAAGGTGGCTCTTCAGCAAAGATTTAAGTTGTTTCCCTCAAGAAGATGATTCCACGAGAGAGGTTGCAATCATTCCTCTTTAAAGATAATAATTTATTTAGAAGATTGTCAGAATCATTGCATGGAGAAGCAGGTTTAGGTGTGGCTACAGAATTGATCTGGGGGCTAAAGTGTACTTTAGCATCTCACTGTCATGTGAGAATAAATGCTTTTGTCCCTGCAAAAGAGGGTACACAAGTAGAAAGTGTCTAAATGTCATGCTTCTGGATGTATTTCCAAGAGCTGGGAGATGAAGCGTCTTCATGAAGCAATGGCTCCTACCTCTTCCCTTGACGGAAAACCACCAGGAACTCTCGTCCTACAGACAGTCATGGCACCAATGCTTGGCCACTTGACAATTTCTTGCCTTTTGTGAGACACAGCAGCGCCCAGTTATGATATTGTCTACTAGTGCACTTAGTCTCTAATTCGGGAAAAGAAAGCTATAAACAACTAATTTCTTTCAAAGATTCACAAGCCTTAATCCACAGCTTGTTCTACAGGAAACCAGACTCAGCTGACACAGCCCCCAAAGCTACGTTGTGTCAACCATGAACCTGCTGATGTTGGCTGGGGGCAGGGAATGGATTACATGGCCTCTTGAGATCTCTCCCAGCCTTGTTTCTACACCTTTACAAAAGGAGCGTCAGGAGATGGGTTTATTCAGTTCAACCACAAGGGATCTTCCCTCATCAGGTTTCTGTGGAGCCAAGGTGCAGCGCAAAGCTGTCATCCCTTTGGGTAATGCACAGGGGGCAGGGACAAGGCAAACACCATCTGCTCTTTCTCCTTGGCACTGTGTCTTCACAGATTCTGGGAGGTGCATTTGTACCTCCATGTGGAGTTAAATCAAGATCTCACTCATCAAAGATATTGTAATAGTCGGCCAGAAATCTAATATAAATGTCAAGCAGTTGTTCTCTGAAATATCATAGGCGTTGTTTGCCATATTGCTGCCTTTACCTTTCTCATGTGTATTTAGTTAGAACTGGTTAAAAAGTGTTCCAAAAGAATATGGGAGAATGCTGACTTGACAAAATGAAACTTTCTTCAAGAACATGACAATTTTGTCAAAATTTTCAGGGGAAAGTATTCAAACATTTGGTTTCTTGAAAAAAGAAAAAGAAAAGGTCAGGGTCCTTCAATTCCACTTTGTCATGTATTATAGATTATATGATGCAAGCATACTTAGAAGGCAATATAAATGCCAGAACAACAGGTTAGTATGAAAATCTCAGAAGTTCTCTAAACAAAATATTAAAAAATATATATTTTTTTGTTTTTAAAAAACAGCAAATTTCAGAATCTCAGAATTTATTTAAATAAATAAATAAGTAAATAAATAATCCAATTTTTGTCCAGAAAGTGCTGAAAGTCAGTATATCAGGATAACATTCTGCAGAGGTAAATTTTGAATTTGAAGGCCACCTACATTTTTCTCAGTGCTAAGCTAGAGAAATCCTGTAACTTGATAAAATTCTTCACATCTAGACCCTGGATACATAAAACATGACTTCAGACTGAAAAGTTCTATTTGTCTATTCAGGTGAATAGTAGTCACATCTTGGAAGAAGCTACACTATTATAATATTTCTCAGATCATTTAAGCAATTCTGAAATTCTTTGAATTCCACTTTTGCTCATACCCAGCAGTGTTCCTATGTGATCACTTTGATACCACCCTCACAGGAGCATCCCCTGAGACAGCCAAACTGGTGCATGTTTTCAGATTACCAGTTTAACAACTCAGACACACACTTCCTTAAGTAGAGATACACTTTCTTTTGAGAACAGTGGTAGTGCCCATCTTATAATATAATAACCCAATGGTTAGAGCTCAGGCACACATGGGAAAGAGGGCCATCTTCCTTCTCAAGGACACACATTCATTTGCTCTTTAGTCACAAAAGAAACCATAGCATCTGGTGGGTTAAAGCATCTGCTCCCTTGGCTCATTTTTTTATTTCAGATGGTGACTTTTTCAAACCACAGAAATATTTTTGGTATAAAGACAGAAACACCAAGATCTCTTAGTGAATTCTCATTGGAGAGTAGCAACCTGCATGACTCACCTCAAGCCAAGAAGGAAAGAAAACACAGGTTTCTTACTTTGGATGGAAGACTACATCCGGCAGACTACTAAGACTACTATATAAAAGATGAGTTGAAGCACCCGTACACGTTAAAATGGAAGACACCACCCTCTTTCTAAACACTGAAAAATAAATCTCTCTGGAGAAGACTGTGGACTGTAAAAGAACATGCTTAACTCTAGCTCTGTATGGTGGATGACCTCTGGGACCAACAGGATTTGAGAGATGCCCTTGCACACCTCCTCATTAACAGATGGTACTAAGGTGCACAATCATCCCCAGTCAATATATAGGGAACAAAACATATAGGACATGATTATGGAGAGTTCTGCATGCTCAGTACTGACAAGGCTGGTGTCCATACTATACTGGACATGGCTGTTCTCCACATGCCTTCAGATGCTGCCTCTTCTGCCCACACTACCTGTAGTGGTATAGGAAATTCATTGGTTTGGTGACATGACTCAAATGACATTTAACCTCTATGTTAGTTAAGAGTTTATTGCCTGTTGTGGTGGATGCCTTCAGAGTAGTGGGGCTATTTCTCCAGTCATGCTGCTCATATTCTGTTATACTAGAAACTTCAGTAGAGTTCCTCTCCTCATTTACATTGCATTGTAGGAGTTTAAAGCCACTTTGAAGAAGCGAGGCTACAGAAAGGATTTGGAAGATGAGAGAATGGACTGAGTCTATCAGTCCCTTCATTCTTTAGATTTGAAGGGCATGTGAGATCAGTATTCAGCAGAGCCAAAATATAGTCACAGTTTTTCGATGCATCCATTTATGAATTACGAAACACACAGAGAAGTTGATGCCTTCCCCACCCCTCCCTCCCCCCCCCCGCTGACTACTGGACAGACTTCATAGCTGATACAAAACTTGGATAAATTATCTTAGTTTATCTTACACTAATGAAGCCTTGACAGTTTACACAAGCTGTTCACAGATGTCAGTCGCTTGCAAACACTGCCATTGTAAGCCAAATTTTAACGGGTGACCTATTGATTAAAGTCTTGTGCATTTCTCCTGTCCTGTTCCTAATGCCTCTATCAAAACTGTTTTGAAGAGAGCATTTTTTGAAGCACGCAGCATTAGGTCCCAGTGAAAAGAAGGCCAAGTCTTTAAAATGAAGCTTTTAGAGATCTAATAAGGATTTCTATTTCAGTAATTTTGCTTGATTAAACTTCTTTGGTTCTTACCAAAACATAAGTTACAGTAGATTGTGGCAACAATATTGAAGACTACCTTGGAAATTGTGTCAGATCTTTGACCAGCAAGCTCTTGAATTGGTTTCATTCCTATTAAACTAACGGATACAGCTTTGTGTCTGCAGGAGATGTTTTGTTCCTCTTGACATTGCATGTTTCAGGACCCCTGCTGAGGCATTCTCTCCAGTTTTATTGTTTACAGTTTACGTGTTACTACTGGGCTGTCAGTTGGAGGTATGGGCTGGGTTAGACTGCATTGTCATGTAAATGACATCCAGATTTACATATTACCCCAGACTAATATTCATTGTGATGTCTCAGTAAAGGTATCTTTGATGGACAATAATTTTTCCAAGACTACAGTCTTCTTTGAAAATGCAAATTAAACAGAAGCCCCTTTAATAGGATTTCAATAGACTTTAAATGTTGTCAGCTGTTCAACTGCATTGTGGTGTTCCAGGGTCAGGTTCTTCCATCCAGACTTACGTTGGCGATTAGTGACTGCTCTGCAAATAACCTACTTACAGATTAAAAACTTCTACTTAGAGTGAGCCCAGGTGCTAGACCCTCATCCTACTGAACAAACACTGAAGAAGGATAGAGAATTTTGGTGAATTTTTCAAGTAGTATAAATATATTGTTTAAGAAATAGCAATCGACCTATTATAGCTCACAAAAAGTTCAATCAAAACATTTTCTTCAGTGCAATGTACAATAAAGGATATTTGAACTTTGTAAAGGAAGGCTGATGAAGATATGATATTCAATGTTCTCTACACTAGCAAATGCCAACCCCCGTCCTTTTCATGGGATGTAAATGGATCCTAACAAAACTCTCCCTGTATTACTGCAAACAGACTCAGACAGGATCTTATATATCACCCATTTTCAGGAACTTCATTTAGTAGCAATAAGCACCAGGAGGGCTTAAGAAGACACAGTTCTATTAAAGATTTCATTTCACCAGGAACTCTACCCATCATCCAGACTCCATACCAGAGGAATGTTCTCACTTGTATTTCCTTCTTTTAGCCACAGTTTCGCAGTGACCATGCAGTTCTTGACATAAAGGCTCCCACACTTACTTAAGAGGATTAGTCAGGTTTCCAAGCAGGGAGTTAGTTTTGTTTGAGCAGCTGGGATAAATGTATTGCTGGCCACTGTGTTTGAATAAGACTGCCATATTTTTCTCTGAGATTTCAAGAAAAATGACTGCTTATACTGTAGAGTCAGTGCAATACATTGAACATGAAAGAAAATGCCATGAACATGTACTGACTTCTGTAGAGTACATGAATAGGAAATTCAGTGTGACAGGAAAACGTAAGACCCATTTCACTTGGGCTCAATACAAGAAATGAGACAGATGAAAACATCTAGTAAATGTTCTCTGTTCTGAAACTCCATCTAAATAAAATTATCATGTATGAAGACAGGACATCTCTTATGTATACTCTTGTGGAGTACAGGATAACCTTTGACTGACTCAATTAAAATTCTAAAATGTATACAGTTATATTTGATCTAATGACTCCAAATTTTGATAATAAGCAAAAGAGAAGAAAAGATATTTCTAAGGTGTTATTAATTTCCCTCTAATGCTAAAATCAAGAATAAACTGTCCTTGAAAGTTTTTCTTTCTTTCTTTCTTTCTTTCTTTCTTTTTCTTTCTTTCTTTCTTTCTTTCTTTCTTTCTTTCTTTCTTTCTTTCTTTCTTTCTTTCTTTCTTTCTTTCTTTCTTTTTCCTTTCTTTCTTTCTTTCCTTCCTTCCTTCCTTCCTTCCTTCCTTCTTCCTTCCTTCCTTCCTTCCTTCCTTCCTTCCTTCCTTTCTTTCTTTCTCTCCTTCTCCTGTGTGCTTGATTTCTGTCCATCTGTCTTTCATGAGATCATAAGGTAAAGTGCACAGATGTAATTGTCTACACTGTAGATGTGCCATTAAAAAATACAGATTTCTCTGAGAGGATTAAGGACATGTTATATGCCCTTTCTCTCCACACAGCAGCAATGATTGCCTACTGGATGAAATCCTGTCTTTGCAGAAGAGAGAGATGAAACTATTGTGGATTTTAAGAACATGAAGATTTCAACTATAACCATTAACTGAACCATTAAGTGAACTGAAAGCAAAAGCAATATTTCTGGGTATACAAAACTGGTGAAACAAGCAAACAATACAAACAAAACTTACAGCCTTTGATATAGCTTTATCAATTACTAGCATAACTTATTATTTTCTTTGGCTTCATTAGTCTATAACTAATTTGAGTAGGTTCAAGCTTGCTCTCTCTCATTCCCAATTAACCCAGTGGCAATTATCACTGGCTTTAGTCTTTAATATCTAAGAAATCTCTTTTACCTCTTGAAAGAAGCTTTTGAAATCTGAAAATGCCAAACCAGCTAATGTTTTATTTAAGCATAGAAAATGAACTTTAGGTTATTCCCCTTGCCATAGGTTAACTAATTATTTATGAAATAGGGAAATGAGTAAGAGAGAAAGAGAGAAGGAGAAAGAGAAAGAAAGAGAGTGAGAAGAGGAAGTTTAATATCCAAAACCAGCTCAATTTTGCACCCTAACTTGTACATTAAAAAGTTTGTGTCCTTTGTTTTGACATTCAGTGTACCCTCAATAATTGATACTGTTAATTTTGATCTGCATAGCTACATCTATATTAATAAATTTATACCTATTCTATGAAGTTTAGCATTCTCTGACCCAGGATTTGGCCGACACATTCTGCCCATATCCTTAGTACTGAAACAAAACAAACAGCTTAGTGGGAACAGTTCTTCGTCCTTTAAAATCTCAAGGACTCTTGGGAATTTTCTAGGTTAGTGCCACTTAGCCTAAGCCAAAAGTGTTCAAGGGTCTTTGCTAGCAATTGACCTGTATGGATCAAGTTTCAGTGCTGGTTCACAAGTGTTATCAGTGTTTAATTTCTTACAAAGTCATAACTGTCATGTCTGATGTCAGCATAATAGTAAACTTAGAATTTGGCCTGATTTTTCTTAGGACATCAGTGAAATTTCCATTGACTTGGTTAGATGATGTCCATCTCTAAACGTCCTGCTAGAACATAATAATTTTACACCATAAACAATTTGACTGAAACAAAAGGTATATTTTTGTTTTAAACCTGCATTCTACTGAAACTACCTGAAAGGAAGCTGTGAAGAGCTGGGGGTCAGCCTCTTCTCACAGATAACGAGTGATAAGACAAGAGGGAGTGGCCTCAGTTTGCGCCGGGGGGGGGGGGGGGGGGGTGGTGGTGGTTCAGATTAGAAATTAGGAGACATTTCTTCTCAGAAAGAGCAGTCAGGCATCGGAATGGGTTCCCCAGGGAGGTGCTGGAGTCACCATCTCTGAGGGTGTTTAAGGAAAGGTTGGACATGGTGCTTAGGGACATGGTTTAGTGGGCAATATTGATGGTAGGGAAATGGTTGAGCCAGATGACCTTGGAGGTCTTTTCCAGCCTTAATGATTCTATGATCCATATGGGCCCAGGGTCTCCTCCAGGGGGAAGAGGCAGGGGGGAGGGGAAAAGGGGGCAGGCAGGGTGGGAAGGAAGGTCAATGTTTTGTAGCCAAAATGTCATTTACAGGTATGGACAGGTGAAAATTCTTGAAGTTCTTGCAAGGGAATATATGTTTACTTGGGCTTGAATTTAGATGGAGAAAAACACTATTTCATATATATTTAGATCATACTTGACTTAAACAGATAACCTACCTTATTTCTTTTTTACCCTTCTCATGTCAATACAAAGTGCTGTAAAGGCATTCAGACTATAGATTATTGTTTGGGGAATAAGGTCAGCAATAGGTGTGAAAAAAATGTAAACCAAAGTGAAGGGTGATATTGTGACAAGGGAGAGAAAAACAACACAGATATAAAATGTATCAGGAAAGAAGTTAAACAGTAGGCAGAAACTACTTTTATTTGTGTTCTTCCATGACAAAGACAATTAAAAGTAGTCAATTTGTTATAATGATTTTGTAATATACAAGGACAATTTCAGTAAAAAGAGATGAGGAGCTCAGCAAAGAAGAAGCCGAAATGAAAAGTGAAGAAACTTTGAGGAATCCCCTTCGTCTTCTGGCTGGCACCCTGCTCAGAAAAGTCATGAGCACGAAGTTATTTATCTCGTAGAAACTGGACATTGTTTTGTCATTCTATTCTATTTAATACTGCAATAAAACAGAGCAGTCTGGATAACTGGAATGATTTCTAATCACCTCTTCTACTGTCTCACCAACTAAACTTGCTGATATAGCAATCTAACCTGTATCTGTTGAAGACAGATGGGTCTTTATTTGTAAATGCAATCAGCTGAAGATTACTGCCCCCACAGTCCCGCTACCAGAAGGCAGTGTATGAATATATCCTAATCTGTGTCACAGCAAAGCCAGTCAAATGGGCTAAAAAGCATATTTGTCATGATTTAACTGGAGGACAGTCTACATTACACTGAAGTAGATGAGAAATATTCACAAGTTCCTTTCCTGTAAAGAAGTAACCTCCAATTAGGATCACTGATACAGCAGCCTATATGTGACAAGGCTTAAAATTGCACTTATTATCCATAAAATGAACACAAGACTGGGGTCCAAATGTGAGATCCTGTGTCGCTTATTAGGGTTTAAGTTTTCCTTCTCAAGGATCATAGCCATTTCCATGTATAAGTAGGAAGAAAGAAATTTTGAAAACATGAATAACTTGGTGCCAGGAAAAAAATATTCAAAAAGCAGAAGTCAATCACAGGAGTGCATGGATATTTAATCACCACTTGAAGGAAAAATAATCACATCTTTTTATGACCTAACCTTTTCAACAGTTCCACTACACTGAATGACACACAAAGTATTATAGAAATCAACAGAATACAATTTAAAAACAAAAACAAAAAAAAACGAAAAAGAAAAACGAAAACAAAACAGTAAAACATCTCAAGCACAGCAGGTGTTGCAATAGAAAGATTCATGAAAACAATGTGTTTTACTCAAGTCATTCAGTGGGAATGCATTTAGATTACTTGATGAGAAGAACACTGAAAATATCTTTCAGTGACAAGCTGTCAGTCATCTGTGCTGAAGGGGATGTGACTGATGTACCTAGCTGTCATGGACTAGTTTCTTCCCATAAGAAGAAGAGAGAAATAAGGACATGCATCCATGGTCTATTTTTTGGGCAGAGGAAGAATACATTGTACTTTGTGCTGATTTTCTGGCAGCTACCAACAAGGCCTTGAGTATTTGTTTCATTGGTTTAAATTTTAGCTGCTTCTGTTACTGTTGGTGCTGGTTGGCTACGGGCCACCAAGAAGTCCTTAAATACTAGGAATAAGTAAGTACACAAGCTAAAATGGATTTTAACCCACATATAAGGGTAATATAACATCAATTTTCTCAGTTCCTTCAGCTTCTAGATGATGTTAAGTAGGCATATCATCATATTCTAGATGATGTTAAGTAGGCATAGCTGGTGTACCACCATACAGTAGGTTGGGAATGGTCCACGTGCAATTTAACTATATATAGCTTCTTAAAAAGAATAGGAATCAGAATCAAAAATTGTTTGGGTTGAAAAGGACTTTAAAGATCATCTACTTCCAACCCCTCTGGGACACCTCCCACTAGGCCAGGTTGCTCAAAGCCCCATTCCACCTAGCCTTTCCCAGCAATCTATAGCTGCTGGAAAAACAAATAAACAAAAAACAAACAAACAAACAAACAAAAACCACAGTAGAATAAATTTCAATGACAATTTCAAAACCTACATGGAATTTTAGCTTAGCAAACAAGCTCTTTCTTCAAGAAGAAAAGTATTGTCAGGAATATTGTTCAAAATAATTGTTTGAAATGAAACAATTTCTACTTTTCTGCTCCCTAAGCTTGACTTTTGTCTTGGGAAACAGCTCCGTTACCTATCCATGTCATGGAGACAGATGGACAATTAGGGAGCCAAGTGAAACCTCTTCAAAGAAAGTTTCAAAGTAATGTGTTCCCTCCCTAGAGTGGTTCTTTGAATCAGAGTCCTCTTCTTGTGCTGCTCACACTAACTAGGTCTAAACTGCATTTCAGGCTCAGAGAGCTAACAGAACCATGTGGGCACCTGTAGACATGCTACAGGCATCCTGCAGGCAGCAATCCACAACATTAGAGCTGGGTCAGACAGCATGCTCTGCCTGATGTGGCTTCCTGCCTTACACCCTCAGGCAAACCTCTGAAAATTCTTCTCTCCAAGGGCTTCAAGCACCTGAACCAGGTAAAGTGCGGTGAGAGGAAAGCTGAAGATCATCTGATGCGGGGAGAAGCTACAGAGCTATGTTGCAAACAAGGAGGTGTGCATTAAAGGAGATACCTGGAGGAAAAGGTCCCATCAGCTTCTAACTCCTCTCAGCTTGCATCCTCTCAGGTGGCGTCCTCTGCCTTCAGTTCATGACCCTATAATCCAGACACTGCTTCTCAGATCACCAGTCAAGCTAACTAGCTGCCATTTAACACACCAGCCATGGAGCAGATGAGGTGTGTTAGTACTGTGATGTAAATAACCAGCAAAGAAAATATGCATCAGGAAACAATCTTTGAATGAGACATTGGTAGCTGGAGTAAAGACAGAATAAATATCAGAAGCATAACAATACTTTCAGCTGAATCACTTTTCCCTCTGTAACAAACAATCTTGTCAAACGAAAACACGATAAGAGTCTGCATCAAATTCATTTTTCAGCTTTATAATTATGAAGAGATAATTTTAGTGTATACTTCCCATAGAAGTAAAATAAGAAAGAAGAAATTGTTTTTAAAGACTATTTACTACTGAAAAGGAGAGAATTAAAAATGTCAGATAAAATTATCTCTTCAGATTAGTTAATTCTGCACACACACACAAACACACTTTCTAATATTGTGTCCTTTTACATTCTAAACAATAAACAGATACATTCTGATGTTTCCATTTTAGTGTTGTATATACTTACATACATTATATATTTTTCAACACTGATATCAAATGGAAAATTTCAATGACTTAGAAAATGTTATCCTGCATCAATCACATTTTATGCACTATTTTTGTGAGAGAGAGCAACTTTTTGCTCAGGCAGACAATGAGAGTACAAGGGGGAATGGTTTTAAACTAAAAGAGGGCAGATTTAGATTAGAGGTTAGGAGGAAATTCTTCACTTAGAGGGTGGTAAGGCACTGGAACAGATTGCCCAGAGAGGCTGTGGATGCCCCATCCCTGGAGGGGTTCAAGGTCAGGTTGGATGAGGCCCTGGGCTACCTGATCTAGCGGGTAGCATCCCTGCCCATGGCAGTGGGGTTGGAGTTAGATGATCTTTAAGGTCCCTTCCAATCCAAGCCATTCTACGATTCAGTGACTCTATGCGCATCTATGCCCAAGTTATACCATAGCTTCTGGATAGAAAACCACTTCAGCCATAAAGCTGTAATGATTTCCCATTTCCTCCTCTCAGTTGCCCTTCACTCCCACCACTCTACTACAGGCTGCTTTTTCCACATGTGCATTGGCACTAATGTTCATGGTCTTAAAAAAGAAAGAGTAATCTGTGTTTCTCCTTGGGCTATATTTCTTCGGGCTTAAAGAACTAAATCCTTCCAGTAACAATTGAGACGAGAAAAAGACATGGAACCATGAAGCCAGGAGAAAGGATGAGGTGAAAGTGGCAGGACTGGGACCATCTCTGTAAGAAAGCAACAAACTATGATATCCTCTTTGCTTTTTTATCTAAGCATACCCATGAAAACGCAGCAGGTGAAGGGTAGGGGAAAATTCTTGGCTAAGTAGGTCTTTAAATAGAGATGTCTAAGTATCGCAAAATCAAAACCTTGGACTGAACTTGATTTTCAAACTGACCCTTGGCTTCAGTAAGGCTATGTTAGTCCTAGGAATAAAATAGTGCCAGGACATATCCTTCATCCCTGAGATTAAACGTCCAAGTCTTGTTATATTCCAGTAGCCTAAACATACATATTTATACTTTTGCATGCTTAAGAACCCATTCCTTTTTTGTTGGCTGTTTGTGATTTTTTCCAGCGTGATTATTAAGTGTTAGTGGAATTATTTTGATGAATAATTTTCAGACATTTCGTTGCTCATGAGCTGTTTGCTGCAACTATTTGATGTTTGTTATTCACAGTGTATGATTAGCTGTGCAATTCATGTATAATTCTTTCTGATTCTTCCTTCGAAGATTTTTTTTTAAAGCAGACCGTGAATAATGTTGTCTCTTACAAATGTTCGGAAGAATATTCTGTTGTACAAACATTTTTGAGAACATCAGGATTCATGAATGATTACACAAATTCTCACTCCATGTCCATATGAGCACTCACAAAACTTTCATTGTTTCTGGATCTTCTGGTACATTTAGAGCTTCTTTCTTGATAACCCATGACGGTGTATTCTATTCTCTACTACAGTCAAAAGAAAAAGGGCACAATGATCCCCTTTCTAAATTAACCATAAAACTTTTCTCCTTATGAAAATATCTATAAATTAGAGTTTTTAGTAGTTCTACCACTATTTTTTTAGGGCAAAGTTTGCTTGCTTCTTCTATTAATTGGAACAGCTGAATGCTACGCTAGTCACAAAGCTTTCTTAATTAATTGTATTTTCCTCCGCTATTTACTATCCTTTGATTTTTCTCCCACTAAGACCTCTGTAAAAAAAAAATATATATATATTTATATATATGTTTTGACTGAGTTTCTTTTTATTCTTTATGTTGTGGTTTTTTATTTCATGTTCTCATGAACTCTCAAAGGGAAAAGCACTTCTTGATACTACCCGAATTAACCCTTGAAATGAGAGTCTATATGAAGGAGCAAATATTTCAGGTCTAGCTTCAAGCCCATGAATTCTCCCCACTGATACATCAGTGTTACTTTGGTAGCATATTCAGTGAACACTTACACGGACTTTGACGAAGTTAAGTGTGTGATCCCCAGGAGACAAGGATGCATACTGCTATTACTGATTCATGAAAAGGAAAAAGGAAGGTAAAAGTAAACCTTGTCAGTCAGTGAGGTGTGTGATTGCTGTTTAGGATTAGGAATTAGTACAAAATTCTTCTTTCCTGAGACAATGATTGTGCAGGCACAGAAGCTCCAAGAGGACAGAAAAAAGATAGAGGAGCTGGGGTGGGGTGGGGGGTGGGGTGGGGGGTGGGGGAAGGCTTCTCCAAATTTGAGAATCAATTTAACAATCCCCAGCAGATTTAGCAAGACCTAAACTGAAACCAAAGGATTTAAAGTTACTATTCCAGGAACATATCCCCATTCTACTGCCTCTGGTAAAAGAACAGCAAGCTGCAGCCCAGGACTACCGCTGACAGCTAGGTTGGCAAATTCCTCAGTCACAACAACTAAATTTGACAGGGATCATAAGTCAGAGTCTTTAGCAAGTCCGCTTTCCCTTTTCTCCAGAGAGAAGCTCATGCTCTTCTCCTACTTGCTGCAGTTTGAACCACTATCAGATCACCATCACCACCTGAAGTACAGGTGACATCTAGGCATTTTTTTTTCCTTCTCTTGCTGTGAACATTCCTACAGGAAAGAAAGAAAAGTTCTTAGTTCTTACATTTTTCATCTCCCCTTGTTGGAAACATAGTCACAAAGACCAGAAGCGCCCAAGATTTAAAAAGAAAAAAAAAAAAAAAAAAAAAAGGTTAAAGTTTCCATTTGATAGGTTAATTTTTGAGTGATAAGCTCTCCTTGCACTCATTAATTCATCCCTATAGATTTATACAAAAATAAAAATAAATAAAATCCAGCTAAAACTGCACTCCCGCCCTTGATCTCATTGCAGTCTACAACTTCCTTGCGAGGGGGAGTGGAGGGGGAAGGCGCTGACCTATTCTCAGTAGTCACCAGTGATAGGACCCATAGGAATGGTGTCAAGCTGAGGCAGGGGGGGTTTAGGCTAGACATCAGGAAGAGGTTCTTCACTGAGAGGGTTGTCACACACTGGAACAGGCTCCCCAGTGAAGTAGTCACTGCACGAAGCCTGTCGGAGTTTAAGAAGCGATTGGACTGTGCACTTAGTCACATGGTCTAAACTTTTGGGTAGACCTGTGCGGTGCCAGGAGTTGGACTCGATGATCCTTATGGGTCCCTTCCAACTTGGGATATTCTATGATTCTATGATTCTATGATACTATGATTTGTGACAGAACAAAATTGAACTTAAAATTGTGAGCCATTAAATTGCTACCAACATTGAAAAGGCTTGTTTTAATAGCAGTGTGATTTGGGAGACATCAGAGAGCTCCATGAACCATATATTCCCATTGCAACACACCAATAAATACATTTTCATTGCTCTTTGCAGCTGGTTCTATGCATCCAAAGATCCCTTCTTACTTTTTGCTCTGCAAAGTCTATCCCAGACAGCCAGTGAGGATTCATGCTAGAAATGTAAATCTCTGCCACATACTGCAGAAGAGTCACCTACTGAGTAGAACATAAACTGGAAATATCATTATCTCTTCTTCACTTAGAGAAAATATAATAGGTTAAACAGCGACAATTTGTACACACAGTACATTTCAGTGTACTCTGCAGCATGCAAGCTAAGGTGAGCAGACTGACACACAATACACACAAAAGTAGAACACCCTTAAAAGTCTAGAGCAAAGAGAGGGAAAACTCTGAAAATCAAGATCAAACCAGGACTGAAACTTAAAACAGATAAAGAACACTTCAGCATAAAGTGCAGTTTTGACAGCAAGTCTGCTGTGAGGGGAGGAAAAGAAGAAAACTGATTCTCTGTGTTGAGCAGAGCAGGAGTTAAAATGATGAATAATCCTAATGAATAACCCCTGGAGGGGGGCTGTGCGGTAGTAAACCAGATTTGTGTAATCGGTTCTCATTTAAGTTCTGCTGCTAGTTTAAAGATATTGAATGAATTACTGTGATCCCTAATGAGACAAGCCTGTTTTTCTTGAGATAATTGATATAGTAGCTCACAGTAAATAATAGTGACTTTATATATTGCCAGTGCTAAATGCTGTAAAGTTTAAAGTGTTTTCATCAGTCAGGAAAAAAAGGGAGTAGGGGAGGGCAGACCTCTTTTTCTATGCATAAACAAACATAAGAATTGATTGAATTCAGAACGTTTGTTTTTTATGAAGGAAAAAAAAAAAGTACTAGCTAAAAATATTCTCCCCTGGAAGTTCTGTAGATCCTACAGAATAAATGTTGTAAACAAACTTTGTTCCATGACTTTGAAGTCTTCCTAACCAGTTTCCCCCAACTTACAAAAATTAGACTATTTATAAAAGTGCATAAATTGTAATTTAAGTAAAAAGCCTTGAAATTTTTATCAAAAGCATTCAAATTAGTCTCTCCCCAGGTCAGCTAATGAGTTGTCATGAGCTGGCCTCTTACTGTAGTGCACCTCCTGCAGACTAAGACAGTGAACCATGTTTTCATCAAAGGAAATGCTCATTAGTAGAGCTTTCAGAAACTGATTTGATTATAGTTTCACTTGTTAAAGTGAAATATTTTCAGCTCATTAGGATGATTACAATTCAAGGTCATCTTTTGAAGCTAGTCCTGTCAATATAAGATAAATGGGCCCTCATCTTTTTCCCTTCTTTACGTCTGTGCTTTTTAAACTCTTCTGTGCAAAAGTTCCATAGCCATAATTAATTTTTAGTTCTTCTTTTAAAAAGCTGCTTAAAAAAAAAAAAAAAAAAAAAAAAAAAAAAAAAAGAACAAAGATTTTGGCTACCAAAAAGGCATTGAAGAACTATTAAGAGGAGGAGGAGACTATCTTGTTTTAGAGAAATCAGAGAAAATCCTTGAAAAGTTCAGCCTTTGAAATCCAGCTATTTTCTCCTTGACCTCTTCCAAAGTTTCTAAAAGGTACTTTGTACATATTTTTGCAAGTATCTTTTAATCTCAAAAGTGTAGAATGAAACTAAAAACTGCCCAAGAAGTACTAGTGGCTTATTAAATATCTTTTCTTTTATGGCACACGATAAAGTTAACACCTTTTAAAGTTTTTTTTTTTATCATTTTGGTGTCCCCCTTTATATTCAGCACTTAATCTCTAAGTGGTTAAAGAGCCATTTAAACATAAAGGAAATAGTGCTAACTTCTATCCGCATACTGAGAAATACTGCATTTACATAGGGCTTGCATCTTAAACTAATTGGTCACATATCGCCTCATACATCAACTTGAAAGATGAGGTCAGGTGGCCAGTTTTTGTGATGAATATATCAGACTTGAAAGCTGTATATTAAAATGGGAAATCAGGCCAAAAAAGGGGAAAGAAAAAAAAAAAAAAAAAAAAAGAGAAAGAAGGCAGATTTGGTCTCTTTAGTAATAGGCAAGAGAGTTAGAGAATGACACAGATTTCAATTCCCCATGGTGACTCTGAAAGTGTCCCACCAGTCTGGGTTATTGGTACAGAGTGGGATATGTATATGTGATTGCTGGGGATAGAGACTGGGGAGGAGTGCGAAGTGAATTAATAGACCTCCAGATTAACCGTCAAATGATAAATGATTAATCATTTTGTCAACAAATTATCCACAATGAAGCCTAGCCTTTACACCAAAGCAGTGCCAATTATACCAGTGTAATTGCATCAGGGCAACCTCCCCAGCCAGAGAACAGTAATAGAACTATTTATCCAATATAGTTTACTCCCAAAAGGGGAATGCTCCTATGCAGCATCTCTATGCTAGTGTATCTGCATCCCATCTTGGACTTGAACTAAAGTCCTTCTGATTAAAATGAGTAAATAAACCCCCAGTAAATTAATTATATATGTAAACATAGGTTATTTTGTCTTCTTATGATCCTATTCACCCTATCAATATAACTTTTAGTAATGACAAGTGTAAAAGCATGTTGCAGAATGCAAAAACTCCCTGCATTTCATGGAGGATAAATGCCTTTCTTTCTGCTAGCCCCTTCCTGAGGATACTGTTCTACATTGTGCTGCAAATACATGTAGCTACACGATTAGTGAACTAACGAAGAATGGCATCCTAAAGATTTATGTCTTCAGGTTGAGTTGAATCTCTGATGAACTCACAGACGTGCCTAATGTAACAGAACAGTAAGTAACATTGTTTGCTGGTTAATTTCTTTGTTTTACCTTGTTTTGTTTTGTTTCGTGTGTATGTTTACTTGTTTGGGGGGTGGGAGGATTTTTTTTTGTTTGTTAGTTTGTTTTTCTTAATGGGAACACTGACAATTAGATAGAGCTGCAATGTAGTACCAGTTCCCTAATAAGATGGTGCATTCTATCTGGAGGTTTATTTGAACTGCATCTCTAGCTAATTTCAAAATTTATTAAGTTGGTCTGGGTTCTGTTTTTACAAGTTGCTTCTCCTGTGAGTTTTGATAAATAATTTCATGCCTGTTTCTCAGATTTTTTATCATTTCTATTATTCCAATCAAAACAAAGTTAAAAAAAAAAAAAAAGAAATAAAATCAACACAGTGGGGTTTATATTGCAATTAGTCATTTACATGTGAAGTATCCAAGCAAATCTACTTTTCTTATTTCCATTTACAGTCAATGGAGAAAGGTAGTCACTTCCAAACATAATTAATCACTTCTCAAGAGAGTTATGGTAGGCAGGATGAATTATCCTTAGGATATGTCCACCTGGGACTTTCTAACTTTTTCCTGCAATCAAAGAATTTTTCCACAGGAGAAGTTGATGGTTTTAACCTGAGGTCTCCAAGAAAATAAAGAATTCATTATTTCCTTTGGTAGTTTGTCCCAGTGATGAGCCAGTGACACTGTTTTAGATCTATGTCTTTATTTGCTTGACTAAATTCCAGCCACTGCTTTATGTTTTGCTTTTCTCTATCGGTTACGTGAAATTGAAGTCATTGACAACACAGGATCCCAGGATACCACTTTTCCAGATTTTTTTACCTTTGATGCCCTGAGAGTCATTTAAACTGTTTTCAGAAAATTTAAATAGTTTAGATTGTTTATGTAGTTCATCAAAGCTTAATCCAAGAGGAAGCCACCAGGGAAAAAGCACTGAGTTCTACCAATTGGCTTTGTCCTCTTCCTATGTTCCGAAAGAGAAGGGAGAAACCTGAACTGGTATGAGGGAAATAGGACCAAACGTTTCTCTGCAATATCCAAATTCTACCTCAGAAGCAGCAAACAATGTAAGAAGGGACAACAGCCTCAAATTGCAGCTTGGGAGATTCCTTTTGGACAATATTTTCATCAGGACACTGTGACACCAGAAAAGGTACCCAGAGCTGCGAAATCTTACTTCTTGGACATTTTCAAGGCTGAGCTAGACTAAACCATGGCTGACCTGGTATAGCGTTGGTAACAGTTTTACTTCTGGTGAGAGGTTGGGCTAGACAACCTCCAGAGACTGCTACAATGCCTCCAGAGAGACTGCTTACTGCTTACCAATACTTCTGTAATTCATCTCTCCTGCAGCAAGAAAGAATTTTGTCCAAATTTTTCAAATTATTCAAAAGGATGAAGGAGTTCAGACTTTAAGGAGACAGACAAATATTTTACTGCAGTAGGTAAACTGAGGTGTATAGAGGCAAATGAAATGTTCACAGTTATATCACAGGAGTGTCAGAGCCATGAACAGAAACAAAACTTGTCTGTTTTGGCTAATTTGCCACATGACGGAGTGTAATCTTTAGTCAGAGGGTCAATAGTGAAGAACTTTTGATTTTTATTAGTACAAAAAAAAAATTCCTTCATTTGGAATTATAAATTCATCAAGAAGGAAGCTGTTGTGATTTTTTTTTTAAATCACACAGATTGAAAGTTGCCAGCCTCCATAAAGTTGTTCCCTTGTTTTAAGAGTCTGCGTGAGACTGTTTGTGTGGAACCCTGCAGGCTAACTCCAGGGGAATTTGGTACAGACTAGTCAAAGAGCAAACAATTAGGATGCTTGGGTGTCTTTCTATTTTTTATTTTTTCACTGCTAATATGGTAATGCTAGTTTCCAAATATAGCTTTCAGAGGAAATCAAAGTTGGAATAAATACTCCTATAGTATTTCACACGACAGTGATGAGATCTCAGTAATCTAACAAGAAACACTTTTACCTACAGCAAAATTAGGAAAACTATGGCTATAAACATAGAAAGAATTAATTGATCACTTTGTTTACTTTCACCATCAACAGAAATTTGAAAGATGAAGAATTGCTCAAAAAATGAAGGAGAGAAAACAAACGGTAGCACTGCAGTTTCAAGGTAATGATTAATAGTCAGGATCTAATGGAAAAAAACAAACAAAAGAGAAAACAGGCAAAACACAAAAACAGACATTTTACAATCATCAGTGACCACTAGAATTCCAGTAGTCTCACTATTGGCTAAACCATATGGTTTTGCTTATTCGCTTATTCATCTATTAACTTTCTGAAAGGTTCCTTGAAAAAGAAGAGTGGTAGATAAGCCATTTAAGAAGTGATTTTTTTCACAAGACAGTATCAGTCTAAATGACATTTAATTCAGGGTTAATGCTCTCCAAGGGGGTGCCAAATTTTTTATATATATCCAGAATTAAGCCATGCTGAAAAGAATGCTTTTTGGATGTTCTCTTTGACATGGAAGTTTATCTACCATTTCTGCCAAGACTTAGACTGTCTAGTTTTTAATGACTGCCTAGTTTTTAACATCTGTATCATAATTTCTCAAGTGTAAAAAATGTTCTATTTCTCCCTTTTTTCTAAGCCTCTTATATTAGAAAGAGGCTGCCCTAAAAGACAATTGTCAAATTCCTAACACCATGTAGCCCTGTCTTCAAAATTATCAGATACTTACTGGTCAGTCCTTTGAGGGTCTCTTCAAGATGTTCCAGAATAAGCCTCTCATTTACCCTTAAAGGCTATAGTTTTCATCCTACCTAATTGTAACCAACAAAGAGTTCACGTCTGATCTAAACCTGCCATCAAGTCTTGTCCTCTGGTCAGCGGAGAAAGGTTCAACTCATCTCACCTTGAAAAGCTGTTTCAGGGAAGTGCCTTGAACACCCTCCTTGGAGACATTTGTCTTCATGGACAACCAAGGGATACTGACAACTCTTTCAGAGTAAACTTTAGCTACCTAAAAGACAGAAGTTAAATTAAGTGAAACCCTTGATGAATAGGGCTGAAGCAAGGTTGTCTAAAAACCCCACCACTGAGAACTGAAGTAAGAGAGAGATGATAAACCTTAGTTTGCCTTTCTAGAAATGAGTAACCATGGGGGAGGGCATTTGTTCTGATTAAAAGTAGCATATTTTTCTACCTTCTCAGTCACAGGGGTTGAACTTGGAGCTTCCTGAGTACACCAAAATTTTCCTGGGAATGTCACAGAAACAGTTTTAGCCATGAGGAATGTTTCACGTATTACATAATAATCCTTCAGGATATGGGGTCCTGACAAGCCCAAGAATGCGCTTCTAATACTGTGAACAATTTTAACAATTCTAGAACTTTTCCCAGAATTCCCTATTTTTCTCAGACTAGTGTTTCAGCCTAGACATCATCAGTGGAGGACCCTAAACTTTTGAGCCTGCCTCCACCACTTGGCCCAAACCAGCTTTCAATCCATCTCCTTGCAGGGCACAGTATGAAGCTCATCTATGTTCTCAGGTTTTTGCCTGAGGGATTGGAGATAGGGAACATGTCTAGCTTATCCTAAGAGAGTCTATTTAAGGCAGACAGTAGTCAGCATGTTTGCATTTTGTATTTAAATTATGTAAATGTTCAGAGGCTGTTTGATAGGGACCTATCTGACAAACCTAAAAACAAGTAAACAAAAAGTAAAGCAGATTGGTATGAAAATGGTAAACCCCCCAAAAAAAGACTTTTCAGGGGTTTTATACATGCACTAAGAAGACAAAACCACAAATCCAACAAGTTGGGACAGGGCAAAAGTCACAAATGGACATTGGGCAGGATGAAGAGAGAGGTTTATTTTCTGATTTGTGTCCCAGTTTACTCAGCCTTGAGCCTAAGGCACCCAGGAGTACAACAACCACAGGGAACATCCTCCCTCAAGGAAGCAGCAAGGAGAGTAAATGCTTTAACTGGTACCAAGGGCTTTTATATGTCTTACTTATCAACAGAGATTTTTAGACATTGTCTTGTCTCCAGATCAAGAAACTGTGAGAACATGTGCTATCGACCACAACACGGGAGATGTTGTGGTAGCAAGGCAGAGTGACTGAACTAAAGTTTCAGGTAAGTTTGGGATGCCTTTCAAAGTGTTGGCTTTTGGTCTTCACCTGCCTGTAGCCAAATTCTGAATAACGTGTAAATCCTGACACAGATGAAGCAAAATGTGATGTGGGGAGTGACCCTGGTTTCCAAGAGGAGTCATTTGCCTCAAGCTCCTAACATCAGATAATTTTTGAATTTGAGATGATCCAAGAATACATGAAAGTGATACTCGGGGCTAAAATAAAGGGGTTTGATTACCTCCTCCTCTTTTAAGTGTTAAATAATTTTTTGACAGAACTAAAGCTACAACTGAAGAGTCTTACTTGATCAAATTTTCCACAATGATATTCTAAACTAGAAAATCATTGGGCCTTGGCAACTAAAAATTCGATTATTTATTTATTTATTTATTTATTCATTTTAGTAAATGAAATGTTAACTGAAATCCATTGTACAGTTTTTTTTAAGAAAATTAAAATTGAAACCTTATAAAAAAAATCCATAAAAAAAGTAAATTGTATCTTAACCAGCTAAGTAGATTTGCAGTGAAATTTCTTCAGAATTTTGCCAACACTTTAGAGATTTCTAATTGCTAAGCACCCTTTTGAGGCTTTTAGATATCTTCTGTGGATATCCGTTACCCATCTATATTTAATGATTTCATTCTGCAAGTTAAAAATAAGGGGGGGGGGCAAAAAAAGTTGTTAAAAAAAAAAAAAGCAGCAACAAACCTGTCCTGTTGACTCATTTGGTCAGTCTAACAACTTCAACATTAAAGAGTTCAAAGAAGAGTTCACGAAGAAGACAAATTTTGCTTTCTAAATTCATGAGAATTTTGCCTGATGAAGTATTTGGTCAGTCTGAAAACAGGACAGCATACAAAAAGGAGTTAAGAGTTATGGAAAAGAAATTTATTTAAAAGTTTATATCATATTATATTATTTTTCAACCTATACGTCAAACAAATTGAGACAACCTTGAGCCTTTTAATTTTGAGGTTCATAATTGGGAAAGGTTAGCCCTTTTATCCCGTCCCCTAGACTACAGTCAGTGTTTTTTTCTTTTTTTTCTTTTTTTTTTCTTTTTAAATATTGCTTCATGAGTGCAGTTGTTTGCAAACATTTGCAGAAGAACATCCCAAGATCTGCTTGCATTAGCTCATTAATTATACACACTCTATACCTATATATTCAACAACTGAATCTAGCCCATGAGTAATCTTGAACCTAACTTCTCTCTCTCAAGCAACTCCCATAAACTATATGCAACAAACAATACCTATTAAAATGCACAATATAATGAGCCAAGGAAATCTATTACAGACTTTACCCTATTACAAATATTTGTTCTATTTATTACATGAATATAAGGATAAGACAAACACAAAAGTGTCTGTATTTCATGATCTGTGTAGAAATGATCAGGTATAGTAGCACTGAAGCTGAGCAAGGTGTCAATATAAAAATGTTTCTACAATTTCAAGCCTTCTTTAAAAAAAAAAATTAAAATGGAAAAGTTATTAAATCTACCTACCCTACTAATACTTGTTTTCATGAATCAGGATTTCCCCAAAAAAAGTCATAAAATTTGCTATCAGTTTTATTCCTCATTAATAGAAGAATGAAGTTTAGCTATCATTTTAGAAAGTGTCATTTGAGCTATTAAAGTTGTATTTGCAAATGGTGTTTTAGAAGAGGGAACTGATGTGGGGTACTGCACCTTTGAAAAAAGGATTTTGCTTCAAATAAGTATCCCCAAATCAAGACAATTGTTAGAAATTATCCAGAGTAAAAACAAACTACATTTCCCTATTACCTTATAAATACTTTGTACCAAGTCTAAAATACTTTTTCTGGTATCTGCAGTCTGTCTGGGAACTCCTCACCTTACTTTGATAAAGTTATTTTGAATGAATTTAAAATCATACAGGGTGGGCAGGGTTATGGTTCCTGCAGAGTTCCTGCATCCTGAAATGCTTAAATATCAAAAACTAGTGTACGTATGTTGTAAGTACATTTTGTCTGATGTAGCTTATTACATTTTTGGGGGGTGAAAAGCAAAACAGCTTAATTAAAGAATATTTTTTTTTCATTTATAACACAACTTAAGACATTAAAGAAGGATATGACAGTTCTAAAAATCTTGACTGGAAAGAAGCAAATGAAGCGGTTGTTTCTTGTCTTTCCTAACACAAGGGGGCATCAAATATAACTGTCTGGTAGCATGGTCAAAATGGAGAAATAAGATATTTACTCATGCCTTGGATAGTTAGGTATTCAACTGTGCCAAGTGATATCACAGAATCTAAAAGAGTATCTGGGTTCCCAACCAACTGCACAGGTTGAACCCAGAAACACATTAGGTAAAAGATATTTAGGTATTTTTGTCCTTAAAGACAAAAAGCCCTTGCCAATTTGTTGTAACTAACCCAGAGCAGGGATTTGAAATTTGATTGTTTATGGATAGTTATCCTGAGCTTAGCTTTCCCTGTTATTAAAGCGAAAAAAGGGATGATGTTTTTCCACCCATGATTTTAGAAAACTGACAGTGGCTCTTGAATTTCTTTTGCTCTTACCTTTGATCTTCAGCAGGAGCTTTGATCTACACTTTTTACTTTTTGATGTCACTAGTGTAAGAAAAAAAAAAAAAGGCAAGATATTCAATATGTACAAATGGGCATATCTCCTAAAAGGCGTTACAGATTGGTTTGTACAGCTGAGAATCTAGGTCACCACACAGAAACTGACTTAGAAAGAGTGGAATTCAACTCCCCTAATTTTGCCATTTTATGAGGAATTAGGCGTGTCAACAAATGTTATAAGTTGAATCAATTAGAGATTTATATTAAATGTCTACTTTATAAGGATGAATCATAGCCTAATTCTAAAAAGAAGTTCAGGGAACTAATTCTGATGTATATTTAGCAGAATGAATTCCCTTTAAGAGGACACAAAGTAAGATATATGACTCTGAATCTTTATTAAATATGCACCTAATAATTGTTCAGTCTTTCTGGTCCCACTTGATCTCAAAGTGCTCACTCCACTTCAGTAAAAATAGCCAAAGAACAACCTTTGTACATCAAAATGAGAAGAGAGAATTTGCTACCACGGTGCTCCAGCATTCATCATTCCTAAAATAAAAATAAAAATGAATAATTCCTTCACCAATAGCCAAAAAAAAAATAAAGTGGAAAATAAGTGTTTTATAGAACAACATGAAGTGTCGATTCTGATACTGAGAAAGAAGGGGAAAAAAGAAAACCTGGGTTACATATTCTGTTATAAGCTCGTAACTCAGCCCAGTTGAGTCAACAGATCAGATCTGTTTACTGCCTCTCATAGAGGAGCTGCTTTGGCTGGTAAGGAGTCTTTGATGAAGTATTTTCATCAGAGCTACGTGGAATGTATTTTCTCACTGAAAGCTGGCACAACCTGAGATTAAATGACAAGAAAATAATGGATTATTTTTCCCCAAATGTATCTTCTTAAAAATACAACATATTCTGAAAATAAACAGACAAACAAAATATCTGTTATATCCTTGGATAGTAATCATTCAACCTTTGCCTTTAGGTACTTCATAGACCTCAAAGAATACGCATATAAATTGTGAAGAGTAACTAAACACAGCTGGCCTTTAACCAATAGGCATAACTTCACTGTTTCAAAGTTCATACTTCAGCTTAAAAACTGTATGTGCAAGCAAATAGAAAGATAGATCACCATGCCAATGTTATTACAAAGTTAGGTCTGTCCTGTGAGTTATGGCTAAATCCTCTTCAAGATTTTGGGGAAGTCAAATGCCATACGTAGTGGGATGCTCCCGATTATACCTTCTATATGAGTCAAACAAAAATATTGTTAAGTAAAGATTAATTCAATTCCAGATGACTCCTCTACTGTAATGAAGACTACACATGGTTTGGGACTGCGCTAGATCTTATTTGGGACAATTAAAACAATGTGCTAGTACGCTGGGTGGTTTCATGAGTAATCGTGTAATCAGCCCTAAGGCTGATCCATCCAAACTCTCCAAACTCTCCAAAACAGGTGGGTACATTCTAGTTGATTTTTGGAACTGAACAGTGTTCAAGTTAATTCCTGAACAATGCATATGGAAAAGACATAGTTAACTTGAGCCAAAAACACACCAGAGATTTTCCAGTAATGTAAGGGTGGGTGCAGACAATCAAATTTCAGTGCTGATACTATCTGCTACAACTTAATTTACTCACAAAACAAGAATTCTAGAATGCTGAAGTTGTTCAGTGATCACATTTTGCTCTTTACTTTTTGCATGCAATCTTTGAAGACACAAAGCATATAGGATTGTATGGTGATAAAGTGTCATTAAATTATATGGATTGAGGTTAAGAATTAATGTATTGAGATATCAGGGCTCTTCCTGCAGAATTTATATACATCTGACACAAACAGCCACATTAAATTTCCTACCAAACTTGGAAAAAAAAAAAAAAAAAAAAGTAAAGGAACAAAGAAACCACCACTAACAAAAGCCTACCACTGCTATGATTTTTTGAAAAATGCTCCAGAGTGAAAAAGGTTCTTTGCTTTAGTCTACAACTGTTTGTAATGCCAACTTGGAGATGTATTACAAATTCAGGCATTCAGAGGGCTTTTCTAATCCTCAATTGCAGTTTGTCAGTGCTTCAGGAATATTCCCTTGCTCCAATTGTTCATCCTCAGCAGGAGCTGGATTAGTAACATCAGAGTCTGCAGATGCGTATTGTTCCCCATTAGTCTCAGGTTGAGCCTGGTGTTATGTCCTTTTCATCAGGAACCTCCAAGTCCAAGTCAGTGAACCAGGACTAATGATCCCAGCCTTCCTGGGAGACATCAGAGTCTGTGTACGTAATGTCCAGAGCCTTCACTTCTGCTGTTGTTAGTCATTTAATGTGCTTAAGTCTCAGAGCACTTACTCTCAATGCATAAGCTACAGCCTCTCCTCAATGTTTCCAAGAAAATACACACTTGAATATCGTTTTTTCTCCATCCCTTTGAATTTCTTTTATAATTGCATCTGGCAGGAAACAAGGAGTGGGAAGAATAAAAAAAAATAAAAGAAAAAAAAAAGAATCAATTTAGAATCAATTTGTAAACACTTAAATGTTGATGGCCAACATTTGCAAAATTATTGGTAAATTACCTCAAAATAAAAATTATTTACAAATCATTATTTGGCAGAAATGGGGGAGAAAAACACCAGAATTCACACAGATGATTAATATTTGAGGAGGAATATTCTGCTAAGTCTACTCCACGCTACCAGATGGAGAAGTACTTTATAAAGGTTACTCCTGTCCTTTTCTCTCTCTGTTTTCTTGCTAACCCTGTTGGCCTTTCATAGATATCAAATTCGTGTTTCCATCTCAACACAGTGAATAAAGAGCTCCCTTTAGAAACCCTCTTTTTTGATAGACCTGGGGATATTTCTTGTAACAAAACCAGCAACATGAACCTTCTGCTCTGGAATTTAATACGAACATATAAGACTTCCCCTGGATGCCCTCCTTTTATAACCAGCTGCCTAAAAAGTATTTTTCATGCTTTGTGATACCAGACATATTTTTAATGAAGGTTTCAAGAATTTCCTCTTAAGTTCCTCTGAAGCCTGTACACCACAATATTTCAGTGAAGTCTGTTTCTTGATTTGCCAGTCTGTTTACAATCTTAGAAATACAGTGCTAGAGCAGGAGAATTTCACTTTAATTGCCATTGCTCCTAGCTATTTAAGCAATGTGCTGAACTGTCTATCATCAAACCTGGGCAGCCAGAACCACTTCTTAAACATGAACTTGATATTATCTTGAGTCAAAGTGCTTAGAGCCTACATAGTGTTTGTGCTATATGATGTTTGTGCTATATTGGGGACTTAAAAAATCATTCTCTCAAAGTGCCCCAGGTATATTTCTTATTGTAAATGTTTTGGCTCAATAGAGACCTTATCAATATTCCAAAATAAATCCTTTGGATAGTCAAGATAGTAATTTCTGGCATTTATTGCTATTCTTAGTTGTATTGTGATAAGAACTGGAGATCTAAATAAGCATCATGAATTTCTTATTTGAGTGCTATCAAAATCCAGAAAAGAAGGCTGACTTCCTGAGCTGAAAAGATTGAGATTAAAGAGAGGTTTAATACAGACTAGATGGGCAAAAAATGTTTGAATGACTGGGCTCAGAAAGTAGTGGTTAATGGGTCATACTCTACCTGGAAGCCAGTGACAAGTGGGTAATTTAGGGTCCGTCCTGTTTAATGGACCAGGGAGCTGGAGGAAAAGATGGAACATACTCTCAGCAAGTTGCAAGATGTCACCAAACTGATGGGAATATTTTGATACGCACCAGGACTGAGCCACCTTTCAGAGGGATTCAGAGAGTCTGGAGGAGTGGACCAGCAGGAACCCAATGAAATTCAACAAGTACAACTGTCCAGTCCTGCACGTCAGAAAGAAGAGCCCTTTGCAGCAATACAGGCTGGGGACTGACTGCTTAGAGATCAGCTCTATGGCCAAGGCCTGTGGCCAAGCCAGGAATGAGCCACGGCAGCCACAAGGGCCAACAACAGCCTGGGCTGTATAAATGGGAGCAGATCCAGAAGACTAAACGAAGGGATTATCCCCCTTTACTTAGCCCTCAGCTTACTTTTGGACTAGTACATCCATTTTTTGACTCCCGATGCATGAAAGACATATCAAGAGAAAGAGCCCCACTAAGGTGCTTGGGGGCTGGAGTATTTCCTTTGTGTGGGGAGGCTGTGGGACCTAGGGTTTTTCAGCCTGGTAATTTGGGGAGGCCCAAGAGCAACCTCTAGTACTTACAAGGAGGTTATCAAGAAGCTGTAGCCAGGCTTTTCACTTAAGTGCATGGTGAGATGAGAGAGAATTGGTGTAGCCTGAAACAAGAGAGATTCGAAGTGATCTAAGGAAAGAAATAAATTTCACCATGGAAGTCAGGTATTGGAACACCTTGTCCCAAGACGTCCTGCAATCTCCATCCTTGTAGGTTTTTCAAAATACAGATGTATACGGTAACCTGGTCTGACTCCACAGCTGACCCTACTTTGAGCAGCTGGTTGGACTAGAGACATCCTGAGGTCCATTGCAAACCCTATGTCTGAGAGCATTGCTCAAACACTTCTTGAACTCCAGCAGGCTTCAGATGAAAGGAGTCTCTGTTCACTGAGAGGATGCAATATCATACAGACGATAAGATTAAAAGATGTCATCTCTGAAAAGACAAACATTTCTGTATTGATAGTTATCCTAAGAATCTACTTTTAAAAATTATCACTGCCTCTGTTTCTGGAAGGTGTTTGTCAGCAAATACATATCAAAATAATTTTCTCCCCATCAAAAATCAGATTTAAATTATTTAATTTTTTTCTCTCTAATTATATAGACAGAGATTTACTTTCTATTTTATACATAGACCCCTAACTTAGACACAACATATATTATCTGGTATCTCAGAAGATACAATATTCACCAAGAGAGTGGGTAACTTATAGTCTTGTCTTTCTTTGCTTGTCTCACTATCAAACTGCTGAGTTTAAGGAAGGAATTACAAAAATTTATTTTTTTTCTTGAACAGTCTCATGACTTTGATTGAATATTTTATCTTCCTCTATGTACCTTAATTAAATTGGCTGTATCAAACAACCTGGTTGTTAATATCAGAGAAATAATTGCCCAGAACAAAAAGTTTGTATCTCTTTACTGTATGTTCCAGACTGACCTACAATTCCTAGTTATTCTTTACAGGGTTAACACTCATAATGCCAACGCAAGCTACATTTAGCACAGAAGTATAATAATTTAGGGCCTGTATATTGTTCTCAGCATAGCAATATCTTAGCTTAATATTAATTTGTTTGTTTGTTTGTTTGCATTAATCATTCAATTGTAATGTTGATTACATAGGTCAACCTTTTCTTATTTCTTCATATCTGAGAGTTTCCCCAGAACATAAACAGAACAGCACAATAGACTTTCTGAATCTATCCTTCATGACGTGCTTCTTGGTTGCCTCTGCCTTGGTTAGGAACTCAACAGTAAGTCTGAGAAAGCATCACTACTAGACCACATCTCTGTCATCAAGGACAAAACTCTCTGATAAGCTAACTGGCATGTCCTGGCTGTTGTCATGATATCAAATCCACTTACCCTCAAAAAAAAGGCCCCTGCTATTTGAATGCAGACATCTGAATCTACTTTGCTCATGGCAGAGGGCTTGGAACAAGATGACCCGTAAGGCCCCTTACAACCGAAACCATTCTGTGATTCTCACTTGCCGAGGCGATCGGCTCCGGGGCAGACGCGTTCTGCAGCGGAGCGGGGGATCGGGACAGGCAGGGCTTGTTTTCCAACATCGAGGCCGCCCGAGGGAGCCGCCAGGACCCGGCAGCCCTCGCGAGGGAGGCTGACGAGGCATAGGCGGAGCCAGCAGCGTCCCCTCCCCGGCCGTTCAAAAGGAGCCCCTAGGGAGCGCGAGCAACCAGGACGGGCAAACAGGGCGGGGCACGTCAGAAGGGCGGGGCGCGTCAGAAGGGCGGGGCGCGGCAGTGGGCGCGGCAGTTTGCACGGCAGTTTGCGCGGCAGTGCGCGCAGGCAGGGCGAGCAGGGAGGGCGGAGAGGGCAGAACGTTCCCCCCGCCCATAAGAACAATACCTTTAACGGCTGTAGACTGCTAACTAGGCTGCAATGGTCTACACCAGGCAGACTGCTCTCTCTAGAAAGTCTGTATCCACCCAGACTGACCGCTTGCTCAACAATGCGGCAGTTCAGGTCTCTGGGTGCAGGGAGTGTCTGAGCCTGTTGCTGCCATCTGAGGGAAGCAGAGGCTCCGTGTGTGTGAGGTGCGAGCAGGTGGATGACCTGGTCCGCCTGGTGGCAGAACTCAAAGAGGAGGTGGATAGGTTGAGGGCTATCAGGGAGTGTGAGCGGGAGATAGACTGGTGGAGCGACTCCCTGCAGGACTTGAAGGAGAGGTACCGGGGCGATGATGATGATATTGAAGAGAGAAGCCTGAAGGCTACCAAACGGGACTTTAGGGGACTGGGACGGTTAGTGGATGGAGCAGGAGTACAGGTGGTGTTTTCGTCCATCCCTGCAGTGGCAGGGAGGGGTACCGAGAGGACACGGAAAGCCCACCTGATTAACACGTGGCTCAGAGGCTGGTGCCAACACAGAAATTTCAGGTTTTTTGACCGTGGGGCACTTTACTCGGCACCCGGCCTGGTGACCGCAGACGGGTCCCTATCTCCAAGGGGAAAACAGATCCTAGCCCAGGAGCTGGCAGGGCTCGTTGAGAGGGCTTTAAACTAGGAAAGAAATGGGACGGGGCTGAAATAAGGCTTGTTGGGGCTGTACCAGGGGGAACAATGGCAAGGCTGGGGGAGAAGGCAATGGCCCGACTGAAGTGCATCTACACTAATGCACGCAGCATGGGTAACAAACAAGAGGAGCTGGAAGCCATCATGCAGCGGGAAGGCTATGACTTGGTTGCCATCACGGAAACGTGGTGGGACCACTCTCATGACTGGAGTGCTGCAATGCCTGGCTATAGGCTCTTCAGAAGGGACAGGCAGCACAGAAGGGGTGGTGGTGTGGCTCTCTATATTAGAGAGTGTTTTGATGTTGAGGAACTTGAGGCTGGGAATGATAAGGTTGAGTCTCTTTGGGTTAGGATCAGAGGGAAGGCCAACAAGGCAAGCATCCTGGTGGGGGTCTGTTATGGACCACCGAACCAGGATGAGGAAACAGATGAGGAGTTCTACAGGCAGCTGGCAGAAGCCGCAAAATCGTCAGCGCTTGTTCTTGTGGGGGACTTCAACTTCCCAGACGTATCCTGGAAGCACAACACAGCCCAGAGAAAGCAGTCTAAGAGGTTTCTGGAGAGCATGGAAGATAGCTTCCTGATGCAGCTGGTTAGAGAGCCTACCAGGGGAGGTGCCCCGCTAGACCTTCTGTTCACAAACAGTGACGGACTGGTGGGAGATGTGGTGGTCGAGAGCTGTCTTGGGCAGAGAACCACGAAATGGTTCAGTTCTCTATTCTTGGTGAAGTGAGGAAGGGGACCAGTAAAACCGCTGTCTTGGACTTCTGGAGGGCTGACTTTGAGCTGTTCAGTACACTGGTTGGCAGAGTCCCTTGGGAGGAGGTTCTGAAGGGCAGAGGAGTCCAGGAAGGCTGGGCACTCTTCAAGAAGGAAATCTTAATGGCTCAGGAGCGGTCTGTCCCCACGTGCCCAAAGACGAGCCGGCGCGGAAGACCGGCCTGGCTGAACAGAGAGTTGTGGTTCGAGCTTAGGAGAAAAAGGAGGGTTTATAATCTTTGGAAAAGAGGGTGGGCTACTCAAGAGGACTATTAAGGATGTTGCGAGGCTGTGCAGGGATAAAATTAGAAAGGCCAAAGCTCATCTGGAGCTCAATCTGGCTACTGCCGTTAAAGATAACAAAAAACGTTTTTACAAATACATCAACACAAAAAGGAGGACTAAGGAGAATCTCCATCCTTTACTGGATGCGGGGGGAAACTTAGTTACAAAAGATGAGGAAAAGGCTGAGGTACTCAATGCCTTCTTTGCCTCAGTCTTTAGTGGCAAGACCAGTTGTTCTCTGGATACCCGGTACCCTGAGCTGGTGGAAGGGGATGGGGAGCAGGATGTGGCCCTCACTATCTACGAGGAAATGGTTGGCGACCTGCTACAGCACTTGGATGTACGCAAGTCGATGGGGCCGGATGGGATCCACCCGAGGGTACTGAGCGAACTGGCGGAGGAGCTGGCCAAGCTGCTTTCCATCATTTATCGGCAGTCCTGGCTATCAGGAGAGGTCCCAGTCGACTGGCGGCTAGCAAATGTGACGCCCATCTACAAGAAGGGCCGGAGGGTAGACCCGGGGAACTATAGGCCTGTTAGTTTGACCTCAGTGCCAGGGAAGCTCATGGAGCAGATTATCTTGAATGTCGTCACACGGCACTTGAAGGGCAACCAGGCGATCAGGCCCAGTCAGCATGGGTTTGTGAAAGGTAGGTCCTGCTTGACGAACCTGATCTTCTTCTATGACAAAGTGACGCGCCTGGTGGATGAGGGGAAGGCTGTGGATGTGATCTACCTTGACTTCAGTAAGGCTTTTGAGACCGTTTCCCACAACATTCTCCTCAAGAAACTGGCTGCTCGTGGCTTGGACTGGCGTACGCTTCGTTGGGTTAAAAACTGGCTGGATGGCCGGGCCCAAAGAGTTGTGGTGAATGGAGTCAAATTCAGTTGGAGGCCGGTTACTAGTGGAGTCCCCCAGGGCTCAGTGCTGGGGCCGGTCCTCTTTAATATCTTTATCGATGACCTGGACGAGGGGATCGAGTGCACCCTCAGTAAGTTTGCAGATGACACCAAGTTAGGTGCATGTGTCGATCTGCTCGAGGGAAGGAAGGCTCTGCAGGAGGATCTGGATAGGCTGGACTGATGGGCTCAGGTCAACTGTATGAAGTTCAACAAGTTCAAATGCCGGGTCCTGCACCTGGGGCGCAACAACCCCGAGCAGCGCTACAGGCTGGGAGATGAGTGGTTGGAAAGCTGCCTGGCCGAGAAGGACCTGGGAGTACTGGTTGATAGTTGGCTGAATATGAGCCAGCAGTGTGCTCAGGTGGCCAAGAAGGCCAACAGCATCCTGGCTTGTATAAGAAGCAGCGTGGCCAGCAGGTCTAGGGAGGTGATTGTCCCCCTGTACTCGGCTCTGGTGAGGCCACACCTCGAGTACTGTGTTCAGTTTTGGGCCCCTCGCTACAAGAAGGACATGGAGGTGCTCGAGAGAGTCCAGAGAAGGGCAACGAAGCTGGTGAGGGGTCTGGAGAACAAGTCTTACGAGGATTGGCTGAGGGAGCTGGGGTTGTTTAGCCTGGAGAAGAGGAGGCTCAGGGGAGACCTCATCGCTCTCTACAGGTACCTTAAAGGAGGCTGTAGCGAGGTGGGGGTTGGTCTATTCTCCCATGTGCCTGGTGGCAGGACGAGGGGGAATGGGCTAAAGTTGCACCAGGGGAGGTTTAGGTTGGATATTAGGAAGAACTTCTTTACTGAAAGGGTTGTTAGGCATTGGAATGGGCTGCCCAGGGAAGTGGTTGAGTCGCCATCCCTGGAGGCGTTTAGATGTAGTCCTTAGTGATATGGTTTAGTGGAGATCTTGTTAGTGTTAGGACAGAGGTTGGACTAGATGATATTGGAGGTCTCTTCCAACCTAGACGATTCTGTGATTCTGTGATTCTAAGCTACATTTTGGGAATGCATTTTGGTATATTCTAAGTGCTGCACAAGGCCTAAGAACTTTTTCAGGATGTGCTAGGCATACCAGGCAAAACTTGTGTCAGCAACCATGCTGGCAGTACAACTTTACAGTCAAATTTCAGTTTGCTAGCACTAACACAACTTTTGTGCTCATTCATTACAGTTCTTCACTGACGCCTTGACTGCTGGCTGTGGGCTTTGTTATTTCTTTCACATTTTAAGGACCTGTCCTCTTAATTTTGGATTGCTGAAGCCACTGTTGATAGTCTAGTGTGGCAAATTCATGTGTATATAAAATCTAGGGGTGATGGTGTGGTTGTACACAGGGACATTATAGACCATAACACCTGGTGATTATACAATAATCTCTGTTTAATATATTCCCATCCCCCCCACCAAAAAAAAAAAAAAAAAAAAAAGAAAAGAAAGAAGGAAAAAGAAATACTGATGATTAAAAGTCAACGCTGATAGAATCTGCTTACCAAGCCTTCAAAACATTTCTGTCAAGTGGGCCATGTTTTTTGCTGAGTTTTCTAGAGTGGAAAGGCTGCAAAGTTCAATGTCTCTGCATGTGATCTCTATGAGTTCTTTCCCCTGTCTTCTTTCCCCTACTCTGTTCATAATCTTTTTCCTCTTTAGGAAGCATTTGCAATGCAAAAATGCTACAGGCTTTTCTGGGTTATTTGGCATTATGTGAGAAATCACCACTCCTGACCTCGTACAGTGAAGCATCAGTAGTTTAACAGATTGGCAAGGATGGGACAAAGTGCAGTAAAACCCTGGAGGACATAAGTGTCTGTTTAGCCAACTTGAAAGATTCTTGACATTCTTTTGACCAATGCCACTTTTTTTATTTTTTTATTTTTCCCTGTAATATTTCTGTCACAAGACTAACTATAGTAGACAGATTTGTTATGAATTTCCCTTGGTAGTTTATCATAGCCAGAGAGAATGTTAATTTCCATACTTTTTTCTTTGTACATGAGCTTGTGTAATATATAGTATCCAGCTGCTTCTCTGAAAGAAGAGTGAAATACCTTTGCAATCTGAAACATGACTGTATCTGTAGATTTTCATAACCTCAGCTCTTATTTTGCTAGAGAATCATTGCCAACTCCAACAACTTAAAACCTTTCTGATCTTTCCCTTCAGGAGATAAATGGCTTGCAATCCCCACCTTACAAAACTCAAGCATTGATGAAAGAAATGGATAATGGGAACACGGGGCAGACTTATTTGTTATAACAATTATTCCTGATATTTGAAGAGCAGTTAGAGTTTCAGTGAGTGAGCCTCTGCTCTCATATTGCATGTGTTAGTTCAGCACATTGCCTTACAGTGTAATGATATTCTTGTAAACTACTGATGCTCAAGAAATTGCAAAGAGCTTTAGAAAAGATATCAGTACCATTACATCCATTTTATGCAGAATTTTAAGTCCAAAAATAAGAAGTAATTTGATCTAGATCATCTGGCTAGGCTTGGAATAAAAACCAGAAATCATGGGTCTTCATTCGTCTCTCTCTTTCTCTCTCTCCCTCTCTCATTCCTCTCTACAAAATCACTTAAATGCATGTACTAGTGCTCAGAGGTCCCAAGTAAGGGAGTAATACAGTCAATGCTTAACTACAACAGACTTAAACCATGAGTAACTTTGTGTTTAAAATCAAACCTTTTCCATGGGATCTAAGCAGAGATTTTCCATTAAAAACACATAAATGATAGTTTTATCAAAGGACAGTAGTCATGTCACTTGAAACCCATAACAGAGATGGATGTAGCACACGAAGAAGGAATATAGGTGTCCACCAGCTCTCAATCTTAATTTCAGTACTCATCTTTTTAGCTATAATTGGGAGAGAATTTTATGGCACAAATAGCAATTAGGTTTCCAATTTCCATTAAAGCTGCAGAAGTAAGAAAACTAAGTCCTTCCTGGGCTTTTCAAAACCTACCCATTACCCTTAGTGTTTTTATTGATCTCTTTTGATTTAACAAAGAAGGCTAAGATGATTCTGCCAAAACATTCTGATGTCTCTCATACATTTTAAAAGTATAAATCATAAAAGACAAACAAACAAACAAAAAACAGTGGTTAATTGTTCTCTTACAAGATAAAAAATAAAAATCAATCAACCACACAGAATAAAGAAAGGAATGTAAAATGCTGCATTTAAATGGATAGCCCAAAACAAGATCCATAGAAGACACCTTTGCTGTTTGCCTCTCCAAAGGACTGGGCTACCTCTGTAGTGTTTCCTGAGTTTTCCTGACATAATTGAAAAACATTCATACGCCTTTTTTTTTTTTTTTCTCAAATGAAGACGAGCATATATCTCCCCGATAATCTACAGTAAGGCAGCACTGTGCTCTTAAAAAGGAGCTGCATGGTCTGTCAGCCATCCTCTGGAGATCCACCTCCCTAATGACCCCTTAAAAGACTGTTATCCTGTTTTGTAAACTTTTCTAACATATTTGGTGTATGGTGAAACCATAAAGGCTTTTGCACTACTCATTATCTCCCAGATAATGGGGTCTTACTCTTGACTTTCCTCCTCTAATTCTATTCCTCAGTAGGGTATCATTTGGCCCAGACTGTGGAGGAGTCATCAAAAAATAAACTATGGCTCTTTTAGAAACGGCCATCCATTTGTGTTTAACATGAAGCAGCCTCATGGAGAAAGTCTATAACACCATAAAGCAAGTGTTTGATACGCCTATGGAAGTACAATGGTGGAGAAGTGTAAGATAGGATTTAAAACATGAATCAATCATTCAGCAGGTTACATAACACATATACATGAGGAAATTTGTTTCTCACCACATGTGATGTATATAGGCGTGATACCTGTGTCAATAACTGTACATTACCTTGGTCCTCTTATGTGGCATGAAAGTTAGGGCAAGCTTCTCCCAGGTTCCAAGACATTTACCATTTTAACCCACAGTAGTGACTATCCCAGTGTAACAGCATGGGAGTTTAGTCCCCTGTCTTTGGTAGGTTTTCAACGTTAGCTACAAATAAACAAACAAACAAACAAACAAATAAATAAAAGCAGCCATGTTCCTAGAAAGGAAAAATTGATGATACACTGAAATTAGTCACCTTCTGCCCAAGCAGCTTTGTAACTTAGAGGCTCTACCAGTGAGAGCACTATGCTCACAAAAAGTATATGTAAGGTGTCTTTTTAGCTCTTCATTAAGGGGATAAACAGAGAAATAAAAGAATGTCCTCCTTGAATTCTTTCAGCAAGTTATAGAATGTCACGCCACATATCGTAACTCAGATATATCTGTACTTTTGACAACTCTTTCAGCCTTTCTGAGACTGATAGACTCCATGCGTGGACTTTTTTCATAACAGATCCCCATTTATCTAACATCTAGACTTTGCATGTCTCCATTCTCTTTCTCTCAGATACGGTATGTGTTTGAGACATAAGGAAACACAAGCCCACCTGGGTTTATCCCCTATTTAAGATTTTCCCTTGAATTTTTCTGTATCAAAAAAACACAGTGAAGCTTGACACTTCTCTCAAAAGCAATGATCTTTCATTTAGACATGCAATGGCACAATCCCAGTGGTAAATTGAGAATAACAGACTTATTCGCATACTGATTCATGGTCTTCTGTAAAGTTCAGCCATTCCCCAGGATTTGCAGTTCAAGAAAGTGTGAGATATTTGTAAATGTTTGATCTTTTCAACCAAATGAGTTGGGGAAGTCTTTTTCTTTTTCTTTTTTTTTTTTTTTTTTCCATTTTGTACATATTTTATGCAGTTTGTACACAAACACTACCTGGTTACAAAAAGTTGGGACACTATTGTCAGCTTCTTGGGACAGGATAGGCTTTCTGGGCAAAATTCATGTCACTCAGTATTAGGCATCTGAAAAGCAGAAGTCTATCCCTGAGTAAAGGTGGCTCAGTCACTCTGGGCTTTCTTGATCATCAGTAAAAAATAACAAAGAGGCACTTCTGGAATATAACTCATCAGACTTAAATATATTCTGCAGGGAAATAATCATACCCTAGGCGTGCCTTTTCTCACTGCTGACTGTAAAGATCTCTGGTGTCACTGGATGGATGTATCCTTATGATAATTTCCTTCTCCATGTCTGTACAGGTCTGGGTTCATCATTGAATGGTTTAAGTATTTAAGAAATGGCATTGATATACTGATATTAAAGCAGATCTTAACAGGCAGGATCCATCTTTCCAGCTTCATTTATTTGAAAATTAAGCACCTAGGATCCCCCTCATTGAAAAGGAGAAAGAGAAACTTTCAAAAAGTAACTCAACCCATGTAATCATGCAACCTAATATTTTTGTCTTGAGACTGATTGAATCAACCTTCAGATGTTTTTCACTTATTTTTTTTGCAACTGATTACAGAGGGGAAGCAGGTGACACAAAGCCTAGCACAAAGTTTAGCAATAAGCTGCTGACAGATGGGGATCGGGATATTTTACCTCAGCCAATTCCATTCTAAAATGCCAACCTAACATAGGAGAAATAAACCTCTTGTTGGAGATGTCTGTTCTCCACCTTCACCATGGAGACAATCTTCAGTAGGCTCTCGGGCTATGATTTATTGTACAGACAGGGCCAGGGTACAGACTTCACATCTGATCATCCACACTGTGAGGTTATCAGCACAGCTGGGACACAAGGCAGGGTTAGTGCAGAGCAGGGACCATTCCCAAAATGCAGACTGAAGGCAGCTGACCTGTTTTGGAGGCTGAGAATTTAGTTGTATGTAGGCCAGACCTTTCCAGCAGGACCCAAGAGAGCAGTCCCTAGTCCATTTTATTTGCTAGTATAGCTATAACCTTAAAGACCCCAGGGTCAGAGGAATACCACCCAAAGACATCTGCTCTATTCATTGTATAAACCTAGAGGAAGGGCTGCTCCTAGCATGAAGAAAGAAACACCACAAGCCTGAATCACAGTCAAGGTATAAAAGTACTGCCCCTAAATTTATTGTGCTGCATCTCCTGGTTCCTTCAGTGATGTCAGGAGTAGGAAAGGGAATGAGAAGCAGAAGGGGGAGGGAAGCAGTTCCATATCAGAGCACTGCTGGACCTCCTCACTGCCAACTCACCCAATTGCAGACACATTGGTAGAAAGGCTGCTTTCCCACCAGGTATGCACATCAGTGCCCTCAGATAGGTGTCTATACTGAGCCCTTAAGCAAACCCAATGAAGAGACTGGCTTTTGCAACCTACCTGCATGTTTAAAGGAGCTAGGTTTGCACTTGAGAAAGAAGGAAAGTTACATTCATTATATAAGTGCTGTGTTTTGAAAATACTTGGTTGGCAAATTTTCAGCTTTCATTTGATCTCTTTTCCTTTCCTGCCTCTTTTCCTTCTTTTTGCAACTCAAAAAGGAAGCCTGAGGAAGGGAAAATAAAGAGGCCCGGGATATGAAACCCTAAAGAGCAACTTAAAACAAAACCACAGTGTTTGCTTTTCTGAGAAGAGCAACAGAAGGAGCAGGGAATTGATTTACGAAATCATGATATTACAAAAAAAAAAAAAAAAGTCTGACTGCTTTTGCCAGCTTCATTATTCGCTTGTTAAATACAAGCAGCCTGACTGATGAGACGTAAGGCAGAGATCAGAGATGGAGACAAAGTTTGCACCCTAAGGTTTATAATCAGAGCAGAAATTGTTTTCATTGTGATCCATAAATATTAACTGTCTATTATCAGCCAAGGAAAATGAAGAAATATAGGTTAGAGACATATTTATTTGGAAGTATGGAGTGAGCCAGTGTCAGATCCCCTTTTGCCCCTTTTGGCAAAATGCTCAGACACATGCTTAAATTCCTGACATAAATACCCTTTTGATTATATACACATGCATATGACATTTGATCTTCTCATCTGAGCCAGTTCTCAGACTCGCCTCCAACATGCCTAAATCCCAGGTTTATGCTACAAATGTACATGCATATCACCACTTTCCTCCTATCTTTTTTTTCCAGCTTTTGTACTGGCAAAGGAATAAGCAGCAAAGCAAAAACAGGGGAGACATTCTGATGTTCAGAGTGAGTTCAGATATTGGTGCTTGGACAGTACTTCATAAGGTTCAGCTTGGGAGTCCAAGACTGTTTCTGGAAAGAGTCTGAGCACATTTTTCACAGCAAGGGGAGTTTCTTAGTATTTGGGCAGTGTCTACACTGTTGCTAGACTATCCCAGCCACTATTTCCCAACCACTACTTGGAAACAAGTAATTGTAATGAAAGTACACCCCTTTCTAACTTAAAAAGTAGAAGAAAAATGAGACAAAGAATGAAGAAACATCCTTAAAGTTTTGCAAGGTGAAAAAATCTAAACTTGGGTCTATATGGTGGACCATTTGTTTGTCCGCAAATATGTGGGATAACTGTTCCTGATTGATCAAATATTGCAAAAAATATAGAGATTTTTAAAAATCAATCACATATTTAGCTCCATACCTGGCAATAGCATGGCAGTTATTCTCTTCTTTTTTGAATGTAAGATACATTTATTGGAGTTGTTCCTGATAATTATCTTTGCATTTTTAATATAGATGAAATACAGACACACAACAGCTCCCTTCATGTTCTTACAACTTATTTGGTAAAAGGGCTACTCCACCCATGTAGGAGTCTTTCCCTCATGATATGAGAAAATACACCTCATTACTATCCTTCCTTTTTTCTCAGGGTACTAAATATTCACTTAAGCTTTGCAGTATTTTATGGTGATCCCCTCTCCCTTAAAACCCCCTGCCCCCCTTAAAAAAACACACACACAAATAATAATAATTAAAAAAAAAAAGTCTCAAACTAAGAGCCAAAACCTTGCATCCAATGGTTAGCCTGGCTGACATATGCAACTAATTCTCTGAGAGGTTTTGTGGAAAACCAGTGACAAGATAGGTACTGTGGGCTAGCCCCGGGCAGTCAGCAGTGGCAGAATGCTTCACACAGCCTCACATGTAAAGTTTCTGAACTGACACAAAGCTTAATGGAAGTGAACCCTGACGACTAGGCCAACCAACTGTAAGTGACATCCTGCATGGCATGCCATTATGCATCCATCCTCCTTCCCTGGCCCTTCTGCCTCTCCCCCTTGAAGGTATAATGTCTCCTGTGGGAAGCCTTGATGCTAAAATGTCCTTGTACTCTTTGGCAGATGATTTGCTGTTTACCAGCTCTTGTGTAATCAACGCAGCATCCTCAGGATGGGAGTGAGCCACAGACTTACTTTTGGAAGGAAGCAAGCTAACGGAGTAATGAATCAAAAAAGGGCATACTGAGATTGTGTTTGAAAGCATGCTTTGCTTTCTCTGAAATTATTAAAGTCAGAGAAATCTGTTTAGGGAAGAAAATACCTGTCCCCAAAGCTAAGAGTGTCTAATAAACCTCCAAAAAAACAAGTGTGTTTGCATTTTATGTATAAATTTATATTTTCAAATTCAAGAGCTAATTTGAACTATCTTACTGCATCAATAAACAGCTCCATGCTTGGTATTTTTGAACAGGCTCATGACTCCCTTTTAAAGCAGTGAAACCAGTCTATTTGCGTATAGCTAACATGGCTCTTGTTACAATGCTAATGCTCTATTTCACATCCATCACTTCTCCTTGGAGAGTTTTAAAGCATTTTGCAGACACTGGGAATAGAAGTAGATATGTAACTGAAGTCTCATTTTGTTAGGTCTTGCACAAATATGATGTGAACACAAACCAATGTCCTTAAAAGTGCACGATATAGTGGAATAAGACAGGCAAAGTTAACAGGGAAAAGAAATATGGGAGAGTTAAGGAAGGCTGTTATCCTGTAGGTGGTGGAATCATGAATGAGCAGAACTGAGCTTTCATGAGTGAAGCTCAGAATCCTGGCAGCTAAACCAAGATTTGAGCTAGCCTCACAACTCATAAGCAAATGAACAATTTTATTTCCATTTTACAGACAGTAAGAGTGAGGTCAAACTTGTAAAGCTGATGTTTTCTGAGAGTGAACACTACAAAACTAAACCTGGATTCCAAGTCCTCTGCTCTAAATAGTATTATCCATCTTAGCTAGCTACAGGATCAAATCATGGCTTTATGAGATATTCCAGTATTTCACTACATTGTCATGATATTTGTAAGTGGTTTACTTTAAGTAAATGTTCCTAGAGACATACAGTTTGCATGCAAGAACCTCAGCTTTTTTTTTTTCCCTTTTTTTTTTTTTTTTAATGATTAGCACTCAGTAGGATAGGCAAAGGAAGCTTAACAATATGAACCCTAAGGGATCTGAAAATTTGAGGAAATAAATTGAATGCTATAATTTTTAATGATTTTTAAATTATTCAGTTTGACAATGTCGATAACAAGGTGAGCTGCTTTAAAGGTGTGTGAAGGCCACAGGCTTTTTGAAATCTCCTACTATACATGTAAACTGGGAAGGATTTTCTACCTCTGGGTATGAGTGTGAGTGCAAATCTGACTCCACAATAAACTCAGTGGCAAAACAGTTATATATTTCAATCCCCGTCCATAGACTAGACTGCTTTTGGTCTGCAGAGCAGAGAATAATTGATAAAAGGAATATGATCTTCCACTGTTAGATTGGCCTCTTTTAAGTTACTCTAATATCAGTTTTAATATATTTCTTCCTACAGTTATTTGCGGAAGTAATAATGCTCTACAAGCTTGTTTTTTTCAGAAAAAAAAAAAAATGAAAGTTGCGAAGATGAAAACACCTTGAGTTCAGAGAAATGATCAATAGTTTATTATATGAAAGAAACACTTAAGCAATGAATTCTTAACAACCTTGGGCTAAAGTTAACAAAGAGTTAGATTAAGTGTCCCTCCTGTAAACAGTGCTCTTAGTTACTATATTACCAAAGAAAATTGTCTGTGTAATACAACTATTTGGGGAGAAAGAAAACTATTAGAGAGTGTGGGCAAAAGGCATCAAAGAAGGAAATTATAATGGATCTATCTAGACAAATAAACTATTTCTGCCTCAATATTGAAGCTTTTAGGGCCATTACTTCTTGTCTGAATTTAGATGTTTGCCAATAAAAATTAGCTTACCTGATTAGGCAAGAAACAGCATAAAAAAATTCTCATTTCAGGTAAACCAGCAAAGTTCTACTAAATGATGCTTTCCTGGCATGCACCCTACCTTTCCACACCAATGAAAGTAGTGTTACTCCCAATCATTTGTGATACTGCCATAATATGAACTCAAAGTAGAACAGTGTTCCTGTCTTGTGGTGCCCATGAAGGAGGGCGTGGAAGGAGAACATGGCATTCTGAGGGCAAACCCCTTTTCAAGGGGTTGTCTTCAGGGAAAAAATGGTAATTATTTTTTTAGTGAAAAGAGGTCAGTCTCTTTCCTTAGTGAAAAGAGGTCAAAGGACTCAAGTGTTGCCATGTATCTGCTGAACTCACACAACATGTTGAAGAGAGTATGCAAAGAAAGTACTTTTTGGAAGGCAGCTTAGCAAAGAAAGATGATCCAGATGAGAGGGAGAAGAAAATAGAGGGAATGTATCACTGGAGTGCTTTGAAGACATTCTGTTATACCTGCCTGTTTTGCTGCAATTTTGTTTCCCTCTAATTTAAAATAATAAGCTTAGACTATTCTCCTAACCTCCAGTTAAGTAACATAAATTTTACTCAGGAAATTTCTAGCTAGACCGTTCTTGAATGATGTAGCCCAGAGAGTGACATCTTTTTCTCTGTCTTAATGGGTCTTGACAAAATAATGCTATGTACTGTTGGTAATAGTGGCAAAAGTTAGATAAAGGTTTAGTAATTACATATCAGCACTGGAGAACTTAGTTTTTATTTGTGGTTTAGAGGAAGGTAATAACTATTACATCATAGAACCACAGAGTCATTAAATTAACTGCCTCTGGAAAGGTGGTCTAAGTGTTCTACGCAAGGTCACATAAAGAATCAGTAGCAGAGATTGAAATTCAGCTTGAGTCTGCTTAGACCCATTTGAGTGCCCAAACAAGAAGACCACCCTTTCTAACTGATATTTTGGTTTCCCATCCGAGATTTTAACTGTTTTGAGGTGACAGTAATTGACCCCAATAAAACAAGTTTTATATGAAAATATTTTCTAGTCCTAACAGCTACATTAAATGAACCATTAAAAATTAAGCATTGAAATGAACTGACCTGAACAACAAACTAAAACATGCCTGAGGCATCAAACAGGTTTCTATTTTTCTCCTTTTATTTATGATGGGTGATGTGACAGAAGAATTCACTAAATTCTGAATACTAAATAAATTAGTCATAGCTCAAATGCCACTCCAATAATTTTCCAGGGAACAAACACCACAGTAGCTTTTTCTCATTTTTACCCCTTTGACTCACCTGGTCTGTAAGATATCTCAAAATGGAGAAACCTGGAAGGCAATAAAATATAAAGACGTCAAATACTAAATCCACTAAATGACTTGATCATATAAGGTACAATTGAGTTAAGATCTAGGCACAAATATCTGGAATTTGTACTCTAATGCTTCCATGTAAATACTGCTGAACCTTAGATGTATATCAAACCAGGAGTTGCCAGTGTGTGTGTGGGAGGGTTGCCTACCCTGTTTTGGAGGATAAAGAAGCTGAATATCATGAATACAGTCAGATTATAACAGTTGAATTTGGGACCAAACGATAGCCCTGATGTTATTTACTGCTAGAGACACAGTCTTAATCCATCATTTGTGGGGCAATGGTCCTAGGTAGAAGGCACTTTGCCTTCACGTAGTATGGTGTATGTCATAGTATGGTTTGCAGATGTCTGATTTTTTGCTTGACTTTGTTTCAACAATAAAAATAATATGGATTACTTTCTTCTGTGACAGATTTCCCCAAACTTTCACTTATACAGCTAAACAATAAATAAATAAATAAATATTCAGAAGCATTCAAGTTTACTACTATCCCCTAGATTTCTTCTGCTGGTGATCATTTCAGTAGAGAGACTAGGGTGAGTCTATGAGGTAGTGGTGGCTGTAGGGAAAGAAAGACAGGAAGACAAGAAAACACAGATGGAGAAGAGGGAAAATAGAGCAGAGAGAAGAATGAAGAAGCAGAAAAGTAAAGAATAAGATGGGAGCAGACTCATCCTTTAGGGTACAGGCTTTCTCACTGGTTACACCTGAAGAAATGATTAAGTAGAGATGCTGAAGAATTTAAATTTCCTTTCAAAGGCCACATTCATCCCTTGATGTTCTTCCTAAACATGGATTTACTGTAAAGCCATGTGGTTCCTTCTAGGTGATGGGGAGACAACCATCAGCTGACTCTCTACTTTGTGGGTACCTCCAACCTTAGGCCTCCTCATGAATACACAGAAAACAACCATGCATTAAAGCTAATAGGGTTCCCAAAGTGTATATCCTGGCCTGCATATCCTGGATGGGGTGTTAACTTGAAGAGCTGAAGCTTTGACTACGAGAGGGCCCTTCTGATATCCTTCTTGCATATTTAGAAAACCTTACATATTTTTTTGGTTATCATCTCCTTCTTCTGTCCTTTCTTCCCTGGAAAAACAAATAAACAAACAAAAACAGGAAGCAATTTTCTCACACAGCTTTACAACAAAACACAAAGTTAGGGAGGAAGATAAATGGGCATCTTTTGCATGGGTGAGTCGTCTGGGATTATTTTGGTAAACCCTCTTTCTCAGTCTTTTCCTTTCATAAAACTCTCAGAGCTGTTTCTGTCTTTATCAACCTTTTATCATGGTGCTGAGTAGCTGGAGTGGAGTCTGTCTCATTTGATTTGCAGCTGCTCAGTGTAGAACACTGACTAAAGCAGTGTACACAAAGCCCTTCTGGAGTGGATGGTTTGTCTCCAGCAGGCACTATTGTGAAGGTAAAAATATCCCATAATGGCAAGACACAGTGCTGTACCTCCAGCCTTACACCTTGATGCTTCAGAATCAAAGCCATTGTTGGTTTATCTAACTGCAGTGGTGGGAGATTGATAATGCCACATTCTCACATTTTATTTAATTAATTTGAAACTTGCATTAAATAAAAGTGACTCATCATGAGGACTTGTCTGCTGTAGATAGAAGATTCACTCACAGACCTGCTATGGACCCAAACTTCTCTCTGTTTTTCTCATCAAAAAGTCTTTGGGAACCTCTCAAGGGGCTATTCAAAATGAAAGGGTCCTGGTCTTGGTCGCTCTGTATGTGTGTGGTGGGAAGAGGATCAAAGAAAAATGTTGCTCCATAAGGATCTCAGATGGGCAGAAATACAAGTGGAAAGGAGAATTTCATGCATCTTTTTAAAAGTTTGTGATAATTTTAGGTTTTGACAAAATGTTGCAGTGCAGTTTCTCACCTTGTTTTGCCTTATTGCAGAAGATATGTACTCTTCCTTCATCCTTATTCCTCCACAACCTAGGAAAAATAGATCAATCTTCCAATGTCTTTCTCAGTTATAACATCCATTTTATAAGGAGGTCTGCATTGTGGAGTCTCCGACCTTGGAGGTATTCAAAGCCATCTGGATATGGTCCCGGGCCACCTGCTCTAGGTGGCCCAGCTTGAGCAGGGGTGTTGGGCCAGATGGTCTACAGAGGTCACTTCCAACTTCAACCTGTCTGTGATTCTGTGATTCTGTATTCTGTGATTCTCATCTTCAGACTGCAGTATTGATAGAAAATCTTCCCTTTTCAAACTATGCCTTTGCTGCATTGCAGATGAGACATTCTGGAGAAGGAAAGATGCGCTCTGGCGTATGCCAGATTAGAAGTGATCCCACTGTTCTTAGACTGACCCTGCTGTGAGGTGAATACACTTTGCTTAGGGAACTCTGCTGCCAGCTTCTTATCTGCATTGAAGAAAGGCAAAACAGTGGCAGTCCTAGAAGGGGATGTTTGGTGGGCTGTTACTTGTGACAGTTACTCCAACTCCAAGATAGATAAAATAGCCTCAAAGAGAATGAACAATTTTTTGAGGTCTTCTTCCCAAAGCTGCAAATGTTCACACTCACTCCAGCCACCTCCCACAAACAAGCTGAGTCTCAACAGAGAAATTGAAATCTTGGCAGCCTTCCATTACGGAAAATCATCTTTAAGGAGCCTCTTGCCCATGGGCAAATCCTGTTTTCATAGTCATAATAATAACTAATGAAATTCCAGAGTATTCAGAAAAAAAGCCAGAGTTTTAGAAAATCTCCAGGCTGCCATTTCCAATTATAAATTGCCACATCCAGTAACTTCACCCTGATAAGCAGAAAACAGATCTGTACAGGCAAGTGAAGATGCATCTAAAGTTGAGATAACATCAGCATCTCTCCCTTAAGATATAATTGAATGGCATCATTTTATTAGATCAACATATTAAAATAAACCCCAGCATACCTGCAACTTCACCCAACCTAATGCCAGGGAGCTCAATATTTAATGATTAGGTTCATCCTGCTGTTTGAGAAGGAATGGTTAACTCTTTGAGTGAGAAGATACATAATATGTCAGTCTTTCTAAATGCCTGTTTAAAATAAAAGTAATTTAAAAAAAAAAAAAAAAAAAGAGGAAAAAAAAAAAAGAGAAAAGAGAAAAAAAGCAAAGAGAAAAAAAGCGAAGAGAGAAAAGAGAAAAGGGAAAGGGAAAGGGAAAGGGAAAGGGAAAGGGAAAGGGAAAGGGAAAGGAAAGGAAGGGAAAGGGAAAGGGAAAGGGAAGGGGAGGGGAAGGGGAAGGGGAAGGGAAGGGGGGGAGGGAACGGGGAGGGAAGGGGGAAGGTGGGAGGGGAAAAGGGGAGGGGAAAGGGGAAGGGGAAGGGGAAGGGGAAGGGGACGGGGGACGGGGGAAGGGGGAAGGGGGAAGGGGGAAGGTGGGAGGGGAAAAGGGGAGGGGAAAGGGGGAGGGGAAAGGGGGAGGGGGAGGGGTGGGAAGGGTCAGGGCGGGAAGGGGCGGGGCAGGAAGGGGCAGGGTGGGGCAGGAAGGGAAGGGAAGGGGTGGGGTGGGAAGGAACAGGGCGGGAAGGGAAGGGAAGGGAAGGGAAGGGAAGGGAAGGGAAGGGAAAAAAAAAGGGAAGGAATAAGGGAAGGGAAAAGTGAAAGGAAGGAGGAGGGAAGGGAAGGGAAGAAGGGAAGGGAAGGAAGGGAAGGGAATGGGAGGGGGGAAGGGAAGGGAATAGGGGAAGGGAAGGGCAATGGAAGGGAGAAGGAAGGGAAAAAGGGAAGGGAAGGGAAGTGAAAGGGAAAAAAAGGGAGAAAAGAAAAAAAGAAGAAAAAAAAAGAAAAGAAAGAAAAGAAAGAAAAGAAAAGAAAAGAAAAGAAAAGAAAAGAAAAGAAAAAAAAAAGAAAAGAAAGAAAGAAAAGAAAAAAAAAAAGAAAGAAAAGAAAAGAAGAAGGAAAGAAAGAGAAAAGGAAGAGAAGAGAAGCGAAGAGAGAAAAAGAGAAAGAAAAAAGAAAAAAAAAGAAAAGAAGAAAAGAAAAACGAAAAGAAAAGAAAAGAAAAGAAAAGAAAAGAAAAAAGAAAAGGAAGGAAAGGAAAAAAGGAAGAAAAAAAGAAAAGAAAAGAAAAAGAAAAGAAAGAAAAGAAAAGAAAGAAAGAAAGAAAGAAAAAAAAGAAGAAAAGAAAAGAAAGAAGAAAAAGAAAAAGAAAAGAAAAAAGAAAAGAAAAGAAAAGAAAGAAAAGAAAGAAAAGAAGAAAAAAAAGAAGAAAAGAAAAGAAAAGAAGAGAAAAGAAAAGAAAAAGAAAAGAAAAAAGGAAGAGCTAAGGCATTGAAATACAATGAGGATTTTTTAAAGAAACGTACTATCTGGACGTTTTAAATGGAAACCACTCTTCCATTCTCCAGTTGCAAACGTTCAACTACTTCATTTCATAGGGTCAGATTAGGCCATCTTTCAAGATTGACATGGGAAGAAAAAAAAAAACGTTTTGCCTGTATGCCTGTAGCCAAACATATATTTGAAAAGAGTATTATGGTACTGTAAATTTGATCTGTACAATATTTTTATGTCATATCTTTATGTTGTAAGACATAAGATAACTTCATCATCAAACTATGGATTTAATTGATTGGTTTTTCTGATTTGACAAACTTAAAAAACATAGTGTCCATATTAAGCTGGGTATAAAGTGTTATATATGACTTCAGAAATGTTTTTCTGTTGACAACAGAATGGAACATACGTGTAAGGGCAGAAAAGATTCAGTTTGTAGAACTGAAATGTTTAAGCTGAAATCTAAAATTTCCATAAACTATTTAGAATGCAATAGCCTTTACTTTTCTGTTTTACTTGTACTGCAATTCAAAATGTTAACTGGTACAAGTAAAATGTCCTCTTTTCAGGCTATCTCTATTATTTTGACAAGTGTCTACAGCCTAACATTTTGTCCAGGGAACATGTCCACAATGATTAACTCTATATTTCTGTCATGCTGAAGTAGGAATCAGTGCTTGAATTTTAATACTGAACTTGGAAATCAAAGGGGTTGATTTTTTACAGCTAACGGTAGGCTAACAGAAAAAAGCCAATACTGATCCTTTCTAGATTTTCAGTGACAGTTATTCCAGTTTAAACTTTAATTAATTCATTTGCATATCCTGTGCATTTTTCTGTACTTCCTAATTGTGCAAAGAATATAGTAACCTTAGGATTTTTTTTATTTTGTATTTTTTTATACAAGAGCAGGTTTTTCTCAAAAATCGATATGACATGAATGTCTGCTACACCTCAGTTCTATCTTTCTTCAGGACCAGCCACCATGTACTCAGACCAGTTCAGTCCCAGATCATGTCTGCAGTTTTTTAGCACTGACATAGTGCCAGATTGGGCCAGCACTCACTGGCTTCTCCACTATTTCAGGCTATCCCGTATTCCACCCTCTAGATCAAACTTGCAACTTAAAACTTTACCATTTCCCATTGGAGTGGCAGAATTGTCTCACCACTACCAATGGTAGTTATTTTTCTGCTTTCTCAGGTAAATTGCCGAAGAAAAGACCTTTGGTTTTAGTCATCTGAGGTTTGTCTTAAATCCATGCAGAGAGAAAGGTATTCCTGAGGTGTAAATATTCTTGCCATTGTCAGGGTGGAATGAATTGCCTTCCACAAGATGGACAGTCTCTTAGGATAGACTCCAGAGCAAACCTACCCAAAAATAAATGAGAAGAATGTGATCTTAAACTGAGCTAGGACAAATCCTACTGCAGAAACATGAAATTATCCTTCCTATTATATGACATTTTTTATAAAAAAAATCCTAGTTGTGATCTTTTTTGCTTGTTTGTTTTTTGTTTTGTTGTGTTTTGTTTTTTCTGTAATGGCAAAATGGGCAGTTAGGTTTCTTTTTTCCATTTTTTAAAGAGGAACTGTTTTCATGTACCACTGAAATCCAGGAGAATAAAATGCTTGTTAGCTATTCTGTCCTTTTGTCTGCTTTCTACAGAGGGGAAAACCAAAGAAATAACACTCCATCATAGTCAGGACACTCCAGGTACTGTTTTTTGTCTGATATACAGACAACCAGGGACAATTCCATTTCAAGAATAATTTTAAAAACAGTGGAGGGTCCCCATCAAATGTAATATGGAATTTAAATAAGTCCTTCTGTCCCAAAGTTAAAATATATCACCCTCAGCCTTGTAGAAATTTGCCTGTAGAGAAATGATTTATAAATCATTCAGTAACAGATGATGTTACAACTAAAGCAGTGGGAGTTTTGAAATACCTACATCAGATTAGGCTTGTGTTTATTTCAAAAATGCTCTGATCTACTTTGGAATTTTGGCAGGCACGACATGAGCCCAACATGACTATCGTAAATCAAAGCCTTGTTTGAAAGTCAAACTTGGAATGCTTCCAATCTCAATTAAAAAACACTTGATGCTTTTTGGACTTCTATTTTTTATATTTATTTTTTTTTTCTTCTCACTAACTCTGCCCAGACCTGCCCATAACAAAGATCTCACCAGGAACTAATGAAATTGCAAATATTTGTATGTTTCCTTTATTGTGGGCACTTTTTGAATGCATATTTTCTCCATTATATTGTATTTTAATAAACAAATTAGGAGGAAAAAAATACACATCCAGGCACTTAAATTAGTCAAGATTAACATATTATATATGTTTAATAGTTTATGTCAGATATAAATGGCTACAGAAGGAGAGAAATCAGGCAGCATTTGAAATCATGAAAGTTATTCAAGGCAAGTTTTCATTCCTTTCTCCCTCTTCCCTCTAAGATTATGATAAACGAATTACTTCTGATTAACTCTGCTGCAGTCTAGTGGTCTAACACAAACTCAGTGGCAAAAAAAATGCCATTGAAGCTAAATAAACAGTACACAGAAATTTTTTGTTAGGTGATAAATACAAATGTCAGTGGAGGATGCATGAATATAATCAGTTTTGCATGCAACCACATTTAAAAAGAGTAGTAGAGTTTCCTTTGAGTCTACTACCGTGGTAAGTCAAATTTACCATGGAATCAACTCTTTTTTTTTTTTTACAAATCTCAGAGTAGAGCCTCTCTTAATACAGTCTGTCAATGGGCTAAAAACCATTTCACACCAGGACAGGACTCCATGCCAGGTGTCTCTATCTCTCATTTGCCAAAGGTCAAAGAACTGTACCTACAGGCAATAAAGAAGCAAATGGAGAGGCTTTGAGCAGTTCATTTTTCTGGAAATCTGAAATCTCAGGATGTTCATTACCCTGGTATTATAAATTCATGAACTCAGAACCATAAATTTGTAGCTGAAAAATACACCCAGTGTCTGCAGCACAGGATTGTGCCAAGACTGATTTTAAAACTTTATATATAATGATTCCAAATAATGCTTAATATTTCTTCTAGCTGCACTCCTGAGATGGACAGAACTTCCAGTTTAGGCACCTTTAGTGCTTCTTGACTGAAACATAACATGTATTGCAGTGGTACATGAATCTACCAGCTACTAGGAAACCTTAACCTGTCCAAAATACTGCAGGATGACTCCTACTCTTCAGACCACACCTATGATCAATCAAAGCTGTCCTCTTCTGACCTACTAGCTGTCCAAGAATAGTGAAGATCTCGTTTCCATGTACTGGGTGTTCCAGCATTCCTCAAAGTCCACTTTAAACTTGGGAATGATGTTTACAGGCAGCTACTCTAACCCTCTCAAAGAACTGAATTCATTATGGAGATAATGCTTGCTTGTGCAGGAAAAAGCATTTTTCTACATTGGACAAGTTGGACGTGTTTCTACACTGGACTCCTAACCTATTCCATTGATGACAGGTATTACATATCTGCCTCCAGGTGCTTCCAATCTGGCAGGCTTGCCCTCATCATCATAAACACAGACCAGAAAATGCCTCAAAAAGAGCGAACCTATCCACACAAATGACCCTGCAGGGCAATTGATTCCCCCTTTCAAGAACTGACTGAAAAAAAAAATATATATATATATAGTACTATGTCCCTTTGTGAACAGTGAAAGTACTAAGATCCTACCATACTGAAAAAAACAGGTAAATCGAATTCATAGGAAGAAAGTGTCATCTTAATTCATGATCTTTTCTCTCAGAAGAAAGTGTGACACCTTTTAACATATTGGTCTTGCCCATTTATTACCAATGCCCTGGTTATGACAGCATATCTGACTGAGGTCACACTAGCTTTACAGGGGAAAGTAGAATCCATGAAAAGCAGAAATACCTTTTGAGCTTTATGTGAAATGATTGTGTGATCTTGCATGCTATGGGACACAGAACTCTGTGAATAGGTCTGCGTAGGACCTGGATGTCTCTGTAACAGAATCAGGCTTTGGTTCTTTTTGTTTTTTTGGTGAGAGTCTAGTTTCTGAATACAATACAACAGATATCATTTCTAGTGACAGTAAGCATGTCGTGAAATGCAGCAAAATGGTGCACAGAAGGGCCACATCCCACCATATCTGTTATTAAAGTTAACCAAAGGTTAGCCTCTTGGTCTCGAAACTACATTTTCATATCGATATTTGTGAGTCTCAGAATAAAAACACTATATTTGCAGGAAAAAGTGATACAAAATATTGCTTGGAAAAAAGTGCCTCAATTGTCTTTTAATGCTCAGAAAATAAGGAATAGGGAAAGAATCTGTATCTCTGATCCAATGGACTTTTCTTATCTATATATATTTGATATGTTATTCCAGCTTACTTTACTGACTTGCCTTATAGTTAAAATTTTTGCTGTCTTTCTGCTTTCTATTCACTTAGAAGAGGGATATGGAGTGAAATGTTAACTATCATTCAACACAGCTAAAATGTACATACTTATATATTTGATCCATATCTATCTCAGCATTTTGTTATGTGAGTTTCCACATTTTGTGACATTCAGTAAACATCTCAGTGAAGTGAATGTCACATAATTTCAGAATATGTTTTTGGCTCCGAGAGGCCTGGAATACCTAAGCCTTGTCATATCTCTGTCAAATTTCAGAGCAAGATACATTTCAGTGATAGGCCTTTTACAAAACACTACAGTGGAAGAAACTTACTGAAACTTTTCCAATATTCTTTCTGATTATTTTATGATTTGAGGAAGAGGGAAGAAAAAAAAATAAATAGAGAAGTGTGGTAGAAGTTTTCCAAATGTTTAAGGGAAGTGAGACACAAAAATGTGCAGTTTCATGACAAGCAATTTTAGATGGCTTTGCAAGTCTCAGTCTAACTGTACCTGTCTTGGATGCATGCATTTGTACCTTGTTGCCTAAGATATTTTGTATCTTGAATCTCAGTGCTTAACCATTAGGAGAGAGGTGAGCAAATTTATAGCAGTGTCACAGAGTGGGAATTTCAGTTAATTTTCTGACTCAGGTCAGAGTTTTGTGATTCTAGACATGGTCAGTAGCATATGACTCATTTTTTACCACTAATTTACTCACCTTTTACCACTAATTGCTTACCCAAATAAGTAGTGTTCAGCTTTTATCAAGGCAGCTAATTTTTGATATTTATAGTGTAGTGATGCAAGTGTATTTCAGCAAGGTGCCTCAGCTCCCTTCATAGCCAATGGAGACCTGATGTAGAAAGTCAATAGGGAGGATTCATTTGCCTTAACAGTGTTATCAAATGCCATATTAAATATATTAAGGTGTCTTGCCTGGCTCTTGGCTACCTCGACAGAAGGATCGAGGTTTCAGTTAGATCCTTGTACTGCTTCTACCAACTGTGGGTTAGTGCTTTTTGTGCCCTAGGGCACTAAATTCCATTATTAGGAAAATAAATCTTCTTCCTACTGTTATTTAAGATTTATCTCACATTAACCATTCTGTATCTCATTTTACATCTCCATAAACGATTTCCACAAACAAAATCTAAACTTAAATGTTCCCATGCTGTGTGCCAGAAGATAAGAGATGGTATCTCCAGGTCAACAAATCTTTAGCAGTTTACTCATGTGGACAAGCTCCTGTGGACAAGCTTGAGATGGACAGTGACTGCAGAATCATGAAAGACACAGTAGCTGAAGTCCTGAGGTCATAGAATTGGGTTATGCAATACCCAAATTTCGAGGCTCTCATTCACAGCTTTGCACAGTGGTTTCCCTCATGCCTTTTGCCTGGTAGCTCTCCAGCCTGTCTCTTATTTCTTGGCTACCTTTGTGCAGTGTCACCAAGCAGGAAAAAGGCCATATCGTTGAGTTACCTCTAGCTATGTTCAAAGAAACCAATCCAAATGTTTGACAAATTAGGTTTTATCACCATGCCCCCTGTTTGTTCTTTTGTGGGAGCCTACATGTTAGGAGATGAATAATTTTTATGGAAGTCATTAAGAGCTCATTAGACCTCATTAGGTGGTCAGCTATTTTATGGTCTTTATTTCTGATTCCGTTGCAGTCTTTACTGTAGTGAATCTCCACAGTTTTACTAATGTAGGGAGAGGGACAGGAATCATTGTTATGAAGACAAGGTGTCCGGGATTAGCATATAATCTATACCCTAGAGTAAAAAACAACCCAGTGATTCCCCTACTTTTCCTTTAAGTTTGAAGTAAAGGTTACCTCAAATACTAGCTCATGTTGCTGTATGATGGCTTTTTTTTGTGTGTGTGTTATCACCTAATGCATTTTTCTGAGCCTCTTTCTGCCCTCTTTCACCCCAGCACCACTTTCACTATCATTTTGCAGCATTTCAGCTACATGTTAGAATATTGCAAAAGCTGTGAGTAAAACATTACAACAAGAGAACACCAGATAAAAATTCCCAATTTGTGGATACAAACCTTCTTAAATTGCCATTATATATGTTGATGATGTTTTAGCCTGTGGGTACTATCACTATAATTTGCAGTGTATAAGTTTTAATAAGTCAATTATAAACGTAATGTATGCTGCAAATATCACCACAGTAACAGCTTAATAAACATGGCCTTTTTTAATCTTATCCTCAAAAACAGAGTTAATGTACCATTTCTCTAATTTATAATCAAAATGCAAACAAAATTCAGCTTAACAGTTATAGTGGAGCTGAGGTGCTTCATATCATTAACTTGAAATACCTGAAAGCAAATATTGTTCTTTTATAACAGTAAAAGATGTCAGAGAACTATATTTGTATATGTGGATAATGTATTTACTTGTGTGTGTGTGTATATGTGTATATATGCATACACTTCTACCTATACACATATTCTTCTGGGTATATTTCTCAGCAATAAACAGTTCATATCAGAATAATTGTGATGGCCACATTACTCCTATACAGAGAAGTCATTTTGCACAATGTATGTTGCAATCTTGTTTTTATAAGGCACAGCAAAGACCCAAGGAAATTGTTCAGAGAGTCTCATCCTTATAGAAAGACAATTATTATTATTTTAACCCCAGAGCAGTAAAGCCTATGTTTTCTAGATGCAAGCAGGTAGGCCTAGTTGATTACAGATTCATAACCCATCTTCTTAAAGTGTCCAAATTCTCTTGTAGTCACAAAATGAGGTGGGTACTTCTGAAGGCCTGCAAAGGGAAAGCAGAGAGGAGATGACGGTCATCTGAAGTTTAGACATCTAGCCTACATTACTCATTTAAGCTCCATCTGTCACCACAGTATGATGAGTAGGTCCAGAAGACAACTCATATCTTCAGAGAAAATGAAAAAAATAAGTTGTCCTAGAGTATCTATTGCTTGTCATTAATCATATCGGAGACTTTGGTGATTAATGTAAACTACATGCTTAAATTTGAGTTTGCTGGTTTGCTGAACTAAGAGGAAATAACTCATTCTTACATCCAGTTCACAGTGTTACAGGGATGTTCTGCCATCTAACAAGATTGGGATGTTGCATGAGTAACCCTTAACTATATGTGAGTTTGTAGGAAATAAGCTTTTTGGTTGTTGTTTTAATACCTACTATACTTGATTTAAAAAAAAAAAAAAAAGTTTTCATTGATGTCTTCTGAAAAGAAAATGATTTGATATAGTGTGAATGCATAGCTCACATTGCATAATTGAACCAGCTCTAATGAATTCTTAATTGTTCTTTATATATACTAACATGTGTAATGTATGGTGTTTACAGGGAGGTAGAATGAAGTTTTGACAGAAGATAAAACCAAAGAGACATCATGCATCTCCTTTATAGGAGAGACAGTCTTGAAAACCCTCGAAACATCTATAACTATACCCAATCCCAATAGAGATTACACCTAATTTAGGGCTGTAAATTTGTCATATTCTCAGAATGTTTTTCTATGTCATTTTTCATCTTCAGTACAATCTAGCTACCCAAACATGCTTCTTTTGGGTATACATTGGTGATGTAAAAGCAAAGGAGCAAAGCAAAGGCATGCCAGTAGTCTGGGGCAATCATTATAGAGCTGAAAGAACTGTTCCATACTTCTGCTTTCTAGGAAATTTCTGAAATACAGCTGAGGGAATATGTCCCTTTTGTCTGAAAGTGGTTAGATAACCATAATTTTGATCTGTGGTTTTTCCTATGGTCTACAGAGAGAGGAAGTGGTTGGGGTTGCAGACAGATCGAGAGTGAACAGCATCTTCACTTCAGAATGCTGCCATGAAAACTACCAGCACTGCCTCTTTCCATCATCTTTTTCTGGCAGCATCTGAGAGAGATTCAGGACATTGGGAAGTGTTTACTTTTTTACTTATCAAGATGAGAGTAATGACAGTATTGAGTACGAGTAATTCCAGCTTCTAAGGTGGCTAAATGCACAATATTTCATGAAATTGAGATGTTTTCTGACCTTATGTTTTCCAACCTTATGTTTTCCGCTGAAGCTAAACAAAAATGTGCACTAGATACAGGTTGACAGACCGTGGCAGTCTTCTTAAGTACGTAGAGACAGATCAAACTTGCAATAGCAAGACCAAAGCTCTGAATGGGGAATGGGTTTTGGATATTGTAATAGCAGACAAGTATTTTTATCTGCTCCATAGCTTATTAAAAAGTTTTTAATATCTGCTGGTTTGCTACTTATCTGATTTTTTGTTTGTTTGTTTTTCACTTGTAGTGTTTGAGTGATCTGATTTTTTATGTGTAATGAAAACAAGGTATATTTAAAACACTGGGTACACAACGATAACAATATCCAAAATTATTTGCTCTATAACTGCCACTGAAGTCCTCTGTTAAATGCAAATCACTTTGCAGGAAGGGTGGCTAGGAACAAGAGCGGAAACCCAATCAAATAAACAAACAAAACCTCTGAAAGCATTAGCTCTCTTGGCTGTTTCTATGTCCTGTTACTTTTGCTTTTCTCCAGCACTTGAAAGTCAAAGGGCTTTGAATCCTGTGTCACTTCGTCTTTTCCTCCCATTCCTGCTCTCAGTAGCAGAAACAAGCCCAGCTGCTCCGTTCTCAATCTAGATGAGTGATTTTGTTCCCACCTTTAGGACTTCCTTCTGTTTACTTTGTGCAGCTGAGATAACTTTATCCCATGCTTGTGATGATTCCAACCTACTTCAACCAGAAAATAACTTAGATATAACTGAGCATGAGTACACTGAGCCTCACAGACTCCTTACTTTTTTGTCCACCTCCTCTCCTCTTAGCTCTTTGCTCACCTTAAGGCTACATGAAAACCTGGATAACTTAATACAAATATCAGAGATAATGTTTTTGATATTTGCAAAGCGTGCTTTGCCTTCCAGACAGGATTTCTTCAGTCTGCCCTGTTCTAGATACAAAACCATCCTTCGGTCTGTCACTACCACTCATGCACGACAAGGGAGAAAGGGGCATTACATGGTACATTTTCCACTGCTGTGCTGTATCTCATTTACTCTTACTACTGAAATACACAACCTCTAATTAGCTCGTCCAGCTCTGCTCTTTTTTTTTTTTTTAAAAGGAAAAAAAAGAAAGTCATTTATTACTGACTAACATTCATTAAAACCTGTAACTAGTTGTTTATTGAAACCAGACAGCATTTCTTCCCCTTCTCAACCTGTCATTGTGCAGTATATTCACATATAAAGCATCAATAATTATACAATGCATTACAAATGAGCTTTTAAAGCCAGGATGCCAAATTAAGAATGTAATGTGGCTTCCAAATTGGCTATGCTAATATGAAATATGATTCTTTCTAATAGAGTGGGAGTAAGCCCCAGCGGTATTGATCTTTTCCCTTTTCTGCTTGAAACCCCCCCAGTTAGCAGCAGTGTCTTTTCAACCTTCCCTCTCCGAGACTCATCTGGTCAAGTCGGACTCTTTCCTCTTATTTGCCTGTGCCGAGCCATGAGCACTAAATGAAGCGAGTAATTTGGTGCATTGTTGGGGGGGACAGGAGGAGGGGACGGGGGAAGGGGGCAGCTGACAGTGAATGGTGTCAGCTGCAGAGGCAAGCAGAAAAAGCCGACATCTTAATAAAACAGCCTCGGGCAAAATCCCATTAAAGCCTTCAGAAGCTTGTTTCCCTGCAGTGAGCAGGTAGGCGTCGTACACTGCGTGGCAGCCCTGAGTGCTCTCTGGGAGCCCAGTTCAAAAAAAAAAAAAAATTGAGTGCTTTTTTTTTTTTTTCTTCCCTTTCCTCCCCCCGATCTAAACCATCCACCAGCTTCTGTTCCTTAGAGTCATTTGCAAGGCAGAGAGAGAGGGAGGGAGGGTGAGGGAGCCTGTGTGCCTTGATGTGCAGGCAAGTGCCTATGCAGTGGCAAGAGTGCTGGTGAGCGCTGCTTGCCCATTACCTCTCTGGTGCAGACCTCGGGCTGACCTTTGGAGAGGATAGGGAACGGGGGGACATGGGCAGAATGACAATGAGGAGACGGGGCACTGGTGCACCACTGATGTAGCGTTTAGGACGTGGCACCTTCTGCCTGGTGGTGTTGAGCAAGGAGAGGGAAATCAGGACAGGCATTGGAGAAAGACAGTGGCCAGGCAGGGGCAACCATCAACGAACAAGGGAAGCTGATGAAACTCCCCCTGCCAGATCTCCGCTCTTGTTAAATAATCATTGCTAGATTGTTTGTAAGGAATAAGTGCACCACACACAGGCTTTGCTTGAATAAGCTGTAGCTGGATTTAATTCTGCTTTGATGGAGGTTTTCCACCACCACAGACACCACAGTGTCAGAGGCTATACAGGGACACTGAACCAGGGAGACGATCTACATCCCTCAGCACTCATATATTTAATAGGCAAAAGATCAAGGTGCATTTAAAATTAGTTTAGCCCATTGCAGCCTGGAGATGCAGGCTCCCCCATGACACACACACCTCTTCTCAGTCCAGCACATCTCTCTATCTTGTTGGCATTCTTCTTTGCTCATAAGTTCTGGGTGCAAGGACTTCTGGAGCATTTCTAGAGATTCTCTTTATACATGAGCTTATATTACAGAGATCTAGTGGATACTGACAATTCAATGTACAGGGAGGAACAATTCTGCCTGAATCACCTCATGATGTAGCTGATCTGACTCTCTAAAGCACGGCAGCCCCCTATACATATAGATTATGTCCCTTTGTATGTTTGAAAGACCATTTAGGTCTCTTAAGAGAATTACAGTCTGCTTTGGCTACATATTTCTATACCTCTGCATTGTACATTTAATGTCTGGTGGGTGCCTGTCTAGAAAAATTCCCATTTCTTTTTCTTTTTTCTTCCCCTCTGTTCTTTTCTATCTTTATTCACTCTTTATTCATTTCTCATTTTCCCTGTTCCTTGCCTTCTTCACTTTTTACTTAAGCTGTCCTTTCTACTCTGGAAAGTCCCAAAACATTTTCCAACCTGCATTTGTAAAGTTTCATTCCCCCATGAGCGTGCATCTACTGGCAGAAGATGAACAAATGGGATTGTTCCCTCTCCTCTTAAATGCAGCCACTTCTGAGGTAGAGCACTGCAGCCACTCCATCTTTAGCATGTGTCACGGGGTCCCAGAGAGGAAATGAAGGATAACCTTTCTACCTGAAAGTACCTTTTTAGGTAAGCTGAATATAGCTTGGAATTAAGCCAGAACACCACAGTTAACACTTCTCTAAGAGCATAACTTGGGACTGTGACCAGAAATATCAGCGACATTCCTTTGGAGTCTGCCTACTGACCTGTAAAAAGGAAAAGTACCAAAAGTTTAATTTTCTTTTATACACGTGTGTATATTGCATAAATACATATGCACATATATGTATGTGTACTTTGATGTTTTGGAAGCAGAGCCTCTTTGAAAGAGCACACAGAGGTAACAGTTAGTGGGAAACATTTTCATGATGGTATTTCTTTTATGCTTTGATTTCTAGTGGATCTCATCATGTGAGAAGTGGTTTTTGATATTTCTGAGTAAAATGGATTAAAACTTCTCTGTAAAACCTCAGACAGGACCTTCCATTCTCCAGTATTCTGCAGTAAAATGTAATTATTCTGATGATGTGACAATAACGTTTAGTTACACTATGAACACCATACCTCTATCCACTCTTTTAAGCTGTTTTGCTGGTTGTGGATGGTATATACAATGCAGTCTCTCTAAAACTCACTCAATACACCTACCTGTTCTCCATGACTGTCAAACCTTCCAATTTCCATCTTCATCCAACTGGCCTGTTTTTATTTAACTCATTAGGTCGTTAACTTGAGTCCACCCAATGTGTTCAGAGGCAAAGTTTTCTGCCTCTCACCTGAAGTTTCACTATGGTCCACACAAACAGTTTAACTCCTTCAGGTACCCAGAAGATCCCATGGAAAGGTCAGGCATACAGCTAACCCAAGGAAAATGCCACCTTAGGGCTCAAGATTGGATGCCTCACCGAGGAAGTAACACAAGTCATTTCTATTTTTTTCTTTATCTGGCTGAATCAAATAAAGTGATGAAATCACCATCTCATGCACTATCTGCAGTAGCAATGAGAGACAGTAGCCAGTTTTAGAGGTTCTACAATTTTTCTGTAATTTTATGGTTAAGAATCTTTGCAGAATGAATCAAACATGAGCTCCAGGCCTGGGTCTCTCAAAGGCACATGATGTTTACCCCAGGAAAGCCACTGGATAGAGAGCAAATCCTTTTCAGGATCAGCAAATAATTTTAAAGAGGAAGACCTCATTGGCAAGATTGTAACAAACACAAATGGAAATTCTGCATCTGAGTTAGAACACCCAGGATTTCTGGATTACATCACAGTGAAAGCATCAGCAAAGATCTTAGCAACAGTCTTGGGCTTTTTTTTGGAGAACTAAACCTGTCTTGGATACCCATTGGATGACCTTCAGGTTAAACCTCAGCTTTAATTCATCTTGATCTGCCAAGACTGTGGAAGATGTGGTTAATTTGTTTTTAAACTCTGCCTAAATAAGTACCCTACCAGTGGAAATAACGTGAAAAGGACAAGCAAACCATTGTCGCTTTTCCTAATTTTATCAGCATAGCAGTGTGTTTACCGCTGAGAAAAGACCAGACACTGCATAAGGAATCTGCTGTCTACAGAGAGGCAACACTGGATATGTCAACTATCTAAAGCATTATTTTTCCTTAGATCTGTCAAACACACAGTTGTTGTGTGTCTGTGTGTGCATGCATAAATACATATATATGCAAAAATATGTAATGACCTGTCTGTTATGCGTTTGTATACATTTTGAATCAGGTGTAAAACACAAAGCAGACAAGGCTGCATTTGCATATTCAGGTACATCCAGTTCTTTTAATACAACCGAAAATTCCCCTCTGTGTCTATGTTCATACGTTCACATCAACACGCATACAAACACCTTACTTTCCTCCTGTTTTTCCTTCTTAGAACACTTTAAAAAGAAAATATGGATTTGGTAATCCATCCTGGTAGAAAATAAAAATAACATACTGCAATATTTTTTTCTTTTAAAAAGAATAATCAATAAAAAGAAAGTATTCTGATTTTCCTTAGTTGCTTACATTAACTCCTGTGATGAGTTATTTGAAGTGTGCCCTATTAGATGCCTCTCAAGTGTGTACTCCATCACAGAGCTGCCATCAGAGCTTGAACATGGTGGAGGACATGACAGAGAAACTGTCCAGCTTCATACCAACCCATCAGAGATACAAGGAGGAGCAGAACTTCCTAGTGAAATTTGTTTATATATTAAACTTGACATCTTAAGATACTTATATAATAGATCTTACACATTGGTATTGTGTGTAATGAGTAAGTTCTCTATATAAAAGTTAACCTGCAACTGTTTTAAAGGGACCATCTGAATGTGCCTCTCCTCCCCCAAATCACATGGGGGAAAAACAAGACAAATCTATTCTGAACTTTCCCTATTACCAGTGAATCTGTTACTGTGCAACAGCTATTAAAACCCAAATAAAATGAGGCTGCATAAAGAATCTCAAATGCATTTTGCTCTGCCCTATTTCCCTTGGAGGTAAAAGTAAACTTTCACGCTTTCTATATTTCTATTGTGAAAGAAAACACAACAACAAAATAAACACAACAGTGAATTCACAGGGCATATATAAACAAATTTTTGAAGCTTGTACATTCTCTTTTTGTATATCAAAGCCTAAGCTCAGTTCTCATTTCCAAAAATCTTCTTGCCTTAAAAACCAAAGTTAATTTAGTCAAAAGAAATTCTTATATTTCCTTCAATTTCTATTTGGCCATGAAATAAACCATACCTCATGGAAAAAAAAAAAAATTAAAAAAAAAAATAAAAAGTTATTGGGCAGAGAAAGCATCCAGGAGAAAGAATGTGAGGAACACAGACCTGTATGAGACCCAGAATGTCACAAGGGAAAAAAATGTCTTTGTGATTTCTCACTAATTTCTTAAGATATTATATTTTACTCTGCAAAACACTTACAACTCCAACTGCATATTCAAAGTATTTTCGTGTGCATTTTTTTCCTTTCTGTATTTAAAATATTCCTCTAAGCTAGCGCTTATCATACAGTTCTGTTATGGGGGAGAAAGCAGCTACATTATGGGAAATATCATTATTTTATCCAGTTCCATCTTGTTGTCATCATTAGTTTTGCTTTCCCATATATTCCAAGGGAGGATTTTTTCCAAAGAAACCTGTGAAAACTCCCTTGCCACCATGAGTTTCCTGGTGTGAAGTGTATATTCTGTGTACCACAGCAAGCAACTGGTCACTCCACACCCTCATCACATTGCATCAGACTTGGGGCTAATATCTGCATGTTGCTTCTTTCCTAGTAAATTGAACAGGGTCAGGGAAGGGAACCAGGACACTGACATTAATTGTCTGTATGATCAAATATTTACAGTTATCCCTGGCATCTTTTGGCATGGACTAGCCTGCACTTGCCCCCAAATCTTTAGGTATGGTTGGTCTCAGGACCTTTTCTGAGAGGCAACAGAATGAGACCACCCTATTTTGAAGGATAAACGACTTTAACAAACATGGCCAGAGAGCAGGATTGGCAGATTCAGTTTACTAGCAGAGTCTCTGCCTTAAATTGTAGGTGCTTTGAACTATCCTCAGACTACCTGCCAGAGGGGCCTTTGCTTCCACTTCCCCTCACTGTTGTTCAAAACCCATGTGCAAATCAGTTCCCAGATAGCACTTTCCTCAGTAAGCTACAGGGTGGATTTTGAAGTCATACACACATGCATAAATGCGTCCCTATTCAAAATGGGATCTTTAAGTGCAACTATGATGTAGACAAAGAGGAAAAAGAAAAATTTGTGGCTTTCACATTGATTTGGGCACACAGTACATTAGAATGAGAAAATATATATATATATGGAATTGCATTCATAAATTCAAGCAGGATACTGTTGGAGTGTTTTTCCTGCTTATAAAACACCCTAAGTGCAAGAATTCATATCCTCCACTGAGAATATCTATATAGTTGCCGTACAGCACTTTAGTCTATGTATTAGTTGGGGGTAATTCTATTTTGGTGTATAACATCAATGGAGCAGAACATTGTCATAGGATAGTGGTCTCCCACTGCTACATCGTTTAAGCAATCAAGCAAAAATAAAGCATATGTTACACCTTGTAATGTATTTCTCATTCTTGTATTCTTACACTATTTTCATTGTCATAATGATCCAGTATATCTTTATCCACTTGGACTTTTTATATAAGTTAGCTTCTCTCTAAGGTTTACAAGTTAATAATTTAGCCAACAGCCATGTACTATATATTATTTTTTCACCCAGAAGCACAGCCTTCCTGAGTTACAGTCCACAGAAGATAGTTCAGCTACAAGAGAAATGGCCTATATATGACAGCAAACTTTGACTATTATTCCATGTTGCATGCTTAATTTGTGCAGTGTTAGGCGAGCCTTAGTCACTGCACTCGAACGAGTGACTTCTACAGTGTTTCTGACATACACAAGAGCATTAAGACACCTGAGGCTTATGTTCAGCAGGATTCTGGGGAAACAGCTCGTGACTCTCTTGTATGAAATGAGAAATAATATCAACTCCTGTCATTATTGACTAAAAACTGTGAGGATGTGTTTATGGTTAACTATTCAAAACAGATAAAAAAAAGAGGAGAGGGAGATGAAATTTTGGTTTAACTGTGTCATACACTAACTTTGTTCATTAAACTAACTTTGGTTTAACTGTGTCATCATAAGACTTTGGGCTAGGAATGTTTCTTCAAAAACCTTTAGGACATTAAGTCATATCAAAATCAATGGGAATTAGGTGCCTGAATGGCAGTGTGCCTTCATTAATTTCCTCTTAAGAAAACAGCTTTATTACCATTAGGAAATAATTGTTAGGGAAAAAAAAAAAATTGTCATTTTCCTCTGTTGACTTTTTTCATCTAGGCAGAAAACATTGTAGTGAATACTCTTCCTACTATTATATATTCATACTAAACTCTCTTGTAAGCAGCTCATAAGGGTGCTGCAGCATCAATATAATTAAGACAATAGGAAACTAAATTTGCACTTTCAAAGCAAAGTCAAAGCTATAGGGTCTCAGTTATGTTCCTTAAATCATCACCTCTAATGCCATTTTAGATAGCCTAAATTATTCAAACTGACCTCCAGCCACCATTGCAGAAAGGTGCAAAACTCACTGGTGTCTTGCATCACAGCTGCCACCCTCATCAGTGTCTCAACTGTGCATGAGCTTCTCAGATGATGCTAAAAGTCCGTGAACAGTAAATTGTATCAACACCTTTGTATATTATTAATTTATTTGCCAGTAAAGACAGTGTGAATATTTTCCTGAATATTTAAGGGAATTTACCTTTCTGTGAAAGGGAGTTTGTGACTGCTACTGGTGTTACAGATATGTTTTTATAACAAGGACCATTTTTAAAGCAGTTTAATGCTATCTTTCCTGGATTTTGTCCTTTAAGTCTTAAGGAGAATAAAATTACAAAACTGGGTAAAAGAATATTTTAGCTAAAGATCAAGAGAAGAATCTTTTCTAGACCCCAAGGTCTGTTTGACTGGAATTTTCTCCCAAGAGAAGTAGTGGAAGCCTCAATACTTGAATTATTTAAAATTAGAGTAGGCAAAGAGTTGGAGAATCCTGTAAGGATCAATTCTGTATTGACAAGGGGATGGACTAGCTGAACTGGCAAGGCTTTTTCATCTCTAAATTGGGTGATTCTATAAAATGAAACCATGGCTTTAATGAGTACTTGCCTTACTCTGTGGGTACAGTGGTCGTAGCAGTAGCTATGCTGCTAGAATTAATTTTTTTTAGCTGGGGAGGAAGTGGTGAACCTTGGAAGTCTGAAATGACATTTTAAGTTCTGTGGTGTAAATGGGGTAAGCTTTTCTTTGCACTTTATATAGTACACTGCACATCAGGATCCTGACCTGTGACCAATATGCCTGAAAAGGGGAGGAGAGGGGGGATGAATGGGAGGGAGTCTAATAAAAAAACGCTTATTTTGAGTTATATTTTATTTCAGAATTTTTGAGGGCAGGTAGAGGGTGTATAATTCCAGTCAAACTGAATTCCTAGTTCTCCAAGTCCAGTCTGCAAAGTGCATACCTATATTGTTCCTATATTTTGAGTGTTACAACTCAAAGGCTTGCACCAGGAATTTGAGGCATGGTCCTTAGCAATATGATATAACATCAGAATTAGTCTTATTTTGAGGAGGGTGCTGATCCAGATAGTCTCCTGAGATCCCTTGCAACGTAAATGATTCTAAGAGTGAATTATTTGACTTGTTCCACATGGGAGCCCAGTAGAGAATTAGAATACTCAGTACTGATGATCTAGAGCCTGGGTCTAGAAGCAAAACAAAGGCTGAGCCAAATTAACTGCAGAGGTCGGATGGAAAAAAAAAAAAAAAAAAAAAAAAAAAGAAATCCTTTGCCAAGTTGAGTGTTTTCTTTGTACATCTACAACAGAACTGCCGCGACTTGATCCTTTTTTTCAGCTAAGGGATCAACAGAGGTCACTGCAACTCAGAGCTATATTACAAGGTTTTTAACTTGGTTTCCTAGGCTAAATATATATGCAAGTCACAGGCTTTTGATATTTTACTGAGAAACCTAAGATTTTTTTTTTTCTCTTCAGAAATGAGGACACTAATTCTGCAAACACTTAGTATTTGAGGCAAATGACTCAGCAAACACTTAGTATTTGAGGCAAATGACTCAGTGTCAGCCACATTATGCCAGGCAGAGTTTTTGTCTTCATTCCTCATTAAAAAAACTTCATATTGTAGTGAGGCAGAGATCCTTGACTGAACCTTACCACGCTATGATGGTAAAAACAATGATCATTAAGTAAGAAAAGTAATAATCTTAAAATTAAGACACCAAAATTCATGTCTTCCATTATAAGTGAGTTTAGAAAGATCAGCTTTGGTAGATTTCATTAGGAAACTGAGGTTTATTTGATGACCTCAGCAGGTAACCCCAAATTACTTTCCCAATGTTTTGTTGCTTTTTTTTTCAATGTTCAGGTGTTAATTCTGAAATGGTCTGTTGACAACATTAGTGGAAGCCAGAAATTTTGACATAACAAAATGAAATCAAGTTTCTGAAGATATTCACATAACATAAGAATTCAAAACTGGGTAAAAAATATTGATCCCTTACTTATTAATTTAAAAATAAGTGGTTTTGAACTCAAGTTCCCTTTGAGGATGCTGTATTGAATATGAGTCACGATCGAGTACTTTACTCCCTTTGACTAATGTCCTTTTCCATAGGAACTGTAAAAGATTTTTTTTTTTTGTGGTTATTCTTTCTTATTTATATACACACTGTGAGGAGAATGACTTCTCTGTCACTGAAGGGACATGAAGAGCAAAAGTGTTTGCAAATTTCTCACAGAGATGAACTTTCTGGAATACTTTATTTGGCTTCACAAAAATATTATTATTAAAAAAAAAAAAAAAGTGTCTTATTTTACTGTCTTCTTGAGGCAGGTGGAACTGAGATATAGCTAACGGGTGGTTCCATAAGTAGAGAATTATCTAGAGCATTTTATATTGATTTTGTAAAGGATTCAGATCTGACTTTTCAAATTAGATTATTATTAGCTGGAGTGCTTGTTGTCATTATTTATATATATATATACATATATAATTCCCTGTTTGAAACAAGATAAATGAGATTTCAAAAAAGATACTAAAACCTCAATTTTGGGGACCACTGTTTTGAGGTAACCAGCTATTTTGGAAAATCTTAGGTTCTTAAGAGGGCTGAGGAATTTACATATTAAGCTTGCTTCTGATTTCTAGTTATAAATGGTCGGTGGAAAAATGATTTTTGATGGTTTTAATTTTGTCCCTTGAATATTAATATCAGACTTGGTTGTGCCTCTGTTAAGATGTACAGTAATACAAGTGGAGAAAATATATTCAATGTTGATGTGAGCTTTCTATTATAATAGGTCACCAGTAAATCTGTAAGACTTTTACCCCAAATATTCTGTAAAGTTAATACAGGAAGAAAATGTCATTATTATCAGTGCAAGCAAAACAATTACCACAGTGGAAATAAACATTTAAGCTAAGCAATATACACACAAATTCAGGCAAAATGTTCTCCCCTCTTACTAAACGTTATTGTTAAAAAAATTTTGGTCAGAGTTAGTCAGTAAGGTTTTCCACTTCTTTATTGAGATCTGAAGAATTCAACAGAAAATCATAGAGAAAGGACACTTGAAAATTTTACCAAGTATAGTTCTTTCTATTCTGTAAGATTATTATATTACTATATGGGAGCTATGGCACGGGCATTCATCCTTTGAGCAGACCACAGTATCCATAAATTATTAAAACCTCAATTCTTAATAAGTAGTGATGGGATTTTTGTAGCATCCCAGAATATGAAGTCTAACTCTATACCATAAAGCTGAATAGGGTAGAACAATCTACTGATAGACTGAAAGAGAGGTCTCTTTTTGAACTACAGATCATATAACAGGGACTCTGTGCCTCTCCCTTTGAAGTTTAGGATTGTCTCTTCTCTTACTTCAGTAGGGTTTGAATAACAAGCCCTTGTTTGTTCCTCTGCAGATTCTCAACTTTACCCTGTCCTAGTAGAACCATCTTCATATAGTTTCTGTCTTCACTATCCAAAGGAGAAGATTATTCCTGCTGTTGAAATTACAACTCTGCTAAATTTCCTGTTCCATGTATCTGAGGGAAGTACTTCACAAGCTATTGAAATTTTACCCTGCCTGACAATCTGTAGTTTTCTTGAAGGCATTCCTGTTGCTGGGATATTAAGCTCTTATTTGGAGACCAAGTGTGTAATATTGCTATTTCTTTGTGCAGACAATATTTTCTCTAAGAGACCCTACATATGTTGTGAATGATCAAAGTGTTAACTAAAATTTATTATGTGCATCCTATACTGTACCTCTTTTGGAGTGAAAGTCCCTCCTAGAAGATTTTAAGAGCATCTGTCCAGAAGAATAAATTCAGATTTAACACAGATTTCAGAATTAAGGCATGGTGATTTTAACAGCAGTTATTCTAACTGTACTTATGCGTATGTGAGCTACATTGTTACATTGTTTAGCACAAAATGCTTAATTATGCCTTTATTACACTAGAAGTTGCATAATTTTACTACTTATATTTGAGTTCAGCACCAACTGATATTCATTATAACCTGATTAATCCATTGATTTATAGATGTCATAGACCTCAGGTTTTGACTACAGCAGTACCTTGCCCTTGCCATCAACTTTCACGAAAGAAACTAAATATATAAAATAACCATTTACTTCAGGTTCTCTCGTAAATATCACTAGAAACTGCTGCTAAGGGAGGGGGAAGCAGGGGGAAAGGGTGATAAGACAGCTGAAGTTCAGCTTTGGTCCCCGAGATTCTTGGGCAATGGAGCCTGGCTCAGAGCTCTCTAAGTTATGCTGCAGCTGTACCTGCTCTCTGCGCGATGCAAATATATGACAGAAAGGTGACCTAAAATTGCCTTCCTTTCCCCATCTCTGGGGTTGCAAGTTTTCCACTGTCATTCCTAGATGTGGTTTCCTCCGATCCTCTCTTCGTTTTTATCTTTGCCTCCAGGAGTCTCAGTGGAGGCTGGTAGAAAGGGATGGCTGGGCACTGAGAACTTGTATTTACTGCTTTATCCTCTACCAGTCTGCAGGGGGGAAGAAGTTGCTGTGAAAGGGGAATAGACGGAGCAGGAAAGTGTCTGACTTTGGAAAGGAGCATTCAGTACAGAGACTTTCTCACTTTATAAAATTTCAGTTACAACTCTCTTCTCCTCCCCATACACAGGCAAAATCCAGCCAGCGTCTCAACCAACCTTTCAAACCTTTTTCTGGCTTGAGGCTAATTGCAGCTTTGCATTCTGGGAAATACAAAGGGTGCCCAAGTCATTGAAATCAAGTCTTAATTTGGACTTGTGTTTCCTCCTTATTAAACTGCCAGTAATTTGGTACATGAGAGGATTGCTCCTCCGAACACAGCCCCCTCTCCATCCTCTTATACTACAAAGCTTGCATTTTTCACAGTGGATTAGCAAGTCTAGACATCCTATAAAATGTCAATGAACGTATGGATCTTCAGTGCATATTTCTCAGGAGAGCTATGCTTGTTTGCAATGCTGCTCTCTCAGCCCGATCAATACAGCCACAACAGCCTTCTGCATTTTCTGTCAGAAAACAGAACCTTACTCATTGAATTATTTGTTGTTTGTTTATTTCTTTCCAAGGTATTTAATCAAATAGTGGAGGTAGAGAAAAATGGGGAAAGAGGGAGTTAGATCATATGCTGAGCACCCAGGGAAGTTGTGAATAAGTATTTTATTTTAATTATTATTACTAACCACGAAGGCACGGTAAGAATTATCATGAGAAAAATCATACCTCAGGGGCAAGACAAGGACTGGGGAAGAGAAGGGAAAGGAGACACAGCTGACAGAACCCCCACGGGATGTGATTATCTCCTGATAACAACATCCCCAGACTTATTGCTATTATGAAATTTCATTTTTCCCATTTTTTATGTACACAGATAGATATATAAATTATTTAGGTGAAGTATTTCAATTCCCTGCAAACTGTGAGTTTGCATTAAAATGCTTCAACTGTGAGATTCCCAGGTATATTAATATCCTCTCTTTTAGGATGTTGAGCAGCCCATCAGAATAAGCTTTTCATCCTTGGCTGTTTTATGATATTATTACAATGTATTTTGGTTGGGGAATGGTGAGTAGAACAAGTTTTCAGAGAAATAGACTTGTTTGGGTTCCATTTGGTTGCTGGAGGGGAAAACTCCACGTAAAACAAGTCTGGCTGTTCAGTAAGGCATCCTGGTTTCTCATTATTATTTTTTTCCCCTGTACAGCTCTATTTCTTCTCTGCTTTTTAGAAGTCCCAAGTCCCCTTCCCATCTAGTTTAATAAATGTGTGAGGGGATTGCAGCCACAAGACATAGGGACTTCAAGGACTACATTCAGATGTGTGCTTGTATGTTGAGTTTTCTGGCCATTATATATAAAAATGGGAATCCTCTTACTAAATATAAATTGAGCAATGCACAAATATGATTTAACAATTTTTAGAGCTGAAAAAAAATACATAAGAAATTCTACTTCATTTTTTGTTGGACTTACCTAGCTTATGTTTACATATTTTAAATTTCCTTCTAACTTCCTTAATTGTTCGATACATTTTGATTCCAGTTTAGGGCCCTGATGACATTTTGAAATATGGTTATCTATGAAGCAGAAGTGATGATACCATCTCATGAGACTCATGAATTTCTCAGGAATCACTGCAAACAAAGTGGCCACTTTGCTCATAGGGTCAACCTTAAAGTCTTTTGGATGTTTTGTAAAACTCTGCAGTGGCTTTAACATAAGAGTTTCATGTCAGTCACATAGGATGAAGAACATTTAGAAGATTTCTAATCCAGCTAATTCCCATGTGAACAGGCAAAACCTTCTGAATTACTCACATATATTCTCCTTCCACAGAAAAGATGTGTATATTTACTTATTCTTTCACATATATTAAGTTCACAAATTCCTCTAAGAAAACTCTCCCTGACTTTGACAACAGAAGAAAAAAAAAATAAAAAAAATTATCAGGGGAAGTACTATAAAGTCTAATGCGGCTGAAACCCCTGGCTCACAGAATGTCCTGTAAACTGCTTAAGGATCTCTCAAAAAATCTACACAATCAGGGATGCTAAATGCTTTCTAATATATGTATTTCCTGTTCTGCATGCTCTCTGATCTATTCTCTCCTCTACCCTATTCCCCGTGGAATGATTTGGGAAACCTATGGATTGATTTGGGGAAATAATACTAAATCAACATAGACTCCAGGGGAATTTTAAACCAAAAATAAAACCAGGTGAAATAGTCTTCTGAGTGAGAGCCTGACAATTTTATATTTCTTCAGTTGTTTGTCAGTATAACCTTATCTCTGATAAGGCTCCAACAATTATGTTTCCCATTTTATTGATTTGTACAGGTAAAATTCAGATTGGTAAAGACAGATTTTACACATAGATGAAGACATTGTTGATTCTCACTTCAGTTCCTGCATTTGCAGTGGTTTCATGACTTGATTTGTCTTGTTTCTATACTTCTTCATCCCTATTGACATCACTGGAGCAATTCCTGATACGTGTTTGTGTAAACAGAATCAAAATCAGCCTTTCCAAGTTCATCTAGTTTCTCTTCATCACTAATCTAGCAAATAAGCATCAAAAATGAACATAAGACATTCTCTGAGCTTTTCTTATCTACTTGAAGCATTTTTTGAGAGAGGAATCCAATCCTACTCTATTTTACTCCGGTAAAATGAAAGCTTAATGTCACCTGTAGAGATACAGTCGCAACCTACAGACACACTGGTCCTAGTTACCCGGATATCAGTAAAGAAATCATCTTTTGTAACCTTCTTTAGCTCAGCTGAAATCAGTAGAACTATATTTATTTAATTTTGGATGAATATCTAGCTCAGGATCAGTATCACAAGCCTGATATGTATAGGAAAAAAAAATGGTTAAAAATTTATATGTACATATACAAGCATATATACACACATACAGGATAAAGCTGCGGCTTATTAAACATCTCGGCAAACTCCACCATTTTGCATACTACTGGGGAGACCAGGCTTCTGAAGCCTAGGAGTTCTGCTTGTCCAGATGGATACTTGCAGAGTGGTCATTCTTTTGCCCTTGAGGACAGGAGGATTTTTTGCAGCAAAAGGGTGATTCAATGGATGCTCTGCAGTTTCCCAGTTCCAGGTTACATGCTGTGATTTGTCCCATCTACTGCTGAGCCACTGGGGGGTCTTGATTAAAGACAGCAATGCAGTTTAGAAAGAGAACTTGAGAAACTTAAGACTTCTATGCAATTGTGATTGAATCTATTTTAAGCATATGAAGTTTTGAAATTCAGCCTTTCTAAACAAATAAAGTTTGTAACAGCTTTCACCTAGAAAGATAAAAAAAAAAAAAAAAAAAGTTTCAGTAGATAGTAATGTTATCAAACAACTTTTCTGGGCTGTAATGTAATGCATTGTAATTCTAGAGGAACAGAAATATCAGAAAGTAAGAATTTCCATATTGCATACTCCAAGTGTTCTACAGAATAGCATCAGATCCAGTTGCTATCACCCCAAGATGATTTTTTCTATGGAGAAAAATGCATCAGACAAAGCTTTGCTGTTCTAAGAGGTTGGTTTCCTTTAGGTATAAGTTACAATCCCTAGCAGGGACACCAAACTGGTACGTAGTCAGTTATGCCATGGATGTGAAGCACAACTATTTTGTATTATTATACAACATAAACACTCAAATAGCACAAAGAGAGCCAATATAATTTTGTGTCTATAAAAGAGGTATAACCAATTAGAAGGACTGTAGAATATTGTGACCATACACCGAATTTCTTGAGGGCATAGCTGTATTTCAGGAGGATGTGGATATGCAATACACTAGAGAGTTCAAAGGAATGCCACAAAACTGATCCATGAGTTGGAAAACAAGCTCAGCAATGTCAGGCTTAAGGAGCTCAACTTAGATTATCAAAGGGAAAGTGGAGAGGTGAGTTGATCACTGAGTAAGGTATTTAGAAATGTTTGATAGCAGGGAGCTTGTCATCCCTGTTAACAAGGGCATAACAAGATCCAATGGCTGGAAGCTGAGGTTTACATAAATGCAACTTTGAAATAAGATGCAATTTCCTAGCACTGAGAGGATATGGCTTAGTAGCACTAACCAGGGAAAATGAGCTTGGCTTTTGGATTTTTATTTATTTATTTATTTAAGTATATTTGGACATCTCCTTATCTGCATGCTTTGATTCAGCTGTTGGACTTATTTGTCATGTGTCTGCAGCATTGGGAAGAATAATCCAAGTTTCTCTGTTTGAGCTCCTGAAAGGAACTTATGGAGTTATGTCTCGAGCATGCTCTGGACACACATGGTCAATTATACAATTATATACAATTATATTTCATGTTTCTGAACTTCAGCCTGATATTTGTTGAGAGATAGTTTTCTTCCTGGACATAATTTGGCTGCTGATGACCGGCCTTCTTCTGAAATTTAAGAGGATTGTTTGTAACTAGAAATGGGATATAAGAAAGGCCTTATATTGATCCTCATTCTCTACATATTTGCCATCTTCACTGAGATAGACTTCTACTGAGAGGGCAAAATTTTTTCACTTCCTATCAGCACTTGAAGGATCTGACCTTCCTGAATTCAATGGGATTTTCAGCACTTAAACTCTTCTCCCAATGCATTTTATCTTCCGCTTGTCTGTGTTGAATTTCATCTGCCACTGTGTTGCCCAATTACATACAGTAGTTTAGTTAGGTCCATCTGGAGTTCCTACCAATCCTCTTGGGCCCGGAGTAACCTAAGTAATTTTGTGTCCGTGTCATAATAACCATAAAATAATTCTGTGTCAAAACAATTTTGTAAATTGGTGTTTCAACATTCATCCTGAGTGCAGCTGAACAAAACCCTTTGTGTATAGCTCCAGTCTTTGCGCCTCAAGGACTCCCCTATTATACACCTGTTCTTGACAGATTGAGGCCTAAAACAGGATAGCTTAGTCACATGTTAACCAGCAGGAAGAAGGTCTCTCCTTTTTTTACTGCCTGCCTGCTAGTTCAGTGTTTGCAATTCAGTCCTACCTATAAATCAACATCAGAGACTACAACCCAGTGTGTTCAAGAGCTTTGTTTAAACATCAAAAGAAGAACACAGACAAGCACTATGATAGAAATATAACTAATCACTTGCAAATACATCTTTCCTGTCAGTAAGAGCTTAACCTTTTTGTTTAATGTTACTGGAGGAAAGTGCACGTATTTCCATTCTCTCTATTTTCTTTAAAGCAGTATACAGGTTCTCTATGAAAAATGATCATATTTCTTCCTCATATAACAGAAGCCTAGGAAAGTGGATTTTAGAAGAATGCAGTTGAAGGGAGATTTATGGAATCCTATTATTTGAAAATTTCAAAGCTACACAATAATTAATAAGAACAGGAACTACTGAGATTGCTAAACATATTTGGGTAACCATCACCTGAAGAAGTGACAATTTATTAAGAAGGTAAAATATATCCAGGGCTTTAGCTTGTTTGTTGACTAGCAGTGAACACAACATGACTGCATGTGGCACATTGATTGGATCAATTTAACTTCACACTTTGCTCTTGGCTTTCTTTGCTCATAGGGGACTGCTAGGATTTAGCCATAGTGTGCAGAAAATCCTAGAATCTATAGACCGTTCCTTTTAATTTGAATGCTGCAGATTATGGATGAAAGATTGGTCACCTATAGGATTTAAGACTTCAAAAGAAAGGAAAATAAAGACAGACACAGAGGGGAAAAATACAAACAAAGAGCCCCTGTGAGAGAAGTGGAAATGCAGCCTCCTACAAGAAGTGGGGTTGGGTTCAATAGAGCTCCAGAATCTGATTTTCTACTTACTCACACAGACTCCATTGAACTCAGTGGCATTACTCTTCATCTATACATTGGTAATAGAAAGCAGAATCAATCCCTTTTCCTCTTTTTTTTTTTTTCTTTTCTTTTTTCCCTACTGTAGCATAGTTCATGCCCAGCTAACATGAAAAAGTTCAGTACTTTCCCAGTCTGCTTTCATCTCTAGGGCTTGATGCTGTTTCAGTAAATATAAATTTGTCATTGATCAGCAGCATGAGCTTTGTCAGTAGGATCAGGACCTCTGCATTCTTCATATTCTGTTTCATAAGTAATAAAAAATGTTCCCTTACAACAGCATGGATCATAAAAATAAAATTTATATATACATATATATATTGCATATGGGACCTTTCCTTAGATGATACAAGTTGTCTTAGCAATGGCAGGTGCAATTCCCTAGGTGGAGTCAACCAGCTCCAGAGTACTGAGCCCTAAGTGAAAATCTCTGGCTGAATTGCCTGTACCAGCACTTCCCAGCTGGGTGACCCACAGGTCTCACCATACTCCTCACACTCAGACACAGCTATACAGCAAACCTTGTGTTCATGTCATGGATGTCATGGCATATAATGGAGTTGCTTCCATCCTCCTTGTAGTACTTGCATTTAACATTTGTTCCTTTCCTACATCTCACATCTGTAATGGTCCTAATAGATTCTTTCTCTTGTCCTTAAAACATTTTGTATCGCTCATTTTGGTCTTTTCACTTCAACCCCACTACAAGACAAGAGCACAGTCTCATTTTTAGAGGCTTTTGCACTATTTGGAAATTAAATGTAGCTTGGCTGCCTACAGCAGAGACCCCATCATCCTGTTGAGCCCAAAGCAGGGAGTAGGTGACTTGAAACAGTGATACACAACCAAATTACAGAATCACAAAATAGTTAAGGTTGTAAAGGACCTCTGAAGTCATTTGGTCCAACCTTCCTGTTCAAGCAGGACCACCTAGACCAGGTTGTCAAGGACAAAATCCAGATAGCTCTTGAAGCTCTCTAAGATCTTTCATTAAGCAACAGTCATGCTCCTAAGTTAGGTACTATGAATAAGTTTATGTTGTCCATCCTTCAAGCCTTTCCTTTTCAGATTTTTTTTCTACCCTTTCCTATATTTGTTCTCCCCCTTCTTAACATCATTGGGCGACACAGAGGTCCCTTTTGTCTTTCAGTTACTAGTCACAGCCTCTTCATATCCTTCCACCTCCAATCCAACTCAAAAATGAGCTGAAAACCAAAATTATATATTTTCCTGACCTATTTCTTCATCTGATTTTTCTAGCATTTTGTGCTAGTAACTGTTTACTCACTCTAATCCTGTAGACAACTTCAGGCTCCAATCTAAATCAAAGCTGCCCTGCCAAATAAAACTGCCTTGAATTGCCCCTCTAATAATGTAATCTACAGTTCTTTCATTTTCTGGAGTGCTAATGGTAAAAGTACAGCACTAGTGAGCATCACAGACTGTACAATACATTATAAATAAAGGTACAGGCACTACAGTATTCAAGATAAAAGGTATTAAGGTTACTGTAGGGGTACTGTAAAATTTAGTGTTCTGTAGAATATGCTAGTAGTTTCTAAAACAGCAGTCAGATACTCCAAGGCACTAAAACAAAGCAAATTCAGGGAAGAAACTGTCAATAGCACAAGCCCTAGAAGCTTTCAAAGGATTCAGGTTTGATCTATTTGCCCTTATTCAGTAATGCTTTTTTTCATGAGCCTTTCCACCGAAATCATGATGTGGAAAAAAAATATTGTGCAATGCAGAACAAGCCAGTAGCTACAAACTCTTCAAAATGAGTTCTTGCCAAAACCATGACATTTGATATAGCTGGGCTAAATAATGCTTGCATGAATCTAAGACCTTCTTGACCACAAGCTTTCTTACATTTTTGGTTCTGGGTTCGTATGTTGCCTAATGCTGCAGTATCCTAGGGAATTTGGGTTCCCGAGCCACTGTAGGAAAATGAAACAGGGCAACATCATTAATATAAACAATAACATAGCCTTTAATGTCATGTGTCCTTTCCATTTTGTGACTTCTCATCAGCTTGTTCAACCTCAGCACCTTCATGTGTTCCATAAGCAGCCAAGGTATTTACACAGTATCTCAAACCATATGTATATTGCTTAGCCTCAAGAGTCAAAGAGCAAGCGGTTTTAGCCCCGCACAGCCATATAACTGAGGTGGGTGTATATGTAAAAATTTAAGGTGAGATGTTCACATTTTCTGGGACCTACCCGTTGTGTAAGTGCCTCAGTGCAGATGCAGGACTAAAGTTAATGAATGCAAGGTTAGGATTTCAGGTGTGGCTGAGGCCCTGCTGGTCCTGATTGGGAGGAAAAGATTGGCAAATCATTTTTCTTTATGTTTAAATGCATCCTCAGTGTAGCTTGAGCTCGATTTCTGTCCCAGCTATTACTAAACACATTTTCAAAACAGAAGCATTTTGGCTTTCCAGAGAATTCTTATTCAGGAAGCTGGCATGTAGATGGTTTATCTGATATAATACTGCCCAGGAAATTTTCTGATTATTCGATTAATTTTGTCTCCTACTAAGCCTGGACTGGTTAAGGACTGGTTCAAGAATCACAAGGAAAACAGACATTTTAAATCTTCATATATATTAAAGAGGGACTGTATTGAAAAGTCAGCTGCAGGGCTTCACATGATGGGTTTCTTTGTGATTGCTCAAGGTACCTTTAGACCTGCCATACTTCCACATGTCAAACTCATCCTGAAGTTAAGGAGGACTCAGTATTTTTTTTCCAGCAACATTACCTTTGAGTTTGATGTCGTGTTTTCTTCTTAAAATTTGTAACTAGTTGCTTCTTTTTGAGAAACCAGGAGGAAATAAGATTACACTGCAAAAGAAAGACCAAGATCAGCTTGGTCTTATCCAAGAGTGGTTATGCTTGTAGTTTGTCTGACATGACAGCCTCCAAATATCCACTTATTTAATCCCTGGAGTCTCAGTCTATGGTAGCTAATATTCCACAGCCAGAATCTTTGAATTTGTGTTCTGTAGCAGTGTTGCAAACTGTCTTCTTTTCCTTTCCTTTCCTTCCTTCCTTTCCTTTCCTTTCTTTCCTTTCCTTTCCTTTTTTTTTCCTTTTTTCCTTTTTTCCTTTCCTTTCCCCTTTTTTTCCTTTTCCTTTCCTTTCCTTCCTTTCCTTTCCTTTCCTTTCTTCCTTCCTTTCCTTTCCTTTCCTTCCTTTCCTTTTCTTTTTCCTTTCCTTTCCTTCCTTTCCTTTCCTTTCCTTCCTTTCCTTTCCTTTCCTTCCTTCCTTTTTTCCTCCTCCTCTTTCCTCTCCTCTCCTCTCTCTCCTTCCTCTCCTCTCCTCCTCTCTCTCTTCCTCTCCTCTCTCTCCTCTCCGTTCCGTTCTCTTTTTCTTTTCTTTTTTCTTTTTCTTTCTTTTTTTCTTTTTTCTTTTCTTTTTTTTTTCTTTTCTTTCCTTTTTCTTTTCTTTTTTTTTCTTTTCTTTTCCTTTCCTTTCTTTTCTTTTCCTTTCCTTTCCTTTCCTTTCCTTTCCTTTCCTTTCCTTTCCTTTCCTTTCCTTTCCTCTTTTCTCCTCTACTTTTTCTCCTCTTTTTTCTTCTTTTCTTTCTCCTTTTCTTTTCTTTTTTCTCCTTTTCTTTTTTCTTCTTTTCTTTTCCTTTCCTTTCTTTTCTTTTCCTTTCCTTTCCTTTCCTTTCCTTTCCTTCCTTTCCTTTCCTTTTTTCTCTTCTTTTTTTTTTTTTTTTTTTTTCATAAGGCCTTTGTGTTTTGAAATGCTTTGGATACTTTGATCTTGTCTATTTTTTAAATGACTTGTCAACAGTTTCCTGTGGAGATAGAAAGAGGCTGAGGGGAATCAGATTTTTAATGCTAGAATACCTCCTGCCTTCTCTGCTGGGTTAAAGTACAATAAGACATAAAAATTTAGAAGCAAATGTGGTGCTTGTTACCATGTCAAGAAAGATCTTGAGCTTATTTTGTTCAAGTCCTTAGTGCATGTAGACAGTCATTGTGGATGATAGCAAGTTTTGACTTAACCTCCAATGTAGGCATACATGTTCCATAGGTACAGCTTATCTGCAGAGGTCTAGGAAAATCACTTAGTCTATACTGGCTCCCTGTGTTCACAGTTGTCATGATAAACCCTCCATAAATGCTAAATTCTCTTTCAAAAGTGAATCACAACTGGCAAAAGACAGGGAGGATTCTTGGAACAAGCATTTAAACTCTCAGGCTTTAAATTTTTTGTGGAAAAAAAAAGTTTATTGAATACTCCCTATGTAAAGGAGCCCATCCAGTTCCATCTCTCTGGAGGTGTTCCTAGGTTCTGGGGATTGCAAACACCATGACAGTAGCAGGGAAGTTTCATTCTCTTCAGTGAAGGGCAAAATCCTCCGCACTATGAGGAAAAACTAAACCACCTCCCACCACCCTACTCCTTCTGGTTACAGTTACATTTCTAAAAGTGGGACTGAAACATATTAAAAGTGACAAATTAAAAAGATGTTTAGAAACAGGTTTTGGTGTCTAGGAGGAGGAAAGGGAAAAACTCTTCCCAGTACTCTGAGGCCAAAACAATAGTGCAGAGTGCTGCAGGAAAATACCATCGAAAATCTCATTACATGTGCTGCTTTTTGCAGCATAAAACAAAGTCCAGTTTGGAAAGGTTTTCCTTCCAGCCAGCATATTTTGTTATTTGTGTCTGATGCTGAGGTCCACAGCATTAGTTACAAGAACAAAGCACTATCTTTTTGAATTGTCATTGATGTGGGCTCATTGAATCCGGTTCTGCTTAAACAGCAACAATCACTGACCCTTGTGTGTCATTATTTAACTCAAAATTCCCTTTCAGTTACTGGAAATTTGCTGTTTGCTCTGCAGCACTGTGCATTCACCCTGTCATGTTTCCTACATACTATTAAATCTTCAGGCCTATAGATGTATTATTCATATGCTCATTGCTTCCAAATACATAAAATCAGACATTGCTCAGATGGGCCCCAATCCTGCAAAAATCATGTTGATCTCAGCCTAAGCAGTGTGACAAAGGTGAAGAGAGACCTTAGTCTTAAAATCGTACAGAGCTGCTTGTAGGACCATGGCTCCTATCATTAAGAGCTGAAATAGCAATGTATCTCAAGCTAATTTATTGCTTCTTTATTATTCCCTTTAAAAATGTAAGTTGATTTTGAAATAAAACATCCCTCTGAAATGGAAAGTTCAAACATTTAACTTAAAAAAGAAAAGTCTATGCCAATCATTTAATGCTTCCTCTTTTCCAATACTTTATTTCAATGAAACTATTAAAAGACCATGGTTGAATTTGGATGTAGTTTTGTTCCTTCCAAGAATATAGAGTTGGTCAGTTTCTGCCTCTAAACTGAGGCAGAAACAAGACTACAAGCCTACATGAAACCCAGTGGTTTATAATACATAAATAAGCACAAGAGAAGGTGTAAATAGACTGAGTGTGCAGGGCACAATACAGTGGGGTCCAGTGTTGCATGAAACCCCACAGGATATCCAGGTCATCCTTCTGAATGACCTGCTATGACACAGGGTCGTAGGTGGCCCTGGAGTAACAAGTCAGATGTAGACTTTTCAAGAAGCTTTAAATACCCATCAATTATGCCAGAATATACATGACCTTATCCATATTAGGTAACTAACTCACAATCCTCAGCTTGCCAAGCAGGATCTGGCCGTGAAATGGGGACATCAGGTCACCATCTGGGAAGAGGCAGTGATATGCATTTGTTGAAGGTGAAGGTTTCTATTAAGTTGTACTCTCTGACTGCTTGACACTATGGTTTCTTTCCATCCCATAAATCAGATACCACTGGTGGTTGGCTAAAAAATGTGCCAAGTGCTGGTAACAAGCAAGGAAGGTCACAGTGGGAGAAGAAAGTAGCTAAAATGAGTGTGAGTCTGTGTAAGGGGTGCAAGCTGAGATGAAATTATATTGGACTAAATAAATACAGAGAATTCTAAAGCATGGGACTTGATAGGTATGAGAATGTGGTAGTGCTCAAAGTTGGGGAGATATGGTGAGACTCCAGACCTATGATAACCTTCAAATCAGTAAAGGGGAAAAAGAAATAGACATTTATGTATATGCTGAAATTCAGTCTTAACAATGAAAAGAAAATTCTACCCCTTTATGCATATCCTTGTAGTTTTCCAATAAACGCTTTGCTAGCTGTTAGCTCAATGTGCTTTCCAGTGACCTATAGTAAGTAATGCTCCAGCTGAAACCAGGCTTAGACACTGATCAGATTAATAACCTGCAAGATGCAAGATGGAGCCCTTTGAGTACAGACAGTCTGTCTAGAGGCATGTACCATTTGAACAATATGTGCCTGTGCATAAATACACTATCCACTTCTGTCTTGCCATGGGGCAATTGCCTGCCCATTGAGAACAGGAAAGTCTTTGCCACTCCAATTACCTCTTAGTAATGTAGTCACTACCATTGTGATAGACACTTGAACTAAGGCAATATTTATGATATGAATCTGTAGTTGCTGCTACAGAGGCTTTTGAGAAATAATCAATTACTATTTGAATACCATACGGCATTGATTGAGATCTTTGCTGACACAAGCCCTGCTCTCGGAAGGCGTTCAGCACTGGTACTTCCCATTGCTTTTCACACCTTTCAGGACAGGGCATATTGGTGTGAATAGACCAGGCAGAGTCTTCAGCTGATCTGGCCTTGAGAACAAATATGATGTTTTATCGCAGTAATAGCAGGATTTGGCATAAGCACCTTGACAGAATTATTTCAGAAAAGAACTGGGCCCAACATGCTTTGATAGACTTTATTGTAAGGAGAAGTATGTAATTGCTTATAAGAGATTTACTAAGTATCCTTTTACACAGATTTAGCTATTATCATTGCTTTATATTAATTGCTGATGATCTTCTTCGTGTTATTTTAGCTGAACTCGCTGATTGGAATACAAGGGCTCTATTTTGAGGCTTTTGAAACAAAATCCACAGTGGAGAAACAACAGTTCAGCCCTGAGCTTTTTTCCATTGGTGATAATAAACAATAGCTAATCCTTAGCAACACTAAAGGATGCTTTAGTTTGCAGACTGTCATATCCTTTAAATGTGTTCTCTGAGATAAAGAGTGGGGGTTATTAACACAGTGTATCCTCCTAGTGGCAACACAAGGGAAATCACAAATTCACTGGATTGTACCACTGTGACAGAATGTCATTTCAATTGCCTTATTAACCATATGAAAAAATATATCACAACAGTGAGAAAACTTCTCAGTTATCTATATCTTACCCTAAGGCTATTGTCATGAGCCAGTGGCATACTAAGGAAAGCGTACTAATTCAGTTGTCAGCTGCCTTGCCTATTAAACAGGGGGAAAAATACCAGCAACAAAATTGAAACAAGTAATAAGGGTAAGAGAAAGGTCTGGATACCCTTGTCCACTTGATTTCTTAAACAAATGCAATTACTTGTCCTGTTTTCCCTGTCGCATAACATTGTAGTGGTAGTACCATGCTGTCTTCTAATTGAGTATTTACTCTGCTTAAAACGCTACATGGGTTGCACTTTAAAAACGTAAGTGCTGAAATATTATACTCCAAGTTCATGACCTGCATTGTAAACCATAAGAGGATGAGCAATGATCTGCTAAACCAGAACATGTTCAGGGGCTGGAAAAAGTAGGCTTACTGCCAGCAGGATTAAGGAAATCTATTAGTTTCTCTATGGATAGTCTGGGTTTGATTAACCATAGACAAGCTCTGCATAGAAAGAGATGAACCATCTCCAAGTGTTTGTTCCACAGATATCAGTGAGTTTTCTAAGACTATATAAATATAAAGACATGATTCTCTGTATCCTTGCTGTTTGCACAGCTATTTAAAGCAGTGGGGCACTGAAGGCTGTATTCTGTTTCTTTAACTTAGTATCATTTGGGAGGACTCTGCTGCTGACAAGCATGCAGATCTCCTATAAGCCTTATGTCAGGTTAGCCAATCGTATGCATGTCTCAGGACATCTCAATGCCACTGCATGCCAGTGAATAGCCAAATGAAACCTGCCATAAGAACTAAACATATGAACAAATTTGTTAATATTTGTGACTGATAGTGTTTAGCCAAACTTCAGAGAACTGTACTGAGGTCCACAGTGGTGGTGAAATGCATAAATCTCAAAAATCCTCTTTTCAGAAGACAGAACTTTTTCATCATGATATTGGTGGCTGATATTGGTTTCTGATGACATTTGAGTTAAGGTCAGTTCCAGAGTAAGGAAACAAGTGTGCAATGAAGCTGTGCAAACAAGAGTACTTATGACTATCAGAAATACCTTAGAATATCCCTTCTTGCCTTGAGTCATATCTCAGCAGGGCTCAGGGATACTGTATTTCTCACAGCCCATATACTTAGGCAGTAGAATCTCATACTGTTTCCCCTGTATTATTTGAGGGCACTTTTCCAATCCCTATAGTGCATTCTACCATTTGTACTCCTGCAAAGTGGATTTGCAGTTCCACAGCTTTGCTTTGTTCCAATCTAAAGGGGTGACTATATAAGTTAAAGGGAAACTGCCCTTTTGAAGATAGAAAAATGGCCACTTCATATCTACAGGATAGGGTGGAAATATTTCTAGTGTCATCTAGTGTCATCAGGTTTCTAATTTTGTTCCCAGTTACAGAAAGTGCAAAGGCATGAAAGTCAGAGCCAAGTAGTGTAATGGAGGATGTTCACAAGGGGAGGAAGATGCTCCAGTGCAGGTTACTGAGTCTGTAACCTCTGGACCACTGGTTTAATTCGAGTTTAGCTACAAAAAGGAATTACAATGGTGGAAACATTACTTTCAGGTAACAGCAAAGGACGGGTAACATTACTTTTGGGTAACAGCAAAAGCTATTCTATTCAGCCATAACCACATTAGCACAGTCTTACTTTCAAATCATCCACACTGCCCTTCACTCCCTATGGTACATCTGTATGGCTTCCAGATCCAGAGCTGCTGACAAGGGACCAAGACTCTTAGCAGACAGAGGCCAATAGGCATGAATTAAAACATTCTTACTGAACACACACACACCTGTGAACATGGTCAAAGACTGGAAGAAGTTGCCCAGAGAGAGTTTGTGGAGTCTCCGTTCTTGGAGATATTAAAAATCCATGTGGATGGAGTCCTGGATGACATACTCTGGCCCTTTCTGTGGGAAGTTGGACAAGACCTCCAGAGGTCCCTTCCTACCTTCACCATTCTGTGTTTCCATGAAGGAGCCACTGCTATTTTGGATACCTCTAGCAGAATCTCAGTTGTATGGCTCTTGTACCTTCTTCAGTACATGAGCATGTAATGGCTTCATTCTTGCAGAAGGGGTAGAAAATTAAAGCCTATGAGTTAATTCATAAAGGAAGATAATAATTCTTTTTTTGCCTTATATTCATTTAAGGAGCTGACATTCTAGCCTCACCTCAGCTCATCCCCATTCCCACAGAGATGATTTTTTCCCTGGGCTTGGGAAACTGGTACTATGGGAATAGTTAAAGCTGAATTTTCCTTGGGAAAGTACCTACCTTAATAACACTTAGCTGCTGCTACTGACTGTAGTAAACATAATGCTTAAGACAGAGTGACAGTGGTCCTACCAGATAGAAAGCCATTGGACATGCCTTGAATCAGACAGCACTGGCTCCATTCCTAGCTCTGCCTAAAGCTTTCATACCTTGGACAATTTGTTGAGGTCTAGATCCACAAAGTGACTTTTCTGAAGTTAAACTGTAGTGGGAGCTAGGACCCCCAAATCTCATACTGCTCTCCTTCAGTTCCTTACTCAGGACATCTGCACCTCAACAAGCAATTCTCTACACCCAGTTGAACCTTTGTCTTCTCTGGTTGCCAGATGTTTTGGGTCCACCAAACACCACAAAGTAGACACCATCTGCCATGACCCAGCTGACTTTCTCTGTACACACCTCAATGTGGGTTCCAAGGGAAGAGCAGAAATAACCTCTGCTTTGAATAGCCCCATGGGCAGAGAAAATGGCCTCACACTGTTCAGCCTGCCAATATTCATGTAGCCTTTAGCCTTTGCTGTGTTGTCATCCTTAATATAATCATAACAAATAAAAATATGGCACACATCCCATCCACTGGATTGAAGCTATTGCAAGGTAGGATAATTGTATAGTCAGAGAGTAGAAAGCTAGGCTACATAGTTCTGTTAACACTATGCCAAGGTAATATTGGTATCATTCATAGTACTGATATGTGGTAGTACCAGCCTGAACAAACTCAAGGTCATGAAAATAAGTTTAAATCTCTCCGCAGAACTATTTCACTGAAAAGTTGTTCTCAATATTCATGAGAAAAAATACTTATTTTGGTGAAAATACAGATCTAGTTCCTTTTAATAAATTAGTACCAGACAATGTAGAGTCAAAAGTTTTTTTTTTTTTTTTTTTTTTTTTTTGTAGCAAGCCTTCAGCAATTTGTAATTAGATCTTTCATGCTGGGAGAAAAAAAAAAAAGAGAGAGAGAGAGAGAACGAGAGGGAGAGAGACACCCATATTTCTGCAAAATCATTAGTAGTTTTGGCAGCCAAAGGCTGGATCCTCAACTGGTGTAAATTGGAGGTAGCTGTACTGAAGGCACTAGGGTTATGCTGATTGACACCACAGATATCATTGCTACTGCCTGAAGGAGCCAAGTCTGAAGTAGCAGCAAAGCCTGATGAGCCTATATTAATTCAGACATTAGCATGTTTGAGGAGGAGATGTGAATAAAAGAAGAGATGTAAAGGGAGAGCAAAGTAGGGTGCAAATGTGTGGGGTCCTAAAGAAATCAGGCCTGTGGAAGAGCAGAAGGGAACAGAGAAGATGTGAAGTAAAGAACCAGAAAGTCTGATGGTCACAAAAGGCTGGCAGGGAGCTCTATGAAAGGCCAGGAGAGTTGGCAGGTTATTGAAAGGGGAAGTCTCAGCTGACAAACTGTTTGTAAGTTAATGATAGAGGTTTAATGAAGTATTGGGGAGAGAATAATTATAATACGACTTTAATTTTTGACAATGTAATGTTCTATTACCGGATTAAGTATTGGAATAAGCTATCAAAAAACAATGGCTAAATTATCCCTTTATATATCTTGCTGCAGTATTTTGTCGTACTTCTGATTTACAGCCATAACATTGAGTCAAACAAAATGTCCACTTGTTCCTCTATGAATTTCACAAATATAACCGGGGAGGAATATTACTGAGATGTTGAGATCTTTGGGCAAAGGATAGTGTTTGACTACATTGTACCTGGAGAATATTTTGGGTGCTGAAACACATATTACATACCAGAGTATGAAGAAGGGCCATTGGACTGGCCTGAGCACTGGAACTCAGTGATGTTGAATGAATGAATCGTGGTCCTAGGTCTAAATTCCCTCCACATTATTGCAGCAGTAAATAGACGAAGGCTTGTATGCAGCCAGGTGTTGATGAAGTGCTCTAGTTTTTGTACAACAGCATCATGCCTGTCTAGATTTGGTTCTTCAGACCAAATGACCCACTTGGTACCATTCCCAGGAGTGTCAGCCTAATTTAAAACTCTAGCTCACATCTTTAGACCTATGCTTTCTTCCACACTGCCATGAGGACTTCAGTAGCACAAGTGCTTTTCTTTCAAGGTGGAGAGGTACCTTCTTCAGTGAACTGCAGGATCCCAGGAATGCCAAAGCTATCCTCCAGCTGCTGCTTGATTTGGTGTTTTTTTACTTCAGTCATCTAAAAGAGAACTGTAAAAGTCCCTCCTCCCAGTAGTCATCTGAGCTGTCTTCCACAATTTGTGAAGACAGATACCTCTAGGGTGTTTCTTCATCTTCCTGTCTTGCCATCTCTCCTAGGATAAAAGAAATTCCCCTCTGGAGATGCCTCTCTTTGTAAAGCTAAGCGAACCGGACCCTTATAACTCAAAATGATGTGTCATGGTTTGCTCAGCTCCAGAAAGAAGATTTGCAGAACTTATGGGCTGATGGAAGCACCTAAGACAGGAATTCAGTGCCTGTGAATACTGAACATGCCAACATGGACTTGCAGGATAGGAGGAAGGAAGAAGTGGAAAGGGAGAAGGGTAATAAGGAAGCCCCTCCTGTAGCTGACTGGGAGAGATCAGATTCTACCAAACTCAATTTGGAGCAAAGGAAGGCCAATGTAGGGAGACAGAGAAAACCATCCTCCTGCGTTAGTTGCCTGTACTTGTGGCCTAAAATTAAGTGTTAATGACAAAATGTTAATTCCTTCTCCTCATTTCTGGATTTGAAAGGTTAATGTAGGTTTGTGGAACTGATGTTCTTTTATTCAGTTTGTCTTAATTTCATCTATCTGCTATCTGCATCTCTATCTTTCTGCTAAAATCTATACTTTTTCTTTGGGGGGGAGGGAAAGAAATGGAGAGGAGGAGGGAATTTGGGGAGGAAAAAAAAAAAAAAAAAGCTAAGTATCACACTACCTTTTATATTTTCCAGCCTACCACATGCCTATCTTGGAATAACAGGTTTCCACTTTGAACTCTTCCCGTTTATACGCTATAATCTGTGTTCTCTGAACATCCTCCTGAATTTGCTCCACGCAAAATATTTCTGCATATCAAGCTATCAGTCCATCTGTCCATCTGGCTCACTAATCTTTTTCCCAGCTTATTTTTCGGGTTCCTTTTGCTATCATATCTGTGCATCATCCTTGGGGAAAATTTTCTGCCTGTGGGTTAAATTGCCTGGAATACTTGGGTGAACAAAAAAAAGGGCTGAGTACAAATGGAAGAGGGTTAGCTTCCAAATATCAAGTGAATATCTGTGGGAAAATGCTGCTGTTATGACCATCTGTGTATTGACATATGTTTGCTATAGAGGGCTGAATCTGACATTCAGAGCTTCAGTGGGAATCCTCAGTGCCTAAAGAATGTGGGGCTCAGCCTCTATGCTTTGCTAGGGTTTGGGTAAACATTATTACTGAATTATATATGGTGATGACCTAGAGTGGTGCACAGATTGGACAGAAGCTCCAAAGGACATCAAGTAAGTTACATTTGAAGCAATCGATGATTCTTTTAAAAAATGGGAGGGATAAAAATAAAATGAAAAACAGGCCAATCAACGAAAAAAAGAATGATTTTGCCATAATACCAATAATAAAAAATAATAATAATAAAAAAAATTGACAGTCTAAATCAGAAGGGTGGAAAGTCTCATTTTGTCCACGAAAGCAGATTATATCTTGCTTCAGAACATTACAAAGCACTGAATTCAGAGTCAACACTTTCTTTTGATTGAGCAACTACTTTAAATCAACTTGGCATGTAATCCTAAACAGAATTTATGGTTTTGAAAGGGGCAAGAAGGCTAAGGTTTTTGTTTTAATGAGTCTGGGGAGAGTCATGGACTAAGTAGCTGCTTCTTTGAAAGACTGTATGTCACCATTTAAAAGAAAAAGTCATTTTTCTTTGTCTAATTACTGTTTATTCTGCACTGTGGCATGAAATTTTGCAAGTGATTGTGCCAGAATTAATGTCTTTTCTTACAGCCAAATTTTACATTAACAGTTATAACAAAGAGAAAAGATTGTCTTGGATACAAGAAGCAACAAGAATGCTTCCTTTCATGGAAATATGTGAAGTTACAAGATAAGTGGAAATACACATTGAAACTACGCATTAGTGAACCAGATAGTCAATGGTATATATTAGGTAGTTTCCTTTGCATCCAAATTTTTGCACTGAGTACCTACAGCTTGTAAAGGCATTAAGCATTTCCAATTTGGGGGGTGTTGGCCCTCAATTAGCACTGACGTAATTGGCTACATTAGGTACAAGGCCATGGTGAAACAGCTTTCAGAGCAGACATATGAGAAAAAAAATGCATGTGTGGAGAAGTCATGAAAGCATCCATTCCCCGACCTCAGATGAAGATATGCTTAGGACACTTCAGTATCTTCTAATATCCAATTTCCATGGAAGATTGCAAGCACCTGAACCTGCATTGCTGGTTTTGCACTCCCACCCTCCCTCCCCAACTAATTTCATTTATCTGTGACTGGGGGTGTGTATGTATTTTTTCTGTAAGAAGCCATATTTAGATCACCCTTCCTTTCTCCTTCTTATGTACACATTTCATTTAGACATCATGTCACATATCAGAGCACCAAAGTTCAGTTCTGCACATGTTCTTCCTATCAGGCAGTTCTGGGTAGAATCTAAAGGTCCCCAGTGTCACTGTTTCCAGTTCAGACACAAGTGAGTCTAAAAACATTAATGAACTGGTAATCCAACAAAAAAGAAAACATTAAAAAAAGAAACATTAAGAGAGAAGAAATAGATTTTGAAATAGATTTTTTTTTTCAGTATGTATTTTTAAGCATTTGTGTTGAAATGGTGATTGAAATAGTGATAAAGCTATTCCTAATGGTGGGGTTAGTTTAAAATATTTATAGAAGTGAAAACATTTTTGATCACAACTTGCAGTAAATACCACTGTCTAACAAAGCTTTCCATTGAATATTTAGGGAGAAAATTATTAATGGGAAGGAGTTGAAAAGCAGGAGAGAGAAAATTTTCTTTACAAAAAAAAAAAAGTTAAAGAAAAAGTAAAAAAAACCCATTCACATTCCAGCTAGAGGCTCTCCAGAGAGGCTAGCATTTTTTCAGGTTTGTTCCATCTGCCCTAATGATCTGCTTGGCCTAGCCACCTCCAGGGTTTCTGACAGGGCTCAAGTGACAGTTTTTGACCTTAAATTTCTCCACCAGATAGTTTTTAGGGAATTCAGTTAAGAATGTAAGAAGTACTTCATGTTTCCTAACATGATTTACAAATGGGCTAGTTAAAGAAATCTCTCTGAGTTTTTAAATGCCTTTCTTAAGTCAGAGCATCTTCCACCAGTAAAGAGAGGGGCCATTAATCTTTGCTTTTCATCTGGGATTCTGGAAGATGAGATTGTGTTTTTGAAAACTTGCCAAAAAGCTGTCTTCATAGGAATTATGAAGAGAGAACTTGTTTGGGTCAGGGTTTGGTGGACACGTACTCTTACTTGTCATGTATCATGTTCATGAAAATGTTAAGTCCAGACTCCTCTTTGGGTACCACAATTGTACCAATGATCTTTTTTCAATACTTTTTTCCCCCCTCCGATTGCATGTAAAAGGAGAAAGAATAACTGTTTTTGCTGGTCTAGGCAATTTACTGTGCCAGAAGCTAACGAGATATGAATAAGGCCAGAAATGCACATCTTTTCACTTCTTTAAACTTTTTGTCTTTTAGCTGCTTTCTGATTTTTCCTCAGATATCAGCACATCTTCACTGTGCTGTCAAAGTCTGTGTGTGATCACATGGCTAACAAACAGCAAAAATCCCTCATTTCATCCTTTCTTTTTTTCCCTTCCAATCTAATGGATGGCTCTGGGTGAGAAACAGAATTGTCTGTTTTCCATGGTATTAATAAAACCTTTTCTCCCTGTCCTCCCTGTAATGACATATCAAAAAGAAACACAAAAAAAAAAACACACCCACAAAAACAAACAAAGAGCAACCAACTCCTCAGAGCTGGTAACTACTCATTAGCAGTTTTTTTCTCTTTTCTTTTCTTTCTCTTTTTTTTTTTTTTTTCCTTTTTCTTTCTCTCTCTTCTTTCTTCTTCTTTTTTTCCTTTTTCCTCCTATTTGTTTTCCTTTCTTTCTCTCTTCTCTTTTTTTACTTCCTCTCTTTCTTTTTTCTTTAATATTCAGAATTCTGTTCAGAAACAAGACCTATAAACTACTTCAAAATAAGAAAATAAAAACCTATACTTGTAGAAAATTTTAATAGCATTTTTATTTTAAAATAGTCTATACGAAAACAAATTCAAAGCCTTACTATCCACACACACACACCCCCCCCCCCCGAAAAACTTCAAGAAATTCTGCACTTACTATTTGAAGTGTAAGTCCATAAAACAACCTCAAGTATTTGGATGCCCATACTCATACCAAACTCTGATAAGTCCACGGATGGACATTATTCATTTTATTATTTTTAACTTAAACTTATATATAAAATCTATGAGACTTCAAAGTAATTTTAGGATCAAAATAACAAAGATGAATTTCTTCCTCAACACCCAAAACAAATCCTGACAGTAATTCTAATATCTCCTTAGAACACACTGTGAATAAGACCCATGATTTCTCCTGTTCTTCCAGTCAGATAAAATTGCATCTCACTCCTTTGCAATATTGCTCTGGTTTTTGCAGTATAATTAATACTCTGAGGAAATGCGCACTGTGAGAATCTCTTCTAGAAACTGACCTGGCAGATGACCTCCATGTCAGATGTGGACCAATAAAATAGCTGCTTAACTGATAACTAAAGCTGATAGAATAAGTAAGTCTGACATAATATTGCTCACAATCGCCAGGGAAGACTCCAGATTGGGCCACTAGGTAGTTTAGACCCTTAGTTCTACCACTGATGCCTCTTTGGATCCTCATGACCACTGTGTCAGACCATCACAGTGCATCACTGGGAAGCTACACTGGCCTCCATGTAACTCTGGTTCAGTCCAAGGTGCTCACATCCTGGAAAAAATCATTCCCCACTGTGGGGATCCAACTGTTCATAGACTAGAAGAAATGCAGAGCTGGAAGGAACCCTGGGGGACGGTTTCAGCCCACTTCACCAGGCTGGGGAAGGGTGGAAAATTTTTCTGGATTTTGGCTGTTTTTGCTTTCATCACAACTAGTGTCAGCAGGACGCAGCAATTTCTTTAAATGGAATTAAAACCTGAATCTTCATTATGATTCCTGTAGTGTAAACTCAGACCAGAAGTTTTGCTTATCCTATTGGTACCCATAGTTACCATTCACAGTTATGATAACTGTAAACGGTGGGTATTAAAGTGGATTAAAATAAATACTCAGAGCACGCAGGGCCCCCTTAGAATCATGACCTGATAATACTGATTGTTCTGTAGTTGACTAAACACAGATTGAACTGCTAGCTGTTCCACACTTATATTGGCTCATTTCTATCCAGATACACTAATCTTGAAAAAGCTGCCCACACCCTAAACTTTATACCATGCAATTTTGTCTTTGATTTCACTGGAATTAGTACATAAGGAAAGGGGAAAGTACAAGCTAAGTCTTTCTATGATCTCACATGTATTATTATGATCAGGCTTGAAATCCTCACCTCTCTGTGTCAGATGGTGGAACCCGATCCTGGTAGAACTGTCAGCAACTCATTCCTTCATGTCTTATTCAAGAACCACTGGAAATTTTGTGGGGAAGATCAAATCTGTACTAAACATAAGGCTAGCATTCCACTTGCTTTTTAATGAAAACTCAAATAAACCATCCGATACCTTTTCGCTTGGAGCCGTCCTGGGCAACGAAATAATGTCATGAAACCTCTGAAGAATGGTGACAGCTCTCTGAGATTCTGCATTGCCTTCAAAGCATGTCTGGGATCTCTGGTGGCTCGAAGTAGCCGTGGCTTACGGAGCTGGTAGGTTTTCGTTGTAACAACATTGCCACCTAGTGCTCCCGTGGTACAGTTCAGACAGAGCCTGAGAAATTAGGTGTTTTAGCAATCGAAACAAGAACATAACAAGTTGTAAAACAGTTTTTTTTTTGTTTTGTTTTTTAGTATCTTAGAGGAGTGGACAGGCTGAAAGAGGATGCAGTGGCTTTTTGTTCTTTCTGGGGATCCACTTCGGTCAAAGTACTACTACAAGGTGAAACACTGACATTGCAATCACTGCACGCATCTAAAAGGAAAGACAAGTGGGATTCACATTAAAATCTGACTGCTCTAAGCTAGGAATAAAGCATGAATTGATCTTCTTAGGCTGTTTCTGTTGCACAAAGAGTTAGGCAGCACAAACAGGCAATAATACATCCCACCTACCAAAGAATGTCTTTATTAATAAGTTTTTTTTTTTCCTTTATTTTACCAAAGATGTCTTTATTAATAAGTTTTTTTATTATAATAAGCATAATAACAAACATATTAATGAACATCCTCTCTGTGTGTTTATTTTCTTGGCTCACTATCTATAGAGCCATATGGAATCAGAATGGATGCCTTACTTAATGGTGGGTAATTCGGGGCCAAGCTCTGTGTAATTCTATGGCAAAATTAGGTAACGAGCCATAAACCCTGTATTTCAGTCATGTTATCATCTCTCCTGTACAACTAACTCTTAGTGACCATGAGGGAATATGCCACTTCCGAAATAATTCAAAGCCTGTTCACTTGCTTTCACAATGATAAATAAGGTGTAGTTTGACACTACATTTTGAGGAATTTGCTGTTTTGGACATTTTAAATTCAATCCCAGTGGCTGGATTATTACAAAGAGAGAAAGAATACATGCAAAGTACAGGTGGGATTTTATTCACAGAAGAGAACAGTCTAAGAACATGTATTCTACACTGTCTTGGGGAGAAGGATCAAAGTTTTGCTCACCATAACTATCTTGATTTATGTTTTGTGATGTGAATTACCTGCTCTTTCTGTATTTTTCCAGATATGCTGCAGGAGGGAGGTTTCTGGCAAGATAGCTGTACAGATGAGATTAAATTGATCTGGATGCAGATTGTATTCTTGCACTGTTCCTACCCAACATGGTTTTGGAAGTCATGTAGGTAACCTGTACATTTTCATATGAGATCTAATTTCAAGCAACATCACGGTAGTGTTTATCTATCTTCAGGGGCTTAGACCTAAGACAGTACTTCTGGCTTCAGCATGCATCTTATAACTCTACCAAAGGCTCTGGGAGTACATAGGTTTCTGGTACTGAAGTTTATGTCATCACATCTTCTCTACTGTTATTGTCTCTCTGGTACTTGTCTGGGGACTGTAGGGCTACACCACCAGAACTGGTTAACACCACTAAAAGACAAAACATTTTTGTCAGAGAACACCATACAATGCAATTACATGGCGTCCAGGCCTAGCATGTCACCACATGGTGCCATAGGGACACACCACTTTACTGTAGGACCTGGAATACAAAGAAAGGAAAATGCATGTCCTGAAAGACAGAGAAGAAATGGCAAAGAAGGCAAAAAGAATTAGTTGTTGATGCCACTAGAATCAGCAGACCATCAAGGTCAAGGTGCATTCGTGTGTAGTTTCTTAATACACTTAGAACAAGAAAACAAAGGACAGATAAAAGAAGGAACAAATTACACACAGAGAAGGAGATGGAAGGACCGACCATGAGTAAATGAGCAAATTACCTAATGACTCACCAAGGCATGTGAAGATGAAGAAAGAATTTATCACCACTGACCATTCCTAAAAAGTACAAACTGCATATCAGAAAACAGTTTATGGATACCAGTCAGGAAAAATACAGGTGACATGATGAGGGCCTGATAAACAGAATCATTTGTCCTCTTATGTTATACATAAATAAATTTTGGCAGCTTACCTGGATATATGTGTCTTGGTGCTTGTGAATGGGAGATGGAGTCTCCCTGAAGTCTCCCTTTAGGTGATAAATAAATCCACCTAAAAAAAAAAAAAAAAAGTGAAATATAATTGCCTTCCCATTATGTATGTTTTCACTTAACTCATTATTCTGATAATTACAACACCATCATGGATATCTCACTAGGACTGGTTATCTTTACTGCTACCATTTACTTTAGTAAAAATACACACAAAAGTACACATTACTTGCTTCTCTGAGTTAAGATATGTCAGTACAGCAATACAAAATGCAAGCAGTTACCACTTTGGGTGGATGTCTCTTGTAAAAGATGTTCCACTGAAACCTCTAGGCAACTTGCATTTGGATGAATCCAAATGCAGCTGCAGCTGTCAGTACAAGACTTCAGGATTACTCTATCGGCAGTGACCAAGTTACAGGGGAACTATTCAGATATGAACTGCCTGGCTCAATAACCCAGAGAGGCAAAAGTCCTGATATTTGTGATAGCTTACAGTAATATGCTGAGTATCCTACAGCTGTATCTGGAAAAGTAAAGGGTTTAGCAAATCAGCAAATTTTCCTTGTGGGCCGTCTTGTTCTTGAACTGGAGAAGTATCCTTTGTGTCCTAGCTGTCATTTTATGCTTGACAGATTTGGAATGGGATGTAACAAGGTGTCCAAAACCATCGGAGACAGATTTTCCTCCCATACTAAAATATACAGTAGTAGCTTGGTCTCTTTAGCAAGTATCATGTGCCTTGTAAAACCTCTAAGTGGGCAGCTGGGAGCTCCTGGCTCTACACGACTTACTAGATATCTGCAGAAGGAGACAACAGCCTTTGCTCCTTTTAATTGCTTTACAAAGTGTTTTCCCTTTCTTTAATAGATGTAACTGCACAGAGACTAACCCCCAGAAAATTTGACTTGTTTGGATATACACATGGTGCTTTAAAATTTATTGTTGCAGGCATGATTCTTATCTGATTTCAGTTCTCTTGTCATATGGAGCCTTCCATAATCTCCACTTGTGCAAAGAACAAGTAAACAAAGCTGTCAGCTTTTCAGGTCAACACTTGAAAACCTATGTTTAAAATGAAACAGGAGTTTACAGGTACATTGCACTCATTCTTGCAATCAAGCAGTACAGAGCAGGACCCAACCTCCTCTTGACTGATCTTTGAATTTTAGATATGAGTGGTAAGTAATACAAGCAAATATATTCAGGTGAGATTCATCACTGCTAATTTAAGGAGCCTATTTCTGAGACAAACTCTCTTTAAACAGGAAGAAATATGCTGTTAAGGACCACACATTTTCTTACCTCTTTTAGGAAAGAGAATTCACTCTTGTTTGTGATGATTTTTCTGAGATGGTTTTGAATGGAGTTGAAAAGCTCTAGCCCAAATTTAGATGTCTACAATGCAGAAATGATGGCAGTGTAGCCACACAAATCCCACTCAGTGTAGGTACTGCTGCAAGTTCCTTCCTGCAACATAAGGTAAGGAAGAGCTCACCTAAAGCTCCATTTCTCTGTGTCATCCTGTGACACAAAAGCTTTTTTTTTTTCTGACCACAGCATTGTGACTACAAATTCTTTGTCGTCAGTAGGCTGATTACCCATTAACATCAGACACCTCAGAACTGTTGGTGCAAAGCCATTTAGAGGAAAGTTGTCAGACACGATGACATCAACTATTGACAGCCTGGTCCTATTTGCACAGAGCCCTCAAGCAGAGGCGACAGTCAAGGTTGCTACACCTCTCACTTAGCAGATTGATTGAAGTAAGATTAGGAAATTTTTTTTACAACACCTCTCTTCTTAACTCTCATGGATTTTGTTGAATTCAAGCATGATAGCACTACCATGAGTCTCATCAGGTGTCTGTGCACATCTACAGGCACTTAGGTAAGTGAGAACATCTGGATGGTGATTCTGGAGATTCCCAGTGGAGAGGAAGATCACACCTGAATTAAAGTGCTGCAGTTAAAGTTAACGTGGAAGGGCTGGAATACCATGTATATGTAGATCTTGCCTAACCAAGAAAGAAAAGATGAAAATCTTAACTTAGTGAAATTAAAATGCTTAAGGCACTAATTCTTAAACTTCAAAATGCCATGCTTCTAATAAATTCACAGGGAATATTTTCATGTAGACACAAGTTTGCAAAAATGTCCTGATTATTAACAAGCTCAGCTTACATCATGCTAAAGGTAGAAGCAAATTTCAAGCTGTCAAGTCCTTCACTCAGACTAATTTATTTATCACTGTTCCCAAACAAATACATTTTCTGACTGTCATCTGTAATGTCTCGTGCAGAAATATGGTCTCCAGATTACAGCAGATATCAAACCAGAGGTGATTTAGTTTTGAGAACTTTAACCAATGTTAAATCCTGACCAGTTCCTGAAGTCAAACAAGAAAATCAGCTCCTACCTGAAAAATCTGCAATCCCTGCTATACCTATCAAAAACTAATCTGCTGCTATACATCAATTAGGGTGTACAGTATAGCTAATATGCCCACACAATACGAGGTGTACTTGTCCACAGGGAAGAAAAGAAACAGAACTCATTGAAATAAATTTAAAATTAACTTTTTTTTCCCCCGAAACTGGTAAACAGTAGGGTTCCTCCAAGATCCCTAATTCCAAATTAAGAAATACAACAGACTGTCATTATGCAAACTTGCCTAAATTCAAGTCCAAGTGATTTACTGACTAAACTAAGTAAAGTAAATCTTGGCTTTGAGTACAAACAACAGATTTTTTCAATTTGATTGTGAATTAAAAAAAAAAAAAAAAAGTCAACTGGAATCGATAAGGAAGAAAGAAATTGTATGGGATTTTTTTCCTTCCTGTTTTGAAATCTTATTGGGAGGTTAAGACTGGGAAGACAAAATCTTGCATTTTGAAATGCAGAGTGAAACTTTCTGATATTTAAGACCAGAAAAGAATAATACCAGATCAGATCAATATTTTGTCTTCAGTAGGAGCCAAAAAATGAATGTCTATGGAAAAGCATAAACCAATATTTCTTCAGAATGCTCTCCCAGCCTGCAAAAACTTACAGCTCAGGGATTTCCTGAGTCCCAGGTATCTCTCTGTATCTAATGGTTCTCAATGAACTTTGAAAATGCCTCAAAGAGCTGTCTGGAACACAGCTAAAGCTAAGCATTACCTATGGCCCCCATTGCTTCCTGTGTATGGTAGAATCCTCTTGCACAGAAAACCCTGCTGGGAGGTGAACATTGATTTGGCATCACAGCAGGTAAAGAACAAAATTCTCGGCACAATCATAGCTGCTGTTGTTGGATGGGCAAAAGAAGTTTTTGTTTGTTTGTTTGTTTTTTTAAGAGGCACTCTGACATTATTTTATAGGCAATGGTGCCAAAAAGCGGGAATACAGCCTCCAATCTCCCCATGTATTTCCTGTGGCTTTGCCTACATCTGTGATTTGCTTTCAGATGGCTTGCTGTTTTATTGTGGTTACAACGTGGGTCATATATTCTCTCTGAACCTAACTAGGAAAAATTATCTTATTTCCATAACAAGGACATGCATAGATGTGCTTCATGGCTCAATTTGGTAAACAAGGACATGCAAAAGTGATGGAAATTACTTACTAATAAATTTAATCGTTGTTTTCCACTAGAAGGCAGATATGGGACCTGAAGCATGCTATTTCACATTGCAGTAGAACAGACAAGACAAAGCTCAGGAAATTAGACTGCTCTGTCATAAAAGTCATTGAAAGGAATAAATTTGCCTGTATATTTCTTTTTTGCTATTATTTTTTCTTCTGTATAGTGTTAGAACATTTATAGATACTCTTTTAATAGTGCACTGGCTGCATGAATATACCTGATAGATCAAAGTGAGCTCAAAATAGAACTAATAACCATTTAAAAAAATACATATATATATATATATAAATTCTTCCTCCATGGGAGCTTTCTCAACAGTATTTCCACACACATTTTTGTAAGCTGGTTGTAGTTTTTAAGCTACCGATGGGGAGCCATGTGATTTGAACACAATAGTGTGAACTTCAGGAGATTTTTTCGTTATCTTGCTATGCAATCTCCAACTATAAATCTCTGCTCTTTTGCACAGTTAGAAACCGAAGTCTTTGCAGAACAAGTGTATCTCAGGACTGTTATAAAGAATACGTATCAGGCCACATGGATACACACACACTCTAAGAATGTCTTACATTTTTTTTTAAATCAACAGTAATACTGGATTTGTTTTTCTTTTTATTTCTGACCCCTGAGGTGGTTTATAGTATTTCCAAGTTTTTCCCCGATATCATGAAGTCTAAAATTTGCATAGTTTTTATTAAAAAAAAAAAAGTCTGCAAACACGAAATCTACTACATGCATTAAAGTATTCGGACAACTTAGACATCAAAATTCAATCAAGTATTGAGTCTTTCCGAATTTAAACATTTATGCAATAATGTTTCTAAATGTGCATATTAACACAGTTATGTACTTATATGTATGCCTTTTCCATTATATATGAGGGGAAACATTTTGCGTGTCTTCTGAAAGCTAAATTGTCTCACCAATCTGCCGTCAGATTTCAGTGAATAGATTAAGGCAAGAATATGAGAAATGAGAGCTGAGCTACGTCCCACAAGCGCAGTAGAGAAGCTGCTAAGAGTGTCAGTGTTGATCCTCATCTATGCTGAGAGCAAGGGAGTCCTCAGAAAGAAATTAGCTTCGTGGTTCACAGATCTCCACAAGGCAGACATGAATTTCATTCAGAATGTACTAATTAGGGTCTGTTGAACACTCTGGATAAATTGATTGAGACACGAATTCAGGATTTGCAGGTTTTAGGAATGCTGAACAATCTCTTTCTTTGGCCTATTTCTAAAAAGAAATCCTTCTGTCTCCCAGGACCCAGAGGCTCCTAATTAAATGTCCACTTTGAATAGACGCAGACTTTAGTGGTGCTACCTTACAACTGCACGCCGATGCAGGAGGTACAGCAGAGCAAACTCCCACCTGGCAATGGATCATCTCTCTGGTAGGCACAGACAGTAAACAGGTTTCAGAACAGCCACATGACTTAGCCCCACTCTGACTAAAACCATCAGCAAGACACTCTGTCATGTGAATTTACACCAAGCATATTTCTTGGGTCAGGCATGAAATCAAAATTCCTTTAAGAAAGCTGAGACCAAAAACACTCACTGTCTGAAAAAAAAGTCTTCCAAAGGCCTTACCTCACGCACAGTACAGTCACAAACATCTGCTTCCGTTTCAGTTTTCCTTCTGTTAAAAACTAGAGAGTATTTCCAGGTCTCTGGAGCAGCTGTGCCTTTTAAGCCAGATACGTAGCAATACGATATACACTGTTGGCCTGTGGATGGAAAATGCTCTACTTCTGAGAACAGACAATTTTTATTTCTTCTCTTAGACAGCTGCTAGGTAGGACAAAAAAAATTCTACTACCAGATTTTTCATACAGTATTTTGAATACTGAGTTAGAAATTAGCAAGTGCATGTGGCATATTTCAGGAGATTCTTGTCAATAACAAATGTGACATGCAAATTCAACTAAAGCCCACAGTTTAATCCTCATTAAGAGGCTCATTGGTGTCCACTTTATCAGGATAATGAGATAGAAAACATGAGTCCTTAGGGGTACCCTAATTAGGAGTTCTGGCAGGTCTGTTTAAATGAGTATATGATGACTGATTCAAGGAGCTTGTTATCATTGCATTTTGTTGCTGATATGCATTTGCAAATATATCTTGTGCTTCTAAGCTTTAAATACATTCAGGGGTCTAGTCCAAGCAGCTCTCCTGATTTTTCAAATTCTTCCTCCATGTTCCTACAGACCTTCGGTCCCTCTGCCTCTTCAGACATTAGGAGATGGGCTTTACCTCGCTGAACTCCTTAAGAAATATCCAAGTGTCAAAGATTAATATGGAAAGTGGTGAATCTTACAAATCTGATGAAGGCTAATCTTAAGACAAAAACATAAGAGCGAAAATCCTGGTCAGGACACACACACTGTTCACAACTGGGGTGAATTGTTTAATATTTCTGTGACTCTGATCCATGCCTGTAAAATGGGAGGGAGGAGGGAACAACTGGACTGTTTGTGCCTCTCTCTTCTCATTATTATTCATATTTTATGCTTTGTCAGACAAAAAAAATAATCATTTGATTGGTGTACATAGACTATACAAGATTTCTGATGCTGGATTGTGTATATTAGCTGCTCTTGCAAGTTAAGCATATCCTCATCATATCACATTCAGGTTGGACTGCAACACACTTTTCTTCTCCGCTTTCTTCACGGCTTAAGTGCTGCTTGGCTATCAAATAATACTTGGCTGCTAATTCAGCCAATGTAAATGCTATTTTATGGACAGGCAATTTTCCAGAAGCTGAATGACTCTGCACTGCTCTGACCCAGAAGCCAGGAAGGATTTTAAACACATTAGTGCCGCCAGTGGCTCAAGAATGCCCCGGGCTGTCAGCTGGTGGGACCTGGGTGCAAATCCTGGAGAGATACCTGCCTGTACCAGCCATGTTCTTGTTCTCTTTCTCATGCTCTTCTACTGGCCAACAGTCAGAGACAGGCTTCCAGACTATACAGACATTTGGCATGCCTTCAGTAGCAATATAAGAATCTATCCATTTACAAATATACTCTCAATTTAATAATTTATTACTATATCAGTAATAAAGCAAGTCCGTGATACTTCTTTAATCCAAGACAATGGAATTCACATTTACACAGATCAGCTTTCTCTTCTTCTATGACCACACATGGATTTCCTATCAGGCACGATCCCAATGTGCAATCCCCAGAGGCTACCTGGTTGCTGCTGTTTGGCCTGGGCCAAAACAGAGCTGTAAGTCCAGGTACTCTTCTAGCATGCAACAGTCCAGTTGAATGTATGACAATGTTTGAACCTTGCTAGTGCTTTAGAAGGACAGCTGCTACTAAATACAGGCACTTCCTTTATGGCAGAATGTAAGTTCTTAATACTGTCAAAGAGAGGTGTGCAAACTCCCAAAACATTTGCCTGCAGGTACTTTTGCTATTGATGCCACTTCTGTCAGTTGTTTAGGATCCACAAGGCTGGCACACCTAGAATTGTGGAAAAGTGGTCCACAGGGATGCCCTGATAGACAGCTTTGACTTGTCCAAAAAGTACAGCAGTCCTATTCCATTCAAAGCAGACAAGAGCAATGTTGGTATAGGTTCATTTTTAAATGTCACCTAGAGGTTGGACAGCTCCTGCAGGAAAGTTGAAATCCGGGTCCTGCACTCCCCTTAGCAAGGAGAAAGAGTGAAATTAACAGATCTTCCAGCCACAGGCTAGAAAGAGAAAATCTCCTTCTGCCTCTTGTCAATGCTAGACTTCTGTATACAAAAAGCTGCCACCCAAGGGCTCAGTTTTACGTAATGGAAATCTTGAAAAAGTTTCTAGCAGTGAATTCCAGTTTCATAGAGATACTTAACTATATATCTATATATATATATATATATATATATATATATATATATTAATTCAGTCCTGGGATAAGTAGGACACATTGGTCTTGTTGGCATTCAGGTTCATTGACTAAAATCAATCCTTTGGCTCAAAAAATCCTGTGAAAGGTACCTTACTTCTGTGTTCTCCAGACAAGGAAACGTGGGCTCTCAGGTTCTGGTTGGGCAATACTACTGCACTGCTGGAATACAGAATTTAGGTTCCTTTCTGTCTGAAAGTGTTTAGGTTTATTTTCTGGCTGTAACTGTTTAAGGAGACGTCCTAAATGTACAAATCCACAAAGCAGTCCCTGGGACAAGGCAATCTTAAGTACACAAATTCACTAAGGCAGTTCCTGAAATGAGACCAGTGCATATGAAAGCATCTGAAGGGACATCTTATTTCTTATTTGTTTTTCCAGAAATACGAAAGTCTGAGATACCAATCAAAGACAACAATGTTGTACCATTTTTCTGGCAATACTCCAATTTGATGATTACTATTCCACCTACATATATTCTCTGCAATTTAATAGCAAAAGAGTGTACATGTGTCCCCCTTGAATTCAAAGGGCATGGCTCAGTCCTGTTGCATATTTGCACATTTCTCTCTAAAATAAGGTGACTTTATTCCTACCAGGCAGAGCAGAGGAATATGTAATAGGATTCTTACCTCTGTAATTCCACACACACAAAACTACTATGTTGTGATATGCCACCTTTAAAAGAGATCTTTGGTACAGAGATGATTTGAGATCACAAGAAGGCCTTATCTCTTCTGGATATTTATAATAGCTTAATCATACCAAGTAGAGATGTAATTTTTAGAGCATTACCCTATTACTATGATGCCTACAATGGATCTTGGTAAAATTCCATAAAGATGACCTATATTGTATAGTTTTTGTTGTTGTTGTTTGATTTGGTTTGGCTTTTACTGATCATCATGAACAATATATAGCTATATACACACTATTTTTTTCTACTCATCGTCCTGAGTGATATATGTATACACATACACATATATAATATTTCTAGTACTAATTCTCTAATTTTTAATTCCAGGCAGAAGATCACAAGCTTTTCTCTATAAGATAGAAGGTCTTACTATTCCTGATATTCTGTGCTTGTGAAGTGTAAAGTCAGGGTTGTCACTGTTTAGTCTTAGAGATGTATTAGAAGAGATGGAACGCTTAAGTTTTTCAGTGTAAGATTTTCAGTGCTTTCCACATGTTTTTCAGTTTTCCAACATCTTTTTAATGTCTAGAGATCTGAACTCAATAAAGTATTGATCTTCTCAGTGATATGCTTGGAGACTGCATATGCTTGGAGACACTGCTATTCATTACTCCCCTATGTTATACACATAACATTATTAATTCTCATAAATTCTTTTTTTTTCTCCTTTTTTTTTTTTTTCTGGCAGATGATAAACCCACTCTTCATATGGAGCCAGTACTTTTTGTCTTTATAAGGATGGCTTTACAACTGTCCATTTCAAATATCTGTCATTGAACAGAGATATTTGACTAAATAATTCAAGTCACTCAACAATTTACAACAAACTTTTTTTTTTTCATGGTATGTCTTTGCTTTCTACACAGGAACTTGCTGGAATAGTTTGTTAACAAAATTGGTCTTCATGGTCTGTTTGGTTCATTTGGACATGAAGCAGGTAGTTAGTCAACTGTAACGCTCCTAAATCCCAGATGTGACTAATAAACATACAGAAAATGGAGAACATTGGATCTGCCGAAGTCCATCTCAGAAATCCCTTATCAGAAATCCCTGTTCTACACTATTCTTTTGAAAACTCTGTTCATAACAGAAGAGTTTTATTCAGAGCAAAACTAGTTTGCTCTTCACTACAAGCCACCCCTTGACATAAACAATTTCTCTCTGCCTTTAAACATCCCCATTTGAGAAATGGTATTGATAAGGTTATGAAAAATCAAGTGTGGAATCACCCAGACATTTCAGATTTCCTGGAGGGTTTCCGGCAACAGTCAGATTGTCTGTACCACGTTTGACTCCATGGTATCTGAACACCAAGCTGAGTCAGAGGGACTTAAGTCGTTGATGTTTTTTATCTCTGAGAAAATACACTGTAGATGATTTCAGGATTGCCTGAGGGTCTTATTCTTGAAGTTTGAGTGTGCATTAGTTACGAGGGGAAAACAGTATTAACTAGAAACCAAACAGAAAATAACTAAACTGGGTCATTCTACAGCCAGTTATTATAAGGGCTTTTTAACTCTCAAAGGCTTACCTATTTCCGCCAGACCTGGTTTTACAGAGTTCCCCTTTGGAGAGACAACTGCATCTTCATTGTTCCAGTCCTGTCTTTCACACTTATGAGAAAAGCTTGCAGCCATTAATCATCAGCCTTGCAGCAAAATAAGCAGAACCTCTGAACCTGTCTCACACCAGAGTAACATTAGAAAAACAATTTATCATTTAACTCAACATTGTTCACATATGAAATTTATCTCTCCTAATGAGATGTTGTTCTCCAGGGTATGTTTTTTTTTTTTCTATTCATTATTACATCTCCCTTTAGGCAGGTTTCCCTTGAGTTTAAATTATGAAAACAACACCTGTTTTTAGTGCCACTGTTGGAGTTTTCATATCCGTTCCAGAGAAAATATTTGCTTTTCTGTTATCTTGAATGTCTTCCACTCTCTGCTTTGATTTCCCAGAAAATGCTGTATCGAATTTTATCTTGACATTTCAGTGAATGCCTCATCTTCCTCATTCTTCCTCTTCTTCTGAATTTTGGAAAGCTATACTCAGCCTTGTTCTCTCTGGTCTTCCAATTAGGGAATACTTGTGATTCTCTTTTTCCTGTTTTAAACCCCTGTTTGATAAGACTTTTTTGCTGTTGTGCCTCTTGCTTTTGAACCTGCTTTCCAGACCACTAGGAAAGGAAAGGATTTTTTTTCTTGGTCTTCAGTCAAACCTTAAGACCTGTTACAATATTTCTATGCAGAGATTGCTTTGCTTAAGTTTCACTTTAAGAGTTGTTTTCGTCTGTTATGTTTGTGGGTGGTTTGGATTGAAAAGCTTGGTGTATTTTTAATGTTCATTTATCCACTCATATTATCTAACATTAAATTATTCTTGTGTTGGCCTTCAAGCCAATGGGCAAAATGTGTCTTCTAAATGATTCTGGATATATTTGAAGTCTGTGTTATTTAACCTTAGTGTTTTATTACAGTAGAAATAATAAACTAGGATGAATAATAAAGTAGCTCTTACCTTTGGTATATCCACCTTTACCTCAGTTTGTTTCATCACTGGCATGTAGAGAATAGGACATCAAAACAGCCAGAAAGGTTTATCTTCCTATATAATAATAAAACAGCCATTCATATCTAGCCACCCGCCTTGAAGGAATGAAGGAACTAGGCTTAAAACACTGCCAGGCTTATAATATGTTCATGTTGTGGACTGGACAGAATTAACTATTAGACAAAAGATCTCTGAGGAACTTTCAAAAGATCTATGAGGAAGTTTAATGGGAAGAAAAAAAAAAAAAAGAGAAAAAGAAAAAAAAAAAAAGAAAAGTATATTATAGTATATTTAAACCATCTGGAAGATACAGGATTAGCAGACTTTTCAGCTTATTTAGAAATACTTTGACCTAAGTTGTTCTTGCCATCCCAGTGACAGATGGCAATTTCACTTAAGAGATGGTCATGAAGAACATTTTTGTATCTGTGCTCCTATGTGGAGCAAACTTGGCAAGTTCTTGTCAAAGGTTATGAACATAAATTTAAGCTTACATTATGAATTCCTCATAGAGAGTTCTTCCAAGGTTTGAAATTCAGATCAGAAAAAAGTAGCACGAGATTTTCTTCATCTGTACTTCATCCTAAGCCCTATATAACAACACAGAATCAAAGAATGGCTGAGGTTTGGAAGGGACCTCTGAAGATCATCTAGTTCAACTCCCCTGCCAAGCAGGATCACCTAGAGCACATCGTGCAGGATGGCATACAGGCAGGTTTTGAATATCTCCAGAGGAGACTCCACACCTCTCTGGGGAAACTACTCCAGGTCTCTGTAACCCTCACAGTAAAGAAATGCCCCCCTCATATTGAGCCGGAACCTCCTGTGCTTCAGTTTGTGCCTGTTGCCTCTCATCCTATCGCAGGGCACAAAATTCCTCTACAAATGCCTTCTTTTTCAGAATCATACTAGTTTTCTAAGGTCCTATCCCCAGCACATTTCTTTCAAGGAGGTTTAGGTGAGAAAATTTACTCAGTACCATGGCTTGGTTTTGAGTTGGCCTTCATCTTCAGTACTTTTATGCTAGCTCTACGGTACAAGAAGTATCACTAATGTGGCAGTGGCTGGGTATCACGAGTAAAAAAAAAAAAAATCATCTTAGAGAGAAAGAGTTTTTCAGGAAAAAAAAAAGACAATCACAGTACAAAATTTCAGATCCAATGGACAAGTAATGAAGAGGTCTTAAGGGTCGGTCTTCTGTTGTGTGTAGATGTAATAGTAGGTTATGTGAGAGAGAGGTTTGTACCTAGGTGATAAAAAGCAGATGAAGGACCTTTTAGTGGACACTTAACTTTAGGAAGCTCTACAGTCTGTGGTGTTAGACATCCAAACTTCTCCTAGATTCATGACACATTGTTTCCAGACTCTGGAAAATGGGTATGAATTTCAATATGAATTCCTAAGTGAAACAAAAGCCAAGACTGGAAGAATTTTTGTCTATATGCTTCTTTTTTTTTTTTAAAGCGATGAACAATTCACCATACAATAAATTCATTTATTCCACTATATTAATATGGTCCATTTGTTCCAGTGTGAAACCCACAGACTGCTGTTAACATGATTAAATAACTTGGCCTTTATCATGTTATGGCTTTGCTTCGATTTCTGTCCTTTTTTTTTTTTTTTTTTTTTTTTTTTAATCTGGAGAAGAAAATGCTTGCCAGCTTTGAACAAGGGGATTTCAAAGGGTTGTTTTGTTATATTGCAGCAGGAAAAAATAAGGTGTAATATTTCATTTATCCATGCTACCAACAGTTGGATGATTCACATCCACAAAGGTATATTCCTTGAAGCACTGGTTTATGGGAAGCTTTGCTAAAACAACCAACTATTCATCAAGAGATAATTTCCAGATTGGATAAACCTGCAAAACCCAAAGAAAGCTGAGGGACTTTTTATGTTAGCAAAGAGTATTACTCATTGGATGGCAGCTGCAGCTTTGGAAATGCAATTGTTACTGCGCTTTGTTAAATTTGGTATTCATAAAAAAAAATAAAAAAAAATCACAAACAACACAAAAGTCCAACAAAAGCCTTGCAATGTTTAAAATTTATAGTGAGATACAGCCACAAGGCACTAGCACAGAATATTTCTGATTGGGCTACCACTGTTGGAGCTGAACAGATGAGCTGGAAAGTAGCAATTTACAAGCTATTTCATATTTAAAAACTGTTAGGTCCTGTGCAAAACAATCTTTTCTCTCTGGGGAAAAACACGGAAAAAAAAAAAAAGGAAAAAAAAAAATCCCCAGAAGAAAAAGAAACATCCATTGAGAACAGATTCTCCCAGGAAATAAGAAATTTAGAACTATCCTTTATTCTTCAAAGGAATCAGTGTCATTTAATTATGTTAAAAAATCAGACTTGTTCCTTAGAAACACTAATTACTAACTTGCTTCACCCTCTGCTATGTTGTAACATGTCACAGTTTAACTTATAACTCCTTTTTAATCATTGCTGTATTGACAGAGTTATTTAATACAGTCTTCCATAATTTCTGCAAGCAGCTACATAAGTTGTGATTAATTAAGAAGATCATTGCAGTTAAACTAAAATGGAAATAATAAATGTTTATTTCAGGAAAATGTAAAGATTTGTGCAAGACCATTGCATTCTATATTAGTCCTTCATTTAACGGCTCGACAAACCTGCAAAGTTGGTTCCTGTTGAAAACTGCCAGGCTACATACAATGAAATCTGGAGTAGTAATACCAGAGAGCTGTCAGTCAGTCATCCATCCATCTAATTGGCTTCTTACCATCTTTCCATCATGTTTTTTTATAACTGGTCGCCTCTGGCTAAAATGGCAAATCATGAGGAAGAGCCGTCTAGAAAAAGCTGCTGCTTTCTTAATTATCTGTCAGAGTATGGACCAGTGGACCCTGGCCGCGGAGTAGAGTTATGCTAAGCAGCAAGGCATCACGGGAATTGGAGTGACAGCTCATTTTCCTCCTGTGTTTTCCCCGTTCGAATGACAATGCAGAAATACGGGTTTTTCCCACACTTTCTCTGAACACCTGGGCCAATGCTCAGGGGAACACAAAGCCAAAAACTGTCACACTTCCAGACATGGTCTTATTGCTGTCACTGTGACAGGATTGTTGACAAATGCCAGCAGTCATCTCAGCATCTTGGGAAATGTCTGCCGTGGTTGTGTCAACAGCCTGACAGAAATTGTTAATGTTTAAACTTCTTCCACTGACAGAATCCTGTCTTGCTGACAGTATTTGTCATATGAAACTCAATCTTTGTCAAACTTGCTTAAAAATTACACTTCCTCCATTTCTTTTGCAGCTAACGCCTGTGTGCTTTTTTTTTTTCCTTTTTTTTTTTTTTTCCTTAAGTAATAAGATTTCAACAAGGTAATATTCCACAGTCCACACTGATTCCAAGAGCACAAGCACACTGTGAACTTATGGCCAGCTTGTCCTTTGACCTCTGCTACAATGACAATTATGCTTTTATTCCTTGCCCATTTTTTTTGCCTTAGGAATCAAGTTCTGAATTATTCAAGAGCCATAAAACTCCTATTTCTCAGTGTACAATGTGGAAAATCAATTAAACAGAGTTAGCTTAGCACTTATATAAAAATCAAGTTACAACTTTGTAGACATATATTAACTGAGTCCTTCTCCAACTTAGTTTTGAAGGTCAGCTCAGCTGGGTAGAGAACGAGGGTCAGCAAGTCTTACTTGGAAACCTTATTCTAGCTCCAAACCTGAAAATTCCTGGGATGAGTAATGGTTGTTCAAGCAAAAAGGCAAACACATAACGCTGTGTATCTTCCAAAAGAATGACATGGGAATATCATGTATCATTTTAATTAATTTGACTGAATGCGGTTGAACCTAACAAGGCCCAAACTAATTACCATTGGGGATAACAATGAGGTACTAGCATGGAAGATTTCTGTGTACTTCTCTGCTTAAGCAGGTAAACCTGAAGGAGAGATGTGCACTCATAAGCATGGAGAAACTTCAGAATGATGCAGGAAATGGTCTTGAAGATCCATTAAGAATAGTTTTTGCCTGTGAATCCCTATACCAAACACATCTCTTGATGACATTACACATACAATAAATAATAGGATCTCTCAGCCAGTGACAAAACCAAAGCTTGGCTATTCACAGTGATTGCAGATTAGAAATAGTGATACCCTGGATATGTTTCAAAGCTATATGTTTATTTACAACCTTCTCCCACTTATTCATTTCAAAGAAAATGTTTGGTATACAGTTCTCTAACTCCCTGGAGAAGTAATCCATTCCATTGGTAATACTTGCACAGGCCTGAAGTTGTTTACTTACTGTTCCATCCAGAACAATCATTATTCTTTATTTAACTTCTTACCTGATGTCCATGTATCTTTAAGTGTCATTTTTTGTCCACTGAAAAGGAAAGAACAATCCCTAGGCAGACAAGAGTTACTCATATATAACACTGATATGAAAAAAGTAATATAGTCCAAGACACCGAAGACAGGCTGGAGAGCTAAGGTTGGTTTTATCTTCAGTTCTGCCTCTGCTTTTCAGCGTGACTTTTTTCGAGTTCAATGGACAAACTATTAAAACTTGTGTCCCTAAAATTAGTTATGAAGCACTCTACATAAGCAATTAAATGTGACTTGATTTCTAGAGATGGCCATCTGACTCTCCATTGCAGACAGGTGCTCAGCATCTCTTTGAAATAGGTACTTATGTATTAAGTTGTTAATAAATTTACATCATTTGATCCATACGATGTTTGTCTTGGTATTATTTACTCCTATTGCTGGGTGGACACTCTTAGTTTAGGTCCCTGTGCAGGTGTGAGAACAGGGAAGCACCTGAGGACAAGACCCACAGAGTTAGCAGTTGTAGCCAGGGGTTGTCTAAACAGACTGTATGAAATTGAGAGGAAGAATGAATCTGTGGTCCCAGTCCTTACTTATAAGAACATTTACATATTTTATGTCATTCAGACCCATTTCAGCTTCCTAGTAGATTGGGTCTGACAGACAAGAGTTGTGAAATGCTGGGATTTTAGGTGCTAAGCTCTCTCGTGCCACAATTCAGGTAACTTATCAGTACCTGAACAGTACCTTAACAGTAGCTGAAAAGGAGTTGTTCCTGGATGATAACTGAGGTGCCAAGGAAAAATGGACTCGTCTCCTCTTAGGAAGCAGCTGAGAAAACATTCTGATAATCTGCAATTTATATTCATTATTATTAATATCAATCAGATTCCACGGTCTACAGATTTAGCAGATCCTACTTAACATTAAAAAATGATTTAAGAACAGAAACGGTTTTCTGTCTGTATCTTCACTTTCCCACTTACTATTACTATCCAAATATATTATTAATATTACCCAAACTGAGATAAAATATCACTGAATATATTAGTCTGAAATATCCAAGAAGCTGCAAATTACAAGATAATAGAATGAATGACATCATGTTATTTCTTTTCCTGAAGTGATTTTGATTTTTTTTAATGTAAAATATTATAAAAATATTGCTTTTCTATCTTTTACTTTCTCCCAATTCAGTCTGAATGTGTTTAAATTTTCAAATTTTCTAAATTTGAAAGATTTATTTACACCTTATTTGAGGGCACATATTTGAGATATTGAATTCATAACAGCAACCAGCATCTAAGAATGAAATTTAAACACTGTAAAATTAGGACATAAATATATTCTCAGAAAAATATCATCTTTCATGAATTTTGCATATTTTAACTTCACAAAGATTTGATTATTCTTCTATATTGGAAACAGATTATCAAGAACAATCAATTATCCTTTCCAGGCTGATGTCAGATGACTAAAGCAGAGTTTTGAAGCAGAGAACTTATATTGTCAACGTAATCTGTAATTCTATGAAAGTTTCAATTCAAAGATTTGAAAAAATGTCTATAAAGCACTGTCATCCGTGTTTGCAAATAAAGAAACTCAACAGACCAAACAGAGCTACAAAGTCCACTTGCACTGATACCTAAATATATTTATGTGACCTGATTGTAGCCATAAGGAAAATTGATTGCAGACATGGGTTCAAAATCTCATGTACCAATATCTTACACTTTTCATAGTGGAAACAGTCCAACAATTGTCTGTCAAAAAGCAAGCTAGAGAGTTTGAACCAAATCCATCCTGCCATTTCAGAGGTAGCTCTGGGTGAAAGATGCATGTATCTGAATATATAAAACAAGACTTCTATCATAATGTGACTGTTTCTTAAATTTTCCTCTGTCAAAAAGAAAAATCTAAGGCTGATTTACAATTATTCACTTATAAAATATTAATTTAGCTGGAATAAGAATTGGTTTTGAGATAAAGTAGGCAGTGCTCAGCAATTCTATACCAGATATGAGCGATGAGATGGGAAAAAAAATAAATAAAAATAAAAAAAATATAAAAAAAACCTATGATGATTGGCCATCTGAGATGTAAGTTGCAGAATTCTGGATCCACACAGGGTTTATTTGGAGGCCATTTGGAAACCAGCAGACTGAAAGATAGCTGTTAAAAACTTAAACTGGTTCTTCTTGCTCCCCAACCAGCCTTGCTGCAACCTATTATCCATGAACCATGGCCCAGCTGCACACAGCTTCTCTGAGTGATCACCTGCACTGACGGAAACTGAAAATCCTTCATTCTCCTTGACATAACTAAAATGATGTAAAGAAGTCAAAAAGCCTATGAGAGCAGAGCAGAGCATAGACTATGCAGCCCGAGTCCTGGGCTAAATAATTATCTCCGGGTATTGTATTATTTGCATAATTAAAAAGTTTGGCTGAATTTCCGACACGCTGTCTCCTACATCGGGGAGGTGGTGGGGGCGAGTTAATCAGCAGGAGGAAAGTGAAGGTTAATGAATTGTTATTCAGATGGTGCAGGCCCTGTGAGATTTGTGGATAATTGATATCATTTGGGAGCTAAGGCAGTGTGGAAGACAAGAGAGGAGCTGCCGCAGCAGCTAGACTGGAAAAGAGCAAGCAAATGATAACTTAGAAATTATCATTTTGATGGGTTTGTTTGTCTTTTTTCTTTTTTTTTTTTTAACTTCTTTTCTCTCTCTTTTCTCTGCTCCCCTGTGAGCTGAGTTAAGATGGATGTAGAAGAAGAACCATTCAAAAAATTAAATATCTGGCAAAGACAATGGTCTCTGAAATCTCATCTGGGAAATTGTCATATGGGGGGTGGAAAAGATAATATAGCATGAGCTGGAAGTATGATAACAGCCTCGGGTCATGGACACTTCTGGTGACCCTTTGGCATGAACAGGGTTTTTTCTGACCAGGTGAAATTCCTCCTTTACAGAAGGCCAGGGTAAGGCCTGTTCATTGTTAGCCAACTATCACTTATTCATGCTCTGAAAGCATCCAGAGGGCACAAGCTCAAGCCCTGCTGTATTCATCAATGTACCAAAAACTTGTAGCACAAATACCTTACCATTTTAATTGGTAAATCTGCATGAGAAGAAACCCATGAAGTGCTATGTAGCACCTAAACCTGCAAACATTTAACTAATAACACCTGCCATAGATGCTATCTCCTGAACAGGGTGAATATAAATCACAAACTTTAAACCACTCACCTGAATGGCACTGCAGGGACTTACCAAGCTCCCTGAACTTTATGTCCTAAGGAAAATATGAAAATAAATAAATAAATGAAAATATGTCCGGGCACAGTTTCAGAACTCTGTAGATGGATGATCATGATTAAAAAATGACAAAATAGAGGTGCTGTCCATCTTGGGAAGGTCTCCTGTCCAAGAAAATTATTTACACTTTAATTCAGATAAAATAATTTCTAATTTAAGGTAATTATTTAAAAATATGTATATTCTAACTCAGGTAATATTCTGTTCCTGGAATTTTTTAGGGTACCAGAACAAACCTCAAGAAGCTCCTTGACATTGGTTGTTTACCAAAATCTGTTTGAGCTATTTCACAAACAGATTTGAAATGCTTATTTTTGGCCCACAACCAAAAAAATATCAACAAACATGCTGATTTTTATCAGCCTGGAGACAGAACAAAATGTATTTCATCAGCAGTACTGTGTTTGGATAAAGACAGGATTTAAATGTAGTGGACATTCTGATATTTCAAAAAATCATTGCTGTGGATCCCAGATGAGTGGGAACCTGACTATGTTCTGCTTCTTGCTCACCCCAAATCAAAAGGTTTGGGGTGGAATATTTGGCCTTTAATGAACTAACATTTTGGTGAGAAATATAAGGTCTTTGTTACAGAGAGAAAGTTGGAGAGGAAAGGCTGCTCAAAACAGAGTAGGGATAAATTGCTTTTGTTGTTGCCTGTAAATTAGATGGAGCCTGGAGTTTAATGGTGACAATTATTTAATTAAAATAAACTGAATGTTATTTTTTTCTATCTCTGTGCCACCTAAAGGGCTCTTGTGACAGAAGCACAAGAGTTGAAGACATAAGCAAATCAGTACTACATTTGAGATAAGTCTAGCGTAATAATGAAGTTATGAAATGGCTCAAAGAAATGGGCCTCAGCAAAAGAAGAGGAAAACAGAAAACTCTGGGATTTAGTAGCTTAGCAAAAGCTAATACAGATCTCTATATTATGCCTATCATATTAGTAAAATGTAGTCTACACATTGTGTAAGAGGTGAAAAGGTCCAGTAAAGCTGCATATTACTGAATACTGAAAGAAGGGATCCTTTAGTTGTGCTATCATGAACTATTGTTTGCTTGGAAAATTTGTATTTCTCTACCAGTGGAAGTTTGCTACACCCCCCTAAATATTTTGCCAGTTGTTGCCAGGTGCTGCAGTAAACCCAGATGACTTTGGCCCATACGCATAAGATCAATATGATATTCATTCAAACTTTGTTAATATTTCACATCCCTTCCACTAGTACCCGGTCTAGAAAAACTCCGTCTTCCTCTCCTGTCCCATTGAACTCATCTTTTCCTTTCTACATTGTCTAGCTGTCTTTGAACTCGTTTCTTTTCTTTTTTTTTTTTCTTTTATTTCTTTTTCCATATTACAAGTTCCTGCACCTTTGAGACCTTAACAACATCAGGAAAGTTTTATTTATTTATTGAATTAAAAATTCAGTGGAAAAAGCACATACTCTCACACGTACCTGTATGGTGGGAAGGGGAGGGGGGCGCAGAATCTAGGGCAGAGCTTGCTGTGATAAAAAAAGATGACGGGTGCCCCCCACTGCAGGCATGGGACTGAGAGACCGTGGATTGAATTTAAGGAGGATGCTTGTGACTTCAGGGAGAACTCTTCTACCTGAAATATTTCCTTGTAGTTAAAATATACAGCACACTGCTGAAGCTAGTTATAGAGACAGGCAAGTGTGAAAATTAATTTAAGAGGCAGTTACACAGATTTTGGGTGAAGGCCTGAATAATGAAAATAGCACTGCTAGGGACATATTTTTGGCTGATCCCAGTGCTGAAATACACTGTAATGTTGGCTGATCTCAATTTAATACAATCCTGCAAGCAGGTGTCCTTGATGGTGCTTCAAGACTTCTTGCAAATAACTCCTTATGTTGCTGCTTTAAAATATGTGGGCAGTATTGTTGGACACAACTCACAAACACAAAATAAAGGGGGGGGGAAAAAAACAAACTACATGACATATTTTTCAATGAGGAGCAGAACATAAAATAAGTGGATTATGCTTTAACAATAAGCATAGCGCAAATTTAACTGAGCGACTAAGTAAAAGTAGTGGCCATATTAAAACTGTCTGGATCAGTAAATATGCTGTGGGTCACACGGATGTCAGCAGTGTCAGAATACAAGACTGGATATAGAGAGAGGAGATGATGACTCCCTGTCACATCCCTACAGTCCATCATACATAAAATATTGCTACTGTCCCTCTGTCACTGTCCCCGTTTTTTTTCTGTTTATCTTTTGGTGCTACAGGGGCTGCCTCCAAACTGATAGCAATTTGGACACAGTGTAACTGAATAGAAAAAGATATAGCAAATATCCTCAGAAGCTGAAACCTGAAGAATGTAAATTTGAAGACAAGGGAGCTTTCTGAAAAACAGATATATTTAAGCACCATTATAAAAGACTGTAAGAATAGTCTTTACAGCTGTGTAAATCCAGACAAGCTTGAATTTCCACATCCATTATTTACCCATCTAAAACTTGTCTGCTCAGTTTAAGCTATCCATCAAGATTTTCTCACCGTTAATAAAATTGGGCAGCTCCAGGGGGATATTCCATTTACTTTAGATGTTAAGTATTATGGTGTGATGAATAACTCTCTCAAGATGGCTATTTTTTTTCATTGAGTAAGGACACAGCATACGTATTCAACTTACCTGTTAGACTTCCAATATTAAGTGCTTTGAATTAGGCAATACATTTTTGTATATCTGATTTTCAGTCAATTAAAATTATTGAGATGAATCCTACCACTTTACCATCTTCAGGAACATTTCTATATCACTCTGTATCATGGGTTATGACAGCAAATGCCCAGTTTTGACAAGAATTTAATTTGATTCTAAGCCTTGATTTCTCACAGAAAGAATATATTGAATTTTACTGCAGCAGATGCCATCACTGACCATTGAGATAGAAACTTTTTACTTTACGGGTCTAGCACAAAATTTAATCCAATCTGTTTGATTAGCAAAATCCAAGCAGTTGCAGAGCATACTCATCTGTTCTTGGAGTTATTAAAATAGAAAGGATTTTAGTGTCTGGGGGAGCTGAGCTTTCCAGAAGCCACCAGGGATATCTGTCCTTCTGACTACAGGAGGATAGATAGTCGTACACCATGACGATATCTTCCATCCCCATTGGTGGAAGTGGCAGAAGTGGAGAAGATGGAAGTCTTCACAGACATTTTTGTCTAACCTAGTGCTTTACCCCAAAGAATATTTCTTCTGCATTGACAGCTGCACAGTAAAAGCAGCTCCGTCTGTTAAAATATGCAAATGACCAACACGCATCTTTCCTCCCTCTCCTACTGGGCAGGGAATTCTGAATCTAAATTTATAGTGGGGAAAAAAATAAAAATAAAAAAAATCCAAGCCTATCTCAAATGGAGGAACTGCAGTGCATTTGGTTGGACATTGACTTCAGCAAAGGAAAAGACAAAATAGGGACATAAATACTGGCTTTAATAAAGACATGTTTCAACTTAGACTGGTAGAATCACTGAACAGGACAAAAGGTCACTGAACACGTGCAGAAATTAACCACTAAGTCATAACTCCCAGAGATCTTGGACAGTAATTTTAAATTATAAATATGGACCAAAGATCTCTGAAAGAGAACAACAGTAAACTGCTGAAATGGACTAAGCTGAACAAGAAAACCAAACTTGCCCTGGAAGACAAGCAGTTTTATTTATTTATTAGCTCAAAGAGAGTAACATTAATTCCACCTTCCTTTTTTCCTTTATTTGTTAGTTTTGCATCTCACTCTCTTTGGCTGTGTTTAATGTAGACAATGATTTAGACAAAATAAAAGTTCGTGCTCACAACAATTCAAGATAGTCACTGGTGGTGTAGCTTTACAGCCACCAGATGGCATCTGACCTCAGCACTTATACAACGGTGATATTGCCCCTTCTTACACTGCACTTTCTAAGTTACGTTCCCTTTTAATTTAACATTCTTACATTTTCATACAAGACAGCTTCTACTGCTCACTGGACAAAGGAGAAAGCTAATATCACAGTTAAGGTTTTGCTAGGAGGTTGATTTGTGCCTTTTCCTGGGAAAATCCTAAAGTTCTTGTGTAGACTTTTCTTTGTAGTCTTATATAGACTATTCTTCTGTACAACTTTGGGGAAGGTTTGGTCTTTCTAAGTCAGATTGCTCATCCCAAATTCACTCAGTGTCCTGCACTGACCACTCTGTATAAGGTTTTATCATACTTGGCTTCAGAAGTAAAGAAGTTCATATTGGACCTTTCAGAATTGTCCCCTGACCTTTCAGATCATGCACTAAATGGAATTGGCTCTTGATATTATTCTCTTTAGTCCTATCTCAGAGTGGCCTCCCAGTTGTTGCTTTCTGCCACACTGACCAAGAAAATCCAAACTGTTTTTCTTGAAATCCTGTTGTTCACTCCTTAGTTTCTGTAATCTTTTTTTTTTCTTTTCCATTTTTCTTCTATCTCTCTAACTTTCCTTCTGCATATTTTGTAGGATTTTATCCTCCCAGTTGGTGAAGGAGGAAATGCCAGAAGACTGTCTTTGTGTCCATGATAATTCATTCTTCTTTTCTAGTGAGGAAGAGGAAGAGGAAAGGGAAGGGGAAGGGGTATTTGATCTTCTCCTAAAATAGTTATCTAAGACATTCATTGTTCCCTGGACATATCAGCTCCTGAGAGAAGTTTGTCTCAGATCCTTAGATAGTTGAACACAGACTAGATGATTCTATCTCTTTCTATCCATATCCAGTAGAATCCTGGATTAAAACAATGATTTCTGGTCACTGTAGTACTAAAAAATATAATACTAGTTGTTTGCATTTTAACATATATATATAAATTAAAAGGAGAAGGAAAGAAAATAATGTGGCAAAAAGAATATTAAAGTTCTTTTTCTGAGATGCAGATAAATTTTTTTTCCTAATGAATTCACTTTCAACCTCTGCCCAGTCATGAAGTATTGCATTTGTTGCTTTGTTTTACAGATGGAATAGCAGTGGCACGTAGTCTATACAGCTGTGTATGCAGTATCTGGCAGAGGTCTGGCTGGTTTTCTACTTGCCAGCAAGCCACATTTTTGGCTGGAAGAACCAGGATTGTTCAACTTTACTGGCCCCAGTCACACTGACACTTCTATATTATAGTGGCTGATGCCAAAGTCATTCATGTTCATTTCACTCCCTAGCAATGACTACATGATCTAATTTCACTGCCCTTCTAAAACATTGCATGCATAATACTAATAAATAAATAAATAAATAAATAAAACCTTTCTGGCATATAGCATATTTCATCTGCAGATCTCAAGGATCTTTGTAAAGGAGGTCTGTATTTTTATACTCATAATCAGAAGACATAATCAGGTGAAGTATTTTTACTGTTTTATTTCCTTCTGAAATCCAAAAATGTGAAAAAGAAATAAAATCAGAACTCAAACTCTCATACTGCTTCTATACATATAAGCAAACCAGCACTTGAGTAGTGTCCCACAGTCCTTCCACTATTTGTTAGCAGGTTCCCTAGCACTGCTTTGGCTGGTGCTAATACTCCAGAATGTTACCTCCATCCAGTGAAAGGTCCATGGCCCATTTTGTTTACTAGTATAGGTTCTGCATTTAATGTAAATCCAGGCCTCTCCTCATTAAGACACCTTATTTCTTCTCCACATAATCAATGCAATCTTCTGCTTGTTAGGAAACAGGCACTAATGCAGATCCCTAACTGATAGGCACTAATGCAGATCCCGAACTGATAAATATGGTTGACTTTAATTGATAGACATGATTGATTTTGCCAATGCTCTCACACCTTTTTTTTAACCCAAGTTTTAATCAAGAGTAATGACTTTGAGTATAGGAACACTACTTTGTAAGGAAATAAATAAAATAATAAAATAAATAAAATAAAATAAAATAAAATAAAATAAAATAAAATAAATAAAACAAAATTCACATTGTCCAATGTGAATGTAAGAATAAAAGACATCAGACTTATAAAGTAGGATCCTATAAGGAATTAACCTCCCAGTTTTGCTAAGGAAACAAGAAGTGTATATGAATATATCTTTCACTTAGGAGATAGACAGCAAACAGTTTTAGAAGATGTAATACCTGAAAACAAGGGATGCAGTCATTCCTGTAAAACGCAGTGTCCTCTCACTGACAAAGGCAAAAGCAAAACTAGGTACAAGTAATATGAAAGATGTTCTGTGGGATCTATACCTTCCCTTCACCTTTCCTGTGAATATTTGTCTATTTCGGTGATACTGTTCATTAATTTGGTAATTGAAGCTGCCATTTCTTTATCACTCAGCAAATTATTAAAATATTGCCAAATTTTCAGAAACAACTCTTTTAGTGTATGAGAAAGGATCATTTTCAATGATTTTTCTATCTTGAGAGTGTTCCAAACGTGACTTAATTAGCCACTTGAGAATGTGTAAAAAGCTTGGTTCTGAAACAAAAGGTTTTAAATGATTGAAAGTGGTTGGTTTTTTTGTTTTGTTTTGTTTTGTTTGTTTGACTGATCCAAAATAATATCTATTTTGTTTTGTCTAGTGAAAATGTTTACTATTTCACTCTCACATCCTGTACCAGAATTGGAAAAATATGCACTAGTTTAAATTAATCCTGGCTTAGAGGCTGTTTTCTCCCAGTTTCTGACATTGTCATTCACCTCTGTCATCACCGAGAACATTAAGCCAGCTCATGCAGTCTTAAGCATTTAATACATTTGATATAGATTTAGGAGAGCACAGGCCAATTCTGCCCACTGGGCACAATCAAAGAATCAATCAGAGAATCAGAGAATCCCAGAACCACAGAATGGCTGATGTTGGCATGGACATCTGGAGATCGTCTAGACCAATTCCCCTGCTCAGGCAGGGCCACCTACAGCATGTTGCCCAGGACCACATCCAGATGGCTTTGACACAAATTCTCTAGGCAACCCATGCCAGGGCTCCAGCACCTGCCCAACACAGAAGGGCTGCCTGATGGTCAGAGGGAACCTCTGTCCTGGGTTGTGCCCATTGCTTCTTGTCCTGGCCCTCGGCACAACTTCACAGTTTACTGAGTCTGGCTCCATCCTCTCTGCAGCCTCCCCTCAGGTAATGATAGACTCAACGTGATTCCTCCTGAGCCTCCTCCTCTCCAGCCTGAGCAGACCCAGGTCTCTCAGCCTCTCCTTACAGGAGAGGTGCTCCCGTTATTTGATCACCTGGTGGCCCTGGATCAACTCTTTCCAGTATGTGCAGGTAGTCTTGTACTGAGGGGCCCAGAAGTAGACACAGTGCTCCAACTGTGGCCTCACCAATGCTGAACAGAGTGGAAAAGAACCCCTTTGTTGACCTACTGGTGATAGTTTGCCTAATGCAGCCCAGGATATCATTAGATCTGTTTGTGGCAAGGGCCCATTAGTGGCTTATGTTCAGGTCTGCTTCCTGGGTCTCCATGTAAATGTCACATATCCGAGTAGGGGCTAAGGCATGCTAAAGTTCCTTAATGTCATCGCCAAAATATTCCCATAATAAGGCAGACCAGCAATTCTGAATTGCTTTGTCAAGATGCTGGGATATTTTAAAATGCCAGCAAACCGCTTGAATTTCATTTTTATTTTTTTCTCCTACAAAACTCCATAAGATGTAATATTCAGTCTCCAGACCTGAAGGGTAACCTCCAACTCAATTATTATCTGCCTTGATTTCTTAAATATAAAGTGGCAAGTCTGATAGTTCCTTGATATTATCCAGCGTTGATATTTTCTATTTTAAGAATATGATTATTTTGGCAAGAGCTGATGCCTTTCATGCTCCTGTTCTGATAGTTCCCGAGTCTCACAGATACAAGTATGCATACAGGAGTGCATGTATGCATACAGTAGTGTACTTGTATGCATACAAGTACAGCACACAAGTATACATCACAGGAGTGTTTTATTACAATAAGCCATTAATAAAGCCTCAAAATAACAAGATGTTTCAGTAGTTTAGCTTTAGGCCAAGGTTACCATGTTTGGTTGACTAATGTCACATGTTTAAGTCTACAGGAAAAATTCTTAATGAGTAATCATATTTAGAATGCACACACCTTTAATTATCAGAAAAAAAATGTCAGTGAGTGGAAGCATTATTTACTACTTCTTTCAAAATATCAGATGATTTACCAACACTTTTCAGGACTACATAACAGGCAAATAGTTTTCCTTGCAGAACTTCCATTTTGGTTTAAATCTTAGCTTGTTTTATAATTATTATTATTACTTTTGAGATATCGTAATTGCATACAGTAAATTATAAGCACTGAAAATTGTTTGTCTAGTATATAACTTTAAATGTTTGAATTAAATATCCAAAATATGAAGAAATAAAACCTGACTTTATCTTCAGCTTTTTATGCAACTTCAATATTTTACTATTATTTTCAGAATTACAGGAATAAAAAAAAAATGATTTAGAAGCTTTAAATAAAGATTACATAAATTAAATAATAAAAATAGATTTTTCACTGTTTTTAACATTAATGAACACTGATTTGCATAAATCAGGCAGGGATTTGTCCCTTAAATCTTATGGCTGGCACTCATTCCTATTCTCTTCATCAAAAGCATCACTAAATGCTCTATTTTAGGTATGCGCAAATTGTGTGTCTAATGTAGAAACACATCATTTCAACTTTCAAAGTTATGTCAAACTTCTTCATATTTCTGTGAATAACACCCATTGCGGTATTTTTTATTATTGTTTTTAGTCTAATCTCAATTCTTTGCAGTCAATAGGCATTTTGTCATTGACTTCCTTGAGCATAGGATCAACCCCTGAAGCAAGAGTAATACCTAGCCTCCTTTCTGAGATTAACCCAACCCTTCCATTTCAATGGCTTATTAACCACAGGAGAAATAAACAAAAATATAGGCCTTTCTCACTGTTCAAGGAACTGCTTAAGGAGAGGTGATTTTACAGAATCTGTGTTTCAGCTAAATGCACCATGAGATTAAAAGACAGCTTTGCCAGAGCAATTGTGTTGCAGGTACTTCATCCAACTGTATGACTTTGCAAACTCTGCTGTAGGTTTACACACTCCGTGGCTTTAAGTATTTCTGAAGTACTGTACGGTAATAATTAGCAGCCAGAGGCAAAATAATCATTGCTAGTTTCATTTAATGCTAAAGCCAAAACTGGTATATTTCTGTTGGCTGAAATGTCAGACCTTATCTTCATTATTCTAAGATCAGGTGGAAAAAATGTGCTTTTAGACATGCTTCTGAATGAGACTGCACAGTTTGCAATACATTAATTTGAATGTAAGGTATGCCTTCTAGTGGCTAGAGAAGCATATTTGAAATAAGAAGGTTGAGCAAATATATCAGTGTAACTAATTCATAAGGAAATGTTAATATATAAATTAAAATTAAAATATCAAATTGATGTTCAATTAATTTAGGTAAGTATTAATATTATAACTCAATGACGTTTGTGGGAATTCTGTAGTGGAAAGAAGTTGATAATGTTGCAGAGCAAAATTTTCAGAGTGAACACAAATAAGAGAATGTATTTTCATAAGGCCCAATGCCATCACGTGAACCACTTAACTTTCTAAAACCTGAGCCCTCCATTTTGCATCTAGTGATTCTTAAAAAGTTATTCCTAAAAAGTTGTTCTTCACTGTTCTTGAACACCTGAAACCTCACCCATGAGCTTTAGAAAAGCTTCACAGAACTGCAAATTCCCCAAGGGTTTTTAACTATGTATGCTTTGTCTCCCTCCTCACCACAGCATAGCAATTTTCCATCTTCCACTTAACAAGAAAGGTTTCAACTAAGTTAAGGTAAATGGACAATGAACGATGTCAAATAGCCAACTTCTACCTTGTTGCTTTTGTTGCTTACAATGTTGAAACATTATGGCTGAACAGACCAGATATTTTTCCTTCAAATTTTAGGAAAAATAAATAAATAAATGTTCATCTCAAACCTTGTGTGCCAAGTTTCAACAAGGAGTGAATTTTTATAGTCAAATTATAAAACCCTGAAAATAGGAGTTTATAATGGAAACGCTGATACAACCGTAACTATGGTATTGCAATTGCATCACTATAAGAAAATTGGTTCAGATAATATACCCTTCTGGAATGACTGCAGTTCTAAATGATCCTGCATCTCCATAAATCTAAGCTAACTCAGTAATTCAAAATTACTAAGATTTAAGTTTAGTACCAATAAGCAATAAACTTATGGCTATTGCTATAATAACCGCTGGTCTGTGTTCCTTTATTTCACAGCAGGTGGTCTTTGGGCTGGTTTGCAGCCTGCATGAAAATACTTCCAACTAATTCAAAACTAATTCCTGAAGTTGAGCAAAGGCACATTTCCAAACTTTCTCACAATTTCATTTCACTAGCAAAGAACTTGGTTGTTTGTTTGTTTTGTTGGCGGTATGTTGGGATTTTTCCCCTTTTCTCTTTAATCAGTGCCTAAGCATATTGTCCCTTTTTACACAGTTTTATACTAATATATTTTATGATGACAGCTGTCTCACTGTATGTCTGCAAAGTGTCAAGGGAAATTCAGAGGAACACGTAAGTTCCTCCAAACACACTGTTCCTTTATATCATCTTACTCCCCCATGCCCCCAGATACACCTAATATTCAGAGTGCTAAAATCTCATGCCTGATTCTCCTGTCAAACTGATCAGCCTTATGTGGGCATGTTTAGTGACTGATTCGGGCCATGAGCAAGTGAGAAGAAAATGGGGTTAATAAAGTCTGTTCCCACAATTTGCCAGAGCCCAAAATTTCCTTATCTTTGGACTAAGACAGAAGCAACATCTTGCCTTTTCATGTAATGGTGAGGTGTACCCCCTTCTGCCATGGGCTCAGTGCTGTTGATGAGATGTCTGGTGGTACCTTGCCTTTGCATGTGGCAGGGGACTCCATGAAGTGCAAGCCATGCCCTAGAGGCACTCCATCTCCATCAGCGGTGCCTCTATAAAATTCTTCCAGGGTGACAAAGAGAAGACAAGACCTCTTGGCAGTCTTATGCAACTTCTTCAACGCCTTCTCCCTTGCAGACCTATCAGAGTTAAAATGACCAGGTCCCACCCATTTGTCTCTTCTCTTTACCGTTGCTGGGATCCAACAAAAAAACTTAAAGCAGATCAGCTATTTAGTCCTTCAAGAGGATAGGTTTTTGCTTGTTTGTTTGTTTGTTTCAAGGCAGTAAATTCAAGGAATAAGGCAACATCTGAACTCTGCCAGCATGCTGCATCTCAGTTTGACATGAAAAGGGTTTCTTAGCTAGCTAGAAAGTCAAAAGAAGCATTGATACTTGGTCAACAGAGCCAGAACAAACCAACAAGGTACAAAGCACAGTGCTACCTCAAATACTCAGGTTTAATTTTAAAGTACTTTTTTCTTCTTTTTTTTTTTTCAAATTAAGTGTAGACAGATAAAGTTATGTCACATTTGTAGAAATACATCAGTTATCATCTGTTCTTCCTGAGGTTATGTTTTTAAAAACTGACAATTAAAAAAAAAAAAAAATGTATGTTTTGTTCCTTGATACTTAAAGAACTTAATAAAATCTACACGTTCACCTTTTTCAAGCTACTATACATTCTGGGCATCCACTGACTTGTTCTGTGGGGTCTGGAGGAGTAAAGCAACTCCATGCTTCTGCAATAGCTTCTCTCCAGTATACAAAGACAATCCATAAGATGTACATGGTCCCTGAGCTACAAATTGCGTAGACACCAAGAAACTATTGAGACAACCCATTCAGCACTTGCTTTCTCTTTTCTTCCCAAATCAGGTGCTGTCAGTTTCTGCTGGAGATGGTGTTGAACTAGGTAGAGCTTCTGTAAGACTCATCCATGCATGCAATAAATGAAATTCAGTAACACTGGAAATTCACTGTGTTAGTTTTCAGCTGGATCTGTTCCCTGATCCAACTCACAGTCTGGTCACAAAAGCATTTGTGGTTTGAGGGAGGGTGTGAGAATAAAGAACGGGGGAGAGGATGTTTTGGCAACTGTGCTGAGCTATGTTAACTAAAGTGATTGTGGAGTTACGCATTTTTCTCAAGTTAGATTACTGTAAAAAGCCTGCAGGAGCTAGACAAGGTCTCCCTCCATCTTTGCCAAAAAAAAATAAAAATCACAAAAGGTTGAAAAGCTATTTTATATACACAATTTCCATTTTACTAACACATGGTCAACTGCAGATCATTCTAGTGTGAATAGTAAATGATGAAAATGTATCTTTTTTTTTTTGCTTCAGTGAATTACAATTTTTTAAAAATAATACAGTGAGATATAAAAAGCCAAACTCTCTTTAGTTTCAGTCTTGAGTTTCTCTGAGCGATTCTGGAAATTGTGAGATATTTTCTTCTATCATTTGTTTTACAGCAGAATTTGAAAAAAAAATATTATATTCCTTCCACTCTAATGGAGAGCTGAGAATACCCTAGATAGCATTTTTCAGAAAAGAACTTTTAAAGCTATAGAATTTGTTTGTTTCTTTGCTCATTTTCTTATGGAATTAACTGTTGGGTTTGATTCCATTTTTACAAATCAAAACATCAGACCCTTTCAGACATTGGCACTGTGTTTCAAAGTTTCTGAATGCTTAGTTCCTTCTGCACCTCTTACCTAAAGCTACACATTAATAGACCTTGTTAGACCCATGGAAAGAGTTGAAGAGATAAAGGGCATTAAATGGGCAACCCTTTTAAAAGGCCTCATTCTCTGCATCTGTTCTGCTTTCCCTCATTTCTGAACTTAGCAAGACTTTATGCACCTCTGCATACTTTTTTCTCCTTTATGCAAGATGTTGTTTGGTGTTTTTTATGTTTTGGTTTGTTTTTTGTTTGTTTTTTTTTTTGTTGTTGTTGTTGATGCTGTTGTTTGTTGTTTTGTTTGTTTTTGCTTGTTTTGTTTTGTTGTTTGTCTTTGAAAGGTGTTAGGAAGGACCTTAAATAGAGAAAATGCTATGTAATTTAGAAGACCAATACAGAAACATGTAGGAAATTTGTGTAAAAAGAAACACAAATAAGTAAGAGTCTACATAATAGCCAAGGTGAATAGCAGAGAAACCCCCAGGCTGGGATATGTCCCTATGCATCATCTAATCGTTCTCAGTAATGAAGACATTTACAAAGACCAACTGTCAATGCCTAGTTTGTGAGCAGAAGAGTTTGAATTCATCAAATAAAAATAAAAATTTTCTACTGATGGAAAACCATAACTCCGTTGACTTCAAGTCAGACTGTGCCAAGCTGTGAATTTATCCCAAACTGCTAGCCCAATTCTCTTTGGTAATGACCCCGAATAGATTTAGATTGGTGTGAAATAGATGGAAAATGGTTGGTAGCCTGTTATCAGTGCATTTCCCTACTCCCAGCCTTTTATCCCATGAGAGTAGCAGAAGTGAAAAGGTTTCAAACTTATGAAAATATTTTTCCACCATGCCTGTTCCCTAGCCCTGTCTGTTCTCCTTTCTCTCTGCATAAGCAGTTTTAGACTTTATTTAAGTGTCGCATTTCCAAGTGTTCACGACTCTGTACAAAGCTCGTCACACATCACTCATGCCTTATTTCACGGGTTGAGCTGGTAATTAGCATATTTCACAATTAGCCAGTGTATTTGCTTTGCTAATTTCATTCCATGATGAAGGTGCTAACTTGGCGTGAAGCTGTAATGTACTGGTTGATTTATTAAGCTTCCTCTGATGGATGAAAATCACATGCTGTGCCTTTACTGTCGGGGAAAGTTAACAACATCCATTTGTAAGAGATGGTATTTGAAAAGTGATGTTGGTGTGATTGAATGTGTGAATCTGTAATGAAGCCAAGTCAGATAGCTCCTTCCCGATAAAAATCATACTCAACTTCTGTGGTGGCTCCTTCTTGAAACTGGGCTTTCTGCCTAGATTCTCCCCAGAAGTGTACAAGTACCAACTACTCAATGGGTATTTAGAGTTCGGATCTTACATTGTGCACTTTAGGACAAAGAATTTTTTTTCTTTTCATGAATGAGCTACACCTAAAAAGCCTAGTTGACCAATCAGTAAATTTATCTGTGAGAGCACAGGATTTCAAGTGCTCCTTTGCAGAAAATCTCTAGTCCATGACACTGGTTATTAGACTAAACCATGGCAGTGGTTGTCCCCATTTTTTTGTCCCCAAAGCCCATGAGTAGCCAGCCATGTTCATATGATGATACTGTCTTATACAAAAAATAATAATAATAATAATAAAATAAAAAAATAATAATAACAATTGTGGCTGTAAGCAAAATATCTGTGAGATATCTGTTGGATATCAAAATATCTGTGGTTTATGATTTTTACTTAAAGATCAACTTTATGAGTTACTCGTGATCTTCACCAGGTTAGACAGCTCTAGACAAAACTGGAAGAGATGTAGGATGGGGAAAGTTTCATGTTTCAATGAGAGCTATTGTGTGTGACAGGGGAATATCATGGCATTGGCCAGAGATGATGGGAGGAGTAGTTACAGGCTCCTTCCCCTCTGGTAATTCGTAATTTTGTTCTTTGAGTATACTAAGATCTTTTATGCTATAACCTGCCAGGTTAGACAGTCTGTCTGCCTTAAACATTTTATCTATGCTTTAAGTGCCTCTGATGCCTAGAACACTCCAGAGTATTCACACACTCTTGAAAGTGATGTCCCTGTGGTCTGTGGAAGGATCCCTGCTACCTCATACTCTTCTGTGGCCAATGATTGGGATAATTTAATATCTGCTCTTTTTATCTTCCAGTATTTCCTTTGATTTTAACTCCCCTAAAGATTGTATGTCATCTGGAGAAATGTTTTTGAGAAGGGATTTTGTTCTAATGTTCTATGCCCAGAAGAGCAGGTTAAGTTCAATCTCTCTAAAGCCATCACATTTTGTATTATATCTGCATTTTACCACTGCATCAGATATGAACTATTGAAAAACTCAACATTAACAGGTTTCAGCACAGTTTGGCTTTTAAAGGCATAAGAAATCAGATTGATCTGTATCAGAACTTGAATGTGTTTCACCAAAATGTGAAAACAGAAGGGAAAAAAAATAGTAAGGCAAAAATTAATTAGATAATCCTTGTCTAAATATAAGGAATAGAATGACCCCAGAAAAAAGTATGAATCTCAATTTATTTAAGTAGACAGTAAAATCACACAGGCAAAGGTAACATGAGCTGATGATCTTCAGAGTCTATTCTGATTTCTGCCCTCCATATTTTCTCTATGCTGGATTAATCTTTACTTTGTATAGCTATATACATATGCGATGTTATAACAGTGTTAATAAAAAACAAAAAAAATGAATTCATGAAAAAATATCTTAAATCTATGTACGCTTCTAAACATGTACATAATTTCCAGTTAAATAAGTGCTTAATTGCCATCAACTTCACCAGTTTAAAGAGAAACACAGATTTAGAAGGGTTGTTTCCTTGCAAAAGTCCTTGCTTTTGTACCCACTCAAATTATATCAGTAATCTGGGCTCTACTTTCCCGCACAGTTGAAAACTGCCTAGCCGAATTTTCCAGTCTTTCCCACGATTAAAAGACAAGGAAATGTCTTTTATCACGAACATTGATGACTTACTGACTTTGGCAGTCTTCACTCCTGCTACCAAAATACATTCTTGTGTCCGTTCCGCTCCTCCTCCATATCACCCACCCTTATGCTTCATGCTCCTTTTATTCCTTGGCTCAAGCCAATTTTGTAACTCGGCAGAAGGCAGGAGCTGCTGCTTCACACAACATTTTGCCTCCCCAGTGTGAGCCCCCAGTTCACACTTCCAGCTGAGCTTAGAGACCATGATCATTAATATTGTTACTCATGTTGTTGTTTGTGCTCCAAGAGCTGCTTTTTCACTCCAGAGAGTTACACGAAACTTAAGAGATGCCATTTGGTCAGCCTTATATCATCAAGACTGCATGTAATTTAGTATATACGAAAGGATGCCTCACCTTGCTGGCTTTTGTCAAGAGTTTTAGACTGTTGCTTAAATTTTGCTAGTTTAAAATCTATTTTAAACTGAATAAAAAGTTACCATGCCTGACATGAAGTATTACAGAGGGAGAATTAGGACAAATTAGAACAGTAGAATTAGAATTAGGACTGTAGATTAGGACAAACACAAAAATATTTTGTGCTTGCTACAGTTATAGTTTGAAAACTGTTTTGTGCTTTTTTTTAATTATTATTATTATTTAATTTTTTGTTAGACTGAAATTCATATCAGCACAGCTCTGTTCATATAAAATCAAAGCCAATGCAGACATTTATAATGTAAATATCAATCTCTAGCTAAGGCCAGCACTACATTCTTCAGTTTTCAGATTGGCTACCTTCCTCAGAGTGAAAACGGCAGTTTTAATTTCACATTTATTTATTTATTTATTTTATTTATTTTCGCAATTGAAAGAATAACATGGTGTGATGGTGATTAAAATTAGATTTATTGGTACTGTTTATCTCTGTAAAACATAAAAGTAGCTCCATCCTTCAATAGATATATTACCCAGTAGCTGTTGAATTAACCTCATCTGTCAAACTGTCGTGTATGTGACTGATATGGACAGAAGATATCTTTCTTCTTTCTTTCTTTCTTTCTTTCTGTCTTCCTTTCTTTCTGTCTTTCTTTCTGACTCTCCGTTTCTCTCTTCTCTCTTTCTCTCTCTCTCTCTCTTTCTCTTTCTCTCTTTTTCTTTCTTTCTTTCTTTCTCTTTCTCTCTCTTTCTTTCCCTCTCTCTCTCTCTCTCCTCTTCTTTCTAATACACATTTGACTTTTTCAACAAGAGTCTATATTTCTTTTGTATCACAGGCCAAGTAAGATATTTTCTCCTCCCCTTTTATACTAAAAAAAAAAAAAAAGAATTATATCCTTAATATTTTTATCTTGTTGCTATTGAATTCATTTATAGAGTTCTGATCCCAACTACACAAAGGCACTGAAATTCTGCTAGTGCATTCAGCAACCAAGAATCAAAGTTCATAGGTAGCCAGGCCATCGCTACCAGAAAGAAGCAACTTTCCCAGCAGAAGAGATGTGAACTTGTGGGACCATAAAGGTCTTCCATAACCTTGTTGAGGAAATCAAGTCCATGGCCAATAAGTCTAACTCCAAATTTTTTCTGTGTCATCAGTTCCGGAAAAAGAAATATCATGGAAGCCCTTAATGAAAGCTGGGAATGATGATAAATAGGAATTATACTGTTAAATGATGCTGGTATAACGAGATTGGACTTCAAGACTACCCTCATCCTAGGACACCAGCACTGAACAGAAGCATTTTGTGTTTATCCTGTACAACACATAGTACTTGAGCTATTGTCAGAGAACAGAAGATGAAAGAACAGCTCATGAAAACTTGTGAGTTTATTAATGATACCAATGCACATTATAATAAGGTCAAAATTTGAGGCAGGCCTTTGGTGTTTCCTAATACTCTGGAAGAGAGGTTGATGACAGGAGATATCGAGGAAAATGCATATGATGCATAATACAATACGTAGGGAAGCATAAAGACAGGAAGCAGACCAGTATGTGAATGAGGGTCCTTGCTCAGTGGGAAAGAGTAATTTTAATACAAATAGCTACAGCATGACAAAGCAGCCTACATAAAAAAAAAAAAAAAAAAAAAAAAAAAAAAAAAGTACCAGCTCCAGTCACTAAGGGCACCCTTCAGTCTTTACACATGACTTAAGTGCTGTATTTGGACTTCTTGGATTTCCTGCAATGCACCAGCTGTCTTGTGCAGACTCTTGTTTAATCTTTAGATGTTAGGCATCCAAATTGTTAGTCTAGTACCCACATGCTTAGCTCCCACGTCCCATCCATCACTCTAGTGATTATGCTTTCAGTGTTTTAGGCCTGCTTAGCATCATTATATATTAGAGAGCTGGGACATCCTATACAATGTCTATGGGACTTCTGGACAAAAGAGAGACATGCTTTTGGAAAGTGAGTCTCCAGTAAGATAGATGAGCCCACATGTCTGTTGGGGTAGAAGTAAAGGAGTTTGGTCATTCAGGCTGCCAGCTGGGTGAAAGGTGCAGACCAAAGCTGACCACTGTGCCCAAAGATCTCTCTTGCTACCAATGGTAAAAAATCCTACTCTGAAGTTAAACATGAATGATTAAAATCTTGGTGGAAATACAGAAATCAAGCAGAACACTTCCTTTGCCTTGAAACCTCTCCTACCACCGTCACTGCAAATCTCAGTCCTGCACTGATGAATTTGGTGGCTGTTTCTGGGAGAGGAGAGTAAAATTGCCACCTTCTTTGGAAGCAGGTGACAGAGTGGCATGTGAGACAGTGACATGTTGAAGTGTGAGGAAGCAGGGCTTGCTCTGTGTGGCCTGCACGCTTATCTTTCATGCAGGAAGCATCTTTTGAAAAGGGTTGCAGAGAGAAACACTAAAGCAAGGACCTGACGCCTCTAATGTCTGTGACTCAGTTTATCGACTGGAAATGAGCCAGAATTTCTCTTGCTGCTGTAAAGCCACCCTGAAGCCACTAGATGGTGCTTTTAACCGCTAGTAAAATCCGCCAGTGCTCACAGGCATGATTTTTTCGTTTTAAACAGTAATGCTGGAGTTTTGGGGAAGAGGGGTTTTTGCGAAGAGAAAACTTACCCGGCATCAGAAAATACAACCAGAAACACAAATTTATCAGAAAGAAAAAGAAAAAAAAATGCACTGCCTTCTTTCAGCAATATTGATAAACTTGTGATCCCGAAGCAAAATACACTCCCTCGGTACCCTGACAGCTGCTGACAGTAAGGGACAATCTGCTCTGTAATAGCAATGCCTTTTAACAGTGGCACTGGCCAGGCTCCATCAGAGCTGCAACAGCTGGAGGACTCGCAGCTCCAGATCAGCCCCAGAAAGACTGCACGTATGCAGATTGCCTGGGAAGCACCGGTCCCCCTGTTTCCAGCCTCCCAGACCATCTGGCTCCTGGCTCGGACACCAGCCGGCGGGATGCAGGCGTCTGGGCAGGCTGGTGAGAAACCTGGCCATGAGGCAGGCAGCTCTGGGATCCAGCCCTTCACATCAAGCCACCCACCCCACATGTCCCAAGCAGCACAGACATCCCTTCAGCTGCCCGTGCAGGAAGAAAAGACTCTGATTCTGCTCTTATTTGTTATGAGATGGGTAATGCAGAAAAGCATCACTCATTTCCATTCAACTCCTGTCTTTTCTCTTAGGTTTTGTCTAGCCAAGTGGTGCCTCTCTCTCCAGTCTCCCTCGGTGATTAGAAGATAAATTTGCAAAGTTTAAATCAGATGGCTGATGTTTTCTGCAGTGAGGGCCCAGAAATTTTGTTTATTTGTCTGTTTGTATGCTGGGAAGCAGTGCCACATTTGAATAAACTATGGCGCTTCTCAAAAATCACTGCTCTGCAGCCTTTAACAGAAGTCTGGCCTGTGCCACCTTTTGAGAATTATTTCATTCCTGTTGGTTGTAAAAAAAGCTGAAGCAGATACTAAAGTTAGGAGTGCTGGAAGTGTTATCTCAGTTTGATGAGTGTCTCCTGAAAAGAATAAAGGGAACAGTGTGGGGCTCCACTGATTACAGTGATAAAAAAAACAGCCTCATCATCCTCAGGTGACATTGTGTAAAGTCTCAGGCTACCTCTATTAAACCCACATGGCTCCCAGTAATTATTGCACCTACGCTAATGCAGTTGGTATCTTCTGAAGATCATTGTCATTTCCATTCTCAAGGGTAAATTTTATAAAGTAGAGATAATTAGGACTGCTAACATGACCTTTTGCACAATACATCAATAATATCCTGTCCAGATACAACTGTATTGTACTAAAAACACCTCAAGTTCCATGAAAACAGATCTGCCAGAATGACTTCTAGCCTTGATTTAAAAGCATCAGAATGTTACATCTCTCATAATTGATTCCCATATTTAATCATCTTCTCTGTTACATACGTGTGCACTGCTCTGCTGTGATTTGCCTGCTTTCATCTTGCAACCATTACTTCTTGTTATTCTTTCTTCAGCTGAAGACATCCTTCAGTAACTTCCCGTAAAGGAACATGGCACACTTCCTTACCGTAATTGGGTTACAGAACTTATACCATATTCTAGCCAACTTGTTAGAACTGCAACACAGTAAGCCTTAACGAGATATGTCTTTTCTTATGTTAGACTTTTTCATGATAAGAAGAAATTGTAACATTGTAAAGACAAAGCCATCGTTGTATATTCCAAATTCAAACAGCAGTAATAATATTTTCTGGCTCCAGATTTATGTTTCCAGCTGGCTGAAGTGACTTGGCAACCGAAAGCATAAGCTTTGTTTCATTTCTTGGTATCAACAAGTACCCTTAAGGCATATTAGGGAGGTATGACAAAAATTTAGTAAATGCCAAAAGCAGTGAAGCTTAGTTATTGGCTTGCCAGCATGAGAGAAATATAATCGGCATTTTGTAAGTATGAATATAGAACAAGTCCTGGCATTACAAGCCGCTGTCAGTTAGGAGGAACTTCCTACTTTCCAGCATATATTACATTTATGCCAATTTATTTTTACAGTGTGGCTTAGAGAATGGAGGATTAAGCACAATGATGTGGCATAAAACAACTATGTGCATATATGTTGTACACATCGTATGTATGTTTTCTTATTCTAAGCATTGCACTTAACTTGGAATCCTTGAGTTTGGAAAATTAAGAATGAGTTCACCTCATAGCCTTCTTGGACATTATTTTTACTGTCCTAAAAGTAAGTCTTTAAAATCCTTGTGGCTTTTCATCTCCTCCTCCAGGATAGGGATGTCTTAAGGCCTTTGCACTTTTCATGCAGATAGAAATGAGTTTTAATTGAAGACTTCGGCAAAACCTAAAAATACTGTGGCAACTTGCTTCAGAAACATAAATGTACGTCTTCAGTATGAAATGCATAATAATGAATAAGACAGTCCACGCTGGATCTTCTGCCTTATTTGGGTGCTTGTGATTTAAACTGTCCTTTTCAGTTCTGCTTCCACAGCTTCAGCTTTCAATGTCAGGTAACTGCATTCAGTTTTCAGTGGCCAAGAAAGCATGGTCAGGAAAGAAAGTGAAATGAGTTTTAAAGACATCAGGAGATAGAAGGAGTTTGACACAGAGGTGGTACAACAGATCTTTCAAGAGCATTTTAACAGGAACACAGAAGCTGGTTGTCATACTATGGCTACTGAGCCCCATACTATTGGCAAGCTGTCTCAGCAGCAGTGCTGAATGTCCGTCTTTGGCTCTTTGCTGGCTGCACAGATGATCCATAAAAATAAATGAACCAGTGGGAGCTGATGAAGATACCACAACCAAAATGTCCAGGTATCTAGCTACACATCCAGATCTTCGTCGCATGACATAAAACTGGGCATGTGAATATTTTAATATGTGACTTCCGGGCCCAAGAGCTTAGATTCCTCCATCTAAAATAATCAGGTATTAAATAGTTCAAATTCTTATTTTGCTGTTAACTTGATTTCAGATTCCTCTACCAACACAAATGTCCGAGCTGTGGGGGCTACTTCTGGCCTTACCTGTATCCTGTTTTTCTTCATTGTAGGTTTTGCACATCTTACACTTTGAGGGACAATAGAAAAAAAAATATATATATATATAGTCCATCTTTCCACTTTGCACAGTTTCTTACTGTTGGCAAGTACTGACCTTAGAGGACAGGTATGGGACTTAAGCTCACTCCTAGTTCAGCAGGTCAGATCAGGAGCCAGGAGAAATATTGCTGTCAATTCCAGACAGTGACCTTGAACAAAGTGAAACTCCATAAAGTTCTTTTTCTTATTATGCAATGATCAAACTCCAGTGAATAACAGGCCATATTGTAATAGATTTTCAAGGTCATCGGGTCCAAGCTAGTTTTCAGCCTCCCGGACTGTCTTGAGGTAGAGATTATAGGGAAAAAAAAAAAAAAAAAGAGTTTGAACCCCGAGCCAAATGTCTCCTTCTCTTTCTGCCATATTGCTGTAGAACACATTTCTATGGCTTTGATATTCTATCCTAACAGAGTTATGAGAAGTGGGATATATAGCTAGCAAAGTAAGGATTTATCTAGAAAAGTGGTCTGTTGGAACAATAAATAGTTGTGCCATCTTTTGTATGCTAGAGGATACAGTGCTTGGTTATTTGATTAACCTGAACCCTCTGAACTGCTTAACCTCTCTTGCCCGTGCCTGCACAACTTGGCACAAAGAACCTCACTGCTCTTGCCACTGACAGAGGTCTATTTATGGGAGGTGGATGGTGGTGCAGAAGAGGAGCAGTCCCTCTTGCCCAGTTGCTCTCTTCCGCATGCCTTCCGCCTCAAGCCCAGCTCCACTGGGTTGATTTAGGTTCTGCCCAAAACTCCTGGCCCCCCATCCCATTGCCCCACAGCAGGAGCAGGCCCATCTTCTCCTACTTTCCACTGGAGAGATAAAGAACCCAAGAATCCCAGGAAGTCAATCATGGACATAAAGGAATGTATGAGAGATAGGAGGTGTTTTCTGGGGAGGAGGACTGGCAGTGGAGGACGATCCTGTACTCCCACTGCAACCCACAATCTGCTCAGCTGTCAAGAGGAGGTTAGTGAAGGTTAATGAAGAAAGAGGAAAGGTTTTTCTCCCTGGAATAACTTTGTGAAATCATTTGCAGCTCTTCACAACTTCATTGACTCTTATTGGTCTCCTCCCAAAGCCCCCCCTTCATACCCCTGGAGCTTCCTTCAAACCCACATCTTCATCCTCCAGAACTCCACTGATCCTTCTTGCCGCTCGTCATCACATCTGTCGCTATAAAACTTTCACAGTTCTTCTGCCATGTTCACAAAATCTAATTTTGCCTAAGATATCTCGAATCAGCTCTGCTACAAGGCATGGGAAAAGATTTAAGATGCTCTGACAGCTTTACAGAAATTACTAACAGTTGCAAATATACTATTTCAAATGAATGCAAGTGCTCATGAACATCTGTACTGTATGTGTACATGCACAGTGGGGTGCGTGATATAGCCTATGTGACAGAGACCAATACTGCTTGAGTCTTGTCTTTCCGTTGCTCTAATTAGGTTACTGAGTGGTAATGGAATTAACTTAAAACTGCTTCTACAGCTGTTTGACATTTCTGTTTATAACACAACCATATAATTGTGTGTGAACTATTTGTTCATTTTCCTGAAAAAAGGGGATCTAAGTTGGAGAAATGTAGCTGATCAAGGGATATGTACCAGTGAGGTTTTACCGCTGCAGGACAGAGGTTCGGGAGACCTGAAATCTTGAATTTAGGCCTGGGCAAAACACAGATTTCCCGTTATGTTTAGCAGGAAACCTTTGTTTTCAGTCTTCTAGAGGTATTTTCTGTAGTGGTCAGAAAAATAGAGGGAAATAATTTAATTGTACCCAATATATATTTATTTTGGAGTGATACATGTAGACAGTCTACAATAACTCTTTTCTGAACACTGAACTAAAACTGGCAGCAAAATTAAATTGCTTTAAGACATCACTTGAGATCAAAAGTCAGTAACAAAACCAGGAAGCCAGGAAGCTTAGCTTTGCTCCTCTTGTGTTTAAAATTTTGTCTTCATTTGAAGATGTTCAATCAAGCATAGGCAGTGAAATTGGCATGCTTAAAGCTAACAAACAAACACAAACAACAACAGCAAAAAATAAGCACACATTCAAATTTTTTGTTTTTCTAATGCTTTTAAGCCCTTAGTAAGCATGTATTGGCCATTCTCTAATTATGGTTTTCTTTGGATCACTGCCATATCTGATAATTAGAGCATTTAACACCTGAATTTACACCTGCAACGTTGGCTGCAAAAGGCCCGGGCTCACAACAAATTAAGTTTTTTCATCATTTCATACTAAGAGGGATGATCAGATGTCCACAAAATGCACCAGTATAACCCTTTGAAAAGGTAAGCATTGTAATTTGCTCATTGAGAGTTTAAAGATATACAGTGAAATTATAGAATTGTGTAACATCCTACTGTTTGCTCTGTCTCTCTTTCTGGGGCAGGCCATGGGTATGCTTGCCAGAAATATTTTGAAAGTTCTGTTTTTCTTCATAGGTTGGATTTGCAGACCCAAAATGATGTAATTTAATCAGAGCTCTACTAGATATAAGAAATAGTATGTCCTAGAAGTCCAAATATCTTCTCCAGTGTCATACAATGTATAGATATGCTTATATTTACCTGGGGTTTGTTTTTGTTTTTGTTTTTATTTATGTATTTATTTATTTATTTATTTATTTTCTTCAGATAGTTACTTTTTGATACAGAAATGACATACGTTCAATGGCCATTCTAATGCCTTCTCATCATCAGGACCTTGGACAGAATAATTAAAACAAAGGATCTTGAGACTTTTCAGAGCTTAATTATCAGCTTCCTTCTCTACAGGTGATTTTTCAATTTAAAATTATTTACCCATGCCCAAATATGCTCCAAAGCTGTCACTTAATGGTAGGATTCATATAGTCAGTGAGCTGTGTGGAGAAATATCAAAGCTAATGGCAGCGCTGAACCTCAAAAGTAAATTTATAGTACACTGTCATTATAGTCTCTGTCCTAAAATTGTATGTGTTAAACTAGTTGTTTTCTGGTAGTGAAATATGTAGCCACAGGCAATGAGAAACAGGATTTTTAGGGACATTAAAATCTTTCTTACTATAAGTTATTTTATTTGAAGTGAATAATAAGTAGATAAAATGTTCAACACAGATATGATTTCAAATGATCGCACTGATTGATTTACTGCATCAGCTCTGGAACCCTTGATATAAGGACATGGACCTTATTAGAGCAAGTCCAGAGAAGGGCCATGGGGATGACCAGAGGGCTGTAGCACCTCTCCTACAAAGACAGGCTGAGGGAGTCGGGGTCTTTCTGCCTGGAGAAAGTCCCGAGGAGACCTCACCGCAGCCCCTGTGTCAGGAAGATAGCAAAGTTATGCTCCAAAAATATGAGTCAAAATTAAGCTATAGCATAGATATATTAAAATGGGAGAAAAACAGGATATGGAAGAAATACCACACAAGGAGTTTCATTGAGCATTTCGTCTTGAATTATTCATGAATGAACTATTAATGTTCATTTTTTTTACCAGGATAAAAACTATTGCTTATAGTTTATAGAGGTTTATAGATGTTTAGTTGTTCTAGAAAAAGCTAACTCCAACAATCATTCCACCACACTGCATAATGCTGAAAAAACATTTTAGCTATTTTAATTAGTTGTCACTAACTCTCTCTTTCTCTCTCCATATATATACATATCTATATATACAGTAGGTAGTTGCTACATAAGGTAATATACCTATGGTATATAGATATATAGGAGAATATGGCTACAGAATATGGATGGTAACAGTCATAATGACATAAGTAGCACACCTCTTCCAGAAAGGAGACAGATTGTTAAAGATTAATCAAACTTTACACTTAAAAGGGAAGCCCTGGTTAATGATCCGTATTTTCAGTTTCTTTCCTGGTATCTATCAACATTCTGTTGAGCACCTTACTGATATTAATTTATTCATCCTCACTGCAGTGCTGTGGGGCACAGAACTTCACTGTGCCTTTCACTTCAGTGATGCACTGAACAAGCAACAAAGGAACAGGTTTCCAAAAAGACATAGGGATGGAAACAAAATCAGAAGTAGAAAGCAAAAGTTGTTCGTGGTGAGGTCCTGCCTGAGAAGACCAAACATTCGAATTTCCTTTTAGGAAGAAAAGAAACCCAGCACTTTCCTTCCACAGTTTTTGTACCTATTTTGGCCACTGAAGTGCCATAGGGAAGTGGAACACTGGTAGCTGCATTCAGGGGCTTCTGTTGCTGATATTTTACTTTGTTACATCAAAATGGTAGCCAGGTTTCACTGTGGAGTCCAGTTTACATGATGAACATATAACATTTTCAGAGAATGACAATAAAGACTGCTTCCTCAAATGACACAGGCATGGGAACATCACCATTGTGAGTCAAAGCTGAACCTGGACAGGAAATGAATGATGTGCTTAGCTCTAGGGAATTGTACTGGTGCAAAATTAGAGACTGCTACAGTTCTGCAATAACTGTAAATTAACTAGGGGAGTTGGAGGAATGAGCTTTTAAAATCTAGCACCTAATTCCCTGTAAGTTCTGTTTTAAATTTGCAAATATTTTCACAATTAAACAGAATGTGTACCAACACACACTTACTTAATTTAAAACACAGATGGCATTTTGTTATCTATGGTCTATATGGACCGATATATTAGAGTGGACCAAGCCATTAAAACACCTGCTAACACTTATCGTATAACAGTCTATAACTGCATAAGTTTATCTAAAAACATTCTTAGGTGACTGAGGATAGACTCCATTTCATGCACTGACAATGCAGATATCAAGTTTACGCTTAAAATTATTATTCAGCTTATGTATTCCTCTCCAAAAGTAACTGATTCATCAAAACTTGAAAGCATGCTAAATTCAGCTAAAAACAAAGACCAGAAGTACCATTGTGCTTTCTTTTTATTAATTGCTTAAAGGTTTAAAGACTCTTATCCAGGTAGAGGAGGTTGTTCATTTTAAACATTATTATTTGGGTTATCAAATCTTGATTTCTATCATATTTAGATATCTACATAAAATGAAGACATTAAACATTTTTGAAATTCTTCAGATATTACATATGTGGATGAGATCTCTGTATGTGTAGACATAGGGAAAATGTAACACCTTTATCTTATTAAATAAATTCCCTTTTACATGAACATAGTCCCTTATTAATGTCTCATAAATGTCTTATTAAAATCTAGTACTCTAGGCATGGTTAGAGTTGGGTCAGAGACTGACTTCTCTTATTACTGCATCCCACTCAGTCCTGCATTGAACAGGAGACTGGACTAGATGACTCAAAAGTCTTCCTTCAAGACATTTCAGTAAATCGTTCATCCAAATGAGCAAGGCATCAAGCAGGATATTTGAAGTACTTTTTCCACCTAATTCACTACACTGCTAATTTAGTTAATGTTCCTACTTTGTACCTATTCCTATGTCTTAAGAGCATCATATTACTTAAATAGGTAATGATAACTCCATTTAGTTTTGTTTTCCTTGTTTTTCATGATTCTTTACACTAGCTGTTGTAGAGTATATATCAACAGTGACATTTTCTTAATGATTTATCTTTATTCCTAGATGGGGAAAAAAAAAAAAAAAGGAAAAGAAAGGAAAAATGAAGAGTCAGAATAATGGCACATATATATTCAGAAGATTCCCAAATCGGGAAAAATTTCTTGTCTTAAGGGTGTATGCTGCACATAGCACAGTTGGGGAACAACTACTTTCTAAATTAAGGCGTGTAAGGGTGGTAGTCAACCCTACAGGGAAAAATGACCTTTTCAATAATAATCTTGAAAATTTGAGTGGTTTTTGGACTTTTTTGGTTGCTGTTGTTCTTTTGTCAATTTCTGTGGTTACATTTTGTGAACATAATAAAATATTTCAGATTTAAAAAATTAGATGAAAAAGGCAATTTCCCTTTTAAGATGTCTGTAAAGAGGAAAAATAAACTTCTTATATGTGTGTATGTATAAATATACATGCATATAAAACATATTTTATGATATATTCAATTTCTAATTAACTATAGATTGATATTCAAGAATTTTTTTATCTTAGTTTAAAAAAAATAGTTCCTTAACCTTTTGTCCTTTTCATCAGTGCTCCATATGCAAGCACAAGAGAGTAATTGTTTTCTGTTCTTTAGAAATTAATCTTCAAATTTTTTGTATGCAAAGTAGGGAGTTGTAACTCCCTGTTACAGTCCTGAAGTCATATTTCTTTCAGTTCTGGCAATCAGTGAAGTGAAAATCCCTTTGAAAATCTACTAACTTCCCTATTGTAGTTAAAAGAAGGAAATGGGTGTTTCCAGATCTCAATTCATTTCTTCCAACAGTAAACACTAAAATCTCACGTATGCATCATGTCATTAAAATGCCTAATTGTTCTCATTCACTTCAAGTGAATTCAAGTAACTGGTTGATATATAGACATCTATTTTTACTAGAATTCTGTGATAACACAGTTTAAGTTCTGGTACTGCGTCCTGTTCCACTTCAAGTAATTTTATACCACTCCTTTTATCTGTGATGATGGCACAGATAAACTTGCAATAATATCCAGTTGCCACAGTTATTTCATCTTGGTCTGTAGTACCAAAATCAAAAACATGAATATATTACACAGATATAACCCCACCAAAAAAAATGTGAATCTCAGGTTATACCCATTTAAGTCACATTTCTCATGTTTTTAAGTGATCTAACACATACTTGACGCTCCATAGGTAGCCTTCATTCAGTGATAATTAATGGTGATTAATTAATTAATTAATTACAAATACAATTATTATGACATGATAGTAGTGTCCAAAGACATCAGTGAGGGATTATGGCACAAGCATGCAGGGTGTGTAGTAGAATGAAGCAACATCCTCTCCAAAGAGATTATGAATGGTGTATTTTGAAACAGCATACTGGAGCAACAAGCAGGAAAACCCAAAGAAATGGTGAAGAGCTCTTTGCAAACACCTTAAGGAAGAGATGTCTGGTGCCACTGGCTTAGGTTTGCTGAATGTTTTATGGATACATGATGTGAGTTGTAAAGATATTGTCAGGACAAGCTAAATCTCTTTAATCTTCACTTGTCACTTTGGAAACCAGAAACTTAAGGTGAAACTCATCACAGAGACACTGTGATGTCTATCTCATGGATTGACTTCTTTGCTTGTATTAAGATAAAGATACCTAAAAAGGAAAAGCAAGCTAAGAAATGGCAGCAGGTAGTTGAAAACATAATCTGTCTGTTGACATTGGTTAATGTATTTTTTTGTGTCTGTGCAAAGGAGAACCAACATTTAAAAGACATTACTACTAACACATTGTTGATCATCTTAAAAAAAAAAAAAAAAAAAAAAGTCAGAATGGGACTGAACTAAACTCCAAGGAGGAGATAACTAAGAGAGGACATAACTAATTCTGGGTATAAAGTATGTCATATCAGCAACGTGAGTTTAGGAAAATTATTGCCACTCTTCAGAGAAAAGATTTCAAAAAGTACTGTCTGATAAAATATGCATCCTATGTTTAGGATCTGTAAACTAGAACCACATGGAGTGTTCTGCAAGCAAATTAAATCAGAGAAACTTTTCACTGATCGTTTCTTTACTATATTTACTTCAGCATTTTGAAAAGTAAAAATTATGTTTTCTAATGTATATTATAAAATAACAGTTCTTTTTTTTCTATAGATCTTCTATCAACATTTCTGTGAAAGAAGACAATTGAAAACATTATTTTTATTATAAGCAGTATTTTAGTTAAAGTGGTTCTTTAAAACCACCTCTTGATTTGGAACATAATTGTTGTCAAACAAGATTCCTCCACTCATTGTCTGTGAAAGAATCATAACTTTTCCTGCTGTAATTACCATAATAAAAAATATAATGCACTAACATTTACATTTATTTTATCCAAAGATTTAATACACCCAATTTCACCTTTAAGCAATTACAGAAGATGGATTTGGTACTAGGAGAGACTGGACTCCACTGCAGAATACACACGTTACAATAATCTATCTTTATTAGATAGTTAAAACAGTCAGTACAATGATTATTTGTTCTCTGCACAAACATTGCCATTTTTAAAATTTAAGAAGAACTCATTATCTATGTTACCAAAGATCTAGATCCTCTTAATTAAAGCTTCTGAAAATGATTAGAAGCTTTCAATAAACATCTGACAGATTTTAATCACGTCATTTCACATAAATTGTGGTTAACTGCTTTGCCATCAAACCCATGGGCTTTGCTGAAGACATTAAATTTTGGCTTTCATAGAAAGTGTCTAACATCTTAAATCCTGTGTTCAGTATAATTTTCTATAATGGACAGAAAATGACTAGTAGAATTAGAATCTACAAATTCAGGGTATATTTATATGTTTCATTTTACTTTAATTGTTTTTAATCAGTTTTAAAACTTTTTTTTTTTCACTGTCTGACACTAATTAGCATTCTGAAGAAAAGATTATTACAGCCAATGACTAGGCCACCCCTGCAGCCCCCCTGCTACCAAAACCTCACCGCAATACATGTACTCTGAATGACATGAGTGCTTCAAAAAGAGCACTGTTGATTTAAGGGGTTGCCTCTGTAACTGTTTTATAAACTGAGTGACCCAAAATCTATAAAAAATAAAATAAAATTAAAAAAAAAAATCAAATTTGACCAGTGAATGGGGCTTAGATTCAAAAAATAATAATGATAATAATAATAATGAAGTCAAATCTAAATTCTTAGTTCATCTTCAATACTACACTGCTTGAAAGTTAGGGCTGTTTAATTCAGGGAACCTTCTGCAATGCAAAGCAAGGAATGTTGTATACGCTATGAAATTGTGAGTAATAAAGAACCATCAAAACTGAGCCAACTTGAGGCAGCAAGTACATATTGTTTAGTGCTTCTTGGCAGAGATATGTTAACTTGGGTATGTGTGAAATTTCCTTTTATCACGTCATGTTCTGGGTTAACTCGTACCACACCTGCTGGTGTGTCTTTGTGGTGCAGACATAAACTGAGCATTTTAATCTCTCCCTGAAATAGACCCTTTTTAAGTTGCAAATTTTGTTAGAGAATAGAATGATTCATTACAAGTCCTCAGAGCAAAGGTCATTTCCTAACACTTCATTTGAGCTTTAGCAAATATTTGGGTTCTGAGCTCCACCTACAAGATGTACTGTCCCACCTCATGCAACATTAAGGCTGTGCTCTATGTACCTACATTACACTCCATGAACAGAGGGATAGTGAAAGACTGTGTCTCCTGCTTGAGCGAACACATTCCCAAAATCTGCAGCTGTACTAGTGAATACAACAGTGCTGGGGCACAGGTCTTTGCACTAGCATTTGGTTTTTGTCTATGCTGCTGAATTTTTAGAAAAGTCTTTGAAGCTGTTTGGGCTTGAATCTATGAGCATTGTCACATACAGTTACTAGGCAGTGTTCAGGAGCAACACCAGACCACATCTGAGCACTCCCTCTTTCAGACTATGAATGGGGCAGATTGTGGTAGTTGCTCTCACAGCAGCAGAATAGGAGTGGACAATATTTAGCTTACCCAGCTAGTCTTCCAGTAGTGAGGGATCTGTTGGCATGCCCATGCTATCTGTAGATATGATAGAGTGCAGATAATACATGTAATGCAAAAGTCCCAGTGCAAGGGTGTTGCTGAAATGTCTCAGGTATAACCTTCAAGAAGCAGCTTTGGTAACACACTTTTACATAGAAATCTGATGGACAGGATGAGTTTGTACCCCATATTTTACTAAAATTATTTCAGGTCAGGAGAATTGAATCATGGTCATCTCAGCTAGCGTACTGTTAGCCTGGTTTCCATGCAATCATGATATCTAGTCAATTTTCATCTGTATATCTCTTTGACAGTCAATATTGCCCTTAACAACACTTGAACACACTGTCCAACCTACTGCACTTGCCAAAAATGAAGTATTTTACTGGCTGTAGTTATACTTAAAACTGTACCTGTAGGCACAAGCCATGCTATACTATTAAAACTTTTTTGACTTCCAAAACCAGGCAGCTACATACAAATGGCTTCTCAGGACTGGTCATTGGTCCATGTTAGCTCTCAAATCACTCCCAGGAATAATTTAGGAGAGTGCAAATTGTCTCAGGCCAACATCAGACCAAGAGCCATGCTAACACATCAGTCAGTGCCAGATCTCAGGTCTATTCCCTAGCCTTGCTTTGCTTCCTGACACCGAGCTGATAGCAGGTATTCAACTTCTAAAATTATATGAAACTTACTGACTAGATAGAGAGTAGAAATGGAAATTTGTGCCCCTAACAGGAGAAAGATGATTATAATCTTGCAGCTATCTAGACACTTGGTCAGCTGGACTGCTGTAGATTTCCCTGTATCAGCTGAGCTCCGTTGGCTGCAATGTAATTTGAAAACCTAGCACACACCTGCATGTAGCTACTTAAGTACAGATATATTAATCTGCCAATCACAGCTTCAGTAGTTCCACTGTTCACGTAACTACGATTTAGTAGTGATATCATTGCAGTACAAAGTTGTGGTAACACATCAGTGAGCACAATATATTATGCCTTGGTTTTCAGAGATATTACAAATTTGATAAAAACTTCCTTCAGTCATTAATAATTATAGTGTTCCTCTGTTCAACCATGCAGTCTCCATGTCAAATGCAACCTAGAAAAAGCTAACTCAGCTATTGCTTCATTCAGCAATAAAGCTGCAATTAATAGGTTTCATTCTTACAGTTAGAAAGCATTGTAATAATTAGCATAGTAGGCTGGGATTATAATTAAACATGTTCTGATCATGCAGCTGTGTAGGATTCCAGAGCTGTCGGTTAATGAAGCTCAATATGATACTGTCAATAACAAATCTGATAATTGCTTACAGGGCAATGGCAAGTTTAACAAATGTTCCTTCATGCAAGTAGTGGATAGAAATTGCTTTCAGCCAATTATGCCTTCAATTACTTTGGATGAATGAGGCAGGAACCTCTAGCCTATTATAAGCCCAAATACATCATTATTAAGTAAATATTTTGACACAGTGTTGAAACTGACTTCTGTAAAAGCATGTATAATATTTATAAGCATTGAAAAGGTCACATGTTGTATAATCATAATTCAGTGCCAGCTACAGGTAATCCATGATGAATCACTGCAGTAATATTTTAATTCTGGGAACAGTCAGTAGTTTTTTGAAATGTTATAAGAGATGATATGACTGATAAATACCTGTGTCTTGTAATACCTTTAAAAAGAAGGAAGCAAAACAACAAAACAACAGGAAAACATATGTAATTATCATGGAATAAAGTGTATACTAATATATACCATGCTGGTAAAGCCATATCCATGTATTTTGGAGCAGAGTTTCATATCACATTACATCCGAGAACAATTTTAATAAAAATAGGAAAAGATTTATTGTTTTGGCCTTCCAAAGAACAAAAAATATTGGGGAGTGGCAGAGAGGGAAGGGGGAAGGATCCTCTAGGTACCCTGCAGATTCATTTCACGTGGCTCAAGATCAGGCTTTGCAGTTCTTGCTTCATCCTTGCTTGAGGAGGAAATGCAAATATGAGATTATCCTCCACTTTCAGGAGAACTAGTTGTAAAACAGCACTGAGAGGTCATGGAAGTTTGTCTTCGGGGGAACAAACTGATGTATGGCAATCTGGTGCCAGCAGAGTTACTATAAAGGTTAGACTTATCCTGTGCAACATCTTAGTTTCTCTGGTTTCCATAAATTATTTTTCCTCAAAGCAGGAAATAAGGTCTGAAATCCTATAGCACATGTTAAGTGAGAAACTAGACCAGAAAACAAGTGGTTTATTTCAACAAAACATTGTTGAATGTCCCATGCTCTGTGAAAAGAGATTTCTGTTGAGTATATGTTGATTATAAACTGTGTGCACAATTAATTTGTCTCAAGAGAAAACAGATCACTTGAATACCTGTAGATCTGTTTATTATAGCACCACTTAAAGTCTACTGCACTTTAGTCTTATTCCATTTTAAAATAGTGATCCAATGGCAAATCCTTGAAATATTTTTATAACTGAAACTGAGCTAGTAAACTAGATTTTTTCATTTTAGTTTTTCAGTTTCTAGGAAACTAATTGAAGCAAGCAGAAGCTTTCTTTAGGTACCTTTCCTTTTAAAATATAGACTAGTTAGCCACTTGTTTTTGGAATTATGCTTCATTGTTCAGCATGTATTGTCCCTTTCCTGGAATGCTAGGGCAGATAGGAAGGTAGAATAGACCTTTACTATTAATGTTATAAATGCATATAGCATTTGAACTTTATGTGTTAAACCTTTATGGTTACACTCTGAATAGTAGCTCTTCATGAATTCAAATTTTTGCATTACTGATTTCTCTTGTCAAATTTCAGGTTAAAACAACATACCATCCCATTAAAAAACAAAAGGTATGTTGCGTCCTCATGATTCAACAAATGCAACAAGTTGGTCTTCTGTTTATACCAAGTGCATATGATCTCATAGTCTCAGTCTTATCATATATGTATTATCTGCTGTATATTTATTACTTCCAAAGTAGTCCCCTGTTTACAATCAAGAGAAAGTATATATAAAGCTTGAAGTTCCTTTGAACCAAACAGGCAGAGAATATGTGATCCACCTACAAGCCTCTGACTAAGCTTTGAACTTTCTGATATTTGGGTAAGGTAGTGCTGCCTTACTCTAACGTGGCTTTCAACTTGTGGTCCAAAAAATTCAAAAGTCAAGCTATCACAGTCTACCTTAACAAAACTGTAAATTACCCTTTTTTGCTAAGTATTACAGTGCAGTTTTCAAAAAAAATATTTCCTAGATCTGGTGTCCCAATGGGATTGCTGGGGTCTTCTAGACTTACCTTCAGCTCATGACAAGCTGTATAGTCTACTGTACTCTTGCAGCTTCATGTAATTCCATCTTCCACTATGGATCTGTGTCTAAACTGCTCAATGCTTTTAAGGTAGTGTTTTACTCCATAAACCTGATTTTCAACAACATTGTCCTTTACATTGCCACTTTTAAACACAACAAATGAAGACAAACCAAAGATACATAGAAATGGCAGCACATTTTTATGTCCATTCTATAAAGATATCAATAAAGGTGAATGTTGCTGAAGACAATGTTGTGTATACCTGGTTGAATATTGACATACTTTTTCTAGAAATTTTCTTCATGGATTGAATACAGGATAACTGTTGTCATTTCAGGTTATTGACTTCATATTTACTTGTTCTCTGGATGATGTAGCTTTTTTTTTTTTTTTTTTTTTTTTTTTTACTTATAAGATCTCTTTCCTCTACAATAAGATCTCATAAAAAGATTAACAATAATACTCCCATAGTCACCAAAATCATGATGTTGATCAATCTCAAACCATTCTATGGCAGTAACTTCACTTTGTTACTGTCCAGTGTTCTTATAAAACCACTGATAAAAGACCAATTAATATCATGAGCATACCACAAGGGAAATTACTTTTGTTACTAAAACAAAATGAATCACCTTATTTGTATTAGAAATCAAACTTATCAAGTTTATTTTTAGTATTTCAGAATGAAATATAATCTTTCTGATTATATTAAAAAAAAAAAATAAAGGCTGATACTGTGTATTTTTTTGTGTGTGTGTGTCACTGAACATTTTCAAATTGTTCAGATTAAAACTTCTACCATGTGATTGCTACATGGTAAACTGCTGTATACATTGCTCTTCTTTTGATTTATCTAAATCAACACAAATAGCAAAAAATGCATGAACTTAAACAAATGCCAACCATGTGAGGAAAAGAACAAAGTCTGTTTCAGCATTAAAAATTGCATGTTTTTACTTATAAAATTCTCTCAGTTTCAGCCACTGATTTTTGCCACCGTTATCTTCCTTGCAGAGAGTATGTCCTTTCCCTGTTGTTTCTGGAACTCTTACTTCTAGTGTCCCCCAGAATTTTCCTGCTGACGTGATGTCCTAAAAGGTAACGTATTTTTTTTCCTCACTAACATCCTCCTACAGTCTACAACTATCCGATGTCTTTTCATTCAGACAGCCTAACAGCTTAATATTTCTACCTATTTTCAAGCCAGTTGTTCTCAGTTTAGTTCCTCTTTTCTTAGTTCTTCATTTCCATCCTGCTCTTCAGATGGTGCCAGACCATGAGCATTTAAACTTCTATCAGCTGTCATTTGAAAAACTATATTAAATTTTACTGAGGCTAACAAATTGCCTGAAAGCCTTGTTGAGATGTAAACTCTGGAGAATGCAAGTGAAATCCTTAAAGCTATCTGGGAACAGTCATACTATGAGTGTCTTCAGCTGGTAAGCAGTCAACATGATAAAAAAACTGCCCTCCCAACATGCATGTAGTATTGGAGAGAATACAAAGATAGATAGTACACAAAGCACAGCTGGTAAGCTGTGCTCCCCAGCTGGCAGAATGACTTTTAGGGCTCATATTGTTTAGCTATACTTTCATATATGCCAAAGCTATGCAAATCTGTCATAACGTTGTGTGAATGATTAGCACAGAAGGGCCCCAAAATCAAGAAGTGGATCCTTGTTGTTTGTTCTTCAAACTTCATATCAGTACTCTATGTAGAAATTGTTTGTCAAGGACAATTTAACACTGTATTGATTTTTAATCCCATAAAAGATAAAGGCAATGCTACTTTTAATCCATTTCTGTTTGTCCACTAAAATAGACATTAAACATTAGGATTATTTAAATATGACACTTCCTTTGGAGATGCTGAGAGCCATTCAATCTTAAGCCAGGCTGAGCTGATCATGACTGCTGATTGTAGGTGTATATTTGATTTTAATTGACAGGCAGTGCCTAAGTAAATAGCAGGGATTAGCTAGAACTTGCAGCAGGTGTGGTACAGACAAAAAAGTGGAAGAATACCTATTACAAAGAATGCCTTCAGAATACACACGAGACTCTTCAGGTCCTAAAGCCTGTGGTACCATTATGGCCATGCTAATTTATTGTAATATCAGCAAGTAAATTAAACCAGAGACAACTTCATATTCTGACTGTATTTCTCACATTGAGTGCTACCGTTTTCTACAGTAATAGCCAGGTAAAAACTAAATATTGCTTATACCACTTGGAAACATAATTGACAAAGACAGAATAGGTTTCTGAGCTTGGATGTTTTCCAATACTGATTCAGATATAATGCCAAAACAGGTAGAAGGAAAGACAAGTGTCATGAATGATACCAGTCATTTCTACAGTTTTCCTACAGAGTCTGAAGAAGAATTCTCACTCCTTTCATTAAAAATCTATTGCTTCTATTTTTTTTTAATGAACATTATAATGAAAATATTTTTTTACTTGTCAAAATGATGGCAAGATTTTTTTTCCTGTATCAGCTCCCAGTAAGAGTATGTTACAAACTTCTCTTATACTGCTGTAATATATTAGGTAGTGTCTTAGTAACATTTAGTTATCTTGGCTATTTTGAATAATCTGTAACTGCAGAATCACCAAAATCTCAATATATGTCAAGCCCTTTTTCCGTTCCACATACACAATTGAAGATGCTGAACTCAGAAGCTTCACAATCACATCTCTGTACAAATGAGTTTATCCTTATGTCTACATAAGATTGCAGTTCCCAGCAATATATGAGCAAAGGTAACAATGATGTGGTTTTTCAGTTCAAAATGGGCCTCAATTTTGCATCCTTAGCCAGAGATTTCAATTCTATGAGTCCTGGGCATTTTGAATCTACCAGTTCTCTGATGAAAAAAATACAAAATACACAGCAGAAAGGTTGAATGACCCACCGACATATTTATTTTAGCATTCCAACACTCCTTTATAGGAGCTTGTGCAATAGAATTGTTTCTGATGTAGGACTGAGACAATTTGTATGGTGTTCTATTTATCCCATGTTTTGGACATCAAGATAGCTCTGGTTCCTCCTACGTAAGCAATCATCCCTTTAATAATGATTAGACCTTTTTTGAAAAATTATTCATATTCAAAACATCATTAAAAAATTCCCTGTGAAAAAAACATGCATTAAAATCCCATTATGATCAGAAAAGTGTGAGAAAAATGTTAAAAGTAACCATTTTCCCACCTTTTCCTGAATGAGGATGAACTGGAGCACACATTTCAGTTCTTTGCAGAGCTATAAATATGGTTTTGGTTTCTTTGTTAAAATAATAATAATAATAAATGGAGCAAATAAAAACAAACTATAAGAAGTGCCCAAAAATGTTATTTGACAGTTGTGAACAAGAATTTTCTGTAATGTTGCAGGCCTGCTGTGTCTCCTTCAGTCAGACCTGCATTCAGCTCAGATTCGTGGCCCAGTGGGAAGAGGATCCTCTCCGCATGATACACAGAAATTTTCTGTACTTTTTTTACCAGTACGAATATATCAACCTAAGGTACCACAGTGTGTTGGCTGATGACTTGTTCTTATTCTAGAGCAAGAACTGACCTTTAGCCTGGTGAGGAGAGAGAGCTAGTTATGGATGCCAAGTTTGGGAGTCACACAGGGTATTTGGACTCTTGGATTCTGACAGTTCATGTTGTGAGACAGCAATTGCTCAAGGAAATTGTACTGGTCTTCAGTTATCGCATAACTGGTAACAAACCATAACCAAACACTGAATTTAATTATCAACTTGAGGTTTTCCTCACGTTTCACCATAGTAAAATCAGGAGTAGATATGACTTTTATGGGATAGTAAAATTATTCAACTTTGGGGGATGTTTTGCAGTAGTAGTATTCAACCTGTGGCTTGTAAATCCATCAAGAGCTATTCACTAGAACTGGAAACTGCTAATAATCTCCATATATCCTCCCCCAGCATCTAACTTCACTGTCTAATTGATGCACAGAACATGGATGCCTCAGGAGAAGGAAAAAAAAAAAAAAAAAAAAGACAGCAACGTCTGGGCTATTCCCATAAGATAAGATACAATTGCGTAGTCTGCAATCCACTCTGCCTACAGCCAAGCTGCTACCATGACACATTGCAGTTAGGAGCAGGCAGGAATATTTTTGTGTACACATACTGTGTAGTATATGTAACATAAGCCCAAAGCAGTGGGTTATCACTGACTACTTCATTCCCAGTAAAGCCAACATATCCAGGAATCATCAAGGGAGTTTTCCATGCCCAAATTTTTTACACTGTAAGGTGAAGTATCTTACTTTATCTATATAATCTACAACATATAGTCCATCAGTGCTACAACTGAGGCTATATCTATATAAGTGATATAAATGTTGCCAGGCCTGTCTTCTGACCTTAAGGCCAAATCACTAGGCCCAGCTACAGCTGTTACACTCCACACAGCGTGGATGGATCCCAAACTACGTGTGGGGGATGGTCCTTGGCCCATGGTAACTCCTGAGTTATGCACTGGAATTGTTTAGACAAAGCTTATCAGCCTGAACTCCAGATATAGCCCATGCTAACAGTTTAAGCAATAGGCATTGCACTGCACTGCACCGTTTGGGATCATGCTCTTTCCTTATATAATGTACAAATATAAATATAGAGGCTGATACCCACTAACCGGAAAGTTGCAAAAGCTGGAGTTGATGGAAAATGTCATGAAAACACTCCATAGCATGGGATTCATGTGCAGCTGGGCCAAAGCACTTGCCAAGCAGACTTCTCCAGTGTGTATTTTAACTTTTCTTACAGGGGTGAAAATCAGATTTTGTGTTCAACTCTTGTAAGGCAAATGGTATCTTTGTCTGGAGCATTTCAAAATGAATACCCACAGCCAAACTTCACTGTCAAGATTAAGAAAATCCCTTCCTATATTTGCATGCATTTTAGTCATTCAGTAAAGTCACACCCTTTGATCCTTCAATTATGTCTTTTGCAAGGTAGTTTTACAGGAACACTCTAGATGATTAAATGTGTTCAGGGAATTCAAAATTGTTTTTTGTTTTTCAGAGATGAGTCTACCAGTTGTGCTCATCTGAACAGTTGCTGGCTTCTGGCTGCCTTGGACAGGTATGAGTTCAAAAGTTGAGGTACCCACAGAAAGCTGCAGGTTTTTTAGAAACCCTTTGAGGAGGTCTGATACTTGGCCGCCAGGAATATTTCTCATGGTCCTAGAAAACTGCCAGTATTGCTGGAAAACATCTCTTTCACCTAAATTAATATTACATAAGATCTGGAAATTTAAATAAAGCTCTAATTGCATTTTAGGATTCTGATGCAGTTTATGCTGCTTAGTCTATTGACTTGCGAGAATAACAAGGTGAGGTCACTGGCAAACACACTGACGTAGGATGATGAATAACAGCTAGCAAAATGCTGATGATACATTTGTTAAAGATGTTGCACATGTTCCTGGAACAGTGTTTTTCACATGCTTTAATACCAGAAGCCTTGCAGAGTCAATTTTTATTGATCTTCTGCTAGGGACAATTAAAAGGTTGCAACCATTTTCACTGAAATGTCTTGACACCTCTTCTTTGTCACCAGGTGCAACAGGAGCTACAACTTCCAGACCACCAAGTCATGTAAAACAAATTACTCAGCTTCTCATTTTTATTGTATTTTATTTTACTATAAAGTGATAACAATGATCTCAACTCTTAAAATTGGGCAGAATCTGGCCTGCCACTGTCTTGTCAAGCTGAGGAGCTTGACTTTAGGGAGAGAAATTCTTTGCACCTTTTGGCAGAAGGAAAGCCTCTGCACAGGAAGATCCAGTCTGCTTATCCTACATTCATCTAATATAAATGTCACTCATTTAACGTAAGTACTTCCTCCAGTGTGAGCAAAGGGAGTTGAGGTAAAATGGATCACTCCTCTTGGAGCTCAGTGCAATTCAGGGTTCAGCCAAGTCATGACAGACAACCCAGGAATGGGGAGATGAGATGCACAGTTTGTATCCTTGCTGGGTAGATTGGAAACCCTCTCACAGGGTGTAATCTATCATGGTTAAGCAGGCTTTTCAACTCTTCTCTGAGGAAGTGAAAGAATGGAAGATTTGGGGGATCTGAAGCAGATGATGCAGACGTAAATCAAATCCAGTTGCAGAATATTCATGTGAAGGAAGATTTAGGGATTCTGGTCTATGCTACCAAGACTATTTCCGCCTTTCTTCCAATGACTGTATGGTAGAATATACAACCATTCCAGGAAGCAGAATCCAAAACTTCACTTTTGTTCCTCCCTGTTCTTGTAGGGGAACTCTTAGATAAAACAGAGAAGGAAATAAGTAAAATAAATAAATAAATAAATAAATAAATTACAAGCATGCACAGTTACAAAAAGTTATTCCAGTGACATTTATTTCTGCTTTGCAACAGGAAAACTATGCAAAAATCTAAGATCTAGTTCTAATTTAAGAAGGTTTTAAGCTGTCTGTAACAACATATCTATGCACTAAGTTGTGAAGAGATCATGAAGGCAGATATTAAAAAATTGTCATCTGTGCTTTTAACCAGAAGACTAACTAGTACTGATGACACTGAGAAATGAAGAAAATCTGGAGGAAAAAAAAATAAAGGAGGCAAACAGAAAATAAGGGTTGAAACTATTGTCAGCCCCTGAACAAATGCCAAGGATGGAAAAAAATGCCCTGTTTCAGAATCAATTAAAATAGGTTGAATTTTGAGCTATCAGAAAAAAATAATCCAGGATTCCTTGTACTTTATGCGTTATTAGTCTTGGGAATAGTTTTCTTCAATATGTATTGAGCATGAATATTAGTCAAAGGCTCAATTTATTATTAAGCACTTGTGTAATGAAAGCAAGAGCTTCACAAGAACAAAGACTCAGAAAAATCTGTGCATAAAAGGTGTATCATGTTTGCCCTGTAAATTTTAGCTTATCCTGCTAAATGTTATGTCTCTGCTTCAAATACCTTGAAGCATGGCCTTCACGATGTTGCACAAGGGAAATTTCCTCCAATATTTATGACCAACCTTCAATTGTTCACAATGAACTTAACACTCCCACCCCCAAAAAAAGACCATAAATCATGTACTTGATGCTTCATATCACCTGTCTGAGGGCTAAGATGAATCACAGATTACCCTATACCATAAAAAAATTGAACTCTTCCAGTAATCGATGGAGAATTGTCTGCCTTTTTTCTGAGATTCTCTGTACTTACTGGTGGCAAAAAGAAAAGAAAGGATTTGCAAGAACTGCAGGAAGTTAAAACTGGTGGATTGTGGGATTGCAGCTGATCGATTTCTAGTGCTTACAGATTGTGTGCCCAGATAATTTCAAAGCGCATGATATGAAGGGGTCACATCAGCCTCATGCCAACATTTTTTTCAGCATCAGGCAAGACTGTCACTTAAGACCTAGCCAAAAGATTTACAATGTAAATGGTTAGTGCATATGGGCATTAGATTGCCTAAAGTCCCCAGCTGCCTGTGCAGACAAAGCTTTAATTAGACAGTAATGCTGGAAAAATTGTGCTAGTATGGAAGTTTTCTTTATTCAGTAGGCAGTTCTTCAAGTACTACTGAGTTGAAATCAACAACCAGCTTGACAAGTAACAGTGGCACACGGTTTTAGATCAGTATTTATTAACTATATTCAAACAGTTAGCTAAAGGTAAAAGTTTATCATTATATCTCAAGAGGCATTTGATACAGTAAACAAGTGAGAACAAGTTTCCTTTAAAAGATTAGATACATATATTTAGAGATCTAATTTCTTAGGGAGAAACCTGATTACATGGCCAGCTTTTAGAGATTCAGAACAATGTCCATGAGAGAAATAAGTAATTTTAAGCACTTGTTCTGCAGTTATACCACTTGTGTACACTAGGCTGATAAATTAAAGAGGTCCTAGTAGTTTAGAAATAGTTCTCAGTAAATGGTATTAAAAATTGTATATTCAACTTTAGGCAAAGCCACCAAAGCAGACAAACCACCTTCAGTATTTTATTTTATTCATTGTGTGCCTTATCCCTTATTTCTTTAATGTGTGAAATGAGGAAGCTGCAAAGAATGCTAAAACTTAAACAAACAACCTTTACCTTACATTCCTAATTCTGGAATAAAATGAAAAAGGAAAGTTTTGTGTTGTGTTTTTGTTTGTTTATTTGTTTTTGGCAGAAGTATAACCAAATTGTTTCCAAAAGCCCAAGGTTTCTGAATTATCTGATGCACTGGAACAAAGTAAAGTCTAAAGTAGTAGTAAGCTACCCAAGGTGGTAAAATCTACACTAGGAACACGGAAATCTGAATCTGATGGCACCAATCAATTATTAAAGTTAATTTTCTGCATCAGCTACTGGCAAGAATTTTAGCTGTCCTTAGGTAAAGTAGAAATGGGACACTAAGACAAAGGAAGAATAGGAAAAGATGAAGAAAAACCTTCCTTTCAAAGATAATTTAGTTTACCTGATAAGACTCTGAGCATTTGTAAGAGAATTCAGGAAAGGGTCAAGGTTTAAACTGGTTCATACTAAAAGCTCTACAGGTGAATCACCCTAAAATATAGTCAGATTCTCATATTCACAAAGTCTTTGCAATGCAAACAAGCGTCATAAGATTGTTGCAACACATTTGCTCACATTCTAAGTCCCCTTTTGGCTGTCAAAGCAGATCAAAGAAACCTTGGTATAAATGGAAGTTGGATTTACGTGTTTAATGTACATGTAGGCACGCAAGGAGAAACAGCTTATTGTTGATACGGATATTTGAGGGGTTTCCATTTATGTTATTTTGAAGCACTTGCTTTGTCTCATTTATATGTCATTCTCTTTAATTCTGGAGATGATTGAATGGCTTAATGTTTTTTCCTTGACAAAAGCAAGAAAACTTTCCTACTTGGTACTGTCTGTACTTTTCCTATGGTAAAATCCCTATTTTGCAAGTACACACACCCCGAGATATTCTTCTTTACAGGTGTGGTTTGATGAAACCTAAAACTTTAAATTTAATGGAATAACAACATCCAGGACAGTGGTGGGATAAGAATCCCAGGTACTAAACTATAAAATTATGCTACACTGGGAGAACCCACCTTTTGCTGTGTAGCACTGCCAAATGGCAGTAGTATCTACCAATGCTGTGCCAACCTTTTATTACTTTACAACGGGTAAATACTGAAAATTATGGCTAGTAGTACATGTGCCCTATTTCAGAACCCATTAAATTTCACTACTGTTAAGTTCTCCCTACAACAGATGAGGCTGGGGAAATAAGTGTGACCAGTGTTTATCTGAACTTTTAAAAGTTGGAATCCAGTTTCCTGAAACTTAGATGAATACTAGATATCACAACAGCCTTCAGCTGCCACTCAAAGTTTGATTAAATCTGCACTGAAATTCCAGATAGCTCCAGAACTGCCACCAAAAGCCAATGGTTACTTGCTCAGGGTCACTCTGCTGCAGTTAGCCAGTCATGCCGTGCACTTAAGCACAGAAGCAAGCAGTGCCTCTGCAGGGTGCTAAATATTTCTCCCTCTGGGCAGCAGTTGCAGCACCAGGGAGTAAGGTTTCTTGTCTTCTCTGGAATAAATATGAAGAAAAGATTTTGTTTCATGCTAGGTCATCTGAAAATCTCAGAGGAAATTTAACAAGCTCTACCTATACACCTTACCAAAAGGAATCCCCTATAGACACTGTATGCACACGTGCAACAATGGACTGTGTGGTAAGTGAATAGATGAAAGCAATACTTGTCAAGATTTTGTGGGGGTTTGGTAATGTTGAGTTAGCTAATCTAGTCCAAGTTCAGTCAAGGGGATTTGACTTGTCTGTTTGCTTTAAACAATACATATTTGTATTACAGAATGTGTTCACATCCAGCATGTAACTAACTACTTGCAATGGTACCCAAAATGGGATTAACTGTTATGGTCTTTTAAATTCAGAACAAATATGAGTAAGTTAGTGTGAATATTATCCATGACTGATAATGGGTCAAAGTAGTCAACAGAACATTACACCTGTTCTGCCCACATAGAACAAAAAATTGTACCTCAGTTTTAGACTACGGAAGAATTTTGAGTCTTGTAACCATGGCTTTCAATGCATATCGACATGATCTTAGTCTCTTGAATTTAGATACACTTGTAAGGGCGAGATCGAACTCATCTGATTTTAAAGGTATTAATCTCTGGTCAGTTGTAGATTTGAGTATCTACAAAGTAGTGTGTACTTCTGAGCAAGGTGACCAGGTTACTGTTGTTACCAATGGAGAACCGTGACAGGATTAAATATATTCATGTAATGTCATTTTACATGCTCAGAGTTGTATTATCTAGCATCCAGCTGCTGTTCCAGAAAGTTCTGGATCTTCTTTAGGCCTCCCTTCCTTGCTGGTGCCATGGGTGTCTTGGATGCCCTGAGGCATCTCAGATGGTTCTAGATGCCTAAGTATGGACAAGGACCTCTGTCCACAGTGTTCATGTCTTCACCTAAGATAGTCTTGGCCATGGCTAAAGCTGATGAAGAACAATAGGCACATCTCCCCTGGTATAGATACATCTTAAAATCACTTGACACTTGTCAAGCCACTGTTCTTCTCTGTTGTCTGTTAAAGGAGCATGAAGCTTACCAGGTGAGGCATGGGCATCTATATGCTAGTCATCCAAATATATGCAAGTGAGTCCTATTTTCCTCTTTCTGGAAGAGGCATCCATGACAAAGGAGCAACTCATTTTATATCCAGGCTTAGTCTTACTGTTATGGGACTATCCTCACTGATCTCAAAGAGCAGATGCAAAAGAAGAGTGCAACCATTCACTCACCCATCTCAGGTTTGGTGATGTGCTGGGTCAATGCATCAGTGTCTGTGAATATGATATTGTTTGCTTCAAATGTCAAGAAATAAAAAATCTCTTTCTAAAAAGCAGGGAGAAAGGACATGATGCTTTGTTTATATCACTTTCAAGAATAAAAATGCTAAGTAGTAAATAATATACCTGGGAATGCAATGACTTCACAATGCCCATAGGTAAATTTACAAAATCGGGGTCAAACGAGCTGATATCACTGGAACAGCTGCAGACATTTGGCTAGTGAGGCTGGCAGAACAGGATTTCATGACTTAATTGAATAGTTGGTAAAGCTTGAAGAAGGAAGAGAAGAAAGAAACCAGGCCCTTATTGTTGTTGTTGAGCAAGAGCTGGAGACGCCAAACCCTTTTTTTTGCCTTTTTTCTTCAGCGCTTGTTCTCTGACACTGCCCTTTTCCTTGAAATACCCAGAAATACCATTCCAAGACAACCAGTTCTTAACATGTGCAGTGACATCCACTCACAGTTCCCTCACTAAATGAAAGCATCAGCAAGACAGACTGGGGTTATGGCACCATTCCTCCAGGATATGATGATTTAATAACCCTGCACACCTACCATGGACATAACCCCTAAAATAAGGATGCTAAATCAGTCATCTTTCTCTTCAGTGCAATGTGATTAATGGGAATACGTATGACACCTCTGTTGGGTACCTATAGATAGACCTGAGCCTGGGTGAAGATGTTGGTATGATAAACATAGTCCTGCTACAAATTAAGTGTCTCAATGCAGACAGAAAAGAAGCAGAACAGGAAAAAAGTTTATCAAAACGAGAGAAATAATTCATAAGAAAAAAATATCATAATCATGTGGTAAACAATAAAAGCTGGACTGCTCAGTCACCCAAATGAAGACCGGAAACAGGAACTCACTTAACATGGCCACGTTTCATATCACCTGCCAAAACTGTGAGCCCAGATCCTGTCATAAGCCATTTACACTACTGCTGGATTCATGAAGCTTTTCATAACTGCTCTGACATTCATTCAGAAGAAACCCCAAATTAAGAAACACATACTCAGAATGATCCACAGAGGCTAGCATCTGTCTTCTTATTGGGGTGTTTTCCCCTGCATGTTGGAAAAGAGAGGAAGCAGTTCAGCCTAGGGAGTCTGGCTGAGCAGCTTTTTGTTTAAGAGACAAAATATTTCTCCAATCAAATCGTACATAAGCCTTCTTGAACAAGTGTTAATATCACCTGTTGTGGGAGCAATAGAGTGAAGATGTGTCAACACAGTTTTCAGGGAGGGACAGCCAGTTGTGCAAGCCTGTAGTTTTCTGAGGGAACTCACCCTAAAATATGCTCCCCCACATCAAAGCCCTGACTGTAACCCAAACTAAACAAAGGAAAATCATCTCAGGTATTCCTGCCTAAGTTATGAACAAAGCCCTGGGTTTCAGGAAAGACGCAACCTTAGAGACTTAAACAACATACCTGATGCTAACTGCAGAGTAATCCGTACTAACTGCATGTCCTCTTTCCTTAAAGCCAGCTGTTGCAAGTATGAGGATACTGGGTCACAGCATAATCTTTTCTCAGTACTATTTGCCTTACTGCAGTTTGAAAAAAAAAAAAAAATCAGGAATGATACTATTTTTGCAAAGTTGCTTCATTTTTTTTAACATCATCACTATAATTCTCAGAGAATCTGCAGTCTGATTTTCTATACATCTAAACAATAAATTAAATAAATAAATAAAATTTAAAAATAATAATTATAAAAAAATCAAGGTATCTTGCCTAACTCTAGGCCTCTGAACCATAAGGATCTGATCCGGTATAGTCTGTCTATTACCACTGAATAAAATGAATATCTTTCAGACAATGTCTTAACCCACTTTTCAGAGACAAACCTGTAATGAATAGCCCTCTTACAGGTCTCTGTCTTCCTCTGTCTTCTACACAGGAAGCCCACACAACCTGTTAGATTAAATCCTTTAGGTGAGAAGATTAAGTTAGGTCAGATGAATTCTACCCTCTGTTACACTAATTTACAAATTCATTTTCAGTGAAGAAAATACAAGATGAAAACCAAAAAAGAAAGAAAGAAAGAAAGAAAGAAAGAAAGAAAGAAAGAAAGAAAGAAAGAAAGAAAAAGAAAGAGAAAGAAAGTAATGAGATCCAATTTCTCAAACATTTTCTTTTTATATCAGACCCCCACTTTAATTCTAGAGGAGCCAAATTAAGGACATTTCTTATCATATGTGCAAATGTTATGCAGAAGCACACTCAACTTTTGCTCAGGCAACAACTCAAGGATTTGAAGTACAGAAAAAGAAAAAAAGAAGCCTGACATTTAAGCAAACTGACATCTGTTTCATTAACAGACAACCTGGATAATTTGATTCTTGTGTAAAAGCTTTTCTGTCATAACTCTATGAACTGAAGAAACTGTTTAACCAGCTTCAGCAGAGTATAATCCCTTAAGTTCAATGTTTTTTCCCTCACTGCACTTAGCAGTGTAAACAATACTATGAATACCTGGAAGCATTGCAGCAGATTCACAATAGCAACCTGTTATAGTCTGCACATGTGAAATTGTTTCTGACAGGAAAAAAAAAAAAAAAAGTGAGGGGGAATGATCGGAAGAAAATTTTGGAAAATATGGGAAATTCATATTAATTCCATATAGCTATAGTCAACGTCAACTGACTCAGCAAAGAATATTTAACATTAAGGTTTGAGCAGTCCTCAGAATATCAACTTCCCTGTTTGTCAGCTGCACACTTTAACAACTGGTAGAATAGGTTTTTCAGTAAGTAATTTGTCCTATTGGTTTGGAAATGAGAATATTTAAGATATCACAGAATCACAGAATCGCAGAATCACAGAATCGTCTAGGTTGGAAGAGACCTCCAAGATCACCGAGTCCAACCTCTGACCTAACACTAAGAAGTCCTCCACTAAACCATATCGCTAAGTTCAACATCAAAACATCTCTTAAAGACCTCCAGGGATGGTGACTCAACCACTTCCCTGGGCAGCCCATTCCAATGCCTAACAACCCTTTCAGTAAAGAAGTTCTTCCTAATATCCAACCTAAACCTCCCCTGGCGCAACTTTAGCCCATTCCCCCTCGTCCTGTCACCAGGCACGTGGGAGAACAGACCAACCCCTACCTTGCTACAGCCTCCTTTAAGGTACCTGTAGAGTGCGATAAGGTCGCCCCTGAGCCTCCTCTTCTCCAGGCTGAACAATCCCAGCTCCCTCAGCCGCTCCTCGTAAGACTTGTTCTCCAAACCCCTCACCAGCTTCGTTGCCCTTCTCTGGACTCTCTCGAGCACCTCCATGTCCTTCTTGTAGCAAGGGGCCCAAAACTGAACACAGTACTCGAGGTGCAGCCTCACCAGAGCTGAGTACAAGGGGACAATCACTTCCCTAGACCTGCTGACCACACTGCTTCTTATACAAGCCAGGATGCTGTTGGCCTTCTTGGCCACCTGAGCACACTGCTGGCTCATATTCAGCCGGCTATCAACCAGTACTCCCAGGGCCTTCTCTGCCAGGCAGCTTTCCAACCACTCATCTCCCAGCCTGTAGCTCTGCTTGGGGTTGTTGCACCCCAGGTGCACGACCTGGCACTTGAACTTGTTGAACTTCATACAGTTGGCCTCAGCCCATCGGTCCAGCCTATCCAGATCCTCCTGCAGAACCTTCCTACCCTCGAGCAGATTGACACATGCACCTAACTTCGTGTCATCTGCAAACTTACTGAGGGGTGCACTCAATCCCCTCATCCAGATCATCAATAAAGATATTAAAGAGGACTGGCCCCAGGACTGAGCCCTGGGGAACTCCACTAGTGACCGGCCTCCAACTGGATTTGACTCCATTCACCACAACTCTTTGGGCCCAGCTATCAAGCCAGTTTTTAACCCAATAAAGCGTACGCCAGTCCAAGCCACGAGCAGCCAGTTTCTTGAGGAGAAATATACATTTATATAGAATAGAGGTGGGGACAGCTTAGAAATGTTAACAGTTTGTAGGAATTTTCAACAGGATAAACCTGCAGTTTCCATCATGGACTATATGTGCACCACTAAAAGCCACTGCAGGATAAGTTACCTTATATAACTAAAGCTATGGCAGACTGGCAGTAAGCAAGGCAGAAAAATGAAGAATATATTCCCACAATGTAAAAAACATTAAAAATGACTTTCTTTTAACCTCACCTCATCAACCCACGTTGATTTACAATTCATGCTCATTCCATTATGTGTTTTTGCTGGCACCTCTGAGAAGAGTTTGAATCTGTCTTTTCTATAACCCCTGCTGAAACAGTAATTAGATTCTCCTCACTGCCCTCCTATTCTCCAGGCTAACAAATGCAGCTCTCTCAGTAACTCTACTTGTGTCATGCATTCCAGCACCAAGTCACCTTCTTGGCCTTTTGCTGAACTTGCTGCAATTTGCAAGTATCTTTCTTGTAATGTGGACACCAAGTCAACAAGCACCCATACTGAGAAAATACAAGATGGACAGAAATTCTGAGCTAAAAAAATCGAGTTGAAAACTCATGCACACCTGCACACATGCGTGCAGATACATATATGTATATATATATATATATATATATATAGTGGTGTCTATTTATTCTTCATTCCATGCCTAAAAATACTTCTCTATATGTTCTAAGAAGTAGAAACCAGGCATACTTCATACACATTTATTACATTTTTCCTCTTGCACCATTCGCTGGATGAATCAGCAAGAGTCTCCAATCAGTACTTGGTGTTCTAGTTATACATTAATTTTCTGTATGAGTTTCTTAAAGGTTTATACTGATGAGAACACAGCGGTCATGAACCCAGATGCTTAGGGTCACACTCTTTAACCTTTTTTTTATAGGTTGTTCTGAGTCTTGGTCTGTTTATTTTTGGTCAATAATGTTTTACACAGATTAAAGCCAAAATAGCCTGGAAGTCCTTCAGTTTTGCTTGGTAACTTACTCCGTCTTCAGTATCTTAAAAATAAAGTCAAGTATTTGTCAATTGCTTCAGTAGGGTTTTTATATCTACTGTATATAGTAGCGAACTGTGGTGGTTTCACTTGAGTGGGCAGCTGAGCTCCACCACAGCTGCTCTTTCACTCCCCCTCCTCAAAGAGAAAGGGGGAGAAAATATGACACAAAGGGCTCAAAGGTTGAGGTAAGGATGGGGAGATCACTAAACAATTATCATGATGGGCAAAACAGACTCAGAATAGAGACAGTAAGATTTATTGCCTATTACTAATAAGCTAGAGAAGCGAGAAACAAAGGAGAGAAAAAGAGAAAAGGAGAGAAAAAAAACTTCCCCCCATCCACCCTCTTCCACGTCCTCCCCTCAAGTGGCACAGGGGAACAGAGGAACAGGGGTTGAGGTCAGTGTATAGCACTTCATCTCCGCCACTTCTTCACATTCACTCTCTGCCCCTGCTCCATGTGGGGTCCCTCCCACAGGATGCCATCTTTCCTGAACTGATCTAGCGAGGGCTGCCCGCAGGCAGCAGCTCTTCAAGAACTGCTCCCACACAACTCCGTACCACGGGGTCCATCCCCCAGGAGCAAACTGCTCCAGCACAGGTCCCCCACAGGCGGCAGCTCCCTCCAGACCCCTTGCTCCTGCATGGGCTCCTCTCCACGGGCTGCAGCTCCGGCCTGGGGCCTGCTCCTGCGGGGGCTCTCCATGCGCCACAGCCTCCTCCGGGCCACATCCACCTGCTCCACCGGGGGCTCCTCCACAGGCTGCAGCATGGAGATCTGCTCCATGTGGGACCCATGGGCTGCAGGGGGACAGCCTGCTCCACCAGAGGCCTTTCCACAGGCCGCAGAGGAACTTCTGCTCCGTTGCCTGGAGCACCTCTTCCCACTCCTTCTTCACTGACCTTGGTGTCTGCAAGGCTGTTTCTCACTCCTCTCTCTTTCCCAGCTGCTGTCGAGCAGCAGGTTTTTTTTTTTTCCCTTTCTTAAATATGCTCTCACAGAGGCGCAAACAACATCGCTTATTGGCCCGGCTCTGGCCAGTGGCTGGGCCCTTATCTAACATGGGGCAGTTTCTGGATTCTTCTAGAAGAAGCCACACCTATGGCCCCCCAGCTACCAAAACCTTGCCATGTAAACCCACTACACAAATGAATCTTAATGAAGCTTATAATGTCATACACATCAATTCTAAAGTATTTTTAGTGGCTACCTATACATATTTATAAATATGCATGTGCACACATACATATGTTTATTTGTATAGAGGGCTGCATGTGCAACATCAGCTTGGCTCACATTCATCTTTACAGAACTTGGTGCAGCTACCTAAATAAAAGTCACCTCTTGGTGAAATGTTCTGGGAGAATTTAAAAATTTGAAAATCTCTGAAGTTCTGTTCGCTGAACATAGTTTTAATATCTGTCTTCGTATGCCTTATGGCTAAGAAACATCTAAAATACATCTAGATTTTGCCTTTTCCTAACAAACAGCATAACCATACAAGCAAATGAGTAGATGAGCCAATGATATCTGCTTAGATAGTCATAGTCATGTCCTTCAAAAGTTCAAAAGGCCATGTTTGAGCAGTCTGCTGTAAATAGGCATTACTGTTAAAAAGTAGAAAAAAGGAAAAAAAAAAAAGAAAAAAAAAGTATGCAACAGCATGTTGTACAGGCCTGCCATACTCAGCTTTCTGCTATGAACGGGGAGAAATATGTTCAATTTAAGCAGGATTTCTACAATGGATGCAGATATACTGTTTAAATTATAAACCATTATGATTATAGCGTCCAGGTTAGGTACCTGTAGTCAGTCAATATATAGACTTAAATTCATGCTGATTATAGTAAAGTAGGAGAGGTCTGTCACTCTGTATTAAAATCAACGGAAGACTTAATTGGTTCAGGATGAGTACCAGAATGAGTTGAAAAGCAGCGATTTTAAATGCCTTACATTATTTTGGGGTTTTGGAAGGAGCTGCTTCTTTTGTTTGGGGAGTTTCTACATTGTCTCTTAATATTGTTTTATTGTTAGAGAACATTCAAAATAGCCTGTTAAAACTTCTATTTTTCAAGAATAAGTTACACAAGGAAAAGATTCATTTAGAAAACTCTTTACATGTTTGTCTAAGCAAATCAACCTACCCATGAGTTTTCAACTTTTAAAGTTGTCTTCAGAGAACTGAAGTGGAATTCAACTTATCAGCATTTGAGCAAGCATATAGAAGTGTCTATTATCAAGTTAGATACCTAGGTTCCCATTAGAGTGAGTGAGGGTCAAGTAAAGATAGCCAAAATGAATAGCTCTGCAGACTTTGGTTCACTCACCAGTATTTGTTTTACAGTTGTAAAATAAAAATTGATCTTCCTTGAAGATATTGCCAAAAGCCATCTGGACATGGTCCTGGGCAACCTTCTGCAGGTGTCCCTGCCTGAGCGGGGGAGTTGGACCAGATGACCTCCAGAAGTCACTTCCAACCTCAGCTATTCAGTGGTTCTGTGAACCATGGGCAATGCTGGCATTTCCAGGCACTAGTATTGCATGAATTCAGAAGGATTATTTTTAGAGCTTAGGAAGACTTAAAATATGTCCACGCAGTAAACAAACAATGCCAGGGGATGGGCACTGGAAACTGTTTGTCTATGACATTTAGCAGGTGCAACAATACCTGTCCCAAAAAGTCTCTCCCAAACAATGTCCAGGTATACATGAAGTGTTATCATGTGTCAGAGACCATCCTCAGGAGGCTATTTAAATGTAGTCACCCAGTCTGGAGGCTGAGCAAGCTACCAAACTATCTCAGAGCCAGAGAACAGCCCCTGGCACAGATTTATTTGCTACACATACATGTAAAAGTAAATATGTATATAGACATATACATATTTATGTATGTATACACAGAGAGAGGGAGGGGGAATTGATAGTCTGTGTGCTTATATATGTAAATATACAGTAGGTATTTGTAGCAGGTAAAGACTTAGAGGATAGAAAGATCAGGCCTTAACTTCAGCACTTCCATTTAGAAATTTCTGTTTACCTTGTCTTTCTTACAATATCCAGTGTCCTGATGCTGGGCTCGATGTGCAAGGAACACAGTGCCAAGCTGTGAACATTGAAGCTAGCCTAGCCTATGGACTGAGATAACCCCTTAAACTTTTAATCTCCTAACACGTCGGTTTACATTTCAGCTAGGTCACAAGTGAAATCCATTTGGTCATGTCAATCTACAAATGATATAGCTTGATCATAAAAATCATCACAGAGCTAAGTACAATTGGTAATAGCAGGCAAAGATACTCTAAATTAGAAATGTATGGGTGGGTAATGCATCTCTGCTATCTGTCTTCAGTAATCCATCCTCTAGTATTTATGTTCGTCTGTTTGTTTGTTTCATTATTCTTAAGGGAATATATGAGCAACCTGCTCGGGGTTTCCTTGCTTGAGCAAGGGGCTTGGACCAGATGACCTCCAGACTTCCTTTCAATCTCAAGCTTTCTGAGATTCTGTAATTCTGTAGACATGTAAGAGCATAATTTATCTGTAAGCACTTAAGGTTCATATTTGTCTGTTTAGCATATTTAAGTACTGCACCTTTCTTCTGCACTTACTGTGCAAAATCAAAATTTGAAAATTACATTTAGTGTTCATTTTACACATTAGGAAAATCCTGTGCTTTTAAACATTTAGATATTCCTGTGTGGAGACAGGAGTTGGACTCAATGGTCTTTGTAGGATCCTTCCAACTCAGGATATTCTATGATTCTATAATTTTAAACACAAACTAGCTGTTTGACAGGAGGAAAATACTGTATAAGGAGCTAGCATATAGCTCACAAGTTTATAAACAAAATTAACAGTACTTTCTCCAGACTACTTTCCAGGTTCCGTTTGGGATCATTCTTTATGAGAAGTCTATATACCTGCAAAAATTCCAGGTGCTATGGGAGTCAATAAAGAATCAGTGATAATTATTGAGATCTGACTGGATTTTGAAGGAATTACTCATCTGAACGTGGTGTAACACCAAATATTTTCTCTTTGACATATCACACCTTATGTAGATTTATCTTACTGAAACAATAAACTATTTCCTAGCAGAGTCATTGCTTCTTAAAATGAGCCTTAAAATGATGTTTAGGGAGGTTAGGGGTATTTTTTTTTCCTTTATTTACATATTTTTATATAACCTTGTTTAAAGTTTTATTTAATTACCCAGTTGCTTAAAAAAAAAAAAAAGTTTTCAAAATAAATAAATTAACTAATGCTTAAATAAATCTGAGCTGACCACCAGTAGGAACAGAAATCAACATCACTGTAAATTCAGAAATTTTTGAGTGTTCAGAAGAATTTAAGCTCCTTTACTTTAGTGATTTGTAAGACAGACGTCTGTCTTAGATCTCTGTAATCAACGGAGCAATACAAGCATTTCCAGAATGCAATGCATCTTGTCCTAAGTTACTCAGCTGGGATAAATCATGCTCCGTTAGTGTCTTTTTCACTTTAATCACTACAAGTAATATAGGGCATCTATACCATTAGTTTATATAGACATCAGACTTCAATACACAAAAGCTGTAAAAAAATAATCTCACCATTCACATCTAAATACAGTTATACAAAAAAAAAAAAAAAAGGAAAATACCATCTGCTTTGTATAATCCTGAACAATAACAGGCCCTAGTTCTTTTAGAAACTGAGTGAGAATATAAGGAAACATTTTTAATACAACTGTAACTTCCTTTGAGTAAGGTAATTTGGGGTTTTGCAGATCTAGTGAATACAAAGAAGCTATTGAGCAGTGAGACAATGGCAACTTCTTGGGATTACAAGAAATAATAGAGAGAGAACCCACCTTTGTCTATAATTTAATTCCCAGATGTACGGTCTTGTAGCAGCACTAGGGCATAATGAATCTGCTCTGCTATTTGCTTTGCTGCGGGCTTCGAGCCAGGGAGTCATTCTGCCTGAGAGACAAAAGACACTCTGTCTGCACAGAGATCCCTGCATCTTCCCAACACGTTTCCTCATACATTTTGTGAACCGTCTTCCCCTCCCCTCTCCCTCTGTTATGTTAGCTGCGAACTGCAGTGAAAATCTGTCTGTAACAGACACTCTCAGTACTTGGTCAGCTGTCAGACAAGCACGAGGTGAAAGACTTCAAATATGGCACTGGGCTCACAAACACACATTCACAGAGAGAGAGACAGAGAGAGAGAGAGAGAGAGAGAGAGAGAGAGAGAGAGAGAAAGACATCACTTACTACTGCTCAGGTCCAAGCACGGAAAAAAATAAATAAGAGAGCACTCCTATATGAGTCTGAAATCTCACAAACAAAGGCATGTTTAATGGTTTCATTAAAATTAACTGCATAACATTTAAACTCAAAGGGATGTTTCTTAACCTCTACCTGCAAAGCTAGTAACATCTCTGTTTTATACCCAGAACTCATCTCTGACAGTATTAACTGGAGTGGAGATTTTCACTTTGGAAATTATTTCCATTAATGCTTCTGACAAGACAACTATAATGGAAGACTAGATCACAGAATCACAGAATATCCTGAACTGGAAGGGACACACAAGGATCATGGAGTCCAGCTCCTGGCTCCACACAGGACCACTCAAAACCAGACCCTCTGTCTGAGAGCATTGTTCAAATGCTTCTTGAACTCCAGCAGCTTGGTGCCATGACCACTGTCCCAGTGCCCGACCACCTCTGGGTGCAGAACCTTTCCCTCACACCCAGCCTGACCCTCTCCTGTCCCAGCTCCATGCCGTTCCCTCGGGTCCTGTCGCTGTCCCCAGAGAGCAGAGCTCAGCACCCGCCCCTCCGCTTCCCTCTTGAGGGAGCTGCAGGCCGCCATGAGGCCTCCCCTCGGCCTGCTCTGCTCTGGCCTAAACAAACCAAGGCATCTCAGCTGCTCTTCGTACTTCTTGCCCTCTAGACCCTTCACCGCCTTTGGTGCCTTCCTTTACATATAGTTTAATAAACGAGAAGCCTATGAATGATGAGTGGCCCAGGCTCACTCAATGAGTGTGAACTTCAAGTCATCCCAGCATAATCCCCCTCATTCAGGTAATTACAAAGCACCTGGCAATGGATTTTCATAACTTTAGCATGGTTAGCACCATGCTGTTGGGATGTTGCAACCTTACCACATTAGTCTAAGACACATTGCTGCAAAGTCACAGTATTTATCCAACCTGCTTGTGCTCCAAGTGAAATATCCTTTTTGGGTCTTCTACCATGACAGGAAGGTGTTATCTCCTACCAGCACTAGCTGAATCCTGCCTGCAAATATAACGCAGCATTCAGGGAAATTAATGGAAGCATCTCAGGTGGTTCAGTCTGAGATCAGGTTTTGACAAGACTTGTTTGTTTCAAGAAGCTTTGACCACTTAAAGCATCTGGATTGCAGTATACAAATGACATAAGAAATTCCTTGGTTTCCTTGTGACTCAGACATATTTTGGATCCACTGGATTGCATGACTCTATTACTGTAGATCTAAACAAACAAAATGGTTCACATGAATATCTCTAATATTCAAAGGTACTTCTAACGCCTCTGGACCCCTGTGGACAACAGACTCCTGCTGTGATTACAAGATCCAGGACACTCAGGTCAAGTGTGGACACCTCCAATTAGGTGTATGAAAGTGAATCTTGTCTTACTGTCAGTAACTGGAGATACACAAACACCTGTAGAGGGTGGTTCATTTTTTTCTAAGTCTAAGGGAAAAAAAGATGTTAAAGAAAAATTGGATAAAAGAGTCTGACTTTTTATCTTTGTTGAGTATGGAGTGGGTGCTAAGGCGTAAATTGTACTAAATGCCTAGTGTTTACCCAGCTGAGTCTCCATTTCTTTCCCTGAGGTTAGCTACTATTGGCTGAGTAAGGTGTCCTGGCATATGCAAGAGAGATACCCAAGGCTGTCAAATATAACAAAAGATCAATGGGAACCTCAAACTTTGTGAACCAGTAGCTAAAGTTAAGGCAGGATATCTTGCAGCATCTCAAGACAGTGCCAGACACTGAAGCTGAGACAACATCTGAAGGAAAGAGACTAAATAAGACAGCCAAATATTCAGCTGCCTAAACTTCAGTATTTAGTGTCATTTGAAAAGCCATGCAGATATGACAGATAACTTCTAGGAAATCCACAGAGTTTTGAAGCACAGCTGAAGCCAGGCAATATAACTCACAATGCCTGAAATAATAGGAATGTGATCCATTTGCCTACATACAGATATTTAGGGCTATTTTAAGTACTACAGGATGTCCCACCTAGCATCCCTCTGACATTCCAGAAGGATGGTGTCCCCTAAGTGCTGTGTAATACCTGCGAGCACCATGCATATGTTTCAGATATGCTTTAGCGTAAGTGGGTCATCCCATAAGACATCCATATTTCAGCAAGAAAATCCTCTCCTCTTTGTCTTCACTTCAAACTTCCCTGAGTGTATGTAGGTCCAACCTCACAAGTCATCACCCACACAGCACAGAACTGCAAGTATTAGCTGTCTGAGACACAGGCCAATATAATCACATCCGTGTAGTACAGTGTGCAATCCAAGATAACCTTCATTCCCAGGCAGTGCCAATATCTCTGAGAACAGAGACGTGTTTCTTCATGCCTATAATCCAAGCTTGCTCACCTTTGTCCATATTTGTTACTGATGATATCCTAAAGAGAATTGTCAGACCATGCTGGTGGATATACATCATACGAGTAAAATCTGGATCATGAAGATCTCTCCCAAAGACTTATTTTTTTAAAAAGGGGAAAGAAAAAAAAAAAAAAAGGAAGGGCTGGCTTTGTGATATAGAAATTAAGTTCCAATTGTGACTGAGCCATAAACTTCCTGCATTTGACAAACAACTGTTTTCTTCATTTCCTATTATATCCTATAATTAATATTATGTTATTTCTCCTGAGATTATTTAGGTGGACACATACGTAGGTGCTTATCAAAGCGGTCTGGAAATATCTGTACCACTGAAATTTTTAAAACCCTCACAGGTCCTTGCCAAAAAGATAGCAATTAGCAAGATAGTTACCTCCTGACAGTACTGAACTTTTTCACTTTTCTTCAGCCCCTTTGGTCCCTTTTATTTTCTCCCTGTTGACCACCAAAAAGACACTGTTAATCTGCACATATTCATCCTTCATCTAATGATAAAGACTTGGTTTTCACTTCCATATTTTGGCATTCTCTTCCTCTTGTCCTGATTCTGTCTGGATTTTGCCTTTTCTCGGTCTGTTTTCGTAAGAGTAATTGTTTTTCCCAGCATGAGAAATCAGAGAAAATTGCACATAAAACATAGAGAAACTACAAAAATTCCCTGTAAAGAGAAGAAAAGGACAGGAAAAACTAACTCTCCATAGCTGTGCACCAACACACATACGAAGGTGTTGGTGTACACCTTCATAGTTCCCTTCCTATGAAGGAAGGAAACTTCCTTTACCCATATCTATTAGTTTATTTCTATTATCTTGACAACAACACTAACTTTTTGTATCTTTAATTAATTAGTAAAAATAAAAGTAAAGAAATAAGAAATAAAGAAATAAGAAGCTTATGAGATTTTAATAAGGACATCCAAAAGCTGTGAGAGATGTAAGTATTCTTGGACACAATATGATTTTGTTTAGATGTTAACTTTGGGATGAAATGAGTCTTGTCCCAAAGACACCTGTTAATTTTCAAAGTCTATGAAAGGAGCATTGCTCAAATGTAGATGTTTGTGCACATCCTTAAATTAATTCCATTTCTTTTACATAAATGCCTTGGTGAATGCAGTCTTAATAGTCTTTGCAATATTTTCTTCAGAACTGTTCATCTTTCTTAATAAACTTTACTTTTAAGTGAATTCAAAGGCAGTGTAACTATACAAGCCACTGATACACACGTTGATCACAGTTTTAATGTTATGTAGAGTGCAAATACTTCTTAAAAAGAAACACAATGCACAGATCAGTAACATTGTCTATATTTCTTTCTTGGACTGTCATCACATTTGACTTAATTTTGGCATGGCAGTTCTTCAGATGTGTAGGTTGATATGTAAAGTTTCCTGTATTGTGTATGTCTATTACAGTAGAATACTTGGGAAAAAAAGTTCAGCTTGTACTACCTTTATATGCATAGGAGTTAGTGTGCTGATGGACAAAATGCTACTTCAGAAGCTATTTGGAATCATGCGCAGGTACTTGATGGTACTATATTTTTAACCCATAGAATGAAAAGAAATTATTCCCAAGGATCTGGAGTTTTCTTAATAAAACTGGAAGCACATTGTTCATAGAAATGATTACTAAGGTTTATGACTGTGGTAAGTTTGTGCCTGAACATTGCCTGTTCATGGTATTAAGACAGAGCCTTTTTGTGGGAGGCAGGTAAAAAAGATTTGGGGCTTCTCCCTAGCTGTGAAAGGCCAGGAGTTGTAAATGCACAGACACTGCACATAGGATGTTGTGATTCGGGCTTGAATGAAGACTCAGGCTTTGGCTTTGAGATGCTCTCAGTCTCAATCCCTTCATGTGTTAACATGTTTACCACCACAGCCAAAGAGATAATGACTGAATTTCCAGCAAAGTTGTCTCAAGTCAGCACAAAAGACCTGAAAATTTGATCTAGCGTTGCAGTGTCTGGGGAACCACAGATGCAGGAGCAAAAGACACTTGCACTGTGATCACAAAACTCTCCTTGACCACTTGTATATTGTCTTTATTCATAGCCATGGAGACCTAAACAAACATATGCAGGGATATAGAGAAAGAAAAATACAGAGTTTTGCAACAAAAAATTCTTCCACTCAGATTCTTTAATAGAATTATTTTTAAGTCCAAATCTATGTTCTTAACTAGACTAGTACATTACTAGTCTTAAATGATATGCAAGATCTAGCGACATGAAGCTGAGATGGGACTGGGTCAGGCTGGGTGTTAGGAAAAGGTTCTTCACCCAGAGGGTGGTTGGGCACTGGGACAGGCTCCTCAGGGCAGTGGCCATGGCACTGAGCCTGCCGGAGTTCAAGAAGTGTTTGGATAACGCTCTCAGACATAGGGTCTGATTTTTTGAGTGGTCCTCTGCAGACGCAGGAGTTGGACTTGATGATTCTTGTGGGTCCCTTCCAACTCAGGATATTCTGTGATTCTATGAATCTAAGATTCTATGATTTTACTATTTCTGATATAGACACTTGCTTTAGACCACCTCAGGATTTGATAAAGCTAAAGATTAGACTGAACCAAAAAAAAAAAAAAAAAAGAAAAAAAAGCACCTTTGGGAAGAAGGGAAATGAGAGTTCCACTAGTCCAACCATGCAACATGCCTGGAAGATAGTGAATTTTTGAACAATCCTTTGAACCAATTGTTTCCTTAAGGGATACCATGTTCAATAAAGGATAACAAATATTTATAAGACTTTTACAAAAATCCACAGAACACTCCTTTTCTATCATCACTTCCAGGCCCAAAGTATATATCCCATCTGTTCCCTTCCATGGCATCTATGTATTATTCTTAACTTTGTTTTTTAATCACAATTGGTAAAGCCACGTCAGCAGTGATATGGAAACTCTTCTTTCAGATAAACCATGGAAATTTGATTTCATTTTCAGTTGCATTTTTCTGTGTAAATGCCTAATAGATTAGATCCTTGAAACATAATACTTCTAAATAATTGCTGCCAAATGCATTTGCTATGGCAGAGCTCTAAAGTTACTAAATAAAGGAGTTGTTTAACCTTCTCCTAAGTTATGCTTGCTTAGAGTTATTGACTTTAGCACTCTGGGAAGAACTACAGAAGAGCCTGTGTTTTGTGCTCTCCAAGCAGAAGTTAGGGATGGTGAAGAAGGAAGAAAGAGATAATGACTCATAAAAGAACCAGTATCTTCTCTAGGATGGAATCACTGTGTCTTGGTGATTGACTGTGCAACCAAACTATTCCTAGAGATACATAGTGGATCTGCTGCTGTTTCCCAAAGTTTGTTCTTAATGGGACAGTATTGCCACCAGTTTATCATTAACACTGAGGCCTTGGGAAGTGAGGTTAAAATGAAAACTGAGCATCATATTTCTTTCAGGAGTATTAATATACCTTGCAATCTCAATCATGGACTCAAAATATTTATCAGGTATGTGATCTGAGGTTATGCTGATCACTAAGTAATTGCCTCCTTGGGATAAATGTAGATGATACATAGAAAAGAGCACTTTTGTTCAGAGTAATTAAAAAAAAAAAAAAAAATGATATCCTTGAATAATTGAGGTCTTTTTAGTCATATGGAGCATGAGAAAAGAATAGGGCTGATTGTGTCTAAAATACTAGTGGGAAAACTGCCAGAAAGCCTCTTTGCCCTTAAAAAGCACTGCATTTATTGAGTTCTCTATTTGCCCAACAGGCATGAAACTCCAGATGAGCATTTGGGCTTTCACTTTGTGTCAGGCAAAAAATGAGACAACTCCAGCTATTTATGATGCAGGACTGCTGAACAGGAGTAATTGTATGACCAAGCAAGTGAAATTTCTTTCTCAGATGTTTTGCCATCTCTAGGTGTCTGCTTTAATCAGGGAGTAGGAATGTTTAGTATTTTCATTGGTGATTTGCTCAGTGGGATTGAGGGCACCCTCAGCAAGTTTGCAGTTGACACCAAGCTGGATGGTGCAGCTGACACTTCAGAGGGAAGGGATCGAGAGGGACCTTGACAGCCTGGAGAGGTGGACCCATGTGAACCTCATGAAGTTCACAAGACCAAGTGCAAAGTCCTGCACCTGGGTGAGGACAATGCCAAATGTGGATACAGGCTAGGCAGCAAGTGGATAGAGAGCAGCCCTATGGAGAAGGACATGGGGGCGTTGGTTGATGAAAAACTCAACGTGACCCTGCAGTGCATGCTTACAGCCCAGAAGGCCAACCTTATCCTGGGCTGTGCCAAAAGCAGCATGGCCATCAGGGCAGGGGAGGGGATTCTGCTCCTCTGCTCCACTCTCATGAGACCCCTCCAGCAGCCCTGCGCTCAGCTCTGGGCCCAGCACCAGGAGGACATGGAGCTGCTGGAGCAGGCCTGGAGGAGGCCCCGAGGATGAGCAGAGGCTGGAGCCCCTCTGCTCTGGAGCAAGGCTGAGGGAGCTGCAGGTGTTGGGCCTGGAGAGGAGAACCTCCAGGAGACCTTATAGTGGCCTTCCAGTACTTGAAGAGGGCCTACAAGAAAGATGGGGAGGGACTCTTTATCAGGGTGTGTAGTGATAGGACAAGGGGTAACAGATTTAAACTAAAGAAGAGCAGATTTATATTAGATATTTGGAAGAAATTCTTTGCTATGAACATGGCAAGGAACTGGAACAAGTTGCCCAGAGAGGCTATAAATCCCTTGTCCCTGTATATTGGGCTTACATGGCAAGGTTTTGGTAGCAAAGGGCTGTAGGGTTGGCTCCAAAAGGGGTCTGCTGGTGGCCAAAGCTGAGCCAATGAGCAGTGTTGTTTGCATCTCTTTCAGAAACATCCTTAGAATAAAACAGGCTGTCCAGGGGCAGCTGGGAGAGGGCGATGATCAGCCACATCTTAGGAAACAGGGCCTTAATACACAGCAGTTGCATGGGAACACAGACACTTCCATAACAAGAGTACCCCTCTTTCTCATTCCCCTTCCCCAGTTTATATTGCTGAATTTAACATCTTACTGTAATTAAGAAATTAACATGACAGTAAGAAACATCCCTTTGGTCGGTTTAGGTAAGCTGCCTTGGCAATGTCCCCTCCCCACCTCTTGGCCACCCCCAGCCTACTGTCTTTGATGGGGTTTGGAGAGATTCTGGATGCTGTGCCAGCACTGCTCGGCAACAGACAAAACATGGGTGCGATATCAACACTGTTCTAGCTAAAAGCATCAAGCACAGCACTATATGGACCTCTGTGGGGAAAGTTAACTCCATCCCAGCCAGACCCTGTACACCCTGGAAGTGGTCAAGGTCAGATTGGATGGGACCTGGAACAGCCTGAGCTAGTAGAATGTGTCCCTGCTTATGGCAGGGGGTTGGACCGAAGTGATCTTTAAAGGTCCAGATCAATCCTTTCTATTGTTCTGTGTCAGCCAAGGTTGGTGTCTAACTAGGATGAAAGTGGAGCTACCTACCTCTTTAAAGACTAAAAACTAATTTTTAAAGTGATAAACTTAAACTTAGCTGAGATGAATCCTAATCTATGGAAGCAATGTTTTTGTTTTTGTTTTTGTTTTTTTTTCCCTCCACTGAATCCTTATCTATTTTTTTTCTAGAATCATGAATTGGCACAAAAACAAGAACATCCAGATATTTGGAGACTGTCTTCCACACAGAAGAATATTCTGGTGTCAGTGTTGTTTTTTGTTTGTTTTGTGTGTTTTTTGTTTGTTTGTTTTTGCTTTTTCCTACAACCTCCTCTCAGAGCTGTGGCTCCAGTGTTCTACAGCCAAGATGCCATTCCTGTGACATATCTGATACCTGTGAGCTTCATGTCCTAAGATGATAAGTTCAGTGCACATAGATCCCAAAATCAGGCACATGCAAAAGGCAACTCTATGCTCTCCTTCCAAATTTGTGCCCAGGATCTTAGTGAAGATAAAATACTGATTTGGAAAATGGCAGTTCTCCATAGGTGAGCTACAATGATGTTGGGAACATGCTACAGATACATCTCTTTCCTTGGTTTCCTCACTCTGTGAGGAAACCTCACTCTCAGTTCTTCCCTGCATGTGTAAGGTTCATGTACCTTGTGCATACAATGCCCAAAAATGACAACCCAGCCTGCAGACACACTGAATTAAGAGCTACTGAAGATTTCATCATCTGTACCTCCTATTAGGTATTGCATAGAGAGAAATGTGTAAGCACAGGTGAGTGATCTCACAGTCCATAGATGTGCCACAATATATTGTTTCAGGAAAATTACTAAGATATTTTGCAATACTCCTGTAAAGTATACAATTGGTGACCTAAGCAACATCTAGACTGAGCCAACAGAACAATACTTTCAGAAGCTAATTTAGTTATGGTAGGTGTCTAATATAGGAAAAGAGAAAGGTCTCTATGTTGACTATTGAGAGACTCTAGGAACCTATTTTGTGCTAGATATGTAGTATCTGGACATCTAAAGACACAGAATCACAGCATCACAGAATCACAGAAAGATTAAGGTTAGAAAGGACCTCTGGGTCCATCTGTTCCAACACCCTTGGTCAAGCAGGGACACCCAAAGCTGTTTGTCCAGGACCACGTCCAGATGGTTGTTGAAGATGTCCAAGGAGGTGGACTCCACAACCTCTCAGGGCAGCCTGTCAGGGATCTGCTTTATATAGCTTATTAGTGTTCATACTGTGATGGTTTCTGGGACTCTGTTCTGGGCTGAGAAACCATTTTAGAGATTTCTGTACAAATGAGAACAAATGAATGCTTTTCCTCCTATAGGAAGTATACTAGCTATCAGATTAAAAAAAAAAAAATAAAAAATTTACAGATAAATATGGAGAATAAATGGAAAAAATAAATACAAAATGTTTTTGACCCATTTGTAAGACAATATCTATAGACTAAAGCTACCTCCCTGCCATGAAACATTTTGTAGGCATCAGAGAAAAAAAGAGATTACACAGATGATCCAGAGATAACTCTGCAAATGTTTACTAGCTACCTTCCTGCAACAAAACTGAAAAGGTGAAAAGTCAGCACTGCAAGCTGAGGAAGTCAAAGTCAGGATCTGAAGACTGGGTGAAAGACAGCTGTCAGGTGACAAAGAGGAATTCTACATATTTTTAAAAATGGAAACAAGTACCCTTCGGCTGATGAGATGGAGTTGGCAAGAAAATTTTAAGAATGATAAGAAATTGCATTTTTATTAGCAATGCCATACATACAGACCCATTATAAATGCCAGAGACTTAATGCAATTTACTAGAGAGGTGAGGTTCAGATAATCATGTTTTCTATGTGTGTGACCATTTTTCTTTCTCAGTGGATGTGATTTATTTCATCACCATTTAGACATCTTCAGTGTAGAAGTCAACAGCTGAGTTAGTTGCTCTGGGCTTTATTTAGAGAAAATGAAGTACAACAAACAATCTATTTTGGATAAGAAATACAGGATGAAGTGATTTGCATCCTGGAAGTGTCCATTTTTCTCCATACGCAACCAAGGGAGCTGCACCTGACTAGCTTCAAGGACATCAAAAAATTTATTTTCCTTAAATTTAATGAAAATAACCAGCCAGGCATAAAAAAAAAGATATTTTCAAGAGGGTGGGGAAAGAGAGGAAAATCAACTTTTATTAAACATTTAAGAATGCGCATGTCTTTCATACATATTTTTTGTAACAGTAAGACTAATACTGAATTTTCTGATTAGGAATAACAAGGCATTTCAGTTCAGTATAATAGTAACATAAATACCAAGAACAAAACAGTGAAAAGAAGTAATATAGAAGTACTTTGGAACTTATAACATTACAGACTGAAGTACAAAAATTCAAAAAACAAAAAAAAGTCAATATTAATTAGCACCATAATAGAAGTCCAATAGTTAACCTAAAAAGTGAAAAAAGGAGATTGTGACAAAAGATTGAATACAAGGAGCTCATAGAAAGACAAGGTACACAATATTTATGGGCATCCTGCAGTGTTTGAATAGCGATTGCTTCATGAGATAAGGCTATAAAGGTCACTGCACTAACAGAGTAACAGAGACTCAGTCCTTATCCTGTTTGTTTGTTTTCTCCATTCTCTCTGAGCAGAGAGTACAAGAGTAAGGGCACGTGGAGCAGCGTGCAAAATAAACACAGAAGGGCTCACCAAAAAAAAACAACAACAAAAAAAAAAGCCAGTGGGTTCACCCCAAGGGTTGATACTAGGGTCAATGCTCTGAAACATCTTCATTAATCTGGGTGATGGGTCAGAGTACACCAGCAACAAGTTTGCACGATAGAAATCTGAGAGGAGTGGCTCATGCACCAGCTGGTTCTGCTACCATTCAGAGGGACCTCAACAGGCTGGAGAAATGGGTCAGCTGGAACGTCATGAATTTAAGCGAAGGGAAATGTCTAGCCATGCACTGAGGAAAAATAACCTCATACATTAGTATGTGTTTGGGACCATCTGTCTAGAAAACAGCCTTGCAGAGAAATACCACAGGGGTCCTGGTGGACATCAAGTTGAATATGAGCCAACAGTGTGTCCTTGTGGCAAAGGTGGCCAACAACATCCTGGGCAGTAGTAGGCAGAGCATTGCCTGCAGGTCAAGGGAGGTGATATTTCCCCTCTGCTCAGCACTACCTAGAGTGCTGTGTCCTATTCAGGTCTGCCCAGTGCGGCCTGAGAAGAGAATGCTTGGGAGCGATCTTATAAGTATATACAAATTCCTGATGGGGACATGCAAAGAACATGGAGCCAGATTCCATCCTGTGGTATTGAGGGAAAGGATGAGAGGCAGTCATCACAAACTGAAATACTGGAAATTCCATTTAAACCTGAGGAAAAAAAAAAAAAAAACACTTTTTTACAGTGAGGGTAGTCAAACACTGGAACAGCTTACTCGAATAGGTTGTAGAGCCTCTTATCTTTGGAGACAATCAAAGCCCAAGTGGATGTGGCACTGAGCAAACCACTGTAGGAGTAGGACTGAATTAGATGATCTCATTAGGTTCCATTCCAACCTCAGTTTTTTTGTAATCCTTAGATGAACATATCTAAGGCTTCCACCAAAAACCAAATGCTCTGAGACAGAAAAATTTAGCTGAAGATGAATGAGATCCAAGGCCTGAAAACGGAAGGCATGGAAATGCAAACTAGAACTCTTTTATGAAAATAAATGTACAATATCATTGCTTCTATTAGGAGATTGAGCTCTAGAGCAAGAGAGGTAATTTCTAAGCCTATAATTATGCAATGTATGTTTTTGACTGTTAAGATAACAGTTTAGTTTATAGGAATATATGAAATAATGACAGAATTTCTATTCAGATAAATGTTATAATAAGGTTATTCTGAATCATACAATCATGTTTATAGACAGCTGTTACACTTGAATGAGGAGTTGGTTCAGGAGTTCTCTGTGTATTAGGCAGAGAAATGAGACTTGAACATAACAGCTAGTCTTAGCCTTAGGATCCACAGTTTACCGATCACCTGAATGCAACTTTTTTCACCAGTAATGATTATAATTTCCTTACTGTGAGGATGGTCAAACACTGAAAAAGGCTTCCTGTTTCATGTGATTGATGCCCCATGCTTGTTAGTGTTCAAGAGCCATTTAGACAATGCCCTCAAAAAAAAGCTTTAACTTTTGGTTAGCCCTGAAGTGGCCAAGCAGTTGGACATGATGATCTTTGTAGGTCCCTTGTAACTGAATTATTCTATTCTATTCTATGCTATTCTGTGCTATGCTATGCTATTAATTTGAGTCAATTCGAGTCAATGCGATTCAATTCAAAAACAATTAGAATTTTCCACTGTTATTAATTAAACTGTCATATTAGTTAACAAGTAAAACAAGGCAAGCCTCATTTGATGCCTTTGCAAAGTAAGCAAAATAAAATCACACAATCATAGAATATTTTTGGTTGTACGGGACCCCTGAATTTCATCTGCTCTAAATCCATCACAAGCTTGAAGGATAGATTATATTGATCATCACCTCATTCAAGTTCGTAGCAAAACTCACTGTAAAGAATATATACATTTTTATTACCTAGTCAAAGTTGCAAACTGTGATCTTTACCTCATGTCCATGTCGCAAAATAGTCTGGATCTGTCTTTCCCTTTGCCAACATAATGGCCCTTTGCTATACTTACTCCCATTTGCCAATGTCTTACTTGTACTTAGGAGCCCAAAACTGGACACAATAGTCCAGATACAGCCTCAGAAGTGCTGAAAAGTTGGGTATAATCACTGCTCTCAGTACTCTTACTACGTAGTGGCTAACGCAGTGCAGTACATGGTTAGCCCTCACTGTTGCAAGTGCCCAACGTTGACTCATATGCAACTTGTCACCCAAGAGCAACCCTCAGTAGCTTTTTGTTAGAGCTGCTCCCTAGCAAATTGGTCTCTCCCAATTGTTTACTTTCAGATAATTTCTGTCACATCACTTCTCCAGTTTGTCAAGATCTGAATAACAGCTTTATTATCTATCATATTGACTGCTCCCTCCAATTTGGTGTCAACCACAAACTTGCTGACAGCATGTTCTTTCCCATGTAATTGCCAGGCAACTAATCACAACACTACCATTTTGTCTGGTATTGCAAATATACTGTCTTTCCAGGTAATGCAAGGCAAAAGATTGATTTGAAGACTTACTTCACAAGGGACTAGGCTAGTTGTGTGACTTTATGGAAACATGAATTTAAATAGAAATAACGTTTATATATACATGAAGACAATGGCAGCTGCTGTGGTCAGTACTCTCTTCAGACTGAATGTGAATAGAAACAGTCAATGTGTACACAAATACTCTTCTGATCCGGCAGTATTTCCACCTGTTCTCGTCTTACCTAATGTACCAGGAAATGTCGCTACTATGTATTATTTAATATTAGTGTACACAATAATCTTTTAATCCTTATTCGATACTGGGTAAAAGTATAATTTGCAGAAATATCCTTTTCTCTTTCTTTAAATTTTACACTATGGGATTGATATAAAGAAGCCATAGCATGAACAGGAAATTGGCCCAAGACATTTTTACCGCCATGGAAAAATCAATGGGCAAGATTCCAACTTGGTTACAACAATGTCAATCTGGAGACAAGTCAGTAGCTAACTGAGTTTAATTTCATTGCTGGGAATTAAGATCAAGTGTTTCTACAACTGGATGTGTCAATCATTAGCAGAGAGCCTTTGTACCTGGCATTCACATTGACTTCAAATTTCACATCTAAGTAGCAATACATACAAAACTCATTTCAGAGTATTTCATCTGTTCCAACACAAGAAGTGGGAGGAAATAAATAAACAAATAAAGAAACAAATAAATAAATGAAACCTCCTTCTTAGAAGTGCACGTGATAAATACACTGTTCCTTCTGGTCACCATCTGGATTTTATAATACCTGTGACACTGAGTCACCTGGTCCTATCAGGAAACAGAAGGGCTATAAATCATGCTCCAGTGAAGAACTCCAGTCACTTCCACAACCACCTGCAGAAGGACAGAAGAAGCTTCCAGTCTTCCTGGAAACAAAAGGTAGGATTTATAATGAATTATTTGCTTAAATTATTACAACTCTAATAATGTATTAATATGCAACCTACTATCAAAAAGCTTCTGGTCTCCTCAACCATTTAGGGCAGTTATAGAAAGAGGATTTTATTCAATGAAAAGTGAGGATTCAATAGGCAATACTGTAATGCAAGTTGGGAAAAAAAAAAAAAAAAAAGAGAGAGAAAAAAAAGAGAAAAAAAAAGAGGAAAAAAAAGTTGAACAGATGAACAACCAAAAAAGAGGTGTAGCTACCATCACTTATTTCCAGAGTGGGGAAATTACCTCCTTGTACAAATTACCACTCTTGTGGAAAGTGGCTGATAATCATATAATCATTGAATATCCTGAGTTGGAGGGGACCTGTGATGATCATTGAGTCCATCTCCTGAGACCACACAGGGCAACCTAAGAGTTAAATCATATATCTAAGAACATTGTTCAAACACTTCTTGAACACATGCAGGCTTGGTGCCATGACCACTTCCCTGGGGAGCTTGTTCCAGTGCTTGAACACCTTCTCTGTGAAGAACTTTTTACTAACGTCCGATCTGAACTTCTCTGGTGCAGCTTTAAGGCTTTCCCTTGTGTCCTGTCTCTGGTCTCCAGTCAGACTTTGTGCAGTAATGCTGTACAAGTGAAATGACAGCTTGTGTTAGTCCATTTCAGGCCTTTTTCAAGGATAATAAAAATTAATGGGGATGTTATTTTGTAATATAAATTAATTTATATGAATAATTTAGGGTATAACAGTTTTATTATTTCATGAAGTGAACACTTAGAGAAAGGATGGGAAAAACATATCCACATAAGTTTCTTTCAGTGTCAGGTCTCTGTACACAGATGGAGTTGCAGAAAAGTCAGCAAGACTTGGCACATGTCCTGATTTATGTCTGATTGAGGGGGAGCAGGGGAGAGGGATAGAGAGACTGATTTTAGGACCAGTGCCTAGAAATTAATGCAGAGCAATTAAATTTACATCTCTCAAGCTATAAGCATTTGGTTGAAACCAGTGGGATTGCCAAAAGTATGTTGGTATCTTGGAGCAATCAATCCACTGGTTCTTAAAAAATATTCTAATGGCATTTTCCAAATTGTATCATGTATTAAATTACCAATTATATTTAACTGTAATTTAATTCATTGAAAATATTATAGTGAATGAATATTTTGGCTCTTTTTAAGTTAGCTTTTTCAGTTTGTTCACAAAATAGAAAGGTTCACAATTTAAATGGTTATCTTTCAATTGAAACAAAATGTTTAATATTACATGTTTTACATGCAAAAATATTTGTTATCTATCTGCATATCAGCACATTTTTCACTAGATGAAAAAAAAATGTATTTTTGCTTGTAACTTGAGTAGAGATGAAAATAGTTCCCATATCTATTTACTTTTAGTTAGAAATCAAGTGAAAAGAATTGCTTTTCATATTATTGGGACTATAATCTTCTGTCATTAAACTTATAGGTTAGATGCACTGCAAAGTTTTGTAAAGGTTCTGAGAAATAAAAAAAAAATAAAGAAAGAAAAGAAAACTTAAAAATAAAAAATAAAAAGAAAACTTCAGTGATCCTAAAGAGCTTTGAGGAGTCACAAGTTATGTCAAAATTAAACAATACATAAACCAATACCAAGAATAGGAAATCAATAACTTACACTGTTAGTTATCAGAATAGTTCCCAGTAGAGTTCCCAGATCAGATGGATCTTAACTATAAGCACTTGGACAAAGCCACACTACTTTGGAGACTGTGTGAGTTTGAATGTACAGAAGTGTTTATTCTGCCTGCATTTTGTCCTCTGAGCTACAGAGCAGCTCCCTGCGGGGTCTAGTTTCCCAGTGCAGACATGGCCAGAGATCCCACTCTGAGAGGCTTTGCTCTTCAGCAGAGCTGGAGCAGGTCCCCTGCCGCAGGCTAGGGACAGTGTGTCTCCTCCTGTACAAGGTATGCAAGCTGGTGAGGAAAATGGGTCTTGCTGTACCATTTGGAAAAGGGCAGTGTTTTCTCGCCTCATGTTCTCCATGAGCAGGAGCACCTTGTGTTTTATATAAAGCAGTTGCCTCAAGGTAAAGGGGCTTTGCTGAGTATGGAAAGATCAGCAAACCCAAATGGCCTTTCTCCAGGGATAAATTAAAACTAAACCCAGCAGCCCTTCAAGACCAAATAAGAAGTTAAGCTAATAAGACATCTCTGTGGCAACATGCCTATAAACTCCCTTGGAGTTCTAAGATGGGAAAACTGCCAAAATAAGTAAATTCCACTCTAGTCACCTGCTTGCCTGCCCAAGGTAGCTAAGCAGAAACACGCTGAACGTAACTCTTATGACTGATTGCAATCAGACAACAAAATTTTAAAGTAACCTTATTACCCTCTGGATCATTGTCATGGGACAGAATGAAGCCTTTACTCTCCCTCCTAAGCAAGTAGTTTTGGTCAATCCAAAGTCTGGTTGTTGCTTTTTCACTTAGACAAAGCTCCCATTTCTTTTGTGATTACGCACTACCTGCACTCTGATCGAATGTTTTCTTAAAAAATTAATAAAGTAAGCAAAAATCTTTCTGAAACAACTCTTCCCCAGGATGGCAGTGCTGTTCCATTTCTGGTCCATCCAGTTCTGTCCCAGCTTACGTGAGTTTTTGAAGTGCTTTGAAGTCATTTAGGAAGGGTTTTGACTCCAGACCTGGAAACCTGAATGTAGAGGTCTGCACATGGGCTGTGTCTAATGACCCTTTCCACCAATGCAGTCCAATCAAAGCAGGCAATGGGGAGAAGGAAGTTTCAGACTAACACAGCCACAAACAAGCCAAAAGCAGCATCCGCAGCAGGGTGATTTGCAGAAGTTTTTCTACAGAAAGGGAAGCATGAATGTCCTCTTGTACTGTGAATTTATTTGGAGGTATTCAACTAGGATTAGTCCAGAAAGTATGAGACACAAAGCAGCTGATTCACAGAAATTCTGAAAATGAGAGGAGAAGAGAAGGAAGAAAGAAAGAATCCGTTACCTTTCTAGTTGCGGAAAAGCTTGGAGATACACGGGAGAAAGATGTGTTATATGTTCAGAGAAATAAAAGCTCCGTAAAGAGAAGAAAAAAATAAAAAAAGTCTTCTCTTTTCAGAGATGATTCTGCCAATAGTGTTCCTGGGTCTTGCAGCTGTGCTGTCTCCATCCACTGGACAGGTAGGATCTGTTCTTTGTACTGAGAAAATCTGGATGGGGCCTGAGGGACTACTGGTCTGACTGAATTTTTTTTTCCTATACACACCAATCATATGCAGAAAAAGTCTGACGAGATATATAGGATCTGGAAAGCATTTATCCTCAAAGGCAAAATTTCAAAGCAGCAGAGTGCATCCATGCTTGCATAGGCTCGCCGTCACTTAGGAGCTGGATCATCAAGAACTGCACGTCCTGAAATCTCCCACACACTTTCCAAAGATCCAGCCCTCTTCCAGTTAATTCCTCTCAGTTTTAAAGACAACAACTGCCTAACAATCACCCTCTCTCATCCCACAGGACCTGAGCTATGTGCCTCTCCCTTTGCTCACAGTCCCATCCTCTCAACAGGTATCGCTGATTTCCCTCAAGCAGCTAAACGGACTAACATACTCAACATCCACTTAGCGGTTCCTCCCCACCCACACTTAGTCTGAAGTTGGAAGTTTGATATTTCTGCTTCAGAGATATAGATGTGACTGAAGGCTTGACTATGTTTTTCCCGTCTGTAACCGCTTGACTAAAACTACTACTTCTTTCTATAAATCTTGCTTCTCTAAAAGCTATGTAAACACTAAAACTTTTTTAACTACATGAAGTGGAGAGTGCAAATGATGTGCTTTGTTCATGATTAGTCCCTCTGGAGTTAAACAAAAGAGTAAGTTATCGCAGGATCAAAATTTTATGGCTGAATGAGATTTAATGGAGTATAAATAAAAAACATAAACAGGAAATGTCTTTCAAATTTTGGTGTCTAGAAGAACTATTAGATGCTGGAAAGATAATATTGAATATGATTGGATTATCTTGATCAGTGAAAATAAATATATACAAAGAAGCTTTTGTTACAACTATTGGCAGTGCTATTATACTGCTAAAAATGTCATCAATAATAAGCACATTGTGGGTGTTCATCCATGGGCTCAGTTTACTAGTTACCTCATCAAGTTAGTCACTGATGAGTATGAAGTGCAGTATGACAGAAATATCAGTAGCAACTAAGACATGATAAAAACATAATACAGAACAACAGCCTAAAAAATATGATGGGAATTTTTAATTTCTGCTTTCCATGATGCCATCTAGAAGACTAATGGCAAAGACTGTAAAGAAGAGTCAGAGTTGTTCATATGGCTATTTTTTAATTAGAAAGCGTATTAAAAAATTGAGAAATACCATCAGTTATAGCAAGAGTGGACAAAAATCTACAGCATGAAAAATATTAACACAGTATTTTTTATGCTCTAGGATCTCCTGATGAAGTACCACAAGAGCTCTGTGATGATCCTGTGGTTAAACAAAGAATAAATAAATAAACAAACAATCAAACAAAAAAGCCATCAACTGGCTAGTTTAAAATGCCAAAGAAGAGGAACACATCATAAATGGAGTCATGTGTTCATCTGATTTTTAGATCCTGTTTCCCCGAAACATTATGAAGTATGAATGGCACAAGAGATCTTCCAAGATATTCTAGTCATCTCCAGAGGGCTGGCAGATAGGACGAAGGAACCAGTGGTATTTTTATTACCGCTAACCACTCAAAGTGCTACTTTGCCTGGGAGCTCCCCTAGAAAAACTTAGGGGACAAAGCATATCACAGTACCTCCTCTGTTACAAGGATCAACTCCTTCATTGATATTAGTTATTTGGTATTTTAATATTTCCTAGACAGTATGCAGCATTAGTTACATTCACATAAATATATATATATATATGCAACTTTTGCTTTCAATTTAGGTACCTGAAGCTTTCACTGCTCTGATAACTACCAATCCTGATCAGCAAAAGCTAATTGTTGACAAACACAATACGCTCAGAAGAGGAGTAAACCCGACTGCCAGCAACATGTTGAGGATGGTAAGTTGTGTGCTGTAAATCTATCGGCACTGAGGAATGGACTCCGTGAGAGCTACAGAAATGTATAAAAGGTCAATTTATTTTATTTAGCAACAAATGCACCCTCCAAACCTTTCCTAGGTACCTAGCACAGCAACCACCAGGAGAAATATAAAATTGCACAGATGGAAAAAAAAAAAAGGTTTGGAAGATTTTGTGTTGTATAAACAGTAATGTGTCTTTCTTTTGGAGGAGAAAGAAAAGGGAAGAAAAGGAGGAGCCACAACATTGTTCATTCCTTTCTGATGTATTCTTTGTCATTCTTCACAGTTTCTAGTCAATTCCTGGGTGCACAGTAAATCCATTTCTACTCCCAGCACCACTACCCCTGCTAAAATAAGGGTTTGCATACAATTTTCTGATTCAAAGTGTAGTTTCCAAGTTTTGTTCCTTCAGGAGCGGTTCGTCAGTGCTTAATGCCTGAATGACTCAGATTTTCTTCTTTCATTCTTTCTTCTTTCATGAAGGAATGGAACCCTGCAGCTGCAACTAATGCTCAAAACTGGGCAAATCAATGTTCTCTCAGTCACAGTCCTTCAAGCCAGAGGAAAACCAGTAAGTAAAGAATGAATGCTCACTGAATGATGTCATTTACAATATTAAAGTAACCAATTTGGGAGCATGGGATTTCTAAATTAGCTGATATCAAAATGAAGCTGAAATAATTCATTTACTTATTTTCATCTTTGTAGATTCATATCTTCTGAGGTGAGACTACATACTCAGCTAAATATATTTTATAATTTTATAATAGTTTATAATATATTATATATTATAATGTAATTATTTCATGTACTTTTTTTGGTATAACTTTATTTTTATAATTGTGATTTCATAACGTGATGATGGGATTCACATTTCTAACTGAAAATGTCCACTAAGTAATGACGTAAACCAGAATTGGTCAGTGTATATTCCTGTACATTAAATGTAAGCAAATGGAAAAAAAAATTCTTCTAAGACATGGTTCATTCATCCTAATCTTTAGGATTGTATGGACTGAAACTTAAAGCTGTACATTTGTTTTCTAGATTTTTTTGCTCTAGATTTTGTTCAGAAAACAAAATATGAAGCAAAAGCTCTTACCCAAAAATACTTGTACCAAAAAAGTATAAGTCCAATGGAAATTGTATGATATATTGTCACCAATTCATTTAGTTATCAAATTTATGTGAAATTACCAATCTCTGAGAAAAAAAAATGTATGCAAAATTTCTGGTATTACATTTCCCACCAATTGCCTTCCTCAAGCACTAGTTTCCTTATCAAACTTTTAAGTTGATGGAAAGCACTGAACAATTTCTGAGATTTTTATTTTTGTTTTAATTTATCTTTTAAATTACTTGTCTAAGCATTTGAGATATCATTTACATTCAATGTTTTTATTGGTGCATGGGACAAAAATAGATTTATAGATGTAAGTCTGTCCAGTAAGTAAGAAGAATTTAGTCCTTTTCTCATCTCAGTTGCATCAGTTTTACGTGAGCATATCCAATTTTCTTCAGTGGCTGAAATAAATAAATAAATAAATAGGTGGTGAGAAAATATACACTTTCAGTATCCCCATTAGAAAGAAGAAAATCTTGATCCAATTTTCTGCCTAAACCATCTTGCAAGGGCTGGATTTAACTGTCTGGGATGGACAGGGAAGAGAGTGAAGGTCCAAAACCTACTGATGGTGCTAAGGTGCACAGATGCTAAGACAAGATTCAAAACTTTTAAATCCCCTGGCACCTTGCTTTAACCTATAACTATCTGGGAGGCTCATGTAAACACTTCAGTCATTGGATATTGAGGTTACAGCTATACCACATTAGCAATAGCTATGATCAGTGCCCAGTGTGGTATTTACTGCTGGCTTCTGTATATACTGTATAAGATGTGGACTGACCTTCAGTTCTCATGCTTTTTGCCTAAAAAAAAAAAAAAAATTTGAATCCAATGGTTCTTGCTAAAGTGAACCCCACATGAGAAGTGATGCATATGTAGTAAGGTTGGTCAGGGCACTAGACCTGAATAAAAACAGTAGGCAAATACACGACACAGTAGACAATTTAGTGTGTACCAGAATTAAGTTTGAATTATTGTGATTTTCCCAAGATTACAGGACTGTGAACTGAATGATGATTAGAGCTGCCACCTTCCAAATATCAAAAATACAGTCATGAATCTATTATAGTGCACATGTGCATGTGTATCTACTGACACGTACAAGGTCTGTCAACAACCAAACTACCAGCCAAACAGGTTGGCCACGCTGCAAATCGGTCAGATGACTTCAGAATTGACAAAAGGTGGTGTCACGGAACCAGAAAAAAATCCCTGCCATCCCTTCTGGGATGAAAGCTGCCAGGGATCTCAGAGCAACTTTTACTTGTTCTCACATGTGCATGTTTTCTTCATTTCTCAGTCCCTTTTTCTTTTCAGATGTAGATTGTGGTGAAAATCTCTACATGTCAACCGCCCCTTCCTCATGGTCAGATGCTATTCAGGCCTGGTACAATGAGGAGAAAGATTTCAAATATGGAGTAGGAGCAACAACAAAAGATGCTGTGATTGGCCATTACACTCAGGTAGATGCAACCTCTTTATATTCCATGCTGAATAAATAAAAATCCATGTCAGCCAAGCAATATTTACCCTCTCATATTTAAATACAACAAGTACAATAGAGATATGAAAGTTACACCAACGAAAAACAGAATTTAAAAGGCTAAGTGTAATTTCAATTTTTTCATAAAGTATACTAGAAGTCGGTGCTTTGGTTTAAATTGCTAGATTACACCAAATCCAGTAAAGTATTAAGTGAGTTCATGTGCAGCAAGCGGAGAAGCTGGAATAGATTTACAAAAGGAGTTAAAATAGATACAGTCATCCCAACCACCCCACTCCCCTGAAACCATGGCTGGGTGTCATGAGACATGTCATGGTGCCCCCCACCCCCCACCCAGTCTACTCTGATGGCAGATATTGAGTAGTTTGTCCACTGGGAGAAAGCTCAGTAATTTTGACCTTTTAAAATTTGTAATTATTTATTGTGCATTCTGCTCTACTGTTCTTCCTACAGTACCAGGGATATGGATTGTTATTTTGCCATCATCACCTTTGGTTTTGTTTCCCTTCAGCAAAGTCTCCAACCATGCACACACTTAGTCACATGTATGACATGACACACAAACAACTATTTTTGCACACAGAGTAAAGATACAAGTATTTCAAAGCTTCAGAAAGATAAAATGGGAAGAAACGTTTGTTTAACATTTGAAAATTTCTCAGACACTGGAAGAATAGGGTTATTAAATTATCAGGAAGGAAATATATATAGTTATGCTATGATCTATGGAGTTCCATTACTTCAGAGAGTTCCCAGTTGGAAAGTGGCTTATAACTTCCTCTATTCAACTGCATATACAAAATTTTACAACATCTTTTGTGTTTACAGCATCTTCTTCAAGAGTTGTAATTAAATGAAAATACACTACGTCGAGACAGTTTAGCATAAAACTTTATATATATATATATGTATATATATGATAAAATTTTGTAATTATACCCTAAAATGTTATTTGATTGAAGGGTGAAAGCAGGTAAAAAAGTGCTTTACCAACAAGATGGGACTAATATTTACTATAAATGTTAGATATAAAGGACTTAACTTGGTTGCAAATGTTTCTTTAATGCATAACTTACTTCAATTATTTTCAATTGTATTTGTTTTTCATTCTCCAATGATCTTTATTCTTATATCTGCAGGTGGTTTGGTACAAGTCTTACCAAATTGGATGTGCGGTTGCTTACTGTCCTGAAAGTAACTATAAGTACTTTTACGTGTGCCAGTACTGCCCTGCGTATGTATTGATTCTGCTACTGGAATTTCTTATTACATTATCAAAATAAGACAGAAGACAGGAAATTTGTAACACAATGCATCACTCACAGCTCAGGAACAGGTCTAAGGAACATATTAAGAATACGGACAGAAACATACCTGTCAAAAGAATCCTCAAGCAAGTAAAAGCATAAAACATAATGCTGACACTGATTTTCAGATTAAATTTAATTTGCCCAAAACCCAATTCTCATCATAGTAGATCACAGATAAATATTTTCCATATTCTCCTTGAAACCGTGGTTCAGAAAGGCATATTGGTATGTACCATAATACTATTTGGGGGGAGGGGGAAGAATTTTAAGGCAGAGTGAGGTTTTATAAACTTTGTGTAAAATTGATTTCCATATTGACATTCTAATATATATAAATAGCTTGACCTATAAATAAAGATTTAGCATATTAATATATGTATGCATCCATATAGTTAAGTTTTACTCTCAGATATGTTATAATGAGTTTATAGTTTATGTTAGTAACGGTTATGTTTCAGGGGGAATAGGGTAGATTTAATGAAGACACCCTACAAAGAAGGAAAACCCTGTGGTGACTGCCCTAATGCTTGTGACAACGGATTATGCAGTAAGTTTTAAGCATTTTAATTGTGACACAGGTAAAGTTGACACTGTAAAAAATACCAATTAGTTTATGCAAATTGGAAGTTTTAAAATGATTTGTTCAAATGCCAGGCCAAAAGAAAGTCTATTAATCTCATGCTGTATAGGTTGCCATATTATTACTATTTATCACCTGTTTTATGGAAGAACAATTGCAGTCCCAGGCTTCCTCACATTAGGTGCTTTACCTATGTAGGACGACTTGTGGTGTGAAACCCAAAAAGGAGTCTGTGAGACAGGTGGGCAAATGTTAAATGGTAGCTGGTTTTATGTCCATTGGGATGCAGATACCCTCCACTTTTTGGACCCACAGGGATAGATCAAGATATTCATATGACCCAGATACTTTAATTAAAGATGACAATGTCTGGGTCTCCACACGGAAGCTCTCACAAGTACTTCTTAGTGTAAGAAGATCCATTGACTGCAATGAGGTCAAAATACCTTGTAAGTTCAGCAACAAACCTTGAAAAAAAGCTAGGAATACTGTATGTGTGGTCAAAATCTTGGACACTGCTGTGGAGTAAACAGCAACAAATAGGAAAAATGAGAGATTAAAGAAATATCAATGAAAAATATTCTGAAAGGAAACACTGTAGATTTTTATTTCCAATTTGTCATTAATTTTTTGGTTTTATTCATTTTCACAGCCAATCCTTGCAAGCTTCAGGATCTTTATTCCAATTGTCCTGGACTGGTAAATGATTACGGATGTGCCAATACCTTTGTTATGCAGAACTGCCCAGCTTCCTGCCAATGCAAAACTGAAATAAAATAAAATTAAAGGCTCATCTCTTCCCTTCCCAGTCATCCATCTCCTTCATAACTTCTTTCACAAAAACAAAGTATATCCTTCCATGTATGCAGGAAGACTGACTTCAGTCCAGTGATACAAATGAGGAAGAGCTACAGGCCAATGTTATATTCTATTCACATAATGCTCTGGAAATGTAGTGGAGGTGTTAATTGAAATTTGGCATTTGGATATCAGACATATATACTGATCAGCTTCTCACATCTTTGTTTTCCCCAAATGTTATTAAAGGAGCACTGATTGATTTTCTGTTCCATAAAGTTCCGTATGTTTTTTATGTTCTTAGCATACTAATGGAACTAATCTTAACTTTACCAACATTTTGAATTTATGTTCTGTAAACTGGACCAGAAGATAAATGACATTACCTGAAATATGTAATTCTCAAAAAAAAAGTAAAATAAAACAAATTAGGAGAGCAGAGCAGCTTCCACTAGTACTATTCTGGTTTGTAATGTTGTAATGTGTCTTTTGCTGACATACTTTCTACTGTAAAATAGTTACTTCTATTGCTTAAAAAAAAAAAAAAAAAAAAAAGTATAGTTCATTTATATTAATGATCCTTTTTATAATATGAGATTACATTTAGCATAAATACAGATAACCAAACCTCTCTAATCAAAAAGAACAGCCTGATAAAATGGTTTAATTCACAAAAAGAAATTGCCAAAGGGGATGCTTCCTGTGTTTGGAAATTTTTCTTTTAATAACAAGTAGGTGTGTCCTCCAAACTTATTTTTTGAATGACTGCTTTTGCTGTATCAATCATTAAATTGTTAATTCCTCACTCACCAATTCATTTTAGTTTTCATTCTTTTTTATTACCATGAAAAACAGTTCACTTCCACCAACTTTTTGACTTTATCAACATGAAGTCTTGAAAGGAACCCAATTCTTTAGCAAAGAAAGCAGAAGCCACTAATATGAGAAACTGGAGGTTTCCTAGTCAAAAACAGCAGTCAGGCAAACAGCTTTTCTTCAGAATCTCTTTCAGAGAGAATAGACGCTTCTACAAATAACATGCAATACCTGCTTTTGTGACCTTTGGGAAGCAAGTGTTCTGCTGCAGAGTCAACAATAGGACTACATGTTATTTTAGCCTTACCTTACAGTAGTTTCACCTTCCAATGCTCTTTTAATAAGGAAGCTCCTGTCATAATTAACATTTCAAGTCCCAGAGATTTTGGCACAAGAATTTCAGCACACATTTCTGACTCATTGATTGCAGTGGTAATTTCATTACATATTTCTTACTCATTAATTTCAGTGGCATTTCTGCTAGTACTGAAAGGTGAGCTCTAAGTTCAAAGCCTGGTTTCACAATTCAAAGAGCTTATTGTTTTGTTGTTTGTTTCGATGTGTTTTTTTTCCTCATTCATTTCCACTGCTTTTTCCCTCCATGTTATACTGCCCTCTCATTTGGGTACCTCTCTACCAGCAAATTAAGCAATACTGGGATATAGGTATGAGAACTGTATATGAGTGCCTGCACTCTCAAATTGTTAGCACAGATCCAAATAAAAATGATGACAATGCAATATATAATCCAGTGGTTGTCATGAAATAGGGTAGACCAGTTACACCCCACTCTAACAAAAGTCCGTTTACCTTTAGTAATGGGACTAGAGACCTATTCCCTTCTATCTTAACCCATAAAACAAGAAATGATTTCTCAGTCACTCACAATAGGAAATAAAAGTAGTCTAGTGAGGTAAAAACCAGCCTTTCTACATCTCACCTGTGAGGGTCCAGGGAACAAAAGGTCAATAAGCATAATTTAGATACCCAGGAAGATAATGGACCAAATTGTTTGCCCGTCATTTTGTAGTCAGTAGAGTGTAAAATACTAGCATTGATTTGTCACAAGCTAATCTTGCCAACCAATGCAACTTTCTTCTTTAACGAGGAACTAGATCTAGAGAACTTTGTCTTGACGTTGGTAGCACGTTTGACAAACCCATAAAAGATCTTTTCAAACTAGGGAGATGTGGTTCAAAATAAAGTAGTAAGACACAGCACATACATGCTGTTGAACACACACAACCATAATGTTCCTGTAGAGGGAGCTAGGACCAAGGCCTCTAGCTGTTGGGTGTCCTTACAGATTGACAATACCCAAATCAGGAGCTAATTACACAGTTCTCACAAGTAATGCCCACGACCTTTCCTAGCCTCAAGTCACAATCATGGCTTAAGAACACCCACAATATGGAAAACCTTCACTGAATGACTTTCTTGGGTACAGGAGCATCAGACCCATGTTCTCATTTACCACAAGCCCATTTAAGGCATTTTTTTAGGACAAAAATAAGCTCCAAGTTCCCAGATTCCATCCAAAAAAACGTTAAGAGCCAATTCTGTTCTAAGAAATTTACCAGAACTTTAATCCATAACAGTTTGGTATAAAATAAATAAGTGATACTTAAAAGAGGCAAAATCTGGAGAGGTAATACCAGTAGATAGATTAGTGATTGTATAAACAACCCTAGGAGCAGGAAAACCATGACATCCAGAGCTAGGCTACAGAGACATTAATTTGCTTCTGTTTGGTGCTAGTAAAAGATTTAAAAGCCATTATAACAGATACATCATAATGATTGCACGTCTGTGTGCATTGTCTCTGATCCTTGCAGCAACTACAGACTCCACATCAGATCATGCCTTTCTCCTAGCACACCCCATTCTTGGGGAGTTTCATCTTTCAAGGCAGCACCCTCAAAACCCTTCCTGTCTCTACCAGGGATCCAGAGCAGACAAGGAACTGCCATGGGAGGGCCAATGGAAAGGGGTTATTTCCCATCCTCTTCTTCACCTACTTCAAATGGAGTTCTCTGTAGGCACCTGGCTGCTCTAGGACAACAGTGGCTGAAGTATGCCCCATATGATGGACCTTTTTGGCTCACTGTGGACAAGTACACAGTTTAGACAGTAAGACATATTCCAGCTACAATAATTCTCTCACTTGTGCAATAGTGTAATGGACAGGAATAACCAAGCTTATCGTCGGCACTGTTCAGCTAAGCAGTATCCTGCCTCTCACCATTACAAAAATAATGTCCTTTAATGGCAGACAGGCAGAAAAATCCTGTGATTTTGCTCTTTCTCTATATTTGATATTCAACAGTCATAATATCCTTTTAGCACTGAAACAGAAACTTTAATGTCATTTTGAAAATGAATCATCCTTAGTTATGATAATGCTGGATGTTCTCAGAATGCGTGTAGTCTTCTGAAAACTGAAAGATGAATATATTTTACAACCCTTCACGCTGTAGGCCTTGATTCACTTATTTGTAGAATTTGAAGAAATGTTCTTGAAGCCTGAAAAGCAAAAATGTGCAGTAAGCCTTCAAATGTGTGCCTAAGCCTTGATTGATTTGACACTTTAAAGTGTTACAACATTTCAAAGGTGAGGATGCAAAACTGTGTTGAAATCATGCTATGTGCAGTGGGTTTGAAAAATCCCTCCCGAAACTGAGGACTGCCTCATTTAGACTCTCTTAGGCTGCATAATGCAACAATTCTTCCCCACATTGAAGAAAAAGATATTGTGCATGTATTAAAATAAAAATTGTTCTCCGTGAAAGGTAGTTGAAACAAAGTGTACATCCATTGAAGTAAAATATGTCCAAGAAGGATCCCTAATTTTTAAATAATGCCTTCATCAAGGAGCTATCTTTCCATAACCTGGCAGGTGGCAGGAAAATAGTGTTTAACAACACACCCAATAGACTTATGAGAGAAGTAAATTTTAGGTAAATGACAATGCTCTCCAAAGACTGGCTAGACCTATTATAACTTCCAAACTATATCAGGCATAATAAACAACAAGAGAAAAGTGACCCCACATTATCTTTTTCAAGACTATTTTCACATGAATAGGCTTTTATTTTTATTTAATTTTGCCTGCACCTCTTTATTTCTTTCCAACTGAAACCTAAGGAAAAAACTCCACACAGTCCAACAGAGCTAGAAAATATACAATCATGTAGGCTTGATATAAGGAACATTATATCTTTGAGAGCAGACACAACAAAACAACAAATCTCAAATTCTAAAATGTTGAAAACAGACTTCTGATAATGTAATGCCTTCAGTGCATTCCTTTCCCTGCTTTCTTCAGATATGAAGAGGAAACTCTATTTTTTTAATCTGCCTGACAGCTTTCAGGAAAGCATGGTCTTTCACATATCACAAAGGCAAAAATGTATTTAATGCAAGAGACACATCGTCATTGGATAATAAAGTTCACTAACCTTACTATTTTAAAACACACTAATGAAATTTAACATCCTGCACACTATTTTTAATATATTAAATTTGCCCCCTTTTTCACAATAAACATATTAATATTTGAGTAAGACAAGAAATGTAGGCTCACCAGTCATTACCAACATCCTGCTAAGCAAGAATACATGAATGCATTGACCAAAATGCCACAACTTCCATAGTATTCAAATACAGCCTTGAAGAAAATCCTACGTACTGAATGGAAGGACAGCTTTTTGAAATGCATTCACAAGTAGCTGAAATTGCATGGTAGATAAAACCTTCTGATCCACAGTTAAATCTAACGTGATGATAATTATAAAGGGAGGCTACAGTGAGCTAAAAAGACTGTGAGTATAGTACCATAATGAAGTTGCATTTACAATTCTCAAACTTCTGATTTTGATCGCTACATTGAGGAAACGCATTGATTTTTAGTGCATTTTTGGCTGCGGTTTTCTAGAACCATGTAGATTTGGCTTAATCTTCTCTCACATACTTATGTAAACCCAGAAAAATTAATTGGAATCATCAGCTTACACAAGACAAAGAAATCTCCATTTTTTATTTTTCCCATCCAGTTTTTTTACTTCCAGTTCTGATTTGTCCCTCCATACTGTTTGTCTTCATTTTAACTCATCGTACAAAAAGTTGGTTTTATCAAACAGATTTACTCTGAGCATGAGTCATCATCTTCTACATACCATGTTATATCTAGTGCCAAACTGTCCAGTCATGTTCTGCATCAGCCACATTTTTATTCTGCTCTGCAAGAGTGAAGACATCATCAAAAAACAGAGTGCCCTTAAAAAAAATCATGATTGTTGTACTATACAGCTTAATCATCGAGCAGAAACATGCCTTTTCCACCTATAAGGAGATAACCGTCATTAATTTCCTCACTAATAATTAGCCAAAGACAGGCATTTAGATAAATTATACGCAATCAAAAATGAATATTGTTGTAACTCTTTCTATGGCATTTTCAGGTGAATTTCCTGACTGTGCTCATGTGCCTCTTTGCTCTGCTGCAGCAGTGTGCTGAACAAGCAAGAAAGAAAAACTATAAAGAAAACAGAAACAATCTAAAGATAGCTTTACACATTTTTAGATTAGCATCTTACCATTTTACAACCATATAAGAAAACAATGGGTGTGTACTCAGGCTCTTATCAGAGATCTTCAGTAACCTCAGCTGGCCCCAGAAATGCTGCAGAACCTGGTGTTTTACTCCCTGAGATCCCACCTTGGCACCCACAGCCTTCTGTCTAGCACCCAGGTTCCCAGCATGCTATTTTAGGAGAGAGGTAAGTGTCTCCAAATTAGATGCAAATTGCAAACAAAGACTGAGCGAGGAGTGGCCTAATTCAGTTTAAAAGGAAACAAGGTCTGACATGTTTTAGCCTTCCCCCACCCTCTGCGCTTTGGCATGGGTAGGGGTTATAGACATCCCTTGGCATGGCAGAGAGCAATCAGAAGAGGATAAGGCCAGACATTTGAATTTGAATTTCCCCCAGATATATATTTCCCCTGGAGCCTTTTGTTAGGATGCTTTTATCTGGCTCCCAGCTTCCCCACAAACGAGTACTTGCTATGTTAAGAATAAATGTCTTACCAACCTCTTTCAGACTCAAATGGCAAGGACTGTCCCTTGATGTAAATATATTTATTTATTACTCTGCCTATAATATACTTCAGCTGTAGTTTGCTAGGTTTTTCATTTAGTAGCAGTGTTGTACCGAACAGTTTCTGTCGTTTTTTCCTTAAGCTTTGTTATTTCTGCTATACTGGCTGTTTGAGAAGGTTAAGAATTGGGAAGCTGGTCTACGATAAAAAAAAAATCTATAAAAATATATATGTTTTTAATCTGGGTAAGCTTCTTAGCACAATTCAACATAAGGCTCAATATCAAGTCCCTTTTGTACAACTAAGGGGCTGCAAAGAGGCAGAAATGAGCTTTGTGGGAAAGAGGGGATAGGGGTGGTTAAAGCCATCACACCTTTTCCTATCCCTACACGCCCTGACAAAGAGTCCCTCCCCAGCTTTCCTGCAGGCCCCTTTAGGCACTGGAATGCTGCTGTAAGGTCTCCCTGGAGCCTTCTCTTCTCCAAGCTGAACACCACCAGCTCCCTCAGCCTGTCATAGCTGTTAAGCTATGATATTGCTTCATGCCTAGCTCACAAGTGTGTTTTCAAATGTAATATAGGATTTCTAGTCATTCGGTGACCTTTGGAAAACAGAGGAAGTTAAGCCCTATCTTCAGTGGTCTTTTGCAATCCCATTTTGTAATGCCAGGGTGGCTTCTTCTGCTTTGGTTTCCCTCACAGAGGAATCTCAGCCTTGCAGTCAAATCAAGAGGCAGAACTTCATTTACGTGGGTGACTGTAGCTCTCAGGTTGATTTTCACCTGGTGTTTCATGATGGAAAACCACTGCAGCTCTGGCTGCTTTGTCAGTTGCCAGAAAATACTAGCAAAGTGATTTTGTTAGTAAGCGCAACGTTCTCATCCAACTAGTAACAACATGCAAACGAAAAATTCATAAGGTACCCTACTAGATGTGAGAACTAAAGTAAGACGTCTGTCTATTCTTTCCCAGGTAAAGTGTCAAGACTGAGTTTATAGGGGTGGAATTGAGGGATGGAGGAGCAGCAGGCAATAAATACATAAATAAATAAAATTAGCGAAACAAATGGGATGCCTCATTTGACAGCATCCTGTAAATGAAGCTACATGGGATGGCTTACACTGATTACCACTGTCAGAGAAAGATCATCTTCAGTATCGCCACTATGTTTCCTTCTTACTGAATTGATTACATATCCTAATCTGGCAGAAAACTACCCATGGTCTCGCTCAGTTGATGCTTTTCTTGGCTTTACAGTTGAGCAGGCTTGCTACTGGGTCCAGCAAGTACTACAGATACAGAGACAGAAGAGGAAGGGCAATATCTGGGACTGAGATGGACACAGAAAGGAATCTTCCAGCCTATCTCTTCCAGCCATAGTGGGAAGCCATCAGATAGCTCCACCTCAGCCTCATTCCACATGTGCTTTTAGAAGAGATGGCTGAGCTCTCTTTTTTCTCCTCAAATCTGTTTCCCCATTTCAGCCATGAGCATGGTCTCTCCCCATCAACAGTGAATTGATGTGCTTGTCCTTATCAAGTAGGTGTTCTGTGAAAGTAAAGAAATAAAAGGAAATGATAAGGAAGACAGTGGCTGTGGGTGGGAAGTGGTCCAACAGATTCACCTCACCAACAGGAAAGGTGACCTTTGAGCTAACCCCAGGTTGCTCCATGAGTGGAAGCAGCATCTTTTCCCAGTGATTTCTTTGAAAGTACTGAGGTCTTCATGTCTGAGCATCTAATTTAGAAGAAAAGGAAAAATACCTAGCTTATGCAACAAAAACACCTGAGGATAAATCCCCTGTGTGAGGAGAGGAGAGGAGAGGAGAGGAAAATTATCCATTATCTCATTCTCCATTCAGTCCTTTCTGTTCAACAGCCATTTCCCATGATATTTAATACTCATGAATACAGGTACTTCTCGGTATGAATAAAGACCTAAGCAAATAAAGGCAAGGGGAAGATTATCCTATTCCTATTGCAACAGTCTTGCAAAATCAAGTGTTTTTCAGAAATTGTTCATGTATGTGCTCTTATCCTGTAATAAACATGAATTAACAAAACCCACAATGAAAAAGAGACATAGTACCTCCTATTTTTTACTGGACATGCAGAGAAAGATCAGACACCTGAGGAGTCACGGTGGGTAATTATTCATTGCCAGCTTCGGCTTACCCTGGGTTGACTGGGTTCAGATACCTGCACACTCAGGACATAGACTTTTTTGTGTTCCTTTTGTTTTGAATTTATCCTTTTAACTTTTCAATAGTCAATTTTCAATAACCCATGCTGAAATAATTCAGCACACTAATCCAGCAGAAAACTATTCCTTTTCCCTTTTTTTTTGGTTAGAGGGGATCACTCCTCTCATCAAATCGCAACCTCAAAGCTGGTATGAAAGAGGATCTCAGGCAGTTGAATGTATTTGACTTACCTGTATCCTCTACCAGTCCTGTGCTGGTAAGATTAAGCACCCACTTTCACACAAAGGCAAAAAACTTCCCAGGGAGCATGGAACAACTCAGTAAGAATTTGTTTCTAGTTTAAGTGTACCTTAAGACCTGCAGCTTTAACTCTCTAACAAAATAGGAAACAGGTCAAAAGAAGCACTCGTTAGATGAAACCCTTCTGCAACATTACTGCTAAGATTTTACTGCCGGGGGAACACATTGCAGAGTCTGCCTTGTATTTATCTCTCATTTATTATATTTATTTATATCAGAGGACTGTGTCAAAGGAAATGATAACTAAAAGATAAGTTAGTTCAAGACTGACAAGACCATTCCGTCTATGTTGCTTGAACAGTAACACACATGTTAACCAGCATCATTAGCAAAATTGTGAATAGGAATTGCATGCCTGATGGCACTTCTGAGGAGCAGCCACAACCTAATGAGTGCCACGGGTCTTTGGTTATTGCCGTGTACTGCCAGTTACATCTGTGAAACAAGGTGAAGATAAAAGATAAAGAATAATAAAATAGGATGTCATTAATCAGCTTCTACAAAAGTAGCATATCAGTAGATAGCATTTAATAATGCATCGCCCCAAGCAGCTCAATGTCTGAACCTGATCTCATCTTCTGCATAAAGCATCTCCCTTGAGCCCAATCTGCCTTTGTTCACTTTGTGATCAGTAACATTGGACCTGCCTTACTGTTAGTGGGTGGTAGCAGGAGGCTCATTCTGCCGCAATAGATGGGCTACCTTTTTGCTGGATTTAAGGAACTAACAACAAACATTTAGGTTAACATATCCCCTGTTGAGCCATAGTATTGCCAGCCAGTCCACCCACTAGCAGTTAATAAGCAAGATTGCACGGGCTAGGCGCTGAAGACACGTGTAAGCCAAGAGGCATCACGCAGCATCTGGGTCAACCAATGCAAATGAGCTAACACATTAAAATGTCAGGAATATCAATATGGGGTGTGGGATCCATCTTGACTTACTTTAGACATCTGCAGCCAGTTTAGTCATACTGAGGGTCTTTACTGGGAGAAGAGTGATAAATCACTAATTTTGTGGAACAATTCATAGGAAAATCTTTTTTTTTTTTTTTTCTTAAACAGAGGCATCCCTATCATGTGATACTCTGGATTGGCCAAGATCTACACATGGGGCTTGTGGGTGCTCTACAGAATATATAGAAAAACAGTGCCCTTCTGGAACAGCAGCAGAAGGCCAGACAAGACATTCGGGTGTATCAAAGTTAGCACTAGATGTCTCTGAGTGAGCAACTGAATTCACAAACTCTGTATACTCTTGACACCTAAAAGTTCAGAAGGCTTCACTGAGAGCATTGACAGAGCTTTCAATTGATTGTGATAGGAGCTTAGACGCTCAGATCACATCCACATGTAGACACTTATATTTAGGTATTTTAATTTGCAAGCCAAATCCCTGTCCACAAGGTTCAACAGAAAATCCTAGGACCTAGGTAACTTGCCTCCTGGCTTAGCTGTAGTTATAAGCCCTCTTCCAGTCCTTGAAGAAAAAACTTACCCATACTTGGAAGAACCCAGATTTTATTTGGACAGGGGAGAAGAGTGCTAGACCCTAGAAATTCATATTAATTCTGGGTAGTGCTCATCCACTTTCCAGTAGGAAAGCAGGCAAATCATGCTTCATTAACTTTCAATTCCCTGCTCTGATATCCCACAGAAGACAAACAAACTCTGTGGAAGACATGACTAAGGCATACATAGCCCACAGTATGATGAACCATGGAATAATACACCTGAAAATGACTCAGATTGTGATACTGAAATCCAGAAGATGCTTTAAACACCAATTCATGTAGGAACAAAACCAAGCAATGAAAAAACCTGCAATGAATAAATTCAAGTCTCTATCCTCACATTTCATATACCCCTAAGCATACAAACTGACACAATAAGATACAGTAGTATAAGTAAGGCTTTTTAGTCCAGACACACCCAGCTTAACCTACCTTGAGCATTCATATTCAGTCTTAATTGTTCTGAGTAACTAAGTGATATAGAAATATCCCTTATATAATTTGCATAGAATACAGTTATGAGAAGCTGGTGACTTGGAAAATGGACAATGAATTTTGAATTAGATTACAAATTTTCAACACGTACTAGGTTTACATGGCAAGGGCTTGGTGGCAGGGGGACTGCAGGGGTGGCCTCTGTGAGCAGAGCCCAGCAGATGCCCAATGTCAGATCAGAGCCAGCTCCAGACGGCTCCAAATAAGATCCACCACCGGCCAGAGCCAAGCCATGAGTGCTGCCGGTTGGGCCTCTGGGAGTGCAGATTTAAGAAAGGAAAAAAAAACTACTGTGATACAGTGGCTGGCAGAGAAAGGTGAGAAATTGTGAAGAACCAGCCCTGCAGCCTCTAAGGTCAGTGCAGAAGGAGGGCAGGAGGTGCTCCAGGCATGCAGCAGAAGTTCCCCTGCAGCCTGTGGAGAGGCCCCTGGTGGAGCAGGCTGTCCCCCTGCAGCCCATGGAGGAGCCCCCAGTGGAGCAGGTGGATGTGGCCTGGAGGAGCCTGCAGCCCATGGAGAGCCCCCGCAGGAGCAGGCCCCGGGCCAGAGCTGCAGCCCGTGGAGAGGAGCCCATGCAGAAGCAGGGGGTCTGGGGGGAGCTGCCGCCCGTGGGGGACCCGTGCTGGAGCAGTTTGCTCCTGACGGATGGACCCCGTGGTACAGACCCCTGTGGGAGCAGTTCTTGAAGAGCTGCTGCCTGTGGGCAGCCCCCACAGGGTCAGTTGTGGAAGGACGTCATCCCGTGGGAGGGACCCCACATGGAGCAGGGTCAGAGAGTGACTGTGAAGGAGCGGCAGAGACAGAGTGCTATAGACTGACCGCAGCCCCCATTCCCCGTTCCCCTGCGCCACTCGTGGGGAGGACATAGAGTAGGGTGGATGGGAGGAAAGTGTTTTTAATTTCCTTTTAGTTTCTCACTGCTGTAGTCTGCTAATAATAAACAATAAATTACATTAATCTCCCTATGCTGTCTGTTTTGCTTGTGTCAATAATTGGTGAGTAATCTCTCCATCCTTATCTCAGCCCTTGAGCCCTTCTTTTCTTTCCAGCATACTTTCTTCTCCCCCTCTTCTTTTGAGGAGGGGAAGTGAGAGAGCAGTTGTGGTGGAGTTTAGCTGCCCATCAGGGTAAAACCACCACAACATGGCATTTAGGTGTGTTTGTGATTTTGTGGACAAATTGTCTCTCCGTAACTCATGAACAACAGCTTGTCCCCCTAGAAAGATTTAAATGATTTTCTTTCTAAGTGATCTGCTGAAAGATCCTGTTTGTTATCCCCAGATAAACCCACCAATACATTTATTTGCCTTTAATCAACTGGTAATAATCATACTCAGATGGTCACTACTGGAAAATGGTAATTCCTATACTGAAAACATAAGTCTATTTGCATTGCTTCCAATTTATATATAAATATCATCACTTCCCAAATAATCCTTTGCCTCAGTAATCCCGATTTTGATTGATAAGAATTGGAGGATTTAAATCCAGACTGAAGATCCATTTTATTCACAAGGAAGAGGAAGAATCCAACAGCTAATACATAAGGGCAACATAATGCGGTACAATTTAGTGCTGGAAGTTGAAATAGAAGGCATTATAGGTGGGATTCACTTGTTTTCAAATTATCAAAACGAGAGACTTAGTATAAACAGTACCATTTATACTCTTTCTGTTGTCAATGAAGAGCAGGAGAAGATGTCTAGAGGATGACTTGTCTCCCTAAAAGAGAGGCTGATGACAGATGAAATGAATCATACACTGAATGTGCCTCAGTTCGCCAGACAACCATGTTAGGGGACTAATTTTAGACAGCTAAAAGCAATTGCAATGAGTCTTCATCTTGGTAATCAATTACGTTGTTTGTCATACAGACTATTCTGTCTCACATGTGAAAGACACATGGTGAAGAGCAAATTTTTCATGCCGTTGCTTCTGGCAGGTGTGTTATATGACTCAATTGGGTAGGTGTACAGCTGTTTGAAGTCAGTGTTAGGGAAGCAACAGGTGTGTTTCAAAGACAAAACAGCAGTTGTGCAGCATGCCTGGATATTCCATGAAACTCATATGTGTAGTATTGCTGATTCTCATGAACAGGTGTTGTGTGACTGTGCAACTGAGAAACAATACTAGCAATAACACACACATTAAATACAGCACTCAGGTCTATTGCATGAATAGGTGATGTGTCATACCAGGGCTATGAGGGCAGTTTTATTAGTTAAATAGCTGAAAGATAAGTGGAGAGCTGCAATTTTGTGTTGCTTCTAACAGAGGAAACATAACACATTCTAATTATGCCTACAGACCCTGTAGAGCTATGGAGCAGGCTTAGAGCTACCAAGCAGGCTCCAAAAGAGATACACTTGATGAGAAGAAAAATAAGTTGTGAGTAGGTTTTCTTCCAGGTGACTTTGCACTGCTATTTTCAATAAACATGAACTATTTCATATATCTCACGCACCTACTGCTGTCTAACACATTCTCTGTGTATTTTAGAGAACCCACACACTGTAGGTCAATCACTGATATCATTCTACAGTAGGAAAAGTGCTGTCTCTACAGAGGGCCAGAACACTGACTTGAGCAATAGTGTGATTTCCTATACCTTTATAATCTTCACCCTTAACACAATTTCAGGACCAACCAACTAGCACTATACTCCAGAAATGCCTTGACATGGTTGAGATGTTAGTAATGCCAAAGGCCCTGTCTTATAATCAGCCTGGATGAGGCCACAGTGTTTCAAGGGGAAGAGTTCAGCTCTACTGATCAGAGCCAAACCATCTGTCCTCAAGGTCTGAAACATTATCCTAGATACACAGTAGTATAAAGACAGTAATTACTTCCTTGGAGCTCCCCTTTACATCTCTTCCTGAAACTGTTGGTTTCCTCAACCTTGTCCTAGAGATATAAAATTCTGAATGACTTGATCTACATGATAACTTTTTTTAAAGCCTTCATGACATCAAGGCAGTCCTTTAACTTTGCTACTCATCATCCTTTCTCAAACATCTGCTGTAACAAGAGATGAGGTGCATCCCTCAAGTGCTTCCATTACCTATAAAGGCAGTATTACGGAGAAAAGTTCTGAAGTAGACAACTAGCTTCTGGAGCTGGATGAGAAGACTCTCACCCAGCAGTCTAGATGATACTTTTTCAGGGACAGGTATTTACCATTGTCTGCAAACTCTGGAGATTGTGTGGAGGCTAGCTAACAAAGGTAACTCAAATGGCAGCAGGCTTGACTATTAGTAGGTGCATCCCCTGCAGGGAGTATAAGGTTTCTGGCTGAAAGGAGGCGAATGAATCATGGAGATCCTGGCTGGCAGTTAAACACAGACAGATTTTCTGAAGTCAGTCCAGAGAAGTTTAAGAAACACATGAGGATAATTAGCCATGAAACACTCTAGAGAAGTGAAGGGACCAATCCCAACAGATGACCTAGCTACAGATTGCCTACATTCAAGTCCTGAAAGCACATCTCCCTCACCCGGAAGTGCAACGGTACAGGTTCGCAGGAGACTGAACATGTCTTGATTGAAAAAAAAATAAATAAATACATACTTCTATTTCATTCTTACACCTGTGTTAGATCATCTTGGCTCTCCCTTGTTGTCTCAAAAGGGACCAGGTTAACATAGATCCAGATGTTCTGGAATTTAATCCAAGCTTTCCAATTCACACTACAACCCTAAGCAAACCCCACCACCTCTGTGATTCCACTTACTATTTGATAGAGGAAGGGAAATGTGTTTACCTTTTTGGTTTAAGAGCTGCTGTGAGAATTCGTCACTTTTGATATAGTGCCAGAACACGTTAACCATTTGATGTATCATACTTCCAATCTCTGCTGATTCTGTTCTTATACATTTCGGTAAAATTATCAAAAGAGTTTATTTCCTCCTTATTCTGCTTTTGCTACTATTTCAGTAACTAGAGGATGAGACTACCTTTAATAAATCAGCCCAGAACAGAGCAGGCCGAGGGGAGGCCTCATGGAGGCCTGCAGCTCCCTCACGAGGGGAGCAGAGGGGCAGGCGCTGAGCTCTGCTCTCTGGGGACAGCGACAGGACCCGAGGGAACGGCATGGAGCTGGGGCAGGGGAGGGTCAGGCTGGGTGTGAGGGAAAGGTTCTGCGCCCAGAGGTGGCTGGGCACTGGGACAGGCTCCCCAGGGCAGTGGTCACAGCACCAAGCTGCCGGAGTTCAAGAAGCACTGGGGCAATGCTCTCAGACATAGAGTCTGGTTTTGAGTGGTCCTGTGCGGAGACAGGAGCTGGACTCCATGATCCTTGTGGGTCCCTTCCTACTCAGGATATTATGTGATTCTGTGAAATATTTAGGAGGTAGCTCCTTCTTTATAGAGCCTGTTAGGAAATGCATCTACATTTTGTATGCATAGATTTTAAAAAAATAAACAATAATCCTCTAGTTTTTGCTAACATTTTTCTTCTGAAAGCTTTTACATCCTTATGTATAAGCCCTAAAAAAATATGCTTTCTCTTCTGTTATCAAAAAGCAGACTACTTAGATTTTCTGCATCCAGGTATATTACCTTAACTTCAACAATATCTTTCTAAAAATGAGTAATAAACGTAAAAAGTGCTAAAAAAATCCTTATAGTGGTAAAAATTCCTTACAGTCCAGCTAAAATAACAGGTTCTTCAATGTCTACAAATCTCACTGCAGATATTCTCTTTTTGTTGTGTATCGATACAAATTCTTAAGCACCAAAACTCAATCCAAGCTGCATCAGCTCCAAAAGTGACTTGATTTTATAATGACATGTATTCCCATACACTAAGATAAAACCACTGGGCAACCCAGGGGATGGAATATTCCATAAAAAATGCTAAAATCTGGTGCTCACCATGGTGACACTGTCGGCCCCCTTTCTCCTTGGTCACATAGACACAGATCCCTTCAATCCCAGGTTAAGCTCAGTCACATCCTTGCTGCATACACTGTGTATAATATTATTGACTATTTATTTTACATGCACAAACCCAAAACATCTGTCATACTGCAGACTTGCAGTGCCCATCAGCTGGGCAGCGGGAGGATAGCAGATAATGCATAATATTGACAGATGTGTGACGGGGTGCATCTGATCCTGCAATTTTCTGCTCGCCACATTTCAGCTAGAACTGTACAGCACATGCCAAATTGTGCAAACCTGCTCAATGTTGTTCAGAAATTTGCTTTCATTAAAAATAGAGGAGTGCCCTCTGGTGGAAAACTGAACATTGGAAGCTGAAGTTTCAGTGTTACTGAAAGTTAACATTTTCCTCAACTCCAAAACAATAACAACAACAACAACAAAAATGCAGTTTGCTGATAAAACAAAAGAAACTGTAAGGTTCAGGCCTGTTCTTAGTTACACAAAGAGAAATTTTCACCTAGAAATAAGAGAGTTTACTAAAAATTGCCTCTGTTCGAGTAACCTGGAGATTATTATTATTATTATTATTATTATTATTATTATTATTATTATTATTATTATTAAAATATTAATTTAGGTTTCATCTTTTTTTCTACTTTAAGAAAAGTCTTGGGATAAAGCTTGCCTTGGTGTACTAGGGATTCGTATTTCATCTCCAGAAACTTAAAAAGATGACCTGCTTAACAGTTACCCAAGGTAACACACTTTATCCTGAATATATAATTTAGATGGGATTGTAGAATATGGAGCCCTGCATTAGATGACTAAATTTTCTCTACTGGTATGGGAGAGCTAGGCACAGACAAAAGGGCATCCTTTATTGACAGTATACCACAAAAACTATTCTTGCAGCCAGGAAAAGCTATCCTGCCCCTCTCCATGGCTCTTTTTTTTTGAGTTTAGTGAACATCCTGTGTGAGTATGTCTACATAATCATAAAGGAGAAAACAAAATAAATAATAAAAAAAAAAAATCTACCCACCGCAACACTAAATGATGGCAACTTAACCTCGTGACAGAGAAATTGTTCACATCTAACAGTATCCCTCTGTGTTCAAATTATATATATATAGGTAATAGACACACATGCAGAGTTTAGTTCTCCAAGATGCTGAATCTTTTGGCTTGAATATAAAAACTCCTGGGCTTAAAATTGCATGTATGCTTAAGTATTTGTCTGGATCACGGCCCAGTGATATCAACTGTTTGTGCTGTCGAAATTGTAGTCAAAAACTAGTTCAGTTATGCCAAGAAGTTTTGCACAGTTAAGGTCCTTCCTTCAGTCTTAGTCGTCATTATCATAGAAGAGCAAAGTACTCAAATGTGTGCTATCTTAGAGTCAAAAATAGTTATTAAATATACTGCTAGTGTAGTCAGAACAGGATCGATTCCATAAAAGAAATATCTTCTGTCTTTTAATATCTTTTATATATTTGCAACAGGTCTTCTTGCATCCTGAGGTAGAGCTAAGGCCACTAGCAGAGTTTGGAAAAAATCCAGCATGAACTTGTTTCCAGTTTCTGAAGTTTAAGAAAGCAGAATTATTTTTGTGCTAATCTTTATTGAAGAGTACGTTTGACTGCATGCAAATGCACAAAGACTGGTTTCAAAAGTGAGAAGGTTGTAAAACCTGATTCTTGGGTTCAGAAAAGGCTTGCTACCTGCTTTCTGTAGCTGCTAATGACACCTGCAGCACTACTGTAACAAGAGTTCACCCTGTCTTACTGTCATATGAAATTTTCTACTTAAAACTTATTGCACTATGTTTTGGGGGAAAAATATGTCATCATTTCAAAAATTATTAAGCCAACATACGCATGCAAAAGTGATGTCAGCTCTGCCTTGTAGAGCAAAAATTGTTGTTTGTCTTAAACTTGAGGGCTTTAAAGACTTCCTTTTAGACTTCCAAGGCTCCGGACCAGTTATAGGCCACATCTCTTGTGAAACAGATTTTTTTCTGTGGCCAGGATGTGCATCGAGACAGTTGGTTTGGGGAAACTGCAGACCCTTCAAATTCAGAGAGCAGGACAGGAAGACAGGCACCATTCTTTTGGTGTGGGTCTATGTGTTTTATCAAATAATAAATAGATTTGGTGTTGCAAATAACAGAAGAGTACAAGCAACAAAAGCAGGTGGCATATGTTCAGTGCAGCTTTTATAATGTCTATAGAGATTATATAACTGGAAATTAGAGATAAGAAAATTCAGAAGAAATGTCATTTTTTTTCATAATAAATACAGCCCTGCTATGAACCAGTTGCTGTTTATATAGAATAAGATAACTGTGTATTATCAGCAAAGAAAAAGTAATATTAATGATACCCAATCGAATTCCACAGATGAAAAAAAAAAAAAACAAAAAACAAAAAACAATTAATGATAAAGAAATAAAACTAATATTTTGTGATTGTACTCCTTCTGGCACTGAGCCTAACTTCAGACATTAATTTCCATTCTCACATACCCCACTTTTTTTTTAATTTCATCTCTGAATTAACATAATCTTAAACATTATTTACTCATATTTATATGAGATTATGTGGATAAATAATGACAAAAAATATATCATATAGCTCATCATGCTGCAAGGAATGAATATCTGGGACTGTTGTTTTTTATTTAATATGCAGTGGTGTGTTTAAAGTTTTATTTTATTTTATTTTATTTTATTGTATACTGTCAGAGACTAATTGCTTGGCAAGCAGAGCAGGGTACAGTTGCTTCCCAGAGCCACTTCAGCAGAGTATAAATTCAATATAGGTGAAACCATTTTAGGTAAGTGCTCTAGGTCTGTGAATTCTGCATTTGGACTTTTCAAAGTTCCTTACGACCCTATTTTTGATTTAAGCAAGTATTTTGAAATTGAACTGCAAACTGCTCTTCATTGCTCACCATTTGTTTATCAGCCATAAAGAAAAAAATGAAAAGAATAATCAAGAAGGAAAAAAATACAAGGCAGGGTACTTGAAATTAAAACAACAAATCTCTAGAGGCTGCTAGAAGGTGCTGCCACCACTTCAAGAAAAACAAAGAAGCAGAAGCCAATATTGGGATTTCAGTTGCAGCGATATTAATTTTATCCTATACAGCTTCTCATGTTGGAAGCAAGTCTGTATTAATATAATAAATCTGTGTTAAATAAAGCCTTTCTGTCCAAATGTCATTGCATACAGATTTTAAGCTGCAATCAGATATCATACCCTGAGCAAATCTACTACACCAACACAAAAATGAATAAATAAATAAATAACCTTGCAGAGTTGGGTTTGTAAAGAGGTGAGGAAGCCCCTATAATGACATCCACCTGTCTTATCACCAGGATGGCCATCCTCAAGGGGTCAGGGGACAGAGCACCCAGCTAAAGACTGTGTGTGCGGAGTATGTCTGTGACAGCCCTGCTCTGCAGGGCATGGCTGCACTCCATTAGAGGGCAACACAACACCACGCTCATTAGAAAATTACTGCCTGGAACTGCTTTTCCAGTGGGAATACTCAACAGTGCATTTAGTGACCTCTGCTTGCTCCATGCTAAGAGGCTGGGCTGGGGTTTCACACTGTATGCCTGGGCATTCCTGACTGCAAGGAAAGAGATGGAGAGGAAGCTGAGCAGGGAAAATGCTTCTCTGTGCTGGCTGCCCAGAGACAATATCCCACTGATGGTACCATCAATGATCCGTCCAAAGTCTCTGCGTAGACTAGAAGCAGTTTCCTAAGCCTTTCTGGAGGTGTCCACCACCACAAACTGAAGGAGCTGGCACTGCTGGCTACACCTTTGGCCACGGTCCCCCATGAGATGGACCAGGGAAGGATGGCTGGTTTTGATGCTCCATGGCACACTGGTGAGCAGCCTCTCTTCTCCAGAAGAAATCTGGTATGAGTTGCTGGGTATGCTAGGTACAGATGAAGTGAATCACCTCATTTCACAGAATCCCAGAAAGGTTGCAGTTGGAAATAACCTCTGGAGGTCATCTTATCCAATCCCTCTGCTCAAGCAGGGAAACCTAGAGCAGGTTGTGCTCCTTTAAGCTGAACAAGGGCAAGACAAAAGGGAAACCTTAAAACAATATATGGACTGTACTGAGACCTTAGGGTGGAGATTTCTTTGAACCCCTTACCTAACTCTTCTGGATCTCCAGAAGCATAGTTTCTTGGTGTTTTAAGATTGTCTATCTCCTGCTTGATCAGTTTGTGCCTGAATAAAGATGCCAGAGCAAATAGACCCGAGAGAGGTGATAACATTAAAGGTGACAGAAAAAGGAACTGGGAAGCTGGAGGCATCCCCTCTAAACTACATAACCCTCACCCTGGTCCACACAGCTGATTGATATTACTGCCACTGTGCATGGTTTTTCCTGTGTCTTCCTGTGCCTTTCACACAGGAGAGAAAAAGAAAAGATTTTGGAAGGGAATTCAAGGAAAGCAGCTGCTTTACTCTGAAACTTAGGCTTTCAGATGATGACGTTCTTTTAAGGTAAATATACATTAACTGTTTATTTGATAAGCTGAACAGAGCTTGCAATTTGTTGCTTGGCACTTAAAGTGTTCTTGTAATAGGTGAAAAAATGCTCTGGTTGTACAGTAGGGAATATTAAAGAAAAATTACTTCAGCAAACAGAAAGTTTCCTGGTAAACACTCTCTAGCTCCGTAGGAGTGGTACTTCGGTGATCCAAAGTGTTTGCTTTTTACAGAGCAAAGGACAAGCAAGACAAAAGTGCATGAGACTAATCTGCGAATCTGTCATACAAGAATGTCATGACGTGAAAGTTTTTTTCTCTCTCTCCTGAAGCTGCACAGATATGAGGATGCCCAAAGTAGTGTGGTGGTTTCAAACCAATGGCCAGCTAAACCCTGCCACACCGTTCTCTCACTTCCCCTCCTCAAACAAAGAAGGAGAAGGGGGGGGAGAAAACATAATGGAAAATAAAATGACTCATGGGCTGAGGTAAGGATAAATTAATTAAAAGAAAAAAGAAAAAAAAAAAAAAGAAGAATAAGAAGAAGGAAAAAAAGAAGCAAATGTTGCACAGAAGCAAAGAGTGAAAACAACTATTCTCTACTTCCCACTGGCAAGCAATGTTCAGCCATGTTTTGGGAAGCAGAGCCTCAATACACATAGTAGGTGTTTGGGAGGACAGATTTTCATAACGAGAGTTCCCTCTTCCCAGCTTTCATTGCTAAGTGTGACATAACATGGTATGGGATATCCCTTTGGCTGTTTTAGGTCAGCTAGCCTGGTGATGTCCCCTCCCCACATCTTGCCCACTCCCAGCCCACTGGCTTTGGGGGAGGTTGGACAGAGTCTTGATAAAACCTTGGTGTGATACCAATGCTATTCTAGCTACGAGTGAAAAACAACACTATGTGGACTGTTGTGAGGAAAGTTAACTCCATTCCAGCCAGACCCGGTAGAGGTAGTTGTACACAGTGGAAATGCAATAAATCTCCACATTGTCTTTCTTACAATAGAAAAAAAAAAAACAAATCCATCTTCAAGATTAAAGATAACAGTGAGATGGCAGAGAGGTATTCAATTATGATGAAATTCACCACTGATACTTAAGGAACTAATTGAACAAATCTTTGAACCATGAACAACCAACTTCATAAAATCAACCACCTGACTGAAGAGGTGATTTAGAGCTTTGGGAAGAATGAATATGTAAATTCATTATAAAAAGGGAAAGGAAGAATCATTGTAACTTTGGACTTAACAGCCTGTTTTGATACAAAGAAAAATCCTGGATCAAATTATTAGGGAAAAAAAATGCATAAGGCCATAAATGCTTTCTTGAGAACAAAACACATGTAGGACGTCAAAGTTCCTGTCAGTCATCAAGAGAACCTGGCCCCACAGTGACTAAGTCCTTAAAAGGGAACCATGAGTGCACAAAGCAGAAGTGTGAAAAACAGGTTACCCTGCTGCTGTGGCATGCAGACTACCTGCACACAGGATAAGAGCCTGCTTGTTTTCAAGTGGAGCTAGGCAAAAGAAAGAAGACTAAAGCCAAATAATTATGTCTAGTGACTGGATATGGTAAAGTAAATATAACCAATAAGAATTGGGCAAGGATAGGGGTGGTTGGGGTTGTAATGGCACTCATATCTATCATATCAGCAATGCCATATAAGTCCAAGATTGCCTAGGGAATGGTATCAGAAATTTCATGTTTTCAATAGAATAGTGAAAGCCTAGGCTTGATGGAGAAAACATAATTAGGGAAGGACTGTTTATTTGAGAGGAATTTGATCAAAGAAAAGAGGGTGCAAAGGGAGCAGAAAGACGTTCCCAAACTCAGAAAAATGGAAAATAAGGAATAAAATCAAAAAACAGTTGTAGTTGAATCTTCTGGCAGTACGAGAGTGGATACTTGCAGACATCAGTGATGCTAACTCATGGACCTGAGTCCACCAGGACGCTGGACAAACTTTAGGGCAACTCACTGTGTTTTGCATCAGGACAACATCTGGAAGTTCTGGTGTAGGGGAACACCATTGCATCACAGTATTTATAGAATAGTAATTTAATAGTGGCTCCATGTGATTCATTAGATTTAAGAGCTATAATTAACACAGTTTCACAGCTGTGTATAATCACCTGCACAGCTACATATCTGTCAATTAATATTAGTAGCTTGTTCTTTGGTTAATTGAAGTATGGATTATTTTGATTACTTAAATTACTGATTTAGATTACTTACTGCTTTGTGTATTACCTCAAGGCAATTTCAATAATCAATAAACAACTTAATCGGTTTGCATCAGGTACACCTGAAATTTCCAGTCCAAGGAGGGTGTATCAGCTCTCATCTGATAGATGGATAATTGGTAAAATGAATAAACTGAAAGGAATAGACAAGATGTACTTCAACTTTGATTAGACTTTTAATATTTTCCTATACGTAATCACATATAAACAAACAAAGGGACATGGTTTAATGGTTTAGGGACATGGTTTAGCGATAGATTTAGCAGTGCTAGGTTAACAGTTGGATTAGATGACCTTAGAGGTCTTTTCCGACTTAAATGATTCTATGATTCTATGATAATCTGGTTTAGAGTTTAGACTAAATGTCCATGATGAGAACACACACTTAGCTGAAACTCAGAATGTTTCAATTTGCATATCACTTAGTTGTGAAAAATTCATATCAAGTAGTGGCCCTGAGGGCTCCCATGCTGTATGAGGCAATCACTATTTTCATTGTTTACTTGAACAGTTGAACAAGGAGTTCAATTATAAAAAAATTTTGCTGGCACCAAACTGGTTGAGGTTCCACATTATGTAGAGGATTGGACTGGAATTCAAAAAGAGCCTAATAAATTGGAAATGTTGTCTGGGATGATAAAAGACGAGGCAAAAGAATAACAAGGCATATAAATGCAAAATGGAAGATAACAAGCTAGAACACAACACAGCAGGAAATGACCTAAAGATTTAAAATCAGATCACAGGTTTACAAGGGGAAGAGCAACTTTGGTCATAGGCTTGCCAAGCTAGTGAAGAGGCCTTCAAATTAAAGTTGCTGGGGGGGAGGGGGGGGACGGACGGACCTCAATCCATCCCACTCCTCCCAGTTTGATGTCAATGTCAGCAATGCCCAGAGCCTGGAGAAGGGTCGCAGGTGAGCAGAAGAGCACCTGAAAAGCTGCACAAAGGAATTACAGCCACTCCAGTAGCTTCATCAGGGGTCCAACTTAAATGTCTTTATGCTAATGCAGGAAGCATGGGCAATAAACAAGAGGAATTAGAGATGTGCTCACACCTGCAGGGCTATGACATCATTGGCATTACTGAGAGAAGGTGGGATGGCAGATCCTCCTGGAAACTATGCTAAGGCACATGGAAAACACAGAGGTGACTGGTGACAGCCAACATGGCTTCTTTAAGGGCAGATTGTGCCTGACAAATCTGGTGGCTTTCTCCGATTATGTTACAGCATTGGTGGACAGGGGAAGAGCAACTGACATCATCTACCTGGACTTGGGAAAAGCATTTGACACTCCCCCATGATATCCTTGTCTCTAAATTGTAGAGGTATGGATTTCATGGAAGGACCCCTTGATGAATAAGGAATTGTCTGGATGGTTGCACTCAAAGTGTTGTGGTCAATGGCTCAATGTCCAAGTGAAAATCAGCAACAAGTGATGTTCCACAGGGGTCAGTACTGGGACCAGTGCTGTTTAACATCTTTGTCAGCAACATGGACAGAAGGATTGAGTGCACTCTCAGCAAGTTTGCCAATGACACCAAGCTTTGTTGTGAGGTTGACACGCTGGAGGGAAGGGATACCATCCAGAGGGATCTGGATAGGCCTGAGAGGTGGGCCTGTGCAAACTTCAGAAGGTTCAATAAGGCCAAGTGCAAGGTCCTGCATCTGGGCTGGGGCAATCTCAAGCACAAATACAGGCTGGGCAGAGAATGGATTGAGAGCAGCCCTATGGAGAAAGACCTGGGAGTGCTGGTTGATGAAAAACTCAACATGACCCTACAGTGCATGTTTACAACAGCATTCTGGGCTCCATCAAAAGCAGCGTGACAAGCAGGTCAAGGGAGGTGGTTCTCCCTCTCTGTTCTGCTCTCCTGAGACCCTACCTGGAGCACTGCATTTAACTCTGGTGCCCCCAGCAGCACAAGAAGGACACGAACCTAGTAGAGCAAGTCTAGGGGAGGGCCACAAGGATGATCAGAGGCTGGAGTACCTCTTCTGTGAAGACTGGCTGAGGAATTTGGGGTTGTTCAGCCTGGAGAAAAGAAGGCTCCAGGGATACCTTACAGCAGCCTTCCAGTACCTAAAGGGGGCCTAAAGGAAAGCTTGGGAAGGACCCTTTGTCAGGGAGTGTAGGGATAGAACAAGGGATAATGGCTTTAAACTAAAAGAGGGTAGATTAAGATTAGATATATGGAAGAAATTCTTTACTCAGACAGTGGTGAGACCCTGGCACAGGCTGCCCAGAGATGCTGTGGGTGCCCCATTCCTGGCAGCGCCCAAGGCCAGGCTGGATGAGGCTTTGAGCAACCTCGTCTAGTGGGAGGTGTTGTGCCCATGGCAGGGGGGTTGGAACTAGATGTTTTTTAAGGTCCTTTCCAGCCCAAACCATTCTATGATTCTGTATTCTACAATGGATTAGAGATTAAAAGGAAAAAAAAAAAAAAGTCATGTTTTGTTCTGGGATGCATTAACCACCATCCTGTTAGTAAGACCTGTAAGTTAATTGTTTTATTTTGTTCACCATCAGTAAGTCCTAAATTGACATATTGATATTGCAAATAAATTCATAATATATTGCTCTGTAAATATTAGTACAGAGATGACTCAGTATGTAACAACTATACTGCAGTTTGTGGAAATTCCTACCATAGCTTTTTAGAACAGAGATTTGCAAGTTCAGCCTTGTTGGGCTAAGTAATTTGCTTGATAGCTTAAAATACTGCACAAATGCAGTAAAGAAGAAAGTAGGTTCTTTCCTGCAGATATTTGAAGTTTGCAATTCTTCGTACTGGAAGTTCACAACTGTAATAATTCCAATAACAGAATTTCTCCACCTTAAGCAATATTGCCCCTCAGGCAATGGAACCTTTAGTGAGGGTGCATTTGGCCACACATTACATCAACAGCTTTCAGAAGAAATATAGCAGGAAGCAGCCTGAGCAACAAGGACAGAGGGATTTATTTATTCTTCTTTTTGAGGAAGAAGAATGAACTTTACCAAGATGAATACAGAATACGTAGTCAGGAAAAAAAAAAAAAAAAGTAAATTGCAAATTGTAAATTGCAATATTGCAATATGATAATAATCCAAGCCAGAGTTCTGGGTGGGCCTATGGCCCACCTTTTTTTTTTTTTAAAGACACAATCCAGAAATCAATGTCTCCTTTATAATGTAAAAAACATTTTAAAATATAATAAGATAATAAGAATAATCACACCATCAGAGAATATCAGAATGGTTGTGGTTGGAAGGGCCTCCGAAGATCATCTGGTCCAATGCCGCTGCCAACCAGGGTCACCCTGAGCACATTGCGCAGGACAGCATCCAGGTGGCTTTTGAATACCTCTGAGAAAAAAGACTCCACAACCTCTCTGGGCAACCTGTTCCAGTGCTCTGTCACCCTCACAGTAAAGAAGTGCCCTCTCATATTGAGCTGGAACATCCTGTGCTTCATTTTGTGCCTGTTGCCTCTCGTCCTGTTGCTGGGCACAACTAAGAGTCTGGTTCCTTCCTCTTGACAACCTTCCCTCAGATATTTATATACATTGATGAGGTCTTCCCTCAGTCTTCTCTTTTCCAGACTAAATGGGCCCAGCTCTCTCAGCCTGTCCTCGTACGACAGGTGCTCCAGTCCCCTCATCATCTTAGTAGCCCTTCAATCAACAGTCATCTACAGAAGAAATCTACAGCCACGGTCTTAAGATTTCATCAAAATGCTATAAATGACAATATTAGAATTTTAGCTGCATTTAAAACAAGAAGTATGAAAAAGTCACCAGTCTGGGACTCCCATAGTTGTTAACTGCTTCCCCCAAACCAGTCCAATCTCTATTTTTTTCATCCAGTGCATTGTTTCCTCAAGATTATGAGGTGGTACCTTGACAAAGTACTTAAATAAATAGCCAGAAGTTAGTTTTCAGATCTGGGTAGTGACTGTTCCTTTCTACTACCAGATAAATGCTGACATCAGTCCTATTCCTAAACCTCTCTCACCACAGATGAACTGAATGCTGCCCAGGGTTGCACTGTAATAAACTATTCTCAAAGAGAAATACAAATGTGAAGCATTATTGAAAAAGAGCACTAGGATCTGTAATTATGCAGTACACTAACTTGTTAATTACAGTGCCAAACAGTTCTGTAAAAACTAAATAAACAAAGAAATATTTATTGAAGAGTCACTTTATGGGAGACAGCTTTAAAATTAGGGCTCAGACTTTGGAATTGAGGGTTTTTTTGTTGTTGTTTTTTGTTTGTTTGCTTTTTTGTTTTGTTTTGTTTTTCCTGGAAAGATCATTAAAATAATTGCTACCTTAGGGTGTTCTTTTTCTGCAGCTGAAACAGAGACCTAATTGTGGAATTTTGTTTGTGATAACTAAGTATGACATTCTCTTTGCCATTTCTCAAACAAATTAGGGAAGAAATAATTCATACTGGATCACCCCAGTCATCAGGGAACAATGTGCTTAATTCAGTATATTTACAGGGAAATCAAAGACAAAGAGAAGTGCACAACATTGTTAGATTCCTATCTCCTTCACCAATGTGAATAAAATACTTCACCCACAGTGTAGGAAACTTGGATGGATCCCTGTCCTGTCTCAATATGCTGAAGCACATACCCCTCTTGGAAGAGTGCCCTGATCACCAGGGATTTGAGGTAGCTTGTGCTCATGAACATTTTCTTTCTCTCCCCTGCAGCCTCTTTCTGTTGGAAGTGGCTAAGATGCCCAAACACAAATGTCTCACACCATATCAGATGACACAGTGTCTATAGTACATCTGTGTGGGTCTGGCAGATCACTTCTGAGAGATCCGCACCCTTCTGGAATAGGAGGAAAAGGCAAGGTAAGACCTCCACTACACCCACAGACACTGTGGGCACCTGCATCTAAATGTATAGGGCGAGCAGTTTCTAAAGGAACACTGCAATACATCTGCCCTGCTTCCAAGGGAAGTGTTTAAGGTTACAGCTCCAGACTTGAGGTCAATAGGGGAGAACGGCTCCTCCAAAATAATGTATAGATCACTTTTGGAGAACTCTATTAAGAATGGCTATGTCTTCTCTATTAACACAGAGGGAATTAAGATGGATTTCATGCTGCCTCCTTGGGTGTTTTAATCCCATTCTAGTAGAAAAAAGGAATAGTGTCTACTCAGCTCTGAAAAATTATTTTCAGGAAAAACATGCCTGATGTGACCCAAACTACCAGTAGTTTCAGGGTAACTAAAAGAGTTCTTTTCATCTAGGTCACAATTTTCCAAACAAGAATACAAAAGAAACACTCCTCTACCTCTAGCACTGAACATTCTGGGCCAAAATAAGTTAAAAAAATATTCATAGATTTATAACCTGATCAAAAGAAGTGACATAAAAATAGACATTGTGGACCCAACCTGAGAAATTGGTTTGTAGTTGTCTCATCAGCCAAAATACACTTCTGACCTTTCTGCATGCAAGGTCATCCTGATCATTTTCTGTAATTGTTTTTATGCATTTTTTCACTGGACTGAAAAACTCAGATTCAAAGCAATGAAGACACATAACAAAGTAATAATTTCTCTTTAGATTAAACCATCCAGATAAGGCATTCCCTTTCCTCTGAAGAGGTTACTCTACAGTTTCTGAGTCATCTAGCTGAGGGATGACTTGTTACAGCTTGCAAAGGGGACAGATTAAAATGTGTTTCATGTCAACACCACAATATATCCTTTCTCTGTAGGCTGCACTGTCTTCAAAATCAGTGAATATCAGCCTAGCTAACTTCACGACCCAAGCTGACATTAAAAAGTGGCATACTCTCCATATCAGGGGAGGTTCAGGTTGGATGTTAGGTTCTCCATCGAAAAGACAGCACTGGCTCCCCAGGGCACTAGTCATGGCATCGAGCCTCCCAGAGTTCAAGAAGCATTTGGACAATGCTCATAGGGTCTGATCTTGAGGCAGTCCTGCATGGAGCTAGGAGTTCTACAACCTCTTCTTCATGTTTGGTGTCACAGGTAGGACACGAAAGATCTGCTACTTCCAACGTCAGAAATTATTTTTCAGCTACAAGTTGACTTGCAGCTGGCATGCTTTCCTCCACTGGGCCACAGTTTTTCTATTTGTCTGGCAAACACACTTAACTGCTTAGTTTGAGCTGGATGGATCAGAAAATAAACCCTAAGAGCTTCAACCTGCAACAAATTCCCCTAGGCTATTGCTGCACTGTTTGCAAAGTGCTGATCATAGACTTCTGCCCTTATGCTTTGGGTTTTATGAACTGTTAGCCCTGTGTTTCCTACCCTATCCATTTCCTCTCTGCACCCAGCTGCAGCCTCTGCAAACCCACATCCACAGCTGTTACAGCAAAACTGATATTTTCTACTGCTCTGCAGTTACACCAATGCAGTGAGGGACAGGATTCCCACCCCCAAAATCCTAAATGTAAAAAAGACACTAACCAAAGGTATTAAGCTGTTAAGAGCTGAGGACAGTAAAAGAGTTAATACCTATTTCTTTTTGCACTTGCAAGTTGCAAATCCAGTAACATTTTGCAGTAACTTCTCACTGCCAGCAGTAGACATGAGGAAAAGAAAGAGTAACAGCTGTTTTAAGAGCTGATTGCTAAATTACTTGTCTAGCTGTTGGCTGTGTAGTCAATGGACACAAGAGAAGCAAAATTTTGTTCTAGTCACCTGAGAAGCTCATTGTCATGCTCCCTTCACAAGGCATAACTGCATGTGGGTATGAATTCAACAGTCATGCTCAATGGTGTCCTGTTTCTTAGCTGACCTTCCTTTCAGTATACTTGTATCTTACTTTTGCAGGGTTCTCTTTTTATGTCTCTTTTCTTTTCCCTCCTTCTCACTACTTCCTATTCAATAAGTTTTGTGTGAAGGTTCCAACATGTCCTAACATGTACCAGGCAAACCAAATAGAAAGGAGTCACTGTTCCAGTTTTTAAAACGATAAAATACTGCAGAAAGTCAAAACACAGAACAAGGATGACAACTTAAACCAGCCATGGTCTGTAAATGCACTTGAATTTGTAATGGTAGGTGAAACAAAGCCATCAGACACAACAACTCTGAAGGCAGATTTTCTGAATGAGATGAATTTGTTATATAGACATAATTTATGAGACAGATGTCACACAAAGAAAACAGAAGGCTGGGAGTATTTATTTACTGTTTATATAACAATTTCTGGCTGCAAAAAATGAGGGACCATGCAGAACCATGTCAAAGGCCTTACAGAATTGCAGGTAGATGGCATTGGTAGGTCTTCCCTTGTCAACTGGTGCAGCCACTCCATCATAGAAGACTACCAGACTGGTCAGGCATAATTTGGCTGTCTCAGATCACCTCCTTATCCTACATGTGCCTTGACATTGCTTCCAGGAGGATCTGTTCCAGGGGGGATCAGGTACTACTGATCTCATCTGCCTTTCACCTAGAGATCCACTTGAATGTAGGTCAATGAAGACAACATGTACATATCTTAGCATAAGATAAGACTTTCCCAAGACAGCCCTGATAGTTGTGTCTAAGCACTTAATTCAGTTGGAAGCCCAGAACTTGCTGAGGTGCCCCAGAGTATCCTGCCAGACCTCCAAGTACCCTTTGGAAGGGAGTAGAACTTCCCTATGCCCTGTGTAACATCTTTAGCAGTGCACTGTGCCTTGTACATCTTGTTTCATATGAAATGGTGCCAAGAGTTTATATATAGGCTTCTGCATTTAGACTTAGGTCTGCACAGACATAGATCTACAATGGGTGAACTATGTAGGCATCCACATACCCTTTTTAGTTAAATACAACTAACTTTCATGACTTCTTTCAAAAGAGTCTGTTCATCTGATTCATTTATTAAGAAGTGAATTTGCTTTTCCCCACCTTGATCATAGAAAAGCACTAACGTAAGCACATGTACTTAGATATCATTGATATTAGTGTGAATAACTGGGTACTTTCCAATATCAGAATCTTGCAAAAGTATATCGGTTTCAGCCAGGAAACTTTTTTTTTTTTTTTTTAACAATTATTTTTCTACAGCTCATTACAGCACTCAAGAAATCAGAGTGTTCCAAGCTCTGCTTCCTGCACTGTGTGTACATTTTCTATCAGATCATGCCTCTGCAAAAGGCAAAGGCATTACAGGATGCAGGAACCAGAACTATGTGACTCCCTTTACAGTGCTTTTTATCAGGACCTTTTTCATGCAATTAAATGCTCCCTCTTGCCTCTTTTCCATGATTCCTGCATGTCAGACCATGGAATGGATTAGTTTCAACGAGGTGCATGGAAAGCCCTCTTAATTGAGTTGCACTGTGACAGGGCATGTAATGCATCCTCTGGTTATGTAGGTTTTATATGTCCTTTATAAAGCAGGTTCCCATTTCAGAGTGTCATTTCTATGCTGTTATGAACATGATGAGAAGCTGCTGCACAAATAAGCTTGGCTGTGGCCAAATACAGGACTTTCATTAATTATTACAAGTCAAACTGTCATTAATCAACAATATCATTTCCAAGTGATTCTTCATGCTGGTATACTGTGACTTTAGGTGGAGCATCTTTAATGCATCTTTTCACTGCTCCAAAAGTTCCTCATTTGTTTACTGTGGCCAGTCCAATGGAATAGTCAGTGTAGAATTCACTGACTTGTGAATCAGATTTTCCTGTTTTCTTCTACATTTTAACACACTTTTCAGTCTCAACAAGTTCAAGATATTTTTTACCAACTGGACACTGTTACAGGAAGACCAGACCTCTTGTTGTGTTGTCTACAATATGGTTTTGGTATACTTTTACTTCAAGCATAAGAAAAGGTTAAAATGCTTATATGTGGTACGAATGGCTGAAACATTTTTCAAGAATTCATGGCAAAGGGCCACACGTTGCCGTCACTATTATTATATTTAAGAAACACCTTTTCCCAGCAAACTCACATAGCAAACAAAAAATGCATTCATGAAAACCTTCAGTTGTTTGTATAGCCTGTTTTAGGCAAAGGTAGCTATAGCTGAAGTCATTAACTATGTAAGCTGGAGCTGAGCCCTCATGGGAAGCAGTCACACTGCAGGTCTGCAGGCCTGTTTCTGAGGGTGGACCTGAAAAATCACTGATAGTCAATGGTGCCTGAAATATCTCCTTTGTAAAGGGAAAGCAAATTTCAGTCTGCAGTTGTGCCAGAGTGGGCAGCATTCGAGTTGGTGCATCTACTTGGACTGAAAGACGGAGGAGAAAAGCCATGTTGAGTGGCTTTCTTCCCCAAAAGCTGAGGGCAGACATTACAGCATCTGTTACTGTGGGCAGGGTGGATTTACTCTACCTGTTCTCCACACTGGCTGAACACACAGCTCCTCCAGATCAAAGACAATGTAACAGTATTAGAATAGTGCTGGAATCACAATTTTCAACATGCAAGTTGTCAGTGCCCAGTATCTCAAAACTCTGGTAGTCCGACAGCTTTCAAAGATTCTTGTAGCTTCTGCATTTCTGTACCTCTCCTTTTCCTTGGCTAGCTTTTTTTTGGGGGGGGGGGGGGGGCATTATTTATGCCCATCTGAACATCTGTTATAATTATTACCCCATTGTTTATCTTCTTGTTAATAGTTCTACTCTACGTCTGGAGTGGAAGGTGATTTGGGTTGTATTAATTGATAATGTTCCTTTTTGCAAAGCAAAATTAGCTAAAATGATCAGTACTTCAAGGTGTTTTGTACAGCTAAGAAAAACATCTATACAAAATGTGAACACAGAACAGAATGAATTTTAATCAAAGGCACTAAGTTGTCATTAATTTCAGTGGGATTGAGGAATTGAAGAAACTGGAATTTTGCCTGCATTGCCTAGGCTCACATCAGTCTCTCATAGTTCAAATTTACATACGGGCTGGAAGAACTTCCACAAAAAAAATCTCTCAAGCTGAATTTGTTTATGTTTTGAACTAACTAACTTTCCATAGATGTATCTAAGAAAATAATAATAATAATAATAATAATAATAATAATAATAATAAATTAAAAAATACAGTTGCAGAATCTTTTGGAATTAACCCTTTTTTTTTTTTTTTAATCTTTTTTTTATTATTAAATTGCTCCACCCTTTCAGGTAGTCCACTTAAGAGAGAGGGAATTGATATGTTAAATTGCTCTTTGTACCATGGTTCCGGATGTCAGTTTTATTAATCTTTGTTTTCTTCCCAGTTATTTAACCCATAGACCATGATTTGTAGGGTATCTGACAGATATTCTTTACAAAATAAATGGATTTGACTATTTAAACAGGTGTGTCATGTTTTAACGAAATAGTTGCAGTGGTATTATTTCATTTTAACAATACAAATAAAGCTCAGGTGACTGTAGCAAACTAATGAAAATTACTGAGTGCAATGGATGGGGTGATTCAGAAGGGAATGTGTGCTTCCAGTTAAAGTCTTCTAGTCAAGCTTGGATAAACACTTTCTACATGGTATTGGGGAAAAAAATGGAACAATCTTCCAAGACATCGAGTATCTGGTGTTGCTAAATTCTGCGTTCTCTCAGTCAATAGAGAGATGCAGTCTTAATAGCGATGGTAGGCAATTTATTGGGCTTTCTTGTGATAATAACTGTAGTCTATGAAGTTAGAACAAAAAACAAACAAACAAAAAAAAAAGTTACCACAGAGAAAAAAGCCCCCTTGCCCTTATCTCAGAACATTGAAGGATATGGGAGACCTTATCACAAGTGACTTCCCATAGTACTGCCCGCTATACAAATAAAGAACAAAAGCAGCTCTGTTACAAAGGAACGATAATCCAATATTAAAATGTTACCAATAGCAACAGCTGCAGAAATTCTGCAGAAAACAGGAAATTTTGAAACAAAATTGAATTTGTAGTTTATAGATAGTAAACTCAACTGAGCATCAGCCAAGATGGTGCTCAGTGTAGAGGCATCACAGCAAAGGCAAGGATGAGGAAGGGAACTGCATGTAAAGAATGAGGAGATGTTTTTAGACCTCTGAAAGCCAACAGGTAACACGGAAGGAAGACAAATTGTATTTAAACAGAACAGAGCCGAGCATTGAAAATCTGTAAAAGTTGAATTTGTGATACTACTTTAGGGACAGTGGAAGTAAAGGTGCCATGAGGTGAGTTAAATGATGCTGTCCTGGAGAGAAAAAAATAAATAAAAATAAAAATAAATCAAACACAACTCAAATATCTCTTCAGACTGAAGGGGAAGAGATACACATCTGTAGTCAGTCTACAAGTAGGTTACTCTTGTGCAACACATGGGATGACAGTCTTTTATTGTGCATATAAATAATGCTCAGTGCCACAGCCTTTTGGCCTCAGTGACCTAATGCAATACACATTTTACTTAGTAAATGAAAGTTCAGGAACAACTTGGAGAAAAATGTCACTGTGTTCCCCAGTTTGTAGGTCATTCTGTGCATGGCCACAAGGTGACTGGCTGACTTATGTTTCTGCCTCAAAAAATTTATACCACTCTTTTGCTACAGACAGAAAAGACAATTGCCAAGCAGCTATCCCAAAATTTGAGCTTTCATTTTGTGAACACAACTTCAGCACTACAGCCTGCTGATCAGCCTACAAGCTTTTTTGGCAAAGTCATTTTGTGTTGCAAAAGAACAGTCTTTTTATCTTCCCTTTCCTTGCCCTGTAAACAAGAGGGAAAAAAAAAAAAAAAAAAAAAAAAAAAAAAGAAGTTCAGAGCAATGCAGTTAGATTGTTTCATTTTCAGTCACCTGTTTCTTAAGATAAGTTCTTTCTTTTGAAATGTGTAACCCCAAAGCTGATGTCATTTATCTGCAATAAATATTGACAAAGAAAGAGAAGAGAATGTGTATATATATATACAACCCCAGAGTGAGGAGAGCCTCTGACTTCTACCACTCTTCCCAAGAGAGAAGTCTAGCTAGACAAAGGTAATGTATGGAGAATTTGATTTATTAGAAATTTTATCCATAGAGTCACTTGGTCAGCATTAATTGGGCATTGTGTTGTGCAGGCTAACATAGTTAATATCTAAGTCTTACCAAACCTGGTAATTAAAAGAAAATGTATGCTTGTATTTACCACAGAGGCAGAATTTAAAAACAATTTACATTTTCTGCTTAGAAAACCATCTACCCGTCTGGGTGAGGAACACTTTACATGAAGTCTAATTTGTGATTCTTTATATCAAAAAGCAGCACTTGGTCTTGCTTGCTTCATTCTTCAAATGTGAACATATATTAATCCATTTTGTATTTGATTATAGTCAATCACAAGAAATGTTTTTCTAATAAAACTTGAATTATTGTTACGTTAAATTTATTTATCTGGAATGTGGGTATATATCAGTACAGCTAGACTCAAAATTTTACTATCTATAGCTGTCAAGTACTTGTCCAAGCTTTCAGGTATATACCATTTTAAAATATCTTTTATATCTTCTCATATACAATAAGACGATTGTTTCTTCTTAATGCAGAATGAAAATTTTGTTAAAAAATGAAATTTATAAATGCAAACTCAAAGACAGTTTAAAAAAAATATATCAAAGTAACTGAAGTGACAAATATCCTTACTGTTGTAAACTTTCAGACCTGCTATACCCTGAAAGTTTCATCAGCTGGCAGGAAAAAGTCTCTGCTGAGGAGTGAAGTACCAGGATTAAACAGACACGCACATACACACGCACAAAAAAAAAAAAAACAGTCTACACTATTTTTCAAATAGAGTTTGTTTCTAGCTTTTTAACTAGTAGATTTTTAATATTGTTTTAACATCTGATGAAAGTTGCATGAAATGTCCGAGTTTTCAAGCAGAGCTACATAAAACCATGTTGCTGGTATTTGTCTCTTCAAAAGCATAGAAGTGATTTAGTTGATCGAGTAGTATACTATTGACATGGAAGTATCTGGGAACAGTCATCTTCTGATTTTGAAACTAATGCCAAATAAATTTAGTCTAAGAGATGGATTTGATTGTGTGGTCTGACAATTGAAGATGTGTGGTAGTATTTTAATCAAGTTTACTGCTGAAGCTAGAAATGTTTCATGTTTCCAGTTGCAGCATTTTTCTTTGTAGTCACAGAAAGATCTTGTTTCTGTATGTTGAAGTTCTGCATAGCCAAGCATCCAAAAAAAAAATTCTTCTGATACACTGATTCATGCCTTATGTTTGTTCATGAACACTTTCTTGTGAATATTAGCACAAGATATAATATAATATTAGCAAGATCTTTTGGCTAGGCATAGCCACATGGTACATTTATGTTCTCTGGTTGAATGAGCTCCAATCATAATGGAAAGTGTTTCCTACATTGTAAACTACTGTGGAATACTCATAGAATGCGAACATAAAAGGGATCTCAAGCATAAGGAAAACTTCATGTAGGCCATTACCATGTCTTCTGCCCAGTACTGAATTTAGCTTAGAGATTTAGCTCCAAACGAGAATTAGAAATGGACCTACTTGTGCCCTGGCAGAGACCACAGTGCTCCTCAGTGAAGATGAAAGTAATGGAGTTGATGCTCTGTTTATAAATGGAAGAAAAGAAAACACATTTTCTGGACCCCTATCATTATTTATTTAATTTATTATTATTATTATTATTACTATAATAAGCATCAATTTCTGACACCACACATATAGAGCTGACTCACACACAGAGGAGCAAGAAAATCCTCTGACTTCAGTAACAAACCCAACATAAATGAAAGGGAAATCATATCATAAATCTAGAGATAATTTCAGATATTAAACAGTTAACAGGATATTAATATTAATAAACAGCTAACAGGATATTACAGGCATTACTGCCATCTCTTCAAAATCATCATTCTAGGAATAAAAAATATTTGTACCACTGATTAAAATAAGAATGAAATGGAAGTTGTTTTTACAGGACTCTGGAAACTTGCTGTTAATTCTTTGTGATGTTAATCAATCTTTTGGTTCTTGCCAGAAGGAAAAGCTTTTTACAGCCTTTCTTAACTCATTCTTCTCACCTAAAATCAACATGTTTGTTTAATCACTTAGCAGAGATGAATCGGTGAATCTACAATATTTTCATAGTAGATTTACAGTTTTAAAAGTTGTTTTACCAATAGTTTCCCTGTCAAGCAGGATTTGCTAGATCTCTACCACTGACCTGTACTGCTCACACTGGATTTTCCTCAGAAGCCAGATCTAAGGTTTATTATGTTCAACTAATTTTATTATACATATTTTCCCTTCTTCTTTCATTCTGTTTTATGATAAACTGTTGAGTTCAAAGTCTGTCTCACCAAGGATTTTGCCAAATCTTCATTCTTTAACAACTGAAAAGATGCAATTTCATGTATGTCTTCAGTAGAAAAAAGATATGTAATATTTGATTTGCTTCTTCTGACATGTAGAAAAAGATATTCCATGAATATGAGTGAGTTTTAGACGGTGTGCATGCTGTGGTATTTGCTTCTGTAAAGTATCTTCTCAGCCAGAGACCAATAGCAACAGTATTGGCTGAAGGTTTTGTTTATGTGCCAGATGCTGCTTGAGGGTGATCAGCACCATCTGATTGAGAGATTATGATGCTGATTTAATTGGGAAACAGGAAGAAGGAAAGAAATGGAGACAACTGTTGATGTGTGGAAACAGTACCCCACTCCAGAATAAAAGCTCCCAATACAGATGATGCTTGCTTGAGCAGCACATTGGTGTGGCCCCAGTGAATATATTTATGGATTTTATTCATTTATTTATTTATTTTATCCAAGGAGGCAAAGATTAAAAAAATGCTACAAATTCAGGACATTTTGAATAAAGAAATCAAGAGGAGGTTGATCTATCTGTTATAAGAAACATGCAACTTTATACTACATGTGGTCTCTGCCTCAGTACAAGGTGGAGCCTTCTCTCCGTATAAGATAGTGGTGACCATTCACAATCATATAGTCATTTGTGCATTCTCAGCACATGCAATGGTATTATGTAATGACAAAAAAAAATCTCCTCTGTGGTGGATTTGATTTTGAAACTGTTTTGCATCTTGCTTACATATCACAGTACACCACAAGTTTTATGCAACAGAGATTAATAGTTTTTTGTTTGTTTCTTCTTTGCTTGTTTTTTCCTTTGCAGAAATGGGCCCAATAACTGCAGTCCTTTGCCTGGTTGCTTTGATACACCAAGCTGATGGACAGGTAGGACCATTCATGTATGCGAAAAAGTTATATTTGAGGACGTTGTATAGATATCTGCATTAGCGGGTTGAGTGATCTCGAGCTCTGCAATTCAGAGTTGAAATTATTATTTGCACATCCTTTCCACAACAAAGATGAACTCCTGTTTTTCTAAGATTTATGTATTAAAATTCTGCCTATCAAAAATATTCTCCTCTTTACAAAAATAATTTTTAAAATACATTTTCCTAAAATAATATGAACTGATGCTGCTCTAAAATAATTTACCTAAGTATCAGAAATCTAGTCTTCACTTCTCTTCAGAGAGGATTAATCTTGTAAAATGTAGATATCTACTATGTACACATTTGGATGTGAGCTATTTATCAAGATATGCTTAATAAAGAATGAAAAGAAATAGGTTCTTTAGGAATGCTAATCATCTCTTTCTTTAGGAAATAATTCTTTACTCTGAGGACTGTCAAAGACTGGAACAGGTTTCCTAGAGAGGCAGTCGATGTCCCATGACTGTCAGTGCTCAAGAGGAGTTTGGACAATGCCTTCATTAACATACTTTAACTTTTGGTTGGCCATGAAGTATCCAGATAGTTGGATTAGATTATCTTTGTAGGTCCCTTCCATCTGAAATATCCTATCCATCCTATCCTATCCTATCCTATCTTTAACAAAGCTCAGGTGATCTATGCCCTAAATTGCTTGTTTAACTGACTATACCAAGGGCTTAAAATAACTGGCTGAGAAGTAGTTTCTACTACTGTAAATGCCATAAACTGAACAAGATGTACAAAAACTCTTGAGGGCGGTTTAGTTGCCCAAACAGAAATGTCTTAGTGCAGTTTGAGATTGCCTGGGGTGCCTGAGACATTCATGAGAGGCTCTACAGGCTGTACAAACAGTTAGGGCTCTCTGGGCATTTAAAATGGCATTAGGTGCCATTTTAGGTCACTGACTACAGCTTTTAAAACCTAGAATTGAGCTCTGAATTCAAAGCAGTGGGAAGTGGGATTCATTCATATTATTGGGACATCTTAAAATTTAGTCTCTCTCATGTTGTGGTTTTCTCATTGACCATAAAGGCAAACTGAGATGACTTTTAGAAATTTACATCTATGGTATAGATGCCTAAAATTAAGTAAGATGAATTGGTTCCTAGCATGGAAATCATCACACTAATGGTGAAATTCATCTCACCAACCTAAGCATCAAAATATTAATCATCTAGATCTCTCCCAGGCTCTCACTATAAACAAAGGAAGGACAAAGAGGTACTTCTAGAGAATAGCTTTTCCAGTCCTAAAAAGGAGTTTGGGTTTTGTTTAATGAGCTATGTCTGCCCTCTCCAGTAATGAATAAGAGTAAGGTGTCTAGCTTAGACTGAGAGGATTCATTTTCAGATATTAAGTGGGAAGAATCCCTTCCCAAGGAACATTCCAGTCTGAAAACTCTAATGTGGGCATTGCAACTGTTGTTCTTTGCCAGGATTCAAAACCTGTTATCACTGGATAAGAGGCAATTTAAATTGTTCATTGCCTTCTTGATCTTATGTATTTCAGAAGATGGTCTGCAAAGGGCTTTAAATTCTGATCCAGCTTCGCATATTTCCAAAGCTTGCAAGTGATGAGATCTAGGAAGTTTTTAGTGCTCACAGAAGGTCAAAGCCAGTACTGACGTTTGGTTCCAGAGCTAAGCTTTCTCCATGTTTGATGTGGAGACAGCTGAAGGTAGAAATACTTCACATCTCTATATTAAAAAGATGGTTCAAATGAAAGGAGGGAGAAAAAAAGACAAAAAATAAAAATAAAAAAAATCACCAGTTACAAGAACAGAAGAACCAATAAAGGAAAGTTGAGAATTTCCATGCAGCTTTACTTTGACAAGAAGTTCACAGTCTTTCTTGCTTATTAAACCTCAGATAACTGGAACAATCATTTACTGTTTTCCAGGTGTATCAGAGTAAACAAGTGGACACACCCCTCTTTCCACCTTTTCTCATTAAAAACCCAATACAGAAGCCAGTAAAGAAACCAATACAGAAACCGGTACTCAAACCAATACAGAAACCGGTACTCAAACCAATACAGAAACCGGTACAGATACCACTACAGAAACCCCAGCTACCTCAGCGACCACCCCAACAGAAATACAATGGTTTTCAGATGCAAAGCAAACAACAGATGCTTCAGCAACAAAATATTATTCAGCTGAAAAACAAGCAAGTCATCCTTAAAGAACACAATGAAATAAGAAGATCTGTAGTTCCAACAGCCAGGAACATGCTGAAGATGGTAAGCTATGCATATCCACTAGCCTGTTTTCCAGATTATTAGTAGAAGATTGTAGCCTTCTAAAAACCCCACACTCAGTGAGTAGATAGGGCAGGAAAGGTAAGAAATCAGAATTTTATCCCTTTGTTTCTGCTGGCATCATGCTTTAAGTCTGCACACTTCAGTGCTGTAAGCACTTGTAAAATCATTGCAAAGATCTCAGAACATGCCTCAAGCACTGCTCTAAACCTCTCTCATAACCAACATGTCTTAGTTTCTGCAGTTAGCAAAACTCAGTTAAGCAACATGGCACGTCTCCTTTATCTAGGGACATCTGTCTCGAGGAAATATGAACACAGGTTTACTGCAACCATATCCATTTATTGTTGTTAAACCTGTATTAATATAGCCTGCAAAGTGAATCACAAACTCTTGCTTTATGTTTTCTCATTGCAATAGGCAGAAACTGCAATCTTTTTCAGGGAAAACTTTTACCTTAGAAGAAAAGAAACACATGCCCCGAATGAAGGAAAGTGGGCAAAGCAAGGGTGGAGCTGGGGTACCAGCAGCATTTTTCTGAATTAAACATAAATGGGAAGGTAAAAAAAGGCCTAGACCTGCATAGCTATCTGGCCTCAGATGAACTTGCTTTGCTCATCACTGTTACCATACCCATCACTCTTGATATTTTTTGTTATAGCTATCCAACGGGCAGATGAGCTGCTCAGTGCTTTATGGTTAAGTCTGCACGGTAAGTCTTGCAAACATTCCCCTGGTTCAAAGACCAGCTGGTGTCTATCACTACATCTCAGCTCCACCTAGGCTGAAGCTCAAATTTGTACCATTTAGAGCACTGTACCATACAAAGTTAATTCAGACACAAAGGTAAAAGAAGGCAATAGTATGTTTTAACATTTCTATTAATTGGTATTTTCTGGAGATCAGGACAGTGTGATACTCTGCAGAATTGCTTGATCTGCAGCCCTTAAGGGCTGAAGAAACATGGTGCCCATGCCCCATGCCCGGCAGTGTAAAGTGGCACAGCTCCTTTGCTTTCTTTTGAGGAACCCAAAGCATTCAGCACTCAATGCGCAAATAATTCCCCATGTTTTTCTTCTCCTTCATGGACTGCACAAATTTGCCTGTGACTTGTTTCTTTTTTTGTGTCTTTCAGGTTTGGAATGAGAGAGCTGCTAAAAATGCTCAGAAATGGGCAAAGAAGTGTGAAATGGAAATCAGTCCAACAGATCAGAGAGTTATTGACGGTACATAAACAACATGGATCCTAAGCTTATGGGTTAATGTTGATTTGCAAATGACCCTTGTTCATGTGAACTAGAAATACGAATACATTTTAAGCTGTCGTAGAATATCTTTGGAGAATTATTAAACACAAAAACATCATCTTTGTCAGAGAAATTCCCTGAAAGACAAACTTTTGGAGCTTGAGAGAGGGAAGCTGTGTACTTGCCCTGTTCTTGTACCTTTCTTTAAGTACCCTCTTTTAGCTCCTAGCTCCTGCTGGAGACAAGATAGCACAATAGAAGACTGTGGGTATGACTAAGTATAGACATTTTTGTGTAGCATATTGTAGTTAAAAGCTCACCAAAATCAAAATAGTATTCCCTGCTGCTTTCATAAGATCGAGTGTACTGTCCTCTTTAAAATCACAGGGGAAATAGGTTGGCATTGCAGACCTTTTGTTTAGGATGTAACTACACTCCCCCCGTCATACCTTCCACCCTACAACTTGCTTCCTTCCTATGTAATAAAATACACCTACTTCTACTTCAGGCATCACCTGCGGTGAGAATATATTGCTCTCCTCTCAACCAAAAACATGGGCTGAAACAATCCAAGTCTGGAACAGTCAGAGCTCCAATTTCAAGTATGGTTTTGGAGCAACTACAAAGAATGCCAATGTCAAGAGCTACGCTCAGGTATGGATAATTGAAGCAAACAGCAATGATACACTAGAATTATATGAGTACAATCAAGGTTGCTGAGAGGTATTTATTATCAGGAAAAAAAATCTCATTGATAGAATTCAATAAAATATGTCTCTGAAATAATATGTTTATTTTTGATTCTACAGCTAGTGTGGTATAACAGCTACCAGGTTGGATGTGCAGTTGCCTTCTGTCCTAGGAACCAGTACAACTACTTTTATGTTTGCCATTACTGTCCTCCGTAAGTATTGCCTTTTTATTTTCTTAAGATGTGATAATTCTGGATATGTTTTCAAAAACTCCAGTAGTCCATTGGTGATTTGTAGGATCAAATGTCTATAGTTTCTTTTAGCTACTTGTAATTTTGAAAACACGCATGTGAATTGTGTTTTTAACATCAGGTTAAATATTAATATTTATTTCATTTCACACTGAAACAGAAATTTGGGAAATTTTAGCATTTGAATAAAGAAAGGTCTGTCTGTGTAAGAATAAGGCATCATGCACAAGTCATGCTATAACTTTGACCACAAAGAAGACAGACAAAAAGTGAAAGCCAACAGCAAATGAATATTCACAGAGGTAAAGAGCATATCTCTGACTCCTTCATGTCAGAAGGTGGCTGCTGAGGTAATTTTCTTATGAGCCACGATACTCTTGAAAGCCATTAGAAAAGCACAGCCAGGAAGCACATAAGACTTTTTAAACTGATAATGTTATATAAAGGCAAATAGTCAATTAGTTTTCTTTCTCCAAATGCCTATTTGATTTAAAATCAAAGTTCTTGTATTCTATGCGTAGCTCAAACTGACACATGACCATCTATGAAAATCATTTTACCCAAAACCTGTGGATGTCTTTCATTGGGATAAAGAAAGTCAGCTGTCAGTGGCTCAGAGCTACACTTTGATCTCATTTTGTGTTGTGTTTCTTTCAAATTTCAGAGGAAATAACATAATGCAAGTGGCTGCACCTTATAAAAGTGGACCAAGATGTGCAGATTGTCCCGGCCACTGCGACAAAGGGCTTTGCAGTAAGTATTTGCCTCCTTACAACAAACATTGCACTACCTCAAATAACAACATTCCCTTTTCCTTCTCCATACTTACCTTTTGCCAATCTGCAGGTAGGATGTCATAGAATTGCTCCTTGGTTTTCCTTCTAGACATGATAGTGATTAAATAGCCCACCATAACTGGCACGATTTTGAGCGGGGGGGGGGAGGGGGGGCACCAGATGAGATCCATAAATCCCTTCCAGCCTCATCCATCCTATGCCAGTGGGTGCGTTATGTTGCTGCCAAGCAGTGAGTGATCACATCGCCAGTCTTCTGCTGCCCTCTTCTGGAAAGCTCAAGACAACGTCTTGATGTGCATGTGCATCTTAAGTGCATGGACAGATTGTCAAGGTTCATATATGTCCATGTATACATAAAGATCTCCACATGAGCCCGGGTATTGTAGACTTCCACGCGGAGCAACTCCAAGTATACAAATAGACAGGAACTGTAAGATACCACCTTTCTGTCTGTTTTCCCTTTTACATAATATTCAAGCAGTTTGAACAGCAGAGCAAAGGTATAAAGGCTAAGTAGGCAAGAAAATTAATGAGAAGATGCATGCTGGAAAATGCAGAAGTATCAGACCAGCACTGTTTTTTTCAATCAATATTTCATGTTCTTTTTCTATCTGTTTTATTTTAGCCAATCCTTGCAGGCATCGAGATGCATTTCCAAACTGCAGAAATATGAAAAGCTTGTTTGGCTGCCGCCATTCGGTGGTGAGAGAGAAGTGTGCTGCTACCTGTAAATGCAACACTCAAATCATCTAATATCCTGGTGGATGTCACTGTAGCTGCTTTGGGACTTACTTATTAGGAAAAAGTAGAACTGACCACGAAGTGCATTCATGCTCAGTGTATCAGCTCAGATTGACCTGTATGTAAACTTTTTTTTTTTTTTTTTATGAAATCGCACAATTATGTCAGTCCCAAATTAGTCTAGAAGCTCAGATAACCTCTGATGTTATTTTAGGCTTTATAGAAATCATGATTAAGCTACTCATGTGTTACTTTTTGGTTTTCCTTGTGGTGGATCTTCCACTGATTCATTTCCTTTTAACGGGAAATACACTTTTAAAACATGGAAATATGTTAAATTCCACTTAACTTTCTTCTGTTACCTTTTCTTCAATTACAAATGGAATACATTCCTGCTAAATAAATATATGTTCACAAACAGAGCTTTTCATTGAAGTTGTTTATAATTTTTCCATTTGGAAAATACCTTATGAGTATTTCAAGGATCTGCAAAAATTTATGCAAATGAGGAAAAGAAAAGAAGAGCCAAAAGCATTATTTTGCACAGCCAAAATAAGAGGAATGTCTTGAATCTGCCAACTTTTACCCTGTGGCCTTAACACAAATCTGATACATCTGTATATCCAAGTGATAAAGTATATATTTTTTTTTCTAATATAGCACCAACAGTCAAGAAATGAGAAGCTTTTTAAAACTGTTTATACAAAGAAAGAGGTGGCCTTTCCATACTCTCTATGAGTAAGTCCCTTTCTTGCTTGGGATTCATATTGATATATATATATATATATATATATATATATGTATAAATACAGCCTCAAAAAAAAGAAAAGGGAAAAATAAAGTCCATGTCTCCTAAAATACTTATTAATAGGGGGATATTTTCTCCCAAACTTCCAGAAAATGCTTAGACCAGATTACACCAGCAACATGAATGTGAAACAGACTGTGATTTTATCTTCATATGCAATACATAAACCCACACACATTTTTTTTCTGACTTTAATAAAAAGGTAGATATATAGGAAACAGAAGCTCTTTATGCTTCCAGTTTATAAACTTTGACAGACATCAAAAAATGTGCAAACAGCCAAAAAAAGCATCTTCTCAATGAACATAGGAGATCCTTTCCACTAATCTTCCTCCTGATGGTCCTCCCAAGCCTCTGCAGAGCAAACACCGCATCCCAGTGCCACGCAGGGTGCGCTGCAGTGCCCCATCACACCTCCTGCTGCTCCTTAAGATGACGCTGGTCTCCCACAGGTCCTGAGTCACATATGCCGGCCCTGAGCAGGACTGATCCCTCTTACTACCTTCCCTTGCTGTTTTAGACCAGCAAAACTTTATTCCATAGGACTGCAATTCTAGTTCAAAGCACAAGAGGGGGAACCATACCCAGATATTCAACTGCATCAGTTTTCCATTCTGTTACCTGTATGAAGGGCTTCTCCTTTTACTAGAAATTGAAGTTACAACTCTTCCCTGAGTGTTTTTAACACTTTCCTGCACATTACTTATTACCTAACGCTGAACAAATAAATAATCACTACATATAGAAATACTTTGGAAGCAATTTCTTCCTCTTCATTGCTTTATCCTATTTATGTTGGTCAAATTACTATCATATTAAAGCCATTTATACAATCAAATTAAGGCAATATTTTAATTTCTAGGATACCTCTGACTAATTCTGGCAGCCTTGAGCTTCTCCCTGTCTGAAGTTCTACTCCAACCATATGCCACTATTCAGGGTTCCTGCAACCACAAAGATGTTTGTACAAAGTGTATTTGAAAGTGAAGCTTGGTGAAAATTTACTGAGACCTATGGTTTTCTCAGAAAATATTAATCTACAAAAACCCATCTCTCTTAGAGGCAGGCACATAGTTTTGGCATAAGTCTTAGGAGTTTTCTGGACTATTTTCCAACATGTAATTCCTCCTTACAAACAAGATGATGGGAGTTGAAAATCCTTCCATCTGCACACTTTCTTTTTCCTCCCTCTCTATCCCAATGAACATTTAAGGATGAATGATTAATTGTCAGAGAATTATGAGACAGCTTCCTCCCCAAAGAGACAACTGTTGTGCCCTGGATATTCAGCTCTGGCATCTGAGCAAGGCAGCAGTAGGAGCTGGAAGAGGTCACCTGCATCAGGAAGTGTCACCCTGAAGCATCATGCATCCTGCTGGGCTACTGAAGGGTACCCAGACATTGTCCTTCTTACTTTCATAGGTAATTTTAAAAGATTCTGGTTCCCTATTGATGTGGAATAGGAGGAATAACAGGTGAGATGAAATGCTACCAGGATGGTCCTTTTTCTCGAGACTGCAAGGAGAACTTGGCTCCCTGGCTTAGACTTAGCTGTTCATGTCCCTGGAAAAGCTGAGATGTTTCTGAATATGAGTTTCCCATAGACAGGTGAAGTAAGAGATATTTGACATTCACTTATAGATTCAGCACGTCAAATAATGCATTTCTCCATTTTCTGACTCTGTTTTCATGAACTTATTTTTATAGTGATGCTCTGAGTGTTGTTTCCTTTCTGGTACTAGCATAGATTTTTTGATATTTGCTGAAGTTATATTGTGAGAATTCTAATGATTTTTAGACATAATTCAGTTTTTGTAATTCAAAAAATAATAACACCAAAAGTTTTTTACAATTTCTGTTCCAGCTCCAGACATACTGTTAAGAAGCACATATGCTGAGAGGTGATAAGAACAACTACTATGGTACAAGCCTTATCTGTGGAGAATGATGTAAGAGCGCCTAAGCAGCTAACTTACATGACATGGACTTTAAGCACAGTTTTAAACAAATGTTACAAAGTGACATTTAACAGTCTTATGGCTTTTGAAGAAAGAACACTTATGATATTTACAATATGTCAACTGCAGTCATCATGCTATCTATTTTAGTTGTCTGAGAATCAGCCTTGGGACTAAGCAAAATGTAAGGTCTTTCACTTCCAGTGTCTTAAAGTTTTGCTGAGAGCCTAAATCTTCCCTGTTTTTCTCCATCAGTCTGATAGAGACAATAGCTCTTTCCATAAATTTTGCCTTAATATACCATACATATAATAACACCAGGTTTAAGAAACTATACCTAAATCTTTCTACCAAATAGAAAACAAGGGTTGGAAACTCCACAAGGTGATTCATGCCAAGATGCCAGAAATTGTCTAAAATCACTGAGAAAAGATAGATCCCACCAAAGACTATATCTTTTCACTCACCAGAGAGCATAGATGACAAATTTGCACTGGATGCTTACCTTTTAGATAGACACTCATAGGTGAAACATGCACCATGCCAATTGTGCAACCATCTACGTGCCCCACACCGTTATTATTCCTTCAGTCCCATCAAAAAGATTGGGTTCTGGTGTTGCAAGTTGGTCATTTGATGGGAATAAATATTTAGATATTTAGATAATCTGTAAATGAATACAAGGAATCTCAGGGACTGCAGGTAGAGATAGAGTTCAGAATTGAAAGATGAGAACTTGCTCAAAAAAACTGTGCAGAAACAAGATATTTACCTGACCACCATGGTGGACCACCACAGCTCAGCTGTAACATCTCATATTCACACCTGGTCATATATGGATGTGTTTCCCTCAGGCATACCTTTTTCCATAATGTCTGTATACTCCAGGCAGATTCACTTACTATTTCCTCTGAAATCCTTATCTTAAGGTCCAAGGAAGCCCAGATCCCAACCTTGGCCTAAGCCCTCACCTCAAGTTTGGCCTGCAGCAGGCTATGCAAACACACTCACTCCTGTCTGCAAATGCATCCTTGACAAGCCACTGGAAATTGGTCTTGTCAGAAGACCCAATTGGTGCCCACGACACAAAACTGTAGCAAGATCCTTGAGTGAGACCATGCGGCAAAAAGCCAGCAGAGCCAGGACAGGACAAGGCTGTTCCCCACCCCTGCTCCTGGCTGTTGTACACCAGGCTGCCATAAAATGGATTCCTCTAAGTGCAAAGGCCACGGTTAAATTGTTAAAAACAGGAGTCGGCACCTTCTCTTTAAAAATATATTTGACAGCTCCCGTCTCCTCTCCAGGCTGCAGGAAAGACTTTTAACCTGCCTGCTTCAGTCTCTCCAACTGCAGCACAGAGATAAACTGACATAGCCAGGGGTGAAAAAGATTAATTAGGGAACACTGAGAAAGCACCTGCGAAGCACTAAGGCCCAGTAATTATAATATGGCATTCCGTAGCCACACCTCCAGTGTAATTCTATCTCAGTTTAACCACAAGTGGAGGGGACACAGGAGCAAGGAGATAGAAGTGAGGAAATGCCACTCCCTCCCACGGGGCAACATCTGCAAGTTCATGGGCTGGCCACAGGGCTCGATCGTCTGGTTTGGGGTCAGTGCAGTGCAGCCATATGGCTGTTCCCTAGGGCTAACAAAGCTCTTCTGATTCTGGCATCAATAAGTCTTGTGGAAAAATAATTTTTAGAAGTTGAGCTAAATTGGCATGGAAATATCAGTGAAATTGCACACATTAACTATTCGTTGCATTTACTGGTGAGCAACCCAATGAACAATGTGTAAGTGAGAATAGCTCTCTAAAATGCTTATCACAATTTATTTCTTTTTCTATAGTAACTGAAGTGATCATTTCAAATCAAATGGCATTATTGTCTTTCAGTTTGGCATTATCAACACTCCCTCTCTGCCTTCTCTTCTCCTACTTCTGCAAAAAGTGGTGGAAGTAAAAGATGAAAACCCAAGCTGACTAAGTGAAATAAAAATAAGGGTTTTATTTATTTCATTGACAAACTTTGAATGAAACATAATTTTATTTTATTTATTCAATGTAAAACAGATTTTTTATTTTTTATTGTTTTATTTTAAGACTTGCTTAACTATTCACTTCTCCAAAGGACCCTTGTTTTTAAAATAGCAATGGAATCTACAAAGGAAGTCACTGACATTTTTCACATCAGCCATTCTAATTAGGGACATGAACTTTCTATTAAGATAGATGATAGGATGAGCAATTTTTTCTTGATCACAAAATTCAGAACCAGTTTAGTATCCATTTTACCCACAGATCTCACCAGTGCCATGAGATATAAAAAATAATAATAATAATAATTTTCAGTCTACTGGAACTTGTACTTGTGTATTAAGACAGGTTCAGAAAAAATAATAAATGAGATATGGAATCTATATACACAACTAATATGCAGTGTTAACCGATTATGTACTACATGATTTTAATTTTTTTAATAATTTTCAGATCTCAGAAGATCTGCCCATGCATGTATTTTATACCATTTTAAACTTTCATTACATCTGAGATCGTTTTTGTTGAAATAATATCAAAGGGATAATGTTAGGTTCATTTCTAGAATGAAATCATTTCATCATTGTATGGTCGACAAAAGACAAAGATGAAAATACTCAGGTCTCCCGACTCCCCACACTTTTGTTTTGTCTGCTTTTCTTCTGAGACACAGCTTGTATACCGAAGGAGAAACACAAAGCATTGTGAAGCCAATGAAATTCATTTTATCTAATTTTAGACATCCACAAAATGGATTTTTTTTTTAATTTTATTATTTTAATTTTATTTTTTTAATCATTTAATTTTAATTATTTTGGTTTTATTATTTTATTTCTTCAACACACCTTACCCTGATGAGATTTATTTCAGTACAAGTCTTTATAATGTCTGCTCTGATGTTCCCTTATTTAAATTTAAGTGCCCCAGTTCATCTGCTGATAATCCTGTTACTATTCAAACCACTGCCTATACTGACTTCACTTAGGACTTGATAGGACAGGGCTGTCATTACCCAGTGTAAACATATTCCAGAAAATTACACTGAAGATAACAAAGTAGACGTAGTTTCAACCGTGTTATTTTTGCTTACTGATATACAGCATTCTTCACGCAGGTATTTATGACAACCACAATTTGCAACGAAGCAATTCCTGGATGGTAAAAAAAAATGTTTATTTTGGCAGAGTTGAAATTTAGCTCTTGTGATTTTTGTGCAAGTTTGAAAAAAGGACAAGTAAGGGGGAGATTCTAAGCACTTCTGCTTCTAAAACACAAAAATTACATGAATCCAATAATTTCACAGCAAGAATGGATTCACTTCTTGTACAGCGCTGGCTGTGCAGTTCTGGCTGTATGATGTAATACCACCCAGCAATGTATCAGAAAATGTGAAAATGTCTCCTGTTTTCTTGAAGTAGAATCCTAAGTTAATGCTTTAGGAGTAGTGTCTTGTGCATGTTTCACTATATCATGTGTCAGGAGATGTTTCTTGAAGTACTGGTTGCTGCAAGTGAAAAAAGTATTGTTTTGTGGTGTTTCTTTTTTTTTCCTTTTTTTCTTTTGTATAGGGAGGGTAATGCATTAGTAATGCAAAACTGTGTTTTATTAAAAGAAATCTGAAAGAAAAATGAACTTTAGCTTGAACGTTTAATATTCTACAAATTTATCACGAGACCAATTAATCATTCAGTTTAATCATGAGTTCAAAATGTGCTTGGCATCATTCATCCCCAATCTGTGGCTTACCAGCAAGTCCCCTTTAAATTTTTTTTCACTCTTGAGTTTGACTCCATATATATTTATTCATCCTGATGAGGAGCACAAAATACAATACTGCTCAAGCATCGTCTGAATGTTAGAAATGATTCATGAGAATATTTTTGTCAACTCAGAGGTGTGAAGAGTCATTGCCTTGCAACATTTCTGTTCTGGCAGGTGTTTTACTTCACAGAAGCTTACAGCAGCAGAATGCATCCTTCAGGGATTCTTTTCCAGTGTTGAGATATGTGAATAGATATGATATGATATGAATAGACTGATATGAATTGATATGTGAATAGACTTCTCATCTACAGGTAGACTAGCTCAAAGTCAAGTTCTCTTTTCACCACTTTGACCTGCAAGGCAATGAGAGTCTAATTATACAAGAGTCTAACCATGAATATGTTCAGTAAGAGTCAGAGCCTACTAATTGGTTATAACAACAGTGTATGTCAGAGAGAGTCAGCTTCATTCGATAAGGTCCAGACGAAGATCTGGAGGCAGCTCCAACAGGCTCCAACTCTTCTGGGACAGTAAGGTGCAGCTTTCATCCTCTTAGTTCAAGGCAAAATCTAGGTATTTGAGACAATGGCAGGAAATGAGGGAAACACCCTACATCTGAAAGTTTGGTAAATCTGGATGCATTTTACTGACAAGCCTTTCCAGATCAAAATCTGGTTTTGAGTCTCCTCCCTGCTATTTTTTTCCAAAGCAGGCACTATTGTTCCAGCACTGTGGTTATCTGACAGGCTTTCCTGGAATTCTGTGGCTTGGTGACTGTCCGGAGAACTATTGTTGCAGGTTAATGAGTTTTATTTGCCACTTTACTTACCTAGAGGTGGAGGCTGAACCCTTTATGCTTTCTTATTCCTCAGTCACCTATACTGAATGGATTTTTTACATGCAGAAATGGTGTTATCTGGTACATTGCTCTCTCTCAGCTATTCCTAAGAGAAACTAAAGCAGACCTTGTTTAAGATACCTATTTATTTTCATTACGTGTTTGCCTTTAGCTATAAATAACAGGCACAGGATGGTGTGGACATCTTCAGGATGTGCTCAGAGTACTAGTGTCTAAAAAGTTTTTTTCAAAGCCTATTGGAGACAATGGAATGGGTAGGTCTGATCAATATCTTCCGACAAAAAACATGGGATGTTTCATTTGCCAAAAGATACACCCAAACTTCTCACTGCTATTCACAGTGAATTTTCTGATAAGTCTCCTTACTATTTTATGAATGGCATTGGACATTGAAATCAGAGAGAGAAAATAGTAACTAGAAATAGTTACGTACACTGTATGATTAAAATTAGTGCAGAACTAAGCTCCTCAGCGCTAAAACTGGAAAGATCATTAGCAGCATCCCAGCTGACTGAAGAAGGACATAAAACTTAACTTCACAAATAGAGGGCAAAACTTTTGTGGACGGGACTTTGTGATAAGCTACCCACAATTCCAGGAAGAGCCCCCAAAGACCTAAAAATTCTGTGTTCCTAAACAGGCAACTGCTGAGTGATAGAAGAGATAGAAAATGCAATGACAATAAATAATGTGTTGTGGAAGCAGACACCGTGCTTCTTCCACAGATAAAATTGGCTGGGTGTTCATAAGAAAATAAGTTCATTAAAAGAAATGGGAAACAGAAATGGGTGAAGAATTAGGATGGAAAAGTAAAGTGAGAGCAATCATTAGAATGTGAAGGCAGGGAAAGAAACAATGAAGTAAGAGGGAGTTCATCAAAATAAAAATGCAGAAAGTTCTCTGGAGAGGCAAAAATCATAAGAAATATGAATGAACATCCATCCAAACCTAGTATTTAATAACAGCTATCATTGAGCCACCACCTGCCTGTGGGAACTCCATTTTGTCTCGTTTTGTCCCCTGTCAGTGTACCTGTTTCCAATCCTGCTTTTTGTCCTGCCTTCTGGATGGGCCTTTTGCACTCCCCCTTTTATGTATGTATGTATGTATGCATTATTTATTTATTTATTTATTTATTTATTTAGTAATCAATAAACATAAAGATGGGTGCTTTAGAAAAACAGCAATAATTCAGATCATTTTTACAGAATATTGACCATAACATATCACAAACCAAGTTTACAACTTTGAAGGTCAGTTTATTCCTGTAGTCTCATACTGACTAACAGTGATTGCAGATCTAGCTAAGCAGATCAGTTAAACCAAACAGAATGAAATATTTGTATCCAACCTTATAAGAGTAATTTAATGGTGGTAACCATTTATGTTAGATGCACCTGGAAAGTGCCTAAGAAGATCATGGCATCTAACTAGTTGTGGCATGAAAACCTCATATCTTCCACAGATTAGCGTGAGCACTTCAGAGGCTGGACTTTTCCACTGAGATTATTTTTCCAGATATACCTGTATTTATTTGTTCTCAATTCGTTGTAGTACCTCCAGTGCTGGCTTGGCCCGGATGGGGCATTGTATTTTAGATAGTAAGCTGGGTTGCAGTTGTTCATTGAAATATTGCTTGGCCCATTGCAAGGAAATAATAAATTCATTGTGTCAGTTCAATAGCACAGGACTACTTCTGTGTATTTGGTGATTTAGTACCTATTTCCTGGTAACTAAAACAAACAAACAAACAAAAAAAAAAAACAGTTATATAAATTAATTATGAAGCTCACAAATCATTTCCTCCATTTGGTCTGCATTCACACTGCAAACAAAGAAGTCCCTATTTGCCTAGCATTAAGGGAACTGAAGAAGACGTTAGTTGTACACAGGAAGAAATAAACAATACGCGAGTTTCTTGTAAGAATTTATTTTATGTGCAGACTGTTCTACCCACATTTGAAGCTTGTGCCAAAGTCATACTGACCAGAATGTGTGGATCAGTGTTAACATACATGCAAAATACATAGTTTATGTTGTTTTCTAACTTTTGGTGTGATTCAAAGCTTAAAACACTCGCTGAGCCATTGAAATCAGATATGAACTATCTCTCTCTTGACAAATCCTCATGTAGGTCAGACCAATTATTTCATGAATGGCTGCTAAAAGGTATCTTGCTGCTGTGCCACTAAGAACATTATAGCTCAGGCTCTGAGAGGCTGATGTTTATATAAATGATGATAGTACCACACATAGCAGGAGGTCTTCTGGGATCTGCTCCCTGAAGCCTGTTTCCTACAGTCTCAGACTGCAGACACCCTCTCCGGATATGGCTGCCATGGATGGGCTGTTTTACAAAAGTAGCACTGGGAGCTATATTAGCCAGGGAAATTGGAGCTAACACATCTTTTCATTGAAGAATATTCCCTAAGCACCCTCTTTGACTCTTCATGCATGCATTGCAATTACTGCTGCAAACTTCGCATTATGTAGCTCACTTAAGATTGCTGTACCGTTTGTGTACTCTGCAAGATTTAGTGGAGAGAGAAGTACTTAACCTTCTCAATGGGAGGGCACAATGAAGTGGCAGAGACAGGAACAGCCCTCTTGCTGAAACGGAAAGCACGCCAAGTTGCTTGTAGTCATCACTCCCATGATGTAGCCTTTCTGTATAGCAAATTGGGGCAGGTGGGACCTTTGCAGCAATAGCACAGCAATGTACTGAGCAAAACTGCAACTGTAAAAGACCAGTGGGGGAAAAAAGGAAAAAAAAGAAAAAAGAAAAAAAAAAAGTGAGAATTTATTGAGCTGAAAAGGGTTGATCTAGTTTTCAGTAAACATGAAAATGCAAATCAGAACTGCTATTTACAGGTAATGAAATGGAAAACTTAAAACTTAGAAACACAGAAAAATGGTAAAAATCTTGATATGAAAACTCAAATTTCCTGGGCAGGGACTATAATGCAGCATGTCACAGACAATCTAAAGAGATGAATACGCATACTGTTGCAGCTACATCACCTAAAGGCTTAGCTTTGTAGATTTGTTATTTCTCGAAAGCACTTTTCTTTGCTATTATTCCTCACAGGGAAAGAGATCCACTCTCATATTTACAAATAGTATCCCAGACTTAAAGCTCATTTATACTGCCTTTCATTGCTTCCTCAAGAAAGCAGATAAAGCTTTAAGGTGCATGTAAAGCATCCACCTTCCTGCATTAGTCTTTTATTTATTTATCACAGGAGCAGTACAAACTAGCTCTTTTTTAAGGGAGCATGAACCCCTTTATCTTTTGTAAACATCTTTCCTACAACTTTGGGATACACCTCAACCAAAATCTTCTGCTTGTGCATTTCATTCCTTCTTCAGCATGCTATTGCAGTAAAAGTAAAACATAAAACAGTGAACTCAGTGTGATTTTAAATAGGAAAAAATAAAAACCTATATTTACTTCATCAATAGAGACCCAGTAATAGCCAAATAAAATTTTACTGGCACATTAGTGAGTATAGGAAATCCCTTGTTTTCCTGACACTATATAAAAAATTGGGTTAGGGGCTAGTGTGAGTGATATGGATCCAGACAAGGCAAATTTATTGTTATCTGGGGAGTCGGAAAAATACATTCAATGTCACTTTCCCCTTCAAGATGAAGGAAACTATTTAAGGACTGCATGTACAAACCTTGTTTATTGAGCTGAGCTTTCAACTTGAGATGGAGTACGTGTCAGGAGGTGGACTCTATCATCCTTGAGGGTCTCTTCCAGTTCGGGATATTCTGACCTGTTGTGCTGACTCAAAACATTACAAAAGTTAATGAGTCATTAAATAACTCTTCTAATGTGACACCACAGAAATGGGATAAATGTTAATGTTCTCAAAAAAAAAAAAAAAAAGTATTCAGCTCAAAGTTCAGGAGACCAAGAAATATTTTCTGTCACAGCATGCAGACAAGATGCACCTTATCCTACCTTTCTGGTCACAATGTCCACACTAAAAGCATGTACCAAGAAGTAGTTTAGAGATTGGCATGCTCTCAATTCATGGTCAAGGTATAAATCCATGCTGAGGGATACCCATAGCTCAGACTTAAATAAAACAAACTCAGTTTTAGCCACACCAGCTTCTTTACCAGACTACACTGGGCCTCTTCTAGGAGACATCCTGAGACTGATTTGAGTCTAAGATACCCAACAAACATGATCAAAAGGGCATCAAGTGCTAGGTCCTTGCATTCATTTGACCTATTTAACCTGTTTGAGATACTTTCTTTTAAGATGAAATCAGTTTATCTCAGAAGATCCTGTTTCTCACTCCTCACTTAAAAGGAAAACATTATTAGTTAGGTCAGATACAGAAATCTATGGTGTATATCTGGTAAGATGAATGCCACTCCTAATTGTGTTTGAGGAATAAACTTCCTATTTTGTAGGAAGATTATTAAACACAGATTTTTTCTTGTTCTTTAGGTAAGGATATTGCTCAAACTACTCCTTTATCTCTTGCTTTTATTAGTTTGGAAGATTGAAAGTTTACCATAACTTTTCACACATTTATATTAAGGTTGTGATATCTCACCAACACAACATTTTTCTGTCAGACAAAGAAGTAGGATGAAAAAACCAACAGCCATTTAAGACAAATACTCAAAGTTAGTTGATAGATCCAGATGTGCAACAATACTTATCAAAGAACATCCTCACTTCTTCCACTTCCATAAGCAGTTATGATTGGACTGAAGCTAATAGGGAGACACAAAGGAATTTTTTAACACTAAAGACTGGCTACTCAAGATGTGTACATTTCCGATTGCACCACGGAGCAGTTAAATGCACATGTAAGGACTGCTGGATTTTGAAATAAGATGTTGAACATGGCTGTTTCCCATCAACTGGCAAGGCTGTGTCAGAAACAAGACAATTAAAAATAAATAAATAGATAAATAGATGTGGGAATGATAGAAACGATAGAGACTGCCATTGGCATGACTGTTGCTTCAGCTGTGAAAGAAATCAGGTCATCAAGCAGGATCTACTTTCTCCTGCAAAGTTTCCATTCTGATGTAGGGCTGCAGGATCAAGATTCATTTACTGGGCACAATAAATGAAATAAATATTGGAGTACATAAAAAGTACTTTTCTAAATAAGAATTCAACTAGGAGACTATTCTGCATCCCCGAAAGAATTTAATCCCACATGATGTGGGAATTTAGTCCCATATCACGTGGGGTTGCTCACATCATGTGAGATATTCACAGGGGAAAACATGAGGCAACAAACAGTAAGAGATATTCATGGTTGAACTGTAGGTTAAAAAGCAAAACAAAAAAAAAGAGCTTTACTCGTGATTTTGTTCTCATTTAATCACTTCCTGTGCAAATGAAGGAGTTTACAGCTCTTTACAATCAAATGCTGCCGTCTGTTTTATCCTGTGGCACAGCAAGGATGATCAATAGCTTTTTAACAAAGCTCTGCTTCCTCTCTTTGAGTTGTTCAAATTAAATACAGTTGCTAAAAAGGAAAAAATGTGTATATGCTCATTTTAGCTTTGCCATGTAGAACTTTGATTCCATGATAGACCAGTATGTTCTTCTTGTCGAATAATTTATTTTCAATTCCAAAGCCACAGACATATTTTCAAAGAGAAAAGGCTGAGATCATTTTAAACTTTGTACAGACAATGGTTTAATTTTACCTTTATGCTAGAAATCTGAGCAGTGCCAGGATTTTTATCCTACCTGAGATTACAACACCAGTGACAAGCAGACACAGTCCAGAAATTATCACGAGCAGGACACCATACCTAAAAATCACCTTGCGTCTACCACCCATTTTGGTGGGCTGAAGACTGCAAAACATGTAAATCAACCTCTTTTTCATGGGATAAGTTTTTATGAGATAAAGTCCCCTACAATACAGTTTAGGCCTGTTTTCCAAATATGGGATTATCAGAGGCCAAGGTATCAATATCATATCAATAAAATATTATCCCCAAACCCACAAAACTTCAAGATTCAATACAAAGTTCGACAATCAGTGTGGATCTCAAGGATAAGTGATCATACTCTCATAATTTTAGTGAAATTTAATTAGTTCTCTTATTCATAAGACAGTTTTAAAATTGAGCTTTTTAAAACCATGTAAGAAATTTGGTGTGAAAACTTTGGCTGTCTGAACTAAAGAAAATTCAAAAAGCAGTAATTTAAATTGAAAAATATAACTGTTTTTTCAAATTCCTCTTTTTAATATTCTACAGCTAGGGAGATCCTTTTTTTTCTTTTGAGGAGTTAAAATTATTTTATTTTTAAACAGCAGTTCACAATGAGAACTTGTGCCCTCTTTATGCATGCTTCATTCAATATGAAATAGGAACAAGATTCTCTTTGCTCATCTTATCCTATTATCAACAGATAAGAGATTGTCCATATTTCATATAACATGAGAAATGATTTACCTTTCAAATGAAAGCTACATTTTGGAGAAATGACTGACTACAGGAAATACAATTGACTGTAGCTGTGTTCCTCACTAAGTGCAACAAACCAGGCTATGTGAGCTTTTCTTCTAGGCTACTTCCTTTTTAATATATATATAAGACAATAAGAAACACATCTGTTGCTAAATGAGCCGTTTCACATTACCAGCTGAGAAATATGTAAGCCAGCATTTCATACACAGAAATAGCCTTGGAAATAGAAATCGCAATATTGGCCTGTAGTGTTTCCCTCCCATAGTGGGTGTGACGGGTATTTTGCCTGTCTCTCTCTTTTTTTCTTTTTTTTTTTTTTTTTTTTTTTTTTGCTATATCACCCAGATCCACTGAATTAGGCAGCTCTGCTGAAAGAGACCACCCTTTATCAGGCTCTTGCAGCCTCTGACTCTCCTGCAATGCCTTCAGCCCTTGACACCAACATGAGGTTCAAGTTCTCGATCCTCGCTCTTCTTCTACAAGTGGCCATCATTGTTTTGTTTGGGATATTTGTGGAATATGAAACTGACAGTCCGTTCCAAATATTGCACCCACGTAAGTATTGATGAGATTTATAGAAGTTAGAATTTCTTTAAACTAATCCTAACCAAAATTTCTGAATAACTTACAAGACTGACCAACATAGCTTGAAAAGGAAGGCAATCTTTGGGGCAAACAAGCCTTTTTATGAGGTGTGAAAGCAGCAGACTTTAGAGATAAATTCAAATTGAGCATATATAAAATTCTAATAGTAACTGGGGGCTGAGAAGTTAACTGTTTTGGGAGAGTCCTGAAAATAGTTTTAGTGTTTGCATAGCAGGTTCAAACAATTTAAGCATTTTCCAGAGATGCATGATGGTGTTTCTTCCCAGTCCTTCAGTTCTGCTTACTGTATTAAATGGTGTGAAATAATAGAATATTTCATTACTGTTATCCAGGTTTCAAAAGGTTGTCTTTTCAGAACATGTAAATTGGGCAGCATAGTCATCATCAGTACAAGATAAATTTGCAGAAACTGGACTCCATGGAAGGCAATAGTTTTTGTCACAAGGTGGCTAACTCCCTCCTACCTTTCAAAGCACACCAGTGTCTTGGCTGTGGGCAGTAACAGTTCAGCCTGCAAATTTTTCTGTTGATTTGTTGTTCTGCAAAGGCTCGATGAATTTCAGGGAGAAAGCATTTAGTGTGAGAAGTAGTTGCTGACTTCTCCCATACTCCCTCCCTCTCCTGCAAAATGTTGACCGTTGTAAATAAATAGACAAAATAAGTTTGCAGAGGAGCATCCTGTGTCTTGCTTGCAGTAATGAATGTTCACTGTTCTTCTTCTTGGCTCGGACATCTTAACAATTTGTGGTCCCGATTGCAGTCCTCTTAAGAATGATTATACCGATACAGAAATTTTTGCCTGTATGTAGTACTCAGTTAATTTTGAATGCATCTCTCTTTTTGTCTCATTCCAAGGGGCCTTTCTGTGGCTTTTATGGGGAAGATGGTCTTGGGGTCACTTCAATCCCCATTGGTCATACATTTTATATTCTCATAGCGAACATTATCCAGTTGAGACAACAGTGAATGCTTGGCATAATTCAGCTCCAGAGGCAAGTCAGCTGATGAATTACCCACATCTGCTATACTGCAATGTAGCAGTATCCTTGATATTAATTTTGTGCAGTCGATTAAATTTCTTTTAGTCATATATATGCTAGCAACTTAGCCTATGCCAGAGCTCATTCTCTCTCCGAGATAACTTGGCTATGTCCACAACTATACCAGAAACCACACTAATAATTTAACAGCAGAGACAATTGTACTGTGGCACTGTTACACTGTTACATAGTTACACAGGTATGTAATATTACGTTGTTTTATAAATATGTAATTGTTATACAATTGTACTGTAGCACTATTAATATAGCTATTTCCTAAAATGCCTCTCCACCTACGTCTTGTCTGGCTGCCCTCCAAAACAACATAACAACAAATACAGCCACAGAACTATAGTGCTTTGGGCATCCTGGTAAAATTTAAGAAACCAGAAGGATGTTTTCTTGGTCTATGTTCAGACTCAGATTAAGGTCTATTTGCCCTGAAAGAACACAGAAAATTACCTTCTCCAGGCTGAGTATCATACCTGCAAGGTCTGGTACTAAAATGTTCAGCATTTTCTTGGCATTTGCTTTACCAAGGAAAATGAAGAAAGGTGCCTGGGATCCCTGCGCTTATTCCAGTAGCTTAACAGTCGTCAGTGATCCTTTGCAGTTCTGTAGTACATTTCTTGTTAAACCTCAAATCTTCTGGAGGGAGACTGCCTGTACCATTGTAACTGTCAGCTATCCAGTTAGGGATAACCTAAAATCTTTTCTAATACCAGTGTCTAAGATATGACAGAAAAATTGCCTTGTCTCCCTTTCTGTCTCTCATGCCTCCTGCTCAGGAAGTGTATGTGTTATACCTGCATATGGTCCCCCAGTTGTCCACACTATTGAACTGCTAGCAAGTTTCTGGAGTGGTTTTGGCCGTTTGACCTTGACCTCCTCCTAGGTTTGACATTAAACATAGCATATAGCAGGGACTATTTACAATAGGTTGTACAGGTGGGAACAACCTTTTTTAGGAGGGAAAAACATGTATAGATGTGAGTTGAGCTATGCCATTTGCCCTTTGACCAGAGGATAGGCCCCAGGCTGTTCAGTTTACTAGCACAGACATAAACTAAGCAAACACTGCAGACCTAAGGTTGGACTTGCAGATGCTGATATAAGAGTAGATAAATCTGATTTACTGTAAACAAGAGGAAGAAAAAGGGGACTCTCCAACACTTGTATTTTCACTTGTGGACCCTCTTCTAAAACATCCCTATCTGCAAAGTGTGCACAAGAGCATAATTTGCTGAAGGACCTGGCAGAAATTTAGTGCTACCATTTATAGATGTATTAGGACATATCTTGAATCAGGACTTCCCCTGAGTTCCCAAAATAATGGCTTCAAACTTCTTCCCACGTTATCCCAAGGAGCTCTGAGATGGTAACATCATCTGTACCTAACAGATTTAGTTGCACCTTCCAGGCACCAATTTATACTCTCAGCACTGCAGTGCTGGGCCTGCTTTTGTACGCCTTAAATACCTCAGCACCATAAACCCAAGCATTTCAGTATTTTTGGATTCATTCTTTAGAATGATGAAAACAATTGAAGACGACCATAATTTTGCATTCAGATAAAGGGGGACGTAGCTGAAATCATTCCCAAAGCATAGCTTTGCATTTTATCTATTTCTGGAGGATGTCAGTACAGGCACAGTGGATTGGATGCACAAATTTAGGTCTGCTGTGCCAGTAGAATGAGAAGACGAGGGGGTGTGATGGTTTTGCAAGTACTCCTAGAGGATTTCTTCATTGCTAGCAACCAGCATTTAATGTAATGTGATTGGTCTTTGACACTTGGCTTTAAAAAAAGAATTATACACGTCTCTTGTTCAGTATTCTAAGGTTTACTCCTTTCAGCAGAGCAAAATTGCAGTTTAAGTATAAACTTAGTGGCCACAAGCATCTTTGCATTGAGACTGACCATAATGCAGAGACCTTGCAGTGAAATTAATATGTTGGTCTAGGGCAGCCTTGGCAGAACTGCGGGCAGTGGTTTTGTTCAGGATATGCTTGAGCGTTTTTCCCACTCTTTCTCTTCCTGTCTCACAGAGCAGAAGTGCCATGTTTTGTTAAACACAACTAGTTCCTGAAACAGCTCATTCCAAATTGTGTTGTTTTCTGCATCATTTCAAATCATTCCAGATCTACTATTCTTTAAAAGAAGGCATAAGAGGTAGTTCAGGCACAAGTTATAGGCTATACCACTTGGAGGTCTTCGCTCAGTTTGTGAAATATGTTGCTTCTGATCTTCAGGTCTGGGGAAAAAAATTCTTAAAGTGCACTTCAACTGAAAGCTGAGCACATAGAAGCCTTGTTGAAGGGCTTTGAGAATTAAAAACCTCCATCAAGGTGCTTTTAAAGCCTGTTCTTTTGCTCGTGTAGTGTCAGGTTACTTAAACATCTCCTACTAATCTAGACATGATTTACTGAGATGTTGTATGTATGAATGGGATTGGTTTGATGAGAGCAATTTACCTGTTTTGTCTGTGATGATTATAAGCAGAAGATTGAAAACAAGAGCAAATAGCATGCTGAATGTTAACAAACCATAATCTCCTCTGGAAGACTAGGAAGACTTGCTGATTGTCTTGTGAATATGCATATAATTGACTAGGTTATTCCTTAAGCTTTTCTGGAAAGTCCATGGCATAGGCTGGTTCCAAGAATAAAAAGAGCAGCAATGGTTCGTTTCCAAATGTACCTCTCATTTTGTGTATGAAACTCAAGAGCAATATAAACTGAGAACTGTTGCAGTCATATATCACTTTGATTTATCATGCTAAGAGGTTATTTAATACATATCCATTTGTTTCTGCTAAAGTGAAATAAAAACACTACTTTTGTAAATGTTGCCATGCATCTCCTATAGATTTGCCCTCTAGTTCTGTATTTGTCCATTATCATTAACAAGCATCTACACGCATATAAAGTAATTTTTGCAAGAATCAGACAAACAACCTGAGCCATTTCTCACACTTGAAGGCATTGGTCCCACAGGTTAGTGGCTATTAGTGGCTAAAGGGTCACTCACAGAAAATTATTTAAAAAAATGTGAGAAGAAGGCTTTACAGAGGTTTGCAGGCAGAAGTACCAGCCAACAAATATACTTTAATAACCTTTCCTAAACATCTCCTACTGACTCCCTTGGACACAGAAATATGAGCAACTTAAGCTGTGTTTGCAGTCCTGCATAAGGAAACTAAAAACTTTGTTGCTGGTATGATCAGGAAGGTTGTATTAGCATGGTTTATACTGTCCTCTACCATATCTTTTCCATCCCTTGCAAGGTCCCTTGAAGCAAAGAAATATGTTGAGCTCTAAGCCAGATATTCATTTGCACTCAGCATTGCAATACAAAATATGCACGTGCATCAAAAGAGTAGAAGGCCAAATGGGAGACTTGATTGTATATCTCTTAAAACAAGTAGTAAGCAAAACACAGGAGTTTGGAAAGTACTTCTGGAAACTGAATGACACAGAGGAAAATGAGGAGCTCCCAAAGGACTGTAGGAGCCTCAGAAATCCATATCGCTTCAAATTAATGAAGTCAGAAAATAAACATGAAAATGTCCAGCCTAAAGGAGAAACAAAAGGATTGAGCATGTCTGAGAACCACCTGCATTTCTACACTAATCTCAGATGTGTGTAGACCACTGTAAAGGATATTACTGTATGAATGCTTGCATTTCAGTACTAGGTCAGGAGTGGAATATGACAATGCAGTTTGAGTTTATTAAGAATCTCGGGTAACTTATTATGCTTCTGGGCCCTCTTTTGGTTAAACGTGGTAATGCATATAGCAAAGCTATAGGAATATTGAAAGTTCCTAAATGGGAAATGTTACTTCAATCCAAATATTATACTAAAAAGGTCAATGTCTCAAGTTTTCAATATGTTTTCATGTAAGGAACAGCAAAATAGAAATGGAAAGAATAACTTTCTCTCTGAATAGTTTCTTACCAATGGGGGGGGGGGGGGGGGGGGGAACCTCTGGTATGTTCAGTGCTCATTAAATTACATAAATAACTTCAGACTAACTATTTTTTTAAAATATCCCTATTGTGGTGATAAATTTACTTTCTATTTAAAAGCTTAAAAAATGATTTTTTTAAAAAGGCATAAAATCATAGTAGATTAAAAGTACCCAAGAAAAGAACTCAATCTGTTGTACAGAGCTTTATTAGGAATCACAAGCATACTTTTGCACTGTGCCAACAAGCATTCTCACAAACAAAAGTCATGCACATTTTTGGAGTTAGCCAGAACATGCTGGATGTAACAATCCTTATTTGAGGGGAAAGAGAAATTTTCTGTAAGGACAGGAAGCTGTGGTGTTCCGCAGCTTCAGGCCCAGGTGACAGTTCTAGGTACATTATGTTTGCCAGTAGATTGATCTAGTGCTCATTTTATAGAGATATAGCAAGCTATAAAACCAATAATTTTCCAAAAACTCAACTCATAGGGTGATCAGCAAAAATAGAAGGGTATTTTACATTGGTGATATGAGTTTAAAACACATTCTCTTTTCAATTAAATCTTTCTTTGTCCCTAGCTAGATTTGCCCCTTTTGTAATCACTGTATACACAGACAGTTTTTTTCTTTCAGTCTTTCAGGATGTCCATGTGATGATATTTGTTGGATTTGGCTTCCTGATGACCTTTCTGAAGAAATATGGATTCAGCAGTGTTGGTATCAACATGCTCATTGCAGCCTTTGGTCTTCAGTGGGGCACCCTGATGCAAGGATTTTGGCATATGGAAGCAGGGAAAATTTTTGTTCGTATTGATAGGTACATATGAATTTTCCTATAATTACATTTCTATCCCTTAAGATATGAAAGGAAGACATAAAACTATAACATCTGTGAGATCAGTCTTCTAAGCTCACTAAAATTTGATAGAGCATCACTAGCCACCTCTCAATATTCATCTCCCAAGGGGCAACATCTGCTGCATTGAGCCAAGGGAACATGGGATGAACTTTGAACTGCTAAGTTTTATATGAAACATAAGCCATATAGAGAGACTGCTTTGCATCTCTGGAGCTGTGCAAGCTGGGAAATTTTCAGCAGTAGTACAGTACCACAAGCTCTCCAGCTCCCTCCTGCATTCAGAAGGAGCAAAAGGATCTGTCCTTTCAGGACACATGGGGCCACAAAGGAAAGGCTGGCACAATGTGTCAGTCCACACATGAGGTTTTCTCCTACTTCTGAAGGAATTATTTGCACAAACATCATACTCTAATAGGCTTTGGACCCCAACCATAGAATAAGAGATTTCACAAGTAACACCTCTAAACACTTTTAATCCTTCTCCCACTCATGTCTTGTTTCTACCAAGGTCTCAGAGTGTTTTCCACATCTGCAGTTCTGCTTTCTGAGAAAACTTGTAGACAATTTTAAAAGAAACATCATACAAAAATTACTGAGGCACAAGCAGAAATAATATGAATAGCTCCTTGATGCTTTCAAATAGGCATTTGATGAAAGACTCAGAGCTGGAAGTTTTGGTCAATTTGTGTTTTTATTTATCTCTATCATCCTCCATAACCCGTTAACACTGGTCCTTCCTGACAGTTAAAGCAAACATGATGCAAAGTGACAGAAAGACCTGCCAAGCTCTTGAAATGAGCTAAACTGTCTGACCAAAACTAAGAGTTCCCTCTTGTCTTTGAAGTTCAAGTAACAGTCAGACCTGGAAATATCCCTGCATATCTTCAATACACACATGTTCTAAATTTTCACTGTAATTTCAACCAGCTGAGCATATGTATGGTATAAGCAGGAGGTAACTTTCCCACATTTTTTCCTCAGTCATCTGTAAGAGGACAAAACCCTTCTAGGAAATTTACTTTTTATTCACAAAGATGACCTTGATGATTTTATGTTTGAAGAGTTACAGCTCTATCATTTAGTGATATAACAAGTTCAAATACAGATTATTTCATGTTCCATTAAACTGATTTTCCTTTCTGCCTTTCTTGTTTGTTTGTTTTTATTTGTTTTCTTAACTTCAGCATGATAAATGCAGACTTCAGTACAGCAACTGCTTTGATTTCATTTGGAGCAGTCCTGGGGAAAACAAGCCCTGTTCAGATGCTGATCTTGACAATTCTGGAGATCACAATTTTTGCATGCAATGAACATCTAGTTACAGAAATATTTCAGGTACAACTATTTAGCAGTAATTGTTTTCTGTTTAAAACATGATTTCACTTTGTAACACTTCCAGTTTGTATATTCTTGTTTTTACCATAGAAAATAAGATATTAAAGTCATGCAGACTGCCCCTTCATCAAATCCTCATCTTTTTGTTGTATAAATTTATCGGTATTATTTTGGATCCCTGATACAGGCCACAGATGTTGGAGCCTCGATGACTATCCATGCTTTTGGAGCTTATTTTGGTTTGGCCGCAAGCCTGGTCTTATATCGTCCTGGTTTGAAAAACAAGCATGAAAATGAAGAATCTACCTATCACTCCGACTTATTTGCCATGATTGGTAAGTAAAAGAAGCACAGGGAAGTAATAGCAAAAACTGATCAAATTTCCATCCCTTTTTTATCTCTGTGTTTTAATAATTCCCTATTATTACCTAGCATTCATTTTCTTAAGTACACTCCTAGAAGCATAGTCTTTTTTTTTTTTTTTTTTTCTGACGTGCACAGTTTTCGGGGAAACATATTTTTGCTTTTCTTTCCTAAAAAGATCAAATTAAAGATGAATGCTCACTGTACATTAGCAGTGACTCCCTTTTTCGTGAAATCTTCTGTTATAAGAAACATTTCCATAGAAATAGGCCATAATTAATGAAAGTATTTAGAGCTCTGCTCTGCCCCTATGCCCATATGGTTTGCTGAACAGGACAGTCATCTATCTGTGCAAGAGAGCTGTTCATAGATCAATTTATCCACTAAAACTATCAGTTAAATCAATAAATGACAAAAGATTTATATGTGAACTCTTTTGTTAATACATCATATTCTTGCATTTTTACAGTGATTTTGAGTTCCAACAGCACGTGGAGTATGACAAAGGGTTACAACAGTCTTTCAGTAAGATTCATCAGATGTCAAAATCCCAGTTGCCAGTGTCAAATGCATCTGCATATACTGTTATTTCTTTCAGCATTTTGGTTGTTTTATATTTCTTGTTGACTATCTCCCTTGTTTCTTGTAGTTAGTTCTGTTGTGTTGGATCTTTCACAGGGAAATGCCCTTGGGACTGAATAGTCTTTATTTTGTGTTGGCTTATGTCCATCCAGGTACCCTGTTCCTTTGGATTTTTTGGCCCACTTTTAACTCCGCCATTGCAGCTCAGGATGACAGGACTAAAGCAATTATCAACACTTACTACTCTTTGGCTGCAAGTACTGTCGTAACATTTGCCCTCTCCAGCCTGGTGGATAAAAGAGGCAAATTCAGCATGGTAAGAGTCACACCACAATCTGTCACCCCTCTAGAAGTCACCCCTCTATAATAAGGATAATTAGGATGGTTCCCATCTGTTTACCAAAATTAGGACTATTATCCTTCTAAAAGCTACAATGTCGGATTGGACCCTGAGTCAACACACCCTGCTTTAGGCATGTGATCTGGTTTTTCAGTGGGATCACTACATCTGAAGAGTAGATAGCTCTTAGACATCATCATGATGGTCCCCCTCCCTTGTTCTCTCTTGGCCACAGAACTGCTAGACCATAGAGACTTTGGTCCAACATTCAGGTGGACTTTTTTGTCTTATTCCAAAGACAATCCTACATGGGTTATTGTTTTGCAATAGGCAAAATAGGTCTCAATGTATTCCCTCACAATCTCGTAGTGCAGCTGCACAACCGGGAAAACCAAATTAGGTTGAGGTTGCCAGGGTCCCATATTTTTGTTACCTTACCGTAAAATGCAGCCCTAGGTTTTCACCCAGTTCTTTCAAGCAGTTGTAGTGCTTATCTAAGCCCAGTGTGAGCTGGCACAGTTCAATAACCTGGCAAAATATTTTCATCTGTTGATGTAGGATGTAATTTTCACTGGCTTAGCCTGGTTTCCTGATAGGTCAAATGACCTTTAGTGACTTCGCAAATGATGGACTGCATTACACTTGCGCCAGTTAAACCGGCTTAGAGCAGCTTTGAACCAACACTCTCAGTATGTAACAGGGAACTCCATTTTAAATTCCTGCTTATGCTTCATTGGAAAAATCCTTTGCAAGTCATTCAGCCCCAAAACAAGCCTCTATTCAATGTCTAGCATCTCCACTTCTATATACTCTGTGCAGGTTCTTGTTCAAAATGCCACCCTGGCAGGAGGAGTAGCAGTGGGTACATGTGCAGACCTGTTAATCCACCCTTTTGCTGCTATGTGCATTGGGGCAATTGCTGGAATCATCTCTGTCCTCGGATTCCATTTCCTGACTGTGAGTACCTAGGACCTGCCTCTGCTCTCATTTATTTACTACTTCAGTGACTTTACTGAAATTCCCATAGTTTACTAGAAAGGAAGTTTAGAAACTGGCTAATAGACTACAGAAAGTAAGTTATAGTCAACCAATACTTTGAAGTGGGTGTAACTTAAATACGTGCTTATGAGATAACTTCATTCCATCATCTAGCTAAAAACATAGAAAGATTACATAGATATTAGAGTTCATTAAAGCTAGGATTTCTGTTCAAAGGAGCTGCTTGAATTTTGCTCCAAGCCTATGTTTCATGAACAACCTCCCCCAGAAGAACAGTATTTCATATCAGTGAAATAGTACTAATTAAATTTCAGTCTTTTAAAGTATCTAAATAGTTCTGTAACTGAAAATACTTTTGAAGTACAAAATGGAAGTGTTTCTTATGTAAAACAAAATATTCTGACTAACACTGTCTGAACTGGCATTTCATATTGGAGCAACATCCTGGAAGAAAATACCTGACTAGTAGACTTAAACCAGGTATGTATGCATTACTTAGCCACTGCTGTCAACCTTTGCTGCAGTGGCTGAAAAGATTGGGAATATCACTGAAGTTTCATGTGTTCTATTTGTGTTGGTAACTTGGACATTTGTACCGTTACCTGTATTCACCTGATTTTTTTCTCCATATATAACATCACAATCAATGAGAAGTTAGCAGGTTTTAAGGCTAAACTTTGTGTACATTAAATAGGTTAATTGTTGTTGTTTCTTGTTCTATGTTACTTTCTTATATCATTCTAAATATCTGATGACATTTCTAATATCATTCTAGAGATAATGGAGACTATAAACTCACCATAAACTTTATTATTCCCCTCATTTTAGCCTGTTTTGGCATCCAAGCTGAACATTCATGATACTTGTGGAGTCCATAATTTACATGGTTTACCTGGAGTACTGGGAGGTATTGCAGGCATCGTAGTAACCGCGATACAAAGTAAAAGTGGGTAAGCTATAGAAAGAAGAAAGAAGTTCCTTTTAGTGAAGGTTTATTCTAATATTTCATTTTCCTTGGATCTAATTATGATTTATTTTCAGCAAATGCACCTTTGATTTGATGCTGGACATGGTGTTCTGGTTTAATTCGGACTCTTCTTGATGTCCTCCTGCCTTTAACATACAGTTTATATGCAAAGCTTGTTCCACCCTAAAAGCTCAAATAAAAATTCTAACAGTCATTAAAGAAACACCATTCAAAAGTAGAAAAGTCATTACCATGCTTCTACAATTGTAATTCAGGCAACTGTAAGACTTCCAAGAAAACCCCAATTGGCAAAATGGGCCATTTCCACTTTCTTAAAAAGACCACAAGAAGATGGAAAGGCGGTCTTTTTGACAAAGGGTAACATTTTATAAAGGCTTAGAAGATATTAATAGCCTTTTCAAAGAAAAGGCTATGCTTAAACTATAGCCTAAAACAAAACCAAAACATATTCAGTCCCATACTGTTTTTGTCTTGGCCACAGCAATGACAGATATCTTCCTGTGAGTCATCCTATCCAGCAGAGAGCAAACAGAAAGTTGTAAAACCAAATCTCAGCCTCAGAGTTTAACAGTTTCTGTTTGTTGATGGTTTGCTTTTCTGTCCTTTCTAGGAAAGGTGTCCTGCATACCCCTGGCATGCAGGCTGCTGCCCTTGGCAGTACAATTGGAATTGCACTGGTTGGCGGTGCATTGACAGGTCAGTACAATGCATACAATGATTGAAATATGTGACATTAGAAGTGTGCTTATGGAGAATTTCAATCTATCAATAATTTAACTAGAAAAACAGAAAACAGAAAAATAGAAATATTTCATGATAGTGCACTAGCAGAAGCCTAAATATGGAAAAGGCAGTTTTACGATCAGTCTTCAAATAAAACCAAGATCTCTTACCTTATACATAATTCAAATATATTGGGTAGTATATAGAAATCAAAATTATTATTCTGGATGAAGTTCTGTTCTAGATTCAGAAACTTTAGATTCTGAGCAGAAACTAGTTTGAGATGAAGACATCTACCTTTAGGTGTCACATGTTCCCATGTGATTCTGTTATTTATACATAGGTGTCTTGTGCTATTTGAGATGCCACAGGGTCTCTGAGACATCTATGGTGGACTGGTAGATATGATACAGGATTTACAGGAGATACATGTCTGGCTCAGGCCCAGAGGGAACTCAAAGGACACTAGATTTCTGCATGTACTTCCAATCCCTTCTGCCTTATATACGGAGAAGAATCAGCTGAAATAATTTAGTGGTTTCTTTTAGCTAAATATTGATAACTAAACCACTATAAGATACTTCATCCTAAAGCTGGACAGCGGTGGCTTCCTTAGTCTAATGTAGAACCTATACAGATGTGTAGCCTGTGTAGAGTATTTATAGCCTTCTGATCTCAGGAGCTACTGATCTCAAACAAACTTTCATCATGCAGTTGCAATATATGATATCTGAACTCTGGTAGCTTGATTATACATGAGCTGTTTTCCTGAGGACATGTTTGTGGGGGAGAACAAAAAAAAAAAGAAAAAAAGTTTATTTCCAAACAAAAATTCAGACTGAAATAAAATTCCAGTCTAAAACCTGGTGGGTGAGCAATTAAAGCCAAGTTGTTACTAAAGTCAATGTGAAAAAGCCAGTGTCACTTCTTATAATGAGAAACCTGATAATGGGAGGCTTAGAAGACTCCCCATAGCACATCTGAAGAATATTTTTGTGTTTTTTTTTGTTTGTTTGTTTTTGTTGTTGTTGTTGTCATTGCTGTTTGCTTGGTTGGTTGGTTTTGACTTTTAATGCTCTTTTACCTGTAGGTGCTATTCTAAAGCTGCCCTTCCTGGGACAAGCATCTGACAAGAACTGCTTTGATGACTCTATTTATTGGGAGGTAAGATACAAAGCACTGTCAAAAGGAGCATTATTTTCATTACGTTGGAAGAGGTACAGCACACTTAGGTTTGCACGAGTCAGCTTTCAAAAATGTTGCCCTGCCTTAGGTCATGAATTTATCAAGTCCACCTTCATGATCTATTCTGGACTTGCTACCTGGTCATGCCTTTTACATGGGACAAACCTTGAACAAAAAGCAGAAAGTCAGCCAACAAACTGAGACCTGAGTGAAGCTCTTTATCTCTTAACCGCTTACTCTGTCCAGTCTCCTCTTCCCTGTTGTAGTTTAAACACATGATACTTGCGTTCTTGGCTGAATGGTGCTGCATTTCTAGTGTTATCTAGAATTTCATACTGAATTAAATTTAGAGCATTTCTTCAGTATTTGTAGAGACAGTCTCTCTTAGGCTGAGAAGAAGCTCTTCTGCTTCCTGGTTGAATGATCTGACCACCAAGGTTATTGCTCAGAACTGTCACTATTTTATGAATGAAGACACAGATGATGGGGCTAAGAAACAAGTACACCTGAAGTAGCCCTGCTAGGATCCCTTTATACTCAATTAAGAGAGAGCTTCAGGCTGTGGTTCATTTGAATCATTCCAGATCTCTGTTAGGGTTACATGAATTAAAATCTAGAAAGTTTGTCTAGTCCTCACTGACAATGAAGGACCCTTCATCACCTAACGCAGAGGTAAAGGTCTATACTGTATATAAATTCAATGTAAATAAAATGTTGTGAACCTCAAATGACATTTTATTATTTTTAAATGAATTAAACTACAGTACAAACTATGCATTTTGGCTTTTGGTCAGAGAAAGTTTGTGGTCCAACAGGAAGTTATAAGCCAAAATATCAACTGTAGGTATGACAATCAGGGGGAAAAAAGAAAAAAAAAGAAAAAAGAAAAAAAAAAAAGAAGATAAACTTTTAATGAGAGCTCTGTAAACTATTTGCTGTTGGACCTTGGAAAAGTCACAAGCAATGGTTTTATATAAGTGATAAAAAATGACAGGAAAATTAGAATTTTAAAGTGCAATTGAATAATTCACAGCCTGTATTGAGCAGTGATAGTAACACAACCCTGCTCACTTGAAGGTTCTTTAGTGTCAGTAAACTACTCACTGTTAACAGATACATAATATATACTAAGAGAATGACCTTCTCAGTGCACTTTAGTCTCCTCTTATGACAAAAGGAAATCTATCTCATCAACTGAACTGTTCTCTGTTTTTCATGACAGGTTCCAGAAGAAGAGAAACTGCATGCAGTTCACTCCAACAACTATGATGAGCACAGCAGATTTGAAGCTACCATGTAGAAAAACAATTCATCTCTAGCATACATCCTAATGATCTTCTTTTCAGTTTCTAAAGCTAAAAAACAACATTCAAGTACTGTCTTAACCATGCTTGTTTTTCTAGAAGGGGTTGTAAGTAGCTATATTTTTGTAATATAAAACAAGCTTGATTTTAACATACATTGCCATTATGCCAAGTTCTAGTGAATCAATTAGATCTTTCCAACATATTTGTTCATCTAGAATGAAGAGAAGACAAAAGAAAAAAAAATTTGCTCTACAGTTATCTGTATTTTACCATTTGTTATCGAGTCAATATAGCCATTGAAAAAAACTTTTGTTTCAAGCCTATAACAGGATGCCATATTTAATTGCAAGATTTCTGAATTACAGTCACATCTTTCAACTGCATAGATGTAAACATGCAGATGGCAATGAAGAAATTAATTAACGTTGTTTATTTGGATTCTAACAAGCTTTTCACCGGAGTATCCCAGATTAACGTTTTAAGAAAGTGTCTTTTCCTATTGCTGGATAGGGGAGAGAATGTGCTATATTTTGAAGATTGGTTGTGACAGGGAACAAAATGTTGAAATAATTTTCATGGCAAAACATAGAACACAGTGACTGATAAGGTACACTAAGTAGTAAAATTAGTATCAAGGTTATTTGTTAATATATTAATTGCAAGGAGAAAGAAGTGAAATGGTGAAAAAAATCACTCGGCATGTATTTATTTAGACTGTTTGATGGACAAAATAGGAGAATTGAGTAGGAATTGAGCTATGAAAAACAGGTAATTATGTAACACTGTCTTACTAAGTTCAACAGTAATGAGTGAATGGTAGCACTGCTAATATCAATAGATATAAACTGAACTAACTGTTAACTCTAAGAAAAAGTGTGAGTTGTTAGGAACTGGTCAGAAAGCAACTATCAACCCACAGAAGACTCAGTGGAGAACTTTGCAGTGAGTCACTACCTTTGAAGTCACCACCTCCTACAGAAAGAAAAAAAAAAAAAAAAAAAAGGAGAGAGAGAAGAAAGGAGAAAATTGAAACTAAATTAAGGTAAATTAACTCCACCTGAGAAGTGATGATAATGACTGCTCAGTTAAGAGATAGAAAGACTGAGGGAACTGAAAGAACTCTATGAAATGTTAGTATCCGGAAGCAGAGTCACGCATTTGTGCCTAACTACTTGAGGTAATCCACTGAGAGACGATTAAAATCTAGAAGGATCACAGTGCCTCCAGGCATCATTCAGACCACAAAAGCTACCAATGTCTCAGACTGACAATCTACAATGGATGAACTTTCTAGACTTCTTTATATTAGTATATTTCAAGAAAAAGAAATAATAGAAATAGAAATAAAATAGTTCAGTTGGAAGAGATCTTCAAAGATCAAGTCTGGCTGCCTGACCATTTCAGGGCTGCCCAAAAGTTAAAGCCTATTACTGATGGTGTTGTCCAAATGCCTATTGAGCATTGACAGCTGTGGGGCACCAACCACCTCTCTAGGAAGCCTGTTCCAGTCTTTGGCACCCTCACAGTAAATAAATTTTTCCTAATGCCCAGCCTGAGCTTCCCCTGGCTCAGCTTTGTGCTGTTCCCTCACGGCCTGCCATCAGTGACCAGGGAGCAGAGGCCAGCACCTCCCTCTCCATCCCCCTCCTCAGGAGGCTGCAGAGGCCACTGAGGCCACCTCTCAGCCTCCTCTTCTCCAGACTGGACAAACCACATGTCCTCAGCCTCTCCTCATAAGATATGCCTTCCAGCCTGTTGTGGTTTAGCCCGGCTGGCAGTCAAACACCACACAGCCGTTCGCTCACCCTCCCCCCTCCCTCTCTGGGATGGGGGAGAGAAACGGGAAAGTGAAGCCTGTGAGTTGAGATAAAGACAGTTTATTAAGACAGGGAAAAGAATAACAACAATAATAATAATAATAATAGTATTAATAGTAATAATGTGTACGAAATAAGTGATGCACAATGCAATTGCTCACCACCCGTTGACCGATGCCCAGCCTATCCCCGAGCAGCCGCCCCCCCCCCCTCCACCCCGGCTAGCCACCCGTATATATTGTTCAGCATGACGTCAGATGGTATGGAATACCCCTTTGGCCAGTTTGGGTCAGCTGTCCTGGGTCTGTCCCCTCCCAGCTCCTGCTGCATCCCTAGCCTGCTCACTAGCAGGACAGAGAGAGACTGAAAAGTCCTTGGCTTGGTGTAAGCACTGCTCTACAACAATTAAAACATCAGCATGTTATCAGCGCTCTTCTCATTCTAATCCAAAACATAGCACCCTGCCAGCTACTAGGAGGAAAATTAACTCTGTCCTAACTGAAACCAGGACACAGCCCTTTCACCAGCTCTGTTGTTCTCCTCTGGATGCTTTGAAGGACCTTAACATCCTTTTTATAGGTCTGGGCTCCTTCTGTGGAGCCCAGAACTGCACACAATATTCAAGGTGAGACTGCACCAACACTAAATACAGTGGGAGGATCACAACTTATGACCGTCTGGCTCTGCTGTGTTTAGTGCACCCCAAAATGCAGTTTAATCTTTTGGCTGCCAGACACACTGCAGGCTCATGTTGAGCCTGCTGTTGACGAGCACCACCAAATCCCTTTCTGCTGAGGTGCTCTCCAGCCACTCAACTCCCAGGTTGTGCCTGTGTCTGATATTACTCTGTCCCAGGTACAGAACCCAGCAGTTACTTTTGCTGAACTTCATGCTGTTGCTGATTGCCCAATGCCCCAGTCTATCTAGATCCCTCTGCAAGGCCTCTCATCCCTCCAAGGTGTCAACAGCACCTCCCACTTTAGCATCATCAAAAAACTTGCTAACATTCCACTCCTGCATCCAGATCATCATCCAAATTGATAAAAACATTGAACAGGATTGTCCCTTCAAGAGCCCTGAAGAATACTGCTGGTGATCAGCTGCCAGCCAGATGTGGCCCCATTCACTACAGCCCTCTACCTTCAAGCCAGTTCATCACCCAGCACAGCGTGAACTTGCTTACCTCACTGTAGGACAATTTGTCCAGAAGGATGCTGTGAGGGACAGTATCAAATACCTTACTAATAAAAATAAAAATAAAAATAAAAATAAAAATAAAAATAAAAATTAAAAACATTCCCACTTTAGAACTAAACTGTGTCCAGCATTTTCTTCAAGGATGCAGACATAATTACCGTATTACGAGTGATATAGCTACTGTGATAACTTCTAACAACTTTACAGCAAGCTTGACCAATGATCCTTTTGCCTTTTTGCCTGAGCTAATTTTCTCCTGTTTTTTGTTTGTTTGTGTCCTGGTTTCAGTTAGGACAGAGTTAATTTTCCTCCTAGTAGCTGGCAGGGTGCTGTGTTTTGGATTAGGATGAGAAGAGCGCTGATAACATGCTGATGTTTTAATTGTTGTAGAGCAGTGCTTACACCAAGCCAAGGACTTTTCAGCCTCTCTCTGTCCTGCTAGCGAGCAGGCTAGGGATGCAGCAGGAGCTGGGAGGGGACAGACCCAGGACAGCTGACCCAAACTGGCCAAAGGGGTATTCCATACCATCTGACGTCATGCTGAACAATATATACGGGTGGCTAGCCAGGGGGTGGGGGGGGTGGCTGCTCGGGGATAGGCTGGGCATCGGTCAACGGGTGGTGAGCAATTGCATTGTGCATCACTTATTTCATACACATTATTATTATTAATACTATTATTATTATTATTATTGTTATTATTTTTCCTGTCTTAATAAACTGTCTTTATCTCAACTCACAGGCTTCACTTTCCCATTTCTCTCCCCCATCCCAGAGAGGGAGGGGGGAGGGTGAGCAAACGGCTGTGTGGTGTTTAGCTGCCAGCCGGGCTAAACCACAACAGTTTGTTTGTTTTTGTTTGTTTTTGTTTGTTTGTTTGTTTGTTTTTTCTTGAATTCAAGTTAAGCGAGGAGGACTGGGACAGTGAAAAGAATGAGTCTTGCTCTACCAAGTCTTGTTCACTAAGACAACAAAACACCACAACAATTTTGTCATGTTCCTAAAAGGATAAGTTCTTTTCATGCAATATGTAAAATAGCACAGAGCAGTGCAGTATTTGACTGTCATAAACTTAACAAACATTCCAGAAACAACTCAGCTGATTCAAGACACCTGCTTAGAGACATTGCCTTTCAGACTTCAGAGGAGCCACAAATATTGGTCCAAAGCAGGACATTGGACAAACTTTTATTCAATCTGCACTTCAAAATGTTCCTGAGCAGGGAAGAAACACTCACAGCCTGTCACTCAGGTCTGCAATTATTAAATCATAGAATCATTAAGGTTGGAAAAGCCCTCTGAGATATCTGGTCCAACCATCCCCCTACCACCAATGTCACTCACTAAACCATGTCCCTAAGCACCATGTCCAACCTCTCATTGAACACCCTCAGGGACAGTGACGCCACCACCTCCCTGGGCAACCCATCCCAATGCCTGACTGCTCTTTCTGAGAAGAAATGTCTCCTCATTTCCAACCTAAACCTCCTCTGGCACAACTTGAGGCCATTCCCTCTTGTCCTATCACTAGTTACCTGTGAGAAGAGGCCAACCCCCAGCTCCCCACAGCTTCCTTTCAGGCAGTTGCAGAGAGCAATAAGGTCTCCCCTGAGCCTCCTCTTCTCCAGACCAAACACCCCCAGTGCCCTCAGCCGCTCTTCGTAAGACTTGTTCTGCAGACCTCTCACCAGCTTTGTTGCCCTTCTCTGGACTCGCTCAAGCACCTCGATGCCCTTCTTGTAGTGAGGGCCCAAAGCTGAACTCAGCACTCGAAGTTCAGCCTCACCAGAGCCGAGTACAGGGGGACAATCACCTCCCTGGCCCTGCTGACTACACTATTCCTGAGACAAGCCAGGATGCCCTTGGCTTTCTTGGCCACCTAGGCACACTGCTGGCTCATGTTCAGGTGACCCATTCATTAGGAACACCCTACTCAGCTCACACACTCTCTGATGGCACTGCAGGAACCAGACCTAATGGAAGAAACCAGCAGGGCTGAGCAGGCAAGGGCAACAGGATTTGGGTGTTTGTTTGCTTCTCCCATTGCATTTCTGGAGACATCTCGAGCTCCCACAGCACCCTTCCAATAACCTGGCAAGTCTCATATGGGCAGGCAAATGCTGTACTTGTTCTGAAACTCTGCACAGGCATAACCCTGGGCCCATGTCTTAGTAAACAACTCAGAACTGCCACTTCCTTTCATAACCCAAGAATCAGTATCTGACTTATCCCCTGTTAATAGTTAAATCCTAGTGATGTGTGGAAAGAATGACAGACACAGTGCCTTTTTACCTGCTTATGGAGGTATAGTAGAAATGTGCCAATTAGCACACAGCTGGACATAAGCCCTGGACTTTTTCTGGGACACCATCCAAGTAAGTGAAATGATCTGATCTTTCTTCCAGTGACCCCGGTGGCAGCAGCAGACTCAAGGTCAGACGGTATGAGAGCAGGTTTGCTTTAGCTCCTCTTCCAGGTTCTCTGCCAGGTTCTTATGTACCTTTCCTCTAGGTCTCTGCATCCCCAGTCCTTGGGAGGCTGACTACTCTCCTCTGCTTTTCAGCAAGTCTCTGCAGGGATCATGGCGTTTTTAAGAGTCAAGGACTAAGGACTCAGACAGGGCACCTTAGGTCACACAGCCTCCACATTCTTGCCTCAAAGCCATGTACAAGTTTCTGCTAGAAAGCTCACCCAAACACTGCCCTGAAGGCTGCAGGTCCTCTTCCCCGGTCAGCCTCAATGAAAGCCCTGGATGGTTTCTTCCGCATGGCTTCTCCTTTTAGCACTCTCTGAAATTCTGAGACACACAAGTCAGACTGCCCTTCAGCCATCTTTCCTCAACAAGCAGAGGCCATCTTTTCTCTATTTCCCCCTCAGCCTTGGTTCAACACTCAGAGATAATCCTACAAGCTCTTCTCTCAGTCTCTCTTCCTGAAATGATTACTCTTGGATGTCAAAAGCAAGTGCCACTGATAAAGATAAATGAATCCAGGCCCTACTGTGCAATGTTAGGTCAACCTGCCTGAGTAGATGACCTCCAGAGGTCCCTTCCAACCTCAATATTCTGTGAAAATCAAGAACATGAGTTATCTGATCATTTTCAGCTTCTGATTTTTGAAGGTAAGGTGGCCTCCAGGTGCCCCTTGCCCTGCTCTCGCTTTAAAGGAAGCTTGGGCCCTCAGATCAATACATACGTCACCACTTGGTCAGATCAGTGTGACTCCATGTTTCACTCTGAATACCACCTAGATCAAAGATGTGTGTACCTCAACAAATTATTCAGCTAGCTCAGAGGACAGTGCATGGAGTTCTTCCTTTCTTAAGCACTCCTGATTAAGGCAGCTTTACACTCTAGGGCCCACAGCACACCAGGGCCATAAATCCACATTCAGGTTACTCAAGAGGAATCTTCACAACAGTCTTAGCTCCCCTCTCAGCTAAACTTCTGTTCTTGGCAAAATCTGACATCCCCAACATCCTCCATAAAGGAAAGGGAAAGCCTGAGCTTCTTCTCTCTTCTCCTACTTCATGCCAATTGGTCCAAAAAGAAACTTTGCTGTGGCTCTCTTAGCCTTAGAAACCCAAATTCCTCTGTGTTACTGCAGTGGTTATACCATTTACTTAGCAACTGAGCACACACCAAAACTGAAAGTGAGAGCAAGAGATCTCTCTGCCTAATGCTAGGACCTGAATGTTATGTCCCTCACTTTGCAGTCCCATCTGCCCTGGCTGTTGACATCAAAATGGATAAGGACAGATCTGATAACGTCAGTGTAAAGGCCTCTGAGGACCAATCTCACTGACCTCAGCAGTGATAAGAGGGCAGCTTTAGGTTCTCTAACCTTCCTGAGGAGGAACAGTAATGGATCAGCTATAAGTATAGCAAGCTATAAGTAATAATAAGATCAGCTATAAGTATAGTATAGAAAGAGGGAAAATTGGGAGAGAACAGGAACCAGTGGGCATAATCTGAATTAAGGGATGTGAATATAATTTTACAGTGATAAAAAATAGAGAGCCTTGGGTTATATTGCCTGAGGAAAGCTTGGCAGTTTTCAAGAAGATGATGAGACAGCAATGCTTAAGACCATAGCATAAAGCATTTAAATGAAAAGGTTGACCCTTGCATCTCCTTTGTAGACACGCTTCACTAGTTCTCAGTGTCTCTCTTTTGTGGACTAATGCTTTCAGTCTCAAAGTTCAAGGCACTGTTTGAGTTGCTATTTCTAAATTTACACCCCCAGACATCTCTACCAATGTATGAGACTCATTGTTAATTCCCTCATTAAACAGTAACCAGGATAGCGTAAAGTGAGTGTATATGTTGGTGAGAGTGTTAAGTAGGTATTCTTCAATGGTAAAATCCCAGAAGGGAGCTGAAACTTCTACCATTTCTTAGAGGTTAAGCTCATACCTCTATAGGTGTAGAAGTGCCGTTACTGCTTGAAACAACTTCTGACAGGAGATTGTTTGAATTTTCATCTCCTCAGCTAAGCCTTTGCTGAAAGATAATGGATTGGGCCAGCCTTGTTCCTGTGGGGTTACTGTTTGTCCTCATTCTCCTGCTGATTGTGAAAAGACAATATTTCTGGAAGAGCCATGTGAATAAGAACCTTCCCCCAGGACCCAAGCCTTTACCCATCATTGGAAATCTGCACATCTTGGACTTGAAGAAACTTGACGGGACAATGATAAAGGTAACTTCTGTAGTTCTATTTCTCAGAGCTCTCACTCTAAGGCAGAGTTATAGATACAAAGTTTTCTCAAGGAATGGAAATCACAAACACAACGGGATTTATTCTCTGCAGAACTGCTATTCCTATTATATGATATTGTGTTGGTGCGGGGCAATTGGCTTCCAGCCATATTAACAAGAGAATTGACCTACTTCTGTTGAACACAGGAAATGCTGGGGCTCTCCAGGCAAGGGTAACTAGAAGAGAGGGGCCCTGGATCTCTTGTTCTTAAAGGAAATTCCACCAGCAACTGCTGAAACATTTAGGGAGGAGAACAGAGCTTTTTGGAAGATGTTTGCTAGATTAAGCCATCAGGGAACTGACAGCAAACAAATTCTTGATCCTCTCCCTTGATGGAAAAATCTTTCTGGTTTCCCAGAGCAAACTAGGAAACAAACTAGCACTGCTTGTTCTTTCATACCTTGTAGCAGTAAACGCCAGGATTTGAGGAAAGATAGTGTGTGACAGTCAGATAGTGTATGATTTTTGGTGTAGACTCACTGTGCTATTCCTCAAAACCACAAACAGCAAATCTAAGTGTTTCAGGGAGTTCCTGTATCCTACCATGTACTACCACCTTGGAAATCAGTCTCCTTTTGGGTAGGTGAACATTTCCAGCTGTCCTCTGTGAGTTCTCTGCTTCTAAATCAAAAGTTAGAGACAGTGCAGTGGACACAGCTAGCCTCCTAAAAGTCAAATATCTAGCAGAGAAATCAAATATCTAACAGAAGATTACAGACCCCATTGTGATTCTTTGTATTTATTCACAATAGCTCCAATATTTGTATGACAAATTCTCAATATTTTTGGCAGAAGATGAAAAGCCAGTGCCATGTGAGAAGAACATTGAACCCGATGAAAAACAAGTATTTTTAACCTTGCTGAATATCATCTTCTTGCTTCCTTTCATTCCACTAGCTGTCTGAAACATATGGCCCACTGTTCAGAATTCAAATGGGACCAAAGACAGTGGTGGTGCTATCAGGATATGACACAGTGAAGGAAGCTCTGGTGAACCATGCAGATGCATTTGCAGGGAGACCTAAAATACAAATAATCAAAGAAACAGGAAAAGGAAAAGGTGAGTGTGCTGTTCTGTTCCCCATACACCTGCTTTCTGCAAAGAAAGATAACAGGATGAGGTTTTCTCCATGAAAAGGGGAATGCTGAACCTCTCACTTTGTTTTGCTATGCGTGTGAAACAATTTGAGTGGTGATATCTATCAAGGATAAGAAGAGATGATATCCTTAATTTACACACAAACACCTCATTTAGAGGTCTGAACCAGCTGCTGAGACTTAGGGATGTTATGTTGAGGAGCTGTGCAATGGGTTGACCTTCACTGGCAGCCAGCCAGACATTTACACTCACACTCCAGCTGTTCTCTCACTTCCCCTCCTCAACAGGACAGGAGGAGAAAATAAGATGGAAAAGCCTTTGGGTCAAGATAAAGACAGGGAGATCACTTACCAATTGCTGTTATAGGCAAAACAGATTCAGCTTGGGGAAAATTAATGTACTGTCAACTAAAAAACGGAATAGGATGACGAAAAACAAAGCAAAAGCACCTTCACCCAACCCACCCCTTCTTCATAAGCTCAACTTCACTCCTTAGCTTCTGAATCCTCTACCTCTTCCCCACCCAAAGCGGTGCAGGGGAATGGGCAATGGGGAGTTGCAATCAATGTACAGCACTTCATTTCTGCCACTCCTTCCTCCTCACACTTTTCCCCTGCTCCAGTGTGGGGTCTCTCCCATAGGCTACAGCCCTTCATGAACTGGTGCAGTTCATGAAGGGCTCAGCTTTGGCCAACAGTCGGTCCAGCTGGTAGTCAGATGGAACTGGTCCTGACACCAGGACAGGCCCTGGCCTCTTCTTACAGAGCCACCGCTGCAACCCCTCTTTCTACAAAAACCTTGCCACATAAACCCTAAACAAACTGGCAGAGAAGTGTCTGTTATATCAGTAGCACTACCTCAAAATACTTCTGTGAGATTGATGTTATTGAAGGCCTATTTAAAAAAAAAAAATCAAGTTTAATTTACATTTTTCTCTTTAAGGGAAAATAAACAACAATTCAAGACTTTAGTTTTTTTCCTTAGAGGGACCCCACTCTTGCTCTGAGTTCTTCTGGGCAGAATATACCCTCTACAGATGTTACACACGGAACAAGAGCTTTTGATTCCCATAAATATTGATGGAATACATGGAAATAGGGACATGAGTAACTAATATGTCATTAAATGTCAACCTATCTGTAAATATTTTCTTTCCTTCCTAGAAACACTTTCTTGAACAGGACTACAAAAGAATAATGATAGGTGTAATGAAAGTTAATAGCAGTGTCATCTTGACCAAAACTTCTCTGAATATACCACTGAAGATTCTCTGCAGCTATTCTAGGATGTATAGGGGTGATTCCCATGACAGAGTGAGGAAATTTTCCAAACTGGTGTCCATGACACAGGTTCTCATTTAGCCCCTATGGTCGCTGAAGGAACATGGGCGCTCTCGAGGGGGAAGGATTTGTCAGCCTAAGGGAGACATGAGCATGAAAGAGCATACCCGTCATCTCAGGAGATGTCCCAGAGACACAAATCCAACTCTAAACCAAATTGAGCAAAAGTGTCCTAATGTCTCAGAACACATCAGACACCATGTAAATTCAGAGCAGTGGCTACTTCCCTCAGAGCATTCTCCTGACATATTTTTCCTTTCTTTTCATTTACATGGAGACACAATCTGTTTTGAGAGCAGCAGAGTGATTTCCCTGTCCTTATCTCAACCCATGAGCCTTTCTTCATCTTATCTTCTCCCCTTGTTCTTTTCAGGAAAGGGATTGAGATATGAGCGTGGTGGACCTTAGCTGTCCATCAGTGTGAAACCACCACAGGGTAGATGAGGAATCTGCTGAAAATTCTGCTTATGTGCTTTCATGTTCAATTTCAGGAGTTATATTTTCTTATGGAGAAAACTGGAAAGTAATGCGAAGATTTACTCTTACAACCTTACGAGACTTTGGAATGGGAAAGAAGGCCATAGAGGATCGTGTTGTAGAAGAGTATGGATACCTGGCAGATGTCATTGAGTCACAGAAAGGTGGGGAGACTACTACCTCCATAACATGTCTCTGACTTTTCTCAGAAAACATTTTCAGGAATGCCAAGATTCAAGGGAGAGGCTTAGAACACTTTCAGAGATATACCTTTTTCCAGCATCTGTGCTGGATGATGAGTTTACATGAGTTCTGTCTTTCTCCCTGTCTCTCCACCTGGCAATTGCCTGACATGCAAATGAAAACATTTATTGAGGCTCTGAACGTCAAACATGGAGGCAAACAGCACTGTTGAGGAAAGAGATTTGTTCCTCCACGTGCAGCACCTCTACAAATTACAGTCTTTGATTGATCAAAGAGCAAAGGGAGAAAAGCAGAAGGCAACTGCAAGGACTTGCATGTCTAGACTGAAAAAATCATTGTCCCTAGAGGCACACATCTGGGAAATCCCTCCCAGTAGGAGACAGAAGATCCATTTATAGATGCCACCATCATCATCCAGGACTGTTTCTCACTAGGCTTAGTTACCAAGGGCAGGAATTAGAATGGAATCATAGATTCATAGACTCGTATAACGTTTTGGATTGGATCATCTAATCTTAAAGATAATCTAATCCAACCCCCCTGCCATAGACAGGGGAACCTTCCACTAGATCATGTTGCTCAAAGCCCCATCCAACCCAACCTTGAACCTGACCTTGACTTTCCCCCAGGGATGGGTCATCAACAACTTCTCTGGGCAACCTGGTCCAATGCCTCACCACCCTCTGAGTGAAGAATTTCTTCCTAATATCTAATCTAAAACTATCTTCTTTGAGTTTTAAACCATTACCCCTTGTCCTATCACTACATACCCTTATAAAAAAAAATAAATAAATAAAAAGTCTCTCTCCATCTCTCTTATAAGCCTTCTTTAAGTATTGAAAGGCCGCAATAAGGTCTCCATGGAGCCTTCTCTTCTCCAAGCTAAGCAATCTCTCAGCCTGTCTTCCCAGGAGAGGTGCTCCAGCCCTCTGATCATTCTGTGACTTCAGCAGGCAGCTGTTTCAACCAAGTAGACTTGCCATAAAAACAGATTTCTATATCATCTTTCTAGTTAGGCTTCAAGTCCCCACCTCGAAGCCCTGAAAGCAGGAGCTATGTCCAGCTGCAAAGTTGCACCAGAGGGACCTACATACTGTAGAACTGAGAGCCCCAGCAGGAAAGAATGAGTGACCAAGAGCTACTTCTTTAGGAAATTTGACTTAAATGTTCTAGACAAGCACAGTCCAATTCTCAAATATTGGTAAAAAGGGACTGCTCAGGATAGCACTAACAGGGGAAGTGGCAATTGCTGAGAGTTTTCCTTATACTTGGAAATTTTAAGACCATGTATGATCAAGAAGAGCAGACTGGGGAAGGGCCATAAAGACCCAGGACCACAATGGTCTTGAAGAAAATGGAGAGGAGCACAAAAACTCACTTTCAATCTCAGGTCTCTTAAAAGCTTTTGGTGACTTGTGAACCAGGAGATGGGGGAAACTTTCTTCCTGACAACTCTGTGCCTATCGTATCCTGGACTTTCACAGAGCCTCTGCATGCTACTGTAATATTTTAATTAATTACAATAACCATTGACTATGTTGTTTGCACCACCTTTTCCTATGCTAGGGAAGCCCCTTGAGATGACTCTGATAATGAATGCTGCTGTTGCTAATGTCATTGTATCCATATTGCTTGGAAAACGGTATGACTATGAAGACCCCACATTCAAAAGACTCCTGTCATTGATGAATGAAAATATAAGACTTTTTGGAAGGCCATCAGTTTCGGTAATTCATACTGTTTGAATGTTGCTCTTCAAAATCACATGCTACACGAAGCATTAACAGTACACCTACCTCACTCCTGATCATTGCAATTCATTTATCTGCACGTGACAAATGCATTCTGAAATGGCAGAAAGGAGACCTCTGGTGCTAGATGAATTTCTCTTAGCAGCATAGCCTGGAGATTACAAGTTCCTCATTTCATGAAGAAGAACTGAAGAACGTGCAATACAATACAAGGAGAGTGTCCCCAAGTGATAGAAGTTGATCATTATTCCCCATCTCCCATACAAACAATATAAAAAAAAATGTGAATATGTCTGTAACTGTCTCTTAAATAGTAACTGTCTCTTGATACATCCAATTCCAATAATGTGGAGAGGGAGGGATGAATTCTCTAGGAGTGGACAGCTAGAAAACTGTGTCAAGGACATATAAACATTGGATTTCTAGGCCACCATCAGCTAGTGTGATTAATATATAGTGTAAGAGAGAATAAATTTAGCTATTTACATAGCTGGCCAGAGAAGGAGGACAAAGGGTGTTTTGCATCATGAATATAAGACTATACACCTTTTTCTGTACGGGCTTTTGTTAATACTTACTGTTGAGCAGTGGTACATTTACTTAGCAGCTGCTTTTTCTTCTTCTTCATCTCTGCATCTTGTAGCTGTACAATATATTCCCAGCCCTTGGATTCTTCCTGAAGGACCACAAAGCTTTTCTTGAGAATGTGAAAGAAGTCAATGCTTTTATCAAGGTTACTTTCATAGAACATCTTAAAGTCCTGGACAGAAATGACCAGAGGAGCTTCATTGACGCTTTCCTGGTCAGACAACAAGAGGTAATTGAATCCCAGAAACTCCTTCAAATCTCTTCACTTTCCTTTCAAGTCTTTACAGCTCAATAAGTATTCTTCATCAGAGATCTAGCATGTGCTAAAGTCCTACTAAAAACTGTGCTAGATTCGAAAGACTGTGCCTTTATTTCAGCTAGAAGATAAAATAATCACAGGCAAGCATCTTCCCTGTGTCCCTATTAATTTATAAGGAAAATACAAAACCAAGCAAAGTATGAGAAGAAATCTTTACTTGTAGTTTAAAATCCTGTTCTGTACCCCAGCATTTCTGATTCTTTTTTATAAAATACTGTCCCCCTTCATAGATGCATACCCTGGGAAAGCTCTAGGACTCTTCAGCACATATTTCTTGTTTTCAGTTGGCATCTCACACAAAATTTTATATACCTGCTTCCACAAAAAACACACTTTAGTTCTACAGGTCTTGTAAAAATGAAGCAGGGTTTGTACCCACAAATGTTGGCCACTGGAACTCAGAGGAACATGAACCATCTTCTAGGGTTGTTTTTTTGTTTGTTTGTTTGTTTGTTTTGGTGCTAGGGGCAGGTAAAGGCAATATCACAATGAGCCAAGTCCCCAGTACCTCTTGAGCTCACGTGAAAGCCCAGCCCTGGCAGCAAATCTGTTCTTCCCAAGAAATTTCGTTCTGTAATATGCTCTGCTCCATGACCCAGGAAAAGAAAAACTTGATTTAATTATTTGGGTGGCCCCAGTCATTCCTGTTATTACTGAAATTAACCTTGCTGACTTGATTGTGTGTTCTTGTGGGCAGCAGAGACAGTCCAAGCACTCAGTGCTTCAGGACTCAGCTTATTACAGATTTCTCAAGGCATCACTTCAAAACCTTCTCCTTTAAAATTTTAACTCCTCCCTGAGGTTTGCATATGACTTTTTTTTTCCTGTTCTCTGATGAAAAACCACCTTCTTGAATCTTTAACCAGATGATAAAATTATTGTTTCATTTCTCCAGGAGAATGGAAAGGACAATGGTTTTTTTGATAATGAAAACTTAACTGAGGTTGTGAGAAATCTGTTTGCAGCTGGTACAGATACCACATCCACCACTTTGCGCTGGGGCCTTCTGCTCATGATGAAATATCCTGAAATTCAGAGTAAGTGGAAACTGGGCATCCAGTGGCTTCCTTCTCATCAGGTCACCTTGAATGTGACTTCAGACTAAACAGGGTTGAATAAAAAAGTGAATTCTCCATATCCCATTATTCTAACAAGATAAAGAGATGTTCAAGCAGTCTATGTATGATCCATGTTTCTTTCACAGAAAAAGTCCAAGAAGAGATAGAGCAAGTGCTAGGATCAAACCCCCCACGAACTGAGCATCGGACTCAAATGCCATATACAGATGCTGTTATCCATGAAATTCAGAGGTTCGCTAATATCCTGCCATTGAGCCTGCCTCATGAGACTACTGCAGATGTCAATCTCAAAGGCTATTTCATTCCCAAGGTGAGATGCCAGGAGCACTCCTTTCCTTCTCTCTGTCCCCAGTGCATCCCCCCTTCAAGTCTGGCATCCAGGGATGCTCGCTCACTGCAGGGTTCTCACACACTCTCACTTTGTCAGGAGTTCCCCAGGTAAAGTGTGTTTATTCAGCTCCAACACTCATCATCACTCCGATGGCCACACCACCACCACTGTCAATGTAGTAACTGCTCTGCCTTGGCTTGCAGGGAACCTACATCATCCCCTTGCTGACTTCTGTCTTGCGAGACAAATCCCAGTGGGAGAAACCAGACACCTTCTACCCTGAGCACTTCCTCGACTCGGAGGGGAAGTTTGTAAAGAAAGATGCTTTCATGCCTTTTTCAGCAGGTACCTTCTATTCCATTTTTAGGGCTCTGGAAGGAACTGGGCATCCAAGAATCCTTCCTTCCCACTGGAGTTGGTCTCCTCCTCCCCTCTCCTCTCCTCTCCTCTCCTCTCCTCTCCTCTCCTCTCCTCTCCTCTCCTCTCCTCTCCTCTCCTCTCCTCTCCTCTCCTCCTCTCCTCTCCTCTCCTCCTCTCCTCTCCTCGAGTCTCCTCTCCTCTCCTCGAGTCTCCTCTCCTCTCCTCGAGTCTCCTCCCTCGAGTCTCCTCTCCTCGTCTCCTCGAGTCTCCTCTCCTCTCCTTCCCTTCCATCCTCTCCCCTCCTCTCCCCTCTCCTCTCCTCTCCTCTCCTCTCCTCTCCTCTCCTCTCCTTCCTCTCCTCTCCTCTCCTCTCCTCTCTCCTCCCTCCTCCCTCCTCTCTCCTCTCTCCTCTCCTCTCCTCTCCTCTCCTCTCCTCTCCTCTCCTCTCCTCTCCTCTCCTCCCTTCCTTCCAACTGCTAAATTCAATGGTCCAGCTTTACCAAAGGACCAGGACTTTTAATTCACCCCACTAAAGCTTAAAACCCCCACAACTACAGAAGCAGCTCCCACTGACTCTCTTACGGTCCATTCTGCATTTCATTCCAGGACGAAGGATCTGTGCTGGTGAGACTCTTGCCAAAATGGAGCTCTTCCTCTTCTTCACCAGCCTCCTACAGAGGTTCACCTTCCATCCTCCCCCAGGAGTTTCCACCTCAGACCTGGACCTCTCCCACACTACTGGGCTTACCGTTCCCCCAGTGACTTATGAGGTCTGTGCAGTGCCACGTTCCTAGGGGGTTTCTCAGCCATCTTCTTTCCCTGAAATACCCAGATGAAATATTTTAGTCTGTCTCTAGTCCCACGTGGGAGGTTTGGTACTTCTGAATCTGATAAGGGATGTTTAGCCCAAGTACACCTTGAATCACAGCAAGAGGTATGTCACTCACCATTACAGCAGGCGGCAGTCTTGACATTCAGCCACTCCTTGAACGGGCAAATTGATGGTCTCTGTGAGGATGAATCCCATGATGGGATAGCAAAGTCCATTTCATTCAGTCCATTCCTACACCACTGCATGTTGTCTTCAAGGAAAGAGGCTGAGGCTGGACTCTGGGCCAGAGCTCACAGGGTCCTGCACAGATCTCACACACGCAAGTCCTCTCCCCTTCCACACCTCCATCACAGCTGTGCCCAAACTGCCCAGTGAAAATAATCCATTACACATTTTGTTCCAACACCAGTGCCCTGAATGCATGCACACACACACACAGAAATGTAGAGAATTATATGTATGCTGATGAGAATGACAAAAACACAGAAAAACAATAAATCATTCTCCATTTTGAATCAAACCATTGCTGGTGTCATTCTTCAAAGCTGGAAGATCTTCTTTTGCACCTGAAATGGCTTCTGAGAAAGTACCTATGTCTGGAACAGACAACCAGTGCTGTGCTTCCAGTGGGAACTGGGCAAACCAGTCCTTCCTTGGTGCCCTCTAGGCCCCCCCCAACTTTCTTATTAACGAACCATTCTGTAGCTTTTTAGTCACAAGAACACCTGAAAAATTACCTAGTCTTTCTGGACTTCAGTAAAGCTTTGACACTGTGTGCCATAAGATCTCCATAGAGAAATAAAGTATGGGCTGGATGAGCAGACAGTGAGGTGGGTTGTGAACTGGCTGAATGGATGGGCCTAGTGGGTAGTGGTCAGAGGTGCAAAGTCTAGTTGGAGGCCATAATGAGAAGAGCACCCAAGGATCAATACGGGGTCCAGGCCTGTTTAACATAATCCTTAATGATATAGATGAGAGGGGAGAGTGTACCTTCAGAAAATTTTCTCTTGACACAAAACTGAGGAGTGACTGATATGCCAGAGGGTCGTGATGCCACCCAGAGGGACGTGGGCAAGCTGGAGGAATGGGCTGACAAGAGCCTCGTGAAGTTCGACAAGAACCTCATGAAGTTCGACAAGAACCTTATGAAGTTCAACAAGAACATGAAGTTGAACTTGAGCCAGAAGTATGCAATTACAGCAAAGAAGGCTCATTGTATCCTAGGCTGCATTAGGAAAAGTATTACAAGCAGGTTGAGGGAGGTGACTCTGCCCCTGTACTCAGCATTGGTGAGGCCACACATGAAGTAGTGTGTCCAGTTCTGGGCTCCTGTTGTGGTTTAACCCAGCAGGCAGTTAAGAACCACACAGCGATTCACTCACTGCTACTAGCTCTTCACTCAGGGCTACAGAGACAATTTGGGGACTGGAGCAACTCTCTTATGAGGAAAGGCTGAGAAAGCTGGGCTTGCTTAGCCTGGAGAGGAGAAGACTGAGAGGGGATCTTACCAATGCATACAAATATCTTAAAGGAGGTTGTCAGGACAACAGGGCAGCCTCTTTTTGATGGTGCCCAGAGACAAGACAAGAGGCAAAGGGCACAAATGGAAACACAGTTTCCATCTCAACATGAGCAAAACCTTCTTTACTGTGAGGGTGACAGAGCACTGGAACAGGTTGTCCAGAGACATTGTGGATGATGTCCTCCTTTGACATAACCAACAGCCACCTGGACATGGTGCTGGGCATCCTGCTCTGGGTGGCCCTGCTGGAGCAAGTGGGTTGGACCAGATGGACCCAGAGGTTCTTTTCAATCTCAATGATTCTGTGACTTTGTGATTTAAAATTCCCAATGAATCCAAGGGGAGCAAAATTATACCAACGAATAAGCACTTAGAAAGAATCTCTCTGTGATTTCAGTGCTCAGGATATCAAGGCCGTGCCTGAACTAATGACGAAAATTTAATTAATCAGTAACCTGCAGGGCATGCAGAATTTATGACTGTTATACCAAACAGCAGGTTCATGACCTGTGGGTGTCCAAGGGCTTGGACTTTCATTCTTGAACAATGAAAGATACACACTCACCCAATCACACAAGCTTGACATTTACCTGCCTCCGTACCATACCAACAATTCATTAACAAGCACAGGGGAAGAGAATAAACCAGTCACTAACTACAAGAAATACCTTCCACTGGGAAAGAGGGTTATGGACTAGTGTTTCTCACAGCAAAATTTTGCAGGAAGACAGAGATCCAGAGTTCACATTTTCTCTTTTCTTTTCTGTAGCAAATACTCAGCTGAATAGAGATGGACTGGAGCAGCAGCACTACCGTGGGTTTAGTGTTCATCCTGACTTTTCTGATCGTTTTCAAAATCGGAAGTTTCTTGAATAGCAACTGGAGAAAGAATCTTCCCCCAGGACCAAGAGCATTACCTATCATTGGAAACCTTCATTTGTTTGACTTGAAGAGACCCTACAGGACTTATCTGCAGGTAGCCATTATCTTTTCTACTGGTCACATAATTACACGTAGCCCCACAGTCCAAGATGTCAGAGTTTTCCCTGACATGTTGCTTCAGAGATGACCCAGAGCAAGGGAAAGGAGACAGTTACTTGAGCAGGAAACTCTGAATGAAGTAAGATTTGTTCTTTATTGTAACATCTTCTCCTTTCATTGCAACTTCGTGCATTTGGGTTTCAGCCTTGAACTTCCCTCAAATTAACATCAAGTCCTCACTTTATTTTTGTGGTAATTTTGTGAAAAAAATGACAGGGAGTGATTTGGATAACTCCCTCTACCTTCAATTGATTGATATGCCTAGGGTTGTGATTGTAGCCTCCTGTCTTCATTGATTTAACAGCCCCTGTCTTGTTCCTTTCTTCCCTTCTTCCCCAAAACCTGAAGATAACTATACAGGACTATAGTTGCCAGAATATATAGAAAAGATCCAAGCAAACCAAAGAAAAAAAATCTCTTGCTTTTCTTTTAGCGCTTTCTTTATTTTACTGTAGCCCTTCCTGATTTTGAGTCAGAAGACTTCTATGAACCTGTTTCTTTCCTTTTTTTTTTAATTATTTATTTATTATTAGACATTGAAATTCCATATATCTCCTTGTTGATGATTTTAAAAGGAATATCTAACCTACAAGTCTGTATGTATGTCACAACCACAGATCAAAAGACCACTCAGATGCAGTATCTGGCAAATCATATGTAGCTATTCAATGCAGCTTAATTGAGTTGGCAAAAGTCTCTGCTTTAATTCCAATGCATCTATTATAATGGAAGAAGTTTGTCCTCTAACTTGAGCTTAGCTCAAGGTTTAAAATTTTCATATACTTAGTGTGTAAATTAATCTGAATTCATTGAAATGAAACATTCATCCTGAGCATCAACACTGCAAATGGTGGAAAGCTGTTAGAGAACACCCTTTGAAAAGTTCAATTTCTGCTACAGCTACATTAGTCTGGGACAATTTCATCAAAGAAGCTACCCTTAATTCAGACACGTCACTGCTGATGTGTCATTTCATATAGTTGGCTGCACTTGTTTACCAGCTGTTGACTACTTCGCATAGCAGTGCTAAATAGCTCTTTTCTGATTCTCTGTGCAAACACCAAAAAGTAAGTGTTGTCAGGAGAACCAAGAACATCAATTAAGTGAGAATAATTCAAGCTAAAAAGGTACCAGCTTAGACAAAACACGGTCTTTGAGACCCTCTTTGTAGACAGATTCATGTTAATTGTAGTCATACACTAATAGTGAGAATTTATCTGATGCTAGATCGTGGCACGGAAACACTGTTATTTTTTACACAGTAATGTGTACAAAGGTTTGAATAGGTTTAGTCTGTGAGTGTGGAGCTGCCTAAATGAAAGAGACACAATAACATAAAAATCAGTGTGAAAAAATGAGTCAAAAAATGAATGTACATGCGTTTCTGAGGGAAGTCAGAGCTGTTGGCACAGAGGAAACTCTCAGTAGCTCCTTGATTGTTTTGGAGTTTCAGGTGTTAGCACTGGGCTCCACTCCTAACTGTGCTATCTAGTCATTAGCCATCATAATGTCTCTAATTATTTACATTAAGTCTCTTTCTCTGTCCTAAAACATTTCACATTTTTGTAACCTAGGGGCAGGATGGGAAGATAAGTAGCACTGAAAAGGTGGTGAATTTGTTTGTAGGCTGTACAAGTTGTAAATCACTGTTATCTTCCTCTGTCAGCTGTCAAAAGAATATGGTCCAGTCTTCAGTGTTCAGATGGGACACAGGAAAATAGTAGTGCTTTCTGGGTACGAGACAGTGAAGGAAGCTCTTGTAAATCAGGCAGATGCATTTGCAGAGAGACCTAAAATCCCAATCTTTGAAGATTTGACCAAAGGATACGGTGAGTTGGTTTTCTTTTTCCTATCCAACTTGACTTATTCAAAAACCATATTTCCTACAGAAAAAGCAGAGGCTGGCATACCATTTAGAATCAGAATCAATATAAGGCATTGGAAATACATGTGGAAAACTATAACCAAATAGTTATTCACACAGCAATAGCAGAAAACAGATAATGCCCCACTTTCAGGATCTAGAGCAATGGCATTTCTAGTTTTCCTGGTATGATTCTGGGCTTCAGCTGTTTGAAGCTTAACATAGAACCTCCTTTTCCTGAAATCACGAGTGTTATACTGTTGCTTCTCATTTCAAGTGGTGAATGGTGTTCTTAAAATCTAAATGTGGCATTAGAATGGAACACATACAGAACTGGGGATTTATTTTAATAAGTGAAATACTGTATACCAAGCTGAGTTTCCAAATAAGAATTTCATGTTCAAACAATTCTAATTTTGCATCAGAAATTAATATTTATCTCTCCAAAGACCCTCAGACAAATTCAGGAATAATTCTCCAAGCATTTCCATAATTGCATCTTTTAATCACATTACTGCATGTAAGCTTTCTTTATATATATATATATATATATTATTTTTTCTTTCAAAGAAAAATATAACTGAAGTAGTCAGTTACCTAGTGTGTAACAACTCCACTGAAAACCTGATTAGGAGGGTTTAAGACCTTGGCTAAATTTAAAACACATTTGTGCCTATTCAGGTGTTTACTGCAATCATCAGAGACACAGAATCTCAGTTCAGTAGTTCAGTCCCACTTTCAAAGGATGACTAGAAATTTGAACTTGAATTTCCAATCCTTTCTTTCTTTCAGTGACAAGTGTCTCTCAGAGATATATATTATTCTTGATTAAATATCTTTAATATCTTTTAAATAGCTTTTGTTTTGTTTTATTTCAATAAAACCTATTGTTGAAGTCTGAACATCCTGAAAGAAAAGTTGTTTTTCTTCCTCATCCAGATGTAATCTAACCTGTTTTAAAAGTTCCTGCTACTACTATCTACATTATGTATCTGCAAATCAGGTATTTCAAATCTGCTACTGCATTGAAACCTTCTCTTTGTGTCAGGGCTTGTTTTTGCTCATGGTGAAAACTGGAAAGTGATGCGAAGATTTACTCTCACAACCTTACGAGACTTTGGAATGGGAAAAAGGGACATTGAGGACCGCATTGTGGAGGAGTATGGGCACCTGTTAGACACCATTGGGTCACAAGAAGGTGGGTAGATGAGGCATTCTTCAGATCTCTAAAGTTTTGTTCAAGTACCCAGAGGCTTGGCGTTAACCTCAAGTTCTTCATTTGTTGTACACCTCAGGCTGAGCCAATTTTCTGTTGGTTTGGTATGGTTCTCTAATACTGAATAATAATCACTAATAACAAAAATAAATAAATAGCAATAATTAGTATTAAATTTACATAGTCTCTTGCTGCAATGTAATGCCTTTCTTTGTTCATTGTGTAGGAAAGCCCTTTGATGCTAGTAAAATAATTAATTCAGCAGTTGCTAACATAATTGTGTCAATATTACTGGGAAAACGATTTGACTACAAAGATTCCAGATTTATAAGACTTCTACAGTTGACCAATGAAAACATGAGGCTTGCTGGGAAACCTTTGGTTACGGTAATGTTAAACATTTTTATGTTGCTGCTCTACTGGATGCCATGGGAACATAGTAACATGGGTAGTCTATTGTTTGTATTAAACAGAAAAATCTGAGATACCGAGAGATAATAGGTTTACAAGCACTTCCTGGGCCAAAACAAAGATTAAGATAAAATGTGGCAATCTTAAAACCCACAACCAAACCCCAATCTCTCAAAGACCTACTTAAACTATAGTTTGATGAGTGTTAAATCTGGACTGAAAAAACCAGACTATTCTCCCATCTTCCTTACTCTGAGACATTTTCTCCCTTGTGACTGAATTGTTTGCAGAGTACTAATATAAAATGGGTGTAAGAAATAAATAAATAAATAAAGTAAAATAAAATAATATAAAATAAAAAGATAGAGGGCAAGAGATATTAGTGAGTTTAATTTTCTGTGAGATAACTTTCCCAGCGCAATGTATTGTTCAGAAATTCAGATGCTTGTGTTGGTACAGTCAAGTTTGGTATGAGGAAAGGAACACCTGAGAAGGGAAGACAACAAGGCTTGTGGGTTTTGTTTGTTAGTTTGTTTTTCTGGCAGCAATGCTGACCGAAATGCCCAGTGAATTGGTCTTTAAGAAAAGCAATGAAATCCTGTAAGCTGCTGCCTGTCAGGGAAAGGGGAGCACTGGGTTGTCTCCCAGCTTGGTAAATGCAGCAGTCATGATACACCATCAGGGAAGGTGTCTAAACTTCCAGTATATAGACCATGACGATTTTTCTAGAGAGAAGACAGTTGCGACTTTTTAGCCTAAAGAAGAGAAGGCTTGGGGAGAGGACCTTATCAATGCCTGTGGATACCCGCAGGGAGGTGCGAAGAGGCTGGAGCCAGTCTCTGCTCAGCGGTGCCCAGGGCAAGGCCCAGAGGCCCCGGGCCCAGCCTGGAGCCCCGGCGGCTCCCCCTGCCCCTCAGGCAGCACTGCTGGGCTGGGCGGGTGCCGGAGCCCTGGCACGGGCTGCCCCGAGAGGGGCCAGGGGCTGCTCCTTGGAGAGCTCCCCGAGCCCAGGGACGTGGGGCTGGGTACCCTGCTGGGAGGGCCTGATAAGGTCAGGGGGGACCAGAGGGGCCCTTAACCATTGTGTGATTGTGTATGATTCTGTAACCCTTTTAACTCCTTCAACAACTAAAACAACAACAACAACAAAAAAAAAACCTCATTTCCACGAGCTCAAAGTTAATTATTCAACACGAAAAAAAAAAAAAAAAAAAGGAAAAAAAAGAAAGGAAAAAAAAAAAAAAAAGCTCTTTAGAGCTGTTACTCCTCCCTTGGTCCAATTCCAAAAATCATGGCAGAAAAGGACAGTCAGGACCATGGATCATTAATAACTTTTGCAGACACGATCTTCTCCCAGATACTCTTATCTGAGAAAGCAGAGATCTATCTCTACACACACATCTTGTAGTGCATGACCAGCAAGCCCAGCATTCTCCCAAAATGTTTCACACGTATAGTGACAGGACAACACAGGACACCCTCTCAGAGCATGGGACAGGGAGAAGCTACAGAGTTCATGGTCTACCTGTACAAGAAGAATACAGAATATATTTTTGCATGCTTCTGCTACACAGAAATGTCTCAATGAGTAATAAATATGCTCAGCCAACTGCATGCAATGCTGCCACACACCAGATTCACTTCTCTCCTTTTGGGCTTTGAAACAGGAAAAAATGTTAGCAGAAGAGCTGGCCAAAACAATAAAAATAAATAAATTAATAATAATAATAATAATAATAATAATAATAATAATTTGCTGGACAACATTTCAGTTAGCATGTGGTATAGGTTCATTTTTGTAAAAACTTGAAGTTTCACGATTTTTAGACATTTCATCAGCTGCACAGATCCCACTGTATACATCTATGCAGTTCTGCTTCCATTCATCAGATTACAAGGATTTAACATACCGCCATTTATACTGTTGTAACAGTGGCAAAGCACAGCTTTCTACTCCAATTTCTTCCTCATATTTTGAAATATGATCCATATATGCCTGTGTGGTGACACAGACTAAGAAAACACATGTGAAATAACTGGTAGTCTTTGAATTTTTGCTGTTACTTGCTGCTTTCAAGTGATGGTAGAGGTGGTCTGCAAGGAGGGAAAGGTTGTCAAGAACATACAAGGAGCTACACAATCAGTCCAAAGATCTGTCCCACCACTGTCTCCTGCTGGCCAGCTGCAAATGTTTAAGTCACACCTATGCTTCTCCTGCAAAATAGTCTCTCAGCTTCCAGTAACTTGGGGCTGAGATGTTTCCTTGGTGGATTTTCAACCATGAATTCATCCAGCCATGTTCTAAAGAAGAAAATATGAAGTATTTGTTTTTGTATCTGCAAAATGGGCATAATATCATTTATTTGTTCCTGTAAAATGTTTACAGACCTTTGGCTGGTAAATTTTATCTAATGCCTTTCACTCCTGTAGATGTACAACATCTTCCCATACCTTGGATTCCTCCTAAGGGCTAACAAGACTCTTCTCAAAAATAAAGATGAATTCCAGGCTTATGTGAAAATTACTTTTATAGAACATCTCAAAACTCTGGACAAAAATGATCTAAGAAGTTTTATTGATGCTTTCCTTGTTAAACAGCAGGAGGTAACTGAATCTTCTTTTCATTTCTTCAAACTTTTATGGTTATATGAAGACACTTACTATTACCTTTGAGTCCTAATAATTATAGCTATATTTCCTAACATAAATCCTTTTAAATTTATTTAATTTCTTTCTTTCTATTTACTTTTACAGTTTACCAAAGCTGCATCTTTCCATCTGCTCTGTGTATTGTCCTAGCCCTTCTGACTCTTTTAAAAACATAATGCATTACATAACAACCTGGGCTCTAGTGGGATCCGTATTTGCGGCTGTTATAGATCTTAGTTACCTTTTCATACAGAAAACAGCTCTCTTCGCAGCTGGCCCCAGTAAGGGCAGAGATCATACAAAACATAAAACTTCTTTCAACACTCTTCGCTGGGTACAAGCCCAAAGCTCTTTGTCTTTCACATTTTTTCTTAAAATTCACTTTTAGTAAATATTTACCAGCAGGTAAATATATACCCAGCAGGTCTAGGGAAGTGATTGTCCCCCTGTACTCGGCTCTGGTGAGGCCGCACCTCGAGTACTGTGTTCAGTTTTGGGCCCCTCGCTACAGGAAGGACATGGACGTGCTCGAGCGAGTCCAGAGAAGGGCGACCAAGCTGGTGAGGGGTCTGGAGAACAAGTCTTACGAGGAGCGGCTGAGGGAGCTGGGCTTGTTCAGCCTGGAGAAGAGGAGGCTCAGGGGCGACCTTATCGCTCTCTACAGTTACCTTAAAGGAGGCTGTAGTGAGGTGGGGATTGGTCTGTTCTCCCACGTGCCTGGTGACAGGACGAGGGGGAAGGGGCGAAAGTTGCGACAGGGGAGTTTTAGGTTGGATGTTAGGAAGTACTTCTTTACCGAAAGGGTTATTAAGCATTGGAACGGGCTGCCCAGGGAGGTGGTGGAGTCACCATCCCTGGAGGTCTTTAAAAGACGTTTAGATGTAGAGCTTAGCGATATGGTTTAGTGGAGTGCTTAGTGTTAGGTCGGAGGTTGGACTCGATGATCTTGAGGTCTCTTCCAACCTAGAAATCTGTGTCTGTGTCTGTGTCTGTGTGTCTGTGTCTATTTAGCTACCTATATTGCATTTTCCTATGGAAAGCTATAAGTTTTCATCTTTTTACCTCATCCACTCCTTTCCAGGAGAAATCCACTTCCAATGGGTATTTCCATAATGACAACTTGCTAAGCTTGGTGAGCAATTTGTTCACTGCTGGCCTTGAGACAATTTCCTCCACACTAAACTGGAGCCTTCTGCTGATGCTCAAGTACCCTGAAATTCAGAGTAAGTGGTTTTATGACAGATGCTTTTACACTCGGGAACTGAACAGGACCCTTGAGGGTCAACATATCTGTTAATGCACCAAGTTTTAAAAAGCCAATACTTTCAGTTAATTATTATCCAAGTATCACTATGCCCTGTGGTTAAGACCCAGTGTGGGCCATATTGGTCAGCCTATCAGTAGATTATAGACAGATTTTGTATTGGCCAGGTTCTCAGTTGGAAAAACAGAGGTGTCCTGTGTTGGGCAATGGAATTGTTCCAGATTTCTTTCAGAAACACGCTGTTGGCAAACCAAATGCCTACACAGACATTAAATGGATGGTACCTTGTCTTTAAATGCTTGAGAACATTCAGGGAATTGTTCTTCATTTAACATCTGCAGTCCAGCTTATGTTTCAGGGTTGTTAGGAGTCTAGCAGGGCTTTTGACACAGAACAAGAAATTTCAGGCAGAAGAGAGGCCAAAAAAAAAAAAAAAAAGTCTTTCCCTACTCACAGGGAAATCGAAGGGAATCCTGGAAAACATTCACCAAAATATGGTTAAAATGTAGCAAGTCAAGGAAATATGGTTTTCTTCTTCTCTCTCTCTCTCTCTTTTTTTTTTTTAACCTTCTCTGGATTGGGAGCACTCTTAAATTATCCACTTAAATTAACCAAATCCAGGTTTCTTAGTGGCAAAGAAATAATCAGACACTGTAAATCTGTCCACCTCCTGTTATTTCTAAAAGAAAAAAAAAAAAAAAAAAAAAAAAAAAAGACTGACAGAATTTATGGTTTTCAGTTGAGGTATTTTATACTTTTACATCAGTGAAGCCCAGTATGTCTCAGGGATGAAAGAGTCCTTGTCTGTTTCTTATACTGTATTCCCTCATCAGGAAAGGTTCAAGAAGAGATAGAGGAAGTGATAGGGTCAAACCCTCCACGAATCGAGCATCGAACTCAAATGCCATATACAGATGCTGTTATCCATGAAGTTCAGCGATTTGCTAGTATCCTGCCATTGGATTTGCCTCATGAGACTACTACAGATGTCATTCTCAAAGACTATTTCATTCCCAAGGTGAGATGCTTACAGGACTGTTTCTTTTAGCATTTCTCCAATCTCAAACATGGTTAATGTGATATATATGAACACTTTTGTGAAGTTACACAATGGAAGCCAGAATAATATCTTTGTCCAGGCTGATTTCTTCACATTAAAATCTTATTGTCATTACTGCCAACACACTATTTTTGCACAGAATAACTCCACTGTCTTGTTTTGCAGGGAACCTACATCATCCCCTTGCTGATCTCTGTCCTGCAAGATAAATCCCAATGGGAGAAACCAGAGATGTTCTATCCTGAACACTTTCTTGACTCCAAGGGAAAGTTTGTGAAGAAAGACGCTTTTATGCCATTTTCAGCAGGTACCTTCTGTTTTCCATTTACTACTGTTGCAAGTACCAGTCTTAGGCAATTCATACTAGTGGTTCTTCGTTATTGAAGCCTGGCCTCCCCACACTGCCTTTCTCATGGGACCATTTCACAACTCATTTCTCAGGATGCATTTCTCATAATAGAGAGTAATCACAAATGTCTACTAATTCCTTCAGCCTCTGGTTGTCATCAGTTTCTCTGTATTCCATGATTATAAAATAGAATTTGTAGTGTCTTTTTAAATGTGAGGGAGGCTTTCAGAAAATTCCATGATAGTTTAGGTACGACATTTCTGCTCTATGACCTGGGCATCTTTTTTCTGGCCCTTTTTAAAAGTCCCATTCAAAAAGTCCTCAGCAGTGTCAGCCAAACAAATCTTCATATCCTGTACCAAAAGAGAGGGGTTGCATTATATAAATACCCAAGTTCTCTTTAATATCAACGAATGTAAAGGGGTTGCCTTTGAGTTTCCCACAGAGAGTGATGTTCACCTAAGCTTACACACCTGTATCATTTTCCGAAGCATGAGAGATTCCTACCCTCACAATGACTGCACAGAATCACAGAACAGTTTGCGTTGGAAAGGACCTTAAAGATCATCTCAGTCCACCTTCCAAGGCATCTCTCCTGTTCTTCAGGTTCTTTCATTGTTCAGTTAATTTCCTATACATCAGTCCCTGGCCAACATACACACAATACTCTGCACTTTTTATGGACCTTATTTGTATATTTTTAGCTGTGTGTGACATTTGAATATGTTTTTTTCTCGTCATACTCAACATACAACATATAGTAAAATCCATTTTTTCATAAAATAATTTATGATATTGCCAATTCACAAGCCTTATTTTTCAGATTTAAGTCTAAATCTCCCAGCTGAAATCACATCCAGGGAGCATCAGCTCTGGGCATTCCCTGGAAAGCTCAGTTCATAGCACAGCTATGCCTTAGCACGTTGTTTTCCACTTTCAGTCAAGGAAGAGAGTTAAAATCAAATTTCATTTCAGGCCTTTGTTAGTTCTGGCCTTGAATTATCACGCTTTGATTAAGGAAGTTTATAAACTTATGAATTTGTCCAGGATTGAGAAAAAAATATATTCATGGCAGTTTTGGAGAAAGGCTTATATTAGGGGCTCCATAGAATATCTCCACCACCTCCCTGCTCAGTCCCACCCTAGCCAATATATGTGAGTTTCCAAGGCCTTTTTTGATAAAGTGTAATAAGAATAAAAAATTAAAAATTAAAAAAAAAAAAAAAAATGCCTGTGACTAGGCTACACTAGCCAAAGTCAAGACAAAAACAGCCAAAGTTGGCCTGGGAACCAAAAACTGAACCAATCCCAAGTAGAGAAGAAAAAAAAACATATATATATATTGTTGAAAACTGGAATTAAGAAATTCAGATTGCATTTGCATATATTTATCCCAAAATACAAACATATACAATACAAACATATAACCAGCCCACTTTTAGGAAAAAAAAAAAATAGTTGGCTTTATAATCATACCTGTGAAGACTAAGTATCCTCTCTCTCAGGCTCCTGTGCACTTTTGAGTGCTGCTTTTTTCTTTATTTATACTGGGGACATGACATTTCAAGTCACTGTTCTTTCTCAGAATAAAAGCTGCTCAGAGGTTTTTATTTCTTCCAGCCATGGAAGAAGCATGTCACACTGACTCTCTTACGGTCCATTCTGCATTTCATTCCAGGGCGGAGGATCTGTGCTGGTGAGACTCTTGCCAAAATGGAGCTCTTCCTCTTCTTCACCAGCCTCCTGCAGAGGTTCACCTTCCACCCTCCCCCAGGAGTTTCCGCCTCAGACCTGGACCTCAACCCTGCTATTTCATTTAATGTTATCCCCAAGCCCTATAAAATCTGTGCTGTAGCACGTTCATAGAGCTCAAATCAGTATAAATTTGATTTAAAAAATATATGACATTTTCATGATTTCTGCCTTCTTAATCCTTTGGCCAAAATCATTCACAACATTACATCTTAATAAAATTCTTTAGTACCTCCAAACCAAAGTGGTGGTGTTTTATTTTTTATTTACTGAGGGAGGGCATTTCCCGTGGACCAGAAGCCCACGCTTAATTGATGAGTCAGGGATCAACCTAATAGATGACCTAAACTGGGCTAAATAATAGAGACTCTTTCTTTCTCTGCCCCTGAATTGTAAATGTTAACTAACGTGTGAAAATATGGGGCAGGTTCCACTGAAGGCAAGGTTTGAAAAAGGAAATCTCTACAGAACACGTATTAATAGTCAGTGAGCACATTTCGTTTTCTCATTTCATCAAAGTACTCCAAACAAACCAGATGTTTGCATTTTTTTCTCATATTAGCCTTTAAATAAAACACATTTACTTCTGTAATATAAGAAATCCAATGTAACAAGAAATCTCGCAGTTATCGTATAAAGATTCTGAAAGCATAGAAAGAAAGTGATAACTGAAGGCATGATCACAGTGCATGAAGAAGTGGAAGGTGATACAATTGCATTGTGTTTTCCTGAGAGTGCACTTTTTAATGTATGTAACAACCAATTTTATCTAACCACCTTTGTAGATACAGATAGATGTGACCTCCGTAAACCTGTTAGCTGAGGCTTTTGCATGTATTTATCTTCAAAGATGGACTTCCAAGACTAATTTTATTTTTCTATCTCTAACATTTCTGAAAATAAATAAATAAATAAATAAAATAAACCCACACCTCAGTTTAAACACTATTTCTTTTCATTTTGGAGATTGGAGGTGAAATTATGATTTTTTATTTTTTTTTTACATGAGTAAACCAGGCCCCTGTTCATTACACTACTAAGCACTGACTGAGCGTGCCCAACCTGGACTCCATAATTCAGTTTTTTTATACACTCCCAGGGCACCAAACTGCCTTTTTGTTTCACTGCAAGGCCAACCCATGACGATCACATGCATGCCGAAAGCCTTACTATTAACCCCTAAAAGGCACATTCTGATTTGCTTGTCCAACACATACATCTCACTTGAAACCTCAATAGGGCCCCTTAGTGCCCATAATGATCTTGCTGTGACATATTAGTACCAGCAAATGAGTGAGTTGGAGCTTGTTAGAAGAAGTGCTAAACACCCAAACTGCAGCATGAAGTGCTCGGTTCATCTCAACTGTCTTCATCTCACAGCTGTCATCTCACAGCTGTGTCACACCATCTGCTGGCAGCTGTAGCCCTAGATCAGCCTTCTTCCAGTTCACCAACACACACCTGTTTTCCTTAAAGCAACATTTAGCCCGTTGCATCCCAATATATCATCAAAGCCGACTAGTTTAATGTTTATTAAACTGACTTAATGGACTACATCATCTCTGAGATGTACGATGGCCATCGTTTGACTATTTATTTGAGTATGCTGAAGGCTTTTTGCCAGGAGTTAGCACCAGACGTGGAGAAGCTAAATCTCCACTTCTAGGTCTTTTCTAGTTCAGAAGGTGGATGACATCTGAAAGATGGCAATGCCAGACTGTTCATGAATTATGGTACAGTAGGTTGGTGTTTGCAAGATCATCAGGATGAAAACTGTTGCAAAGGCTGTCATTCTTCCAGGCAAGACCAACACACTTCAGAGTAAGGGGGAATTCAGTTGTACTCAAATCAGGGTATTCATTCCTGTGCAATGTTCACCAAAAAGACCCACAGTTATAATCATGACAGTACTTACTCTGTTGGTCTGCCCAATCACCTTTGACAGTTTGGGTTCACTGCTTTCTGACACATGGGCTCTCTGGCTGTGTCTCACCCTGAGAAGAAACAGAAACTCTCCCTCCAGCATGTGACACTTGCATCTGTAAAGTGGAAATTTCTTTAATTTACTCCCTCTCTCTTTCCTGCTGTTTTCTCTTGACCTTCCTACAATGATGGAAGGCTTAAAATGCTAAGAGTAAATTAAACAGTCCCGCAAATTTATTTCACAAACGTAGATGTGTCCTATAGGTCTGCCACAGACTACCATATGCAAAGAAATCCGAGTTATTTCTTATGGAAGATGACTTCTAAGGAAAAACCTTAATCCAAGTTGACCCAAGTCCAGACGGCCGTAAAGGTTATTCCTGAATATTCCGTAACTGGATAACCTCAGTAAATAAAGCATGCAACCATAGCAAATATCTGTTGCTTTTGTAATGCACCCTCTGACTTTCTATTAAATATTGCATAAACTTGGTTTGCAAATTCCAGCTGGCAGAGGGCTCCCACCTCCTGGTGGTAGTGAAAGGAAGTAAAAACTGACGGAGAGGCAACACAACCCCAGGTCAATACCTCTTCAAGCCTCTCTTTCTGCTCTCTCCCAGGAGGCAGTCTGGGAGTTGAGAAGCACTTCTGGTTCAGGCCCAATGTCCTTAAGCTGCCACCCAGCAATGCCAGGGCACTTTGGCAAAGTGCTGGTGCAAAGAACATCATTGTTTGTTGAATGATCACTACAGGGTGTGTAGGGGATCTTTCCCTCACCAAACGTGAGGGAAACACAACTATCTGTGTGCTTATTGCTTCTCCTCTCTCTTCTATTGACAATGAAAAATAAAAAGGTTTTGGAACAGACACTGCAGAAAGAATTTTTCCCAAACCTAAGTCTTTATACACCATTGGAAACCTGCTCATCACAGATCAGAAGGGACCCTCCGAGATATGGCTTGTGCAATCTTTTTTTTCTTCCTACTGTCCCACTGTGCAGACAATGAACATTTGTGGTGGTGCTCCCTAAACTTAAGCCGGGGGCAGAACAATATGTATTAAACTGAACACCACCTGAAAGTGCAATAAAAGAAAAACTTCAAATACTACACAGTTCATTCTCTTTACTATAGATACTCTTTTATTATACCACCATATAATTTCTGATTTCTCTCAAAAATATTTTTGGCAATTAAAAGTGATCAACACAGTTATAAAGAATACACATCACTTGGGGATTAACATACAAAGGCTGACCAAAAAAAAGAAGGGCTTACGGAAAAGCAGAAGATCATGTATGTCTCTGTGAGAATTTCTGGTAAGGACATCAAAATGTCTAGACCGTGGCCACAGCCTGCCCCAGTGCTGTGTCTGCAGGCTCAGTATGTTACTTTTTCTTTTGTCGAAGGAAAGACATTGTCTCTTCACATAACAGGTGGCTCCACGTGCTATTCCTTCAATTGGCAATACTTCTAGGAGTAGACAGAGAAGAAAAATCTACTTCCAGTAGAATTTCAAGTTCTTCTCATCAACTCCTTTCTGAAGGCAAGAAGCAACAATGCTCATATTCATGTTTCAGTGACCTCCCTGCATCGGCTGTGCATTGAGGCTTTTCAACTGAAAAGTCACTGGTCTTGTCTGAACTCACCCTGCTTCTTCCTCCATGACCTTTATTTCCCTAGGCAACCTGAAATTCTGCCTCTCCTATGGCTGGATGCTACACTGTATGACCACCTCAAGCTTTTTGCTGAGGTTTTGCTGTTGTTTATCAAATGCTTAGTTTCTGTCTTCGGATCAAACAAACACTGGATGTAGGTACCTGGAAATTATTCTCACTCTCTATAAGATCTCCAAAGCTTCTGTAAAAATGGTGTAATTGGGATGGGCAAGGTAGAATCTAGAGGTAGAGACCTGGATCTATCAAAGGCAATGGCAGAACTTCCCTGAACTTGAGAAAGATAAGAATTATAACATTATGTTAAAATATCCTGAAATGCTATGCTGCCTTAAGCCCCTATCTGCCTTTGAGTCAGGAGTATAAGCATCTGTGCACCCGCTCACACATTAACATAACGCTATGGTTTCCTACAGTTCTTAATTTTCTATGGTCTTGTGGAAATTTTCTCATATTCCAATAGCTCTCTCCAGCCAGGAATCCCCACTTTGCTCAAAAAATATATTCAGTTTTAAAAAAATGGTGAAGTACAGTCATAGCTGGGTTTTCTGAAAATATATCTGCCAGCCACATGAGTGACTTGTATACACTGCATGTTGTGTTTCAAATTGCACCGCACATACAACTGACATTCTCATATTTAATGCAATATGAAATGCAAAAAGCTAAAATAGTAATGGTATAATTGAATTTTAGAAAAATGAAATGTCTCAATCCACTTTTTTCTTTTCATTTTAGAAAATCTCATAATTTTAGCCTGGGAACTGCTGGTATTTCAAAATCTCTCATGCAAAAGGTCTGCTCCAGACATAGATTTAGCAAGAAGAGAGAACTTCCATTAGTACCATTCTGTCAGGTACACTGTAATTAGCCCAAGGATGTGCCTAAGCATTATCTCCTCTCTGACCTGCAGGCATTGAGCCAGTATCAACTCTGACCCTTCCAAAGGTCTATGTACATTTTACCTTTACCAACTATTTGCCTTTCCCAATTCACCTGTGTCCCTGTTAGTTAGCCCCTTGGACTGCATTGTTAGTGATGCCAAAAGATGCGAGGAAGTAAAGCAGCAAGCCAACCAGTTGGGTAATGTGTGAAGCTTTGTACCTTGAGAAGCCAGAGCTCATATTATTTGAACTTTTAGCAGCTTGACTGCTGTTGTTCAGAGGCTCCCAGCCAGCTGTTTGGCCAGCATTACGCCAACGTTATGCTCATAGACAACGTTGTTTGAATCGAAGGAGATCTGAGTGACAGTGTTGGCATATGTTGAGTCAGTAGGTTGGATGAGAGGCAAACCTTGGAGGAAGAGCCCGCAGTCTCTTGGATATACCAAGTTTTTCCTTGGATCTGTGTATAATGCACTTTCTCCTCTCTTGCTTTCTATGATGCAGCTTCCAGGCATGTGCTGCCTGCATTAAATCTTCACAGCACGGGAGCCCATTTACTTAGACAAACTACTTTTATACAGGACTAAGGGTACCCTTGCTGTTAGTACCAGAATAAGCAGAAAACGTAACAAAAAAGCCCAAGTTTCCTCCCCAGTCCCTTCAGAGCCTTTCCATAGGCTTGGTTTTCTAAGGTCCTTTTCTTGAAGCTCCTGGCTCATTTTCTCAAGTCAAGAGACCAACCTAACCTTGTTTCTCCAGCAGGCTAAACCCTAAAATCTTCTTTCCCTTCCCCCCCATGGTTTGTCTTTCTCATCTCTTTTGGTCTGTTCCCCAGTTCTATTCATGAACAAATCTGAACAGATTGACAGGGCCCCCTTCCAACACCTGGACTCTTTGTTCTGCCCATGTCTGTACTCCACTGTACTCCACCTTTCTGTTCTCCTTCTTTGTCAGAGGGGATTGCCAAAACTGGTTCTCCCTCAGGCTTTAGTTAATCTCCTTTTCAAAAGGCAATAGGACTCCTTTTATTCTGGACCAGATTCATGTGAGGTGCTGCAATCGTGGCCCCTTCCATTTCAGTAGATAAACAGAAACTTAATGCTAAATTTTAATAGTCCTCATTAAGTATTTAATGACTGGCTCATCTCAGGTCTAAAAGGAACTTTACCAGCAGTGCTGGACATATGTTTGCACAGAGATATCCCCAGAATACTAGAGATGTGTAGTAAATTCACCAGAATGCAGAAACGTTAGGCACACATTCCCTTCACAGTTGCATCCTGCTTCCAGCCATACCCATTCAAATCCAAAATGCAACAAAATTGTGGTTCAAAACTTGAATGCCAGTAGATTCACAGGCTTACAAGACCATGGGATAATTTGGGTTAGAAGGGACTGCAGGAGGTCAAAGTAGTCAGCCACGAAACCAGCCCAGGCTCCTCAGCGCTTTATATAATCCGACTTTGGATCCAGATGGATCCAAACAGAGTTTTGGAAGTACACAGGTGTAACAGAAAACACAGTCTATCTCCAGATCAAAGTTGAGTGCCAGAGTGGTATAACAAATCTCTCATTGTCCTATTTCCCAGTAGAGATCTGATTTTGGTACACTTCTCAGGCTGAGATCTAGGTGCTGGAAGAGGTGGCCCAGAACAGTAATTTATACAATATAAGGAAATACTGAAAGTTATCAATGTCCTCTGGAATTCAGTCTTCAGATGTGTTTGGAAATAAAATCAGATTCTGAAGCAGTGACATTAATTCCTAGTCCCCACGTCACCTAAGACACTCCAGTCAAGAGCGATGCTTTGCATTCATCCAGCTCTAGGGTGCCCAGAGTACACACCACTGAGGGGTAGGACACACATAGCTAAAAGCTTTCCTGCCACTGTAGGATCCACTTGGTTCAAAAAAATTCTCAACATGCCAGTTTTTCTCTCATGAATCTTTGAATAGCTGCTGGTCAGGAAAATTAATTTCTTGACAACAACAAGAGAAAGGAGACAGACTTGTCTCTGTAAAGGACAGAAAAAAAAATCTTCTTTCGTTCAGACTTGTAGATTTCCCTGCTTCTTAATTTCACATATTAATTTCTCTTAGGCCATCCTAGGGAAAGGAAAGGCTTGAGGACTTATAACAAGACAGGCAGATGGGATTAGAGACATCCAAGTATTGTGCTGCAGATAACCCAGAAAATAGTTATACAGAAGGAATAATTAATTCTTCAGTCAGAAGCAGTACAATCAGTACAATGGGAATATCCATTACAGTTTAATTACAAAACAATTTTTAAACTTACAACCACTCCTGAATCTTTTGGATTTTCCATGAGCAGTTTCCTCTAAGCAGAGAAGTCATAAGTGGTTACTATATTTGATTTTAGGCTTATGCTGTAAGATTTCTGATTTCACCCAGATTATTAAATTCCACCAAAGTACTCCTGCAGCACGCAAAAGGTTGTCTGAATGCAGACGTATGTGAGGTTTGGTTATTAGTGAATTTTGGCTAGAAACTGAAAAGGTGTGTGAATCACTCTGAAAAATGAGCAGGGAAGAAAGTGGGCATTCATGCTTTTCAGCAATGTTACAGATGGCAGATTTGCCTCCAGGACATTACCTTGCACTGGAAAGCCACAGCTATGTAATTTCTTAGCTAAAGTGGTAGTCACAAGCCTGCTAAAACCCTTTCTTCGATGCTCTGGAAGAGTATAACTATGAATCATGGTGGCAAACTGGTCTGTCAGGCTCCAGGAGAGGGGATACCCCTTGTCATCTAAGACACAGACACTGGGAAAGCAGCAAATGAGGTTAGCAAGGTACTTCTCGCACCTCGGATTGCCTCCTCTCGACCAGGTTTTGTTGAGCAGGCTGGAATGGGAGACGTCCAGGTAAGCCAGGGTGAATTTAGGGTCCATCCTAAGAGAGTACAGAAAATGGATTAGGAAAAAAACCTGTGTATCACATTCTCCAAACTACTACACTAGATTTAAAGCCACCTTCTCCATCTGAATGGGTTTCCAGGTCTATATTAGAAAGGGGAATGAAAGAGACCTGAACTCAGTAGTCTGGAGTTTTGTGAATAACTGTAGAGGGGAAGGATGCTCCATTTTAGGTCTTTGTTTATGCAGACTCCTGAATCCACACAACACATTCCAGAGATGCCCTATTCCTTACAGGAAAAGTGAACATTGTTAAGGAAGACAAGTAGCCCCAGTGTCATATAGCTGGCACAGAGGATTTGATTTCCAATCTCTCATCTTCCAAGACCCATAGAGTCTCTCTGGATTTTGAATCCACTACTGAGAAATTTATCCCAGGAAAAAATGGAGCCTCCAGTTCCTCTGCTCTTCTGCTCTGATGTCAGACAAATCTCACTGGCAGAGGAAATGTAAAGAACTTAGAAAGTTTCAAGCAGTTGTGTAAAGCCCTCTTGTGAAAAACAAATTTCATGGGAATCCCAGATCCATCTACCAAATCTAAGGAGCTTTGACACAGGAGAGGAGGACTGTGGAGCTCATGTATACATCAAGAGAGGAGGGGATGGGGACTATTCTGAAATATAAACCTGCAAAAGAGATAGATGTTAAAGAATGACATTGGTAAGTTTTAAGTTTTGAATTACTTTCTTAACAAGTAATTCCTCAGTCAGATTTTTATCCCAGTCACAGAGAAAGCCTAGCAGTCTTCCTATTATTTGTTATGTAAATATACTTTCTATAAATATATTGTAATGACATTGATAAATGATATGGCATTCTTAGACATACTGAAGTTTGACATCTGGCAGCGTGTCTGGGTCTGAGTGGATAACCATCTGGAAGGAGGATGTTTTCACATCTACCTGCTTAGATAATGCAACAGCTCTGGATATTCCACATATTCCATACTGGAGCCCTGTGTTTACAAAGATAAACACTTAGATACTTTAAAAAGAATTTTATTTATTTGTTTTTGTAAATAAAGTCCACTATTACACTTTTTACAGAACTAGCCAGGTACCTGAGATCTCCAAAATTATAGAATACACACACATATATATATACATGTGTGTAATATATAATAAATATATTCTAAAGAAATATAGAAGCATAGAATCATACCACATCCCGAGTCGGAAGGGACCCACAAGGATCATGGAGTCCAACTCCTGGCTCCACACAGCACCACCCAAAACCAGACCTTATGTCTGAGAGCGTTGTCCCAATGCTTCTTGAACTCCTGCAGCTTGGCGCCATGACCTGCTCTGGGGAGCCTGTCCTGGTGCCCAGCCACCTCTGGGTGCAGAACCTTTCCCTCACATCCAGCCTGACCCTCCCCTGTCCCAGCTCCATGCCGTTCCCTCGGGTCCTGTCGCTGTCCCCAGAGAGCAGAGCTCAGCACCTGCCCCTCCGCTCCCCTCGTGAGGGAGCTGCAGGCCACCATGAGGCCTCCCCTCGGCCTTCTCTGCTCTGGGCTGAACAAACCCAGGCACCTCAGCTGCTCCTCATACATCTTCCCCTCCACACCCTTCACCATCTTTGTAGCCCTCCTTTGGACACTGTCTAATAGTTTTATGTCCTTTTGATATTGTGCCGCCCAACACCGCACAAAGTGTTTGAGGTGAGGCCTCAGCAGGCAGCAGTGTCTGCATTCAGCTTCCAAGCACAGGCTCTCATTAGATTTCTAATTACCACATTAACTACTGCTCAGCTCAGTCTGAGCAGTAACACAAACAAACAAAAATCCTACAAAAGCCATAGCTTAGAACTTGTGTTTTGTATAAGTACAAAAAAAAAAAAAAACCTTTATGCACGGCAGAATGGCAGGATCTATACTCCATTAAGACTTTTTAAACCAACAAGTTCATCTATTCTGTTTCCTTTAAACCAAGTAACAACTATACCTTGAATCTGAAAAATTTGTCCCCAGTTGATGGCATTTGTGTTTTCAAGTAGCTCCTGGTAAGCATGTGGCTCCTTGTAGAAAACTGCATGTGTGTTAGTATAATGGTCAAGGTCATCTGTCTTATTATGGGGAGAAAAAATACAGAATTAAACATTCCTCCCTTTCCACACACACAGCTTTCACACTGGAATCAAAACTCACTGAAAGGTAATCCCTGAAATCCATCAAATGGTTGGAGCTTCAGGGTGGATTTTTTTAGGACATTTTCCTTGGCGGTTTCAGTAATAGAAAAATCTATTGCTCTCCACAGTGTCAAAAGTAGCAGAAAGCAGCAATGGAAATAAGCCTTCATATAACCAAGGCACAGTAACCCAGGCCTGGTGGCAGTTTCTTGAAGCTCTTGCTGAATTCATTGTTCAAAACCCACCTTTTCTACCAGTTGTCCCAAAACCCACACTATGTTATTTGGTCACCAACGTCAACATGTTTAGACTGCACATGTTCTGGTAAACAAAATAGCAGCAATGCCCGTTCTCTGCCCTGAGTTGAAATAGCACAGTCAGTGCATGTCAATACTGTTAAATTCTCTTAGTCTCCAAAACAGGATGGCAACAACATCCAAACCTGGGGATTGTCCTTGTCCTGTGCTGACTCCTGCACTGCTGGCCTAGGAGCACTGGCTGTTCCAGACGGCATGCCAATGATCTAACAGCACAGGCAGTACTCTTAGTACCTGATGTGAGACCACACCAACACGAGCCTGTCTCCTAGCCTGGGGTTGGGGAGGCACCCATAAATGAATGCAACTCAGAGACTGTTTTATAATGGTGGACAGAGGGGGCTAAGGCAAGGCTTCTCCCAGCTTCACTTTAGCACTGCCTGTTCTTAACTCCAGGAGGAGGACCCTTCCTTCATCTTGCAGCTGTATCTGCCCCATCACAGGCTCATTAAGGCTCTTTCTTTCTGTCTGCCTGTACAAAGGCTAGAGAGAAAAAAGAATCCTGGTAAGGCTCAGTCAAGTGCCATGAGTGCAGGCAAAATATGTCTCTCCATAAGCTGTGCAAGTTATTCTTCAGTCAGTGCAATCAGGATGCTTACAATTAATTAGAGCATGTACTTCACAGATAAGCTTGGTTAGGCTATAGTCACTAGTCAGCTTGCTTTAGGAAAGAGCAGCACTCCCTAAAGTGGACTTTGATCTTGCATCCACCTGGGTTGTCCTGCTACACTTTATGGTTCCCACCCACTCCCAGATAAAACTCGCCCCATTCACAAAGCTCTCAGAAACAAAGCTAATAACATGTATATCTACCTGCCTCTGAGGACGGGTGATGACAACTTTGAAGTCTGACCATGAATCTACCACCACCTCCTTCCTGAAGGGATTCCCTCGGTTGATGTTCATTACAGCTCCATAAACCTGTAGGATGAAGATCCAAGTAAGACAGCTTGAGACACACTTCTGTGGCGCTTGTGTTATAAACTGGAGAATGAACCAGCAACACAGAGCTGAAAACACACCTTTAGATTTTCATATACAGACATTTATCACATAGATTGACACATTCACATCTGGCGTTATCTATCATGAAGATAAATCATTGTGTAATTATGGCAACCTTAATTACTTTGGAGGAGATGGGGACAGGTTTGCTTCTTTCTTTCTTTTCTTAAATACGTGGATTTAGTTCAGTAAGCAGGGCCATGTGTATATCTCAGATGTAGTCATATAAACAGCAGCTATCAGTCAGACCAGAAGAAACACAACCTTCTCCCCAGAATATCGATTCCCAGATAAATGTCCCAATGTGCTGACAGAAGTACCACAGAAAACAACAGGTCAGTGCTGTGTTACCTTGAGGGACTCAGGAAAACTCCGCTGTAACATTTTCTCCAGCATCTGCAGCTTCGTGGAGCAGTTGAGCACCAACATCTTCCTTACAAACCTTCCTGAAAATCACACACACAAGGTGTAAAAGTCACTGAGAAAAGCAGCAGTGTGGGGTAACAAGTAATTTCATAACTGCTAATTTCATAAAATGCGATAGCTCCCACAAGTCCCTTGTTTCTTCAGAAGATGGATGTGAAGAGAACAGCGGGATGGTGTTATACAGAAGAAGTTGGAGTCAGAAAATCTTGAGCTTATCATATTGTTCAACACCAGCTTTAGTGCAACATCTGGCAGGTCAGTTATAGATAAGTTCACAAAGAAGTCTTTCTCATACATCTGCCACCAAAACTAATGGGGGGGGGGGGGGGGGGGGGGGCGGTTTGAAGCTATTACAAAAATCCTTACCACCAATTACCACAATTTTTTTAAGCTACTAACTAGTAACGTGTAGTATGTTGATTCAGCCTTCAACATTTTAGGCTGTGATTTGGGACAGTACATCCTCCAGAGTCACCTCTTCAGCGGAGGAGATACTGCGAGAATGACAGCGACAAATCCTACATGGGAAACAGCTGCCTAGCCCTGGTCATTTTCTTTCTTTCCACCTTTGCTGGGAATCCAAACCAACCCATCCAAGACAACATATTTACAGCCTGTAAAAGAGAGAGAGAGAGAGAAGCAATAAAAATGTATCTTCACTTAAAGAGTCCAAGAGAAGAGTTAAAATCTTAAGGCTTTCCAGAAGTACCACATCCTTTTTCCTCTCTTCTATCTCTCAAAAGCGTTCCAACTCATCTAAAAAACATATCCCTATGCTGCATCAGTCTCTCTCTTTGCTCCTTGTCTTCTTTCATCAAACATAAAAAAGAAAAAAATAGCCCGTTCTCTGATCACATGTGCCTTTCTTGTGCCTATGTGCCCTTCTTGAAGCTCACACTCACATTTTCTCACCATATTGAAGGTGAAATTTGCCTCTGTGTCACAACAGTGCTTTGTCAGTACATGTATAACTATATACCTAAAGGCAGTGTTGATGTGTTTGAGTACACGGCTACGTTTACATAAGGACAGTTCCTATAGCTCTATGTCTGGAAATACTTTCAGATTGAAAATAAATATTGCACAGATAGACCACCTGATCACATACCTGCTTTCAGTCTTGTAGCTTGTCCGTCCAAATTGCAATAATAAGCTTGAAATTAGGAGACAGTAAAATTCATTTACTTTGTTGCTGCAGAAAGACAGGGTCCTTGACCAGAGTCTTAAAACTCTAAAATATAGTTTTCTTGATCCAGAGCATTCTAAACTGATATATTGCTCTTAAACGCTTACTTCTCTCTTTCCTTTGAGGAGCATGGAAATAAAAACCAGAACCAGCTACACCTTATGTAAGCGTAGTTAATGAAGTATTAAAAGGCTTGTGCAAGAGTACTTGAGCAGCGAGGGCTGAACCAGATGACCTCCAGAGATCCCTTCCGACCTCAGCCGTTCTGTGGTTTTATAGGCTCCCCAGCAAGAACACTTTTTTTTTTTTTTTCCATAAAGACATTTAATCTCTTTGTGCTGATAACAATGATCTGCCTTGCATAGATGTATAATTACCATTATTCTTCTCAGTGGTAGTGAAATTAAAGTGGTCATTTCTCATTCTCAGTGCTAAACGTCATACCATAAGGGAATTAAGAATCTGAGCTAAACAGAGACATGTTCTGCCAGAGAGAAGAATCAACCTAGCTACACAGCCCCAGGCATCATTTGAGATGGCACCCATTTACCCTGACATTTTGTTCATTCCTCAGTTCAGTTTGATGATGCTAACCCGTGTTGCCATTTTGATTAGGACTTGATAACTTATACCACAAGGTATAGAAGAGTCTATAGAATAAGGAACATTAAAGTGTTATGGGACAGCACATGCAGAAAGATGTTTTATTTGAGCACAAGGCAGTGTTGATAGGGGATATGAATTGATATTCCTGGTAAATCTTAAGAAATCTGAGGTTTGTAACTTACCTACCTGAAGCCAAGGTTTGAGAAACTGAAGTTTCAGAAGCTTCCAGGTGTCACAAAAGTGACTCAGGATGTTCCGCAACCAAGTAGGAAACAGGACTCAAACGTAGATTTACAGTTTGTACAAAAAGTTTAGTCATTTTCTTGAGAGCCCTTCTGAATCAGGGAAACGAGGAGACACGCTAAAATTTATAGTATCTTACATACAATTTGCAATAAAACACCACGCAAACACACCTAACCATATTGTTACACCAATCCTGACTCCACAAATCATCTTCCCATGTTTTCACACGCAGCAGAGCTCCTGGCACAGGACTTCAGTTGGCTCCAGTCCTCCATTTGTGTCTCCCCGAGACCTTGCTCTTCCCTGGAGCTGAAGCTTTCACAAAAAAGCACTTCTGGTGTTTTGTCACATTATCGTTTTGTTGCTTCTTGCAGAAGATCAGCTTGATCGGAGCCCGAAGTGGTCAGCCCTTTGCTCTCACGCAGGGTCACAGCTACACGCCCGCTGGTCAATGGGGGAACTCTTCTATAAGGGTCAGCAATCTAAGCCAGGACCTAAACTCTGATCATTCTGCAACTCTGCCCAAGGGTATCCACCATCAGTTATTTGAGCTAAGCCTCCTAAAAAACGGATTTTATGTTCCTGTTTAACTTAGACTTATTTATGCATGCACAACAGCCGCAAAGTAAAAACATCCACTGTCAGTCAGCCATAAATCGCCCAGTGCCAGGCAAATAATAATAATTTAAAAAATGTTGACAAAGTTTTATCAATGTGGCTTATGAAGTATAAAACTCTCACAATAAAATGCTCACAAGTAGCTCAACCTTACTGTAAGGAGGGGTGCGTCTTCATTTCACAAAAATTAAGATAACTGGCATATGGAAAAAAAGCATTAATCCATACTCTGAATTAAATTACTTTGGTGTAGTGGTTATGTCTGTAAGTGCTCCCCTGGTAGAGTGATGTGATCCAAAATTTGAAAAAGCAGATTAGGTATTGAGAAATATTTCTCATGTGATTGAGTATAAAGCAAGCAAGTATTTAACCTGCTATTCCTTCTCCTACACATAACAACTAGAGAGGCTTTTAATCGCTCATAGGAGAATGGAGATAATTACTGCATGTTTCAATTAAGAGTATGAGTTGCTTGTGAGCAAAAGAACCAAGCATTTGTGTAGCAAGGCAGTAGAAAGAGCACTGCTGACAATCCAGCTGACAATCTGGCAAGAGAAAGCACTGCGTAACTGCATTGTTTAAGGGAGAAACTCTACCTTGGAAAAAAATACGGGAGATGAAAGTACCCAGGGAAAAAGATCTTTTGACTGCATTTTCTTTGTCTAAAGCTGTAGAATAGCCTGCAACTAATGAAATATGAGGCGAGTTCTCAACTTTGAGATTAGAACTTTGCTCTATAATGTTCTTATCCACTTTCTTCATTCGTCCGGATAAACAACATTTGAATGTCTTTTTTGAGAAGCACTGAATATGAAAATGTAAAAATAAAACAATTCCTGGAGAGTTGATAAAAATTATACAAATCTCCTGCATTTCTTTTTTTTTTTTATTGAAGAGAGTTGAAAAGGAGATTTGCAACTGAGCACTAGATAAACATATTTTTATTACATGCTTCAGGTTTAAAGAGGATTTAACTCCAAAATAAATGTTAGTTTAAGAGGTACTGCTTTCACCAATTTACAGATGCAATATAAAAGTCAAAATAAAATGGGTTACCTTACTATATAAAAATACCAAAATAAACACAAATTCCACCTCCCTCCCTTCTCCTAACACAGTATATATCAACGTTAGAAGCCATCACAGGTCAAAAAAATAAAGTTTCTTGATCAGTATTGATTATTGATCACTTATATTATTAGAGTCCCAGAATGCAGATACAGATTTATATTCAGCAGTCAAAACACTAAAGCCATTAGGAACAAAGCGCCATTTCTGTGATCAGCATCCCACTGCTCTACATTAACATAGAGTGAGTGCACTGGCATACATCATCTTGCTTCAAAGGAGACTCCATATATTTTGGTCTCTCAAAGGAAGTCCACCTTCTCATATATCTTTTCAATGAGGGTTAACATGTTCTTCATATCAGCTGACTGCTGAATAGTATTCATATCCTTTAAAAGACCCTTCTGATTTTTTATCTTCAAAACTTCTTCCTAAATAAAAAATCATAATAGATAACAAATTAAAAAAACTATTATATTGAATCCAACAGAAGTTTCACTCCATCAGACATTCATGCAGACTACCTGTATTTAGATTCAGCTAAAAATAAAAGATTCAAAGGCACACAATGAAACAGACTTCCTTCCATCAGAGTTACACAGAGGTATACTTCAGAAATGATTACATACTCTTTAGAACCACAGGGCTCATAAGAAAAGACAAGTGTTCCTTTAAGTGGCATGTTTTCAAGGGTTTTGTTCCGTTTTTAAAGCACAAGCTTATTATATAGCCCTGAATGAAGAGAAAGAAAAAGGAAAAACTTTCAGATAAATTGCCCTCTCTGGCACCGTTTAAGTAATAAAAGCACTTTCTGTTGCCTTCCTTCTCATACTCAAGCTGCCTCCGAAAATATATTCCATGCTCACCTGCAAAGTGGGTGCCTGTAAACTGCGCTTGGGGAGTTCTGGAAGGTGGAGTGCCCCAGTGCCACCTTCCTGGAACACCTAGAAGGAAGAAATAAATAAACCTGAACTTTTAAATTTTGCAACTGAAGTTGAAAAAATGAAAAGACACATTCTCAAAGGCAGATGAGTCCTTTATACAACACTCTGCAGAAACAACTCGCGTGTGCTAGCTCTTGAAACACCTTCTCCTTAGAGGAAGGCAGCAAGACCTGTTGCCAATACCTTCTGGGCCTTTTTTTCATCTTCCTCTAACTGTTTCTTGAGCGCCTGGATTTTGTTCTGCAGTCTCATTATAGTTTCTTCCATGTGTTCTGCTGATTGCTCGGCTTCAGTTATTTCTTCCTAAGATAAAATATAAACAAAAACAGAACAAAATCTGCTTTAGAAGTGGTGAGTCTTTTGTGCTTAATATACAGCATAAAGATCCCTACACAAACAGCCATGAAGAAAGGAAAAAAAAACACATAAGAAATACAAGAAATTAACTTAAAGAATTAACATCTGTTCCACCTCCTGATAGTACTTTAGAAAGCATTGAGAGCTTAGTGTCTCTCCTCCAAAGCATCAGCCAAGTCACTGAAAAAAAGAAAAAGAAAAAAAAAATACTGTCACTAAAGTGGGTGATGGTGAACACTGGACTACTCTTCCACAGAAGCACAGGCATAGCCAGCAGTCCTTCTAATAAAAAGTTACAATGCACTGAGGAGCAGCATCACAAAACCTATTTTCTTCCTTTCCATGTCTTTCATACCTGCAGTTGTATCAAAGTCTTTTCGTTTGTCTCAAGCATTTGTTTCTCTGCCAAGTGAAGGCTCAGGACATTCTTCAGGTCACCCAGCTTCCCTGGAGGCACCTTTAAGGTCTTGAAAAGTCCCAGCATCCTTTATAAAACAGAAAGGAAGCATGACTACTTGTTTGGAGTTCTTTGAAAAAAAAAAAAGAAGAACACAAAAAAAATTAGTAATGAATTCTCTGGGGAGAAACTAAACTCAGTTTAGCCCAATTGCTGTCAGCGAAATAAAAGTATCAAGACAGGAAGAAAAGCTGTCCCAGATTCTTTTCCAAACTGGAATTCCAAAATTCACTAACCAAAGGTTAGCAAGTGTGATGCTCATCTACAAAAAGTGCAAGAAGAAGGATCCAGGGAATTACAGGCCTGTCAGTTGTTTTCTGTAGGAAACAATATCAAATACTTTGCTAAAGTCCAAGTATCTTCTTGTTATATACATCAAACTGTCACAGTTTACACAGATTTGATATGGAGGTGCAGGAGGAGTTTGGCAACTCAGAAATCAGACCTGACACATCACAAATGAAGCACAAAAAAGAAAACAAGTTATGAGAAACTAGCTGCTCGTGTTCACATACTGGAAGACCAAAGAAAGCAACATACAGGTTTAGGCCCAATGTTGATAAGGGGTATACCAACCCATACGAACACAAATTCTCAGCCACAAACAATTGTTCCCATAATGACATAAAAAGACTCCAAGTTATGCCCTAGCAATTTTTTTTTCCTTTGACTTCTCTTTGAATTAACTTTAACAGTCACAAAACGAATTAGAAATTAAAAAAAAAAAAAACCTTAGCTCACTGCTCCTGCCTCTATCATAAAATGATAACAAAATAAATAGCTGCCGACAAACATAAACCCTACTAAATAAGTGCAAAGCTTATTAAAAGAGCTGTTAAGAATACCTGCTTAGTCCTGCTACTTCTGTAGAAGTAGCTAAAATGGGTCTGGATACTTTCAACAACACTTGCTTGTCCGCTGTCAAAATATCTCCCTCCTTGATTTTGCATCCACTCTCCCTTCCAAGTTTTCCTAACTGTGATGCTCCCAGGAGCAATCCTGCAACTATGGTACAGAACAACTGGGTAAACCAAGTTCCCTTTTTCTCTCAAAATTATAATTTCTTACCTCTCTTTCAAGAGGTTTAGGTGTTTCTGAACGTCTCCTTTTCCCCCACTTTGTTGGCACAAAATAGATCTGGAAAGAAAATAAAGGCAAAGTTTTTTTTTAATCAGAAAGCCTGCAAGCACAAAAGACCTCAAGTCAAGTAAACATGGTCAGAACTTCTCTAGATGAAAGTTTCCAGCTTCACACAAAGTTATATCATACATTCTTCAAAAGAAAAGGACTTGTGGGTGCTGGTCAACAGCCAGCTGAACATGAGCCAGCAGCGTGCCCAGAATGGCATCCTGACCTGCATCAGAAATAGTGCAGGAAGCGATTGCTCCTCTATGCTCAGCACTGGTGAGACTGTGCCTCGAGCACCGAGTCAGCTTTTCTGACTTGGGCAATGTCATGATTTTTACTTTATTCCCTGGGGAATAAAGAAAAGAATCACCAGGATATTTGGCACTTACAGTATTCCCGAGTCCATTACAGTTTCCAGAAACTTCCTGCTGCTCTCTGAGAGAGTCTGCCAAGATTCTGTTTTAGCACTGGTTAGTTTCACTTTTTTTGAATAACCTCTTTCACCTGATAACACAAAGAAAGGAAAAGATATGATTTGTTGAACCTGGATAAGCATCTTTTTCATAACTCAGTCATGCAGTAGTTGAAGATGCAATGGTTTGGATTTTTCCATCTCACAAAAATATCAGGTCAAATCAATCCATATTACATGGTGTTTTTTGTTTGCAAGTGACAAGTTCTTTAACAAGCACGAAATACAAGAGGTTCTTTCCTACAGCAGCAGATTCCATTCTAACCAGATACTTTTCCAAAACTGCTGGAGATACAAACAAGACAAGGCCCCTGCTGTGTTGATTCTCCCACTTGTGTGAATTCACAGCAGTTACTGCTAGCACTTTATTTGTGAGAGATAAAAATAAGGAAAGAATACAATCTTACCTGCAGGGGAATAATCCTCATCTTCCTTATTTTTCCTTTTGACTGTCTGAGTGACTCCCTGAAAAGAAAGATTTACTACAAATGTTGCAATTTTGAGACATTCTCTGCTGTGCAACCATTTATTTACTACGATTAACCTGCCATAAAAAGCACGCGAAAGCACTTCAATGCTTGACATTCTTCTATTATTACTGACTAGAGAAAAGGCTTTCTGAACTGTGACACTGTAATTTATCTCAAGCAGGTTAAGGAAAGCGATTCATTCTTCTTAGTTCCTCCCATTCCAAGAATGGGCCATGAAATAAGAAATACACAAGATGTTTGCCTAACCAGCACTGAGCTCACACTGCTCATAAGGTAAGCTGTTAAGCAAACTCTTTCCAACAGTAAGCTGCTCAGGCCAATCCTGAGATATGGAGAGAATATTTTCCAGGACTGAATAAACGTCACATGAGCCAAAGGAACTTAGATTTCACCACTCTGTTCAAGGAGACTCTATGCAGGTCTTCAAAACCACAGCCAGCTCACCTTCTTGTTAATCATCCAGCAACACTTCCCTCTGTTGACCAAACACACAGTAGCACACACCTGCTCCCTGGTTTCCAGGATTCCTAGTTAAGGCGGGGGGGCTGTATTATGGCTTTGCCTGTGGTTTTTCTTTGCGTGTTAGTTAGTTTTTTTGTGTTAGTTTTCTTCCCAGCAGCTTGCGTAGTGCCATATTTTAAATTTGTGACCGAGACATTGCGGATAACATGGGATTTTAGCTGTTGTTGAAGACTGCTTACACAGCACCAAGACCTTTTCTGCTTCTCATACTGCCCTGCCAGCAAGGCTGGGAGTACGCAAGAAGCTGGGAGGGGACACAGCCGGGACAACTGACTCCAACTGACCAAACAGGTACTCCATACCACATGACACTGTGCTCAGCAATAATAGCTGGGGGAAAGATGGGATGTTTGAGGGTATGGCATTTGTCTTCCCAAGAAACTCTTGCACATGATGGAGCTGTCCTGGAAACAGCTAAACATCTGCTGGCCAGTGGGAAGCTGTGAGGGAATCCCTTATTTTGCTTTGTTTGGGTGTTTAGCTTTTGCTTCACCTTTTACCCTATATTTATCTCAACTCACAAGTTTTCTCGCTTTTACCTTTATATCATCCCCATCCCACTGGGGGGGAATGAGCAAGCAGCTGTGTGTGGCTGAGCTGCCTACGAAGGTTAAACCACAACAGTCTCAAAGGAACTGTCCACACTGGACATTTCCTCAAGAGGACTACCTTTAATGAAAGGTATGAAATCCGTGAAGTCTGCCAGAAAAGTGGGCAAATATCCATCTTTCTTTCTTCGGTTATTTTTTTTAACTTATTTGACCCAAAATAATGATTACCTTTCTTTTTTGAGCTTGTTTTCTTCTTTCTCCATCCGTTCCCTTTTTTTTGCTGGTATGTTTTCTTGCTGTTCCCTCATTATCTGTCTCCCCCATTTTACTGGAATATGTACGGTGGTGTTTCATTGTCTGTAAACCAAATGGCAAAGGAGGAAACAAAGAATCCAGCAATTATAATCCATCTGATACAAACTGCACGTTAACAAGCAAAAGGAAAGAAATGCCACAGTACGCGGGCCTGAAGCTTGGCATACTTGTCTAAGTGCAGGACCATTACAAAAGCATCCCCATCTGCCTTTTAGACAAGGCTTTGTGTGATCTACAAATTTTTGTAGATGTAAAAGCCAGCATGCCAAAGATCAGCAGTGCAACACAATAACTGCAGTGGGAACAATGTGGTCTGCACATAAAGGCCTTCAGCCATAGAAATTCCTTATCTTTATAAGGTAGCCTGGTAGAGATAATCCATTAGAACTTTTTTATCCTACTGTCTACGATAACATCCCTTGCTGCAATTTTAAGCCTTTAATTTCTTGGCTTATTTATTACAGAGATGGAGGAAAAGGAAGCTGCACATCCCACAAGCCTTGCAAAACATCTCAGATGTAGCTAATTCCTCTTGGTGAGACAAGTTCCTCCAGCTGTGGCAATTACCAACAGTTCTCTTCCAACTCCTACACCCTCCCTCAAGTGCTGTGTTCAGTTTTGGGCCCCTCAGTACAAGAAGGACATCAAGGGTCTGGAGCGTGCCCAGAGCAGGGCTACGAAGCTGGTGAAGGGCCCAGAACACAAGTCCTGTGAGGAGCAGCTGAGGGAAGTGGGGGTGTTTGGTCTGGAGAAGAGGAGGCTCAGGGGAGACCTTATTGCTCTCTGCAACTGCCTGAAAGGAAGCTGTGGGGAGCTGGGGGTTGGCCTCTTCTCACAGGTAACTAGAGATAGGACTAGAGGGAGTGGCTTGAAGTTGTGCCAGGGGAGGTTCAGGTTAGAAATGAGGAGACATTTCTTCTCAGAAAGAGCAGTCAGGCATTGGGACGGGTTGCCCAGGGAGGTGGTGGAGTCATCGTCCCTGGGGGTGTTCAAGGAGAGGTTGGACGTGGTGCTTAAGGACATGGTTCAGTGGGTGACATTGGTGGTAGGGGGATGGTTGGACCAGATGATCCTGGAGGTCCTTTCCAACCCTAACGGCTCTGTGATTCCTCACGCGGGGGTGCTGGGATACAGGCAGGAGCCCAGAACCGGCCCCATACCGCCACCCCTCCCGCAGTTCATCCGATTTCACCTCCCAAGGAGTGCCGCGGAGACCGTGCTCGCGGGATCCGCTCCCCGTGGCGACCCCCCCCACCGGGCATCACGACACAGGACCATCATGACAGCGACTCTCCGCCCGCGGCGCGCGCACTACAACTCCCAGCATGCAACGCTGCGAACCCCAACAGCGCAACAGGCGCTCCGAGCGAAAAGCCTACCGGGAGCTGTAGTCCTTACAACCAACTCCGCATTCCCCCAACCCACCGCTCCTAGCGGCTAACACAGCGGCAACCCCCACAACAACTCCCGGCGCACAGACTCACCCCGCTACCGCTGCCTCCTCACAGCTCCCACCGGCTCCGCGTCCCAGCGCCGAGCCGTTACCGACCCGTTTTACCCGCGCAACCGGGCGCATGCGCATAGCGAAGAGAGGAGGGGAAGGGGGAGGTGAGGCGCATGCGCAGTGTGCGCGTGGGTACCGGCCGGGGTCCTGAGGGGCCCTGAGGGGACGGAGGGGGTCTGCATCGCCCCGGGGCTCGTCCCGCCTCTCCCGCTGCCCCGTCCCGCACCGAACTGCGCCGTGAGTGCCCGGGGAGGCCTCGTGGTGGTCCTCCGGTCCCTACTGGGCACCGAGGGGGTGTGAGGGGGCGGGCCGGGGGTGCTCGGTGCTGCCTGGGAGGGCTGAGGAGGGCTGGGGGGGGGGGGGGGGGGGGGGGGGGCTGTGAGGGCTGAGTGGGGCCGAACGGGGCCCAGCGGGGCTGAGTGGGGCCAAACGGGACCGAGTGGGCCTGAACAGGGCCGAGTGGGACTGAACTGGGCCGTACGAGGCATTCAGGTGTCCGCCGCCTCCCTCCGAGCTGGAGCGGGTCGGGGTGCTGCGTGCTTGCTTTTCAGGAGGGCTGTGGCACGACCTGTGCAGAAGTGCAGCTCGCAGAGGTTGCCCTCAGGCTCTCTGCAGGGAGCTGAGGCTTGTCCAGTGCCCCTTGTGCACGCCAGGTTATAGGCGTGCTGTGTATAGCATCCAAAAATGTGTGAGGAGCATGTTGCTGCACCGTAACAGGGAGGGGGATGCTTTCCAGTTTTACCGTGACTTTCTCATAAAAGCATAAGGGGAAAAGTTGTAGAGGGGATCTTACTAACCACTACAAATACCTGAGGGGACCATGTAAAGAGGATGGGGACAAACTCTTTGCAGTGGTGGCCAGTGGTGGGACTGGGGGTAATGGGTATAAACTGAACCACAGGAGGTTTCATCACCATAGGAGGAAGAATTTTACGGTTCGGGTGACAGAGCACTGGGACAAGCTGCCCAGACAGGCTGTGTGGTTTCCTTCTCTGGAGATATTCAAAACCCACCTGGACATGATCCTGTGTAACATGCTGTAGGTGACCCTGCTTGAGCAGGGGGGTTGGACTAGATGGTCTTCAGAGGTCCCTTCCAACCTCAACCATTCTGTGATTCTGTGTGAAAAGGGTTTCCAGGGGCTGTGATGAGGCAGAGAGGAGGTGGCTGGGCCCTGGAGCCACGCTGTGGAGATTTTGGCTTGGTTTGAAAAGTGTAGGGATGGGGGACATAGGGCAGAAGCAGAGAATCTTACAGTTTGGGGGAGTTTATCCCCCATCTCAGTGTCACACACGATGGGGTGAGCTCTGCAACTTCTGTTATTCCTGTGTTCTCGCACACCAGGTTTTATCGCTTTGTTTCTTTCCCAGCATAGCCCTGATTTTCATCCAGCCCAAACCACCTTTTTGAAACCCTCTGAAATGTCAGCAATTTGCTGACGGCGCCCTCACGTCAGAGTTCCTATTTGATGTTGGGGGTTCCTCTTTGACCCAAAGGAATTTGTAGATCAGAGAGAGGTGGTAGGAAGGCGAGGAGGCAGGTAGGCACTCTGTGTTTGTGCACTGCACTGTCTTTCACTGACTGATTAATGGTGGTGCTGCTTAGGGACTGAAATAAGGTGCACAATTCATGTGTGGTGTAGAGGAGTTGGAATATCTTCCCTTACCAGAGAAAAATGTAGGCTTTTTCATGAACTTTTATGCATTGTCTGGTTGAAAGACAAGGGGAGAGGGCGTCTGTCAAATCAGCAAGTGAATACGTTTCTCTTTTCTCCTGAGTAATTGTTTTGGCTTTAACAAACTGCTTAAACTTTCAAGCTGACCTCTCCTATCTCAGATCTATATGGTAATGTAAAATATTTCTTTTTAAGCCCTTCAGCTTGCACCGTGCTGGCCAACCACTGGGGCAAAGATGCTGAGAGCCAAGGATGCTTTCCTGCGCCTGCGGCACTGCCGCTGCATTTGCCCGGCGCAGCTTCCAGCCTGCAGGCTCGCATGGCGGTCGCTGCACAGGCAGCCGCTGCACCCCGAGTGGGCTGCCCTTGCTGAGAAGCAGCTGAAAGGCAAGAACCCGAAGGATTTAATCTGGCACACCCCAGAGGGGATCGACATCAAGCCCTTGTACTCCAAGAGGGACACGAAAGATCTCCCGGAGGAGCTGCCGGGGGTGAAACCTTTCACACGAGGGCCGTACCCCACCATGTACACATACAGGCCGTGGACCATCCGCCAGTATGCTGGCTTCAGTACAGTGGAGGAGAGCAACAAGTTCTACAAGGACAATATTAAAGGTAAGAGAGCTCCTGTGGGAGGCCACTCTGCCATGCAAAGCAACGGGAACCAGTCACGTGTCAAGTTATATGGAAAATGTGATTGTGCAGCCTGGTGGGGTTTGATTTCTCATAGGCTCTTCCCAGTGGCACTGTATTTCTTTAGTAGCTGTAAATTGGATCATTTCTGAAACTCTCCTTGCTTCGTTTTACTACTGAGATGGAAAGATGAATGTGTTAAATGCTATCTTTAGTTCTTCTGCATTGACGCTGGCAGAGACAGCATTTGGCTGCATCCCAAGGTCCAAACGGTAGAGATCATGGAGCACTTTGCTCTCATTTTTTGACCATAATAAAATACTGTAGGGAACAAATCTGCTGAAATTTGTCAGTTATTTCTGGGATTAATGCATTCTGACATTTTGGGTTTCCATCTCATTTTGTAAGCTTTTAATGAACTCATGCAAATACATATGAACAGTGGCATTCCTGGTATACTAGTAAAGCCAGCTTCCAAAAGTATTGGTATTTTCATTATCTGAGAGCAGTTTCCCCAATATTTCTGTAGAGTATTGTGATTTGCAGCAATTCGTTTAAGTAATAGCAGGAGTGTCATCGTAATGTACTTCTGAGTATTGCAAAAGCTCTACTGAAAAGTTAATCTTGTTAGACTGACACATCTGTTTTACACCAGCTATGCTTCTTTTTGAAGCTAGTTACAACCTTACCAGCCAAAAGAACAGACCACTGACATTTGCATTCCAAGTAATATGTCTGTGATGCTTTTACGTCCCACTTTACAGTCCTTCTTATGCAAAATGTCACTGTTGAAGGTTGGAGGGGTGATCTTGGGGGGGAATTTTTACCTTTTGCCTTATTTTGGTTAGCTAATATGAAGCAGTACTAGCTGCTGCAGTATTCTTGCAAGTATTGAATCTTTGCATTCGTAAAGGTCTCAGGGAATTAAGGAAACACAAATACAGGGTATTAGAGGTTTGCAAACAAACATTTTGAAAGAGACTGTTGTGAATATACTCTGCCTTACTGCTGAAAGTCGCTGGGGAAGCAGGAGCTTTAAGGCTTGGGCCAGCTAGTAGCACTGCTCAATTTGTTCCTCAAGAATGCTTGCTGCCTGAGTTTTTCATTGTCATCTGAGTTTTGAAGTTGTGATACTGTAAATTTACCTCTATTCTTGTGTTAATAGTTGTATTAATATCGGATTTTTTAGCATTGATTCTGAATCCAACCTAGGTTTTTGTAAAGCATTTTTAATCGATTTAAATCACTCTTTAATTGGAGCGGTGCTGAAATATAATTAATCATCAGTTCTCACAACAGGTGAAATTTGGTTTGCTTGTCTCAACAGTGAGCTGGACAAATTAAAGTTTTTGTCACTGTGCTTCAGAGCTAACACCTAGTTTTTTGGATGAACAGTGGTGGCTGGGATCTGACCATTAAGAGTTCTGATGATAAGCTGATTTGCAGAGATCAGCTGGTTAGATACAGTTAGATACAGTTAGTTCAGGAGCAGCGATGCTGATCAGAGGATGAATGTGTGGGATTTGTAGCCCCAAGTACTGCTTTCAGGTTGCAGCAACACGTTTGTCAAAGAGCTCTAACAGTCCAGTTCTCTTCTTCATATAAATAATTTTCTCTTGCTGCAGATTTAGTAATGCATCACTTCTCATCAGGAGTAATCAGCATATGTCGAAAGAGCCATGGAAACAATCAGCATGCATGTGTTTGATTTGTGATAAGAAGTTAATGGGATGTGGTTTATCACACTTTTTTTTTCCAGCTACACTAAGTAATATTTCTGAGTGTAAGCCCTGATGCTAAATGTATATGCACATTTCTAATTTGTGGATAAAATGTTACTCAGTAGTTCGTTAAGCACACCGAGTTGATTACGTGGCTGAGCTGGAAGGACTACAATACTTTTTTCGTCAGTTAAAGGCTTTTTCATTGAAAGTTTAAATTTACCATAGATTATATGACCTTGTACAAGTTTCAGCAGGGAGCAGTATTGAACATCAAAAATGGGTTTATTGTACAAAGCTGGATGGTGTAAAATACAATTAATAAAATTAGATTCAGTTCTAATTCAACTTTTGAACAACTTTTTCTGTGTTTTTTTTTTTCTTGCCTCATTTAGCTGGCCAACAGGGATTGTCTGTTGCTTTCGACTTAGCTACCCACCGTGGTTATGATTCAGATAATCCACGAGTTCGAGGGGATGTTGGAATGGCCGGAGTTGCCATAGATACAGTGGAAGACACCAAAATCCTTTTTGATGGAATTCCTTTAGAGAAAATGTCCGTTTCTATGACAATGAATGGAGCAGTCATTCCTGTGTTGGCGACGTTCATTGTGACTGGAGAGGAGCAGGGAGTGCCTCAGGCCAAGCTGACAGGGACAATCCAGAATGACATACTGAAGGAGTTCATGGTCCGGAATACGTACATCTTCCCTCCAGAACCATCCATGCGGATTATTGCGGACATCTTCCAGTACACCTCAAAGGTAGTCATTGGTCAAGTGCATTTACTTTATTATACCTCGTTACCTACGTACGAGGAACTGTGCAGAACAACACAGAAGACAGGAAGGCCTGTTGTAGAGAAGAAGGATGCGGTTGTGGAAGCAGACAGGAGTACAACTTAAGACAAGTGAAGGTCCCAAATCACTTACAGCGTAAATTTTAGGATTAAGTAAGTCTAAATCAAAACCAGATTAAGACTAAGTCTGAAAGCATGGCAAGAATCATAGAGACAAGGAGTAGAGAGGCTGTTGGTTGCGTAGAGAATGAGAAGCCACGTAGTTAAGAAGCATTATGCAGCTGTAAGCAGGAGCAAGGAGGTAAGAAATCTTGAAGGACTTCAGCTGTGAAATGAAGCATGAGAAGAAGGTAATGAAAAGAGTAAAGTCCTGAAGTACCAAAGTTCAGTACTACAAATTGTTTTCTTAGTTGCATTTTCACTGAAGAGTGGAACACCTTGAGAAAGAATGATCATGATGAATGATAGCTTAAACACAATAATGAAAAAAGGTAAAAGCATGTGAAATAAACATCTGCAAACACCATTTAGTGTGCTGTATTTGCAATCTACAAATAATGGATTATTTCTGGATGTTGACAGCACAATTATCTGATTCTCCCCTCCCTTCTGCTTTCATACGCTGTTGTCTTTTATTTTTGCAGTATATGCCAAAATTTAATTCCATTTCAATCAGTGGATACCACATGCAAGAGGCAGGAGCGGATGCCATTCTGGAATTAGCTTATACTATAGCAGATGGCTTGGAGTACTGCAGAACTGGACTTAAAGCTGGCCTCACCATTGATGAATTCGCACCAAGGTGAGCTAAACAAACTTACAAGTACAAAACTCATTTTTGGTAAAACCCCTACTTTAACGTTAAATGTTCTTCAGTATTTCTATGTTCTCAGTCAATATTGGCAGCGCTGTTATTGCAAATACATTTTGCTACCATTTAAACTTTGCAAAAAACAAGACAAAACAAAAAAAAAAACGTATCTGGTCCATGACAGTCCACATACTACATCTGTGCTAACAAACTGAATAAAATTCATTCAGAAGCCCAAGCATTGCCGATACAGTTGTAGCTTTAGGACTGCAGAATGTATCACAAGCTCTTGCAATGTTATTGAGTCTTTTGTTATCTAGCATTACTTTGAAATATTTGAAAAAATACATGCTTAGCAAAGCAAAAGTTAAGGTATTTCAAGGAATTTACAATTGCATGCTTCCTAAAAGTGTTGTTTCATTTTCACTAGAATATTGTATCATTGTTTAATTACTTCCAAACTGAGCAGAATCACAGTTTCAGTGTCTAGTCTTTTCTGATTTACACGTTACGTAAATACACAGCGAGTCTGAGAAACAGATGTGGTTCCTGCAGCCTGTTGCACAGTCAAACTGTTGGAGAGAGTTGAATTAACCCCTCTTTCCAAGATTTGTGACAAAACTAAAGTGGATCATTTAGAAAAAGATCCAGCATTATTGTCAGACTTTCTGGTGACAGAGACTGTAAGAGCCTTTGGCAAATTGTTCCAGTAGCTAATTCAGTGCATTTTTAGTATAATGAGTTTTATGGGCTTTTACTAAGCATATTTACTTTTATAAATCTTAGAAGTTATAAACAAAAAGGTAGATCAGTTGGCGTGTTCCCTGATATGCTATCCAGAATTGAACTGATGTTGAATTTGGATTAAAATTGTCGGAAGGGTGAAAGCTTGCTTATGATCTGTAATGACTTCTCGTTTAAAGTAGTTTGTGAGTGATAGCTACACAAGAAGATTGTGTCCAGGAGAATTCCTGGAAACTAGAACAGCGTTGTCTGTATTGATGACCTACTGGAGCACCGCTTCGCCTAGGGATCCCCCAAACAATCCCTGGGGGCATTTTAGCAGTTCCAGCAACCAGTGGCACTGGCAAGAGGCACTGCCTGTTGCCTCTTGCCCTGCCTCTGGGCACCACTGGAAAGAGTCTGGCCCCATCCTCTTGACACCTTCCCTTAAGATATTTGTATAAATCGATAAGATCCTGTCTCAGTCTTCTCTTCTCCAGGCTAAGCAGGACAGTTTATTGGCATAGATGTGTGTCATTCTGTAGCAGGTGGCATCAGTGTCCAGAAACATTCCCAACGTCTCATGTTGAGGTTATATCTGTAAAATTAAATTAATCAGAGACCTTGCTGTAGGACTTGTCCTTTACTAAAACAGAGGTTTTTAGATTAAAGTTTTATCCTGTTCGTACTCTCTTATTACAGACTCTCCTTCTTCTGGGGAATTGGCATGAATTTCTATATGGAAATAGCTAAGCTACGAGCTGGGAGGCGGCTGTGGGCTCACTTGGTAGAGAAAATGTTTAAACCCAAGGATCCCAAATCTCTTCTGCTGAGAGCTCATTGTCAGACTTCAGGCTGGTCACTCACTGAGCAGGTTAGAAATGGGACCCTCATCTGTTTCCTTATTAAAATACGTTTAACTTCTGCGCCTTCGTTTAATTAATTAATTTATTTTCTTTGTGGTAGTATATGCGTGACTGATATGCCTCAGTCCTGCAGCAGAAGCTTTATCCTTCAGAGCTTTTCTTTTCCTTCCAGGATCCCTTTAACAACGTTATTCGTACTACCATTGAAGCAATGGCTGCAGTGTTCGGGGGTACACAGTCCTTGCATACAAATTCCTTTGATGAAGCTTTGGGTTTGCCCACGGTGAAGAGTGCTCGCATTGCTCGGAATACGCAGATCATAATACAGGAGGAGTCAGGGATTCCTAAAGTGGCAGACCCTTGGGGGGGATCTTACCTCATGGAGTGCCTCACCGATGATGTCTACGAAGCTGCTTTGAAGGTTAGTTTGCGTGACCTTTTATGTTTTGTGGAAAAATTTTAGGTATAGGAGTTTTAAGAGATGTTTTAAGGTACTGTTTGATATGTTGGTAGCTTCTTAAAGGGGAATTCTTACACTTATGCTTCAGTGATTTTTTTAGTAAGTGAACTTTATAAAAACACAGTGTTTAGAGAGAAACTTCAGTCTTTTGGCAGACTACCTTCAGAAAGAAAATAGCCCAGTGTAGAATAAAAAATAAATTTATCAAGTCTGAAGACTCCTGATTTTACAGGATCTCTGTTTCATATGTAAGGAAAAAAAATGGGGGTTCAAAAGTGGAAGGAGTCAAACCATCCTACCTAGGTACATGCCTACTCATGCCTGTGGTTGTCTGCTTGAAACTTTAAAACCAGGGGTTATTGCAAGTGAAGTTTTATAGCGAAACTATAAAGGCCTTTGATGCTGTCCCCCATTAGAGCCTCATTGAGAACCTGTTGAAGTATGGGCTAGATGAGCAGACTGAAGTGGGTTGAAAACTGATGGAACAGGCAGACCCAGAGGGTAGTGGACAGCGGTACGAAGTCTAGTTGGAGGCCAGTAACAGGTGGGGCACCCCAGGGATCAATAATTGACAGTCCTGTCTATCTACATTAATGATCTGGATGAGGGGGTAGAGCACACCCTCAGACAATTCAGGGATGACATGAAAGTGGGCGGGAGTGGCTGCCTCACCAGAGGCAGCTGTGCTGCCATCCAGAGGGACCTGAACAGGCTGGAGGGGCGGGCTGGCAAGAATCTCATCAAGTTCAAGAAGGAGTCCTGCACCTGGGAAGGAACAACTCCAGGCACCAGGATATGCTGGGGGCAGCCAGCTGGAAAGCAGATCTGCAGAAAAGGACCTGGTATACCAAAACCCGTAGCCTGAGATGCAGAGAGAGGAAACACTTTTAGGAGTACAAGACTGTATATTTAAGTGTTGCGAGAATTTGGATGGTAGTGTAAGTGCAAAGCTCATTTTGAGAACCTTACTAATACTTTAGTTTTCCCTTTATTATTTTCTCAATCCTCTGCATTTCTCAGCTCATTGAGGAGATCGAAGAAATGGGTGGAATGGCCAAAGCTGTTGCTGAGGGAATTCCCAAACTTCGTATTGAAGAGTGTGCAGCCCGAAGACAAGCCAGGATTGACTCTGGTAGGGAGCAGGGTGATGAAAGAAGGGGAAACTCCCAGTAGAATACCTTTTTATAAAGTTTTTTTTTTACATGTATTTGCTTTCATTTGTTTTTTCCTTAGTTTAGGAATAGCAGATTGCGAGTGATAAAATGGTAAGTTTTTAATTGAACATCAGTGAAAGCTTCTGGATATATCAGTATGTATGAAACTAGTATCAATATAAAAACAGTCTTACTTGACGTATTGAAGACCAGACTAGACAAAGCCCTATAAACACTATTTTAATGGAGTATCTTGAGCCTATCATATCTAATTACTTAATTTTTGGCATAGCATTTTTGAACTATGGCTCCTGTACTTAAAACTGTGATCTCCAGCAGGTGGCAACATTGACCAAATCTGGCCAAATCTCTCGTTTTGTTTGAGAAGTGCCCGTGTCTCCTGAAGACTGGAAAAACCCAGTCATCTTGTATTAGAGGAAGGTTCTTTGTTTGCGATTATAAATATGCACATATAATAAGTATATGTGGAGGTGTGTATATGTATAAATATGTACAAATTTACATTTTTATATGTGTAATAAAAATATACGTGTGCTTATTACCTCTTTTTGTAGTCTGCATTCTGGTAACAGTCCAGTAACAGAAACTGGGCTTAACTGGAACATGAAATAATTTATATACACTTAAGTATTTTTGGTGGTGGTGTTTGTTTTGGAGGATACATTTGAAGCAGGTTTTATTGCTTTGAAGAGTGAGAGTGTAGTAATGTTATCAAACACTGCAAATAAAATGATAGTTAAGTCCATACTGGCTGAAAACTAAAATCCAGTTTTTGAACATAATAATTTAATTTTTATTCACATGGAGTAATTTTAAGTCGGAACTTCACTTTCTTATTTGTCTGCTAAAATAAGAAAAGTAAATGCAGAGCAGTGTAGAAGACCAGTATCTTTGCTTAATTCTGTAAAATTCAGTTACATAATCTTAAAAAGAAAAAAATAGCTGATAAATATTAGTGAGTCACTACTAAGTGAGTTTGTAAGATAAATATTCTATTTCAAATCTTTTACCTGCCCACTATTCACTGACTGTTCATACATTTAACCATCTCTTATCATAAAACACCGAAAATAGACTTAAGTCCTTCTTATCATTTAAGTATTTGAAGTGTATATAGTTATAAAGTAAAGCACTGCATTATATTGCTCAGAATTTTCTTGTCGTATAATTATGGTGTCCTTTCATAGTAGTTTGCAAACGTATTCTAAGTTTCCGGTGTTTCCACTGCAAACAGGGTCTGAAGTAATTGTTGGAGTAAACAAGCATCAGCTAGAAAAAGAGGAGACAGTTGAAGTTCTGGCTATTGATAATACTTCAGTCCGTAGCAAGCAGATCGAGAAGATTAATAAGGTGGGAACTACCTTCTTAAATATTAGAGTTATTACAATTGCAGATAGAACCTGAGTAAATGTTACAGGAAGGTGGCTTCCGGAAAACATGACCCTCAAATTTCTGAGGACACAGTGGTGTTTAGTGGAGAAGCTGGATTTCTGTTCATTAAATTCAGTGCAGACTGCTGGAAAACCCCAAGAAACAAAGCATTAAAATTCAAACAAAAATGTTCTGTTCATTGGGTTTTAATCCCTGTCTTTAGATAATCTCATGAGTATATAAATAACCTTTCAAAATTGAGAAATAGACATTTTCTAAAACTAAGGTAGAAAATAGCTATGCAGTTTTGCTTCAAAAACACGTAACGTTTCTTACTCAGACTGAATATTTTTCTTCTGCACTTTAGGTGAAAGCTAGTAGAGATCCAGCAGCAGCCCAGCGATGTCTTGCTGCTCTAACACAGTGTGCAGCTACAGGTGAAGGCAATTTACTGGCTCTTGCAGTGGAAGCAGCACGTTCAAGGTACTGAGGATGAGGGTGAATATCCAACTGCTGTGTAAAAACTGATTGATTGTTTTCATCTTTCAACTCTTCTTGACTACGGTGTCAGCAAAGTTGGTTTCTCGAGATGTTCTGTTTTTTTTCTTCAGAGATGGAAATAAATAATGGCTACAGTTTGAACTTGTAAGATAGACGACTACATTTTACACTCTGTTACAGTTATGCTTTAATTTCTGGTAAAGAACAATGGGGATACAAAACATCTCATCTGAAATGATGTTGTTCACGCACCTTGTGTTGTTTAAGGCTCAGACTCCTAGCAGGTTCATCATGTAACTAGGATTCTCAGGCACCCTGCAGTTTCATAGGTCAAGGAGCTTGAGAAGTGTCTGAGATGTGAAAATGGATATGCGCAGTCTTAATATAGTCTGTTGCTTCATCCTTCCTTGCACCAGAGCTTGGTGTGAAAACATTTTTTGATTGAGAAATAAGTTTCCTTAGTCAGGCAAAGATGTAAAAGATGCTCTTAAGTAAAGCAGCGGGACGTCTTTTAGAGTCCAGTGGGAACGTGTACTTTTTTCACCTAAGGTGCTTTTAAGACTCTTCTCATTCCTACATCAAAGTAAGCATCAGTGCCTAGAATATGCCTTATCTACCTGTTCTTTAATTAACTAAACGCCCCAGAAATTAACAAGCCAAATCCACTCCTTATTGTTATGCGCTCCTGTTTTTTACCGTAACTTCTCAAATTTCTTCATTCATTTTCCTGGAACACTAACAGCCATACTTTGAATACATTTTGTCCCATGGAGAGTTTGTCACGATGCTGCTAGCAGCATGTCTACCTGTGCTTGTCTGTGTATTGTAGGGGTTACTGAAGGGTCGTGTTGGATTTACCAAGGATTCGTGACTTCTCTACCAAAATTGACCAATTAACTGCTAGTTTCTCTCCTTAGGGACTTTGCTTTTATTATTTTTAAAGGCCTTCATGGGCTGCAGCTCCACTTTATAAGTTGCAAACAAAATAAAACATCTCTGCCCTGAAACTAAGTAATCCAAATACAAGATGTGACCATAGAATGAAGCTGTCATGGTGTCTGATAAAGAGAGTTGTGAGCCCTATGAACATCTACAAGGAGCCCTTCTATTAAGGGCAACATGGGAAAAGATTTTCAGGTGAGCACATTCATCCTTGACAAGTAGTAGACAAAGATGGACAAAGGCATGAAGTGCATGTAATGCTGCTGCTTGGTCTACCCAGTCTGTGTCCTCATAGTGCTTTGTCACCTGATTGCACACCGCTACCTCTCATTGCTTGTGAAATGCACAGAGGGGGTGGCAGTAATGTGAGATTGAACGGACTGAAGGTGACAGTCTTAACAGACACATTATGGTCATTGACTTTCTGATATTTGTGCAGCAATCCTCTGCAGCTGAAGTACAGAAATTCATAGGACACAGACAGCAGTTTATGTAGAAACACACTGCCCTTGCCACCAGACATCTTTTAAGGGCTACGGGCTAATAAAACAGATTTTATAGTTAATTTTTGGTCTTTATTTCAAAATGACAGATTGACTTAAAACCATAGATTAGGTTGTAAACTACCTGTTATCCATCAAAACAAAGGTGTGAACGAAATGTTGTTCCACACAAGACAACTGAGTGACAGTCATATGAAGGAAACACAAATTTATAAAATAAAGGCACAGTGACTTCTGTTCTCTCAGGTTTGCATAATAGTTTAGTAGGGTTTTATCAGCGTGCATAGAAATAACTATAAATTAATAATAAGAATTGCAGTAATTAAGTTTTACAATACTGAGATGATAACAGTCATATCTAGAACAAAATATTGCTGTAAAGGTAAACAGAAATGGGAAGTGTTTTGTTTATCCAGATTGTAAAGAACTTGTCTAATGTTATGATTAGCTGATTAAAGAAAAATATTGTCATTAGAAATATGATTTTAATCATGTTAAGAAGAGAGGCTGTATTGCTGGCAGCTGACAGCTGTCCCACTGTGCATACATAGATGGCACCCTCTGATGCAGCAGGGCTAAGAACTAAGGAAAGATTTTTATTTTTTTAATATTTGTTGGAAAATAGTAGGACAACACTCGAGTAGTTTAAAAGCAAAGCTATTATTATTTAGGAACTGTGAATTACTGTGAATTTTAAGGGTTTCAGGGACTTAGGACAGAATTTCTGAAGTACCCTAAAGGGATTTTAGAAGCAGCATTTACAGAAGAAAGAAATGTATTTCGTTTTTTTGTGCAGTACACAGTTAACTTAATCCCAGCCACCAGATTATACTTCAATAAAGCTGGTAGTCCAGACCCTTTCTTTTTCACCTGTTACATGAAATTTTTATTCACTCTTCTGCATGGCAAGAACAGAAGAGCACTGTACAAGTATACTTACATGTGCTGCACTTCAATTTAAAACTGAAGTTGTGCTTATACACTGCTTTTGCAAAAGAAGAGGGGGTGAAAGATGTATTGAAATTTAGATTTTTTTCCAGAAGAGAAGGCACACGTTCAGCCATGGACAGTGTTTACACAGGAGGAAGTTGACAATGTTTATGCATGGGATGTGTCTATGTCAAGCTGCAATCTGTGACGTCTGGCACTCTGAGAGAGAGTCAGTATTTCTAGATACTATCTGTCAGTCTGCTGCAAACTCACTGTTCAACCTTGGGGAAGTCACTTAATCTAACACGTTAGCCTGCTTTTCAATTATTTTTTTTAGTACTATCAGACAACAGTAGTATTAATATGATTATGTAGATGTCCTGAAAAACAAAGAACAGTATCAGCGAATAAAATCTGAAAACTGCTGTTATTTAGGTAACGCTTCCTAAGCTGTCTGAGATTCCACACCCTGTAAAAATGAAGAATATCACATAGTGATGTCAGTGGGTTCTGCTGCTATCATGGACAGGTTGCCTTACACTTAGTGCTTATTAAAGAATTACTAATTCATAAATTTGAAGATAGTATCAGTCGAAGTCCCATTCACACACAGTCTTCCAGATAATATTAATTTGATGTTACTTTGCATTGGTTGCTTTTGTCAGCTAAGAACCTCTTGAATCCAGATATAAACTCCTTACTGTGCTGAGGAAGAAAATGGATAAAAGCAGAGAACTTTCAAAATACAATTCCAGAAGGTCATGGGGAGGGAAGATGACAGAAAATGATCAAGCATGTGTTAATGAGTAAAAAAAAGTGTGTTCCAGCACGATGCTCTCTTCTAGACAAAGCAGGCCAACCAAGTAGTGATACATAGAAATAAGAGGCCACCTTCAGGCATGCGCATTGCAGATCTCACCTATATGTTCAAGATAGAATTTCTGCAGTTTTATATTAGTTTAGTTAGAGATTATAGAATCATAGAATCGCGGAGTGGTTTGGGTTGGAAGGGACCTTAAAGATTGTTTTATTTCAACCCTGCTGCCATGGGCAGGGACACCTCCCACTAGACCAGGTTGCTCAAAGCCCCATCCAGCCTGGTCTTGAGCACTTCAAGGGATGGGGCACCAACACCTTCTCTTCCCGTAGCCTTCTGGCCACGCTGCTTTTGATGCAACCCAGGTATGGTTGGCTTTCTAGGCTGCAAGAGTGCATTGCTGGCTCATGTTAACTATGGTTAAGTTTGAGTATACAACACATAAGTAAAAAAGCAAAACAGCTGGGCAGTCGCGGAAAGTAAAACACCTCACTGAAATGTACTGAATCATTCTGTTAATACAGCAGAAATCCATCTGTTATATTGGAAGTGTGGCAGATTGAGCAGGGTAGGAGTCAGGTAGTACCTACTGGAAATGCAAACAGCAGAAGGAAACCTGAGTACAATTCTGTTGGCCAGAAGTTGCATCTTGTACAAATGTCCTTTGAGCATTTTGTATTAAAAGATTTGGGGGATGCTTAAACGAATTTCATTTAAGAGTAGCTTATAGTTAAATGTAATATGACAGGGAAAAAATGTGAATTTCAGGGGTTTGAAAAGTGTTTAGCAGTAGCCAAATGGATAGGGTTTGGTCTCTGTATCTGTAAGCTTACTTTCAAAGTGTTTTGTAAGGGTGCTATTTGTCTTCCTTTCACTTTGACAAAGTTTGCAGCAAGTCGTACTTGTACTTGGTACAAATTCTTTAATCATTTTCTATCCAAATATAAGCTAAAATATTTTTGCTGAATATATTGGTGTGACATCTCATCCGGCGCTTAGTGGCATACCATAAAATCATTATACAGTACTAAATCTCAGTTAATTTCATACCAGAAGAAGCTTGGTGTGAAGGGACTACTAGGTGAACTGCTCTTTCTCCACAGATAAGTTGTTTTTCCCTTCCAAGTAGATTCCTTTTCTTAGTATTTAGGTGGGGGCTCTTTTGTTATTGGATCACAGCATTGTCTTTTTGGTTCAAGTCCGCATGATAGATTTTACACAGAAAGGTAGAATCCATTAAGCACAAGATTTTAAATGCTTTGGAACAGAAACTGTTATTTCTTCTGTTTATACGAGAAGGCAGCAAAACCTGGTTTGCTTCTGCCAATTATGCTACAGCGGTAAAATGGTTTATTTCTAACACGTACAGTGTCTCCAGTAGCAAACAGAGCTTGTAATTTGCATGTAAATGGATTTTCCTAGCTTCCTCTGCATCTCAATGGATAAAAGAGCTATGTCAGAAGAAGAACAGTAAGTACTTAAAATATAGGCAGTAAGGTCAATACAAACAAATTCCAGTAAACAAGTTAGGTTGCAGTCTGCTTTGGGGTATTTTCTTCTTTTTTTATTCTCTTGATTTATATTTCTGAGTTTGAGTCCAAGCGCATGATCATGCAATCTGAGCATTAAAAAATTCCCAGTTGAGAAAATTCGATTTGCTGAAATATTTTGCTGTGCAACAGTCCCAGTTGCCTTGTCATATATAAAGTCACTTCTCACATCAGCAAAACCATGCTTTCTTAAAAATACTCTCGCATGTTCTATTAGTGGATGAGTCAGATGTTCAGAGTTGTAGGACCACAGGGGAAATGAGTGTAATTGAATTTGCTCCAGCAGCAAGGCAAATAGTTGAGCCACTGCCAGTGATTTCTGTATTCTATTCTCATAGAAGCCTCCTGATAGTATTAATACTCCTTGTCTTAGGTGCACCGTTGGAGAAATAACAGATGCGATGAAGAAGGTGTTTGGAGAGCATAAAGCCAGTGATCGAATGGTGAGCGGAGCTTACCGCCAGGAGTTTGGAGAGAGTGATGAAATTCTTCATGCCATCAATAGGTGAGAATAGCTTCCCAGGAAGCCTCGCGTAGCCTCGCGTTTAATCCATGAGGTGTATGTGCTGCTACTCACTGTGCCCTAAAAAAGCATTCCCCAAATCCTGAGTTACATTCCCCAAAACAAAACAACCGCCTGCACAGGCCTTCTCACGCCTGTAAGCAAGTAATCAGGATGAGAAGAAATAAGTGCAATAAGAGAAGAGTTAAAACTTAATTTAATTCTATGTGCTTGTAAACAAAATCCACGGAGCTGACTCTATACTTTGAGGATTTTGTTCAAATAGGCAGCCGTGGGATTAAGAATCTGAGAAACACTGCATGAGATCTCAATACATTGGACTGATTTGTTTGAAACCGTGTAATAATACTCACTACAAATATTTCCAGCAATTCATATTTGCAAAACCTGGTTTGGGGCAGGCCATAAATTGTTCCTGCACCTTCTTTCTTACTGTTTCTAACACCGTAGAGCTAAATTATGTCTGGATATCCACGCACAGCTTTCAGCCTATGGTTGTTACTTACTCATGTCGCTAGGGAGAAAACATCAGAGGATGGCAGTATGTGTGAAAACACCAACTATTTGTGCCTTTTGGCAGCTTCTGCCTTTAGTGCTGTCCTCTTTCTTGGGTGAAGAGACTGAATTGCTATAGTGGGCGGCAGTGTAACATGGATCAATGCTTACAAGTCCCTGCTGTGTTGGGGCTTATCTTAAAGAATCTCTTAAAAGGGAATTTCTTGATGGCTTCGCAGTGGTAATGTTTAGCCTGATTTGAAGGTAGCTGTGCTGGGAGATGGCGCCATCTTTTCTTATTTCAAATGTTTAGTCTGAATTTAAGTGTTTGTAATTATGCTTTTATATGAAGCAGAACTGATGACTTGAGAATAAAGATCCAGCTCCCTTTTTATATATCTGCCTGTATGTCAGAGGTCATATGAACCGGTTGTGCACATGCTAATGAAACTTCGCTACATGTCACATTTGCACAGGCCTTCAAAAGCGGGTTTTCACTCTTGCCCCACTCTTAACTCAAGCCCTGGGTTGCAGTGCCTCAGGTGGTATTAGTAGGGCAGGCTCTGGAGCACGTAAGAGCTGGTTTTGTTGGAAGGGAGCATGTGGGTGGGTAAATAAGAAAACAAGAATATGGGAATAAAAAACAATAGAGAAGGATTTTAAGACATTACAAATCAATTCGGATACCTACTTCAGTGATACTCTTAACAGTCCTTAGGAATAGAGAAGGCAGGCCCAACTCCTCCTATAGGTTGTCAAACAGAAGCTTTGTCAGGCTGCTTCCCCCCAGTCACCTTGCTTTAATTCCTTTTTAAGATGTCAGTGTTGGGTTTTTTTGTTTGTTTGTTTGTTTTTAATTATTCTTACATAATACATGTTGTCCTGGCATCATCTCCTGAGGCTGTTTAAATCCATGCTGATAAATGCTTTCTCTTGAGTCATTCTTTTCCCCAAACTAAACCAATGGATTCCTACAGTGATTAACGCAGCTATGTCAGGCACACCAAGTTCGTACAACTCCATCCTTGACAGAATGCTCAGAACAGTACAATATGAACAAACTCATGTTAGTAATATTTCTAAAAAACAGTTGTCTTAACATCCCACTCAAGGACAGATCGTGACAGTACACGGATAATGAGAAGCGAGGTGAAAGATTAATCTCTGAGCCTGTGATTACACGGTCACTTTAATTCAACAGAAATCTGAACTGCCACCAGAAGGGAGCACACAGGAAGGGGAACGTGGTAATCCTCTTCTGCACAGTTTTGTGCCCTGTTGTTTTGTGCCTTTGTTTGTGACTAAGACCCAACTCAAGCCTGTGTGCCATGCATACGTTTGAAATAATTGGTCGTAATTATTCTTAAAATCTAAGAATTGTGTTTAAGTTAGTTGTAAGTCAGCTCATTAAATCCTCAGAGAATGCAGTGATTTTTTCCATTGCAAAGCAGCAGAGTAGTAGAGCGGTTTTCTTCAAAAAAGAATGTTTTATTGTTCAGGATGGTAAGTACAAGAAATTGGTTATTAATCGCATAACATGAATATTAAAATAGTGTGCAGACTACATAAGCAAACCATGAGTTGGAAGATCCTTTGGTATGATATAAAGAAATTATGCTACAGTTGCAGCCTATGAATTATTTATTTATTTTTAATTTGTGGAAATGCTTTAATGAATCCCAGTGATCTACAATGATACGATACATGTTTTCAATCAGAGTTAACAAGTTCATGGATCGTGAAGGGCGCAGGCCTCGTATACTGGTTGCAAAGATGGGTCAAGATGGCCATGACAGAGGAGCTAAAGTTATTGCTACAGGATTTGCAGACATTGGCTTTGACGTGGACATAGGTCCTCTCTTCCAGGTATGACTGATTGAGCAGCGTTTCAAATAGTGTGATTATTTTTTTTTCCTCCCTAATGCTTGCTGAAAAATCAGGCTGGGACTATTGTCATGTAATCCTATTTCTGTACAGACACCTCGAGAAGTGGCCCAGCAGGCAGTCGATGCGGACGTGCACTGTGTCGGTGTGAGCACACTTGCAGCAGGTCATAAAACTCTTGTGCCTGAGCTCATCAAAGAACTGGACGCCCTCGGCCGGCCAGACATTCTTGTCATATGCGGAGGTGTCATCCCACCTCAGGTATGTGTCAACGTTATTTCCATCAAGAATAGGAGACCGCTTTAATTCAGTCTGAGCTGTTTTTAGCTATTTCTTATATTCTCTCAATGTCAGAGGGGATTTACTGTGCTGAAGGCTGCCGTGCACAATCGCCAGGCTCAGCGCAGATCTGCAGGGTGGTCGCAGAGTGCTGTCAGGTCTCCTCGGTCTGCTTTTCTGCACACCGTGTCCTGGTTTAACTTGCGTTGTTTATTGGATGGAATATTAAGTTGTGTTATGAAAAGACTAGCCTCAGGGAGGTGTTCTTTATGCTCTGTTGTTTTTGATTACCAGTATCTTGCATAATATTGGTGAAGGCTAGCTCCTGTCTGAAGAGAATTTATGGCTACCAGTAACAGTTCTGAAGAGGCACAGCTAGCAACTAAGACAAGTGGCTGGGCCCAGCGTCTGTAGGCTACACATCTTAGTCTCTCTTTAGCCTCTCTTCAGTTTCCCTGTTGTCAGGATTAGTGTTGCCTCTCATTCCCTCTCCTTAACTATTTTTCCTAAACTGTTGAACAGTTGTTTGGATTCCCTTGCAGTCAGATCTGTGCCTTTCTCCTGAAATTTCCAGTAGCTCATCCACAATGTGCCTGGTTGTGCCACCTTTAGAGCCATCTTCTGTCTTTTGTATTTGTCATCTTTTGTATTTGCATACAAATCTTTTGTTATTCCCTTCTCCCAGACTTCTTTCTCCAGCCAATCAGGTAAGTGATCAGGAAGAACAAACTTTTAAAGTGAACAAACAAAACTCATAGTATTTTTCTAAGCAATAAACTGTGTTCTGTCCAGTATCTCTCAATAGGATGCTACTAGCCTTTGGTTGGAAAAGGTGTAGTATATCCTGTAGAGAAGTAAGAGAGAGTATATAACTGCTTTGTTTTTGTTTTTTTTTTTGAATTTCAGGACAATCATAAAATCAGAGTTCCTTTGACTGCAGAAGACCACTAGCAGTTCAAAGCAGCATTTTCAAAATCAGAAGTTAGATCAAATTTAGATTAGGTTATTCTGGGTCACATCCAGGTGACTTCTGAATATTTTCAAGCATCTGACATTAGTCTGATAGTAAACAAAAGACCTTTCCTGTGAATGTTTTTTAGTATTTCTTTATTCCTCCAACCATTTTTTTTGCCGTTTCCCGTGATGCTGTGCTGCCTTTCTCTGGGAGTTGATGCGTGTGTTTTCTCAGGCCCAGCATGCAGGACAGAGCACACAGCAACTGTAAAAATCAATTTTCTGTTTCAGTGTTAATTATGGATCTTGCATTTCTTTCTGGACAGGATTATGACTTCCTGTACGAAGCTGGCGTTACCAACGTGTTTGGTCCGGGGACTCGCATTCCAAAAGCAGCCGTCCAAGTGTTGGATGATATTGAGAAGTGCCTGGAGAAGAGGCAGCAGTCCGTGTAATGCTGAAACCTAACACAACTCAGCCGGCCTTATATTAATCACTTACAGAATGTAATCATCAGCAAGGGATGGCCAGACACATACCTTTGGTTCCACTGCCCTCTGGCCTGGTGTTTTGTGCTTTCTAAGAAAGTTGTAAATTCTCTGCTTGTTCTGTTTGAGGGTTATTTATATATTTACGCACAAGATAATTTTATCTCTAGAACTACAAATTCAAAGAATTAATGAAGTTCAGTGGGTGCGTTTTTTTTTGTTTTGTTTTTCTTTTCTTTTTATTTTTCCCAGATATACTGACAAATAAAATACATGTTCTAGCTCTTTGGTTGGTCTCTTGCATGCAGATAACTTCTTTTGAATTTTTAGACTCAGGCATTTGGCAGGCATTGCAGCCTTCAGGCAAAATCACTGAAGTTCAGAAGAGATGTGATTGAATCTAGCAGCACTTTGATGTTAATGTTTATTTGACGTAACACACTTTAGAAATGTATAGTAGATAAGCCATATTTTTTCTAAGTTCGTTGTTTGTTTATTAAGATACAAACACTGTATCTGGCTGTAACTCACATAGGAGCAGCAGTGCACCTTTGCCCTGTTTACATCACCCTCCTTCCCTGATATTTCACTATTTCTCACGTGAAGTTCATTTCAGTGATCATTCTCCCTTAGTTCTGTATCTTTGTCCAGCATTGCTCTTGCCGTCCCTGTCTACTCAACAGTTGGACTTTCTTCAAGTAAATTGATCCTAAATTCTCACCATTTTTGCCTCCCCTCCAGAAGGAATTGGATTTATACATGGGAAGAATCCTTTGTGGAATCCATACAGTGCAAATGGGGTGTGGGTGGTTTTGGGGGAGCATTCTCTGCCATTCTGGTCCTATTCTACTCCATTTTGACTTGTTGCTCATCGTATCATAAAATGAAACTACAGCCTCTCCGAGATAATGCTCATATCTGTCTTAGGATGGAAGAGGCTGCAGCACACTTATAAGGTTCAACACCATCATACTATTTTTCAAAATGAGGGTTCCTGCAGGTGGCTGGAAATTGCAGATCAAATCAATAGCACTGTATCTTCACTTCAAAGATTGAAATTGATGAGATCTTTACTTGAAGTAAGCTTTTTTTATGGGGCACGTGTACCCATAGTCTCACACTGCTCAGAAACAAAGAGGTTAATTGATTTGCTGTTTCCATCTCTGTCTTTCTAATTAAGGTTAAAAGTATTGATCCCAAACCAGACTTACCAGACTTTAGGCTTTAAAATTCCATGGAGGTTCATCCTCAACTATTTACAGGTATCTGTTCCCTCCAGGAAAGATTGTTGAAGTTCAAGCCAAGATACACAGAAAGTGACAACAATGGAACTACTGCCTTATGTCTTTGCACAAGTCTTCTTGCCTGCCAACTGGAAAATTGCATTGCTGCAATGTTGGTGACCTCTAAATGTTATGACGCTGGTTTCATTCATTTCTTCTGGTTGAGGGTTTCTCTGCTCTTCAGTAATGTGTGTCGTCTACCTGTGTTTGTTTTGTCCTTGTTTTTTTGTTTTTTGTTTTTTTAACACTCTAACAATTGTAAAATTCTGCATCTTGTTCCCTTTGAGATCAATAAAAAATTTCCCACCAACTTCAATTGGAATCACTCCAGGCCTTTACTGCTGGCAGGAGGGCCCTTTCAAGCTCTAGATTAGGACCTGGTAACATACATTGATTCTCTCTTGTCATATCAAGGTTGGAAAACAAAATTGTGAATCTAGGGAAGGAATGGGCTTCTCACCTGGCATGCAGTATTTGTATTAGGCCCTTTAAGGAAAGAAAATATTGAAGTGAACAGAGTTCCCGTAGAGCTAGTCATCAGTTCCCTGCCTAAGCAGAGATTTCTTAGGGGATGACAAGCTAAGATGGAACATGCTTTTCCATATGTTCCCTGCCGCTGGAGCAGCATAGCGATGAAGATGGTGCTCGCTGCTGACAAGTTAACGTCAGGTTGTCAGCCCTCGTTGCTAATGGTGAATGGTTACCAGCTAACGTCTCATGCTGCACTCACTCAGCAACTGGCTGCTTTAAAAATGCAGCAGTGTTCAAGCTAATGAAAAAATGGGTTAGTGCAGAATTAAGTAGGTGTTCTGTAAATACACTGAAACATTTCATTTCAGAATGAGTATTTGGGGCATATTTCAGGGCAAAATGATAATAGTGAACTGTCTGACTAGACACTCAACTTTCCAGTAGGAATGAGCAAAATGGCAGCATGTTGCTGCATAATTAATTTCCTTTAGGAAGTTTCAAAATACTCGACTTTTTGTATACATAAGGTGGTTTCTGTTTTGCAAAGATACAAGAAGTAGAGACAGGAGCACGGGCTGGAGATTTGGACATCCTAATTATAAGAATGAGCTTACTGCAATGCACAGTCTTTCATGAAATAAGCTGAAATAAGGCAAAAGCTAGAGCGTAGCACCAAGTTCCAGGCCAGTGCCCTAACTTTCTTCTTGACTGACATTTGTAAAGTAACCTCCGGAGCATGGTAGGTGGATCCTATAGAGTTAAAAACACCCTATGGGAATGGCAATCTGTTTTTTTTTTTGCTAGTGTTTCACAACTTTCAGGACCGGTGCTTTCACATTTGGATTAAGTTGTTCATTGAACAAAATGCTTTACAGGACGAGCAGCAAAACCACCTATTGCATGGATAGGAGAAGTCAAGAAAGTTTAAGTGACTTGCCCAAAGGGGCACGGTATTTATTACTGGCAAGGTGATGGAGCGGAACCCAAATCTCCCCAGTGTTAGCTTCGTGCTCTAACTGCTGGAACAATGATCTCCCTGAAATAAATGATTCTTGTTCTGAAATGAGTCACGTTCCATTTTACAGAAGGGAAAACTGACCCTGAACAGAAGTGAGCTAGTTCTGTATGATACTCCTGAGCCTAGATGGGTAGAAGCCTGCCTAGAAGGCTTTTTTCAAAGGCAGGCATTGTGTTCCAATTAATTTTAATGCAAGTCAGGGTGATATGTGTGTTGTCCAACTTTATATGTCATCATCTGAGCTGGGTAGGGAGCTCCGTTTATCCTTACTGGAAAGAAAGGGGCATTTCCAGGGCACAATTCATCCCGTCTATGCTAGCTTTTCTTTCCTCTGACTGTCTTTTGCAGTCAAAGGTGACGACTGACTGAGATGTGGCTGTCCCCATTGTAAACTCCTGCAGTTTAGTGAGATAATTCCTAGTGTCTGAGTGGGTTTTTACCTTAAGTGTTTGTATCAGGGGATGACTGCACTGGTGACTGCAAGCATTGAGGCCCCAATTCACTCCTGGGTGAACACATGCATTCTGCTTCAACGTGTAAGATCACTTGGCAGCATCGTCCAGGGCTGGGTAGAAAATACCATGAAATGAGAGTTATGATCAGACTGTAATTTAACTTCATGACACTTAAGAAAAAAAAAAAAAAAACAGTCCCCTGGGCTTAATGTACTTGCTTTCCTAGTGCCCTGGTCCGAGGGCAGCCCTGCTCTTTGAACTGTTTCTCTCTGTAAAGCTATCTGAAATACAAAATCTCTGTAATGGATAAGTTTTGATTTCCTTCTCACTGAGTCTGGAAAAGGAAAAAGGGATTTGAACCATATTTGATACACGATACCTGGACTATGATTTTTTAAAAAACTAAGTACATAAACAAATAACTAATTAGGCTATTAAAGCATTACACTTGAACAATGTACAGATCTTTTGGCTTAACAAAGATTTTGTCTGTATAAAGTGGCATGTTGTTCACATCACATACCCTTTAAAAGCATTTGCAAGTGGATGCGGACCTGTTCTACTCCCAGATTTTTCACAGAAGCAGCTCACATCTCATTACATTATTAATGTGCAGGCCATTGGTCCTTTCACAGATCTGCAGCTACCAGATGGGGATACATACTTTGCTGTTTATTTTAAACACAAGCAACTGAGCAAGTGAAAGCAAAAACTTCGAGGTGGAAGATGATAATTAAAATACAGTTTCGTTTTTTTCCTAACAAATTAAATTTTAAAGCTGAAAAAATGCTGATAATTGACATTTGCTGATAATTGACAAATGCTGATAATTTACATTTACCCTTTCCAGCATGTTCACGTTTTCTCCACCCCTGGACACACTCCTTTGAACCCTCTTTGTTTTATTGCTATTGTCCCTTTTGTGATTCCTTCTGCCATAGCCCTCCCCCAGCTCACTTGCAGAATACTCCCCAACCTCTTCTATTCTGTGATCTTTTGCTTCAGCTTCCACGTGCTCTCATCCCAGTTACTGGTTTTTCCTCCTGCTCTCCGCATCCCTCTTCCCTTGTTCTTTTTCCTTACACAGTCCCACCACGGGCTGTTGGACATGGCTGTTTCCCAGAGGATGCTTCGCCCCATCGCATGGGGGACAGCAGGAGCCAGCAGCACAAATCTGAGCACAGTCTCGTTCCCTACAGAGCATGCGAGTGACAACCCGGGACAAGACAACATCATCCTGGAGGCCGCATCAATGTAGGAATTGTTCACAACTTTTTACAAATAAACCTAGCTTAATTTAGTAGAATATTTATGAGAGTTGGCAATGCTGCCAGTAGCAGGAGTTCAGAAGAATGTGAGCTCCTTAAGGTTTCCAACCCCTCAATTTAGCTGTGGAAGTGCTTAATCCTATTTTTTAATCCTGTTCTTGGCCTTAACTGAAGTTTATAAAATGAAACTAATTGTTAGGGTTTGATCATGGTGGAAGCTTTTTAAGAACTCTTAATTTCTTGTTTAAATTCATGCTCAAAAGAATTAAAATTTCTTGTTTAATTTCTTGTTTAAATTGTTTCTGTTCCAAATCTGCCTTTGATTTAACTTTTCGTCTTCACCAAACCTATGGCAAAGTGAGATGTGACCGGCTGAGCAAACAGCTTAGCTGTGATTATCAAGTGCACAGTTCCCTTTGCTAAGAGATTCCTTCACTTCTCATCACGCTGTTTGGGATGTACAGAAGGCTCTGCATCTTTGCTGGCTGCCACATTCCCACCCACCCTCTGCAGACCAAGGCTGCTTGATTAATTCTTGAGCTTGCAAAACTGGAACTGAGCAATCTGGTCTGGTGGGAGGTGTCCCTACCCGTGGCAGGGGGTTGGAATTAGGCGATCTTTAAGGTCCCTTCCAACCCAAACCATTCTGTGAGTCTGGGATTTGAAATATACCTCTGAGGGAGCAAGGAACTGTTGATCACTTTAAGATATTTTGACACCAACCACTTCATCATCTTTTCCTGGCTGTATTTCTTCTACCCGTATGGTTTTCTGCCTGTATTCCTGGAAAGCTACATTCTCAGTTGTATTTATTTGGTAACACTTTGCATTCAACCTAGAGTTTTCTCTGATGGCTGTTTTACTGACAGAGCCAAGAGTTTCCAGATAGATTGCATTAAAAAGTCAAAAGCATGAGAAAAATAATAATAATAATAATAATAATAATAATAATAATAATAATAGTAATAATAATAAATCCTCTTTTAATTATAGCTGTTTCCCTGAAAATAAGTGCGACCAAAGCTGATTATGGTCTTGTTTAATACCTAAATCTGTCTATTTCCTCTAAAGTGGAAATTCTTGAAAACATAGCATTTTCTTTTTGTTGTTGTTGTGTACCTTAAAAATAGTAATTGGGAGCTGTTTAAAAATAATATATACTTAAACCTCAGCACCTGACATAAGATATTCAGGGACAACCCCACGTTCTGCCTTCCTTCTTATTTGGACCCACGAGTGCAGCAAACTCTTGACCTATGTTCTGAAACACGGCGGCGTTTCAGTGAGCTGCAGCTCCCTGGTTCTCCGCCTTCACAGTGGAAGAGAGACGCACGTTGTCCCTCCCACTCCACATCATCGAGACAGGATTTTCAGCGGAGATGTCGGTGCTGAAGAAATGCAGCCGCCAGCCCCAGCAGCACTGCAGCTGTTTAATTTCGCGGCGGAAAGTTTTGCTGAAGATGTAGTAAATGAAAGGGTTGTAGGCGGTTGAAGATTTGGCAAACAGGCACGGCAGCAGTGTGACGATGGGCTGCAGGGAATTGCTGGAGTTAAATATGGACCAGAAGCTGGCTGCTGCATACGGTGTCCACGAGCTCAGGAACCCAACCGAGATGAGCACGGCCATCTGCAAGGGAAACACGGCTTCAGTCCTCGGCTGGTAAAAACCAGGCACGTGGTGGGTGGAAGAAACCACGCCTGCCCCAGATGAAATACCTGAAACAGCTGTGACGTGAGCATAGGTGACAGATATTCTCTTATCCCCACCTGGCAGATACACGCCGTGGGATTCCTGCCTGGCAGGGAGTTGTTCTCACCTCCTGACTGCCTGCGGTGTGTCGCGAGAGAAACAGCCCAAGCAGAAAGCACAGCCTATCGACTTGCTGGCCTCTGGAGTCAATTTTGCTCTTCCGTGGGAAATGAGCAGCTTAAGAGCTTATTAAAAAATGTTATATAAAAAACAAACAAACAAAACAAAACAACAACAACAAAAAAAACACCTGTTTCCATAGGAAATTTCTGTGTAGTTCTCACTCTGAATAACCTCTCAGTCAATTAAAAATAACTAGAAAGACAGGACAAGGTCTCCACCCCAACTACAGCATGCATGGATCCAACAGCTATTCCAGCAGGACTGGAAATCTGTATGTCCAAGACAATCATGGGTGTAACTGTCTAAAGAAGGTTTGACAGCCTGCATGGTACCTATGGTGTATTATCTTGATCACGCCGCTGAACTGACAGTGTATGGGCAAGACTGGAACCACACCTCCATCTTTCACCAATACCAGACAAATGTAATGGTTATGAGCAGACCGGATATGAGCAGAGCCAGTTCTCTGCAAGCTCCAGATTACTGCAGACTCTTCTCATCACTGGGGTAACTCACCAATGTCAGCTTCTTCTCCAGTTTCGCTGCGTTAGGGATCCTGTCGATGTTCTGGATCTCTTGGTATGCCTTACGAACCTTCCAGGCGATTCCCAAGTAGCAGGCGATGATGGTCAGTGCAGGCAGGACTGTGCACAGGAGGAACATGCTCAGGATGAACGAGAAGCCGTTGGAGGAGTTGTGGAATTTGCTCCAGGCTATTGTACACGAGATGCCAAATGGCTCGGGGCCGTAGTAGCCCCAGCCTACCAAGGGCAGAATAGCCCAGAGCAAGGAGTAGAGCCAGATGAAAGCGATCAGGATGCGGACAGTGTTCTTGGTGATTTTGTTACCTGCAAGAAGGAGGAAGAGCAAGTCTATATGGTTCTTACCTCAGCCACAAGTGGGGTTTGTCACGAGGTCTCCAGCAGAAGGACACTGACTATAGATATGCCTGGGCTGCTGCTGCAATTCCCTAATGGGTTTTCTTGAGAAATAAAACAGGCAGAGTCCATGGGTTGGGTGAGACACGAGTGCAGCCCTCAGTGCTGATTTAAAGTTTGCTAAGTCAGGCAGCTTTACAAGATCAAGCTGACCCAAAATGTACCACGATCCCAAACCAGGAATGCCAGAACACTCCTTCCTCTCAAGTTTCAGTACCTCTGCTTGCAGACAAATAGGAAGATAAGACAATCTGGTCCAGTAAAACACTTAGGATCTCCACCCTTAGGTTGTTTCATTTGGTATTACTGAGAAGTGAAAAGCTTCACTGTTTAACAAGGAATTCAGTCAGATCCTTCTAGGAACATTAGAGGTTCGATATTGAAGTAAAGGTTGAGACTTGAATAAGTTTCCTACAGCTAATGAACTGATGCTCCACACCATATTCAGCAAAGTGCCCCCTGAACACCTTATCCCAAACACCCCATTACCAGGTTACCAGAGACGTGGTTACTTACTGTTAGTTTTGGAGGAATTGGTAACAAGGAACCGAATCACGGCCATGGCACACAGCGTCATCATGCTGCAGACACCAAAAAGGAAACCCATCAGGGCGTAATACATGCAGGACGCATCTCCTCCCAGCCAGGCATGGTTCCAGGCGGATGCAATGGCCAGCGGATACATGCTGATTGCCATTCCAATATCTGCCACTGCCAAGTTGACCGTAAGCAGCTCCGGGGACTTCAGGAGGGAGGAGCGCTTCACTGCTGTAGCGAGGACGGCTGAGTTTCCCAGGATGGTCAGGATGGCTGAAAGGGAAAAATGAGCACACATAATAATATCATACAGTTAGCACACCCACGAAATGCCTGGCTGTATTAAAGATGCGAAAAATGCCAGTTAGCCTGGGACTAAAGCCTAGAAGAGAGGACATACTGGGAGGCTTGCCAAATTGTATATCTTCCAAGCCAACACTGCGTTGTGCTGATGCTTTGAAAACACCCTGGTGTGTATCTGCTGTGCCCTGCTATGAAACCTTGCTCTTGAGCTCAAGGAATCTCATTCTCTGAGATCTCAGTGTCAGCCCAGCAATGTCACCTGGAGGAGGTGAGGGTGCTACGCAGCTCAGGGTCCTCACCACGGCATCCGCTGTGCTGCTTCAGCCACCTTCAGGCTGCAACTCCTGCCTCCCCGGCAGGCTGGCACTTCCCAGCCAGGCTGTGTTTCTGCTGCGGAGCTGCTAGAGCAAAGAGGGCTTCAGATTTCTGCTTCCAGCCTTCTGCAGCACATAAAGTGCTGGCCAGCCTTGCTGACTGGAGGAAACGTTGTCATTTGAAGAGTAGACCGTATCTTGTCCCTTCCCATCACCATTTACTCCTCTCCGCGCTCCATGCACTACGTCCCACCTACTCCCCATGGCTCCTATCTCACATGAATAACCCAAACCCATTCTCTTAGAGTAACTTGCACAACATAGCATCCAATATCATGGACCTACCAACCTCCATTTTTCATCGATAATACCCCCACTTACTTTGCCTTCCTATGGAAGCACTCCAGCCAGTGGGACACTCACTGGTTCCCTCCTCCCATCCAGTCCCTCTGCTTTCCCAAACCTTCCCTCTTTGCAGCCCATCTCTCACCGGAGCCCCAGCACCAGCCTGATGGGGGCTCTGAGCCGCCTCACTGGTCCATACGTGCTGGCCGGGCAGCTCGGGGGCAGTGCTGGCCAAGCAGCCGAGCATCCCTACGAGCTGCAGTTCGGACTCTTCCACTCTTCTGGTGGTCTCGGGTTGCAGTGAGACAAAGCACAGAAATTGTTTTGCCAGAGGCGTGCAGCAGACCAGAGGCTGCTTTGCAAAGGGACCTGTTGGACATGCATTATTCAGACGTGCTGCAGGGCTTCAAAGCATTCATGATAACTGTGTCAGGAGTCCACGTAGCAAACAGCTCATTTTCTTTCTTCATTCTCATTTTCTCATCAAAGGTTTTCCTGAGAAGGTGTCCTCTAAAGTCAGAAGTGAAATAAGGAAACAGAAACAGATTCTGGCGTGCTCCCTCGCGGCTGGGAAAGCAGGAAGGCTGCATTTGCTCACAGACAACACACGAATGAAGTGCCCACGGAGGAATGAACCAAGGGACGTGCAGCAGAACAGAATAAATGCATTAGCATAAATCCACGAGTGGGCACAGACGTCAAGAGAAAGACTTAAACGGCACAGAGGGACCAATCTGAGACCCAGACTCCTTCCTTCCTTCACCCACTTGCTAACCCCACGTGCTCACTCAGCACCTCTGGCTATGCCTGCAGAATTCCCAAGGGTGCCCCGAGATGCCTGCAGCAGCTGGATGTGGAAGGACTTGCTGGCAGAGAGCAACCGGTGCCGTGGTGGCAAGAACCCTCAGAGCCCTCTCCTGCCTGATGGCAGCCACAGGCTGGGACATCCCCAAGCTCTGGGAGGAAAATGAGCACAGATCACACCCCACGAGAGCTCTAACCACTACCCACGAGGGAGGAATTCGCCCTTCCTCTTACCATCAGGTGTAAACTTCCAGCCCCCAGCCCCTACTTGAGCTGCATCTACACATTTCCTCCTCTGTAAGAAAGCAGCTGACACCCCGACTTGGAGCAAAACGACCCCCTTTCATTGTTTTGCAGGTAGTTATTTTTCTCGCGCTGAGTTCCCCTCTGCTGCCAGCACAACGGAGGGGACAGCGCAGTGCAGGGCAGTGCGTGGAGAAGCGTGCAAGAGGTGAGGTGTGAAATCCTAAAGCCAGCACTGCTGCCAAAAGCCTTTCTAGTAATGCACATAAAAAGATACACTGGTATTTCTTAACTGCATCCCAGGGAGGGTTTTCAAACGAGCTGAAGGGGGACAGGTACTCACATCTTGGTACAACTCAGCTGTAAAAAAACAATTCAGCTCCTCTCCAAACCTACAGCCGCAGTAAACAGATCACCTGGGCACATGCAGCAAACAGGCAAGAAGGAAAATGCTTAATTAAAGCCATGCTGGGGCTGACTGGTACATAGCGCCACTTGCACTTCATTGTAAATCTGCCTTCAGCAGGGCAAACGGGCCACCAAAAACAACAACAACAACAAAACCGAAGTGCTATTTGGAAACTCTTCGCTGTTTTATGCCGGTTTATCCTACCACGACACAGGTGCTTCATGCATAACGAAAAGCCTCCCCCTACAAGGGTCACAACAAAGTTGCTCTCCCTGATCTCACAAACTGGGGGCCCCATCTCTCTGCTCCCAGGCTGAGATGAAGTATAAGGGGTAGGAGACTTATTTCGATGCCAGCATAAGGGGCAGGCGACTTCTTTCAAATACTTGTGATGCCACGGAGGCAAACCTGTGCCGGCAAGCCTTCAGCATCACAACAAGGCATTGCAAGGCTGAGAGCAGAGCTCGACCCAACTGGAAGGCACTAAGCAGGGGAAGATGTGGGGACAGATTTTCCATCATCTCCCTCCAGCTTCCCCTGGAGCAGCCAGTGCTGACCGCAGCATGGATGGGGCGGCCCCGTCCTGTCCATCCCGAGGCTTGAAGCACACCCAAACTACGAAGGCAGAACTCACCTATGAGCAGAAGAAAGACTCCAGCTCCGTAATCCACTACCGGGTGGAGTTTGGAAATGTAGTGCTCCTCCATGGTCCCCTCTGCAAGCAGGTGGAGGCTTTAACTGACAGGGGAGGTGACTGTAGGGACAGAGAGGCTCTTCCTCATGGTTCGCCTGCTGAGAGCCGGGCAGCTGGGTGCTGGCAGTGCGCAGGGACCCTTCTGCTGCCTCCTCTCTCCTTTTCTGCGTGGCAGGGGAGAAGCCTGGAGTGAGAGAAAGGCTCCTTCCCTGGGGAGACGGAGTGAAGGCTGGGCACAGCCCCTGCCACGGTCCCGCCTGCCTGGCAGAGCATCTCCCCAGCCAGCCCCTCCTCTCACGCCGCTTGCCTTGTCAAGCAAGTTGACAATGTGAGTCCCCTCGGAGGGCCATCGCTGAGCAAAAACAATTGCTTTTCAACCATCAGCAGCCTTGGGAAACAAATCCAGGCTGAAGGAAGGTCGGGAGTTTTGTTGTCCAGTTGTGTGGCTGTGTAGAGGAAAGGCAAGGTTGGGATGGGGGGGTGTCTGGCTTGAATTATTAGAGGAAAGCTGTTTGCTGCAGGGGTTCAGAAGGCTCGCAGGGCCACTGAATGAGGGGTTTTCAGAGCTGCCTATAGGACAAGTGGTACAGGCTCATCGGTCCATTTACCTGGGCAGGTCTTGATTTACAGGTCCATAGTTGCAATGCCATTATCTTGACTTTTAGCCCAGGCAGCACCCAGCCGCCACATTGAAGAGCTGATCTATTCTAAATTATTTAATTCCCACACCTGGATATGCTAAGCTGCATTAGCATCATGCTCTGCTTGTCCTATTTTTCTCTGTTCAGACACACGGAATTGTCAGATCCCCTTGAGCATGCAGGCGTCTCATGTTTGGTCTAGGTGGAATTTAGGTGCTCCAGTATAGCAGTAACAGCCCAGCTTCTGAAATCCCTGGGAATCTGAGAGACTTTAAATGCCCTGAGGTTCACCAGAAAGCCAAACTGGCCATGCACATAAATGCTGCACCTCTCTGTCCTTGCTCCCAGCTTCAGTTGTCCCGGGTGCACACACAAGGGATGCCTGCTGAAAGCTTTGGGGAGTTTAATTCAGCACCCAAGAACACGCAGCACAACGCATACAACACAGGACCTTGGAGCTCTTGCAGCCTTCTCAGGGCACCTTTGTCCTCAAACTTGGCCCTCAGTGGCGGAATCGGTTCCCTCCTCTGGTTTCAGAGAGCCAAATACAAGTTTTTCCCCTAAAATTGTTTCAGTCGACAGGTCATAGATGCCTTGGGGTGGGGAAAATGACATAACAGAGATGCTCTCTGGATCACTCCAAACCTGAATTGCAAGGTTGAAGGGAGAGAAAACAAACCTTATACGATGCTCCAGCATGGTGCTGAAGGGAGTCCCGACTCCAAAAGTTGTGACTGTATTTTGCAGTGAACAGCTAAGGCACAAAATATCTGCAGGGGTAAGAGTGCTTTGGTATTGGCCACTAGCTACAGAGGGACCCAAGCTCACAGGGGTGTTGTTTGGGGTAGAGTTATAACCGGAGAGAAGCAAAATCCCTGTACCTGGCACCATGCCCCCAGATCAGGATTTCTCGCTGTCAGCTTGCTGGCTGTTAAGTTTTGTTCTTATTAAACCTGCCTCCAGCCCTAACTGAGAATTTAGGTACCAAGTTCAGCACTAATTCCACTGCAACAGACATAAACCTTATTTTTAAAGGGGACTGAGCACTACTAAAAGTTGGGTGGCTTCATTAACCCACAGCAGTGCTCTAGTTCACAAATCCTACTGCCAGGAGCTAGATGTGGGCAAGATACAGGGGAGGAGAGCAGAGAGTGAATGTCTGCTTTTCCATCAGATGTTACAAAATGATTCCCATCCTCGGAAAGCCACTTTAATGTGCTTAGCTACTTCTTGACCACATCTGGCTTTTATGTAGGCAGCTCAAGTGCTTCTGAAAACTTCCCCCAACACATCCCATCTCGGTCCAAAGTCAGGAGAAGCCCCATGGAATCTGAAACCACTAAGTTAAGTACCAGGAGATGGAACAGTCCACCAATTCTTCTCCAAAAATATGAGAGAAATGATAGAAATTGCTGGCATTAAAAATCTGATCAGATAAGACATGAAGGTGAGCTGCCTGTTGAAACTGGACTGCAGTGCAGCTAGAAAGGCATGTTTTATGGGTACAGGGAAGGAAAACACGGGCAGGAGGGGCTTGGACTCTTATCTGGGTAAAGAGAAACTGATGTTCTAAACCTCGAACCAGTAAAAAGGGCACACACAGTCGCAGAATCACAGAATCGCTGAGGCTGAAAGGCACCTGTGGAGACCGTGTAGCCCAAGCCCCCTGTTCAGAACAGGGCCAGCTACAGCAGGGTGCTCAGGGCTGGGTCCCCTTGGGCTTTGAATATTTCCAAGGATGGAGAGTACACAGCAGATGGAGCTCCGCTATGGGCAACTTGTTTCAGTGCCTCTCCGTGGTCTTATTCAAGGTTTCATATGGTTTTGTTTTGTTTTATTTTGTTTTAATAATGATACCGTCTAACCTGAGACACCAAGCACCTACCCGCTAGATGTTCAGTGCTGATGTCCCCCACTGGATGTTCCTCGGTGGCAGACAAGCAGCTGAACGTGGCTGTTTGCTTCAATGCTTCTCAAGCCTTGGGGGTATAAGCAAGACAATATCAGTTTAGGCTAGGAAAGTAGATAATATACAATATTTATTATAAAAAGAAGTTCTCACATCAGAAAAGACTAAAAAGAGATAGATATGATGTCTCAAAAGCAGGCCTTGTAGTGTGAGTCTTAAACAGCTCAACCAAACCTGTGTAGCCTGTTCAAGAGCCAGAGGTTAGCCTTCAATCACAATTTCAGGAAGAAACCTCTGCCAGGCTCAGCAAACGGCACGGCAAACCCTGTGACAGCAGAAGATAGCTGCATCCTGTCAATTAATTCAGTACAGGGCACACAAAATCATAACACTGATCAGTTAAACAATGCCAGACCACCACAGAAGTATTGGAGTTTGACTTTTCACCTTGTTCAATTCACAGGACAGCTGCTGGCACAGTTTCAGGCTGGACCAACACTGTCCCAAGTCCTTCCAAGGCACAGGTCGGCTGAAATGGCACCAGGAGCATTCCCAAGAAGCAGCAGGGTCACTGGTTTTGAAGACAACGTGAATTTAATAGTGGGGATGCTGCCGGATTGTGCCACTTGGTGCCATGGTCAGAGTCAGGCCCTGGCCCTGTTTAGTTCCCTGGTACTGAAGTTGCACATGGGTTCTGCTCCTACCTTGGGTGAAAAACATTTAGCTGAGAAATAACAGATTCACCAGGGGCAGTCATTCGAAGAGATGTGACTGTTTTAAAGGATAGTTAGTGCTCATATTCTGCTTCTAATTCTGATAAAGAACATTCTTGGGAATGTTTCCTTGCCTGTGCTGTACGGTCAGCTCACCTAGTGTTTCTTTTTGTCCTTTCTTGGCAAAAACAAGGCAGAGGGCTCAGTTCAGGGAGCCTGATGTCACCCGAACCAAGCCAGATCTCCTGCTTTCCCACTCGCTGCATGGTCCGTCCTCTCACTACTGAAATAAAACATTAAATGGTTTCAGGCAAGCGAAGATAATCCAGAGGCAGAATTAAAACATTTTGTTGAGAATTGAATTAGTCCCTGGGGACCCCCTTGGCTGCATCAGGAGCCTAATCCTCTTCCAGCTTTTGTGGACACCTTAGATTACACTGTGTGGATATTTCATGCTGGTTAGATGGCATTTCATGTATTGTGAAACCCTGAACTTAGCATTCACATGGGGTAGGATTACATCAACAGTTCGGTTATGAAATGGATAAAAGAAAATGAATGATTAAAACCAGAAGAGTCGACTGATCCCGAACCCAATGCATTATTCATGTGTCACTTAACAATAGCAAGTTGTACACAGCATTATCTTTCTGCACTTCAGATCAATCCAGATTATCTGTTTACAACTAAAGCACAGTCAAAGATTACACATCTTGACAGACCCAATTTGGGGGGACCATATTTTAGAATTATTTTGTGAAATTTCCCTTCAATTGAAGTACTCCTTAAACTAGACAGATGGAAGAATGAAGTCAATACCTGCTCACTTCTGAAAGGCCATCTGATACTTTGAACAAAAAATGAACTCATCATGAAACCACATATACATATTTGATGTAAACATACACATATACACATACATATATAAATAACGAGTTCTTATTGTCAATGCAAAGTAGGGTACAGGTTGACTAACTACCTGATGCTACCAAGTTAGAATGTCCTACAACACTATTTTTCTTCTCCACAAGGAAAAAAAATAATAAAAAGAGTATTCTGATGACCTGAAAGTCTCTGGATTTGTAGGAGCAGGGGAATTATTCTGAATTATCTTTTTACCAGGAAACAGTAGCTCATTTTTCAGAGATAAAATGTCTCAAGGTTTGGAGATGTTTGGGCCAAGCATATTGGGGGTGGTGCCAGCTATCAATGTCATTGATATCGCCTGACTTCTGGCAAAGTCTGTCCATCTACGTTCGTATCTGCACAGAATTCATGCCAGTCAATCACAGACAGGTATCATTTGGAAGAGGAGCATGGCTTTGCTATTCCTCTTTGTCCGGCTGCTTTGGTCAGATCTTCTCTTCCAGGAAGACTCCTAGATTTCAAGTTGAGCAGGCTACTGCAGAACAGGGCATTTGGACAGCCCTTTCTGTGAGCCTTCACCTTGCTTCAAAACAAGTCTGCCATGATGCACAGTCGGGCTTTTTCAGACTTCTTGGAGGAGACAACTTCATCACATTCTCCAGTGAATCTCAGGAATCCCTACAGCTTCCTTCCATTTAACTAATAGGCTATGTCTGCAGCATTAATTTTGGAAGCTCGTCTTTTTGCTGAGATCTCTAGCTGAGCTTTCAGCTTTCACCTCCACTCATGAAAACCAGAATCAGCATTTAAGCTGAACTCTCGGAGCCTGCTCATGAAGTTGTATGTTTTCAACAACCAAATCTCGTTTAAGCTGGTATTTGCCACGTCAAGCATAGTAATTTGTAAATTGTTTTCTTCTGGATGTCTGCACTGACTGGCATGTTATTGCCTGAGGAGGCATTTACAAAGCACGAATTTGGTCTAGGGACACTAACCCCCCTAGCTTTCCTCTAGACTAACTGAAGGTAGCTGCCCCCTTGAAGAACAGTTGTTTGGAACAACTAAATTTGGCTCCTTCACTAAAACCATGGTTATGTATAATATTTGGCTCTTGGTCAACCCAGTCAATGGGAGTATAGCACACCAACATTAGGGACTGTACAGAACTAACCCCCTTATTTCACACTATCACTGGAACAGAAAAAGGACTCCAAACCCAAAATCATCGTGTACACAACTGAAAGATGATTTTAAGACTTTTTACATCCCTTTTATTCTTCACTTTTGAATTTTTTTTCAAAGCTACTGCTATTTTGATGTGAGAGTAAATAGCAGCTTCACACTAAATGAGTGATCAGTGATGGAGAGATGAGGAAACAAGAACTTGTACAGTTTCCATGCTGATGCTAGTAAATATATCTTGGAACTAAAGGCAGCAGCTCACAGTGATTAAACAACAACATTTGACGCGACGAGGAAGGCTAAAGCCCACCTAGAGATGAGGCTTGCAAAAGAGATAAAAGATAATAAGAAGGGTTTTTTTAAGTATGTAAACAGTAAAAGGAAGACTAGGGATAATGTAGGTCCCTTGCTGAACGAGGGGGGTGTCCTGGTAACGGGAGACGCCGAGAAGGCAGAGATACTGAATGCTTTCTTTGCTTCAGTCTTTGCTTCAAGGACTCCCCCCTGGGACTCCTTGACCCTGGCGGAAGGAGAAAGGGGCTGGGAAATGGAGGGCTCCCCCCTGGTTGAGAGAGTGGTTCGGGAGCATCTGAGTGGGCTCAATGCACACAAATCCATGGGTTCCGATGGGATGCATCCATGTGTGCTAAGGGAGCTGGCAGAGGTGATCGCCGAACCGCTCTCTACCATCTTTGAAAGGTCCTGGAGAACAGGAGAGGTTCCTGAAGATTGGAGGATAGCCAATGTCACTCCGGTCTTCAAGAAGGGCAAAAAGGAGGATCCGGGAAACTACAGGCCAGTCAGTCTCACCTCTGTCCCTGGAAAGGTGTTGGAACAGCTTGTTCTGGATGTCATCTCCAAGCAATTGGAAGAGAAGAATGTTATGAGGAGTAGTCAGCATGGATTCACCAAGGGGAAGTCATGCTCGGCCAACCTCATTGCTTTCTATGATGACATCACCAGCTGGGTAGATGAGGGGAGAGCAGTGGATGTCATCTACCTTGACTTTAGCAAGACTTTCGATACTGTCTCCCAAGACATCCTGATAGCAAAGCTGAGAAAGTGTGGGACAGAAGAGTGGACAGTTAGGTGGGTTGAGAACTGGCTGACTGGCCGAGCTCAGAGGGTGGTGATCGGCGGTGCAGAGTCCAGCCGGAGACGTGTGACTAGCAGCGTTCCCCAGGGGTTGGTGCTGGGTCCAGTCTTGTTCAACATCTTCATCGACGACCATGATGAGGGAATAGTGTCTGCCCTCAGCAAGTATGCCGATGACACAAAGCTGGGAGGAGTGGCTGACACGCCAGAAGGCTGTGCTGCCATTCAGCAAGACCTGGACCGGCTGGAGAGATGGGCAGGAAGAAACCAAATGAGGTTTAATAAGAGCAAGAGTAGAGTCCTGCACCTGGGAAGGAACAACCAGATGTATCAGTACAGGCTGGGGGACAACCTGCTGGAGAGGAGCTCTGAGGAGAAGGACCTGGGGGTCCTGGTGGACGACAGGTTGACCATGAGCCGGCAGTGTGCCCTCGTGGCCAAGAGGGCCAATGGGATCCTGGCGTGCATTAAAAGGAACGTGGCCAGCAGGTCAAGGGAGGTGATCCTCCCCCTCTACTCCACCCTGGTCAGGCCTCATCTGGAGTATTGTGTCCAGTTCTGGGCTCCCCGGTACAAAAAAGACAGGGAACTCCTGGAAAGAGTCCAGCGGAGGGCCACAAAGATGATACGGGGCCTGGAGCATATTCCCTATGAGGAAAGGCTGTGAGACCTGGGTCTGTTCAGCCTGGAGAAGAGAAGACTGAGAAGGGATCTCATCAATGTGTATAAATACCTGAGGTGTGGGAGACAGAGGGATTTGGCCAACCTCTTCTCAGTGGTTTGTGGGGACAGGACAAGGGGCAATGGCCACAAGATAGAGCACAGGAAGTTCCGCTCCAACATGCGAAAGAACTTCTTCACAGTGAGGGTGACGGAGCACTGGAACAGGCTGCCCAGGAAGGTTGTAGAGTCTCCTTCTCTGGAGATATTCAAGGCCTGTCTGGATGCCTACCTGGGCAGCCTGCTTTAAGGTGCCTGCTTTGGCAGGGGGGTTGGACCCGATGATCTTTCGAGGACCCTTCCAACCCCTTCAATTCTGTGATTCTGTGATTCTGTGATTGTCATTTGCTTGTGGCTGAGAACCCCTGATATGTAGTTTGTGTTGGTGGAAAGGGGAGAACAAGGTGTGCAGCCATGAGTGAAGTCGTATGTGGGGTAAAGTTGTGTCATGTCGCTGACATGACAAGCCAGCTCCTTCCAACTGAGCAATAGGCCACCCTCTCAGGGACAATATATGTGTGTATATATATGTGAGTTTGTTTGTTTAAAATAAGTCCCCAAATATGAAATGAAAGGCACTAATTTCAGAGGCAATGTGAAAACAAGACACAGCAGAAACACAGCCTGACGTGAGAAGGGAAAGATGGTAATGAGATATGAAAAAGTTAATTCAACATGCAATTGTGAAGCATATTATAGCTATTTCTTTCAAAGGTGTGAGAAGACAGATCCTAATACACTATAAGTGGGAAGGATAGGGCACCAAAGGTGCTAACACAAAACAAAAAAAAAAAAAAGAAAATTACTATTATGTCAGGAACAGAGAAGAATAAAATGCACTGCCGATGGTCTGGAATTCAACGCAATGCCAACCTGCTTATATTTAATATGCTGACTGTTCCCAGACCTGTTTAACAGTAGTGTGAACAGCCCTAATCTTCTAATTTTTCAGGGTTTCCATATTCATGTCCTGTTTTGCTGGATATTGCTCAAATAATCATGAGGGAACACTTGCTTTCAGCTTAAGTAATTTTTCAGCCATTAACTGAGAATAATTTTTGTCTGTAAGCTCCTCTGAGGTGGTGCCATATAATTTCCTTTGTGTTTTGATCCTGTACACCATTTATTCATGATTCCTTTGTGCCATCAGACCCTAGAAAGAAGTTACGAGAATATATCTTATAGGTTATCAGAATATAACTTATGAGAAGTTACCAGATAAGAAAAGGATCACGGTGTGTAGGGTAGGGACCATACCTTCCCAGATCCCTCCAGCAGCGTTGGCAGCAGGAAGGTCAACGTGTCAGCAGTCTCTCCAGCTTCAAGACTAGTACCAGCTCTGTTTCTTCTTTGCCTTTTTCCTATGGCCTAGCAACAATTTAGGTGCATTCCTTTCTCCTTTGAATGACAGAACTCAATTCTCTCCACTTTGTGGGAAGTTCTGAACCACGGTGAGAGGTAGCATCACTCCGACGGAACAGGTGAAGCTGGTCCTTCTTGTCTTTGTTCCTTATTTTTGATATCAGGAATAGCATCTGGCAGGACTGACACAGGACAGAACAGGCCCTGGTTCTGACGGCCACAAACAGAGATGTTTGGCACACAGGGTCACATGGAATGGCAAATGCTAGAGAACCCTTTTGAACACAGGCATGAGAATATTGGGTAAAATCCATGCAATGCTCTCTCCAGTAGAGTCCATTAACTGCATTCTTGCTTGTGTAGTGTTGTATGCTTCACTGGAGGAGGGAAAAGAGGGATTTGTTTTGAGGGGAGTTTCTTATATTTATTTAAAGGTAGTCAAAGGAAAGGTTTGAGAGACAAGAGGTCAAGGTATTTTTACTACCTTTGGGAACAGATCTGAAGTACGTACTGATATAATTTACCCAAGCAGTGTAAACTAGTTATGTTGACACCCTGGAGCCTCTGGACCCTGTCTGGGCTTACAGACATTCTAAGGACTGAAGCTCCAAGGTGTACCTGCCTCTGTTCCACCTCCTGCTTTCTCTAGAAAGGCAGGAATACAGCAGAGCAGGGATGTGATACCGGGATGTGATATATGGCTGGGTACCAGTGCAAACAGATGGCAGGGTAGGGTTCAAGGGCACGGTCAGAAACTCAACCACATGGCACTACAGATGAACTTGAAGGTCCTGCTCCGGCCCTGCTATTGCCTACTGTGTGACACTCATCGAGTTATTCCCTTCCTCTCTCCACCTCTGATTTATCCGCTGAGACTGCACAGTATCCAAGGTCTCACTGACCTCCTACTATTTCTCATCAGCGTCTGGTAACGATGCGGTGCCATTATTGGCTTTCACCCCTCAGCACCATTGTAATGCAACAACAATAGTTTTAAGAAGGAGGCCAATTTTCTTGCATATTAGGATTTGGCTAATTTTACTGTTACTAATTTCTAAATGGACCCACACTGGGAATTCAGAAATGCCAGGATTACAAACTACTATTTAGAGAGAAAAATAGCTGAGAGACTAAATCCTGTAAAAACTGTAGTGGAAAATATAAGTGGAAATTCGTGGAGATGCTTCTCTTGGATGGAGAAGGACAGGTTTCCTTGTTTGACCTGGAACATGGTGTTTAATAGAGAAAGAGGACAGAAAGACTGGGAAACAAAGGCACAACAGAGAGAAATGTTGATAATAAATCTCTTATTAGGTGGAATGGTGGAACTTCTGTTCTACAATAAGCTGAGGTAGCACCAAGAGTGCTTTTTAAAATGGCCCTGTCAAGGATAACATTCAGTACAGCTGCCTGCTTGGCAAATGCTAGCAAAACCCACTGCTAACGCAACTCCCCTAGCTCTTAAGTTCTTGTAAAAGATTTTGCTTGGCCATGAATTCGGGTGTCCTGAACAGGGATGGCACTAGGACCCTCATATCAAGACCTTCCGTCACTTTTGGGCTCTTCATCAAATTTGCAAAATCATTCTCAGGTCTCTTTTTCTGCCTTCAGGTTATATTTACGTGAGTGGGAAAAGTCACAGCTCTTCTGTCTGACTCAATTCCCATGGCCTTTTGCCCCTTCAAGTCAAATACTGTTTCATCCTTGCTATACAAAACAGCCAACTTCAAACTGGCAGGAAATACAGCAAAGAGTAGGACTCAGATAATTGAAAGGAAAAGAACAGAGATCACTGTGTTACTTTCTTGACATTATTAGATACTGGGCACTGACATTTTAATTATTTGACTTTTCCAGGTAAACTGAGCTGCAGTTACACATTGTTTTCAGAGGGCATATCCCACGCTCTGCATTCACAGGTGCCTTAGGGTTTACTTCCTGGCACTTCATTTCCTCTTTGCAATGGTGTGAAGTAACCTTTGCTGGGATGCAAGAGATCACCTAAATTGCAAAAAATAATTCCATCAAGTGTTATCAACTTGCATTCAGGTGCTGTGCTCATTTCTCTTGATACTTGACTGGAAACAAAAGTGGGAACAAAAGTGGTTAATTTAAATGTTTAGTGGATAACCCCTATATTTGCAGAGAGAAACTTTCAGCTTTTTCTCCATCTTCAAACTTTGCTCAGCTATGCTTTGCTAATATTGGGATGCCTTTCTGATTACTCTCCAAGTACCACTCTACAGTGAAAAACTAGAAAGAAAATAAAAGGCCTCAGTAAAGCTAGGCATCACTACAGACTGCTGCACTTCTAGGTAGGTGTTATATATATATTCCTCTGCTGTTTAAGTAATCTCCTGTGCATTGGAGAAAAATATTGTCTCACTCTTAAGATGCTGGTTCTGGTTATTCTGTAGTAGACCATGCTTAAAAACAGCAACAGCAACTGTGAATACTTTCTGCAGTCAATTACACTGAAAAACCAGAGATGAACCTAGCCTGGGAAAAAAACAAAGCAGTCTTGTGGTGAGGACCCTGGGGAGTGCTGGGTTCAGTTCCTTGCCTTGCCACAGCCTTCCTGTCTGCTGTTCGGCAAGTGATTGAATTTTTTTCTGTGCCTTAATGCTCTCAAATTAAACTATGGATGTCAATAAAGCTTTCTTCTCCTTTGTATCCGCTAAATCACTAGCACACTCTGGGGCAGCGTTGTGGCCTGTGCAGATCACCCTTCTCTCAGGCAATGTCTGGGCACATTTCGAAGACCACCAGTGGACAGGGACCATTTGTAGCAGGCTGCTTCTCTCCTAAGTTGGGAGGGAAGAAGGTTTAGGCCCATAGATCCGAGCTGTGCTACACAACTACTGCTTGGAGAAGGGCTGATGGCTTGTTCTACTTACACAGAGCAACAGAGGCCACCACGGCACCCTTTGGCTTATCTAGAAGTAGAGATGTTTGTCTCTTGGAGAATCCCTCCCCACAAGCATTTGCTATTCAGTCTGTGCTGCGAACATGTTTGTTTGTTTGTTTGTAGGCCCCATCTCCTTAATTAGGAGAGGATTTCTGTATTCATTCAGAAGGGAAAATTCTAGGCCATCTTTACCCATTACGGTTATTAGGAAAAACTCTGACACCGTGAATACAACAGGCACAAAAACCATGAGGTAAATAAAGAACCATAATTATGGTGCTTTCTTCATTCCTTGTTTCTGTGATCCTGACTTGTGACCACTTTAGTGCGTGGAGTTGACAGGATAATATTAATGTTTTTGCCATTAACTGAATATATTAAAATATCTGTCTGTCACATGTACTTAGATGGATTTTATAACCCTAACATTAGAAGCCAAACTACTGGCTTCTAACTAAATATATTAAAATCTCTGTCATGTGTACTTAAATGGATTTTATAACCCTAACATTAGAAGCAGAATTTATTTCAGCTAAATATAACCACTTAAATTTTTTAGATTTTGCTCTGTTGAGGCCGCACCTTGAGTACTGTGTTCAGTTTTGGGCCCCTCACTACAAAAAGAACATCGAGGCCCTGGGACATGTCCAGAGCAGGGCCATGAAGCTGGTGAAAGGCCTGGAGCACAAGTCCTGTGAGGAGCAGCTGAGGGAACTGGGGGTGTTTGGTCTGGAGAAGACCAAAGGGCAGACCTTATTGCTCTCTGCAACTGCCTGAAAGGAAGGTGTGGGGAGCTGGGGGTCGGCCTCTTCTCACAGGTAACTAGTGATAGGACAAGAGGGAATGGCCTCAAGTTGTGCCAGGAGAGGTTCAGGTTGGAAATGAGGAGACATTTCTTCTCAGAAAGAGCAGTCAGGCATTGGGACGGGTTGCCCAGGGAGGTGGTGGCGTCACTGTCCCTGAGGGTGTTCAAGGAGAGGTTGGACGTGGTGCTTAGGGACATGGTTCAGTGGGTGACATTGGTGGTAGGGGGATGGTTGGAGCAGGTGATCTTGAAGGTCTTTTCCAAGCCTAATGACTCTGTGATTCTATGATTCAAACTGGTCTTCCAGACCTTGTCTAAAGTCAATGGTGAAAGACAGACACTCTCAGTGGAGAAATGTGCACCTTATCTGAAGCACCTTCTGATGTTACAGGGAGCCCAGACAACTGTCTTAAACCAGCCATGTTTGAAGTGGCTAGACATGGTTGAACTGGATGCTGTCCTGGGAGATTTATACAATGCAAAGCAAAAAAAAAAAAAAAAAAAAAAAAAAAAAAAAAAGCGATAGCAAAGGATGAGTCGGAACCTAGCCGTCTCATATCTTGAGTTAAGGCTTTAAACTTGGGTATGTTCTTGTTTCCACTACTACCAAAATCTGAAATTCCTCAGACCTCACAGCAGCAATGAATCCTGCTTGCTATTTAAAATGAAAAGTATTTTAGATGTGCAACCTTAACACTGTTTTCCCAAGGGTTTTAAATGACCAGTTTCTTCCTGCAGAAACAAGATCAGGACTAATGCTGTTATCAGTATTTGAATGATCCCAGTTTGACTGTGAAAGACATTACACTGGCCTGAACAGCAGGGGGAACATGGGTTTGCCACTTTGCTGCTGCAGAAAATCAGGGGTACCTGTAAGGCTCTGCCAGTAGGGCAACAGCTTGTTCTCTCAGGCATTCTCCATCCACAATAGAGCAATCTTTCCCAGAAACTGAAAAGGAAGATTGGAGCAGTGGGGTGAGTAAAAGTATTGCAAAAGAACCCACAATGCCACAAAATTAAGACAAATCCTTAAACCTTCATATTATCTCTCCAAAGTTTTCACTTGCCCCAAAAGCTAGAATGTCCTTTCATGTTACTTATGGTTGATTAATGAAGTTTCAGGCTTCAATAATGCAGTTCAATAATATATTTCGTCTTATCAGTTCTCCCTTATATATACAATATCTCTGGCTGGCTGGCAGAGAAGAACAACATGCAGTTTGCTCTGAAAAGTTTTGTATACATTGAGTTCTTATCAAAGACACTTTCAGTCCCCTCATCACCAGAGGTAATTTATTTAATCCCTCAGACTTGCTACTCAGATGTAGCTTCAAAGTGGCTGAATGATGGAAGGGTAAAGATTGTACACCAGGGAAGCAGTTAATGATGGCTTCAAGTTCTGGTTACAGTGCTGTAAGCTCCAGTCACCCACAGGCCCCTCTCCGTTGTGGTTTACCACTGATAGGCAGCTAAGCACTGCACAGCCCCTCCTCAGCAGGACAGGGTGGGGGGAGAAAATGAGATGGAGGGAATAAATAAATAAATAAATAGGAAAAAAATATTCTTTACTTCCCATCAGCAAGAGATGTTCACAGAGGCCTTGGGAAGTGGGGCCTCAATACACATCGTGATTGCTTGGGAAGATCAATGCTTCCATAATGAAAGACCTACTGGTCTTTGTGGGAGGCGGGTTTGGAGAGCCAGCCTTGGTGTTGCACCAGCTCTGCTCAGCAATAGCCAAGTGTGATACCGATGCCCTTCAAGCTACAAGTGCAGAGCACGGCCCTGTGTGGGCTGCTGTGGGGAAAGTTAACCCCCCCCCCTTACAGCACTGTCAGGGACAGGCACCCTCCAGATGAAGCATCGTCCCATCTCCCTTCAGCTGGAGCTGACCTGACCTTCACAGATCGTAACAAGGACCTAGCTAAGCATTTTAAAGCAGACTCACAAATTTACTCCTGTTTCTGGTGAGCCAACTGATCAGCCTGCTGAGTCTCTGACAAAGGGGATAACACAGAGACTGGATGGGGAAGCTGCTCTTTGTAAAGCACAGGCCAGTGGTTGCCTTGGATTAGATGGACAGAAGGGTTAAATATTGAGTGCTGTGATAATGAAGACTGTGGACTAGATCCACCAAATCAGAAGAGGCTCAGGCACTACGGGAAGGGACTGTTGTGCTGACATATACCCAGCCTTTACGGCTGACTGACCCCCATACTAGTCTATGACTCACTTTGCTCTGCCAGCTCTGCTCCGAGAGTGGCAAAACATTAATAATAAAAAACAGAAGAATGATGTTATCTTAAATTGTGGCACCCAGCTGCTAAATTAATGTATGCTTAAACCCCAGGGCTCACAGAGCCTGCTGAAGCAAATGGAAAGATTCCCATTGACCTCAGCAAGCTGTGAATCATTCTCGAGTGGGGTTGGAGCTCCAGTTCCAGTGGCTGCTCCCATCTCCATGAAGATTAGTCTTGGACCAGATCTCATATTGGCCATGGTGTTTGTTGGGTGATAAAGCTATTTGCTGCTGATAGAGCAAAGCATAACCTCATTGTGCTCTGAAATGGGGACGGGAGGAGTTCATCTAATCCCATTAGACATCTACATCTAAGCTAATTGCCCTCTGCTCCTCTGGTACTCAGTGAAGAGAAGCAGCATTTCATCTGCAACTCATCACTCCAAAATGGACATCTAAAATAGGTCAGATGACTCACACTCTAAATGCCTTTTTCTTTCAATTGACAATAAAGGGAGCCTGGGGTAATTTTCTCAGATTCAGACATTGACATGTGGTCTAAAGAATTTCACTCCAAGCATCTTCATTAGACAAGCTTCAAAAATGTTGTGTTTTTATATCTGATTGCTAAATCAAATGGCTAAGTCAACACAAGATCTTCACAGAGACAGGTTCAGGTAGTTTTCAGTCTTGGTTAACTAATCTGAGTCAGCTTTGCCTTGCACAAACTACAGAATTTTGTCCTCAATAGCAACTTAACAACTTAAAAATATGACAAGTTTCTTTAGTGACAAGATAGCCTTGCTCAGGGTTTCACACTCCGGATGATGGGTCCAAAATGGTCTCAGGTATATTCCAAAGATAAAAATATGAAATGGACAAGAAGCTTCATATTCTTGCCATTATTTTCTTCTCAGTAGGCTCCTACCCCACTGGTAAGCAGTGCATTTGGTATCAGCTTCAAACCTGAATGGACCTGTACCCAATATAGTCTAGGCTCCTGTTATAGTTACTGGAGAACTAGTCAGTACAGGCAATAGAAACTGGAAAGCAATTCACCTGCCTAAGAGTAGGTGTCTGCTTTAGAGTGACTTGGATTACACCTAGACTTGTTGGCTGTAGAAAATCCCTCATGAGAGCAGAAATATGATCAGCAGATCCCATCTAGACACTACATAATGAAGACACCCTAAAACTGCATCTGAATTCCACCCGTAATATTCGGAACAACCCAAACCATTGCCCGGTAATAGCATCCTTATCCAGAGCATAACCTGACAGGATCTCATCTCAACGTGATAAGATAAGCCACATCATGGACCACTAGAACTGTTTTGTCAGGAAATAAAGAACTAATTCAAAGATAAAAAGAAAAATAAGTTTTGAATCAACCATTTCATTTTGCAGTGATTTTTTCCATGCATGTGAATACATGTGTGTGTGTGTGTGTGTGTGTGTTATTTTTTAAGCAACGCTTTTCTAAGTGGGCACAAAGTTTTTTATTTATGTGCTTTTTTTTCATCCTGACAATAAAAATACATTGCGAAGTTTCAACATTTGTCATGAAATGGAAATGCTCAGTTTCAGGCAGCTCAAGTAAATTCCATAAAGCCCTGCAAAGATGAAGCACAGAACATTTTTAACATAACCAGGGGGTTGGACAAGATGGTCTCCAGAGGTCCCTTCCAATCTCAACCATTCTGTGATTCTGTGAAAGCTATAAAATGACTCCACAAGGAGACACGTAAGTATGACTGCCAGTCTTTGTTGTGTAAGTCTGATTTGCTTCCACCAGAAGCAAATCAGATGGGTGAGAGCAAATCTCGGATGAGAGTACAGACACATCAACATAAAGCTTCTCAAAAAATTACCCCAAACTTGTAATAGAGTCCTTATGTAGTTTAAAAGGTCTATTCAGGAACACAGCTTCTAACTTGGCACTTGTCCTCAAAATATTCGTGATTGTCAGCAGCTATTAAAAACAAGAATAACAATGGCTATTTCCATAATAGCGGTATTTGGAAATCTCAAAGGACTTTGTGAACTTAACAGACTTATCTGAGATGTATGGACTCATACCAACTCTTAGGGAAATGTGGCTCCCTCTGGGATAAGAACTGAACATTCATGTTCAACAATTCTATAAGGAAAAAAAGATAAGGCATGAATATAGATTGGTGAAAAATGAGCCTAGTTTGGATTTTTAGGTAAGGTGAAAATTAGTTTTTCTCTCAGAGTGTTGCCTAAAAACTTTATTTAACATGTGAAAGAGTGGAATGATTTTTTTTTTAATGAGAAGCAGTAAGTAAAATTTCTCTCTTGTGCACAGTCTTGCAGGATGAGGCAAGGGGACTGGTGCAAGGAGATAGCATGGGCTGCAGAACGGGACAGAAGGACTGTGTTCCAGGTTTTTCTGCTTAGATAGGAAAGTCCTTTCCGTTTTCATTTCTCCATCTCTAAAATGAGATCTCTCTTTTGTAACATCTTCGATGAGAAGTCTGTGCAATACAAAGATGTTTTGTTTTGTTTCCAAGTGCATTACAGTGACTCCTGGTAACGTTAGCTAGGGAGAAATGTATCAGTGTGAACTTCGCTGCTTATGGAATATGTGCTAAAATGCAGGCAAAGCAAATGACCCTGTGGAAAAACACTTTTTTATTTTTTTATTTATTTATTTTTTGTGCCAGGGAAAGAATTAAGTGTTTTCCTGTAGTATGTTGCGTGTGGGTCTCTGGAAAAGCACAAGGTAGGGCCTTGGGACAGTTCAGGGAAATCATATGGCCCAAATAATTTTCATCCTAGACCCTTTCCTTGAAAAGCTCCTTCAATTCAGCATTACATGAAATGTATTCTTTTTTTCAGAGCAATGCTTGCTTGTGGGTTGTGATCTATGTTTAATTACAACATAGCCATGGCAAATATAATGTCTTTTGACTGATAAGTCATCCTAGTAATCGTTCTGCTGTAATGAGAAGTCCATGCCAGTTCAATCACTTCTAACATGCTGTGTAACTGTCACTTATGCAAACCAAACTGATGGGAAAAAAAAAAAAAAAAAAAACAGTATTTTGTCTTTCCATTTATGAAATTTGCTTGAAGTCAGACTCGGTACTCTCCAGGGGAAAAGTAATACCGGAGAGAATTTTCGTATCATATAAAAAGTCCTTCCTGTATTTTTCCATTATTAAAAGTATAACCTAAATTATTTTAGGATGGAATAATCTAAGCCGGAAGGAAATTACAGAAACAGGCAGCAACAGACCTGACATGTTTAGCTGGGGAAAAAGTTGCAAACACAGCAAGCTTTGTCTTCTCCTTTTCCATCATTTTTCATTATTTTCACTCCTGACAGTGTGAATAATATAGTTGATTTTTTGTTACAATTATGAAGCAGCTGCAGACTACACAACAAAGTTGCAAAAAACATGAAGAAACATTTTGTTTTCAATCGAAATGTTCCCCTCAACTGCAGAAAAGTAACCACACCGACTAAAATTCTGAAAGCCACATCTAAATAGCATATTGTTCAGGTTCTGGAGGAAATTTTCAAGCAAGATTTTGAAGAGAAAAAAAAAGTTATCTGTGAGTTGTAGTCAGACAAGATACCTTTTTCTGTAGTCAAATGAAATATCCTTTTTGCAGCCCAAAACAAAGGTACTAACTCTGAAGTTCTTGTGCTGAAGGGGTCTGTCTAATTGCTGTTGATGAGGATTTTAGTGATTAGTGGCCTAAGTTTGCAGGTAGAAGCTTCTCAGGAAATTACAGAGGCAGGTTTGGATGGGAGACCTCTAAGCTCATCTAGACTCCTTTTATACTCTACAACAGGTATTTCCAGGTGAAAGACTCATCTGCTTTTAATGTAGGAATGTAAAGGTTGGCTGCATCACACACTAGGGTGCCTATTTCTTTGTACCCATAAGGAGGGCCTGAGCTGTCTAGTTTAAAGGACGCCTTATGGAAAGGTAGATAGAAGAGGTAACACATTGTTATAAGCATGGACAAAAGAGAAGAAAAAGGTGGATGCCCTTCTGACTGACACAGTTTCAACTTATTTGGTAACAATCCTGATTCTAGATGACTTCTCTGGTGCTAGAGGTTTTCTCCTGATTTACTAAATAAATGAATCTTCTCTGGTCATTCTCCCTGTTTGTTTCCCTGTCTTACTCTCTGTACTGGGAAATTGTCCCTGGCCAATGCTAACTCTTAAACTGTGCCAGGGAATTGCTTAGGAGACTTTTAGTTTGCCTGGATCCAAGCCAGGCCAGTACTTTGCTGACTATTTCCAATATAGACGGATCGAGTTCTGCAGCCTGTGCAGGTGTCTGGTACTGTCTAACCTGTTGGGGTAGCCTGGCAGAGACAGCCAGATGAATGGACAATTTCCAAACAGCCACTGAGATCTGGCCACCTAGTTTCAAAGGGCAAGAGAATTTCGTAATATGGACATGACCAGATCATGCCAAAAGGCCCCCAGTTAGCAAAATAAATGTGAATGTTTTAAGTTATTTTAAATCCATTAGGGATAGATTAAAACTAAAGGAACTTGCTGTTGTTATTCATGTTGAGCCAAGTGACCTAAGCCTCCAGTCAATGTTATCGATGGAGTCTAGAGAGTCAGCTGATCAAATGCAGCAGCTAGACTGCATCGCCTAAATAAAAGTGTCTGAGGTCATTTGAGATGCCCTCATTTATTTTGCTTGATCTAGGGCTCATTTCCCCATCAGATCTGTCATATCTGTCAGCCCGTACAGATGTCTCATTTGCCCTGTGGCACCTCAAATGGTACTAAATACCACGTTTAGGTAACTGAACCATGTCTGTAGTGACTGATTGGCTGAATTATTCCATAGGGTTTGCTGCCTATAAATAGGAGCTTAGACATCAGGTATGCCTGTAGACGTGTGGTGCAGCATATGTGATTGAGCTCTGTAGCTCAATCTCCTTTTAAAGACTTGAGCCAGTTCATACAAGAGCTTCTAGCACCATTTTAAATGCCCAAGTATTTCAAATGTCCTAGGATAGGGGGGACATTGTCACAGGGCTGGCCAGTATGACACTAAAGACCGGCACCAGGAGCAGGGCTTCTCAAACAGCTCAAGGCACCAATGTGCAGACAGCTGGACTGGGCCTCAGCGTGCCTTAATGATGACCTGAACTCCACCCACAAAGCGGGTTGCATCTTGTCTGTAAAACGTGTCTTTTCGTCTCTCATGCTCCACCGCAGAAAACTTCAAACAGATGGTAAATCACTGAATTCTTTCCCTTAAACAAACATACTTTCCTTCAGTTGTGGAGTACCCAGCAACTGACAATTAAGCAGTAGTACACTTATTTTTATGATTAACCTTGTCAATCCACAGGAATTTGTTTTCAAAACAGCTGACCTTTTCCTACAATATTATTTTTGACAAGTGATGGCTCATTACTCTCTGTTAAACTGTCAGTGTTTTAGTATTTGGTTTTCAAATTATTACCATAGGCAGAGGTACCAATATCCTATAGTAAGATTTCCTCACAATTTCCACAGTAAAATCTTGCTAACCTTTAACTTTCAAGTTGAAATTTCCTTTACCACATTTACTTCACACTTATATTTTTTTTCAGAAAGTCTCACTTAACACTATTTAGTTATTTCTAAGTTCAATATTGAGAAGTACCTTATTTTGTGTATTAAAAAAATAATAATCCAATCGGTCCTACACTGCTGCTGAAAAGCTCTAGCATGTCTGTGCTTTGAAGCAGAAACATGAAATCTAGCCACATTGTGACCTTGGGGACAATGTTGTTTCTTTGGCTGTTTTCATGATGTTCTCCAAAACACGACATAGCTGAGCCCCTGGAAAAATCAGTTTACATGTGCTCAGGGGAGACTTAGTTTGACAGCTATATTGTCCAGTGTGCTGGCACTGAGCTCCTCCCAGCACAGCTCCTTTTCCCATCTCCCCTTTGATCATCAGGCACATCCACATGCTCTAGGGGCCCTGCTTGAGCAGGGGGTTGGACCAGTTGATCTCCAGAGGTCCCTTCCAACCTCATCCATTCCGTGATTCTGTGAAGAGTGCACTGGGGCTTAATGTGACTTCGATTCCCTGCTGCATCTCTCTGTGGGCATTTGGTGTTAGAAGGCTCTGTCCCTAAGTGTTGCTCATTTCTTTGCCAATGACTAGCTCCTCACTACGTGTTTTCTACTCTTCCCTCTGGAACAGAGTTTAGTGAGGCTGTTTGGAGGAGAAGAAAAAAAAAAAGTTTGAAAAAGAGAAAAACAACTCAGCAGGTTTTACAATAAATGAATCTATTTAGTTATTAAGTCTCAGTCTTTTTATTACAACATCCTGGATCCCTGAAAGCTGTTAGTCCTATCTCACAGTCCTAAAACAGCCAATAGTGTGCTGACCAACCCTTCTAGGGAGAATTTTTCCCTCTTTACATTAGCTGCTAGACGAATGATTTCTTTCCCAAATCATCCAGTCTTTTTTTTTTTTTTTTTCCCCAGATGTATTTCTACACAGCTTCCCCTTTTCCTGCTCTAATTGCCAGACCATAACTGCCCTTACATTACTTTGCTAGGAACAATTGTCTGACTTTTCTTACTCTGAAAGTGACTTTATCTTTTATCCCTAGGGTTTCAGGCTTTTTGCTCAACAAAGATATTTCAAGCTTGATTTTATTTATTTATTTTTGTTACGTGTCAACCCCCAAAATTTCTGAAATTACTCCAGGAGCAGTTGACGTCCATGGCCTGATGACGATCTGAAAGTGCCTACAGCTGACCATATTTGTCTTGAGGTTTTAAACAGTACCTTTTACCTTTTAATGCCTAGGAAGAGACTCGTAGTTGCCACCTGCCAGCATTTACAAATGGCAGGTTGGGCCGGTACCTGTGTGAGTGCTAACAACACACAGTCACTCCTAGAAATGGAAACAGGAGCAGGAAATAGGAGGTGGCACATGCAACAATAGGGCAATAATAGTGTTTAGACAGCAGCAGCCGTCACAGTCTGCTGTAATCAGACTGTGCTCCGCAAAACAAGGTGTTATGCAAACAAATACAAAAGCAGAGGGCCGCATGTATCCCACCTCCTCTTTGCTTAAAAAATTAATAATGGAAATAGGTATTAATCTCCCTTCAGGGAGATTATATAAACCAGAATATTCCCAATTAAGTTGTTTTTTTCATTTTCTTTTTTTCCTCAGATGCAGACCCAGGTTACAAGAAGCATCAGCTGTGTGTGTTGTGACAAATATCCCTTTCAGCTGTTAACCACTGTGCTTTTAATATGCAAGTCTGGAATAAGCTCAGGAAAAACGATTCAGCAAATGTCTGAGACACACAAATCACTGTGAGATATCAGTGTACATACACATCACTGAGGATTCAGACATGACTCATAGCCCAAAAAGTAATCTTATTCACAGTAGATTTCCTGCAGGTTAGTCTCTTTTTCACAGCTGGGTTTTGTGCATTTTGAGACACCTGCTAATGGGAACAACAAATGTGTGGGATATTACCTCTTGGCTTTGATAATCACAACTGATGTGATGTATTTTTCCTCCTTATTTTCTATTTGAAATTCAGATCTTATTTGCCTCCCTTTCCACAGGAGGTGTTCTGGACTGGCTAAACTGGGACAACATTATTTGCGATCTCCCATGTATTTTTATTTTTTTTCGTTGCAGAGCCTTAGACTGAACTCATGGCTGCAGAGCCCTCTTGTGGCGATTCAGCCAGCTCTGGCAGGAGGACTCCCGTACTATTTTTTGTTTGTTTTTCCCCATAGGAAGAAAACAAGATTGTTCTATGGATTGCTGTGACAAGCAAAAGTCCAGGAAAGACATCCAGCCCATCCTGCCAGCTGCTTCTCACAAACTTTCTAACTATGTAAGAGATTCCCTAATTCCTTGAGAGTTGAAACACAGAAGGCAATATTCCTCTCAGCTTCGCCTAAATCAAGTAGGAGTTTTCTTGTTTGTTTGTTTTTGATAAAGCTTCTGCCTAGAGGCTTTGTTACTTCTATTTGAAAATATAGCCATGCCACCTGTACTGCATAGACTGAACTTATAGGTTGGAATATTGCCTGCAATGGCTGGAGAAAGGCAGGAATTTCAGCCATTTGTTGTTACCTGAACTGGAGTTTCATCTCACCATTTGTTAACAGGAGGCTGCAGCCCTGTGTTCAGGAAGAGCCATCTTGTTTTAAAAGTGAGGGCTTCTAGAATAAAGGCTACCAGCATGCCAATACGTACAGGAAAATCAGTCTGCATAGTATGTACCTGCTAGCATTCACAAGGGACTGAGAGTTTGCTGCCAGCAGCACCTGAGAGCTCACGGGACCAATAGATAACGTTATCAATCTTTTTAGGGCAAATGTTCATGGGATCAGTTGAAACATTATCAGCCTTTTTAGGGTAAAAACGACCAATTTCACTACTGAACCGCTTTTTAGCTCAATGTATTTCCTTTGCTGCCTTTTCTCACAGAACGGATGGGGGCTGACGTTACTAAACATTTGAACTCCCGGCGGGCGGGCAGCGCCCAGCACCCAACCCCTCAAGGAGCCATTTTAGTGACTGGGCGCATCCCCCTCAGGGAGGCGGGCAGCCCGCCACACGCAGGCCACGCCCCCAAATCCAGACCACGCCCCCTACCCAACCCCTTCGCCTCGCCCTTGAGGCCACGCCCCCACGCGGCTCCCTCCAATCAGCCGATGCCACCCCCGACCTCCTCCCCCTCCCCTCTCAGAAACTGCGCGCCGAGCAGCCCCCTCTGGGCTGTGCGCATGCGCAGTCGGGCCGTTATGGAGGCCGAGCAAGGCTTGCTCGCTGGTAGCGCGGAGCGGGCTGGACCCGGGTTGGGTCAGGAGATGGCGGGGCTAGGCCCGGCGGGGCTAGGCCCGGCGGGGCTGAGCCCGGTGGTGGAGAGCGGTATGTGCTGTGTAGGGGGGGGGTGCGGAGCGGCTGGCGGCGCGGGGCCGGCCGCGCTGGGCTGAGGGGAGGGGAGATGGGGGACACGATATGGCGGCGGTAGGGGAGCGCGCATGCGCAGCGCGCTGCTGAGGGTCTGTCAGGAGCAAACTGCTCCAGCAGGGTCCCCCACGGGCGGCAGCGCCCCCCAGACCCCCTGTTCCTGCGTGGGCTCCTCTCCACCGGCTGCAGCTCCGGCCCGGGGCCTGCTCCTGCGGGGGCTCTCCGTGGGCCGCAGCCTCCTCCGGGCCACATCCACCTGCTCCACCGGGGGCTCCTCCACGGGGGGGGCTGCAGCGTGGAGATCTGCTCCATGAAAATCATTTAGTTTTTTTCGTAAGTAGTCTTAATGCAGCGTGTTTCTCTCCTCAGAGTCGGATGTCTTTGAAATCATGCTCCCAATAACAATCCTTGTGCTGAGCGATGATGACTGTCTCTGTAATGAGACCGAGGAGCAAACAGTGACTGTTCCTGAGCTGAAGAAGGAGGATAATCAGGAGGCAGGCTTCAGTACCAACATTCTCCTAGAAGGTGACACAGCGCCTTCAGATGCCAGTAGTGGTTTAAGCGTTTCGGAAAGAAAAGAGATTGCTGCAAATAAGGATAATTGCATGAAATACTCTGAAGAAAAATGGGTTGATGAGAGTTTATGTAATGAATTGATGTTATCGCTAAGTGATCAGTGTGATGCAAGCAAAGATAAGTGCAATCAAAATGTATTGCCGACATTACCTTTGAAAGCAGACCTTGATGAGATAAATGAAACCAGTGACAGGAAAGAATATGTTGATAATGACACTTGTCAGAAGATTCCTCTCTTATCAGCAGCTGACAGTGAGGGTAGAGATGTGACCATCAACACTGGTGAACAGATGACTTTAGCAGTAGTGTGTAAAGATGAAGAAGAACATGCTGATGTTTCAAATGTTCTTTCTGCTGGAAGCCAAGAGAAACAACTGGAAATCCCCACGGAGATGGAGGCAACTGTTAAAGTGGAAGGTAACTGGTTAATAAGATTAGTGCGGTGGTTGAAGAAATCCAGTAAGTATCAAGCCTGAAATAGGTGGGAAAACAGGAATAATCCAAAATCATTTATATTAGATTAATCTTTCTAATATAGGTTTTTATTACATGCAACAGAAAGAGACTGGAGTATGCGTAGTTCTTTCATGGATTGATGTGAAAAACAGTGTAACACCAAGAAATTGGTATTGTTTCACTCTGCTGTACTTTGTGAAAGGGCTACCTGTGGCTAGGGGAAGAAGATCTGAAAATATAAACTCAGGGTACTTTTTATTTTCCTCTCAGGTACTAGAGAAGGCATAAAGAAGTAGAAAGACTACTTGCACTCCTGGCAGACAGGATAGCAAAAGGGACATCATGCATGCACTGTGCAAGTTGCCATCTGAAGAACTGAGCCCTAGTGCGGTTCGGTGGCGGTGCTTTGACAGCAATTCTGGCATAAAGCTCTGCATAAAATCTGCATAGATTACACTTGTCTTGTGAAATTCAGAGCTCTGAGGAAACAAAGAGTGAAAAGATGAAGTGAAAAGAAGGATTTCTTTCCAATAAGAATCCAACAAGGATTTCTTCTCTTAAAACATGATTTAAATATTGGAGGAAGGGTGGGAGCAAATGGGCAGAGACATTAGGAGGGAAGTAGAGATAGGAAAATGTTTTCCTAAGTGAAGGGCATGTATAGCAAGGTGATATACATTAGGGTGTTGGGGGTTATTACTACCAATTAATTATGAACATTGGTTGTTGTGTGATATGTCATGTATATGACTGTTTTTATCCCCATAGATACTGATTCTTCGATGAACGGAAGTAATGAAGCTGACAACAAACCAAGTAAGAGCGGCAAATTTGAAGCCCCGAGTTCAGTTTTGGAACATGGCTTGAAAGAAGAACCGGAACCTACCCAGAGTCATTCTGCTCTGTTTGCAAATAGATATTCCCCTACTTCAGAAGAATTGTTAAAAGATACAGGGGACTTGGAGATGAATGCTTCTATTTCTGCTGAATCAAATGCTACCGAAGAGCATATTTATAAGTCATTAACACCGTTCTCTAAAAAAAGACATCAGCAACAATATATTGTTTCTCCTCATGAAAGTCTAAATGAAATACAAGGCCAGCAAGAAGGTTTAGCATGGCCCAGTAATAGTCTGAACATCAAACCTTTTTCTGAAGCATCTTGTTCCATAAATAAGCATGAAAAAATAAATTTGAAATGCAGGTTTTGTAGTTCTGTATATAAATGCGCTGCACTTCTGAAGAGACATGTTCATTCAGCTCATAAAGATAAAAAAATTCATAAATGCTGCTTTTGTAAAAGAACCTTCTTCTTTTCTGTCAACCTGAAGAATCACATTAAGTTTCATAAGAAAATGACTAGGTTGCGAAAGGTAAGAAAAAATAGAATGAATGCTAGAAAAGTTAGGCAAAGAAGAATTGAAGAAAGAAAATCAGAGACCAAGAAAAAAGAAAGTAAATACAAGAAGTTTTTCATCAAAATTGAAAGGGACTTTACATCTCTGGGCGTTCCGGTTATTTTTTCCTGCAGACTTTGTCTTTTTGGTTCATCAAATCCCAGGATTTTTATTCATCACATGAAGGGACATAAAGAGAGACCACCTTACCAGTGTCCCCAGTGTGATTACTCCTGCATTAGCTTATCCTACATGTTAAATCACATGTACTGGCACGCTGGGTATAAGCTGTACAAGTGCAGGTTCTGTACCTTTTTCTCGTTGTATTTTGCAAGCATGGTGAGGCATAGCTACATACATACAGGGGCTAAACCCTACTCCTGTGAGTTCTGCCAGTCAGCATTCACGAGCACCAGTGGGTTAAAGAGGCACAGAAGATTACACGCAGGCGAAGGGACGTGTCAAGGGCCGCAACTTGACTTTGTACGTGAGAGAAAGAGAAGTCGAAGACCTTCAAAGAGTTACACGTGTGATGAGTGTAACATCGTGTTTTATACGAGAGGACATCTCAGCTTTCATAAGAAATTTCACGAACAGTTTAAGGTGACTGATAATGGTTATACGAATCAGAGCAACGAATGTAAAAACGAAGTGTGTGAATTTGACTGTGATTCCCAGGACCGTGTTTCTATCTCTGATAAAGATAATAGTCTCACTGGGGGAATGTGTAAAATGCTTGCTTCGGAAGTAGACTTTGAGCAGGCAGACGATGAGCAGGACGATAAGAAAATGTACTCTGGAAACATATTTCCTGAAAGCAGCCATGGAAGCAACACTTTACCTATTCTTGGGAGTAGATCAGAAGTCCTGGATTCATACAAAATGGATGCTGTAGTTTGCAAAGAAGACCCTCTGCTCAGCCCTGATTCCTCTCAGTGGCAAGTCAAAGATGGTGACTGGCAAGCTGAAGATGATGATGAAGATGCTGCATATTATACATCTGAGGATACGTGGCCTTCCAGTTTGTCTGTGTTTAAAATGTACAGGTGCCAATACTGTGACTATGCTACTGCTGTTCATAGCAGCTTTAAGCTGCACCTCAAAATGCACACAGATGAAGGACCATTTGTGTGTCAAGAATGCAATAAGACATTTAAAACTTCAAACCATTTGCAGAGACACAGGCTTCTTCATGTAGAGAATCAGTATGAATTTGGCAGTTGCCTCTACATGGATAGCCGTTTAGAGGAGAATCTTGGATTTCATCCTGAAATGCACATAGGTCTGTGTCCAGAAAGAGATTTTGGCTCTACAGAGGGTTCAAGTGCTGTCCATTCCGTGTTTGGTTCAGAAGTCTATGGAGAGCAGACAGTTATCCAGAGGGATGAAAAAAATTATTCACTAGCACAGAGTGAGTCCCAGTTCTATCAGTGTGCGGAGTGTGAGTATGCTACGTACGTTTTAAGCAACCTTAAACTACACATAAGGACTCACACAGGTGAGAAACCGTACAGCTGCAGCGTTTGCCAGAAGAAGTTCCGTACCTCCAGTCACCTGAAGCGACACAAAATGATGCATTTTAATATGGAGCACCTCAAGTGCAGGAAGTGTGACTATTCCACAGACAAATGGCCGTCCTTGAAACGGCACCTGGCTTTGCACTCGGTTAGTGAAAGCTCCTCTGCTGTCTGTCTCTACGAACAAACACCGCTCCCTGTCAAAACGTACACGTGTGAGGAGTGTGGCTATACCACGGTCCGCAACAGCAACTTCAAGCAGCACCTAAGAATTCATACAGGGGAGAAGCCGTTCGAGTGCATGCAGTGTGGTGTCGCTTTCCGCACATCGAGCCACCTGAAGCGCCACGTGCTGACTCACTTGAAGTTGTACTGCAGAAAGTGTGATTTTTCTACAGTAGATAAAAGAGCTTTCCAAAAGCACGCGAAAGCGCACAAAAAAAAGTACAAGCGTAGCATTACATCTCTGTAATGTGGTGGTGTCTGCCAAAAAGCTTCTCGAAGAGCATAACCAAAAACGTGACCGTGGTAGATATGCTTGGGATTTGCAAGCTGGCGCTCAGGTCTTGAGAACTGTACACGTCTTGCAGTTGTTCGTTGTTGTACATTCCTCTGCTGTACTCGAAATGCTGGCTGGTAATGGGTGCGTGCAGTGTTTTCGTCAAGAGAGTGAAACTCGGGATGCTTCTTTGCTTCAGGTTCTGCTGGGAGCTTCAGTTTCTAGTGTAGGCTGTGCTGAAGAAGAGCTTGGAGGAGGTGCCTCTTCATGCCTGTGTAACCTTTATATTCCAAGAGGTCAGAGTTATGGTTTGGCCTATATTCGTCAGTGTGAACAATTATGTTGCTCCATTTATTTTCTTTTTAAAAAAAAAAACAACCTAACTAAAAGAACGTTTAAAGGGAGGGATGGAAGTGTACGTTCTGTTGTATAGTAATAATTTTTCAGTTATGAATCGTCAGTAGGTTTGGAGGCTTACTCCCATCTGCTGTAAGTTGCATTCCCTGCTAGCAGGTTCTCCTGTAACACCTGCAAGAGAACAAGTTAGCGTCTCGTAAAATTAGAGGTACATGAATTTTATCTCATCACAGGTTAAATGGGATATGAAAGTGTTTTCTGTACATGCGTGTATATATGTAAAAAGTGTAGTAGGTAGCTCATTGAGTCTGCAGTTACTCCAGGTAATTCTCTGAGTAGTCTCACAGAAGTAGTAATATCCTTAATGAGATATTTTATGATCCTAAGAATCCTTAAGTTAATCTTCACAAGCTTTATGTAGATGGCTAATGTTAGTTCGGTATAAAATGCCTTCTCTTTTCTCAGGCTGGTAGTCAGCTGTGCTCTGTTTTGTAGAATAGGTAATATTCTTTTCAAAGAACCTTCCTGGTGATTTAATTATTTGCTGACATATTGCAAAAAAATACTACTTACGTTGCAAACCTTAGCACCTAGCTTGAACTGTAAAACTTATTTTGTTAAAGAGCTTTATTGTGCACATATTACCACATGTAAGAACTACTTATGCCCGCCAAATGGCACTTATATGTAGTATGGTGAAGACTGAGATGGATGTTTCTTCCACTCTGTATTCAAATCTAGATGAAAGCTTGTGCTACAGAACTGTATGGTGCCAGAAGCTCCTGTGCGGACAGCACTGACTGTATGTTCAGTGGGATTTATAAAAGCGGTGTTACTCCCTTGTGTAAGGAAAGAAAACGAATTGCAAAAGGATAATACTAATTTTCCCTGATGGTACAGCTCAGACCACAAAACAGCAGAGTAAGCCTACAGTTTAATTTAGAGGATGTAAACGTGAAATTGCCACTGCTATTTTACTTCGCTCAAGTTTATGCTTTTCTTCCTAAATGCAGATAATATATTGAAGAGGCTTTCTGGTGACATAGGAAAACAATCTTACAAGAGTGGATCGAAGCTCATGAATTGATTCACGTATTTAAGGCCAGACCAACAAAGGTATTTATTAAGTGATCTAGTTCTCTTGAGTTTCAGTAGTCAGACAAGTCAGTATCTGTGGCTGTGAATCCTACTGGTTGCAGATGTTTTTACTATAAGCTGGGAAGGCACTATTTGGAAACAAGAGAAGGATTCAGATTTTAAAATGATTGAGCTATCCAGCTGATGCACTTCTGAGAAAGAAAAATCCTAATCTATCCTAATATGAATAATATAAACGTTTCTGGGAAATATTAATGGTATCATGCGGGAATTTTTACCTGGATTACTGTATGGTTCTGATCACTTGAAAAATTCAAAGGAACACGTGCAAAGAAGAAACAAAAAATGGTAAAGAGAATTGCAGCCGATACACTGTATGAGACTAGGAAAGCTGAAGGTGAAGAATAGTTATTAAAAAGTATGTTGTACAACAGAGAAGGAGACCGATTTAAGGGTGATAAATTTGCTAAAGACATTTTTCTAAAAAGGGCTCGCTAACAGCAGAAGTTTCTTTTAGTTGCAAGTAAGGAGTAGAAGACATTTTCAGATGGAACTTGAGTTTGTAAAAATAAATAAATAAATAAATATTCCAGGTGATTGCCTCTAATAAAAGAATCAATAAAGTGTTTCATGACTCCTGAGCTTTCCCTCTGTTCTTGATGCAGTGCACTGGACGTTTGGGTATTGAAAATGAATCTGTCTGCCACGTCAGAGGTATTTGAATGCAAAGGCATATTCATTTTAAAATAAGGACATTGGCTGTTCATTTTTTTTGTTTGTTTTTTAATTATTGCTATTATTCTACCTAAAGGTGTCCTTCCAGATTTTTTTTTTTTTAAAGCTGATCCTCTCCTAAAGCATCCTGTGAAGTTTTCTATTTGGTCCAAAAGATTTCCTTAATTTTCTGGCCCTCCTGGCTGCCAGGACATGCCGCTGGCTCAGATCCAACTTGCTGTCGGCCAGAACCACCCCCCCCCCGATCCCTTTCCGCATGCTGCTCTCCAGCCTCTCCTCCCCCAGTCTGTACATACAACCAGAGCTGCCCTGTTCCAGGTGCAGAATCTGGCCCTTGCTCTGGTTGAACTTCATGCCATTGGTGGTTGCCCAGCTCTAATTTGTCAAGATCTCTGCAAGGCCTCTCTTCAACGGCTTCTCCTAATTTAGTGTCTTCTGCAAATTTACTTAGTACTTACTCAAGTATTTACTTGAGTCCTGCGTCCAGATTATTTATATAAATGTTGAAGAGAATTGGGCGTGAAATGGAGCCCTGGGGAGCCCACTAGTGACTGATGAAACCCCATTTACTATAACCCTTGGGATACTGGAACTTCCTTCAGCTGCTCCTGCAAGCATTGGTATCTGTAATCCGGTAAAGAAACCATCCTTCTCCGTGGACTTGTTGGTAAAGCCACTTTTCTGATGGGCTAATGTAAGCCCTTCTGGAGGGTTTGAAAGCCTTTTTAGCCAGGAGAGGCAGATATCTAGAAGGATAATATAGCACCCACCTAGAACCACTTTGCATACGTTTTACTTTGTTTTTAATAGTTTCCTTTGTGTGGGGATTTATTGACAGAATTTAATTTGGGGAAGCAGACGGCAAGAATACTTGCCTGGACCATGAGGAAAGAAGTATAGCTCCAAAACTATAAGGGGGGGACAGCAGGGACTGCCCTGACATCAGCAGGAGCTGCATTTTCTCCTGTCCATGACACATTTTCCCCACAAAATTCACGTCTGGGGCTGTGGTAGAAGTCTGAGGGGCTGACAGGCAGAAGAGAAGTCAGGGATGTGGGACTTGGTCCTCCTGTTGCAGTGGGAATGGGCTGTAGGGGTTACTTCGGGGACAGAAACTCATTTGGATGAAGTGATTTGGGTACAAAAACTCGAGTGAAGGACGATGGCAGAACAGAGACGTGAGGAAAGGGATCAGAAGCCAAAATGCAAGATTTAATAGCAGTTAAATTCAGTTACCACCTCAGTGCCACCATGCCTTACTACCTCAATTTTTGTTTCAGTTACAGTGTGTCAACGTCAACGTAAACAGGGGTTGTTTTGGTTTGGTTTTGTGGTGGTTTTTTTTTTTTTTTCAGATTGCTCCTACACCATAAATGTCGGTGAAACCCGGCCACCTGCTGCCTCCTTCCCTCCCCCCTCTTTCTTTTGTCCATTCGGGAACTTGACGGAACTTAAGGAATTTATCTTTTGAGAGCTGACGACCTTCCCGTACGCCTTCTTTTTTAATTATTATTTATTTATCTATTTATTTAGGAGAGGAAAAAGAAAGGACAAAAAAACAAACCGCCGCGAACGGCTGAGGCGCCCCCCCGCCCCCCTTCGACTTCCCTCAGGGGCGCCAGAGCGCAGCCCCCCCCGCCACCGGGAGGGGGGGCACCGCTATGCGCATGCGCCGGGCAGCAACTCCCCCTCCCCTCTCCCCTCCCGCCACTATGCGCATGCGCAAGCCCCTCCGCCGAGCCGCACCGCCCCCGCCCTCCCCGCTCCACGCCTGCGCAGAACGCGAGCGGCGCCTGCGCTGGGTGCAGGCCCGGCCCCGCCGCAGCCGCTGCCGGCCTCCCGCCGCCCGTTTCTCCGCTAAGCCCCTCGAGCCCCTTCGCCGCCAAGATGCCGCGGATTATGATTAAGGGCGGCGTGTGGCGGAACACCGAGGTAGGGCCCGGTTTGCTTTAACCCCCCCCTCCCCTCACCGCCCCCCCCCTCACGGCTCGGCCCTCAGCGGTGTGGGGGAGGGGCTACCCGGCAGCAATGCGCAGGCGCGGGCAGGGGGCGCGCAGGCGCGGGGGAGGGGCTGGTCATGTGGTGCGCAACATGGAGGCGGGGGTTGGGGGGGTGCTGCTTGGATGGGCCTGGAGAGCAGAGCTCAGCGCCTGCCCCTCCGCTCCCCTCGTGAGGGAGCTGCAGGCCGCCATGAGGCCTCCCCTCGGCCTCCCCTCGGCCTGCTCTGCTCTGGGCTGAACAAACCCAGGCACCTCAGCTGCTCCTCATACATCTTCCCCTCCACACCCTTCACCACCTTCGTAGCCCTCCTGAAGGCTGCGTGCTGGGGAGCGGAGGAAGCTCAGCCGTGCGTAGGCTCATCTCTGCGCCGCAGATGAGCCACCCCCACAGTAGCTGAGGGATGTATGTGGGCTACGTTGTCTTCAGAGATCACAGAATGGCTGAGGTTGGAGAGGAACCTCCTGAGGTTCAGCAAGGGCAAATGCAGGGTCCTGCACCAGTGTAGGCTGGGGGGTGACCTGCTGGAGAGCAACTCTGCAGAGAGGGCCTTGGGGGTCCTAGTGGACAACAAGTTAACCACGAGCCAGCAGTGTGCCCTTGTTGCTAAGAAGGCCAATGGGATCCCCGTCAGGAGCAGTGTGGACAGCAGGTCAAGGGAGGTGATCCTCCCTCTCTACTCAGCACTGGTGAGACCACACCTGGAGTGTTGTGTGCAGTTCTGGGCTCCCCAATACAAGAGGAATGTAGAACTTCTAGAGAGAGTCCAGAATAGAGCTACAAAGACAATTAAGGGATTGGAGCATCTATGCTATGAGGAAAGACTAAGTGAGCTGCGCCTGTTTAGCTTAGTGGAGGTTGAGAGAGGATCCTATCAACCTCTATAAATATCTGAGGGGACCACGTAAAGAGGATGGGTCCAAACTCTTCTCAGTGGTGGCCTGTGATAGGACGAAGGATAATGGGTATAAATACAAGGGTAATAAATACAATTGGTATAAATACAAGGGGTATTGGGTGTAACATGCTCTAGGTGACCCTGCTTGAGCGGGGGGGTGGACTAGATGATCTCTGGAGTTCCCTTCCAACCTTGGCCATTCTGTGACCTCTGAAGATCATCTGGTCCAACTCCCCTGCCAAGCAGGATCACCTAGAGCATGTCATGCAGGATGGCATCCAGGCGGGTTTTGAATATCTCCAGAGAAGGAGACTGGACAGCCTCTCTGGGCAGCCTGTCCCAGTGCTCTGTCGCCCTCGCAGTAAAGAAGTGCCCCCGCATATTGAGCCAGAACCTCCTGTGCTTCAGTTTGTGCCCGTTGCCTCTTGTCCTGTCACTGAACGCTACTACTAGAGACAACTGAAAAGAGACCGGCACCATCCTCTTGACACCCTCCCCTCAGATATTTATACACGTTGATGAGGTCTCCCCACAGTCTAATCTTTTCCAGCCTAAAAAGGCCCGGTAAATGGGCCTAAGAAAGATGGCCCTAGAGTAGTGTGTTCTGTACTGCACAGGGAGGGGTTTTGTTCCCTTTGAAAGCAAGGGTGTGAGAATCTCTTCCCCATGAAGACCCCTTCAGGTGGAATTGGTGCAGATGTGTATGGGATCTTCATCTGCAGCCCCGAGTGTCTTGTACCCAGGAATCTGTGTCTCCCTCAGGGAAATGAAAAACAGCAAAACGCCCTCCAAAACCAACAAAACTCTCTCCCATTTTTCACATCTTGTGCTTTCAGAACTGCAAGTGATAGTTAGGAAAAAATATAGTAACAAAAAATGAAGACCGTGAAATGTATTTATTAGGTGGCACGTTCAAAGCGAAAGGAGGTACCCTGCACTGTAAAATCCAGAACTGTGCCGCTGTGTACTCTGAACACTAGACACATACACAGTTCCAGAAAGCAGTGAGAAAAATTATCAGAAAATAACTATATTGTGTACTTCATGTGCTTTGAAGCCCTTGCGCTATACCAGCTCTGTGTCAGGAGGCTGCTACAACTGGAGGCCAGCAGAGGACAGGAATAGCCGTGTGCGCTTACCCTGGGCCGTTATTCAGCCATTATTGGCTAATTGTGGTGATTGTTAAGAGAAGCAGCGGTAGGTTCCATAGTTTCCCTGGTTTTTTTTTAATCAGAGATGAAATAGCTCATTTTAGTGTTTTATTTATTTTTTAAAATTAATATTTCACTTATATGTACAGTGTTACAGATATTCAAAGTGGTACTAGTGGATACCAGGTCATCAGGAAAGCGACTGATTGCGTGCAAAAAGTCTGCTAATGTCATCAGTATGGCAGCAGCATGGCACGTAACACCGAGTAAAATTCAAAAACCAAGAGAGGATCTAGAGACATTGCGGTAATGCTGCGCTTTTAATACAAATGACATGAGTTGTTTCGGGTAGCAGCTCAAGCCAGAGCTCCTCATCAGTTTATTTACAGCTGCTGTGTGCTCTGAGAGCTGTCTGTGCTGGACAGAGGATCCGTCCTTGATGGCTCGCATCTGCATCGTGCAGCTGAACAGATTCAGAACACGAGTACTTACTGGGATATAGAGGAGAAACATCTGTGGTGGACAAGGCTATAAGAATAGCTTTGAGGCATGGAAAATTCTGCTTTCTGACCTTTGAGGACATCAAAAATCGCGAATCCGCTTATCTGGGGAAAGGGAGAGAGGGACTTACGGAATGTAAAAATTATTTGTTAGATGAAAAGTTCAAAGCAAAAGGAAGTACCCAACACTGTAAAATCCAGAATTCTGCCAGCAGTTTGTTGGATGTGAGCAGCCTGGCTCCCAAGCTGAATCCATTTATTTTTCCCCAGAAGTTTATGGGCTTCAGGATCACCACTTCTGGATGTAACACTCTAAACATTGAAGTGATGTATGTTAAGATTTACTTGGAAAAGAGAAACTTGTACAAAGTTTCTTCATTTTCATGAAGCATATCTATACATAACAGCATATTCAATTGATAGAGTCCATTTGCATCAACCTCCGCAAACAAAGAGAACGAGGTAATTTGATGGTGTTATTTAAAAAAAGCCACCCAGAGGTATCTGTTTTTTTCCAAATGTTGTGCCATCACCAAATGGACCAACACTTCTCTACCTCTTTATTGCTGTTCTCAAGGAAGACATGCAGAACCTTTAAAAAGAAGTGCATAAAGAGAGCACTGAAACAAATCGTTTTGGAACTGTGTCAGGCCTGTGAAGTAGGCCCCAGTAATCATCTCTTGTCTTTTTCATCCCTTGTATTGATTTCTGTGGCCGTTGGAACGCAAATCCTCATTCATCTGGAGAGTAAAATGTGGAAAAGCAGCAGCGATGCTGTTTGCGCTGGGTCAGCCAACTACACGAAACCCACTGTGTTGGCTGCTTCAGCTCAGCCGTGCTGCTTTGTGAGTGCTCACGATCCCTAACAATATAAATTGTTTTTGTTTTAAGGATGAAATTCTGAAAGCAGCTGTGATGAAATATGGCAAAAACCAGTGGTCTCGTATTGCTTCCTTACTGCACAGGAAATCAGCAAAGCAGTGCAAAGCCAGATGGTAAGTGACAAATGCCATGACTCGGAATATGAGGTTCATAATTAGTGGCAATTTAGAAGCTCCTGCAGATGAATTTATGTCCAGAATGGAAGAATAGTTTAAGATTGTTTGATTCTGTTATTGTTGATATTACAAATTGCTGTCGATTGACACTAATGGGAACAAAAGTATAAATGTTCACTTTGTCAGTGACTGTTAGCAAGTGCAGGATCATGTGTGTACACGAGTTTTTTTTCCCTCCATATTACACATTTTAAATGAAAACGTGTATTTCCAATGAAGTAAAATTAGAATCATTGGAATATCCTGAGTTGGAAGGGACCCACAAGGATCATCGAGTCCAATTGTCAGGTACTAAACTCTCTTTCAGATAATTTTCTGACAATGGCAGTTTTGGCTTGAGGATGAATGCTTAGAAACTGCACTGTGAAATTTCAGTTTATGTCAAAAATCGGAAGCCTAAAACTGATGCAAATAGGTGCAGCACGAACCCATTTCAAAATCCAACTGATCTGACTTAGTTTCTGAAGTAGTACACGTGTTTATTGGAATACTTCTGCATAAATTGGCACAGTTAAAGGTGAGTGAAACAGTCATTGAAAGCTAGACCAAATGAGTCTATTTCTGATAACTTTGGTTGTTGTGATTTTTAACTTTTTCTAAGTTAGTTTTCTGGCTCCTTACTTTGCCAGAATAGAACAGGGAAATGGACTAAGAGTCAATGTCTGTATTAATGGATTAAAAATACATTTTAAAGCTAAAATCCATTTTTTATAAAAATACCGTGTAGTAATACCTCCTTTTGTACAGAAAAAAAACTTGTCTGAAATACGCGTGACAAGATTTTGATATCTCATTGTGATGATTTGGGGAAACACTGCTGTGAATTAATTCAGGACAAATCAGTGGATGACTTGGAATTGTCCCTCATTTTGTTTTTTTCACTTTTGAACAGGTACGAATGGCTAGACCCGAGCATCAAAAAGACAGAGTGGTCACGGGAGGAAGAGGAGAAGCTGTTGCACCTGGCCAAGCTAATGCCAACCCAGTGGAGAACTATTGCCCCAATTATCGGGAGAACTGCTGCACAGTGTTTGGAGCACTATGAATTTCTGCTGTGAGTTACTGTGCTTTGCTGGAGGTGCATTGCAGGAAAATGTGCAGAATTTGTTGTGTTGATGTCATTTGCTTCTCCCATGGTGCTGAAGTTGACGGTCCTTTTGTAAGCAAGCCCTTAAGGACTGTTTCTTTTCAGTTAATATGTCTAACTTCAAGGAAGAAGCATCTCAAGTGTTCTTTTTTTTTTCACGAGGTTTGATTTCTTGTCCTCATTGTTAAAGGTTACCGGAGCCGAGTTTTCTACCATTGGCTATGTCAGTATTGTATCTTATACAATATTTTATTGCTGTAATATAACACTATGTTGGTTCCTTTATCTCTCATCTAATTTAACATTATTTATCTAAATTTACCATGTTCCTAAATCTTTTATATGACAAGTTTAATTACAATACATGATACAAGCTTAATTTTTCATCTCTTTTGGGGGAGATTTAAGAAAGGGGTGGTTGTTATGCACCTGCGGGAGTACAAAGCCAGTTCTGACATACATGCAATGTGTTTTTAGGGACAAAGCTGCTCAGAGAGACAACGAGGAAGAAACTGCCGATGATCCTCGGAAACTTAAGCCCGGAGAAATTGATCCAAATCCAGAAACCAAGCCAGCCAGGCCAGATCCTATCGATATGGATGAAGGCAAGAAGAATTTGTTCACTGTTTTTAACAGAAATCTGATGTCTTTGGTTTTTCTTTTTGCTCAGCTTCTGTATGCAGGGAGTTTTTTTGTCTTACTTTTAATTAGAGATCATTTTTTTCTTTTTCACATGTGTTTTATCTTATTCATGTGTCTAGTCAATTGGTTCTAGTTTTTCAATCTTCTCTTCCTCTTCTTGGTAGGCTTACTACCTTCTCATTTGTTTTTGTCATCTCTTGCCTTGACTGCCTCTTTGTTGCTTCAACATCTGCTCTGTTCATGATAATTGTTATTTCTGTATCTTCATCTTTTTCCACCAGCTGATACCTCCTGGTCGAATCCCTACTGAAGCGCAACAGTGCATGGCTTTTTTCCTTGCACATTACAATTTTAGGAACTAGGAATTGCACATTAATAAAATTGTATGAATGGGCCAGTGGTGGTTTTGAACAGTCACAAGTTCACAAATATATCACCCTTGGATCTAGGTGTAAATGATACTAACCAGTTAACCAATACAGTACTCATGGATCTAGATGCAAATGAAGTTATTTCATTTTGTTAGTGCAGTCAGTTTGCCACTTTCTAAATATATTTTGATTTGCTGTAGAAATTAGTTGAATTATTTTTAGCAGTAAGCATTTTAACTTGAAATATTTGCTTCATCAGGCTAATTAGAAAATATATTTGGAGCAACTTGGAGAAAACTGAAGTTTAGCGATCATGCACAATGCCTGTGAAAACATTGATTCATTTACCTTTTAAAGATTGCTTTCTGATCCTGATGTCACGTTTCCCCTTACTGCTGTTTTTAAGTATGTTGTATTTATCTACACTGTTGCAGATGAACTTGAAATGCTGTCTGAAGCTAGAGCTCGTCTGGCTAATACGCAGGGAAAGAAGGCGAAAAGAAAAGCGAGAGAGAAGCAGTTGGAAGAAGCTAGGTAAGCTTGTGCTTAGCTTTAGATACTGGGTCTTCTTTTGGAGCAAATAGAACGTGTAGAGTCAGGCACAGGCTTAAGTCATTGCAGAATCAGACTTTTTCATAATTACCTATGAGAAGAACTCACATTGTATGCATACATGCAGTGCTATCACACCAGCAATTGATTATACAACCAGCTCTTGGGATAGAGGAGCCACCTATGGGTAGGCACTTCAAATCACAGTATTACTGTTTCTTTAGACGGCTTGCTGCTCTTCAGAAGAGACGAGAACTTCGAGCTGCTGGGATTGAGATACAGAAAAAAAGGAAAAAGAAGAGAGGTGTGGATTATAATGCGGAAATTCCCTTTGAAAAGAAACCCGCACCTGGTTTTTATGATACATCAGAGGAAAACTACCAGATTCTGGATGCAGATTTCAGAAAGCTACGTCAGCAAGACCTGGATGGAGAATTAAGATCGTAAGTATGTGTTATATTAGGGAGGGAACAGTGTATTGGGGGAAAAACCAACAAACACACAAAAAATATGTGTATATGTATGTATGCTTATGTGTTTATATACATATGTATGTGCTTATATATTTTTATGTACATTATATATATTAATAAATCATATATAACATTTATACAAAACAAAATATATAGTCAAAAGTATATAAATTTATAAACAATATTCATATGTTATACATACATATATAAGCATGTATTTGGCATATATATAAGTATATAAAGATAAATACAATAAATAATAATGAAATTTGTTAGGTCCTGGAAGTGTCTGAAGTAGAAATCGGGCAGGGGTTGCGTTTTCCATGTGACAGATGTTAGTGCAGGTCTTTTTCTGCACTTTTTTGTGCAGAGAAAAAAAAGTTTTTTTTTTTTTTTAATCTTTCTTAGAGATCTTATTAACCTTTTCTCCATGAGAATAGACGACCTTATTGACATTGGTGCTCTTTATATGGAAATCTTGAGTTTGAGGTTCATTTTCTTGTAGCAGTAGATTTACTCATAATATTTGCAGTCCTTTCTTCAAGTCAAAACATTATTAATGTTGCTTACAGGAGTAACTTGTATTTGTTGCAGTAGTACTCTTGACAGGAAAATAGTGTAATAATTCAATCAGTAATCTTAAGTAGAATTTCCTTAAATGCTTAATTTCTTCCCCTGCCACAAACCCCCAAACGCTCAGTTGAGAAGTCAAAGGCACGTCTTCAGCAGCAGCAGTATGGCACATATTTCATCATACAATTACATTACACTCTGTTGTTGTAGGTTCTTGCAGCAATATCTGTAGACCCTATCCAGTCAGTTAACTTCTACACCACAAGTCAGTTCACTCTTCCCAAAACATGCTTTATTTCAGCATATCCAGCTTTTGCTAGGGTGCAGGCTTTTTGTTCTTTGTTTGTTTTACTTTGTAGTTGTTCTGAAATGATTCTCTTGTCTGTATTAACAGTGAAAGGGAGGGAAGAGAGCGCAAAAAAGACAAACAGCATATGAAACGGAAAAAAGAATCAGACTTGCCTTCAGCTATTCTACAGACCAGTGGGGTGTCAGAATTCACAAAAAAAAGAAGTAAATTAGTGCTTCCAGCACCTCAGGTAAACAGCGCATTGATCAATAAACAACTTAAAAGGCCAATCAGCAGTTTCTGTCAGTTGGATCTTGTGATCATACTTATCTTACTATACCGTGGGATTTTCTCTTTGCAGGAAGACATAATCTGATCAAAACCCATAGGCCTAGGTGGAAGATTGATCTTGGAGTGTTTTTTTTTCAAGTGGAGTTGGGAAATGTCAAGGGAGATGCATTGTATTATCACGTGTTTGAGCCTTCTGTGCATGGGAATAGGCTGTGATAGGGAATATCTTGTGACCATGATATTTTAGAAACTGGTGGTTTTTTCTTTAGCTGGTTTCAGCATGCAGGTGGCACTAATGTACACACCTGGGAAGGGGGAATGGTGTGAGGAGACTGTTCTGTAGTGCTTTTAAAACAAATGGCAAGAACCTCCTGATGTACAACAAGCATTTTGTTTTTCTAAAGATAATGCGTTTTTGGTTGTTTTCCTTTTACAGATATCTGACACAGAACTTGAAGAAGTTGTAAAAGTAGGCCAGGCGAGTGAGATTGCACGCCAGACTGCGGAGGAATCCGGAATTACAAACTCAGCTTCCAGCACTCTGCTGTCTGAATACAACGTGACCAACAACAGCATAGCCCTGAGGACTCCGAAAACTCCAGCAGCACAAGACAGGATCCTGCAGGTAGAGTATAAACGTACAGAATAATCTTGTGGGTTTAGTGCAGTGGTCAGCTCAATAAAAGATGTAAGTACCATCAAAGCATTCCTTACATGTTGTGCGTTACTGGGGTTTGAACTGGTGCATGCTCTGCAGGACACACTGAAAGGCATAGATGCAGACCCACTTCTATCTGATCAGTTGTTCGTTAGCAAGTTTAGCTTTGACCATTCTCCTGGTGCCTTGTATAATTTGTGTAACTCACATCCTTGAAACAATTTATTTTATGTTCTTTGCAACTTAGTTTTGCTATCCAGCTTTTGTTTTTCAGTTAAACAAAAGTAATTAACTAAAACAATAAAATAATATTTGTCTAGCACTGTATTTGCTTAAAAACACTTAAGATGGGGATTTTCAAAAACCCTAGCTTTGCAACTCTGAATTACATTCGTGTTGCACTGGTTGTGTGAATGTCTGAGTTCTTTTAAAAACTGGTAGTATCAGGCGATGTTTTGTTGTGTGGGGGGAAATGGCTAAATGAAATCATTGCAGCTATTTTGTAAAAAATAAAAGAACACGTTGATAATGACTTGAGTGTTCAGTCACTAATGAATCTTGCCAAACCAAAGGAATTTGAAACATTAGTCAACCCACTCATTTTTGCAATTCCAATGGATAACATATATGACTGGCAATGAAGATTAAAATCATTTTTAGCAGAACTGGAGGGTTTGTAAATAACCAGTGTATTGATGTTAAAAAGGGTTAAACATTTTCTACAAACTGATATTCAAATAACCCTTCAGCTGTTATTGCTACTGAATCTGTTAAAGGTATAGCAGAGTGACTCTGAAAGTCTTAGTAACATATTGTCTGTGTTGTCTGTTCCACAGGAAGCACAGAACCTGATGGCTCTCACCAATGTGGATACCCCCCTGAAAGGAGGTCTTAACACACCCCTGCATGAAAGTGACTTTTCAGGGGTAACCCCCCAGAGACAGGTTGTTCAGACTCCAAATACTGTGCTTTCCACGCCCTTCAGGTAAAAAAAAAGTGTTGTTGTAATGGGTGCTTGGCTGAGCACGTATCTGATGGAGCGGAGGAAGTGGCTGTCAGTGTGTGAAGTAATAGGATATGACCAGTGCTGCAAAACAAATTCTAACTCCCTTTTATTTCAGTCTCTTGTTGAACAACTTTCTCCTTTTCTGTGTCTTTTGCAAGCTCAGCCACATTATCTTCATCTGTATTTGTATAGTTTGATGGAATTTTGGTCCAACGTGAGCTCTTCTGCGGTCTGGAGCAATATAAGTTATACTGGAGTAATACAGGAGTATAAATAGTGAGATGGCATGTCATTCTGCGTGTGGATTCTAGCCTTTCCAAAGTATTACCTCTGAGCCGAAGGTGTGGGAGGTCCCTTAGCCAAACCCACTTGGAACTTTTGAAAAGCTGGGGTAAATATTTTATAAGCCATATATATCCAAAATAAAATATTTCTTATACTGCCAATCTAAATAGTGTGGAATTGTTAGTTTAACTCTTAGAGTGGGTCCTGAATAAATATATATCCCACAAAAGCCAAATAGCATAGAGCTAAAAAATATTACACTTTGTACGTTTTGTCTGTCAAATTTTTCAACTTAGCTTCTATTTATACTTGTACCATGCCATTAGGAAAAGCGGAGAATGAAATAAAAGGGACCTTTATGGCAGCTTTTCAAAAGCAGCTTTATTTTGTTATTTAAAAGTTGTATGCAAAAGCCCTGCTCTTTTAATTGGATCTACACAAATGATGTGTTGGAGTCAGTGGAGTGCAGAGTGAGTATAGGGTTTGGCCTGGAGTGATCCGGCTGCTCATTTGGGTTATTTTATATCAAAAAAACAAAATCTGAAGACGTTTTGATTATTTTTTGGGTCTGTTTGTCTTCTGCGGTGTGAGGTTTGGGTTTTTCTGTGTGTGTTCTTAGCTTCTGAAGTTCAGATGTGCCCCTGTAAGTATGGTAGCTTTGTGTCCATTTGGCTTGCTATAATTCATAGTTCCATATCAGTTTGAAAATCTAAGACCCTGAGAGGGAAAAAAAAATCCACTAAGTTAACAATAAATAAAAGGAAGCTCTACCTTTTTAAGCAGTCGGAGTAGTAAAGTAGAGCCATTGTCTAATGGCAAATAGAGGAAGTATTTAGGTACACCTTTTTTTCCTACGATGTCATGAAATCTGTAATATTTTGGTGAAGCTCCTTATGGAAGTTGTTGCCTTCCATTAGATTTTGTCAGGTTGTAGTAGTAACAATTAAAAGGTTGAATCTTAACCTGTTGAAAAATTTAATGGGTCTTTAAACACTGTATATAACTAAGACAACTGGAAAAAAAAGCAATCCACTTATCTAGAAATTGTTTCTCCTGAAAATTTAGCATAAAGCTTTTTCTTTTGCTATTATAATCAACAAAGTAAATATATCCTGTGAACAGTCATTTGAAAACACAAAACTGATTTTTCTTCTCCTTTTTTGTGGGTGTCATCCTGCAAATGTTATTGTTTGCGTTTGTTATTCTAAAAGAGTTCACTCACAAAAGTCTGAACAGCCTCAAGCGAAAGGAAGTTGTCACTGGCCGCTCACAGCCATGCTCGGTTAATAAGGCGCTGTGGTGTCCCTTAGAAGAGGGCAAGCAGAGCATGTCAGGCCTCGTATGCAACAGTTTATCCACTGTTATGGCATCTTACTGGCACTGCAGAATTACAGTGACTAGTAGTGGAAATAATGTATTAAATCATCTTGTTCTGTTTGCCAGCATTATTTTCTACAGCACATTCAGGTTTCATTGCTACCTGGACATGTTTACTTAAGTGTAGATGAGTACCATAACGTAGGCTTTTTTATACCAGTTTTACCCCTTCCTGAACCTGTTTTCTTTGGGATGTTTAACAGTGTCTTACCGTTTTTTTATTTTTTATTTTTTGTTTCTCACACTGTGTTGCTAAGAGAAAACTTGTAAGGTGTGCAGACATGGCCTTGGATACAGTCACAATCTTTCATGTAGTAGGTTATTGGGATGGAGAACACTATTTCTTCTCAGTCTAGAGAAGAAGAAATTGAGGCCTCCAGAATCTAAAACTTAATCCATCTTCCCCAACCTTGGGTGTTAAAAAGTAATTAAGTATAATATAATTATCCCTTCAATAATCAATGAAAGGAAAGAGGCATCTTCAGAGCAGTTCATTAGGTTGTAAGATGGGACAGCTGTTAAGCCATCTGAATTCAGAGTGAATGACTTGCCCCAGGTGGTAGGGATGTCAGAGGTTGCAATTAAATCCTGATTGCTGTATCCCAGAATAGTGACCGGTGACTGGGTAATCTCTTCTCAAAAGCAGCACTGGGAGTTGATGTAGTTCCTGAAACTTCTCTTAATGTATTGATGTGCCTAGGTTTCAGCCTGAAAGGTCCTTGGCTACGCTTTGATAGGTTTAAACAATTTATTTGATTCTTTTAATTGCATATTATGTTTTCACAGTCTCACACACACGTAAACTGGCTTGAATGTGTTAATCGTATTGTGTAATTTTTGCAGCACTCAGATGTTTGAAAGTAAAAATATTTTGGGGGAAAAAACAACTCAAAATTGTATTTGCCCTTCTTCTAGAACACCTTCTCAAGGACAAGAAGGTTTAACTCCTCGTGGAGGACTAACTCCTAAGCCTGTTGTTGGTACAACTCCTGGTAGAACTCCATTACGTGATAAATTGAACATCAACCCAGAAGAGGGAATGGCAGACTACAGTGACCCATCTTATGCCAAACAGCTGGTAAGAACTATATAAGGAGTGGAGGTGAATGCTCTGTTAACTTTTAGGGTTTTTAATTTCTCATCTTCTGACCGGAACTTTATAACAAGTGTTATCTCTACCATTTGTCTACAGGTCTGTATTTCTCACCTGATAAAATCAAATCTTTGCATTGTCATAATGTCAAGAATTTATTTGAAAGAACAGAAATATTGCCAGTTAAAACAGCTTTGACTGTGCTCAGTGAAAGCACACCAGAATTATTCATCAAAGAAGACATAGTTAAGTTTCAGTCTTGTATCTTTGAAGCTGAGCAGGAGGTGTATCTGAAGATTCAGTTTTCTTGCAGTCCTACTCAGCCCTCAAATTTCTAATCATCTTGGGTTCCCAGTTTACCTATAGGGCCTTTTAATCAGTCTGTCTCGTTGACGGTATTGAACTGAGGGAGTTTAATTTTTGCCATGAGGAGCACTTGGTTTTGAGATGTTCAGTAATCTGAGTCCATTGTGATTCTGTCATCACCTTTGGCAATAGATGTTTACATTCCTGGAGATTCAGCCAGATGTACCCTGCCAATTAGACTTGGTATAAAAAGGGCATGTAAGTAATGGGTAGCACCTTGGGAACTCCTTTTATGTGGCTGATTCTGTAGCCCTAACCGTGGCTTTGGATATCTGCCGCCAGAGCTATTGACACGTTTCTTTGTAGGCCTAGCTAAGAATATCCTGTTCAAGTTTTCGGCATGTTCTTCTTACAGAAATAACTCTTTTAGTTCAGAATTTCTCTTAGCTTGAAGGACAAGGCTTATTTGATGTCCTTACATGTATTTTGGTTCTATCTCAGCCTTTTCTTCATAAGAAGGAAAACAGGGAATTCAGTTTTCCGTATGGACTCCACTGCCTTCCAGATCTGGTGGTGTTTATGTCATTTTTGTACTGTGCAACAATCCACAGGTGCGTGAGCAACTGCTGTGAGAAAAGCTCTAGTTAGCCTTACAAATAGTCCCATGGCCATCCCATTTTCACATATTTTCACATATTTTTCACATATTTTCAATTTTTTGAAAGGCAATTATGTGAGTCTCCACAGTTGTACTGACACTACTGGGAGGGGAAGGTGCCAAGCTGTTGTTTTGTGTATTTCAGCCTGTTTGAAGGTTTCGTTATCTGTCTTTAAGAAAGCTGAAAGTTCTCCTTTAGCATCAGAAAGTTTCTGTGTATATTATGTGAATAAATTTCCGGATAGTGGTGTATAGGCTAGCCTGGATTAGTAACGTGTCCCCTTTTGTCAGACCTCAAAAATTCTGTTTTTATTTGATTTGTGTATTGCCTGTGTGTTTTTCACATCTGTTGATGCAGATGAACGGGATTTTGTCATATTGTGCATCAATGCATGAATTCAGAAACACATCCTACTAATATTTCAATAGGAGAGAGAGTCTCGTGAACACCTGCGCCTCGGGCTCATGTCCCTTCCTGCTCCAAAGAACGACTTTGAGATTGTTTTACCTGAAAATGCAGAAAAAGAACTTGAGGAACATGAAGTAGATGAAGCCTTTGTAGAAGATACTGCTGATGTAGAAGCCCGCAAGCAGGTAAGTGCATGTAATGCAGATAATGCAATCTAAAAAAAAAAAAAAATACGTTCCTGTTATGGTTTCATAGTATCATACATGTGAAGTGGAGGTGGTACGGCTTCTACAGAATAACAGTAAAATGTACTTGTTTACTGTGGTGGCAGCACAGAAAACACATACATACAAGTAAAAGCAGTTTTCTCTCTGAACCCTCTTCTTTGATGTTACGTAGCATGCCTCATTTTTTGTGAGTCTTTAAATGCGTGCATGTCCTCTCTCCTCCTTTTGTTCCCTCAAAAGATAAAAATATAATTAAAAGCATTTTTCGGCAGATGCACGTGCTTAATTTTAAGCATGTGAGTACTGTGCATTTTTCAGTTTCAGATTATACTCTCAGGGTTAAAAGTTGCTGTTTATAAAATATAAGAGATTCAAATTAAGGCAGGCTGGTGGAACACAGAGATCTACTAAGGAGTGAATTGTTCCCCATTTGTAGGGGGTTACCACAGGATTACTCAGACAGCCAAGTTGTGAATGGGTCCCTGTTGTTGTTGTTTCAGAATTAGAGAAGCCTGGAGAAAGTAATAGTTTGATTGTTTTAATTATTTTGTTCACTGTTAAAACCACACAAACTGTGCTCTGATATCTGTTAGTATATCCTAAAGCATCCCATTTGGGGAGGAACAACTTGTACACATACACGCATCTGTTGCGTGTAATAAAATAATAAAAGTCTGCGTAAATATGGATAATTTAGGTGTGTGGAATAGAGAAAAAATATCAAATATCAAGTAAAATAATAGCGTACTGCCTTTCAAATGAAGGCATGACATGTCTAGGATCAGAACCTGGGAGATACTGGTCATCAACCCTGAAGTTTTAGGCAATATTTCCTTTTCATTTTGTATGAAAAAAAAAGAATTTAAGGAAAAAAAAGCAGAATGTAGGAAGAAATCTCATGTTTTCACATGTTCACAAGTATTGTTTCATTGAAGTATGTCATAAAAGAGGACAAAAATTTAAGAGTCTCTCTCTTACTGGCAGGTTTCCTATTTGGAGAGTTAGAGCAGAAGTAAAACTTAATGTGGAAAAATTTATAAAGGACTAAGTCTGCTTGGGATAAAAGAAAATATGATAGCTTGAAATAGCTTTTTAGGATCTCTGTCACAGTCTGCTGTACTCTTCTCGTTAGCTTGAGTGGCAGTAAATTATGTTAAGTAAACTGTGACCTGCTACTCTTTGTGTCTCTGTACTTCAAGGAACTTTTGCTGCAGTAATTAGTTTTTATATCACATATATTTGTAAGAAGCATCCGATCTGGAGTAACACTTAGCTTGTTTGTCTAGGCTCTCCGAGAGGCAGAGCGTGCAAAGGAACTGAAGAGAATGCACAAAGCTGTTCAGAAAAATCTGCCACGTCCATCAGAAGTAAGTGGAAACAAAATTCACTTTGAAGAAAAAAAATTGCAGGTTTTAACCATTGTAGGAGGAAATACAACCTAGGTAGATCATGAAAGAGTGAAATCCTTATTTGACTATGCTGATTTCAGCTTTTCATGTTGAAAATGTTCTGAGGTATTTCATACGTGCAGCCGAAAATACGACTGGGTTTGGGTTGCTGTATCTGTTTCATGTAGCAAGGGTTTTTGGCACCTGTTCACGTGGTTTAGCTGATTTAAAAAAAAAATAAATTAAAAAATCATGTTTAAATAGAAGTATATGAATTTTAATGCGGTCTTTGGTAGTACGGTGTTTATGATTATTATTATTATTATTATTCTTGGGCAGGTTAACGAAACAATATTGAGACCCTTGAATGTGGAGCCACCTCTAACAGATTTGCAGAAAAGCGAAGAGCTAATAAAGAAGGAGATGATTACTATGCTTCATTTTGATCTTTTACACCATCCGTTTGGAGACCAGTCTAGCGGTAAGAAGGGGAAAGGCCCAGGATTTGGAACCAACAATGCAGAACATATGGCTTACTTGGAACAAAATCCTTACGAGAAGTTCTCCAAAGAGGATCTCAAGAAGGTGAGAATTGTATAGCCTAATTATCCCTGATCTAAAAAATAAAATTAAAAAAAAAAAAAAAAAAAAAAGAAGTGGATTCAAGCCTGTACAGAGCTGGGAAATCTCCAGAGCATTGTGTGAAGAGCTGTAAGGGTAACTTAAGTGTATGTTTTTTTTTCCTATGAGCTAATGTTCATCTCAACGCTCAGCAGGATGATGATGATGTATTTGTCCAGAGATGCAGTCTTCTGGATACAATTTTGAATGTGTTGTGATTGTTTATCATTTGAAGTAAGAGTAGGAGCTATAAGCCCCCCACATTTATCAAATTCTACTTTGCCTGTCCTATGAAATGATATTAAAGTACAGACACTTTAATTCCATGTGGTATCCACCCTATGCTGCCTGTGTTGACTGTTAATCCAGGATTACTAAGCATTTATTTTCTTCGTAGCAGTGCAGACTAAGTATGACAGTGGTAGCTAGCTTATAACTTGGAGCAGCAAATGGGGTTATTTAACGATGCTTCTCAGGCTTGATCCAGCACAGCAGTGCCTCCTGCAAAGCCAGCTGGGCTTTGGCAACTGATCTTAAAGCACCCCTGGCTAAAGTGCTGAATAGACAGAACAGGTTGTTGCTGGACAAAATGAGGAGAGTGTCTAGGCATTCTGTCCTCTTCTGCATTGTAATCCCAAGCTAAATATCCTTGTACCGAGGCTTCCAGTTTGGGCTGTTCATTTATTTAAACGTCTACAGATGTTGTGCTTGCTGCCAAGTGACAGACAGTTCAGACGCACGAGGCTGTGGTTAGCTCTTTCAAAGAGCTTTACCTGTGAAGTTGTGCCAGTAACCTTTTACGAAATGCTTACAGGAATAAAAATTTGATTGAAAAGGACAAAATCACATGCCACCAAATCATGTGTTGTTATGCAGACTCGTGCTGTCTGTAACTTGTATTCTGACAAGAGCCTTGGTATCTCAGAACCTAAATCCCATATTACTTTAAAGTGACTCTACAGATAAACAAGCACATTTTAAATCTATCTCCTTGACCATAGCTGACCAATGAATCAAGAGCCTTAAAATGAAAAACACTGGGCAGCACGTACTTTAATTTGCTATTAAATGAAAGACTACACTTGAAAATTCCTTAGCAGGAGGAATTAAAGATGGAAAATGCAGTTAGATCATGAATCTCACTGCTCTGACAGTGTCAGAGTGTTCCCTTAGGATTGGCCTCTGAGTGCCCTCTCTTGTTTGTTTTGAAGTGCAACAAGAACTGAGTTTGCTGTCACTTCATTTAGGGACTGTTACACAGTCCAGTAGTTTTTGTCTGGAAATTTCCTTCAGAGTCCCTAGAAATGTTTCTCTCCTAACTGATGGGCAGTTCTTTGTTCCTACTTGCTCTTCAACATTTAGAGTAATACCCCCTCTTTGTTTAAAATCAAATTCAGACCAAGTAGTATTCCTTTCTGTACCCCTGTCTGGGGTTTGTTTGCTTTCCTTTTTTTTTTTTTCCATTTGTTTTAGAGCATTTTCTACTAAAATCCCTTCAAAAAATGCTCCTTTCTTTTCCTGATACGTAGTGTTCTTTTGGGAAGGATTAGCAGTGATGCTAAGTGCACTGTTGTGTGCTGTGGAACTGTTTTGCTGTCACAACTAGTGTAAGTAGTTGCAGTGTACAAATAGTTGCTAATTGAAAGTGAATTTATATAAGATTCAGCTTTGTCAGGTGTAGCTGGAGTACTCCTGCTTTATCTGACTTGACCAGACAGGACAAGTGATTAATTTGTCTTTCCCTGGTATCCCTGGAATGATCTAATCTAGTAGTGTTTTGAAATACATGCTTCCTGGGCAATGTGCTGTTATAAAATACAGGTCGGTTTCCTCTGAGATATCTGTCGATGATGCAGAAATCAGCAGTACATTTGTAAATCCTGCCGAAAAAGGGCGGAGACACGCTTGTAACCAATGAAATCCAGATCAGCAAACGTGTTTAGCTTTTTTAGTTACAAATAAATCGTGAAGAGCTTGGTGCCTACGTAGATCTGTGGGTTAGATTCTGTGTCAATATTATGAGTTGTGAGAACAACGCGAGTCTTTCCCGTTAATTGTAATGTACTTTGGAAACTGAACTGGTAAGAGGAGAAAGCTCCTATCTCCGTAGTAGTTCTCTACGAACAGTGTGTGCCTGTTAGAGCAGCCTTTCCTGCATTAAAGCTTATGCAGCTCATCCGTTAATGTTTAAAGTTAACTTTCCACACTGTGTGGAGAAGGGCAAGCAAAAGGAAATGGAAAGTGATTTTTGTTGCGTAGAACAGCTGCTTCTGTCTGTGTAGTTCTCCCTCCCCTCAAGGTCCCTGCTTTTATCTCTGTTCTTCTGCAGCAAGATGAAATATCTGGTTGTGCCATAGCTTTCATTAGCTACAGCAGAGTGATGTCAGGTTTGGCCAAATTATATAAAATGAGGGATAGTTGTGCTGTGAGTAGCCTTCTAGCCTGGGTTTCATTTATAATCCACAGCATCTGTGTTAGATTTTGTAGTTAGCTTAACCTGCTGGTGAGCTTTTGGTATGAAAAGAGAAACTGCCCCCATGAATTGTGCGCTGAAGGACTGAAAACAACAAGAGGAATTTTCTTGTACCTTGTGTATTGTAACTGCAATTTATTTCTCATCATTTCCAACAGGCACAGGATCTACTGGCACAAGAAATGGAAGTGGTAAAGCAAGGAATGGGGCATGGAGAGCTCTCAAGTGAAGCTTACAACCAGGTGTGGGAGGAATGTTACAGCCAAGTGTTATATCTGCCCGGACAGAGCCGCTACACAAGAGCTAACTTGGCCAGCAAAAAAGACAGGATAGAGTCACTTGAGAAGAGGCTTGAGGTCAGTGTCATTTTTTTCTGCTTATGAACCTGCTGTTTTTTTTTTTTTTTTTAATTTATTTATTGTTCCTTTTTTTCGTTTATAAGAGTTTTAGGTTACTTTATAAATCATTCGGGTCTCTTGATGGGATTCCTTTGAAGAGGTTGTTAAGAAATTATCTTAGGGGCTTCATAGATGTTCTTGAGGTGTTCAAATTGCCTTCTGTCCTTTTCTCAAAGTATTCTTACAGTGTTCTCCTGCACAATTTCCCTTTGTGCTATTAGCTGTAAGACTGCTCATGTCACCCCTTTATTCTCACCTGGAGAGAAGGTCAGGCACTGCTTTCCTGTAGTTCCATGTGGTTTGTTCGCAGTTTTCTTAATGTCTGCTACTAGTGGATCAGATACCAGCTCTCTGGTTTTTCACTTTGTTTCTGGTGGTGTGCAGTACAAGGTATTTCAGAGAAGGATGCTTTAAAACAACCTCTCTGTCCCAAAACCCCTCTCAAGTTCTCTTTCAAATCAAGAGTTGGTTTCTGATGGATGGAAATTTTATGGCATGCCTTGCCAAGCACTTCGCCATCGACTATTACATACGTGAAGGTTCAGCCAATTCCAGCGGTCCCCCGAAAAGAAAACAGTGGATGTTTGCGTTTCCCCATTACCAGGAAGTACTAGGCTTATTTATGTTTATATTTAAAACTAAAATCTTGAGTTTGGTGTTAGTGTTTGCTTCACAAATATTTTCTACAAGCACAGAATGACAGAGGTCGGATGGCAACGTCTCACCGATGTGTCTGCAGGCAGTCTGAGCGCTATGGGAGAGCACCAGTACCAGGGGGCCAAGAAATGAAACAACACCTTTCTGCTGTTTTCTGCGTTGTACAGGGCAGCATCCTCCAGTGCCAACTTGCTTGCGCTTGTTTCATTCCAAATGCAGCAGTCACAAGCCTTAACGAGGTTTTAAGATTTGATGAAGTGTCCTAGGATTGATCTTACCCTTCCTGGGTTGTGGCTCTTTTTTTTTTTTTTTTTGAGTTACTTCACAGACTGTTTCACCTGTTCATCCTCCAATGTAAGTTTCTTATTTTCCTTTCCATCTCTGCTGAGCTCCTCTATTTTGAGCTCTCCCAACCTCTGTCGTGTTTCTTGGAGGAAGAATGCAGTGTAACTGTGCAGTTAAAGGGTTTTGAGAGCTTGTTTGAAATGTAAACTGCAAGGAATACACGTGCACTCTATGTACTCACCCATCCAAATCCCATCAGAGTCCTTGTCCGGGGGAAAAAGAAGAGTGTTGCAGATGGCTTGTGCTTCTTGGGGCAGTTTCTCGATCTGCTTTGTGACATAGCGAAGGTGTCCACAAAGCCAACAGTGGGTTTACTGAGACTGGGTGACTTTTTGTTTTGAGGCTTTTGGTTGGTTCAGCAGCAATTGTCAATGCTGTGTGTGTACGTTATACCTATAGCAAAGAGCAAGCTTGCAGTTTCCTGATATGATCAGTTAGGGGTGTTAGTGGGGAAGAGATCATCTGAGATATGGTGCACTAACTGAAAAAGAGCCATTCAAACCTTTTGACACTGATATCCTTTGCCCTGTCCCCTCTCTAGAGTGTCACCCAAACAGTCGACACAAAATGCAAACATGCGCAGCTTTCATGATAAAAGGTAAGCTAGGTTTAAATGGGGTCTTCCCACAGAACGTTTGTTCAGACTTGCAGTAAATCGTCAACTGTTCTCCAAAATACAATTTTAGCCTAAAAGATTCTCTAAATTATGCAGGCATGCGATTATTTTTCCTTTTGCTGTAAAAGGAAACTCCAGTTTTTAAGTTCTTCTGTATTTAGCATCAACATAGCTACCGGTGCTGGAAGTAAACGTCCTCAGACAGATACTGCCACAGAAATTACATGAGAGGGAAAGCAGAAAGGCTGAATGTTCACTTGGTTCACACGTGAAATACAGAATGAACGTGTGTTCTGTGAAGTCTGTCGGTCGTGACTTGTCCATGCGTAGCCTCCCCGGTTGTTGGCCTCCCGTTTGGGCCACCAGCCGTTCACCTCCGTGCTGACGCTAAGCCCCTGTCGTGCTGCTGCTCGCCCAGCAGAGAGCACCATCGCCCTGCCGAAGGCTGCCCGCCGGTCACTGCTCTCTCCGGAGCTCTGCTCTGCTGCATTTCCATTTAAAAAAAAAAAAACAAAAAAAAAAACACAAAACCTCTCTGAGCACAGCAGCACCCAGCTTTTGGGGCAGCAGGGGCTGCGCTGGCCTCGAGCCAGCAAGCCGAGGGCTGTACCTGATTTGCGTACGAACGCTTTTGAAATTTCAATATTTTACGCCCCAAACTACATTAGGGGAGTGCGTTGTTATTAAAAGTTGCAAAGTCAAGCGGTTGAAGTTAGGGAATGCACAAGCAGCCTTCCTCTGGCAGCCTTGTTTTGCCTACGCAGATGCATTACGAGACAGCCTTTAATTTCGTGATTACAGCCTAGTTTTTGTTTTTTTTTTTCCACAGACTCATTTACTGCACAGGATGGATGGTGCTTGCTTAATGAGTAGCTATTGAATATTTTGTTTTCTCTTCATTGTTCGGTGTGTGGCCCAGTGCCTTTCTGCTGCAGATTGTTGCTGAAGTCTGAATTGGTTACTTCTGTGTGGGCTTCCTCGTGCTGTTAGTCTATCTCCTCCCAATATTTGAACGAGAAGTTGCCAGTGGCGTGCTCACTGAGGATATTGAAGCAAAGACAGATCAACTCATCCCTTTGTCAAACTCCTGGTGCGTTTGCTCGTCGCTCTGTAGGCAGCTAGGAAATGCAGTACAAATTGGAGGGTCTGTCAGTAGAAAACTGTTTTAATTCACTTACCAACATCGCGTGGGGCTCCGCAGAAGGGAGAGTGAACAAAGTCCAGCTAGCTCTGGCCGTGATCACTTGCTGCGATCACAAGACTCCGTGACTCTCTTAACATCTTCAGATTATCTGGGAATTTTGAGATCTGCTAGGCAAGGTGTCATTGCTTGGTGTGCCGATAGTTATGTGAGAGAGCAAGCTTGTGGCTGCCTTCAACATACCCCAAACCCCAGCCAAGTCAGGAGCTGGGGCCAGTGGAGCTGGCTACAGATGCAGTGGAAGTCCTGCTTTGCTTTTCACTGCTGTTTGTTGAGTGCAGGTGGACTTCGTGCAGTTAAATTTGAGCTGAAAATTTCCCCAAGTGTGTGCAAACTGCGATGCAGTGCAGCTCTGTTGCCTGACCTCATTTTAGAAGGCCCTTCTGAAAAGCAAGATACACAGCACAGGTCACCGGCTGAATTGTTTTAGTTTATAATAAATCAAAAGCCTAGCAGTTTAATGAAGAAATGAGTGTACAACAGAAAAAAAACAGCATTTTTTTTTTTTACCCTCTCTTCAGAAATGGCAAAACCCACCTTCATTTTAAGGTTTTTTCCAAGTAAAATTGTCTAAAAGCAGTATCAGTTGAAACAGCTCTTTCAATGGGAAGTATCTGACAACCTTAATGAAAAGCAGTGATATTAGCTCTGCTTTCAGTACCCCAAGATATTTGCTTGTGCTCTTAACTTCCTTTGAGAGAAGAAGGGAAACTAAAATAGTCTGCCAGCAGCAGAAACTGATGCTGGTCAGCTTCTGGGGCCGCCTGCTCCCTTTCCTACTGCACTGACTCTGGTAGGAAAAAGCCGTGAGTATTCAGTGGGAGCTGCTGGAGACGGCTGCGCGTTGCGTAGTCGCTGTCTAATACTTCCATATGGGACTGCTAACACCCTGCAGATCCTCTGGAGAGGGGAGGGGAAAAAAAAAAAAAGCAGCTTATTTCTAGCACTGTCTTCATTGCTCAGAGATTACTGGGTGGATTGATGGCGTGGGCAAACGCTCGTCTTCCTCTAATTGGCCTTTTCTCACTGCCTGAGTGATTTAGTGGTGGCAGTCTTGTGTGTGTTGACATGACGCTTATCTTTCTGGAACTGATGGTGATATCGCAAACAGATTTGTACTGTTATCGATGGGCTTGAGCGAGTGAAGCGGAGCAATTGTGGACGGCTCCTGTTTGGCTGGGTATCCTGTCCAGGCATCCGCAGCAGGAAGGCACAGTACACTGATAGTTGTACTAGCGGAATGTACTGCCACGTGGTTGTAATACTTCTTATTTCTCTTCTATTTTGAGCATTTTAGACTCTTTGGATGTGTTACTTATGCAGCTTAAGAGTGGGAAGAGGTTAGTATGTGAACTTTTTTGCCTTAGTAGCGAATGCTTCAGGTCCGTGCAAGTGAATCCCTCTGACCTCACCGTGAGTCAGGGGCACAGCTTAGATTTGCTTGAATCCAGGTTGGATTTTCTGATCTTTGCAGCAACTTCTGGAGGTCTAGCATGTTTGTTCGAGGCTAGCTGCCCTGCAGGATTAGTCCTTTCAGAAACTGGAGTTTTCTCATGCGCAGTAGCATTGAGTAACCACTCCTCTGCAACATCTCGTACTCATTTCTCTTCCAAGGAACATATTTATAAAGCAAAGTATTCCAACGCAAAGACCGACGCAGCCAGGTTTTGATTGCAGCCTACGTCCTCTGAATTAATTTTCTTTGCAAACCAGCGTCTTAGCTGGAGATTTATGGATTGTGCTGCACTGCAAGGTGTATCAGCTGTTAGTTTATTGGAGATCGTGTTTTTATCTCTAGTTTACATGCTTTTAAAGGCTGCAGTTTATTTTGGATTTTCAGACCTGCTGTTTCTGAGAAAACACCTGTAGAAAATAAGAATTTGTAAGACTAGGAATAGAGAAGTTACTCCTGAAACTCAAAAACTCTGGTGGAATCCCTGAGTGCTCTGCTTTTATGGTCACATATACTCATTTGTACTACTGTGTTGCTGTTACGAAGTCTGCTCTATTATTTTTTTTTTTAAATAAGGTCTGTTGAAATGTAGTTGGCACCAAAGAAACCCATTTGAGGCTTATCAGTGGTCTCCACTGTCAAGCTGTTCGGAGTTTGACAGATCTGACTGTTTATGCAAGACCACTACTACAGTGCCTGATCTCTGCTTAATGTGCACTTGCTCATCGGGTTGCAAATCTATTTAGTGTTGCAGTTTTGTAGGGAATATATATATATATTTTTTTTTTTCCTGGGCAACACAGATGGATAGCAGATCTCTTAGGAGCTGTCTTTACCTCTGTGTGAAAACACTTTTAACTGCTTACCAGCATAGTTAGCATGCAGTTTGTGTTGTAGCTAGGATGCTCTACTGTTCCAGCTCATGCCAAAACCCCCCAGTGCTGCTCCCTTCTCTCCCAGAGCCCCCTGCCGTTACCTCTGATCTTGTACCAGTGCTGCTGCAACTCGGCATTAACCTGATTCAGTTTGTTGAGCTATCAAAACACAAATTATTTTGGGGTTAAGAAGCAGACCCCTTTCCATAGCAGCTGGTTATTAGATCAGCTTAGGCTATTACACATCACATCTTTGCTTGCAGAATTTAGGAATAGTTGTGAGATCCGTAATGAAATTATTCTCCGTATCTGTGATACAATAAATAAAAGTTTGTATGTTGCCAAGGATAACTTATGTGTACAGCCAGAAAAAAATGCCCTGCCAGGGAAGATAAATGGATGCAGCCAGAAATTGTGCGCTCTCTTTCTCGTGCAGGTGGCTACTCATTGCCTATTTTTGAGCTCCGGTTCAATACACCTCATTGTAGCCTCCTAACTCAAACAAAACTGCCGTTGCCTTAGGCTCCCTGTGTTTTTGGTAGCGAGACAAGGCTCCTCCTGAGAGCAGCTTGGCCTGCCTGAGGGTTGAATTTCCCCCTTGGGCTTTCTGTTCTTTTTTGATTGCAGAGGCACCTAGAGCACCTTAGATAAGCGAAACCCGCCTAGCTCTTAATGTCTCCCTTGGTTCCTCTGTCACTGGAACAGGATTGCTGTCTACCTTACGGAGCTCTGTGAAGTGTGTTTGCAAAGCACCTGCAGACCTGTGACTAAAAATCACTAACTAAAACCACTAAATCTTCAGTGTGCTTCGTAATACCTGGAAAGTAATCTTCAATTCACAGCTAGTTGAATGGAGCTGGAGCTTTGCTTGTTGCAAGTCTGGAATAAAAACCATCGTTTGCTTTCCTTTAGGTAAATTGACTTATTAAGTCCTTGGATTTCCCCACAAGTTACATTTCCCACTCTGAAACCTTCATCACCGTGAGCAAGCAGGAAGAAAGCAGATGTAGTTTTACTCAGATTTAGCTGTTCTCTAGGACTTAAAGGCCTACAGAGATGATATTGCTCAGGCTGCCAGTTGAACAGCTTTGAGAAACAGAACTATATTTTTGCTGTTAAACTGTTACTTTCAGAGAGAAATGCAGATACTTGATTTTATAGCAGTTTTCTAACTGTTGACTTATTTGGGGACGTTTGGAAGGAAGCAGATGACCGCCAGTAAGAGGGTTTTTCGTATTCTTATTTCTGTGAACTTGCCTACGTCTCTGAAATTTGTCTTCAAATTGGACCGGTATGCTGTGGTTGCCTTTCTCCTAAGGTCATGTTCTGGGGGCTTGGTAACTCGTGTGTGGAAAAAAGCCTTTTTCCATTTGCTTACTTGATGTCCTCAGTCCAGTTCTCCCAAAACATTTTAAATGGACAGTTTAAAAAAAAAAAAAAAAGTCTGTAAAAATAAACTTGAACTGCGTAGCATTTACTTTTTTGTGGCCAGTTGCTCCTAGTATGGGGAAATTTTTCCTCTGTGCCTAAAACAATTGTCTTCCTGTGCGTTGCCTGGTGAAATCAGGTTTTGCATGTGAAAACGGAGTTCATAATGGGAGGCTGTGTGCTGAGGAACAAAGTTCAGCATTGGGAAAGCTCGTCATTGCTAAAGGTCTTCACGCACCATCGCTTTTGTAAACTGCTTTTTGACAGAAAGAGGGAAAAATTGATACGGTTTGTTGGTGCAAGCCACAGAGCCTTTCCGAATGTGAAGCCGTGTCAGAGTCTGTGGATGTTGCGCCAGTGAGAGCTGCTGCTGGTGAAGTGACTTGCTTCATTTATGCTTGTGTAGTCGTAGCTGCTGGAGTGGAGCACTAGTGACTGCGGTAAGCTCATCGCGGGGCTTCTGCTGTGTACGAAGAGGGACCCAGGCTGCCTGCTAATGGTTTGTGGTGTGAGCCTCCACACGATTGTTGGCCTTGCCTCTGGAAGAGACCGGTCTGAGAACGCTGGGTTTGCAGCGATGCTTTTTGAAGTTAACTGTGTTGTGTTTGCTGCCCTATTATCTTACCAGATGCAGCAGTAACTCACGTTTGCTTACAGCTAATCAGAGCTGTTAGCCTGAGGTGGCAGCTGCTGGCTGGGATCTTACGGCAATTTCTTTTTTCCAGGGGCAGGTGGAGAGTTTTCAGGAAAGCTCAGTGAAAATATGTTACTTGTTTTTCTTCTTAAGCTGTGCTCGTCTAGCCGTGTTTCTTCTGTGAACATGATAGCTGGATATCATTGGTAATACTGATGAGTCCTAAAAGCAGTTCCCAAATGAAAATATCAAGAATGGGCTTCTACATTCTTGTAGATCAGCAGCGACCGCTAATTTATCCAGTAACTTTCTATAAAACTAGATAGCTGGAGGTTACGAACTTTTGTGAGACCTCTTGCTCTTTATATACCCTACACCATCACTCCACAGCCCTACCAACTCCTGTTGTGATGCTTGAAAGCGAGGCATCGTGATTTCTGAAACGATTCACATGGAGATTGCACTTGGGTTATTGGTTTTGGCTGGGGGCAGATGGAATGGATTTCTGCAGATATCATTACCATTATGATTTACAGATCATTAATTGGTAAAATTTTTTTAAATAAATCATCTTTTCTTAAAAAAACGTGCTATCATAGAGGGTACGTTCTGAGCTGGTTAAGGCAGATCAACGAAACGTGCATAGAAGGTGTTACAGTCGCTGTCAGGGAAGGTGTGAAATGCTGTCGAAAGCCCAGCATGACGTGGCATCCATCTCGCTGCGCGTTACCTCCTTCCAGCTGCTCTGGCTTACTGAGTCAAAACGAGGCAAGTTCACAAACCCCGCGATTTAAATTAAGTTGATCCAGCTCCCGCCAGCAGAAGTGAGTATGGGAGGGCTGCTTGTGGGTCTGAGGAGAGGAAGGAAGTTAGAGCGGTGTTGGGAGTATTCCTGTATAGGTTTTGAGAGGAACCTGTTCAGCCACACGGGAGGAGCTGGCAGAAGATTTCCTCTCTGCACAAGCTAACCAGTGATGATTTGATTCTCCAAGGTCATGAGATAAGTTGGTTTACTTTTGACTATGGCTCTGGTAAGAACATACAGCAGTTCTCCTTCCACCTTTTTTTTGTTCGTCAGGCATGATCAAGCAGAAAACAGGAATGCTTAGGGATTGCAGGAGGCTCCAGGTTTAATGGAATGAAAGGAAAGCAAAACAATACAGGGAAAAACCATCCTTTGAACTGAGGAGGGTAGACTTGGCCTCAGCAGACATGGCAAGATAAGGAATTGTGAAAATGTATTTTAAACCTGTTTGAGCCCTTCCTTCATCAGAGTTTTTTTCCTAAATCTTTCCCGATGGATGCTTGTCCTCATACACAGCCTTTCCCTGTTCTTTGTTGACCTTGGTTAAACCTTACAGCTAATCTTCTATCTAAAATTGCCTCGCCAAATTTAAATCCTTTTTCCTTTCTGAGTGGGCATAAGAACACACTAATTTCACAGAGATCTTCTGGATATCTAAGGCATGTTTTTGTGTCTTCTGTCATTTTCTGTGTTATTGTTAGATGAAAAAAAAAAAACTTATTTTTCGGACAATCTCCCTTTATAGATGATGGTTTTATTACATCTGTGATTACATCTTTTACTCCATTTTGGATTCTCTTGATTTCCAGTCCAGTGTCAAAAACTGGACACTGTTCTCTAGTTTGGGTCTTACTGAGCATGAAGGGGAAGGCGCTTCCCCTAAGATCAGGTACCATTTTTATCCCGTGTCTGTATTTGCTATTCCCATTTTGCTAAAGCTGGTACAAAAGTCAACCAAACCAAAGCTGGCCAAGAAGTCGTACAAAATAAATAATGAAGTGGAGAAATCTTTGAAATGTCTTTACATTTTCTGCTAGGTTCATGAGGGAAATGGTTGTCAGATTTTACTGAAATCCATTTCTTAGCTTTAAGCAAATAATGTAGACTACTGTTTAAACACACCTCTTCATAACTGCTTGGAATTTTTAGCTTGGTATCTGAGCCTTAAAATTTTACGAAGCTTGAACTAAAATTATATGCAGTTATTGGCATTAATGCAGAAGTCAGCAATTTTTAATAAATAGTATTTGTTACAAAAGCTGAGACCTCCTTTTGACCTTTTTGTAGTAGGTCCTAAAATCTTGTAGTTGGGAGAGAGGAGGAAAGGTGGTGAGTGTTCACATTTCTCTGTAAGTAGGGGAGGAATAAAGGGCTGTTATTTCTGGTTTTCAAAACTTGAGAGGATTTTTTTTTTTTTTTAACACAGCAGTGAGGCCCATGGCCTGTGATAATCCAAGATAGACAAGGAATTGACCAGAAAAACAAGGGCTGAATAGCAGCATACAACCTAAGGAGCTGCAGTAGTTGAAAGCAAGAATGTGTATCCAGAAAAAACTTGGAAATATTACATCCAATTCTCAGCGTCTGAAAACTTCAGAATCCTTAAATAATCAGGTGTGATGTTTTAACAAGCATTAGGTTTGAACTGTTTTTTTTGTTTGTTTGTTTTCCTTGGAGAAAGAACGCTTTATCATAACTCGTTGATTAAAACAGTAGGTACTTAGGGTGGGATTGATCTACCTGGCCATAGGTATTTGTGTTGGGGCAGACAGCCTCTGCTCCTCTCTTAGTCAGTGGACAGGAGTAAGGACTGTGGTGGCGTCACTTCAGTCCTCTCCTGAGGTCCTGGATCAGGGGAGCCGTGCCCTAGAGCTGCCAGTTTCTCTCCTGAATATGGGAGGACCTTGGGTGCCATGCTGGGATTGGGACAGGCAAGGTGAGTCCCAACTGCGGTGTGTGAAAGTGTGAGACCGACCCAGTACTGCCACTGTGGGTGAAAATTGCAGATAAGTTACAGCTTCTGACCTCAGTGCCCTGCTATAGTCTCTTTTCTGTACAATGGAGATATTGCTTATAACTGTTTCACGTCCAGAGGTACTCAGTGTTTAACATTTCGCTAGAAAATTGGGTTGTTGAGAGATCTTCATTTAGGAAGACGGGGGAACTTTTCTAAATGGTCTTTTTTTTTTTTTAACCTATTCTAGAATAATGACATTCTGATTGGAGTTCCATTTCACACCAAGAGTACTGTCATCTCTAACACTGTGAATATCTAACACTGTGAAACAACGTGGGGCAATCGGTGTGTGTTGCATCCATGTATTCCACGATCTCTACATATCAAGAATTCTCAGCACGCCTTTTTCATCAAGGAGCAGTAATTGGAAAGCAGCTCATTTGCTGCCCAGCTGTATTTGTTGTTGCAGTAATAGCATATTATTTACCAGCGAAGACATTTAAAGCTTTCATACTTTTCCATCAGAGAGTATCTTCACAAATCCCTAATCTATTTATTTAATTTTCTCTAGATTTGTATAAATATTGAAAAAGAGGCGCCTTTCTGTATGCTTAAAGCACCTTGGGCATACTGAAAGCCTACATTGCAAACAAAATCTGAAAAGTGTAGCAGTCTGCATCTGTCTCCCCAGGAGCAAACCAGGCAGCCTAGGAGGTCAAATTTCTTTCACTCCCCCATTAACAGTTTTCTCCCTTTACCATTCGCTTTGTTTATCTCTGCACTAAACCTGCTTTCAATGAGTGAATAAATTGTTAAGGAGTAGAGCATTTTAAAGAAACGTGAAGCTGCATAATAAAGTATACTTCAGTAGCATCAGACAGTCCAGGACACAGTCCTGGACAGGTTATAAAGTAGCTCTTCCCCAAAGAGTTTAGTTTCATAGGTAAAAAGATGATATGTTCGGTAATGCATGGTAGGTAGGGTTCAAAGCAGTGAAAAGCTTCCACTTTTTGTTTGAGCAGTGGTAATTCATTTGATTTCTAAAAAAGTGGGGCAAGGATAGGTGCTTTAGCCACTGTGGTTCTGATTTAGACTTATATTCCTACAGCTGAGAAGGCTAAGCATTTTTCTTCATCTCCTGTGCTAATATACCTGTTACTGTGGCAAAAATCAGTGTGAGAAGCCCAAATCCTCTTGTTGAGTTTGGAATCTTTCTTCTTTCTTTCTGAAGAGTGTTATTGTTTTTATTTGTTTAATATTTTTAAGAAGGTAGCATAAAAGAATGACCAGGACCCCTTATGTCCCTGTGCAGATGTGCTGCACCTCTCCTCAGCTTCACAGAGGTCTATTCTGTGTATTAAGAGTTAAGGATCTCTTTGGTGCTGTCTATCAGGCTTCAAAACTGCCCGTGGTTATTTCATGCTCTGCCTGCCCGTTTAACTTTGCCCAACTGAATGCAAGTATAAAAATATGCAGAGGGCTCCGGTACCTTTTCTATTTTTAAACGTTGAATGAATCACTTATAGCATGTTAACATGATCATGCTTGCTTACTTGCATTGTATCCCAGGTGGCAGAATTTTATAACGTATATCACTTGTCGGTTTCAAATCCCAGTTCTGGATTATGGCTTTAGAGGACTGACGTGGAGTCCTTTGGGGAAACTTTGGGGAAATGGAGACTTTCAAATCCAGGATGCACCAGGCAGCCCTTACCAGAATGATACAGGAAGGAGAGTTTCACTTCTGACATGCCACTTGCTTTGTGGTTTTGATACCACATTTTAATCTCATCACTTCGTCACATCTGTTGTGTACAGTACTGGCTTGTAAATTGTGGGGTTTTGCTTCTGGCTTTTGCCACTGACCTTAGGCAGCTGATTCATTGTGCTATCTCAGTGCTCGTCTGCTAGCTCAAGATAATCTTACCTGCTTGCTCTGAGATTCTTAAGGGAAAAGCCCTGTGAAAAAGCAGCGTTACTTGAGAGGCCACCGAGGAGTTACCAGGTTTTCAGTATGTCATAGGAGGGAATAATGTTGCAGCATTATGGTACTGCAGTAAATCAGAATGGGACATCTTGCAGATAGGTGAGGTGACTTTATTTTAAGTCCAAACCGATTTCACTTCTTTGCAGTCTTGTACCTGCATAGTCCCAAACACAGAACAAAAGATGTGTACTGGAGTAATCGGTCCAGCATTCAGCTACCCAGACATCTGAATGCCAGCAGTCTTTTCTTCCTGGGATGCCTTATGATGCTACCAGGAGTGAAGGCTCACCAGCTATTGACTTCTAATCATGTCACCGGGGTTCTTTTTGCGTGCCGAGGTGTCTTTTTTATTAGTGGTGGTGCTTTTTTTTTTATTATTATTATTTTATGCCTTTCATACCTTTAGAAGCCAACGATGGTTGGCGTCTCCGTCTTGTCACACCTCTGCAAGTCATCGGGATTTACTCTTAGTCCTTTATCTCCTGATCAGGCTGTCCTAAGAAAGCACATGCAGATTGGTGGTAGAATTTAGTTGCTGTTCTGATGGTCCTTCTGTGGCTCCTTCTGGTGCCTTCATGCCCTGACATTGCCATTCATTTGTCAGCAAGAGCAGTGTGAACATTTCCATTGTGGTTCCCTACAAGAAAAAGACAGATCCAGAGCTGCATTCAGGCTCCTGATTGCCTCTTTTTCCTTCCAAAGTATGATGTAGATTAATCCTGTGGGGGTAGAACGGCTGAAAGATGTCTGGTTTTGCAGATAAAGAATATAATTTAAAAAGAACACACTCTCTTTATTTAGTTTGCCTTTACTAAAACACAGAGCATCTCCTGCGTGACTGGGAGGTGCCATACCAAGCTGTTGTGTGTCTTGGCTGCCTACTGAGCTCACAACTGCAACAATTCCTGTTTCTAAAACCGTACTCATCCTGTGTAATCACCCTCTGTTATGGTTAGTGGGCTTCATCTTCAATAATCTACTTGCATTGTACAGGTTTTAATCCAGAAATCTCTTCTGTTGTAAAATGTGCAGCGTATGATTTGTTAACCGAAATCAAAGAAATCAATACTGTGTTCTGCAGATTTTTACTACCTCTTTTTTTAACTTTTGGATTCTGGATAATTAAAACAATTCCTGGTTTCGTTCTGACAGATAAACAGAGGTCATATGACAACTGAAGCAAAGAGGGCTGCCAAGATGGAAAAGAAGCTGAAGATTTTGCTTGGTGGTTATCAGTCTCGAGCAATGGGCCTCATCAAACAATTGAATGATTTGTGGGACCAAATTGAACAGGCTCATCTGGAGCTACGTACTTTTGAGGAGCTGAAGAAACATGAAGATGCTGCTATCCCAAGGAGACTGGAGGTGAGATTTCACAAATGTGATACCTTAGATCAAATGCAGACGTTGTGGAAAAGATGTTTTTTACAATGCCCGGACTCTGAAGTTAACAGCCTGAGTTTGTACCGAGTTTTTACTGGTCGTCTTAAATTATACTTTTAACCAGACTCCTCTGCTGTTCACTTCAATATCAAAGATTCTGTGACATGTTACAAGCTGGGATCGATCTACTAGTGTGTTCTTTCATTTTGTTTTTATTTTATTTCTGATGTGGTATATTTTATTAAGCTTCTGCAGTGTGTATCAGCAGAGGTTCCATGTCTATCTTAATTTGGCTTGTTTTGGTTTTAATTACTGTTAGAACTCAGGGTAGATCTGAAAGTTGTGCAACGCCTCCTGTTACCTTCAAAATCAATAGACCAAATGCTAGTTCAGAGTACTGGAGACTCTCCTTTCTTTTCACACATCGTGTTCCTCTCTTAAGCCGTGTTGTTGTTACGAGATTTGAAGATAACTGAACCGTTATAAATCGATAAGATAACCCCATTTTGGAGCTGGCTTTTGACATCATGCCTCCCAGTTTCAGAAGCTGAGCAGCCATAGTGTAATTTGAGTTTTGAGCCATCCTCAGAGCTCAGGCTCTTTGCCGCGAGTCCTGCTGCTAGCTGTCTGCATTTGGTGATCTGGACCATTGCTGCTGAGTAACAGCAGCCTGCCTTACTGGCTCTACCTGATCAGCATGGCTTCGAGGAGGAAGGGGCAGCCTCAAAGAGAGATACAGGAGTGAAGGGATATCACATGAAGTAGCAGCTGGCAGTTTCAGAACAAGCAGTAGTTCTCATTCACACGCTGCATTGTTAGTGGAACGAGGCCTGCATAAGGCCTTGTTGCAGGATGCTGTGTTAATGGGGAAGGTTACCTAAAAAAAGACTCTGGACAAACTCACGGAAGAGAGGAATCAATAGATAACTCTTAAATACAGGGTACTGCTTGTGTCTGGTTTCTAATTTGAAATCTCCCCTTTTGAAGCATTTCATATAAGCTGCGGTCAAAAACAGGATGCTGAAGTAAGGTGGCCATGATTCTTGATACTTTACTTTTAAAAACTAGAGCAGTTAACATAATTTTAGCATTCTTCTATCTCAGCTTCCTGTGAAGGAACTAAAATACAGCCTTTGCTAATGATCCGCAGGCATATGACTGGTTGTTTGTTTTCCTTTCAGTGTCTAAAGGAAGATGTGCAGCGACAGCAGGAGAGAGAAAAGGAGCTCCAGCAGAGATTTGCTGATTTCATGTTGGATAAAGAGACTTTTCAAGCAAAGTATTAAAGCACAAACTTCCTTTTGTTGCTGATGTAACATTTTTAAAGTGTACAGATATTTCTCCTGCAGCCTTTGCCGTCAGTCACAGAAATCAAGTGTAGTCTGATGTTTCTATCTTGTCAAGTTTTGTTCCTTTGATGGACTATTTCAAATGCTCTCGATATGAATGGCCTCATCCAGGATTAATAAACATTGGATCAAAATGTCCAAAGTTTTATTAAAAGAAGTCACTCTGATATTATTTTAGCCATGTCTTCATTTGCTGGGATTGTCACGTTATTCCTAGTGTTTTATCAGTCTTAAGGCTTATGAGATAACATGCCTGCAGAGTAATGTCTTTTGAATAAACCTGGAATGTTAAAAATAATTATGAAATAAAATGCTTGTCTTTTAACCGAAACGGAATCCTTCCCCCTTCCCCAACCCAGATCTTTCATGTTTCTGATAAATTATCGTTCTTCCTCAATTGTGCTTCACTCCCCATTCCTCCTTCCTCCCCCCGAACTGTCATTTGTAACGGGTAGGACCTGTGGAGAGTAGTTTTGGTCCATGTAAAACTGCTCACAGTTCTGTCCTTGCAACAATACATTTCCTTCTATATTGGGATCTTCACATGCACATACAGTAAGCATAACTCCACCGTGCTTTGGCTTGCCACTGCAGTAGTCACCAGTTGCTTGTTCTGTACAGTTCTTAAAATTGTCCTTTGCTCCTTGGTGGCTGTGATCATCCAGCATCTTCAAGCATCTCTTGGACGTGGTTTGTGAATTACGGTGGGCCAGGGACAGACATTAATAAGCAGGGTGTGTGTGGCCAGCCCTGGTAGCCTGATGGCGTGGATGTATCCATGCTGTGCTGGCTGACCTGAGTCCTAGGGCTGAATATTGTTCAGTTTAGTACTGCAGCCACAGTCATACCATCTCTCAAGGTCAGCCTTGCACACCATCTTGTAGGGGTTTGTGGGGTACATCCGGATCCCATAGATAGCACTCTTGAGGTCCTTGGCACTATTTCCTGTTGCTCCTTGAGAGGGGGCTAGGCAGCGTGCTTTGCTGCCCAGAGCAGCCCTGGAGTGGGGTTGGGAAAAGTTCCCTATTTACTCCTCCTCTCCTGCGACTGCATCTCAACAGAATTTCATTTTCTTACTGCCTTGACTTTCTTCTGAATAGTAAGGATGGTTTTATTGAAAGGGGTGGACGCATCTTTTCCTATTTGTGGACATAGTTTTCTAAACCTTACCCGGAATTTTTCTCTGAGTACTGCTTGGCCGGAACACATTTAACTTAGATGTTTGGTTTTTCAAAATGTTACCAATTATACCTAATGTTTTTAATATTAGCATTTGCCAGCCAAGCATCTAATTTAGAGGATTGCTTTAAGGTTTTATTTTTGTGGAGGTGTTCATCCCTCTTTAGGGGTTGGTCTTACTTTCAGCTCTTCTGCTTCTGGTGTTTTGAGCAATTGTTTGAGGAAATGCATGGGGGAAAAAGGCAAAATTGTGCTAACAACACAGAATTCAGCAATCAAATACATCAAGTTGCACACGTGAGCAGTCAGGGTTGTGGATGTGTAGCTGCTTAAATGCCATCCACGGTGATTCAGTGATCAGAGACAATCTGGGAGGGTTTATATATATATATATATATATATATATTTTTTTTTTTAATGCAACCTGTCTGATTTCTACTGATCACTGACAGGAGCAGGTTCTACAGCCAGCCTCAGAATGTCTTTCCCCTTACTCACCAGGACATCATTCTTGTGAAGTATTAATGCAATTACAGACTGCATACTTCTAAAAATGTGTTAAATATTTAACTAAACCAGAGCACATCTGGAAAAAAGTATTAAGCATCAATCTTCGAGCATATGGGGTATTTTAGCTTGGATGGGTTATAACCAAAAGGAAAAATTACATAAATGCATATCATGACAGTTCTTGTGGTTGTGTGGTAGCTAGAGATATTAAGGAAAAAACCCTTGTAGGTTTACCAATACCACAACTGCAATTATTTCTTTCTTTTTAAGGCTGCAGCAGAGCCTCTTTGATGTTTCTTATATTTTTGACAGCTTCAGAGCTGTACAGGTATTCAAACATTCTGCCCTAGCAAATATTCAGAAGCAAATTCAGGTGGCCTGATAAGTCACAGAAGATTTTTCCTTCCTGAAATACATACCTGCTACAATCAAGGATCTCTGACGTTGCTATATTTGAAAGGTACCTGCAGGAGTTTTCTCCAGTAGATCGTGCTTAAGCAAGTTCGTGGTTTTCCCCAGCTGTAGTCAGAGTTTTTGTCCTGAATTTTCTGCTTATCTCGACAGTGAAACAAAGATAATGGAATGAGGTCTCAAAGCTTAATTGTACCTTGCTTTGGCTTTTTTTTTCATCTGCCCTGAAGGTGCCAGCAAGGAGGCTGAAATCTGCTGAAATAGCCCCCAAAACATCATGGGGGATGCTGTAGAGATGGGAGTGGAGCAGCAGGGTCTGGCCAGGACACCCTTAGATCAAGGAATTCTGGCGTGGTTAATTCAAATTGGAGCACTTGGGAAATTTGTCTGACCAAAGCTGGGTGCTAACAGCCACCGATGCTTCCAACAGCAGGCAGTGATGGAGCTCAGGCTTTATAGATCCCCTTTTTGGACTTAGCCCCAGTTTATATCCCAAACAATGCTCCCTGAATCTCTGTGTAAAACGCCTGGTTATTGGATACAGATGTTAGGTGGACAGCAAAATAACCAGCACACCTCAAAAGCAATTTTTTATTTCAACCTTATGAGTTTAGCGACTAATTTGGTCTTTGTTTCCAAGAACAATAGTAAGTATAACCATGAACAGCGCGAACTAGTTAATGGTTTACTGCAGTGGGGAAAGCATAACTCGATGGAGTGACAGAGGAGGGATGGGGGGGGGTGTTGTGTGTGTGTGTGTTAACAATTTTGCGAATTATTTAACATTCTCCCCAAGAAATTCCTTCGTTGCCTTTCAGCATGCCAAGATATATCTGCAAGTCTTTAAAGAATTTCGAGCCGATGATTTTCTTCCCTTCCTGGAATCAGACTTGGCGTTTACATGTTGGATCAATCCCGCAGCTGGAGCCTGTTTCAAAGCCGGGGGAGTTGATAAGACCGCCACTCACTTCAATGCAGTTGGAAGCAGGTACCTGGCAGAGTTAATGGGACAGCGTAAATTGTAACAGCTGAGTGTCTCATCCATACCCAGCAGATAGCAACTACAAAAAAAAAAAAAAAAAAAAAAAAAAAGGGAGGGTTCAAGTAAAGGGGGAAGACTTCTAAGTTCCCTGCCCTGTGAGAAGTCCAGCAGAGCTGGAGCCAACTCTCCAAAACGTGGCAGATTTCCAGGGAAACAAGCACTGTTTTGACATTGTAATTAGTCACTCCAGCCAGCAATGGCCAAGACTCGCTGTAGTTCCCTGGCTATCTTCAGCAGGGACTTCAGGGTGCCAACAGACCGAACGTCTTGTATTTGCCCTCTGCTTTTGTACCCTCCTTTGCTTGGTACAAGCTTTGGAGCATGTTTGGCTTAAAATGTGTTAATCCAGCTCGGTTGTCCAATCCACTGCACGGACACCAGTTGGGCCAGCTTTCAAGGTTGAAAGTGCAAACAAACGTGGAAGTGGGGCAGAATTGCCTCTTTCAGAGGCTGTGCCACATCTTTCTCTGATTCAAGCGCCTGAAACAGGGACTGCAGTGCTCCAAGTTGCTAATGTGAGGCAACTGCCCACCATCAGGCACTTTAAGTGATTTACTGTATCTGAGCCCCTGATGGTAAACGCTGGAGACTTAATACATTTTGCAAGCACGGCCCGACCATAGATTTCTAAATAAAAGGCATCAAAAACCATGATTGAACTTTTTGTTTTGGCTGCAAACTAGCTAGCAGCGTCTTAAACTAGTGTGTGAACTTTGGCTTGCCCTCGATCTCCCAGGACAGTGATGCTGCTGGAGAAGATGACATTATTGTGGTCTGGACTTAATCTGCCTCACATTCATCTCAGGAATCCAGCTTGCAGTTATCTTCCATGCTGTGGGTTCAAAGCAACACCTGTCTTCCAAGCAGGGTTTTAAAGTGAAGTATCAAATAGCATTTCCCCCATTTTCTTCGTTTAGTGAAATGCGTGTTGAAAAATAGCCAGATACTCATCTAAAAGCAAAGTGTCCTTATAACTGATTCCAGACTTGTATTTTCTGCCTTTCCAGGACTGCAGCTTGGATCTTTGCTTACTAACAACAGAAGATGTGGCTCTGCTTGTCTCAGAGACTTGTGCTTTCATTAGCTCCCACGGGAGCAAGATCAGACCCTGACTCAGAAAAGGACATAAAGCACATGCTTAAAGTATATGTAAGCCAATCCATCCCTATAGCTCCACTGAAGTACATTCAGTTGTCCCATCACTTTAAAAATTTAGTATGGTCAATGTTGAACCAGGTCCTTAATGACTTTGAAGTGAAAGGGAGTAGAAGGGGATAAAAAGAGGGACTTCAGTTTTGGCTGCATGCAAGCACTGCTGTTAGGTTTCCTCTCCTCTCCTCTCCCTTCCAGCTAGCTCATTAGTTTCTTGGTAATTAAAAGAAAATGCCTCTAATTCCTACTACCTTGCTTGTAACTGTGAGCCCTACAGTAAGTGAAAAGACACAGAAGTGGGTACAAGTGGGCACTTCACAGCATCACTTCTGCAGCTTCTGGGATTCCTCTATGTGGGTTTATTTGCCAGTTTTTGGGGGTGTTTTGTCAATTTTCTTATACTTTGTTAAGAGATACCTTAGTTTTAGGGTTAGAAAAATCTTGCTTTCAAGTCAGTCAAAAGTTTTTCACATATCAGATCAGACAGGGTCTGCCTCATTAGATCACTTTCAGGTTTCCATGTTACAACTGTGGTTCTGATGTATTCGGATTCCTTAAAGATTCCTCAAAGGAAATGCAAGTACCTCTTTTCAGATCATTTATGTACATTGAAAGCATTTATGAAATGTGACGCGAGGAAACACAGACTGTTTTCTTATTTATCCAGTTCATATATCAGATCTTTTGCCAAGTATGTGCTACAGGTAAATGCCTCATAGGATCAGACAGAACTGTGTGTTAGATTCCCCTCTTCTTCTCCTCCCATTTCTCCCACTCCCTTCCCTCCTCCCCAAAAGAAACATGGGGTCTATTTGTATAATTATCACGCCAGTAACTTTTTAAAGCATGTTGTGCACCTTAGGTGAGATCTTGGCCCCAGTGAAGTCAATGGGAGATTTGGCTTCAACTTCAATGAAGCTGAGATTTCCTTTCCTCTCCTCTCCTGTCTGTATTTGATAAGCCTTTTTGTCAGGAGAAGAAAAAGATCCTCTTTTGAAAAATAGTCATAGATGCTTAATAAAGCTGAACAAGCCAGCCAGGATTACATTTTTAGCTCAATGGCCAGCAAAATCTATTCCAGAACTAATTCTGATTAAAGGGACTGAATCCACCGGTTGAACCTCAGACACAAAGGCACCCCTGGAGTCATTCAGCTTATGATTTTTTTTTAACTAATTATTGCACTGATCTTGATAGTGTCTAGCCCCTGTGTAAAGCATTGATTTCAAAGCTGTCTCTCTCTTATCTGTTAACATTCATGAATTATCTTAAGACTTGGGTAGGACCATCACTGTAGCTGCATCTTAAAAGAGCGAGTTTACTGACTACATTAATTGATCTGCATGACAGACCATAAAATGATTATAAATGGAAGCTAAATTATTCCACGGATTGTCTCCCCCTCTTTTCTTTCTTAATTCAGACTCAACCAAATCAATCTCTAGAACAGAACAGGTTTGTCCCTCCTTGGCCTGAGCTTCATCCAAAGATTTTCAAGGGTTTGGGGGTAGGTAGGCTCTTTCATTAGACCGTATATGTGGAAAACACAGTATTTATGGAGTTCTGAACTCTGAAACTAGGATCTCATCTCCCTTTTCCAGCTGTTTTATTCAAATATATCCTCCCTGCAAGCCATGCTTCTTTTATGTTCATCTTGGCTACAGCACTGACCTCAAAGATTTTCATTCTTTTTTGCCTGCTGCTTTAGTTGAAAAGAGACAATTCTGCTCTTCTTGCTTTAAGTTGAGAGGAAAGCACAACGAAACTGAGGAGTAATAAGTCCTGTGGAAGAAGAGGAGGGAACTCCTTAAATATCAACGTCCCCAACTCTCAGACATCAGAAGTTACTCCATTGGCCTGTAGTGAGAGAACACAAAACCTCCCTGTCCATGCTAAGTCTGCTTATTTTTCATCAGGGTTGATGAGCTGAACACGGCTTAAATAGCCTGACTGCAACATTGCCTGATGACCTAGGAAACAGGAGAGGGCAGTTTGACGGGTCTCAGCTCTGCAGCTTAAATCCAAAGGTTTAGCTTTCTGCTGCATCTTCACATGTCTAAATCCAGCCTTGGTGGTTCTGGTGTACCAAAACCCTGCCTCATTGCCATTTGATGGCTCCATAGTTTCTCTTTGGACTGTTTGCTCCTGTGTCAGGCACCCTAATTTCCAGCGAAGGCAGGATTTTTTGTCTCTGGCCTCCTGCCAGATGGTGCTAGCTGGGACAGTGGGATTAGCTCTCTGCCTCACAAAAGGAGAAAGTGAGAGGAGGGTCTTTTAGAAAGCCTTGTAAAGAGCTTTTTAGAAAACCTTGGGGAAGGAAAGGACATTAAGACTTGTATTTCATGTGTGTCACAGGCTTGCTACAACACATCCTGTGGATTTTATTCTGTCATTCTTGATAATGGCAACACTACTGAAGTCCAGGCAAAAAGCATCCTTGAATCCACCATCAACATAAAATATTCCACCTAGTTCTACATCACATTAATCTGGTGGTGAGCTTAATTGTGGGGGCAAGAACAGAGTCGTGAATCCAATTTCCTAGCAGCTCCTGTAATGTATTATTAGCAGCAAAACAACCCCTCCAGCACTGCATTTCCCTCCCTTCCCTTTGCTGCAAATGCCTTTGGGTTAACAGCGAGGATCTGTTTTAATTTTACAGTCACCCGGTGACCACAGGACGCAGATTGTGCCTCAGCAGGGAACGCACGAGCGTCTGCCTGCCTCCCCTTGTTCCAACAGTCAACAGCACTAACGGGTGAGCACAGGAGCACGGCCACGCGAGGGGCGGCTGTGACAGTAATTAAAAAAAGTGCTGAATCAGCCAGCAAGAAGCACAAGGGTTCACAGAGCAAGCCTGAGCCAGACAGGCGCGCGTCTCTAAAACACCGAGTAAAAGATAACCACAAATGATGACGGAGACTTGGCGAGGAGAGGTGGAGGGATGCTGGCGGGTCGGGAGGCACCTACCTACCTACAGGGAAGGATTATTCAGCAGGGCAGCAACATTCGTGAGGGACAGATTTTCCCAAAGGAGAAATTTCCCATTTTCCTTGCCTTGGGATGCAGAGATACAGACTGTGACCTCCAAAAGTCTCCGAGTGTAAGAATGAATGTGGTCAGGGCCATTTACATGGGGAGCCTTTATTTTTAATTACTTTTTAAAGCTTTTGGGGGAGCTGAATTCTCTCTAAGTCCCATTTGCAAGCACTTAGGCCCCACTGATCCCACCAACTGCACTCATGCTGCTTCTGGTTCCTTTGGGAGCACCGCTCCAGCACTTCTGTCCCCTTGGTTTCGAGGAGCAGCAGACACCCCACCTGCCTGACCGTGCTGAGCGTCACCCTTCATACAAAAGGAAACTTGCCTTAGGAAGCTGGGTTCACAGGGATTTTAGCCTTACGGAGGGAGAATTTTGATCTGCTGTGGCCAGAGTACCCAAAACCATCATGATAATAGCCCCAAACGAGGGAGAGTGCTTTAAGGAGGCTTGGACAGCTTCCTTCAGAGTTTGATAGTATGTGACAACCAACCAGCCTGAGTCAGAAACAGGTCAAAAAAGGAACCAGATGGGGAGGAAGCAGGAGCCACAGTCAGAGCTGCCCTCTGCATAGGCACAGCACATGCAAGATCCTTGTGGAGATTCCCCAAAGCAGCTGCTAGAGCCTTCCTGCATTAACGAGATGGATGAGTGCCCTGACCCACCCTGCTGAAACCTTCCCTTAGCTCCTGTGAATCAATTTAGCCCTTCAGAAGTGTCCTGTGCCCACTGCGGGCAGCGTCCAAAGGTGATTTCCAAACTCCTGGGGGGTGGCAGCTTCTGGAGGCAGCCTGCAGTCCGGAGCAGCCCTTCCCCACCCATCCTGTTAATTTGGGGTGCAGAAGCCCCAGAGCAGCTGCATGGTGGCTGGGCACCTGTCACAGCCCACAGCTGGAAGCAGTTTTCCTGCAGAGGCTTCCAAGCCCCAGGGTGGAAGGAGGATGCTGCAGGGCAAAGCAAGAGGAAGGGAGGGAAATGAGGGCTGTAACAAAGTGCACGCGTGCGGATGTGTGAAGGAATGACCTGACAATTGAGACATGTGCCAGGGAAATTAAAAAAAGAAGCACGTCCTGATGCTTTTCTGCTCGTGTCACATGTGCAGGGCTGACCTCGAATGCCTTCTGTCTGGCATCACCACGCTCCCAGAGATGATGGGACTCAGGTGATGTGTTTGGTCTTTAGCCATCTCTGGCTCAAGTTGCTCAGAGGATCACTTGGCCCAAAAAAGACCAAGAGCAGGGACACCCTCAGCTTGAAGAGACTCATCCCAAGAGCTCCTTGCTGAGCAGCAGTGCCTGGACCCGGAGCTGCCCAATTTTGCAGCAAGGCACTGAGCTCATCTCCCTCCCTCCCCAGATGAGGCAGACAGCAGCACTGCAAGGGAGAGGTCAGGAGCCTCTCATGGGGCTTGTCTTTGCCCTGATGGCTCTTTAATATATCCAGTGACTGTTAGATGGAAAAAAAAATGAGCAGTTCTTGGACCTGGGTGCAGAGCCTGTGGTTGCTCAGTGCCTGCTGGGTGCAGGGTCCTGCTTGCAGCGCATGGACACATCCACACCAGGAAACTAAACCATGCCTATTTCCACCCCTAAGGTGGAGCGCAGGCATGCTTTTATTAATTTCAGCCTCCTATTTAACTACTTTAATAATTGGCCCTGTCCCTGCTAATGCTTGGGAATTGATGATCCAAGGGAGCATCCCACCAGCCGAAAAATACGAACAATCTCCCTCAGTCCAACATGCTGGTGATTCACTGGCTGCATCTGCAACTGCTTAGTGGGGCAGCAGCAGCAGGGGAGGGACAGCTGCTGTCCCCAGAGAGTGATAAGGCGGTAGGAGCCTTTAAAGTGGCTGAGCATCCTTCCCTGTGGACTGCAGAGCCCCACTGTGCGTCCCCCCCTGCCATCACGTCCAGCCCCCAGACCCGTGCTGGCTCTTGCCTCCCTTGCAAGCGAGCAGCCATCGACAGCCCGTGGCCATCTCAACAGATGCTGGCACAGTGCAAGCAGGTAGGACAGTGTGATTAATCCGTGACAGACTCAGCTCTCTTAAAAGATGATCTTTTACGGCTGTGAGACAGCTAGACCTCTCCAAATGAAGCATTGCAGTGAATTATTTTTCCAGCGCCGTTTAAAGGTTTTAGGTTGTGTCAAGCTCGTCTAGCCTGCATTTTGAAATGTTCCCTTTGCTGCCAGTATTATCGGCACGTTGGCTTAGTGCACCCTACCTGAGATTTGATGGATTTCTTCCTCCATGCACCCAAATCTTCATTCACAGCACATTCCAAGACTTGGAGCTGATTAAGCAAGTTGCCGCTCTCCTGCGGAAGGCAGGAGGGGAGATGGGTCTCATTTGTGCTCCCAGAGCCAATTCTTGGTGATCCCACTACTCACCAGGGATCCCCCTGGGACTAAGCTGCAGGACCACCGTTGTGTTCCTCCTTCTGCATCGACGTAAGGAGCCTGTGGCAGGAGGACCCATCGGCTGATGTTTTTGTGACATTTCTGTAGCATTTCAGTACTTCTGTGGGCAGCACCACCGGTGGATTTGAAGCTCCAAAGACTGCATGGAAGATGGTGACAAAATTCCCTGGGAGGCTACAGTGGTTTCTTGCAAAGATGTTCATCTGTAGCCGTGGAAATGCTTCAGAGGTGAAGTCCATCTCCTTGGAGTGATACAAGGGCAGCGGGCTCAGAATGGGTCAAGTTCTACCAGCAAATGGACAAGAATGTTTTTATTTGTTTTATTTTATTTTATTTTATTTTATTTTATTTTATTTTATTTTATTTTATTTTATTTTATTATTTTATTTTACTTTATTTTACCACATGGGGGGACACGTCCAAAGTTCGCCTTAATACTGCAGGTGATCTCCACATAGCACCTAAGCACACGGTCAACACCCAATGACCACACTCTAATAAATGCCAAGGATGTGCTGAAGGACTCTGCTTGAGCAAAGCCATGGCTTTCCATTCATTTCTGAGTCCCGAAGTGTTTTAAGGTTACGTCTCTGCCCTGCAGCCATATCTACTGATGTACACAGAGCCCTCCCAGCCCTGTCCAGCACCCTTCCGCTCCCAGAGCAGGACACCTTCCTTCCAAACCATCTCTGCTGTCGTTAAAGGCAATGCCAGCCACCGACTTCCCTCGCTGTGTAAACACTGCAGAGGTACTAAAGTTAGCACCAGATCATTTCTCAAAATCACATCTTTTCTTCTCTGCTGAGGCTAGAAAATGGCAAACAGGATGCAGGATTTGGCTCCACAATATTCGCTGTTGTCATGACTCACGAGCTATTTTTATCTTTTTTGGAACAGAACAAATGGCCATGGTAATTAATCTGTGTCTGTTTTGACAATGGCCTGGCCAAAACACATTATGTTCTTGCAAACAGTCAGAGGAGAGAAGCACAACAACGTCATGTGTGCATGGCTATATTTTTAATCTTTTTTTTTTTTTTTTAATGTCATGTCTTTAAAATATGCTTATGTACTGTACTTAATATATTAAATAAAGCGAAACGGAGCAACAAGTGCTATTACACAGGTTAGCTGCACAGATAGAAATCTGTTTTGAAGCTCAACCACATTTGAAACAAGAGCTAATCAAACCACTGCAAAGGCAAAATTAATCCGAGTCGTTTCAAGAGGCTCCAGTGAGGAAGCACCCAATCCCTGTGGAGTCTTTGACTCTGCCAAGTTCCTTCCAACTTTATAGGCTTATAATTATTTTTACAGAAAAAATGTTGCAATCAAACATTCCCCCAGCAGTACTTTTGTCTTCTCCAGAGCTGGTTGAGCAACGAAAGGATTTATTAGTGGAGAATATATTAATGAGGAATTTGAGGAGAAACAACCAAAAAGTCAGTGAGCATGAAATTTCCATGAAATCCCTCCAAGGTGTGAGTTTGCCTTGCGCACAGCTTGCAGATGCCGAGCACTCCCGATGGGGTAACAATCATACCCCAAACTCTGGCAACAAATATTTTTGTCAGCCAACATGCCTAAAGGGAAAATACTGATTTACAGTAGCATTGCAGATCTACTGAAACCAATTCATCCATGAGCTCAAAGCAGCAAATACTTCAGAGTTCAGGCAACCCCTAATTGTTGGCTTAACAAAATACTTCTGCACAGGACTGCTCATCCCATAAGTATAAATTATGGTTTTTCTGTCCTTTGCTATGAAACATCATGTTCTCATGGTCTAGAGGATATGAGCTAGACAAGCCTGTCTAGTAAACTTGCCATAGTATGACAGTCTCTCGTGGGATTTATATATCCTAAAATAAGAAACATCTATTTTCAATACCCACTAGTCACTATTAGCACACTGTCTGAATGATCCCATCATCTTTAATAGTTTTTCTTGCAATGACCCACGAGATAAGACAATAGCTAGATTTGTCTTTAACCACGCAAAGTCTCTTGCACAACAGCACATTAGTATAAACCCCTCATTTTTATGACTCCAGAAAACATCCTCCAAGCCTGCTGTAGCAGTAGGAGTGATGCTTTTGCTTTCTCCAGACACTTGAAAAATGAGAGGAAAAACTAGTTTATCACATTGTCTAGGCATTTCATTATTGTTTATCTAAATAGAATATATTTTGGAGTTGCCTTTTTTGTCTGCCTATAGGACAGGTTTGCAGGCTACACATTCCTAGTTCTGCCAGTGCTAGGATATCTGTATTTGTGTGGAAGATAAACAGTGACAAATTTCTCTTACTTCCAATTTACAGAGCATTTGGACTGATGTATTTCCTGGAGTTTCATTGAACTGATGTGTTTGATAGAATTCAAAAGATATTTTTAAAAACCGTTAAAGGAAAATACACAAGTATTTCCCGAATTTGTTTCTTCTTAGCCCATAGTTTACATGAACTGTTCAGCAAAGGGAAGGAAAAGCTGAGTTTCAACCAAACCCAGACCAATACCGAGCTTCTGGTGGAAACCATGTTGGGATTAAATGATTTCCTTTGGTTTCCATCCAAAACCAAGCTGAACGTGGATTTCTGGGTTGAGTTTCACTTTGAATTTTTGGTTTTATTCAGTTATGAAGAATTAAGTGAAACTTGGGAGGTTCAAACCCTCATCGAATGCTCCTGAAAAATGATCTGCAAAACCCCTTGCTATGGAGTCCTATTTCATACCTTTGATCTCTGTGGATTCTGGGAGCAGTACTCGTGTCTCTTCCGCCCTACAAAAAACAGGCCAGTGAAGGCACTACGAAGCCACACATTTTTATGCAAAGACTTTGATATCCAAGAGACAACATCTAATCCCAGCCACCACCCTGGAGCCAGCTGGAAAGTAGGAAAACCCAGAGTTTGCCCTTCTGCCAGAAAGGGTCCATCAAAGCCAGCAGGTACCACCCTGAGTACCAAATGAAGCCTAACGGGAAACGAAGAGAGAGACACACAACCGGGAATCCTACTAACTTCCTCTAGAAAGAGGAAAATATTTACTTTCCTCAGCTGAAATCAAAGGCAGTGTTCTTTGGGCTTGCCATCACGGTCAGTATGGTCAACGAGCCCCCGGTTATGGGATGTAGCTGTCACTGAGCAGCCTGGCCCTGCCAATAGGAACAATGGGGTGATCATGGAGCCTCCTGGCCACCCAACTGCTAGGCATTTTGATGTTGCTTACCTACCCGTCTACAAACTTGGGCTGTAATCCCATGCTGTGTCAGCTTTGGCAGGAGGGATGTGCAACCACCACCCCGGTTCTTCAGGGCTTGCTTTTTAACTGGGGTCATTTCCATGATCCAGTGGAAAGCCTGACCCACACCAGGTGGCATGATGAAGTTGGGGAGGGGTTGCTTCATAGGCTGAATAGCTCTGGGGGGAGGAGGAGCTTTTGAAGCTCTTTCCTCCCCCAAAATATCCTCAAATTCTCCTGCTGGACCCTTCTTGTGGATGTGTGACACGTCTCCCAATTAACTCATTTTTACAGAGCACGTATTTCCTGTTCTCTTGTGTTTTTATTTTCTTATCCCCCTTCAAATGCTTCCTGCCTTTGGCTCGAATTCCCTGGAGTCTAAATAGTCTTGCAGTCTCTCCACTTTTATAATTTGATTTTACTTATATTTGGAACAAAGTTTGATCTCCCACCCCCACCAAAAATAAGGGGGGGGGGGGGGAGAGGGAGAAGAAAAGAGAGAAAAAATCCAATTCACCCACCAACAAAGAAGCTAGATGCAAAAAGACAAGATTATTCTCATTCAGCTATTCATAGCACTGGAGTGCATTTCATTGGAGTGTCTGCACAGGCCTTTGTAGCAGCCATCTGATTGAACATTACTTATACTGCATATTATATGCACTAATGAGAAAATGATTCTAAATTGCCCCTAGGGATGGTTATGATTAAACTATTTGCCTTCACTTCCTCTACTAAATTAAAGCAACGAAAAGAAAGAGGGAGAAAAAAAAATAGTGAATCTGGAAAGCAGTCAGTATAACGGTTTGGTAAAGTTTCTGAATTCCTAGGAACATTTTTACTCCTAAACCTGGCGATTGGCTATGTATTTCAGGCTGCAACTTGAAGCTAAAGCTGTGACAAATATGTGGCACGGAGAAATGTTTTGGAGGGCTACGCTGGGCATGATTTTCCGTGTTGTCAACCAGTCCGAAGCCCTGATCAGGTTTAATTGAACACGACTGAAGCCGCTAAAGCCCTCCCTGCCACTGACAGGCTTCTCCGAGGCGTCAGACGTCTGTCTCTTAAAAAGAGCATTTCAGAGGCTCACATCCATGGAGCCTCATTCAGACGTTTTATTTAAACTCTTAAATCTTTTGAGCTTCGGGTGAATAAACAAGTGCCTGAAATGCAATCCATTCTTGCTGGTCAGAGGTTGCAAGTGTTTTTCACGGAGAAGAAACAAAATGGCATTTGTGTTTCCTTCGGCTTGTTTACACAGGGCAGGATTTGGGGAGCCGGGGCAGTGTTACATTAAATGTCCATGTGCCTGCCTGTGTCTGTCCTATACACGGTTGTCTGGGGCTGCTGAATTACCTAATTAATTAATTAAACACGTGCAAACTCATTGGGGGCAGATTGCCAACTCACAGAGTCTCCGAAGCACTATTTAAAATTATCCAGGCTCCACAGTTCCCAAACTGGAGCCCACATCTCTCTGGTGGTCCCCAAGTCTCTGCAAGGTGGCCCTCATCATCTTCATGCCCCCTGGTCTGAGCAACCTCCCTTCCATCACCAACCCCATTGCTGCTGATGGTGCACGGAGCCCTCCCATGGTCCCAGGGGCAGGGAACCACGGTGAGATGACCAGCCCCCAACACAAAAAAGCAGTGACTTCTCTGCTACCTCCTGAGACACCCATATCCCCAACACGAGGTGCTCTTTCACCAAGAGGTTGGCACACCAAGCCCCACAGATGTCCTCCCTCATGGTTTCTCAAAAGATAACTAAGCACAAAGTTTGGAGACCCAACAGAGCAACCCAAAGCTGCGTGGTAGAGTCTTATTATAGAGGTCCTGGTATGTTATGTCACAGTTTTCAACATGTTCATTGTTGTGTTTGAGACTTTATCTATCACAGGGACATGAAAATAATTTGTTGTGAGCTTATCCATGCAATGCCAGACATGGAAAGCCACTTCAGGGTGGAGCTTCACTTTTCCTAACCTGGGATGAGAGGAACATGCCCTTCCTCTCCTTTGGCTATGAAGAAGAAATAAATGAGTAGTTCAGATGCAGATGTCTTCACCAGGGATGTCTGAAGTTGGGGGAGTTTTGGGGGTATTGCTCCATTTTTTCTGGTGTAATGGAGGCAACTCCAGGCTCAAGAAATGTCTCTGAGATGCCAGAAAAGATTTGGGCCCAATAATTGCATTAAAGCAGAGGATCACTGTGGCTTATTCACACTTTAATTTGGGGAGACTACGTAAGGGAGCTGAGGTCCACATCCCTGAGACCTCAATCTATGCCAAGACTGTAGATGTCTAACGACTTGGTTCTCTTGGAGGAAGTCATTCCTCTCCTCCTATAGTCAGTGGTGAGACATGAGAGACTTTGAAGGTCTTTGAAGAAAGACAAGTGCAGACAGACTTTTCTCTTCAGAGGTTTTCCAAGGTTCTCACCACCAACTATACAAATAAATGTGGCTCTTGGTGATAGAAACATCTACAATTTTGCCATTAGCTACATGGGTAAATAAGACAGGATTTGGGCTGCTGGTCAAGAAAAGAAACCAAATGAGCTCTGTCATGCTCTTAGTTAACAGGGACAGGGGCTAATTTCATGAGTCTGACTGATATTCATGTATCTACACCACCAGGTCACCACCGAAGAGCCTGACCATGCATGTCTTTGTGCACGTGTGCACCCATGTCGGTAGGTGGAAGCAGAGAGAGGGAGGAGGCAGAATCTTTGGGACAAATGCATTACAACTGAGAAGCTATCCCTCAAATCTTCCTGCTCCTTTGTGCGGAAGGATTCTGGCTTTGGTGGCAAGAATGCATTTTAAACTGACCCCACACTTAAATCTGAAGGCAGAGCCTTCTTTGTTTCCCCACCACCACCACCCCCCTATAACTGGAAGGTTATGTGTTTCTTAGCTACTGGTCAGACTGGTGGTGCCTGCCAAACAGCTTTCAGGGAATTTCCTCACTATGTAACAAATTTATGAGTCATATGAAAATCTGGGAAATGATTCAACCAGCTGTCTTTCGTTGACTCAAAGATTTTTACAACACCTCGGTGCCTCATCTTTGATTTGAGCCAACAAAATGGTTTATTGTAACATCAAATGGTCTTATGTTCGCTCAAAGGACGCTTCCTACTACAAAAAAAAAAAAAAAAAAAAAAAAAAAAAAAAGCTGTAAAACTTTTGAAAACAGCCTGCCACTAGGTGAACGATGCACAGAGCTGCTGTATTTTTTCACCAGAAGCTGATGAATGTAGCTGGATTGCTGCTTCCCTCCAGGATGGCTGCAGGGATGGCTCTCACTGGGTGGTGTGGCTCAGCCAATGCAGGTACAGCCTTCATGCATGGAAGGAGTCAAGCTTGCAAATCCTTTCATTCTGTTTCTGGGCATATTTGGGGTGAACTGGGTACTTCAAAGAGCTTGAGCAGATTCCAGGAGAGCAGCTAAAGCCATGGAATGGCTTAAATTTTTATATTTTCACCCTACTGTCTCAGACATTGCCTTCAAAACCTTGTGTTCCAACTAGCAGATAGGGATCCCAACCAAATGATCACTGAGCAGCCTTTCGGGCAAACTTCACAGTGGCAATCAGCACTCACACATGGTTTTAGACACCTCTAGTCCAGCAAGTAGCTCCTGCTTGCAGCCACGTAGCCCACAGCTGTGCAGGAGGCAATCCTACCCTCCAGACTGGATTCTTGAGATAATTTCATTTTACAGCCAAGGAGTGTAACTTGCAGTGCCTAATCTGCCTGGGCAGCAGAGACTTAGGGTGCTCCTCTCCCAAATGAGGGTGCAAAAAAAAAAAGGCATTCTTATACCTGTTTTCCTCCCGTGCCCAAGTATCTTGCAGAGATCCGAAGGTCAAAAAGCAAGTGTCTTTTTCTGTAGCTGGCCAGATGGGAAAGAGAGTTTGCATCTCCTCAGACAGAGGCAGGATCTGGCCCATGGCTTTCCATCACCACTGGAAATGTTCACTGTAGGAGACAGCCATAAAGAACATTGTTTCTATGACCCTATTTGAGTCAAAGCATCCACAGCAGCTCTTTGCTGGGCTGAAATCACTGGCACCCTTGTGCAGGAGAGATGCTCACAGACTGGGCCGCGGGGGAGCCCCATCTTCCAGGCTCCTTGGGATGGTCCTGAGTGTGCAAAGCACTCGGAGAACAGACCTTCAGCTAGAGGGAGCAGGTCTGAGGAGCAGGCAGGGAAACAAAGTGGGTTAACACTGTAATCAAAGACAATCACTCAAATGAATTTCTTGGGTGAGGACAGCTTTGGGCTCCGTTCACCTTCCTAAGGGCACTCTAAGTACCAAAATAGCTGCAGGTTACTGCAGGTGGAGGAGGTTCCCTCAAAGCCTCTCTTTGCATACCAACAGAGTACCAGCAGAGCTGAGCCTCTAGCCAAAGGCTAATGTGTGGTCCTAAAGCAGGGCAGGTTTTGGTTCTATCCTTCCCATCCCATGGCACTATGTAGGAAAGCATTCCCTCGAATGGTTTTAAATCCCCTCTCCTCCTATTTCCATCCTTATTTTCCTAACAGAGCAGAAGTTGAATAAAGGTCACTGGATTCAGGCCTAGAGTAACATTCTTGTAGGCACTGAAAGTGCTTCCTCAGCACGGAGAAGCTGCCCCATCGAGACCAGGTGAGCCTCGCCAACAGCCTCCTGCACAGCAAGCAGACAGGGGAAAGGAAAGCCCAGAAATGTCAATCAGGAGCCTGTCGGCAAGACCCACACCCTGCAGGAAGTGTCACAAGGATGGCCAGTGCTGACAGCCAGCAAGCACTGCAGTTTGAAGAGAGAAATGGGGTCCAGATCGCTGGGGCTTTGTGCCCAGGAGAATGCTGTGCACCCTGAGCTGCTGCCTGGTGACAGCACCTCCATAAATCAGCCTTTGCTTGTGGCTAAGCAGCCCTGTGGGGCTTCTCCTTCTGACCTGGGCACCCTCCTACAGCCCGGGCTGTGCTCAGCCAACCTTGGTTCTTTAGCACCACTGCTGTTTTTATTAATTGTCGTTAATGGGAACTGTGATTTTGCTCAATACTAATAGAATAAGAGCATTGTGATCTGGGGAGAGCTGCATGAGGCCTGAAAAAATAGCCCACTTAAAAAGTCAGAGCACAACCAGGGGGTCATTAAGCAACCTCGGTCATGGTTTAATCGCTTAGGATTCACAGATTCACTAGTTTGATAAACATATATATAAGATAAAATACAATATATAAAATATGCAGAAACCACTCGAATCCTGTGCTTTTTCATAGATGGATAAATACATTTAATAGAAAGCACTAGAGCTAATGAGAGTGGAAAGAGAACAGAAACGATTCTCCCAGTAAGAGTTAATTTGCTGCAGACTAGAAGAAAAACTGGAATTAATTTATTATTACAGAACTAAACCAACACTCCATAATAAATATCCAAACGAATTTAATGATTAGAACCATGTTTCCAGTGTAAATTTCCTTGGTTATGAAAGCAATCAGCTACACAAAGAATAGCCCACAGTAGCCCCAAATCCTTTGTTTTGGCCACTGAATTTAACTGCCAAACATGCTCGCAGCAAGCAGCTCTCAGCAGATCCGAAACGACTGCACCTCTCGCAGGGTTCACCCAGTACATTGCAGGTGTAATGTAGCTTGCAAATCTCAAAGTGCTTGATGTCAGCGCCAGGGGAATGCTCTATACGACAGAGTACAGGCCATTAAAACAGACTCTAAAGAGACAAGAGCAGTAAGGGTTCAGAGGGGAGCAGTACTGCTTTGATTTATTGAGGGTCACAGACTATATTCAGTGAACTGAATCACCCTCCCCTGTCCAGGGACTCAGAGCAGCTGGACTCTTAACACAAGTATTCAGGTAAGCAGTATAAATCCATGCCAAAGTTTTAATCCATATCCCAAATACACATCTACTAGCCTGCACAAAGATCCAGTTTCTATCTGTTTCCAAAGGATACAAAGCTGGGAACAGCAGAGAATGAGAAAATCAGAAACCCAGGGCAAAAAGACATTCCTAAATGGTGATATTATCTTGTGACTATTTTCTAGTTGAGAATTGCCCTTTCATCCTTCCGTCCCCTTCCCATTGAGCAGTGACGTGGCTACCACTTGTAGCAGGCAGAAAGCACAAAGATATCTGACTTCAGGGGATTTGGCAAACTTTCTGGGCTGGAACCTAGCAGCAGATACAGAGCATTTGTAACATCCAAAGTAGGCCCTCTCTTTCTTGACCTCCGTGATTTTTACTGCTTATCTGGGTATACATAATCATTTTAAGATGTCTCCCCTTACTTACCGTAAAATAACCATGAATTATTTTTAAAAAGGTAGATTAAAAACTGCAGAGTAACTCTTAAATGTACCCAAGTAGCCAAGGGGGGATATGAGGTTACTGTCATGAAGGATAGCTTCTGGCAACCGATCTGAGAGTGTTGCTAATGATTTTAATTAGCTTTTGGAAGCACAATCCACCCATTCTGAAGCTGGTTGCCCTGCTGCCAGTGATGATACTTTACAAGATTGGCAGCATAAAATATTTTCTGTAATTGGACTACGCATCATGCAAGGAGCAATTTGCCTCCCGCAGAATTTCAGTGGGAAATCTCTAGCTGGTAACTCATGTGGTCCCCAGCACAATCGAAGCTTCACAACTGGGCACTGAGATGTGGCGAAGTCAAGTTCAAATCCAAAACCCAGGAGATCACAGTTTTCCTCCTGGCTTGGCAGAAGCTCCCTTGACTGCCTGACAAATCATTGCACCTCCTAATTTCCTCTCTCAAGATTATAGACTTTTCAGAGGGAAAAAAAAAAACATATAGTTTCTGCCTACATGTTTGTACAGCACCTAATATGAAGTGAGGATTTAATCACAATTGGAGCTATCAGTCTATAGCATTAGGAACAGTGAAGTAGTGATAAATTGGGCAGGGCATCAGTAGAGACTGGTCCCTTAGGAGTGGTTAGGATAAGGTCCTCCACTAGAAGACCAAAGTTGGATGACATTTCAGCAGCAAACAGAAAATCTATTCTAATAATGAACGTGCAATAGGAGAAGACAGATAAGATGTTGGTGAACATGTTAATATTTTGCTTACAGCCATGCCTGTGCTAGCCAGAGCTGGGAGCAGCCCTGCTGCCATTCAGGGTCTGGATGGCCTCATGGGGGATGAGATGGCCTCTCGATGTGTTAAGGTGGAGAGACAGCTCTCTCTTCATGCGATGCAGTCTGTCCCATTGAGGAACCATCCCCTAGACCTAAGAGCTGAAAGAGGTGAGATATTCATGCACAGAAGGACAGACGGCTGCCCAACCAAGCGGAGGGTTTGCAAAGGCAGGAACTTACGGCTTTCCAAAAATCAGTCTTCTGCTGAGGTGCCTTGAGTCGGATGATCAAAACCAGAAGAACCCAGAGCAATCTTTGGAGACTTTTGACATTTTGCAGCAGGACAGTTAGCAGAGCTTAACAGCCTGCACTACTCATAACTTTGCCATTCTACAACACCTTCAACATCTCCACTACAACGCACTTGGGAAGAGAAAAAAAAAAAACACAACAACAAACAAATAGCAAACCAGGGAAAAGCCACTTGTACTTCGAAACTGCCTGATATCAGAACATACTACATAACTTGGAGAAGTTCAGAATGACCTAACTCAATACCCTTCCAGGTCTGCAGCTACCCTGCAATGCATTTCAGGAGGCAGGCTCGATGCAATGGCTGAGACAGGGAACAGTTGGGTGCTCAACACAGGCATCTCAGGGAAAGAACAATTTAGACTGAGATTTAATTAACTCGAGTGTTTGTGGTTTTTTTTGTTTGTGTTTTTGTGTTTTTGGCTGGGTAGGACAACCCAGGACAAAGACATGTCCCCATGCACACCTGTAGGAGCTGCTGCCCTTCCAAACTGCAGTGGAATTTGAAGTATCCCAGCAGAGACGAGGAGGAATCAGTAGATGCAGAAGTGGAGTCCCCAACAATTTTAAGTGCAGCATGACTTTATGCTCACTATTAGAATGATAGATAGATAGACAGATAGATAGATAGATAAGAAGATAGAAATTAAACATGTTATTATATAAAAGTGATCAGATAAAAGATAAGAGGATTTGACAGAATTTTCACTGAAAATGCAAATGGAAGTTGGACTTTGTATTATCTACAGTGTAGAAAAATTTTGGGAGAATTGTAGACCCCCTATTATAAATCATTGGGCCCAGAGCACGTGTGTAAGTACTTTGCTGAATCAAGGCCATTATGAACAAGAGCCTGGCAATGCTCCCCTGTTAATGAGCTTCCAGGAAACGTACAATTGTTTTTAGAAGAAGTCTAATGAAGACAGATTTGTATGAGATCTCATTTGATGCAGCCAGCAAACCCAAACTCATCAACCAAACAAAAGCACGAGAGTCATTTTTTTTCAGTGCCTGATTATACTTCCAGGAGTGCTGGTGTGTAATGCTTTCAAACTTTCATTGAACTTTACTCTCTCGCTCCAGGCGATTATTTTTCCTTGATGTCTGATGTTGAATGATATACGTGCACCTGCGTGATAATGGCTGGTTAGATATATCCTTACTGAGCTGGGAAAACCCAGGACGTCACCTCTATACTTAACCATTTTTTTTATGGCTCTGGTATGAAACCCTTCTCTAAAAGCTACCGGTGGAGCTTACATTTGTCAGGGGAAATGTGGGTGTTTTATCATACCAGCTGTTTAAAGTCTCCTACAACTTTGCAAACTGCTTTAAGAGTCCCTGCTTTTATCACTGCTCAAACTTCCAAGCAGTCACTAGAACAAAGGAAGGAACAGCTGGGAGGTTTTAAAAGCAGCAATGTTTGCCATTTCACTCAGGTTTAAGCACAATAATTAATAAAACTTCTCCTCCTCTTTTGCCCCATGTCAGTGAGCAATCACTTCAGGACAGCACTTCTCACAAGCCCCTTCAAGTGTGCACTCACCCCCTCTATTCCAAAATAGCAATTATTATTATTATCATTTCTCATTCATATTGTGCTAGCGTCCCAGCATCAACCTGCTAAGAGGCAGCGTGCTCAGTGCAGCTTTTTTTTAAGCTCAACTTCCAGTAGTTCATTCATCTGAGGAAAGGATCCTGCAGAGGAGCAGGGGTACAAGAAGCATGGCCAAGGGAGGAGAGAGGCACCCCACTCCACTTTGGCCATCTAAAAGTTAAATATCTCACAAAGACAAACCATAAGGGCTCCACCTACGGCCAACGCAAAGAGCTGGGGCCTCCGCAGGGTGATTTATCTCAGCGGCCCGGGACACCTATCTTAGCATGGGATGAATCATCTCCTGACCCCCCTCCACCGACTTGAGAAGGATATCTGGCATTAGCCAAACTTCAGACACTTGCAGTCAGGCCAGGCGAATCCTGCCCAGACATCGCGGTGGTCTGTCCAGCCTGGCTTTCCGTCAGCGGCCGATGACGGATGCTCCGCGAGGAAGCAAAACAAAGAGCAGCACCCAGACCCGTAACGTATGTGGTTGGGCCATAATAAAGTGTGAAGAAAATTGCTTCCTTCCCCTCCATGGTGATTAGCTTGTGCTCTGAAGTACGAGGGCGGGATTGATGGCCGTTGTAATCTTATCCCAACCGAAGCTGCTGGAGTAGATTTGAGGGGCGGAAATAGCGCCGCGGATCCCTGGAAGATGAGGCCGGATCCTCTGAAAGGACCCTGAGGCTTGAAGCAGTGCTTGTAGACAAAACAAATCGTGGGCTTTTAAAGGTAAGCAGCAGTGAGCATGGCTTCTTATGTGAGAAATATCTGCAGCAGGTACAACTCTGGCTGTTTCCTAAAGGCATGTAGGGGTTTTAACTCATACTACATACAGACACTAAATACAAATATAGACTTCAAAATAACCTATTTTTATCCTTTCTTGGACAACTAGTGCCAGGACTGGTGGGTTTGGCCTTTGTGCTTTGCTCAGGGCATACCTATAGGTGTTGTTTGCCATCCCAGAGGGAAACTGTCCGTGCCATGAGTTGGGTCCTCCCTCTGGCAGATGGGCTTACACAACAGCACCATCCTGCTGTGGTTCCAGCAGGGGCGTCCCAGGGACAAAAATCCCTCCCTGAGAAATGATCTGGTGAGCTTCTCAAGATGTTCTGCTCCCCAGGCCCCCGCTTAATGTCACCTGCTCCCCTTGGAGGCCTCCCACACGCCACTGGAGGAAGGGATGGCCAAATCTCGTCTGAGCCCCTGCCCACCCAGCAGAGCATCGTTTCGCCCTGGCAGCTGTGGCCACGCAGGCTCGCAGCCCTAACAGACATTATTGCAAGGGAAAATGCTTGAAGCACATGTGTAACACAAGGTACCTGTGTTTCCCAGCTGAGACTTTTCCAAGATAGTGGCAGCGGCACTTCCAACAGACAGCATTTACAAATTGTTATTAGCCAAACAAAGCGCTTTAAAGAGAGTCACCCCAGGGCACTCTGGCCTCTGTTAAAACAGACTTTTCAAACACGTTTATGGACTTGAATGAAACTCATTTTCGAACACTGGTGAAATTGCCTCCAGGTTTCACTCTGGCTTTGGTACCCGTCTAGTCCTTAAAATTACTCACTGGGAAAGGGAAAGTTTTTTTTCCCTGCTAAAGGGTTCCCGTGTGTGCGCAGCTTGGCTGTGCAAGCCCTGCCAGCATGCAGCCGGCCAGATGCGGGTGGCTGAGATTTGATGCAGGGTATATATCAGATCATCATTATTGCTGTTGGTATTACTGCTATTACGTGTGTTACAGCCCTACCCAAAAGCTTGCACAGGTAGACAAAGGGTGGGAGTAAGGAATGCTGCAGTGGAGGAACCAAAGCACGGCGAGATCAGATGATTTGCCCTAGGACACACGGGAGGTAGATGGCAGAACTAGGAAATGAGCTCAGCTTCCCAGAGACCCAAACCAGCCTCTTTAAAACAGGTCTAGCTGCAGCATTTTTAAGGCGTTCATCACCCTGGCATCCAAGTTCCTGTCCCAGGAGCCTGACCTGGATGTAAACCACTGGGCTCTGGAAGTTTTTCTTTATCCTTCTGCCAGTAAATGCAAAACAAAACAAAACAAAACAACTCAATAAGAGCGGGAGAAATGGTTGCAGAAATGCGTTTGCTGGTAACTTTCACTCTCTAGCTCATATTGTTAACACACCCGGCTCCAAATGCTGGGTGGCAGATGGAAGTACTCACTGCCCTGATGGATTTATGGATGTCTGAATCCGTGTGGCAGTGCATATTGCCTTTAGAACAACATTTTCTTCACAGTGAGCCAAGTCCTGGTTCAGCTGAAGTTATTGGAAGTTCTGCCACTAACTTTAATGGGATCAGGATTTGGATTTGTGTCTGCAGATATAAAATAACTCGTTATTGCAAATTTGGAAAGCAAGAGTTGAATTAAATGGGGTGAGACAGGAAAAAGAGAGAGAACAATTGAAGCTCTCGTAAGATTTAGGATCAAGTTTTGCCCCATCTCTGCACCACCTTGTTCTGAAGGAGACAGTCCCATGACCATGCAGAAGCAGATCAGCATTTGGCCCAAGAAGCAACGTTTTTTCATTTCCAAGCAAGTAGCTGTAACCCTAAGCCCTTATTGCTGGTGAGCAAAAGCTGTTACTCGTGTGGCATTTGCCCGGTGTGCTGCATGAAATCAAGCCTTGGTCTGTGCCTGGTTTCAAGCAGGTAATTACCTACACCACACAACAATTCTTAAATCCAGGCTTAAGGGGGACACATTGCTACGTATGGCAGGCAACTGAACTGAAGAGTGGATTTGGCCTACGAATGCTCCAAACACTTTCTTTGAAATAAATCTATAGAAGAGAGAAGAGAGAGGAGCAGAGATAGCTGTCTGAAGAGCTTTATGTAAGAAAAGGCAAGGCTTGAACGTGACACAGTCCCCAGGGCATCTCAGCAGTCCTGTTTTGTTGGTGCCTCCTCACCTGAAAGAGCTGGCCAGGGAGGCATTACATGCTGCAAGCATTTCTGTCTGGGAAAATACCAAGAAGTAGAAGGCATTTCAGAAAACTGACTCTTCTAGGATCATTTCTAGCGTATTTGGCATAAAAGTATTGGTTAGGAAACTCTTAATGACATAAGCTGATAACCTGGTGGCAAATGAGGGGTAAGGATGCTTCTACTACCATAACACTGCAGCTTTTACACAACAAGCAGAGGCTGGAGGTGTCCAGTGGATCCCAGGACTTCGTACTCAGTTTCTGTGAGCAACACCATTTCCAGGCTGAGATATGAAAGGATTTGTGTGACTTATTGGCCTCTTACGACACATAATGCCCCTTTAACAGGTGTTGGGGACTGATGTCACGAGGAACCACAACACGTGAAGGTGGGCTTCCCACTCAGAGCAAACCAACAGGAGATGATAACATCTGGACTCAGCTCCTGGCAGTGCCTTAGTGCTTTTGAGGCTGCTCTGACACCAACAGGAAAGCTACGGATGCACTTGGTGGGGCAAGAGTGGCGTCCTGGCTGTGTGTCACCTCCATTCCTCCCAGGGCAGGAGAGCACATTTTAGAAGCTGAAGACCATCTGCCAAACTCTTCGAGCTCCTTCAACCTAGCCAGAGAGGAAAACCTGATGAGTGGAAGTCTTTTCACAGCTCTGCCTTGAATGTGGGAGATGAAATCCTTCCTCCCGAGCTGCTGGCTTGGCCAGCTCCAGCTGCGAGCTCGCAGCAGCTCTCCTCCCCGGGCAGGGGGAGATAGCAATGTGGAAATCGCCGCCCCTGGCTGATTACACAAGGCAGGTGTGATGCCAAGAACATCGTCACCCGCTCCGCTTGCCAAGTACCTGGACGCAGCACGAATGAGCACATCCTGCAGATAGCTCTGTCAGCCGATGAGCGCATTCCCCTCGGAGATAGGATGACTGAACATGCAAACTAATGTGCTTGGGAGCCTTTCATCTGCAGAGCTGTAACAGATGTTTAAAGATCATCCTTTGGCACTGGGAAAGTGTCTAGGAGGCCCTAGATAGGAGTTTTCTTGGCACACTTTTTTTTTTTTCTTTTCCAGATGAGCTGAAGGAGGAATGTTCCTGTTATTCATTACTTTCTGTCTGTGAGCAAAGAGCTTATGATGTGTGCCCCAGCTCATGTATCAGGGAATGCCAGCCAGATAAACACAGCTCTCCCCTTCCCTGTGGGTCCCTACCTCTTTACGAAGATCTATAAGACATCTTGTTTGTTAACACTAGTAATTAAAAACGTGCAGCTGGAAGTGTCCCATGCTTACACTCACAGTGCTCCATGCAAATGTGAATCACAGGTGATGCCCACAAGACCCTCAGCCAATGAGAATAGGGATTTCTACAGAAATTATGCTGACTCAGAGCAAAAATAACAACACTGGTGTGAGCACGCTCTCCAGTGAAGGACCTACACATCCCGCATTTGAGGAAAACAACAAGAATTGCAGTGTTGTGGACCCCATTGCATAAGGTGGTCAGTCTCTTCAGTAAGATTTCACCAGCTTGGCTGCTCCCTTCTCAATAAATCAGGCAAAATGACAGTAGACTTGCCTGAAGACTTTCTGATGTAAATTAATAGCTCCTTGTGCTAATTAGACCCTTGCCAACACCACACAAAGGAAAAGCTTTGCAGTGATAGCCTTTGGGGTATGACCAGAGGATGCAGCTCCTGACTCAGTGCTGCATGTGACAGGACCCATCCTCAGAGCTTGACAAGAGAGCACAGGCCCAGTCTGATGTGTAAATGAAGGCAGAGTGTGTAAAAACCACCATTACATGATGCTGGTGACCAGAGATGGCAACTGCAGGTCACCCAAGCCTTAGGAAACACTGCCACTTACTTGAGCACCTAAAAGGTGAATGCCACCAACGCTGGGCAAGGAGCTCATTGGAAATCTGTCCTGAATCTTCCTTGGATTTTTCTCCATGTGTGGAGAGACAGCACCTGCAGCTCCTCTCTTTCCTCTTGTCCAACTCCTTGCATGCTCCCCCACGCACAGACTCTCTCTGGCTGTGGGTATCTTTGATTTGCAGGTCACTAAGACTTCACACTTCGTATTTGCCATTTCTACTGCATAGTCAAATACCTAGCACAAGCAACCATAATCACACCTAACAGAAATCTTATTCCTGCTAGGAAACCCCATCACAACAATTAAAGCCGTCATACTGAGGACTGCCCATCATCCCATAAAACAATGCCTGCAGGGCACCAGCACACAGTGCAAAATCTACAGGGGCAAGTCCTGTTTAATCAGTGTTTTTGTTCCTATATGGCAGCTAAAACATCTTTGACACATGGGATATGTGGGCCTGGGTTTGGCTAGCTTACTACGGGGCTACCAATCTTTGAACAAGGAAGGAACATTTATCCTCGGGGTCTGATCCAGAGCCACCGCAAAATGCTGGGACTCTGTGAGCTGATTACACAGAGCTGGAACAGACCCCTACTGCCTGCTAAAAAACGTAGACTTTTTCATGCTGTTGTCGAGTAGAGACAGAGAAGATGCAGACAGAGATAAATGGGACACACAAGACATTTTTCTATTCTCGACTGGAACACAATGGAAAAATCTCACCCGCTCCCTCTTCCTAAGCAGCATGTTTTGAGCACCAACTTTCAGTAAAGGCATATTTCACTATGAAGCAATTAAGGGAAACCTACTGTTGAACAGCCGAAGCTATAGGAAGTTTAGCCTCAGGTCCCAAAAGAAGGGCTAAGCCCCAAAGTAGGCTTGCTACACCTGGAAATAAAAACCAGGCTGTTGCTCTCAGCTTGTGTCACTTGAACAGTGATTTCTCTCCCCTGCTTTTGGATTTTGTTTTTAGCAATGTCGCTATAACACTGCATCTTTGTTTGCAGCCTCGCTGAACAGAGTTTAATTCATTAATGTTTATAAAGTGCTTTAAGATCTGCAGCTGGATAAGTGCTAAGTAGTCTTATTGCTGTAATACAGATGAATTTGCTTATCTCTCATGTAAATCAGCTTAAAACATTAGTCTGAAATTAACAGCTCTGGGGTTAACAATAGGCTCAACCACACACTAAACTGCAGCACTTATCATATCACAACATTACCCTTATTAATTACACACCCTGCTGTGGTTCTTGGACCAAAATCAGCTACACTTCAGATACAGGCAGCCGGACAGCGCCGGGAGGGAAGCGTTTGTAACTGCACGACACATATGTTAATGGTGAAATTAAACAGATGGCCCAGTCACTCATCAGTGAAAGTCCACCAGGGGCTGTAAGAAAGAAGGAGATTTCCTATGTAACATAACAATTTGGACATCAGAAGGTTTCAAGTTACAAGATTTTTCTTTATCCCCCACCTGAAACTTTTAAGGGGTAACGTCAGGGAATTTCATCCGGCCTTCAGATACTAATCGAGCTTGGTGCTGGTTTGATCTGTCTGCTGAGAGCTGGCAGCTAGCTCCGCCGACTCCACGTAAGCGTACACCGTGCCGCAGATGGACCAGCCCTACGCGGCAGCAGAGACGCGTCTGGAGCTTGCAAATCCCCTGTCTCCAGAAACCCTTGCACGTGATCAGCTCATCCACAGCCTCAGCCAAGCACTCGCTGCGCCCTGCACCAGCACTTGTTGCTCATCCATGCAGCCCCGCTGAAACCACGAGCGTCAGACCCAACGTTGAACCTGGTTTCAGGCCGTGCAACCAAGCTCATTTCAAACCCACTCTGCAAGTTTTATTTTCACTAAGCAGCATGCACAAGCGTTATCTACTGCAATATTGCCCGGCTCCAAACTATGCAAAAGTGGGATAACGGGGCTAATTAAGATTAAAGTCAAATTATGTCTGAATTCTGCATCCTTCTTCATTTATAGACATGAAAGGGATGATTATCGATGTTTTTTTCAGATGTATTTCTGGCAATGGTTAGCTGTTTTAACTAAAGGCAGGGCTCTGATGCGCACTTGCATGGTAAAGACAACCTGTACACAGAATGATTTACAATCTAAGAGGACACCAAAAAAAAAAAAAAAAAAAAAGATTAGATGAAGGGAAGAAAGGGTTTTTATCCTCAGAGCACCTAGAGCCAAACTTTTGATGCTTAAATGCTTACTTTATGCAAATGCAAACTTTAAACGCTTATTGGTGTTTTCAAAACTTGGTATCTAATTCCCTTTGAAAAACCTTTTCCAGATTCACAAAAATGGTCAGCTCTCCCAGCTGGAGATACATTTTCAAAAGGGCTCAGACCCCAATTAGACAACGGGCAGGTTTTCCAAAGTGCCCAGTGAGGAGCTTGGAGATGTTTTGGAAAAATAGGAATAAGAATCAAAATGTGCACTAAGAGCATGAAAAACCCAGCTTTACATAGCCTCTATCAGTTGCAGCTTGAGCTTAAGTGTTTGGACTTAATCAAAAACCCATTTGTGAAGAAATTGTTTTACTTGCTTAAGAAAAGGTATCTACTATTATCCTCGTCTGCAACAGAGAAAACATGAATAGCCTTTTCTTCCCATCACATCAAGTTTTCTACACGAAACAGTCTGGGGAAATTAGAACATTTTTCTCTCTGTGTTTAATACGTACAGAAAAGAGATTCCTATTTTATTATATTTTATTATTCTCAGGTCATTTTGATTTTTTCAGTTTCTTTTTGAATCCCGAAGCTTTTCATTTGGCTATGTTCCTTTTAAAATTGACTTTGGGATTAAACGGAAGCCTGAGAGCTTCTACTTCAAAAAGTATGTATGAAATGAGTAAGAAAAAATGCTAATTTTATTTATATTTTCCATATGTGATAAAATGATTTCACTATGAGCCCAAATCAGAAAGCAGGTGAGGAAAACAGAGCTGGGAAATGCAGGGGAGAAAAAAAAAAAAAAGAAAAAGAGATCTGTGTGAACTTTTTTCCACACACCCACCAAAGCACAATATAGATTTGAATTTTTGCCATTTTTCTTCCAAGTAGAACAAAAATTCTGGGTCTGCTATTGAAACATAACCTGGCTTTTTTTTTTTCCCTCCTCTTTCGCTATGGAAAGACCACATATTGGATTTACCCAGGAAAAATATTAGCTCGCTATCTCGTACTGGGCTCTCTGGGCAAGCACAACACACCAGGGTCATGGCAGTGCTCAGCAAGCAGTGTCTTGGTGAGATAGTTGTACATGATGCACCTCATACTTAAGGCCCAAGTACTTGTGAAACACCCCAAATGCCAGGTGAAGGCCTTTCTACAACTGGGATAATGCAGTGTCCACAACTGGTAGGGGTGTCCTGAAATCCTATGACTATCCAGGTGCCTTAGGAAGGACTGCACTTACCTTTTGCATTGTTTTTAAAGCGAAGGGATGTCCAGGGATCACGCCTCATGTGCGGCATCAAATCAAATTTTGGGTCTGGCTTAATCAGGGCAATGAGACATCTCCCTGCTGTCTTGCCAAAGCAGGGGGACACAGGAGCACCATCATACAAAGCCCAACTGCAATTGCATGCCTGCAGTCGTGTGCTCAACTGCAATTGCCAAGAAGAAGAGGCAACCAACTGCTCAACTATCATCACCTTGGAGGTGTGGGAACACACAGCCATGGCTGGTGCAGGCACCCTGCAGACACATGGCTGGCACAACCCCATAACCACAGGGCCTACCACCTTTGGGCAATGATATATTGCAGGTGGAAAGCAGAAAGACTTTCTAAAGGCAGAAACAGAAATTAGATGCTCAAGCCCAATTTTTCACTAAGAGGATTTGTGCTATAAGAAGTCTCCCTGTTTGGCCGCATAGCACCTACCTGCAAGCAGAGTGGGGGAATGCATTGAATGAATAACACCACAGTTCTTGTTCAACACACGTTTTTGTTTTCTTCCTCTCCTTTCCCACCTCTTCTCCATTTTTTTTAAGCTTGTAACACCAAAGATGTTGGAACAGACGATTCCTGATGTTAGCACATTGCAGGAGATCAGATAAGATATCACAGAGCCTGCTCTGCTCCTCTATTCTCCAGCTCTGTGGTATGATTCAATTTCCTGGGGATTAATGACCAGGTGGAGTTAATGGTGCTCAGCTGCAAAATAAGCCATCAGCTCCTCCCAGATGGTCAGCGTTTATCCCTGCACGTCAGTCATATTTGCTGCCCTCTGGGTCTAAGAGCTCTGAAAAAGCCATCGTGTTTCTGCATAGCTAGCTAGGCACACATCCTTCCCCCCCTAAAAAAGGGTCAGGAACAAAGCCCAGAATTAATTGCCCAGCTTTGAGGACAAGTGCACCAATGGTGCCTTTAAGTTTTGCCCTACTGAGCAAGCTGTTAATCATAGCCAAAGAACTCTGGTCATGGTCTCCTGGTCAATAACCTCGTGTTGTTTAGAGTGGTCTTCAAGCACTGTTAATTTCTGGGACACACTGTGACAGCAGGTATCAAACAGTCCTCTATCGGCATGGGGAACCCTACCCAACTTCTCACAACCTGCTAAAGGCAGAGCTTGGCGTTTTCTACCTGCATGACCTCTGCCGTGCCCTTGCTATCACCAGAGCCCAGTGCCAGGACAAGCAGAGGAGTTGTGAACTACCTGTGCCTGCAGTTTGGCTGCTGTATGGCGACAAAGGGAGTTGTTTGGCAGAACTGGCATGGGGTATTTGGGATGTTCTCCTAGGACATCAGTCTCCCACACAGTTCAGCTCTGAAAGTTCACAAAAATTTGGCTCAGCTTACCATATTCGCCCAAGCACACCATCAGGAACACAAGGCTTTTCAGCATAGAGGATGACCGACCAAAAAATTAATAGCATGACTGTGACAGAGAGATCAAGTGCATCAGACACACCTTTTATCAGAGGACAAAATACCCAGGAAGCAGTGAGAATCCCATGACAAAGCGGAATACAACACAACCCATCAGCCCTCATCAGTCTAACAGAGATAGAAACTTTATTAATCCCAACATCAGCCTGACCTTTAGCAGGACAGAAAATTTATTGTGTCAACCCCAGTTATTTATCAGGGTCCAAGGTGCTCCCCACAACAACTGAAACTGTGTGCCTCTGATGTCTATACCCAACTCCAGCCCTGCAAGGTGCACTTGCCAGTGCTGAAAGATTCCAGCATCTCACCCACCTCCTTCTCTGTGAGCTGCTCCCCGTGGGAGACAGGAGCTGAAATGGAAAGGGTTTTTCCTGTAGTAATAGCAGGGCAGGAAAGCCAAAGCAAAGCCCTTGCCAGCCCTTGGACAGCCACAGGCACAATTTATGATCTCTGTGAAATCATCAACCCTCTGTCCTGGGACTACAAGCTCAGATAAACCACTCAGAGAACCTACTGTGCAAACAGCAGGGAGAGAGAGCTTTCTTCCCCTTAGCGGGCAAATTATATACTCAATAAGAAAGATTTTTTACTCAAAGGGCCTTAGACAGTTCAAACCTTAAGATCGAGAGCATCTGGGCCACGGAGCCTGTCGCACTGCAGCCCGGCAGGGGGCATAGGCAGAGACACTCCCCCACCACTAGCATGGCTCCTGCGAGGCAGGGCAGCTGCGAAGAAATGTGCAACTCATAAAGCTGAAGGGGTTCTGCAAGCTATTAGGTAATTAAGCAAAGTGAGGGCTCGGAGCGCCCGGCTGCTGCTTCCAGCCCATGACTGTACTCTCTTCAGAGTCTGATTGGATAAAGGATTTTTATTAACTTCATATTTTTCCTTCTAATTTTCCTCTCCTTGCCTTTCATATTGCAGGCCCTGAGCTCCTCTGGTCTTGTGGTGATGTTTATTGGCACTGGCAGGTTGCAACACCCCTGCAGGCTTCCCACAGACAAACCCTAGAGTGCAGACCACGAACCGAAGCAACTTCATACACTGCTTGTGCTGTGAAATTGCTCAGGCACTTCCCTCCCGGTTTTCCTCTCGCCCTCCCCACCTTCCCAGCTGGAGCCTCCTCCCCCCCGCTGCGCCTCTCGTTTTCCAACAGAAGAGGCAGCAGGCCCAGAAAAGCAGCTGGTTTGCAGGGCATGGCCAAATTCATCTCCTCGCTGCGCCTTGAGGCTGTGGTTCGAGGTAGGGAACAAGCCCCAGTGGGCTGCAGCCGCCACCACTTCTGCGTAGTGCAAGACAGACTCCAGACAGGGGGAGGGATGAAGGGAGGGAGGGTGGTCTCCAAGTGGCAGCCAAAGGCTTGGACCCCCACTCTTTGCTCCACCATAGACTCCTTCATCTTCAGGATCATGTAAGCCAAACCCATCCAGCCTGGACACCTGGGAACCTGCACTTTGACCCCTTAAATACACTTTTCACTCATGTTCAAAGTAGGTGCACGAGAGCCTAAAAATGCAAGTGTGTACTTTTTGTGTCATAGCGCCAGTGTTTGGGCACCTACTTTTTGCTCCAAAGAGCTTCCCAACCTTTTGGTGCAGCAAGGAGCACAGGGGAGTCCCAGGCACCTTTCTGGAAGCTTTCCATAGCTTGCAGAAGCTGATAGAAGACACTGTGGGGTTTATTTAGCTTCCTGCAGTTGCTTGTTGTGCCCCGTTGAACAATGGACCATGGTTTGCAAGCAGGCTGGGTCGGTTACATTGTCCTATTCTTTGTGAGGCTCACAGGCACACTCCTTAACGGCTGGCAGTGAGCCCAGCCTCCCTCTTTTAATATCACTTTGGGGTTTTACTGGTAGTGTCCCTGGGCAGTAGGAGGCTAAGAACGAAGTAGCAACCTCCTACGGTGCCACCAGCAAACCAAAATAAAAGGTGAACAGGATAGTGCTTGTTTTCCAGCGGTGGTGCCAGGTTTTGGTGGCCCTCCAGGTGCCAGCAGGGGAGTGGCTGGGTCACTCAAAGATTTATTTTACTTGTCCTGATCAGAAGGAAGCACAAAAGATGCTTTGTTTCCATGAGCAGGAGACATGGAGGGCTCCGGCCTCCAAATCTCCCACTTTCCAATGGAGCCTGATGCTCTTCCTCATGTGGGATCCATCTGAGTCTGAAAACTTGACGAGAAATATCATAGCAACACCAGGATGTTCCCCAACCCAGCACAGCAGCGGCAGCTTATTTGTTCAGTGCTCAGCTGCTGCTCACAATCAATGCAACATGTAGCGTGCAATGGGATTTAAAGACATATGGGTAATCTCTGGCTGTGTTGAAAAGATGGTCTGTCCACAGGGAGTGCTTTTTGAGCTGCACTCAGCTTTGTTTTAGCTTCCAGGAGTCTCGCCTGGCTCTTACAAGCCCTCATCTCTCTCAAGCACTTGTAAAACTTTCGAGTGGTGCCATTTCCACCCCTTCTGGGGCTGCTGATGCTGTGTTCAGTGTAGAGGTCCCAGCCCAGACTCATCAGTGTTTAGGTTCCTTCCTTTTTAATGAACGGAAAAGGAGCTGGGGGACACCAAGTTGAACATAAGCCAGCAGTGTATCCTTGCTGCTAAGAAGGCTAATGGTATTTTTGGCTGCATGAGGCAAAATATCACCAGCAGGTCAAGAGAAGTGATCCTTCCCTCTTCTCAGCACTGGTTAGGCCGCACCTGGAGTGCTGGGTCCAGGTCTGGGCTCTCCAGTACAAGAGGGACATGGAGCTACTGGAGTGAGTCCAGGGGAGGGCCACCAAGGTGCTGCCAGGCCTGGAGCCCCTCTGCTGTGAGGAGAGGCTGCGAGAGCTGGGGCTGCTGGGCCTGGGTTGGAGGAGGCTCCGGGGGAGCTGCCCCATGGCCATCAGTACCCGCAGGGAGGTGCGGAGAGGCCAGAGCCGGGCTCTGCTCAGCAGTGCCCAGGGCCAGGCCCAGAGGCCCCGGTCCCAGCCTGGAGCCCCGGCGGCTCCCCCTGCCCCTCAGGCAGCACTGCTGGGCTGGGCGGGTGCCGGAGCCCTGGCATGGGCTGCCCCGAGAGGGGCTGGGGGCTGCTCCTTGGAGAGCTCCCCGAGCCCAGGGATGTGGGGCTGGACACCGTGCTGGGGCAGGGGGGGACAGGGGCACCCAGGGATGCACCCAGCCTCAGCCATTCTGTGATCCTGTGTGATTCTGCTATTTAGGACCCAAACTGACACATCTACGATTATCAACTGTTTTATGGTTTGTTTTGTTTTGGGTTCATCTTTGAAGTAGGGCTTTTACAGGGCCCTTCTTCAGATGAGCACCTGTGCTGCTGGCACTTCTCAGAGCAGTTACAGGTTGAGTAAGCCTCTCATAAAAGTAAATGAAAGGAGAATGTCTGCATGTAAGGCGTCTGGCAGGAGAAGTCCAAAATGTTCACAGGTCTGTCAGAGGACCTGCATTGGTAGCAGTCTCTTTTATTTTAAATAAACGATTGCAAATAACTTAAATAATTTTAGATAAATCAGCCTCGATGGGAATGGCAACCTGTGTATTAGGATTCAGCTGACCAGGGTTCTGCTTTCAGTGTCACTGCTAGGGTCTGAGGTGTGCAGTGTGAGATCACTCTGAAATCTCAGATAACCAAAAATAAATAACATATCATTATTTACAAAGATTTCTACACAGTATTTTGTGATAGATGACAACAGTAAACAATGATATTGTTCTCTCTGGTCTGCAAATTATTTTCATAGGGACATTTTCTGCAATTCATGAGGCTATTTGACATTATTACCCTTACTTTACACATTGGAAAGCCTAGAGAGGTTAAAAAGCCTATCCAAGGTAATGCAGATGAAGAGTTAATAGTTAAATTTCAGTTTCTGGAGTTAGGTGAAAACCAAAAATTAAATAAATATACATTGAAAGACACAGTGATGTGGTTAGCTGCATTTTGTTTTTCCTGGCCATTCATTTATTTGTCTCAGCCATACTGAGAATCCCTACAGTGAGCTTCTCTTATCTGCTGGAAGAAACTTTTCTCCTGGAAAAAGAGGAAAGACCTTTTTGTGTCACATGGCAGCCCCTGAGGTAACAGTCAAGATAATAATTTGGAAAGCAAAAAGCTCTGCTCAGACATGACTCAGCCTGTGCTGGTTAAGTCAGCACTGGGCTCAAGCAACTGAACTTTGCAGTGTAATGCTCATTTGGATGAACATTTCGGATGTTATTTATCAGCCTGGCCTGAGCCCGGAGACATCCAAATCCTTCCTCCATCCTCAGCTGCAGGTCAGCACCAGACACCGTTAGGAAAGACCACCCAAAGGTAAATCAGACTTTCAGGATTTTGCTTATTAATGGGAAGGAATCAGCTGTATTCCCATAGGATCAGGATCACTGGCCTTCACAAGTGATGCCAGTACCACTGGCATCTCTAAGAGTCTCAGTGTGACTTCCTGAGTCACCATTCCTTTATTCCTTGCTGATCTTCTTGGCCACAACCTCCATTTCTGTCACTAAGGCTCATCACCCAAGGCGTGATTCCTCTTGCCCAGACTTTAGACAAATCCTTGTTGGTTTTGATGCTCACTACACCTGGAAAGTACCAAACCCCAGCTCCATCTGACCTCACCACACTCAGCTAGCTCAGCCTGCAGCTCACCTTCCCATGGACCTTCCCACCTCTAAGAAACTACCTACTACCATCTGACTAACAATGACTTGAGTGTGCTTTAATGTCAAGGAAAAAAAAAAGAACCACACATTTTAAAATCCCTTTTTATTTTTGCTGTTTTCTTTACTGTTTGTGTGTTCTTGAACTACCAGGTCTTGCAAGCCAAGGATGCTGTGTGGCTGCCTGAGAAGTGCTTAGCGCTCTGGAAGCGCTGGCATTAACAACTAATAAACGTCAAGATAAACTCCATAATCACCAATCTCTGTATCCAGACCTGAAAGTTTCCTGGGTTGCTTTACCTTTAAACAAAACCACCACCTCACCAGACTGACACATTTTTAGGGCCAGAAGGCACCTTTAGATTTGTAACTCAGCCATGAGGGAATATTTGAGGCAGAGAACATCTAATATCCACAACTTACTTGCTGGAAAGTGGCTGAGTGCAGGGCTCAAATGTGGGTACAACAGTCCCCATGTGTTACTGTGAGCTGCCCATGTTCAGCCATGAGCTGATAGCCTTCATAAGGTGACCTTGTAATCTTAGTCACCTGCTGGTCCAATTAAATTATGGACATCTGCAAAATATAAGCCAGGAGACTCCCTGGGTCCTTGTGGTGCATGAGTTGTGTTTTATAATGATTCCGAAACAGTACTAAGTGAAAATAAGCCATCCTGCACAAGAGCTAACGCAGGCAGGGTGCAGAGCTGAAAAAGAACTGGAAAAAATTAACTTCTGGTATATGTTTCCTATGGCTCCTTTCAGTTAACTCACTGCAATGCTTAAAATACTTCCTTGCCATATGAATCTGCTGCGGTATATTTAACACATTACCGGTATAAAATGATTCATGCACGAGCTTCTTTTATCAGTGAAGTCCAAACTACTTTTCCTCCCTCTAAACTAGTGATGGAGCTAAACCAAAACCACAGATCTGATCACTCCCTGAACATGTGGGCAAGCTTGGATCTTCAACCTAGCATCATGTACAGTCCTAATTTGTTAATAGGCCCACACCTAAATTCCAAATCCCGATGCTGTTGGATTTGAAAGATGTTCTTTAAGGATCCAAAACTCCATTTCTAGGAGACTTAAGCTTTGAGGAAGTTTGGTTCTGACAAGAAGCAACCACTTGCGGCCTTTTTCTAAACAAAACAGAAAGGAAAAATTGGAATTTTACCGCTCTTGTTTTTGGACAGAAAATTTAATTTTGTTCCAAAATTCTCCTGGCAAACACCATGGCTCAGGACAAAGCAGTGAAATTTTACAGGGTGAGGAAATTATATATGTCTCTGAGGATTTGTCCTAAGGGAATTTTTTTTTTTTTAATGGAAATTGTACTAGGCTTTTTGTTTGTTTGTTTGTTTGTTTTCTGGCATGTATAACCATTTGTCTGCTAGTTTTGATATCGCATAGTGAGAGCAAATGGATGTAGGTGAGCAGCTGTAGAAGGGGTTCCTTTTGTCTCAGGCTCTCTAGGAACCACCAGTTCTGACTGATGGTATCTGCTGTCTCTCTGCCAGAGTGGTCCTTGAGGTCAGTTATATGAACTGGAGAAAGACACATAAGTTCTTTGAGAGATGAAGGTTGAAAAAGGATAAGAGTGTGGTCTGTAAATCCTCCTCTTTTTCACTAGGTGGGAATAACACAAGCAGCAACACCTAGTGCAATATCACTGACCCAAAACCACAGTTCTGAGCTCTCCCTCTGAGAGCATCTTTAGCCTCCCAGACCCATTCAGTCCTTAGCTCTTTTTACTGATGTTGTCCGTGAGTCTCAGATGATTCTCATGAAACCCAGCTCTGAAGCAGACAAGTCAACCAAAAGTACCATAGAGTCTGCCAAAATAGACACAGATCATTACTGTGTCTACCATAGCCTGTCATGGTGACCATCAACAATAATTTTAAGATCCAATTCTCTGGCTTTTTGTGCCCTGTCATGAATGCTTTCCCAGCAGAAAGATCAGAGAAGAAACCCTAAGAACCTGTCCTTTAAGTACCCTTCAGAGGATGACACAATCTGAATGACCCCATGCCCAAAATGCCCTTGGTCTTCTAGCCCATGTTCCACAGGGCAGTACCACAAAGGCAGGATTACTGCACATGAAATCGCAGTTCTGAGCCCCTTCAAAGCTTCCCAGTCTGATCTTCAATACCACAGATAAATGCCATGCCAGACTGTCACCACTAATGGGACCACAATCAAAGCCAGATTGCTTCACCATCAAAACAATGCCTGGAGAGCCCATCTATGCCGCTCATGTCACACCAGCCTCCCTTTACTCTCCTGTTCCCACACAGCCAGGTGGACAAGTCTGGGGAAGTTTTGCGTGGATGCTTTCACACTCTATCACCCCTATTCTCCTGGATGCAGTTTGCTATACAGCAGCAGGGGAGACAGAGGAAACATTTGTCTACTCATTCTGGAGTATTACTTTATATTGTTAATGAAAGTCAGTTTGCACTAACTCACCTAACTCTGGGCTGTCTGAGGAGGAGGACAGGCAGCCGAGAGCAATGTTTTAAACCTCCTTGCACAATTCCCTATAATATCCTTTTAAATATTTGAGTTTTCCTGCTCCTTTTAATTCTTTTGAACACCTGTGTTTTCTGTGCATTGGCAGACACACCCATTGAGTTTAATTATGGATCGTGTAAGGACGTGCAAGAAAGCAAAACAATAAATGGGTTTGGGACTCCAACGAAACTGCCTCACAAGCTGTCCAAGAGCCTTCCTTCAGAGATAAATTTGTAAATCACTTTATGGGAGCAGCAAGAAAATATACACAAGTGGGGTATCCGGGCTCATATTCACCAGGGTTCACATAACAGGGGTGCCCTCTCTTACCTTGGGTGGATTTGTCAGTAGGTGATACAAGCAACCATTGAGAACCATGGAGTCATATATGTTGGAGGAGAAAACAGGAGGTTGCCTGGTCAACTGGAAAATGAGATGCTCAGAAAGAATCCATTTATTCAGTCTCTCTATGAATTTGTGCTCAAAGCAGAGCTAACTTCTCCATTAGCATGTTGCTCAGGACCCGAAACTCATGGCGGTTTGAGAAACCCAACACAGCTGAGAGTCAGCACATCACTAAAGGTACTCAGTGAGTAATAGTTACAAGAACAAGGTTAAAACGCACCTGGTCTAACAATATATTTTACCAAAAAAAAAAAAAAATCCATTAAAAGATGCCTATTTTCTCAACATAAACTAGCAGAAACTGCTTCACATCAGACAATCTTCTGCATCAGAGGTGCTCTGAGCCATCGTGGGTTTCCAACAGGTTCCATAGAAGCTCTAAAGAGATTTTTTTTCTTTCCTTTCTTTTTTTTTTCCCATAGCAGATCATCTTTGTGCATCTATTCAGCAGAAAGGACACACTCCTACACATCACCAAAGTTGCACTTAGAAATCATGATTTTTAGACATTCTGGCTTCTAGCACGCAGGAGACATGTGCACCTGCAGCCCTTTGGAGGGTCTGCTCAAGTGCTTGGTGGTGGCTCAGGCTCTCAGTGGATGCTCCAGGCTGAAGCCAGACCTCAGATGGGTACCCTGACCCAATTTCAGAGCTCCTCCCTACCCACTCCATCTTAGATCTACATAACTCAGGAAGAAAAGTCACAAACTGGAAGGAGATGGTAAAAATAATCCTGAGTGCAGCAACACTTCTGTGTTTCAGGTTGTTCAATGTGCTTCTGGACGTAAATCCCTCCATGTGGATAAAATGCCATCAGCCCGCCCAGGGCCCATACAGGCAGAGGCATCTCTATACGTGAGGGTCACCAAGGGGTTGGCTGCTGGCACATTTTTTTTTGTTGTTCCTTTTTTCTTTTTTTTTCCTCCAAGTTTCCTTCTTGATTTAGACCGCTTTCATCTTTTCATATCCTTCTATCTCTTGAGCACTGTCTCATTTTGCATCTGTTTTCCTTTTGCATATTTTCCCTTCCCCCTGTGTTTACTTTTGTAAGCAGACTGTTGTTTCTATTCAATTCCCCATGGTTTTCTTTGGGTTTCTCAGTTCTTCTAATCTTCTCTGCAGCTCTCCCATTTTCTCTTCTTATCTTCCACCCCAGAGAGCTGCTGGGGCACTGTTTCCTATTAGGTCTGTTTTGTCTTGTTTGCTGGACTTTTCCTCTCCCTTGTGTTTTACAGCAGCCACCTTTTTTTTTTCCTTCTTTTTTTTTTTTTTTTTTTTTTTTTCCCCTCACTGATCAGAAGCCAGGAAGCTTCTGCTTCTTCACTGCTGTTGGTTTTAGTCATTTATGTATTTTTCTTTCCTCAGAAAATAGAGTGGATGTCTGTTTCAAAAAGTTTACACTCCAATTGTAGCAATTGCTATGGAAATTACTTTCATTCATATTAAATTGTCATAAAAGATCAATCTGAATATCCTCTGTTTTTATTTTTATTTTTATTTTATTTTTATTTTTATTTTTATTTTTATTTTTATTTTTATTTTTATTTTTATTTTTATTTTTATTGTTTTGTTATTGTTATTTTTATTGTTATTTTTTATCCAAAAGCACCTCATCAGATATTGACCTGATTCCACTTGCTACCATATTTCCTTACAGAACGGCCCTCAGACCCTGGATGTTGTGCTCCCAGGTCCTCATCAAGACTTCCTGAAGACTTTCACTGAGAAGAAGTTAGAAGCATTGCTCTGAGCCAACAGAAAATAACACAAATTTCCGGTGACACCTCTTGCTTAGGTCCCTTGAAAGATTTGCTAGAACCAAAGCACCTCCATAAAGCATTCAGATAGTAGCAAACCTGCTTTTTCTGGCAGGAAAATGATCTAAGGGGAGAATTTCTCACTATATCTGGTTCTTATTCAGTGTTAGCTTGTTCTGTCATATATGGGTAGTTTATATCTGGAAAAGTTTATATCAGAAGGGAAGGCAAATTTTATTAAAAAGAAAAAGAGCTTAGAGAGCAATGCGGGTTTCATCTGCTGATCTCTGCCTTTCCGTTTATTTATTTATTTCAAAAAAGGAAACGAAAAAAAAAGTTAGTTTCTCCACTTGACCATTTTCTGTGTCCTCAAAACTTCAGGGCTCTTGGTCTGTGGGGAAAATACAGCACTGACTGAGACGGGTAAGGGGAGCAGGATTTGATTCTACAGTAACAAAATTTGTGGCGAAAATTATCCTCCAGCTTTGAGAATTTCAGCAATGCTCAAAGCCATAAATGTTTGGCACCATAAGGCATTCAAGAAATCTGAACGGGTGATGTTGGTTTTGGTTCTTTGAAAGCTTTCTTTCTCACTCCCTTTTGTTATGCCTTTTTTTTTTCCTTTTTTTTTTTTTTTTTTCTCCATATTTGACTCAGAAGCAGAAGTGATTAACTCAGGAGCGTATGAAACAAGAAACTTGGCTTCCTTTCCTGGCTCTTGCATTCACTTTCTGCCTACTCTCAGAGAAGGCACTTAAAACTAGATGTATAAGGAGACTTGGGTTGTTTCAGGCATCAAACACTCAGATTCTCTGTAAGCAGAGTAGGTGAATAAATGGGGTTACTCAATGCCACAGAACAGAGCATAAAACTGCCATAGACACCTTGTAGAAAATAGGAAGATGGGCAAGACACAGGGCTTCCAGATGCCTGGTCCTGGATGAAGACAGACATTGTTTTCTGAGAGACTCTAGCTGGGATTTTCAGCTCTGAATCTTTTTCAGGATTTTGTAACTAAATCACATTAGCCCAAATTTTATGGAAACCTGCAGAAAGATGCATTGTTCCTTAACAGTGAAACAGGAAAATGGGACATTTTCTTCTCAAATCAACTCTGCACTTGCTTGAGACAGGGATTTCAAACCACATCTTGACTTTTCACAGAATCACAGAATTGTTGAGATTGGAAGGGAGCTCTGGAGAGGTCCAAGCCATGGGCTGCCAGCTTCTCCAGGAGGATACTATGGGAGACCGTGTCAAAGGCCTTGCTGAAGTCTAAGTAGACTGTGCCAACAGACTTTCATCCTCATCCACCAGGCGGGTCACCCGGTCGTAGAAGGAGATGAGGTTGGTCAGGCAGGACTTGCCTTTCATGAACCCATGCTGACTGGGCCTGATCCCCTGGTTGTCCTGCATACATTGCGTGATTGCATTCGAGATGACCTGTTCCGTCACCTTTCCTGGCACTCTCTCCACCGTGTCCATGTCTCTTCTGTACTGGAGAGCCTACAACTGGATGCAATACTCCAGGTCTGGCCTCACCAGGGCTGAGTAGAGGGGCAGGATGACCTCCCTCAACCTGCTGGCAACACCTAATGGTGCCTAATGCACCCCAGGATCCCATTGGCTTTCTTGGCCACAAGGACACATTGCTGGCTCATGGGCAACTTGTTGTCCACCAGGACCCCCAGGTCTTACTCTGCAGAAGGAAGGGGTAGTTTTTTGGGCTTCTCCTTGGTAGTGTAGGCAAGCTAGAAGAAGACCAGTCAAGTTCAGCCACTGGACTATGAGATATGACCAGATACATATGGCAACATCGGAAAGTCTCATTACTACCACTGGTTGGTACAAAGCCAGATATAATAGCGGTGCTCATAGAACCACTTACTCTGAAACAGGTCCTAAGGAGAGGGCCATGGAGCAACCCAACAGTCTGAGAGCTGTGCTTTGCCTCTGATGTGACACAGGGGTCTGAATGGGGTGACAGTTTCAAGACTGGTGTAACTTCTCTGGTGGAGATTTAAGACCCAAGGGGCTTTGCCAAAAGCCCCATGTGAGTGTGCATAGCTCTCAGCCATGGGAATTTGAAGGATCCCAGTAAAATCCTGTGTTGGTAGTATTGCCTAAGTCCATTTGTAGCTTAAGCTCAGAAGCCTGATTCTGTGATCTGTCTGTACCCAGGAGTGTTGTGTTGTGAAAGACATGCAAATATTCATCCAATCCAGTTGTGCTGGGGAGCTAAGCCAAATGAGGCAGCCAATTGTGTAGCATGCATGTGTTTAAGTATTTCATTAGAAGGATGTTTTGGAAAGCCAAAAAAGAGCAGTGCAATTTTAATAAATAATCCTATCAAATGTTTATGGTGCCAAAGCCATAATATAAATCAATATGTTTAGATCTGAGTATGATAAATATAACTTAAATTATTTTAACATAATTTCTGTATTCACTTACCTGCCAATTTTTCTGTAGAAAGGCCTTTGTTTCTCCAGCTACTCCTGATAACATCGTCGTCATCTGAAACAGCTCCTGGAGAAAACCTCAAAAGCATTCCAAAACTCATGAATCATGTAGACAAGCAAGCACAATGAGAACAGGACCTTTCAAAAGGATGACTAATCATTACAGTTTATAGCAAGTTAGGGAACAGGGACACGTGTATAGTCCTCAGGCTGGGTGACAAGAACAAAGCTCATCAACAAGCAATGCACAAGCGAGTTTATCCCACTTGATACCCTGCAAAGTGAAAAAGATAGAAAGCATGGAAGAAGCAAGCATTTCCAGTGATCAGCAAAACCATTAAAGGCTTCCATCAAAATAAGATGGAACATGCTGTCAACGCTAAGGACTAGGCATGGGTCTTGGTGTTTGTCAACCACTTTCTTAGATGCTCAGCTGTTGTTCCTGGATATAGACTTAAGGCTACTTGGCCAAAACAGCCAAAACTGCCCTCAAGATCAGATCCAGCTGTGCTATCATCTGGCTGGGACCCTCTGAGCAGGAGTGGGGATCCAGGAGAAGACATCAACTGCCAATCCCTATTTTGTGAGGAAAAGTGTATTTTGGGGTGTGGGGACCCCAATCATGTCACTACAAATAATATCAATCATAGGATTTCTTCCAGTTGCTCTTGTTATGTGGTCTTTGATTGCTTAGACCAGAGAGGCTTCTTGTCTGAAAGCATCCATCCCACTGCTAGACAGTAACGACTCCTACTTTTCAAGGATGAGAAGCAGATGAGGTCAATGTCCCAAAGCTACAATGGCTTTTATTTTTTTTAACATCTGAAAGACAGATATTTTTTTCAGTGTATATTTGAGCTACTGGCAAATGTTTCTAGCCATGCTAGAGAGCTGATTATATCCCTCCCAAGCTTCTGCTTTGGATGAAAAAAGTCTTAGTAACAGTTGCTAGCAAAAACATTCTGGAATGGATTTGTTGATAGAAGATGACTGCTGTGCTTTCAGAAGGAAAATTAAACTAAAGAACAAGTATATTTAAGCATAATTGCTTTAAAAACAGAACACATGCTGTATTATAATTTGTTGTTCACTGGAAAATGGAATAATCCAGAAGGCTGAGTTCAATACAGTGCAGTAGAAGAGTTATGTTACTTGCAATGAGTCCTGCTTGCAGCTTTCTATCCGACTGCATAAAAGATGCCTCAGTGCCACTGGAGATCAGCTCAGTTTGGATTTTAGTAGGACAGCTTCAGATAAAGTTTTCAGGAAGGTCATGTTCCAAATGAAGAAAATCTTACTGCAAACAGGTTTTTTTTTTTTTTTTTTTTTTTGAACAGGACCCAATTCCCTCTGGTGGGCCGGTAACCCCAATGCAGCTGATCTGTGGGGTCCATCTGTGCTCCAGACTCACTGAGTAATGACCTTGTCTCTGGTTTTACGTTGCATCTTCTCTTTGGGCTCTATTAACCATGACACAGTATTAGCATGTTGTAACAATCGCTGATAGCAATTCTTCCCTGGTGAGGTTTTTAGTTTATGTCTTATAATAGATGAGTCATTACCAGTTCTCTTAAATCCTGCTACTCAAAGCAGATGATACCAGCACCTAAGTCATATCCTGATTTGGAGTTTGGAAAACTGGTGATTCCCCACTTTCTACATGAAATAATAGCAGACTAAGACAAGTCCATTTGTCCTGAGGGTCTGGAACCCTTAAGGTCTGAATAATGGCTCAGGGACACCCATCAGCCTAAATATTATGTCAAACCCCAAAATGATGATTGATCTTCTAGCTCAGAACATGTTTATTTTTTTCCTTGCATTTTCTACTTATTTTTTTACTCTTTTTCTCGTAATTTGTAGTATTCATCACGTTTCTTGTGGAGAATGAGGCCACCCCACTGGAACCTACACACCTACCAGTGTTGTAAGTCAAAATAAACATTTTTTAAACAGCAAAATCATGTGTAAGCCATGACAGCAACAGCAAGTTCCATTATAGATCAGAGTACTGGGGATGCCAGCATGTAAACAGGTCTGTGTTGGTCAGAGTTTGCCACACTGAAGTCTTACTGTGTTAGAAAGTAAGCTTTTTTAACAACAAGTCAAAAGATACCGAACTGTGATCAACGCCAACCTTCTTGTAGCTCTGAAGGAAGGAAATAATCCATCTCAAGAAGCGCTGAGCCCGGTCCTGTATAATAATCTATGTCAAGTTTCTTTGGAGCTTGTAAACCAAGCAAGAATAATAAACATGTGAAAGCTAAAAGGGGTTGGAAGAAACCTGGTTTATATAATAAGAATTCAGCTTTTCTGCAACGAAGATTTCAGCAGGCCTTCCCATGACAGCCTTACACTAGTTCCTTTTCAGTTCAGGAAAGTGTAACCAATTTTCCAAAATTCTTAAAGACTTGATTTTTGGTTTGTTTCAATACAACTTAACACACTTCTACCCTTCTGATTCTTCTCACAAATAACTACATCTGTTTGTTTGCTTGTTTTATTTTATTTTTACATCCGCAAAAGAGTCCTGAGCAAATCAGGATGCTCTGTCAAATGAGTACACCTGATCACTCAAGTATGGCTCTCACTGAGGTTCAAGCAACCTGTCTAATGTGGTTTGGTGAAGAACCAGGGAGCCCAAGCCGTGCTTGGGGACAATGTTTGTTGAGCTATGCTTCTTTTGGACCATGGTGGCTAGGGGTTGACCCTGAGCCATACCCTGTGGATGTACCTGCTTCACAGCTTTTACCAGCATTATATGTAGATGTGAGCCGTGTAATTATATTCCATGGTCTGACAAAATTCCAGCAGCATTTTGTACACACTCAGAGATGATTCATCCAAGAGCCTAATAGATTTATTATGATTAGTAGCTACATGCTGGCTAAATGGTGTTAAAGACACTGAGGAAATGCAGGAGCTGAAATGATCAGACTTGCACTAAGATATTAATTAAACCCTTTCGATACAAACCTGAGAAGCTGTATTAGCTGTATGCATTAGCATCACACTAGGGTGATGGGTAAACTGAGGCTCAGAACTGTGTCTTGACTGGTGTCACTCAGGAGGTCGGACCAGCACCGTAATCTCTTTTGCAGTCAACCAGTGCCTGGCTCTACAAGCAGGGAAGATACATATTGCTGGCAGTAAATATCCCAAGAGTGATGAGATTATTAATGTCAGACATCTCCTACACACGGCATGTATAGAATCACTGTCCAGTCAGACCAAGGATTATTTTGATAAGCAGTTGGTCTCAGGCAATATTAGTTTGTGGGAAAGTTTCTTGGATGTAGCAAGTTTTCTCTACAAGGCTCATTAAATTGCATTTTGCTACATTTACTGCACGTGGCTGGCTTGCCTCATACGGATTGACTGTTTACGCTCATTTCTCAGCTGTGTTTATTGGTTAAGTTTCATAGCCTTAATCACAAATGCATAACAGCCGTAACCAATATACGATACCATCCACGATTTCTAATAACATATGGTCTGACCACTCAATAGTTTGAATGCTACGGTTCATTAATTCTCCACAGGAGTAATAAGCATTTGGTATTGTCTTATTTTTAAAGCCAATTTATTGTTCCAAGGGGATAAAAAATGGACCTGTTACAATCTGAGTTTAAGCAGTCCCTTGTTTAGCTTTTCCAGAGCTGTGCTGCTGTGTGACAACAAAATCAAAGCCACAGGACTTTTGTCTTGGTTAAATAAGTGTCACTCCCAATTGACTGAAAGCCTTCAGAGGCAAAACTTTAGCTCATCTCTTAAGTCATTCAGATGTGCTTCTTTCCTTCACCCTGTCTTGGAGCATACCTAGACTTAGCATGAGGACATGAGAAAGTTAAGAGTGGTAAATTTAACAACAAATACAATTAGAACACATACATTTGCGAAAGTTTATTTAGGGTTTTGGAGCACATCTGAAATGCTTGTATACTAATGCACGCAGTATTAGGGACAAACGGGACAAGCTGGGAGCTTCAGTCTATGATATCATTGGTATTAGTGAGACCTGGTGGGATGAGTCCCATGACTCATGTGAAGCAAGGTCAAGCTTCACAGGGAGAGTACAGAGCTGCAGTTGCATCTGCAGAAACAAAGCAAGAAAAGACAAAACTCAGCTTGAGTTGATATTGGCCACTGTGGTGTCAGAGAACAAAAACATTTTTTTAAAGTATGTTAACAGCAAGAGGAGGTCTAAGGAAAACATTGGTCTGATATTTGATGAATATGGTCACCTAAAAAGTATGGATGAGGAAAAGACAGAGACATTTAATGCCTTTATTGCCTCAGTTTTTAATAGCAATGATATGTCTTCAGTTGCCTGGTCCTCTGAGTTGGAGGACCCTGACTGGGGGAATAGCCACTTATCAGCAAATCTGTAAGGGACCAGTTGTATCAGCTGAATATTCATAAGTCCATGGGCCCTGACAGAATTCACCTCAGAGTACTGAGGGAGTTAGTGGATCTTACAGCTGGACTCCTCTCAACAATTTACCAAAGGTCTCGGGAGTCTGGGTAGGTTGCCACTGACTGGAAGCTGCAATGCTATGCTGATCTACAAGAAGGGCACTTGAGAAGACCCAGGGAGCTACTGAGCTGTTAGTCTAACCTCAGGCCCTGGAAAAGTTATGGAGAAGACTGTGCTGGGTGCTATTGGAAGGCATTTAAAGAACAAAGCTCTTATCAGATATAGTCCACAATGTGTTCATTGAGGGAAAGTCCTGCCTTAATGATCTGATCTTCTTCTCCTGCTGAGTGGATGAAGGGAAGGCAGTGGATGTAGTATTTCTGGATTTTAGTAAGGCCTTTGGTACTGTCCCTCACAACATCCTTCTAGACAAATTGTCCTACTGTGAGACAAACAAGTTCACTCTACGTGGGGTGTTGAATTGGCACAATGGTAAAGCTCAAAGGGTTGTAGCAAATGGGGCTACATCTGGCTGGTGGCCAGACACCAGCAGTGTTCCTCAGGGCTCTTCAAGGGCCAATCCTGTTCAACGTTTTTATCAATGATCTGGATGCAGGAGTGGAGTCTATCCTTAGCAATTTTGCTGATGACACTAAACTGAGAGGTGCTGTTGACTCCCTGGAGGGACGAGAGCCCTTGCAGAGGGATCTAGATAGATTGGAGCACAGGGCAACCAGCAATGTTAGGAAGTACAACAAAGGAGAAAGATGGGTGCAGCACCTGGGATGGAGCAATGCTGGACAGAGGCACAGCCTGGGAGGTGAGCTTCCTGAGGAGGGGGATGGAGAGGGAGGTGCTGGCCTCTGCTTCTTGGTCACCGATGGCAGGCCTTGAGGGAACAGCACAAAACTGCACCAGGGGAGGCTCAGGCTGGGCATTAGGAAAAGAATCTTTACCATGAGGGTGGTCAAAGACTGGAACAGGCTTCCTAGAGAGGTGGTTGATGCCCCACGGCTGTCAGTGCTCAATAGGCATTTGGACAATGCCCTCAGTAATAGGCTTTAACATTTGGGTAGCCCTGAAGTGGTCAGGCTGTTAGACTTGATCTTTGTAGGCCCTTTCCAACTGTTTTTTTTCCAACTGTTTTTGTACCTGTACAAGAACCTGAACTCATAAGCCACACCAGCTTCCTAGCGATACAAAAGGTTTCTAATGAAGAGGAACAGAGCATTTTTGCCTCAATTTCTTTCTGTGTTAATTCATATATAATTTTTACGCTTAATACCATAACAGATTATTGTTCTAATCAGGCTCCATCAAGGAATCAGTTAATTTTGGCAAGTTTGAGGATGTATTAGCACAGCAATTATCACGCAGCTAATGAGATGTAAGAGGGAGGACTACACCTTTCTCTGAAACTTGAACCACCACCTGAGAAAAGGAATTGCCAACCTGGTCAACCAGTAGTGGGATGAGTGCAGTCCTCAGCCAGGTTGCCTGGGACTTTGGCCATGTGGCTGGATCATTGCTGGCTTTCTGCTGTTGTTTCTCATCCACGAAGGACACCTCCCACCATAAACCCAGCAGCACAGTCTTCTTTGCAAATGCTTTCATGTGGGGAAGTTGTTTCAGTTACAGATCAAGAGGATGAGACGTTTTGTGGGCTGTGGACCATGCTCTCAGGTCAGCCCACAAGATATGCAGGACTGCCGCCAACTTTTCCTTGAGGAGAGAGAATACTCTTGTTTGGGTTTTCTAAATTAATTCCTGAAATGTAAGGTACCGATAGAAGTGTGGTGAAGGAGAATGTCAAGTAGTGGCTCCAGTCCACTGGAGCCCTTGATTGCCTACAGTTTTCAGTTTTTCTGTGATAGGTTTTGTCTGTTAAAAGATCTACTTGTGCTACCACTGGCAGTAGCAGTGGTGGGAGCTCTTGTATTCAAACAAGTTACTCATAACCACCAGGATTTTTAGACACAGTGAGAGAAGGGTTATTTACAAAGGTGGCTAAAAGATAGTAGCAGATTCAGCAGATGCATAACGATGCTCAGACGTGTGCTGTCCCCAGTTCCCTAAGGACCCCTCTTTCAAGGCATTCACAGCAATTGTTAGTGGCAGGCAATGGTCAGGGCTGTTGACTGTAGATCTCCCAATTACAGAGTTACTAAAGTTCTGTCCAACCTGGACAGAAAAAATAGCTACATTCTTCCCCTGAGAGGTGTGAATCAGATGTTATCTGTGGCTGTGTCTACTGCAGTGTAAACTGCAGGATCCGAGTGAGTGACCCAGCCCCATCTGAACTCTTTACCTATGCAAGATTCCTCATCAGACCAAGACCTCAAATTCTTTCACTGTGAGTGACAAAGAGGGGAAAAAATTATTTAGTAACCAAACAACAAGGCAAGTGAGAAAAAATAAGGTTAAATTAAAATAATTTAATACTACAAATTCTAATACACATTGGTGTGCCTGTGTAGTTAATATCATTGTATCACTCTAGAGCAGATTTACACTTCTTGTTCCCCAAAATGTGTATTTCCAGAAACTAATGTACTTCGATTTGGCTTATAATTCTTTTTTTAACTGGTGCATCATGAAAAGTACTGTAGAGATGGTTACCTTCTTACCCCAAATCACTGACTTATGGCCATAGTTTTTACATGGTGGGCATATATTTTGAATCCCTGCAATATTTGACCCATCTTCTTGGCTAGTGAGAAGAAACAAACAATGTGTTGCTTTTTTATATAAACATTCAAGCTTTTAAAAATATCTCTCTGACCTTCTTCAACTCTTTGCCTCAATGATTTCCTGTGGCGGGGAATTCCTCAGGGTGATTATATGCTTTAAACAAAAGTATTTCCTTGCACCCATTTTAACTCTGTTGCCTGTGAAATTGACCCAGCAACCCCGTTTGGTTCTTGCTTTATGGGGCTGGAAACAGAGGAGCTTCCGGATGGTTTTTCTACAAACCGCTCATTATTTTGTGTTCCAGCATTATTTATATATAAATACAAAAAAGAAACACAACAACAACAACCTACTTACGTAAACAGGAAAAATCTAAAAGTTTTTTCCAGAATCTCTAGTCATTTACATGCAAGAAAGAAAGAAAACATCAAGAAATTACCTTAAAAATTCAGCTGCGCCCAGTATCCACAGTAAATGGAAAAAACAAGATAGCCTTTTGCTCTTTTTTCCTTCCTTCGGACTGAAAATAGATTTTTCTAGGCACCCTCCTCTTACACTTGGACAACTGGCTCTCACATTGTTCTTGTCCACTGTGGATCTGTCCCAGACTCTCTCACCATCCGCAATAAGGTTGTCATTGGCGTAACAAGCTTAGGGAACAGCTACCACAGCCCAGCTGTGCGTGGTGCACCCCTTGTGTCAGGGACACACATCCCGCATTTCCAGGGGCTCACCAGGAGGAACAGTGATTTACCCAGAGCCATCCCCAGGCTGGGTACAATAGCTAACACTGGAGGACACCAAGAACCAAAGATCCTGGCAGATTCTGGATACCTTTTCCATCCCAGCAGTACTCTTCATTCCATTTACTCCAATCACACTGACTGCTGGTTTAAAATGATAGACTTCAGGCCATGGTACTTTCATGTCAAGATAGGCAAACGGTAATAAATTCATTCAAAGTTATTGAGATCTCAGCAGCACAGTTGCAGACATAGCTGAAGACCCTCACCTCCAAACCTGCTTTGTAACGCTGGTTATTAATTGCCTGCATGATGAATTGTACTTCTACAGGTAGTGTGTTATGGTCAGGAGATAGGTGGGAGAGGGCCGGTGCAAAGCAAGTCCCACTTTAACTTCCCATTTAGACCACACAGCCTCCTTAAAGGAAATACTCCATGGATCCTACTGAAGAAATAGAAATTATGAAGCAGGAACATCTGACTTCATCATCAAGGAACATGAAATCAGGTCCCTCTGTGGTGCCACTCTGGTAGATCCATGAAATTATGCTGGGGATGACTGGCCTGCTGTGACAAACAGGAGCTGGAAACACACATTTATATGTTATATATATATAATATACATATATATAATATACATTTATATACTTAGAATGGGTTTTATGTTGTCTGTTTTTTTAATAAAGGACTTCTATCTCCCAAATCATTTTTCTTGAGGAAAAATATCTATCATCCCAAAGCAGGGATCTCAAGAGGTTTACCAACTGGTAAGTCTTTCTTTACAGTATCTTCCAGTCTAGCCCCAAAGGTTTTGTGTTTGAAAACCAGATCCTTTACAGAAAAATAATGTTTTTAGCCCTATTCAGTAGTTCAAGTGAACAAGAGCCTATTGGTTCTCTCAAGACCTCAGAGTTCAGGATCAGCCTAGTGTCAGCCCTTGGGATGCGGAAGCTTCCCAAAGACCACTATACCCCGCTTGCCATCAGTGTATATGTGTTTAATTAGGCTCTTGACAGGTAAAGACTGTAAAAAGAGGACAGTTTGTTCTCCCAAACTGTTCACTCTCTAAGCCCCCTGTTTATTTTGGAAGTGAATGAATAACATTGTGCTGGGAAAGGAAATTAAAAAAGCAGGGTTGTAATTTACAGTAGAGAAGAGAACAGATTTAGGGGCCTTTTTTTTTTTTTCTTTTTTTTTTTTTTTCCTTCCTTCTCCCTCCTCCTTTCCCCCTCTTTTCACTGCTCTGGTTCCAAACATCCAAACGTGCTACAGCTGAAAAAGAGGACCTCAAGCCTTCCTTACTGCTGGCAACAACAAGTGAGTTACAATTGCCAGTCTCTGTATTCTTGCCAAGAGAACAAACTGCTTCAAGGCAAAGGAAAAAAAAAAAAAGAGAGGTTTATCAAAACCAAATGCCACTGGAAATCCTAGCGCTGCAAAGCCCAGTTCAAGATGTACGTTGAAACCTATCCCCATCCATTTAAGGAAAAAGAAGAAAATGGATTCTTTAATAGAATATTTAAAATATAACAATTGCTTTGGAGTGAGGAATTCTACTCTCTCTGGTTCTTATAAAAGCTCTAATTTTTTTTCTTCATCTCTAAGTAAACTCCCAGCAGTTTTCTTTGAAAGTGGATCCTAGGCAGGCACCTCTTTTCCAAAGCGCTCAGCATTGTTCTAATGAGATGTGATAGGTGGTTTGGAGTAGGAGCTGGTCCAAGCAGTGGAGGTATTGCTTTATTGTGTGTTTGTTTTTCTTTTAAAATTCAGCGATCTGGCTACTCTTCATTTTCACTTTAATGCTTCTTATTATTTTGTTTCTAACCTGCCTCCTAGATCCAAATCAGATCCAGCCTCCTTTCCCCTTCCAAGTGTTCACAGCAGAATGGGAGAGGGGGAAGTTCAAGGTTTTTATTTTTAGAGTAGTCACAGTTTTGCAGACCAGAAGGAAAGAAATATTTGAACCGTCTAGTCCAATTGTTGGGCACCACAGACCATTGAATTTCACCCAGTGATTTCTGCATTTTGTGCAAGAGCTGGATGACAACTTGTGGGAAGCCACCAAGCATCAGGTCCTGCAGGAGCCATCATAACCTTGGGCATATAAACTTAATGGGTAAGTCTCACCTTTTTGCCTTGAACACTTGCAGATACCAGCTCAAGACGCCAAATCTCATTATAACCTTAGAAGACACTCTATAAAGTGCTGTCTCTTTTTCCAAGTAGCAACTGGAGGCTATGGTTAGGGCTGTGGCCCCTAAGTTTCATCTGAGCAAACATGCTGGCCTGCAAACTAAGGCATCAACAGTCAAATGTCATCTGAGAAGCAAGTGGCACTGGCTCCTGGTGACGCAACAACCATCAGCAAATGCTACCTTTGAGCTGAGACCAGAGCCTGCAGCCAAACCAACAGATATAAATATCCCAAAATAGTGGGTGGAGGGAAAATCTGCACAGTCAGGCTCTGGTTTCAGCTGAGAGATGGGAATGTTCCTGGTGGCTCTCTACATGAAACCTTTTTCCACTTCAGTCCTGCACATAGGGAGGTCTATGGAGTTGCATCCCAGCCTCAGCCATCACAGTGCTAGTAATGTCCAGAGAAAAGCCTGGACCTATTGGCACTCACCATCACAGCCAAGAAGAGGCAAATACAGGAGGCAAAGCAGTCAGGAGTAATTTCCTCCACTGGAAGTGAGCTGGGAATCTGTCAACCATGTTGTATGCCAGAGCTCAGGGCAGCAGGCTGAACCATTTCTGCTGGGCGGGTTTCAGGGGGCTTCCCAGCCACAGCTACAGCCTTGGCAGAGAAGTTTAATGGACTGCGGGCAATGCATGGCAAAAGATCAGGATGAGACCAGTCCAATTCCACCTTGTAGACACAGATTAAATCTCTCCCTAATTGTCTCTTGGACAAACTAAGCAGCTTCACTACCAGGTGTGTTTCCCAGACCCTGAATTACTTCTTTAAGTCTCATATGAACCTTTCCTATTTAGCCCATGTCTCCGCTGAAGTTCACCAGATGTGCAACCCAGTAACAGTCTCACTAATGCAAATACAGATGCAAGGCCAAGTCTTACACATTATTTCTCTGCTTATTGCTGACAAACATCCCTGATGGATGCAGTTATATTGTTTAACTGGTTTGTTGTTGCTGTTTTGTTTGGTTGGACCAGAAGAAGACTCTTTCACTGTTACAAATGATATCCACCATCCATGCGACCTTTATGATATGTGGATATGCTTGCTTTCCATTGTCCTGTTGGGGTTAATTGAATATCAAATCATCTGTTTCAAATCCTCTTTGCCTGGTTTACTAAACTGCAACACAACAAAACTATCACAGCATTTTCCTACACCACCCCGCCACAATGAATTGAACGTGGTTTAGACTCAGAGAGGAGAAAATAGGAAATAGGTTCTGGATGCAGTCTTGGTGCCTTGTAGGTTGAGGTGAGTTCCAAGTTTTGTTTCCTTCAGTACAGAGCCTGTATAATGGTTACCCTGATAGTTATATTTTCACATATTAAATCCGTGTCATATAATAAAATGTGCTAAAAATTAAGGGCTGAGTAGGAGCTTTTTCATCTGTTCTCTGCTCCTTGTTAGCCTCAGGTTGTTGCATCATGGACACTTTCCTGGTTCACCAAGCCTCCTGCTCCATTATGTCAAAAGAGAAACCAGTGAAATATTTTCTTGTTATTAACTGTTAATGTCTGATTTTATTTTTTATTTTATTTTTTCTTACACACAATGCTCCAAACTTGAAATTGGAGCTGCAGCACATTAGCAGCTGTTAACACATCTCTGTTAGCTTGTCCACCAGCCATGGAGCACAGATCCCTTCTGCTCTGCAGCTGAGCCACCAAGCTCTGTTTCAAATGAAAGCAAAGCTCAGCTTCAAAGTCTGCATCCAGAGCAAAGCTTCCTCAGCATCAAAGGTGTGGACAGGCCCTTACCAAGACGCACATCAGTCTTGACACCCAGATCCCAGTGAGGCTTTCCTAGGATCCAAACAGGATATGCATGAATGAAGGAAATCAAGCAAAAGTCTTACCAGGATTCAAATCCAGATGCTGGATTTGAATTCCACATTGTCTGTCAGCTAATCACAGATTTCCACACCCAGGTCCTGAAGGTTTTTCATCAGATTTATGGACATAAGTCACCAGTACAAGCATTTACCACATCTGTGGGTGCCATCTCTGCTTCACTTGCTTGTACCTGAAGAGCAAGACTTGGCTCTTGTAGAGGTGGTGGAGATGGGTGGCTGGCTTGGGTGGCACCTTGGGGTGTCAGCTGTCTGCTCAGCTTTTCATGGTTGCAGTGCCAGATTGTGCTTTCAGGAACCAGCACAGAGACATGATTTATTGTTATTTAAATCTTTCTGTACCATCTCTAAAATATCTACAGCGTTTAAACAGCATCAGAACACCAGAAATGGCAGAAATTTCTCTAAAATTTGAATAGAGAAGGTTCTCACTTCCCTACAGGGAACTCCTTGGTGATATTTCAATGAAGATTTTTTTTTTTAAATATATATATTCTTAAACCATATAGCAAGCCTGCACCCAAGTTCAGACTTGAGCTCTAGTTAGACAGTTAAAGTACTAAGTCCATGCTGCAATAGCTCCTTACCCAGGTTGTGAAACCTTTGCTTTTGGTTTTGGGTTTAAGCAGGAGGTATAATACAGCTGAGAGGGGCTTGGGAAGATGCTGGAAATAATTTCTTGGCTGCTGGCCCTCAGGTGATATCAAGGTCATATGAACGATGAGGAAGTCAAAGGAGGGAGTCTCCTCTCCACTTGTCCTGCCATCTGTTCCCAGCATCCAGCTTTATCTGATAGTGACACCAGGACCAAGAAACACAAAGAAGGAGGCTGAGGACTTCTCCTTTACTGTTCCTCCTCCTGCATGTCCCTGAGCTTAGTTCCAGCAGTGCGGCTGATATCTCTAGCCAAGACTGCAAGGAGGTCACCACCACAAGGTCTGGGCAGCTGGGACCTTTGTCTCCATGTAGATACATCAGTAGTTTCATCAGAATAACAGCTTAATAGATTAATAGTGAGGTTTAAAATACAAAGAAGCTGTGTCCATTCTCCGTGGCCTCTGAAGAGACGGCAAGCCACACCAGAGAAGCTACAGCTTTTTAGTTGTAATTGCTTTGCAAGTGGGTATCTGAATTGATCCTTAGAATGAGTAAAGCTGTCTGAAGGACAATGTATGTCTTCTCCTTCTGCGGTTAATGTATGACAATTTATATAAGGGGCCCATGATCATCTTCTCTCCCATTCATATTTTCAGAGATCTAAGAGGACAATTTAGACTGCAATGACAGAGTCTCAGCTCTGAATCCAAGTGAGTTAATTGGATCAGTGAATTTCACCCAGGGCCCAAACACCTAAAATGTGAGAAGTTTTTTCAATGCAAAACCAACAAATCTTTTCATAAAAAGGCACCTAAACTCTGGGCATGTCATCGCTCATCTTTACCTTCAGAATAAGCATGTGAGTATCCCACAAAGTGAAAACACACATCACCTAGGATGTCTTGGTTACCATCACAAGGTAAGACTGGTAGATATTAAGCAGTGACCTAAGAGGGAATGGGGCTTAAAGCATCAACATCAGCAGGTGGCATGCACAGCCAAAGCCCAGGTGACCTACTACCCCTTCTTGCTACCCTGCTGTCTCATGGTGCAGAGGTTGGATGCTGCACCAGAAGTGGGCAGAGTTGTCCCTGAGGTAGGTGGAATATGACAGGGGTCAGTTTGAGGGAGGAAATATGTTTCAGCAGCGTCACTTGTTGAGATCTAGTACAGACACAAACTTTGCTGACGATTCTGATTATTTTGGAGAAAGATAGACTTTTCTGTGACAAGGATAATAAATATATAGAAGCAAGGCTCAAAGAGAGAAAGACTTGCACTCAGTGAAGGAATCCCATTCACCAATGCCTTGAGATAAAACAACAGCATTATAAACCATTGTGGTTAGGAGAAATACGTGGGTGAAAATCAGTGTTTCAATGATACCACTAACACTGGGATGTGTAATTCTGATCTGAAAAGCCACATAGCAACAATAGGGTCATAGATCACATGTTCATTCAGTTGTAGTCTCCTATTAAGTACACATGCACTAGGCAGGATGTTTAGTAGTGCTTTTTTTATTTTTTTTTCTCTCTCTCCACACCCCCCCCACACACCCCCCCCCCCGGTATCTGCAAGTACAGCCTCAGATCTGAGATGCAAGGGGTCATCTCCTTTCCTGTAGTGTTCCTTTCAATGTGGTTCAGGGGTATGTGTCCCGACTCATGGGTTTGATTAGAAACAACAGAAGGGAAAAGAAATATTTTCTTGACTGCAAGAGGAGCACAAGGCAGCTGACAATCTTAACTATGTTTTTTTCTGCCAGTCTGGTAAGAGCAAAAGCCATTGGCTCTGAATATGTGCAGAAGTAGGCATGCAAGCTAAGAAAATGCTATTTCCTATTAGCTTTTTAGTGTAAGAGTCACATAAAGGAACAAAAATAGCTGCCTCTGAATCAGCAGAAAGGATGTAATTGTAGCTTCAAATGAATCCAAACTAGGGGGTACTCTATATCCAGGATGTAAGATATTGAGAAAGAACAGGTTATAGAAGAATATGTGCCTAACATAAGGAAGTTAGGTGACCAGTATGAGACCAGAGTATGAGATCTCTGCATCTTCCTGTTTCCCAATTCTGGCCAGTAATCAAGAATATATGGCTTTAAATTTATGAAAGAATGTTCATCAGGCACTTCTTTAATTAGTGTCTGATTTTAAGTATCCTCATATTTATACACAGCAGAAGTATGGTGTTTCCAGGTAAACCTTAGTGATATCTAAAAGAACATGAAACAAAAATGGGTAAAGTAAGGTGATTAGGAACAATAGAAGCAGGGAAGTTAAAGGCTTTTTTCCTGTTCCTTTTAGTGTATTATTCTTCAACCATAAAAAATAATAGGGAAATTCCTGCTCTCAGAGAATTTTTATAGAGAAATCAGAATGTGGTCTTGAAAGAAACTTCAAGTTTCAAAAAAGAAGAAAGAATTATGGAGAAACCTGAGAAGTTCAAGTGCAGTAAATCAACAGGAGCTGATGATCTTCACCCAAGGGTCTGGAAGGAAATGAAGTGTGAAATAGCAGATCTGAGTTTATGCAATAAGGGACCATTCCAAGAGCCACTGAAATCAATGGAAAGCCTCTCCAGACTTCTCTGAAAACTGGATCAGACCTTCCCAAATTAATTCAGAAAAACAACGAGCGCTCACAGGAAGGTGTTCATCACCCTTTCTGGTCAGATGTGGGAAGCGCAGTGGGGTGAGGAGGGCTGCATCAGTAGGATCAGCCAGATTGGGAGCAACCCAGACCATACGGAAAACACTCCCTAATTACAGCTCTCCATCCCAGCCAGTGCAATGCAGCTCTGCAGGAGTTGGCCCCGTAATATTGGAAATGACATGTGACACCATTAGCATCAAGCCAAATCCTGCCACCCACGTGGCCTGGTGAATGCTCTCAGGATCTGGCCCACGTCAGTGGCACCACTGTGTTTGCATGACTACAGGCTCTCGCTGCTCGGCTTAGCTCCCTGGCTTGCTAGATGTTGTACATCTGAAAGCTGCTCTTTCTTCCCCGAAATCGCTGCTGGCAATCATTTGTCACAGCTAAGGACAACATCTCCCGCTGCTTGGCGATAGGGCTTCTGCATAGACGGTGCCTTATGGACAACTTCAAGTTTCCAAAACAGCATGAGCACGGAGCGCAGGCCAGGCTTCCCTTTTCAGACACTGAGAAGCAAACAGTCACAGCTGCCAAGGATTTTGCTTTATTGTCATTTAAGTTGGCTCTTTCTGCACAAGTCGCTGGCGGTCTCACAGTAGCAGGAGTTGAGTAATAATAGTATTTCCAGTATGTTCACCTCTGAGCAACGCTTTAGAGGAGAGACTGCTGGGAGAACAGGATGAGGACGGTTTGTATTGGCTGTTCCTTCTCTCTTTCTCATCAGACTGTGATTCAAACTAGCATCAAACTACAGACTCCATCACTCGCGTCCCCCCTGCAGATTTTCCATGTTGGCTCCTCAGCAAGTGGGACTGGCCTGCCATTCATCAGCCCTCAGAGGTGCTGAGAGGGTCCTCTCATCTTGGAAAGTCTGAACCAGTCACCCACCAGCATTTCAACAGTGCCATGGCCTCACTACACAGGGGCTTGGGGTTATATTTTTCTCTGTGAAGATTTCTCTGGGAAGTCTGGAAAACCCAAACTCACCAGGCTTCACCCAGCTAAACAAGGGACACTCCCATTTCCCGAAACTTTCCTCGTATTCATAGAAATGCAAAGCAAATCAAGGAAACTGTCTGGAAGTAGGCCACTGCCACAGAGCTCTAAAATCACCCCCAAAGTCATGCATGCAGCTTCTAAAACAACCACCAAATGCAATTTTAATGCAGTTTCTGCCTGAAGAGAACCAGTGCTCTTTGCCATTTATTTTTTTATGAATGCAAGGAAATCTTACCCCCCATCCTCTTTTTGGCCTCCACATTTCCTAAATACTCTATTTTTCTGCCTAAGAGACAGTCACACTTTTGTGGAGGGGAACACCTCTGTTTTGCCTGATGTCGGAGACGGCAGGGGCTGGAGAATGTCGTATTCGGCAGAGTCCTTTGAAAACAGGACCTCACTTATGGTACTAACCTGGCTTTGCTTTTTGGCACTATGGTTCCTTGACTGCTCTGTGATCAGCCTGCTCCATCTGCAGTGCAATTCACTGCAACAAGAAAGGGACTGACCAAGTAAATACACGTAAGAAATAAAGCCACAGGTAAAGGGCAGGATAAGCCTGTGCTAATATATCACTTGCTGAAGGAAATAAAGATTAACAATACCATCCCACCTAGAAGTAAAGCATGTTGTGAGGACTATCAGGAGATGTCTGAGTGAGACACGAACATGTGAATGTCTGATTGCAGCTCCTCAGAGCTGTAATGCTGCATACAGTGACGCAATCTTAGAGCTGATAGTGACTTGGTGTTTCCATTTTCTGACTTTCCAGAGAGCTGAGTGACTCTATTTGAAATTCATGCATGGCGTCTTGCATTTAATTTCCTAGTCTGTTCTAAAAGTAAAAAGAAAGGAGGTATTTCGTATGGAAAATAACACTTCAGTCAATATCCAGATAGCTCTGGCTAGACTTTGAAGCTAACAAGTCACTGAAGAGAACTAGGAGAGGAGGACTTTTTTTTTTTTTTTTTTTTTTTTGTGGCTGAGAAACAGGAATAAAAGATCAGCTGTTGACTTGCTAGTTTAACGGTGGTTTTCTACTTCATAATAAAGACAATGAGAATTTACATTACTAGACATAGCCTTATAGCTTCCAGGATTTTTTGGGCTAAATTGGTGGGCCTGTGTGATGAGAAAGAAGTCATCTCTCATGAAGTACATTGGGAATTAAAGGGGTCTTATCTGTTTAATACACAAAATCCCAGTCTGAGATCCACAAGGTAATTCCCGGCATTTGCCAGAGCCAAAATTCTTAGGAACCTGGTCCTGGGACTGGACTTCACAAAATGAAGTTAGGTGCTTACATACCTTTATGGGAAGCTGATGATCAACCAGGCAGGACCAGGAGCTACCATTCACAGGCTGAATTCCCCAGTTGCCTCCCCTGTGTGCTTGGGTTTAGCACCTCATCCAAGCTAAATCCTGTTTTTCTGCCCAGAAGCCCTATATAGGAGGACTGAAGATTGTGTATCCCCTTGCAGGATATTTCTGACTCTCCAAAAATCTGGTTCCTACCTAAATGCCTGGATCATAGTGGACAGTGGGATGCAGTATACCTTTGGGAGTTTGAAGCCTCCCACCTTGGAAGTGGAATTCCTGGGTTCATCTACCACCTCAGTCTTTGCTCTTTCAAACCCATCCAGCTCACCTCCAAAAGAAAACCCTGACCAACAGGCTATCTTTTAAACTATACAATGGAGAACATAGGGTGAAAGACAGAAAGAGAGGGGGACCTGTGCTCTGTGCTCCCCTACAAGAGACAGCTTAAGGTTTCATTGATTGGTTCTCCTAACACTAAAGAGCCATTCAAATGCATGCAAATAGCTTTCCAGGTGGGACAGCCCCTGGGTAGACCCACCAAGATCAAATACACACAGACGGCTTTCCAAGCAGGACAGCCCCTGGATAGACCCCCCAAGAAGATTTCCCTAAAGCCAAGGTCTTCAGGATTGCAGGGTCTGCAGCTATAGGGCAGGGAATGATGCCAAAACTTCCAGACAGCCTCTCCTGGAGCCAAGAGCCTGGAAGAACAGATATAATCTGGGCTCAGCTCCCAGGTCCACAGCAGGGAGCCTGGAAGCTTGGAGAAGCCTGGCTGGAGCCAGAGTGCGCGGAGCACGCCAGTTCCCTGCTGCAGGGCTGTGACTCGGAGCCTGGGCAATGGGGACGGTCTTGAAGAGTGGCGAAACCAAGCCCAAATACAAGCTGTCCTCTTCTGGACCTAGCTGGACCAGTGCATGAACCAGTGTGCCAGCACAATGAGTACGGTAGAGGGGCACCAAGTGCTTGCTTTTCAGAGGCGTCATAATTTCAGAGTTCTGAAAGGGGAAATTTATTGGAAATTCAAAGCACCTTTTTGGTTTATATCCAGCAGAGATGGAAATCAAATTTAAAAGATAAGTAAATAAAAGGTGGAAATTGATAAAAAAAAGAAATCCCTAAAATTTTGAAACGCTGCCTTTTGCCAAAGCAGTGTCTGCTCTAGGCATGGAGAGAAGGAACTGACTAATTTGAACAAAACCCTTTTTTTCCTAAATGCTTCTAAATGAACTGATAACGTGGTCCAAAGACAGAAATGTGGGCTAGGTTCCTTACTGGTGTGTGTGAATGCAGCTCCACTGACTTCTGGCAGAATTTCCCCAAAGCAAATCATTCAAGAACGAGTGCAGAACTCATCAGTTAAATTATTCACAACTACAGTCCCTGCTTTATTAGACTGATTTAAAAAAAAAAAAAAAAAAAAAAAAGAATTATTTATTTTAACTAATCACAAATTCAAGTCACTTCACTGGAAAATGATATGCAAACAGCTCTAGTCAGGCTTAATAAGATTTGGGAGGAGAGCCAGGCGTTGATTTGGCCTCTTGAAGCTCTGATATCGTGCTGGCCGCTGGGCAATGGTTACAGAAGTCAGAGATGCTGCGTGCTGTTTTTTCATAAGTCCCTGCCAGCGGAGGAGACAGATGCCTTTTGGAGCAGCACCCACTGAACTCAAGCCCCTGCGCACACAGAGGGGTGTTTATTCACTTGTCCGCGGCTCCAGTGCGAAGTGGAAGTGTTCACACCCTCTCTGTTTGTTTTATTAAGTCTGACACATTGTTCTGCCTCAGCAAGCTGCACAAAGTGGCTTCAGATAAGGTGATTCCTTCCCGCTGAGCCCTATGTAAATTTGGTAACTCTTCCATTCCCTCAGCAAGGAGGCATTAATAATACCGACTAAGGCAAGAGGCGAGCCCACGGGCCATACAGGCTTCCCTTCATGTTTTTCAAGTCTGCCTCCTCACTTTCTGTTTAGAAGTTTTCCCTTCCCATTCCTTGACAGGTCTCAACTGCAATGAAAAATTGCATCTTTAATTGGAATGCAGGCTTCACCAGCAGAAAGGAAAGGAGATCTTGTGGGACAAACACAATACTGGGAAGTGGGAGATGATGGTTTAGGTTCTGGCTCTCCTACAGCCTGCCTGTGTGATGCCTAACAATTCATCTGATACCTCTGTGCTGCTGTACTCCTTTTAAATGAGAAAAACAAATTGCAGACTTCCTTGCTCTTGAATTCATACAGTTTGCAAGGCTCTTTGGAGGAGCAAGTGTCTCCTGTTACACGTAGGTACAGGGCTCCCCAACAGGTTGGAAACTCAGATAAGATTCCTAAATGCTACTGTAATAATGAGTCATTTATCCCCAAACTCCCTTAGTAGATAATACTTCCTTAGTGTATCCCCAAACTCCCTTATTGTAAATAATAAATAAGGGCAAGTTTGACCTTTACTGGAAGCTGAAAACTTTTTAAAATTTAGAAATCAGACCATGATAAGACAAGAATATCAGTTCAGCTCCCTATCGAAAGAAACACAGTTATCTCCATTTTAGAGAAAGAAAGCTGATAGGAAGAATAATTGATAGTTTCCAAGTTCCCAGTTCCCTGTGGAGTTGCTGGGAATTAAACACAAATCTGTTACAGAGCTCTTACTGATATCATCTGTGTATTTCAAAACAAAAATGCCAAACAAACATTTTCCCCAGGTTCTCAGCAAAGTCAGAATGAGAAATTGGAGCATTTTTCTAGTCCTTCAATTATTTTGTTGTGTGTGAGAAATATTTATAAATTCTAAATTCAGTCAATCCCGGGTCACTTTTTGGTTAAGAAAATGCTCATTTATCAACCACAGGGCTACTCTTCTCTTATTACTAAGTGAGATTTCAATTAAAAGACTGGAGAATTGCAGTTTCAAATATCTTACTTCATAGCAGAACATGTGTATATTTCAATGCATGTATATACATACACATGTATATATTCTCTAACTTTGAACTGCAAATATTTATCAAGCACACTAAATATTGTAAATGAGTACAGCTCTAGCACTCTTTCCAAGGACATGAATAACCCTTACAGAATAATATACATGAATCTTGCCTGTATGTTTAGACTTCTCCTGTATATTAATTTCCTGAATAGGGCATCATCTCTGTCAGAGTCACAAAGCATCTTTTACACTGCTCCGTTCCACCATGCTCATTACTATAATGTGGTCAGAGACTATGAATTTTTTAGGGACCATTCAAGGGGCATTTTATATACATATTTCATGAGAGGAGGGGATGGAAATAATATTTTGGCAGACACTTGCCAGGATATGGATGGGAGTCAGGAGAAGATGGCTTTTCATATAAGTAGTCAACTCCACTCAATTTAAACCATGGCTCTTGGGAAGCATTTAAAACACAGAGCTTAAATGGAGCTGCACTGTAAGCAGTACAGAGCAAACTGTCTAGAGTGTGTATACATATATATGTATAGCCAGATGCTCAAGGTCAAATGCACAGAGCTAGCCATTTGGGGACTGAAGGTATGAAGCAGCTTGCTGGACACAACTCGCTCTTCAGAGCTGCTCACCCCTGAGAGGATGCTTGATACTAGGAGCTGTCCTTGGGCGAGCCACGGGGTCTGAGTCACTGCAATAGCTCCAGTGACAAGAGGTATTAGAGGAGCTCAGGTGGCAGATGCAGAGAAAATAACAGTGCAAGTTGCTAGGAAGGGTTAAAGTGTAAAACCAATTATCCTCAAAAAGTTGCCACTTATCACACCAAGATATTTTCTCTCCCAGTGAGCTACAAAGTTCTGTTCATTCAAGTGATGCCCACACAGCTACATGCTCAGGCAGTAGAGCAGTAACCCATCTGTATATCGACTCGGCACCTCATGAGAAAAACTGTGGGGAAAAAAAGACCTTTATGAAATAGGCTCAGTACTCAATCCTAGCACTTAGGAGCAGTGGGTGTGTGCAGCATCAGGCAGTCAGGACTTGGGGATGGCGTTAAGTGCACAAAACCAGAAAGCTAACATGTCTTCTTAAGGTAGACAGTGGAAAACAGACAGATGCAGACACACTGCTCAGAAACAATCCCAAAAATGAAGGGAGTGACTCTTCAGGACACTGCAAGCCTACAGGAATCCTCATAATCAGATCCACCAGAGCTCCATCAGGGTCCTATCCGGACAGCTTCCTATACTGCTGCAGGCTCTTGACAGGCTTCTGGCCTAGCCCAAATTCAGACTAATCCATGCTTTTAGACCATTTATACAAAAGTCAAAAGACAGAAACAAATGAAAAAGCTTGGAGTTCAAATATGTTACTGAGAGATTTTGGAAATAAGTAATCCAAATATGGTTCCAAAGCCCGTGTTCATCCTGTCTAACTTCAGGGACACAGCAGAGCTGCTAAAATTAGTAAGATAATTGCCTTCAACTCCTCCATAATAACCTTTTACAGAGGTGACATGACTCTTAGCTGGACAGGAAGGTTTCTCTCCATTAACTACAGCGGAGCATTTTTATCTTTCTGTGATCGTTCCTGATTTAAGCCTTCAAGAGCTTTCCCTATTCCTGTCTGCAAGACTATCTTGGATGCTATTCTTTTTGAGACTTTTTCTCTCAAGCACTTAGATTTATTTTCAGCTTTTCTCTCACCTTTATTCATTAATGGTCTGGACCCAACCCAGACATTTCCTAACTCCACTTGGCCAAAAGCAGTTTAACCCCTCTTATCAAATTGAACTATAATTTCTGCATGGGACAGTAATGGTTTAGTTATGGTTCAATTCCCAGAAAGAACTGGGAATGTAAAACTCCCAGTTAGCATAAGGCCAAGTAAACTGCAGGTCATCCACTTATTCTTCCCTTGCAAGGCTGTTTTTCACAAATTCATTTTCTAAAGATGGTGAAAGCAAGTTTGTGATCAGTGAACAGTGAAGTGTACAATTACAGTGGGCTGCTGAAATTAGTCCTGCACCACCCCAGCTTGCTGGCGAGCCCTTACAACACCCCCTTCCAGCAGCAGTTAGAAACCAGAAAGCATCTGCCTTGGGACCAGTCAGTCATGCCTGCATCCGATCCTGGCGCCTGCCCTGCTGAGAAAGGGGGCTTGTCTTCACTAATTTCATGATGTCACCATTAAAAGAGTGGGAAGCAATATTTCCGTGAATAATAATATACCATGAAGGGTAATCAGTGCTCAGGAACAACGTCCTTGATCGTTGGCCAGCCAAGCAACCTAAAGAGCTCTCCTCCTCTTTGTGTAGAGAAACGAGTTATTGATTTGCACATTGTTACAGAGGGCAGTTCTTAATCATAATTAGGCCACTGTGAAAAGTCAAAGTATTCAAATCATGTGAAGGCTTTCACCGTTGCAATCTGGCATCCATATGTTCAATGACAACTCAAGCAGACTGCTTTAATTTTTCTGTAGTTTTTTTCTCTCAAGACTCAATATCATTTACCCCTTTAAATATGTCAGTTCTGTGTTTTTGGATACACAGCCCCATATTGTCTTTCAGAGGGCTAAGTTAAAACACAGCACTCTATTTTGATACACTATACAATAAGAAATGCACTCTTTAAGAAAAATAAGACATGACAATCACCATTGTATTGTGAGATATTCCCACAAACTTGAATGTTTTGATCTGAATATAGATTACATCAGAACCTGGCCAAGTTAAGTAAGTTCTGAATAAAAGTGAGAGTAGCCAGGAATAGTTTTAGCTGATTGCTAATCTAGGGCTCTGAATGCATCCTTCAGATATTTCCAGACATCACTCAAATATTTCTAGCTGAAAGGTTTAGTGTTCATGTTCATCTTGGGTTTGGTTAAGAAAATTTGAAAAAAAACTAACTGAAGTCTCCTACTGAAAGGAGTGTAAAAGCCCTTGGCTTTAGCCTACTGCAGTGGAGATTGGTGCTTTTCCCCTCACATTGAGGAGAACGAGCTATGAGTGAAAGAATGATGGTAGCTCAAGCATAAATGGGCTTCTGTTGGCCTGGACCACATTTACTTCTAAAGTTATATGTAGTTTTCAGATTTTCAGAAGGCCAATGTCTGAAGCCATCACAGAGTGAGAATGGTAGCAAAATACCATGGTGGTTTTATGGGAAGCATAATCATTTTATGAAAGGGTTGAGACTCCTGACAGAAAGGATGGGATTCCTCAGACCCTGCAACACATGTGATGGCTGCCTCACCTTCTGGATACAGGAATAGACTGATTCCTCCAAGGCACTGGTCCTCTCAGCCTGAAGTGATATAAAACAGGCTTCAAAAATCACTTCCTAGACATGCCACTTTCTTTCCACTCTCTTCAAGGTGAGCCTAAGGTGGCTAGGTTAGGTGGACAGAGCTACACTACAGAAATCTGTAGATAGATGATATGAATCCCATTAATGGGCAGTGTTTAATTTCTTTCAGTTGCATGTATCAGTTTCTATCTAAATCTAAATCTTAAGGAAAAATATATTATCTGAGATCTGGAGTAGAAAGTAGAACTGAGGATGACATCATGTATTACAGCAAAAGATGAATCTTAGCTTGTCTGAAAATCATTGGAATACATCAAATTCATCAGTTCTGCTCTGGGCCTTTTTGTCTTGAGTTTCTTCATCTTCCAAATACATCCACAGATGTCTTGCAGTGCATGTACCCAAGGTCCCTTGCTAATAGCGTTAGCCAGCTTTTCCTCAGCAGCACATCACTCACTGAATCCAGTAGGAAGCAGGAAAGCAGAAATATATATATTTTTTTGCATACACTTTGGAATAACATCCCAATGAGGATCTTCGATTTGCTTCTACAAGCAATATGAGCAGGGCTGAGATAAGGTCACTGAAAGGATAGGAAAACATAGATTATTAATTGATGCCAGCCTAAAAGCCCCAGCAATTTTATCATCTAAAAAAAGTTAAAATGGTATGAGATAAGGCTTCTACTTTCAGTGCAAGAGATTTTTCTGGTGATCTGAAACCTTAGTTAATAACAAAGTGTGGGGCCTAAAGTCATCTCAGATTTCATCTGAATGGGCAAAACATTAAAAACTTGCTACAGCCACAATCAGTCCCTTTAAACTAAGAGCGGGAAGTTTCAGCAGTGTGAGAGCTTAGCACCACTGAAAAATCAAGGAGCCATGAGCAGGTCTCAAAACTCAGTTCCTCATCTAGAACTCCTGGCACAGTCGATTTAGAGAGTTGTGCTACATGATGTCTCACCAAAACCTGTCCAAATCTTCATGTTGATGGGCTTCGTGGCATGACAATATTCTCTCCTTGACCCTAAGAGCTAGTACTTAACAAACAATATGATTTTTTATATTTATAGTGATGACATCTTGGCTTAGATGATGTCTTCATGGCTCTTCGGCAGCCGACAGATATGTTTTACCACAAGAAGCCATTTACAGCAGTGTATTGACAAGGTAAAGGTTTTTTGACTACAAATTGGAGGTGCCACCTCTTTAATAAGGCCTCAGCCTTGCAGAAACTGAAAAGACAAAGCTGAAAATACCTTGCTCATCTGAAAACTATAAACATATAACACTATGCTCTCCTTCAGCATGAATAACCAAATCCCATTCATGATTGCTCATGTGAAGCCCACGCAAACCATAGAGACAGAGAGTTTACTCCTGTCTTATCTTAATGAATTACACTCATTAATTCTGTTTTAGCAAACTAATTGCTTTAATATGATTTAGAAGGAAAAATCATCCACTTTCTCCTGGCATTTTACCTCGATGCTGCCACATCCAAAAGACCCACAGAGAGCAGAGGAATTAAAATGAGGGAAAGCGGAACTTTCTTCTCCTCTTGCTTCCCATCCCACTGCAAAACCAAGAACCATTCTGCATGGCAGCATCCCCTCTCCTACCCCCAGTCCAAAACACTATGAATAAGGAGCACAGTTCTCTGTTCACTCAGGAATGCCAGATATGAAACCACAATCAATCTCCGATCTCTTCAGCACAGCATGCTCCACATGCCAATCTACGTGTTTGTTGAAAAAAAATGAATATGCTGGAATAAGTTTCTATTATAAGCTCTCACTGTATACATTTTTGAGAGTTAGTATATAATTCCTACACCAGAACCCAATATCTTTTCTGTTTTACAACTGCACATAAATACAACTGCCTTCCATCTAAAAAAAATAAATATTCACAATGTCCGTTCAGTTTGCCTTCTAGCAGCATCTCTCTCCCTCTGCCCAAATATAATCGCACTTTCTAACACCAATCACTCATGGGGGGGAGAGCCAAACAAATCTCACATTCATAAACTCAGATGACAGCCACCCCGAGCTGTAGGAATAGCATTGAATTTGTTGGAACCATTAGTGCAGTACAAAGCAACTGGAGTAAACAGCAACTTCCAAAAGAAGCAAAGTTATTTGGAGTGGTTCCAGCATGCAAATGGCAGAGACATTGATAGCTGTAGCAATTATTATTTCCTTTCCCCACACCCTTTTCCTTTTTGAAGCTTGGCCAAATGAGTTTCTCTGCAGAAACTGGAGGCACAGGACTCTGCTGGAAATGATGGCCATTTCTTTGGCCACCCTCAGGTTTTCAGTATGAGAACTGGTAAAAAAAATTTAAAAAATCTAGCTTACCTGGCACCACAAACATGTGATGGAAATATTTACCTTCACAGTGTCTTGGTTTCATCTTGGAACTCAACAAGCAGGTTGTCTGACCAAGTGATTTGTGAGCTAATCGTTGTCTACACAAAGCAAATAGGAAAAGGGCCAATTTGTCTGGAATTATTATTATTATTAAATAACTGAGCTCCTACAATATGAGCTGGGCCTGGAAAGATGACTTCAAGCTTAAAATACAGAATTGGAAAATGGGATAATTGTTACTATTGGTAGTATTGTTACTGTTTTTAGCAGCCTCACACCCAAACCGGGGAGCTGTCACGACAAGAACTGTGCAAACAGCAGAAAAATACTCCTCGCCCCAAGTAACACACAGCCTAAGGCAAGAGACAGAGAGACTAGCAGGGAAAGTACATGGACACAGTGAACAGGGGGTTGCTTGCATGAGAGGAAATGAAAGGGACTCCTGAGTTACAGTTTTTTTCTCCATTTGTCTGGTTTCTTGACACTAGCAGTCCTTTGGGTCATGGACTCTCTCTTCCTATGCATTTATACAGTTCCAAGCATCTTTTCTGTTCTGGCAGAAAATTTGGGGAAGCTTTCAGCAAGTTTCCAAGTGAAAGGTATGCAAATGGATAAGACAGTCAGCTTGGCCTTATTTATGATCTTTATTCTTGTGGTAATTCATAAGTACACGGAATTGTGCCATATGTTTCAGTCTGCCCTTGGACATGGGATTTTTACAGGCAGTGAAGACATTTTGCTGGGAGGAGCAGGAGGTTTCAGCAGCAAAGGATACTGCAGCTGATGCTTTTGGCTTAACTGCTGAAATTATTACATTTCTTTCATGATAGAAAGAAAGAAGAGGAATGTTGGCTTTGTGTAACAAGCTGAATGATTCTTTGGTTTGTTGTTTTGGACACAAATTTGAGTGTAAACCCGTGGACTAAACACTGACCTGGCTGATACTGTCTATATTCCTGTCTCTTCTTGATACCTTTGAGGAGATTTGGCAATAAGCACGCATTCTCATGGTGTTTTGCCCTATGGTACTTCTGCATGACACTGCACTGTGTGGGATTTGCTGCAAATCCACAGGGTCTGTTAAGCAGTTAGACTCTTTCGAAGATTTTTTGGGCCAGACACAATTGTTCCACGGACTGAATAATGTGCATTTGTCATCTCCTTTGTAACACATTATTAATTTGCAACCTAAAAGTCATCCATAGCAGCTGAAAATGTAGCAAACGACAGTAATATGAACATCTCATTTGCCCTTGGTGAAGCCTTGCTGGCTCTCTCAGATCACCTCTTTGTCTTGCATGTGCCTTGACATTGTTTCCAGAAGGATCTGTTCCATGATCTTGCCAAGCACAGAAGTGAGGCTCACCAGTCTGTACTTCCCCAGGTCCTCCTTTCTACTCCTTTTAAAAATGGAGTGATGTTTCCCTTTTTCCAGTCACCAGGGACTTCACTTAACTGCTATATTCAAGCAGGACTTGTGATTTCAAGGATTCTTGAAGTCTTTCACCTTAGGAATCTGCTGTCTTTAATTCCCAAAGCTATTTATCAGTCAGATACAGGGCAGAAATTTGATCGTGTAGAATCATCTGGAGATATTGCCATCAGCACATTGGCAGGCTTCTGGCACCATACTCATGGGCTGCAGCAACAGTTGTCAGTAAGCCCCATAAAAGATCACAGCCTATGAAGGAGAAAGAATTAAGGTGACTGCTGATTACATCTGGATGAGCAAATGTCTTTCAAGTATCTATTCCTCTCCCATAGGGCTATAGCGGGAATTTCACTCAGATTGTGGAGCTATATGTCAGATGAAATGAATTCCAGACTCAAGTTGTTCTTCTGTTTGCTGTGAGTAGCCCTAAGGGGCGTCTGAAAGCTGTAGGAGTTATCAGCCAATAACGAGGTGATATGTACTTGCATGATATCCTCAGATGGATGCACGGGCCGCAGCATCCTAAATTCACTCAGCAGACCCATATCTTCTATGGCAATGCCAGGTCTGCCCTTTTATCACCCCTGTCTCCTTGTCCCATTCATCTCCTCTAGGCAGTGCCAGTCTCCACTCTCAGCAGTTTTTGTCACAGTCTCAGGCCATCCCTGTCTTCCTCTCAAGACTCATTGTCCCAGTCCCATGACAGTCCTCACAGCTGTGTTCCCAGATGTCCTGGTATCCATGATCCCTAAATCTTCTCTGCCAATGAGGCCCATAATTTCGTCTTCCAGAACCTTTTCTTGTATGTCTTTTACTTTTCCTCTTAAAATTTTCATTCCTCACCTGTCTCCACCACAGACCTCCACTAGATATTACGCTCAGTGTTCCTCCATATCTAAATTTCTTGCACTAATCTGCACTTCATCTTTTCACTCAGTCCCAGATTGTGTTCCCTTTTCAGTTTAATGTGGTAGCCTCTTTTCCAAGCCTGTATTTCACACACACAAAGCACCAATTTCTCCCTCTCCTTCCACCTCTTCTCCCTTCTCCCATTCTCAGCTTTGCTCTCAGAAATAATAGAGCTATTTTTGCTCAAGTTTAAAAAAGAAATACCAAGATTTGTTTTCCATCAGGTGAAGTATGACAGTATTATAAGCACCAAAAACAAGTCAATAAAGACTAGTAAATGTGAAAGTGGTGGTAGGTACCCTAACTAATGCATCCATAAACATTGCAAGTACACACACACAAATACACAGAAAATGGTTTCACCAAACAGACCTGGAAAAGGCATCTGAAAACAACCTGACTGGCTCTAGACCTGCAGGTGTTCAGGCACCATTTTAAAGTCACCCTTTAAATATTTGCAAGAGGAACTGTTTTAATCAAACCAATACTGCAAGAAATAAACACGTCCCTTAACCACTAAAAGGTGCCTGTGCAGTTTGTAAAAGTCATCAGCACCTTGAAACCACCTGAAATTTTGCCCTCATCAAGTTTCCCCTTCAGCAATGCAGTTGCTGATTTAATGAGCAAGATTGAAGCCAGTCTGACTAGCGTGGTAAGAAATACAAGAAGCTATTTGATCAACAGTAGGCAGGTCTTCAAATTCTATATAAGGAGAGATTTCTACTGACAATTCCACTCTCTATAGTCCCACATATGCTGGCACTCCATTCAAAAGTATATTACATTCTTCTCTCTTAAAAAAAAAAAAAAAAAAAGCTTCATAAATAGCAACATTTTAAATGTAACCATACACCAGAGAGTACAGTTTTTATTGCCTAATTCCCTTTACAAAAATGCATATACCTTAGAAATATCTGTAAAATATATCAATTCATCCTCAGTCCAAGGGAAAACAATTGCAAACATGAGTAGAAAGAATGAGCAGCAGTTTCAGAGTTCATTTTTACACTGGATTGTTTTAAAGAAAATTTGTTCTGTTGACAGCAATATGTCATTCCTCCTTCTCCATTTCCCAAAGCCCATTGACTCCCAATCACAAATGTTTTGGTTCAGTGGTGAGATAACCAAGCAAATCCTGAAGATCCCTTTAAAACATAACATTATTTATATTGAGCTGTTCTTCAGGATTTCTACAGAGAAGAGACAATGTGGAACAACGCTCCCATCCCTTAGATTCAAAGTTTCTTTAAAGCCAAACTCTAACAAAAGAATAAATTACTTCTCCAAACCTTTCTGTAGGTTTATTCCATGAAAAAGCTTTCCCTTGTTTGATGTTATCCATGATCTTGCTGAGGTGTTCTCTTGTGCCATCATGAGTCAATAAGAAGATATTCAACAGTATCAGTTCCAGTATTGACCCCTCAGTAAAACTGCTATCAATTGGTCACTGACTGAACTGACGACCATTTTTCCTTGAAACCAGTGGTCCTGTCATTTTTCCACCTACGTTGTATTCTATCCACCAAATCCACATCTCCCTGAATCTGCAGTCATCTCATTGCGATGACTGGCAGCCCACAATGGGCAAGTGAAAGCTCTGGATAACATTGAAAGAAGTCATCCCAGGAGTCCTTTGACCAATCAGATGATGCTCCGTGTCCATCATGCATTTTGGGACAACATCCTTTGTTTAGCCAAAACCAGAATTCAAAGTCTTTGACCCTATTGTTCTTCAATGGTAAAAAACCTGGCATCACATTACCTCCTGACTAAGTAGTAACACAAAGAGAACATCTAAACACTGCCAGAGCACAATCTTTGAGATCAGCTGGCACACTCTGGTCATACCCATCTTATTAAATTCTTATATGTACAAAACAAGATGGCTGCATCATCTTGCCTATAGGAAATGGACCACAGATACCAATGTCATGTGTCCAGAGAGGTAAAAAGACATAAATCCTACTTTTTGACACGATATATATGAATGTATATATATTATATATATAGAAAAACACCAAATTCAAGATTCAAGTGTTTGAATGTACTCAGCATTGCTGATGATGCAGCTGACTTCAGCAAGGGCCATTAAGTTAATGCTGAGCACATTTGTTTCAAATAAAACAGTTCAATACAACTATTTTGGGATAAAAAGCAGGCATAGGACTTAGGCACTTTGAGAGCCTATTCTAGGCTTCATCTCTCTTCCTGTGAGAAAGGACAAGTCAGATCACTATTTGATGATATTATGTTTCTACCTAGTAAGCACTATTAAGAAAATAACATACATATAAAGTAAAAAAGGAAGAGAAAGCATTGGAAATGTTATCTCCTGTTGTTATTTTTATTTTATTATACAGAGATAATTTTGTATATGGTCCCCAAGAAATGAAACTTAAGCACAGTTGTAATAGGCAAGACAATTTGTCCAGTTCACTCTAGAAAACTCTAGACTAGTAAATTATGCAACAGCAGCTATTAGCTTTTATCTGCATTAAGTCATGAAACACTAGAGTGATTACAGTCACCTAGACCAAATTCAGTGCCTATCTTTGAAAAAAAAAAAAAAGTGCAAAAAGAAGACTTTGACATTTGTATATCAATTGGCTCAACATTGATTCCCAGGAAAATTCCTGGAATCTTAATACTTTTTCATTAAAATGAAACTAAAATATTTTGTAACTCAATTTATAAAAACACAGAAAATTGTAAAACATATCTGAGATGAATTTGCAAGACCAAGTAAAGACAGACCAATTAAATATCCATTTAAAATTGGCTAAAAATCTGTATGTCATATCTAGATTTCAACAGAGTTTTTGAGTTGTCATATACAAGCTTCTCATGAAAAAGCTAAAGAAACATGATGTAGACAGGACTACAGAAAACGGGGTATGCTGCTGTTCATACTCACAAAGTAGTTAGGAATAGTCACAGTCAAACTGCAAAAATATGTACATTTGTTTTCTTTAAGGATCTGGTCTGGTTCTACTCAATATACTTGAATTATGCAACAGGTTCACAATAGCTAGAAAGTTTTATATTTAATTCTGTTTTGTGTTTGATTGTGGAGGTGGACAGATGACCAGCCTCAAATCGCCATTATGCAGGTTTTATTGTAATTCAACATGGATGATGATGGCAAACAAAAGGAGAGAAAAGGAAAAGGAAAAGGAAAGGAATAGGAAAAGGAAAAGGAAAAGGAAAAGGAAAAGGAAAAGGAAAAGGAAAAGGAAAAGAATAAGAATAAGAATAAGAATAAGAATAAGAATAAGAATAAGAATAAGAATAAGAATAAGAATAAGAATAAGAAAAAGAATAAGAATAAGAAAAAGAAAGAATAAGAAAAAAAGAAAAAGAAAAAGAAAAAGAAAAAGAAAAAGAAAAAGAAAAAGAAAAAAGAAAAAGAAAAAGAAAAAGAAAAAGAAATAAAAATCAGAATAAGAATAAGAACAAAAGAATAAGAAAAAGAAGAAGAAGAAGAAGAAGAAAAAGAACATCCTAAAAATCTTTAAAAGAGCTGCAATTATCTGAGATTGATGTATTTGTCTTCCTCTCCAGACACCACCCTAGAATCTTCTTCTGCCATTTCCAATTTACTGAGCTGGGCATGGATTTAAGCCATTGCTGACCCAGGAAGAAAACCACAGCTGTGCTACAGAATGGTTTAGATTTAGGCCAAGGAGTACAGGCTCCAGCTCAAAATGCAGAGGTCAAACTTCAGTAACCAGAAATAATCTTCAGAGCTTTAAAATGGCAGGGATCCAAAGATCCAGATTTCTCCCTGGTTTGATAAGCGCTGCTGAGAAGTAAATCTCGGAGGATATGTGTGTTTTTTACATATCTGGAAGCATGCAACAATTTTGTCAGCTCTGCAAGGCAGAACGTCTCTAGCAAACAAAACAAAATAAAACAAAAACACCCTTTCCAGCACTGAGGACCTGAGCTGCCAAGTCGAGACATCCTTGAAGATGAGGAGATGGAAGCTAGTGAGCTGCATCTGTGAAGGGCAGACTCAACAGATACTGACAGTAAGGCACATATCACATTATCACTCTATTGCATGTGCTGGCAAGAGAGGGGTCCGACAGTATCAGGTCTCACTCACGTTTATATTCTCATAATCACAACTGAGAAGATGACAGAAACAATGAGAGTATTTTACATTTAGGGCAGGCTTTGAATAGCAGGTTGGGAAACAGTTTGGGGGACATCTGCCAAAAGGGAGAAGACTTCCTTGTAAATCCAGGTAAAGGGCAACCCAGAGGAAGTGAAATTCCCATTCCCATCCATTTGCTATTGTTCCTACTGCCTTCCCCCTAAATCTCTCCCCAGCTGAAACGCTCATTGCAAGCAAGTAGGTCTTCAAATCTAACTCTCATTTGAGCTGTGACTCTTCCGAGTCGGTTACCATGCTCAGTTAACACAATACCATAACACTATATTGAGTATCATCTGACAGGGAAAAGGTGCCACCTCTGGGGGCACAAACATCGCTTCCTCAGCATCTGGAAGTTCTTGGAGAGCTCTTAATAATTCTTTTTTGCTGTTGTTTTTGTTGTTGCTGTTGTTTTACAGCTATATAATGGCAGACAAGGGCTCCTGGGTGTTAGAAGAAAATTGGAAATCTTAGCTGAGACATAGGTTCAAAATGGATATCAAAAGTAGCATGTCACACAAGACTCAGGAAGCTCAAAAGCACACAGGGATTTGTGTTCCTCACTGAGGAAATGTGGAGGTAGAGTCCTGCTGGAAATCTAAGCAGGGCATTCAAACACAAGTCAAGATGACATCATAGAAAAATAACCCCTGGTATGATGAACCACCTTTGTTTTCAAAGATTGAAGATCCCTTGGCCCTTCCCCAGATTTTATTGTCACACCTGATGTGAATTGGTTTAGTTTTCTTGCTTCCTGCAAAGTCTGATGTGCAAAGCCCATATCAGAGACAGAGCCTCTATCCCAAAGAACATGTGCAAGCCCTGCTCCTTCAGGTTACTCTTACCTTTCTTGAGTCCCTATGCTACATATCCATATACAACCCAAAACAGCAAATCCACATCAGTAACTCCAGAGCACCATCTGGGAAGATATCAGTTTCTCTAACCCACCTGTTTTCTCTCCAGATTCAAACAAGGAACTACAAAAACATGGGAAATATAGAAATCAGATCTTCTTGCTGTGGATATTTAGTTGGGACTCTTATGGCCTTAAGTGGGATGGGTGTTTTTGCCTATCTGAAGCCATAATAAGATCTTTCAGTTATTGTGAGAAGAGCTTGTACTTCAGAGCTTTAATCCAGAGTCAAATTTGGATGTAAACTCTCAAATTATGCAAATCCAAGAGTTTGGTTTTGGTTAAACTAGAAGGCTGCTATAGGGTTTCCAAAGTCTGGAGGTGTTTGAAGCAAGGAGATGCGTATATCAGTACTGGAAATGTGGGAGAAGAAAGAAGTTGTTCTGTTTTTGAATAGCTCTGTATTTCCCATTTTACCTATGACTAGAAGCAGAAGTTATTTGCCACAAAAACATTCTTCATATTCAATTTCATCTCAAGATAGGATATAGAGGGAAAAAGAAGAGAGAGAGAGAGAGAAAGAGAAAAAGTCAACCAAACATTTTCACCCCCCAGAGTTACAGATTTAGTTCAAGGCTTCAGCAAAGACTTTGGGTCACTTCTCATTTTATCCAAATCTATTTGCCCAGCCCTAATTGCAACAGCACATCTGGAAATGCTACAGCTAAGGCCCTGCCAGCACTTTCATTATAAACCATCCTGTTTTGAGGGTTTTGTAACTTTTCCTGAAAAAAAAAATAAAATAAAATGCAACAGCAGAAGGGCTGAAACTTGATATAAAAGGTTCTCAGCTGGGGAGCAATTTTTTGTGTGTTGCAATATTTCAAGGAAATCTAATCAAACCATTTTGAAAATAAGAAAAGATTTCGTAGAAAAGGATGGAAAGGTAGAACAGCATTTTTTTGCCTTTTTTTGTTATTTTGTTTTGTTTTATCTTCGTTGCTTTTTTGTTGGTGGTGATGGTGGTTTTTGGTTTTGTTTGTTTTGTTTTGTTTATTTGAAGCACACAGAAAAAATATTGCAGATATTTCTCAACTCTGAACTGTGGCTTGACTTGGATTAAAGTCTTTGGATGACTCCTTCAAAGGACTGCAATGACAGCAAAGAAAAAGAACATTTGCGTACAGCACCTGCTTGGAAGTTGCCATGAGATGCAAGAAACATTAGTAAGTCCCTATCCTTTCGTGCAAGGCAATGAAGGAATGACTGGAAACTCTGGAAGCATATGAGACCTCTACTGCTTAATGAAGGATATAGACTTCTATGGAAGTACTGTTTGACAGAGGAATCTCTCCTTTGAGTAACCTCCCTCTAGATGTGGAGAGAAGCACAGAGGTCTCATCCTTGGGTTTTATTCCAAAGGTTCTGGCTGAGTGTAGCACTCAATCACTCACATGAAAACAGAGCATGGCCTGTTTGCAATAGACGCTAAGTATTTGCATAGGTTGGGACTTACACTGAAGTTAAGTACAGACACCTACCAGTAGGTCTTCAAGGTTATGTGATAGGTAATGGAGATCTACTTCACCTTGTGAAATGCCTCAGTTAGCTGAGACGGGCAGGCAAGGGCTGCTGAACAGGAAGCAGGACCTGCTGGACCAAAGTCTGAGATACTTTAGGATATCACAACTGAGATATTTTAGGGTACCTTAGTTAGCACTGAGAAGCTGAATCACACAATACATATATACACTGGAAGAGATGAAGCACTGCCTGAGCTGACCACGTCAACTCGGTGTCTTCTAACTAGATTGGGAACTCAGACACCTAAGTGTAGATATCTCAAAGTATCCACAGTCCCCATCCAGCGTACTACATCAGTAACCACAAAGTCTTAGAACATTTTTCATCTCTTGGTCTCAAAAAGCACTAGAAAGGAGTGCAGTATTTTGCTTGTAGTCACTGTCTAGACACAGCATGTGTTAAAAATACTTTATTACTGCAGTTAACCCTTGAAACATACCAGATTCAACTCCACCAAAAACACTTGGACATGTATCTGAATTATTGCATTGTACCAAGTTGTGGGTCAGATTCTAACCCAGGTGTGTGAAGATTCTGTGATTCTGTGAAGATAAGTGACATATGATTTTATTTTCAGGTCACCTTTTCTGTTGACTACAAAGAGCCCCAGGAGTTGAACTCAACGACCAGGAGTTGGATTTGATAATCCTTGTGGATCTCTTCCACCTCAGGACATTATCTGATGGTACTAAGACAGACGACTTGACTAGCAGACAAGGGGTTAGATAAATACATTGCCTATTACATCTCTCCATGGCTGACCAGATGCACATTGGTTGTAACAGAAGCTTGGATAGACATGATCACTAAATCTGGGTGTCTTAGTCTGGAGCTTATTAAAGTTGGTCATTCTGTGGAGATGACTTCCAATTCTCACCCACAGCATCCAACAGCTTATACAGAATGTCTTCAACCTCTTTGACTATGAGCTAAACTGTATTGCATTATGTCACATTTGCAACAAATACAGACAAATGTGGCAGTTCAGCTGGCACATAGTAGCTTGCTAAAGTACGGTAACTTGTTTGTGTCCCTGAGCCATAACTCTTTAACAGTTCAGATGCAAACATGCAATTTGCATTCTAGTCAAATCAAAGACAAAGGCACTTAAATCCTAATGTAGATTGATGAGAACTTGATGGAAGAAGATAGCTTTTATTACAGCCCCTTAAGGCTGTCTGTCATCTAGATGGAGCTGAATGCACTGTGAAAACATATTGGGACTTGTTTTCATTACACAATCCAGCCTGGCTAAAATCAGAAACTTTTTGATATGTCTTCACTCAGTTGAACCAAATTGGAAACTGTAGGCTTGGTAAGTACTGTTGCACAGGTGCAAAACTATTCACTTCTGGAACACTAGTCACAATTCATGTCACCTGTGACCAAGAAAGATGAACCTGAATTAGGGATAGTGCAGAGAAACACAACTGGGATCATCTTAGGAATGTGGAAATTCAGACATGAGACAAGATGCTTGTTTTAACTATCAGAACAGAAGCAGAAAAATGATATGACTATTTAAAGTACAGGACAATTTTGGCATAAGGACAAGTGGGTAGTAACTGGCCATGAATAAATTTCAATAGACATTAGAAGATGGTTTCAAACTGTCAGAAGAGTGAGGTTTTGAAGCAACCTTCCCATAGGAGTAGTTATGGCAAGAAACCTAACCACTTTTTATGAAGGAGCACACTAAATTTATGAACAGATTACGTTACGTGGGAGGCTGAAGTAGCATGTGGCTGGATTTGATGATCCACAAGATTCCTTTCAGGCTACTTCAGAGAAAATTTTAGAATTTAATTTTCAACTGCCCTTTATACTTTTTTTTTGAATAATCCTGAGGTTAGAAATATTTTCACTTTGCAGCTGAGACTTTTGTGTTATTTCCACCTTGAAGAAGTAAAGGAAGTAATTGAAAAACCACAAGAAAAGATGAATTTTTGACATTACAGACACTGAAATGAGCAGATAAGGTAAAAGAAGTCTTCTAAACTGAGTGTGTCCACAAGAAGATTAACATCCTTCATAAGATTTGTGTATTAGACCCTCAGGAACACCTATTTTCACTTTGTCTTACTAGAACCTGACCAATGTGTACCAGACTTACATGCAATATGCGGAGAATGAGTACAAGAATTAATGCACAACTCAAGGTATGTCAGTAGTATGCAAAGCAGCACACAGAAGAAATATCTGGGAAAGAATCAAATGAGCTCATTCCAGAAATGAAGCTCTTATAGCTGTATTTACCCAGGGTTGAGACCAGGAGAGCTGGCTAGCTGAGAGGCAGAAATAGCCATCCTGGAATGAAATCCAGTCCACTTAAATCCCACTTTTGTCACAGACAGCAAACCAGTCTATGTACTTTCCTTGACAGCTCATTATACAGGTCCCTAAATTCATTAAAGACACCTTTATTTTATCAGATTTTTTTCTGGACACTTAGATATGTCAGTCAAACCCTGCTGTGATCAGTCCTAGCCTTTCCTAAGCCTACACCACTTTGTCTCCACCTAAGTCTTCAAGAGAGGCCTTTAAAGTTAGAGATAGTGATGACAGGGATGTGTCAATAGGCATCTTTTTCCTAGAAGTCTGAAAGCTGTAGAAAGTGGAAGATATTGCCTTGAGGGGTAATGAGTTCATATTTTGTACAACATTTGGACCAGAACACCATAAAACTTATGTGGTCAGTTGTGGAACCAGGAATCCAAGAGACAGAAAAGCCAAGAAAGACAAGAGTCTAAAGGTTAGAAAAAGAACTGGAACATCAGATTCTGCTCCTTGCAACATAATATTTCATGTTTCAAGAAGCATACTAGTTTAGCTTCATGGAGGAAAGGGAGACCGTACTATGCTTGGCCTTGACTTTGTGATCAGGGAACTCTTGTAGGCAAGTGAAACTCCCTTCAGGCTGCGTAGAGCCCAGGATCAGGGTCTTGGGGAGACTGTCAGAATTATGTTAATATTATATAAAATCTGGGCACATGACTCCATTTCACATTCATCAAGAGTACATGGATCTGGATTCACACGGATGTCATTACCTATTGTTTACTTCTACTTCTTTGCATTCTCAGGGGAAGAGATGCACAGTTAAGAAAAGTGGGTTGTACTCTGTTGGTCTTTACAAGTATTTCCCTCTCTCCATTAGCTAGGCAGTAAACACAGGTGGCTTTCTTTTATGTACATCTTTTGGAGGCAGGTACCTGAATTTGTCATCAGGCAGCACAAAGACTGAGCTGACTGAATTTTGTTCTCTATAGTACCCAGGTCTCTGATTATTACTCCTTGGTTTTATTCTGTTTGCTTTGCTACCCGAGCATTATTATGGAACAAGACAAAGGAAGCAGCATAGCCAAACTAAGTTCCTTCATGAACAACTTTTTCTTCTAATCTGTCACTTTTACCATTGTGGTCTACTCTCAGTCACTGTCTAGGACTTCTATCTATTTAGTGAAGATGGGAGTCATGGGCAGCATTCCAATACACATATCCAGCGGCTGGCAAAGTGCTAAGGACCTTCATGAAACACAAGGCACTTAAAACTCTCTCTGTCACCTCTCATCTGCCCTCTGTTTTGTCTCCAAAAATTCCCTCAGGTTTGCCAGACATGATTTTCCACTCCAGAAACTATCCCAATTCCTATTATCAGTTCATATTTTTCCAGATGTTTTGTGATCTCATCCTATGCTAATGGCTCCAAGACCTTGCCTACTGTCAAAACCAAACTTTATTGCAAATCTGCAATTCCCTAATTTCACCTCAGTCCCCTTATTATAGAATGGTTTTACATTCACATTGTTTTGGTCCCTCAGTACTCCTTCCTATTACAATAAGCTAGTAAGTATTCTTTAGTTGACCAGTATCCTTTTCCATCATCCCTTTCATGACATTCAGGTGTGACCAGCTGAGCCCTACATCTGTCTCTTCTTTCCAGTGAACTTCTGAAGATTGATCTTCAAATTTCTTTCAGAACAGATTTTATTTTTTTTTTAATTTCTGGCACCGTATTTTGTTTCTTCTATGGGACCTACTTATAACAGATAGTAGAGGATTAAGACTGTTGTAATGAAGACACATTAGCTAAGACAATCCAGAGACTGACCACTGTTTACAAAGCTTTTTATATCCAGACCAAACTGGTAGTGATAAAAGATAATGAACATCAGATGTCTTCTTACTGTTTTATGTGCCAGCGGACAACTGCTCAATTGAAACTGCTCAACTGAAATCTTTACCTAGATTGCTAGATTTGGCAAATTGTTCAAATTTTCAGTTGATCATAACATGAAAAAAGAATGTGTTCATACTGATGAGATGGTCAAAACTAAGGGGTATAGTAGCTGCAAAACAGTTCCATGAATGTGTCCATAACCAAAATAAAACTTGATAGCATAACAGATTTATGCTGGGACATTCCCTCTTCCTGTCATAGAGGTAAGAAGCCTTGGGCCTGTCCTGGGGCTAGAGAGGTAATTTGAGTCCAGGTATCTTGCAGTCCTCTGGCATTCCCAGAAGATGCCGCTTTCTTTGGAAATGTGTTGTAGAATATAGTAGTAGCTAAACCCACAGGGTCTACATAATGACTTCAAAAATTCTTAGTGTTCATCAGATGATAAGGTCCCTTTTTATGTCATCCTATCAAATGTGGACAAGGTATAATTCCATCTTAATTTTATGTGCAGTGCTAAGATACATAGTTTACATAGTTGTAGATACATAAGACTTACTTTTTTTTTTCTTTTTTTTTCTTTTTTTTTTTTTTCTGTAGAGTAGAAAGCTCATTTTAAAGCCAAGGGCTGACCATCCAGTTATTGGATGGGCTCATACTTCACACTTTCTCAGACAAGGACTCCTTTTCATCAGGTCAATGCCATAGGCTCCAGACAGTAAAATGATTTGACCAGACTCATGGATCTTTGCATTACTAGGGTCTGAGATCTTGCACAAGGTTCTTATTTGCTCTGTCCCAAGGACTTGTTCAAGTTGTTTTTGTTTGTTTGCTTTTTAATATTACTCTTCTCCTTTCCACCCAACCAGCACGAGGTTTCTAAAACAACTTTATGCTTCCTGATACACCTTTGACTCTCTCAGCTTCATATTCCACCTACAAAAGGGGAATAGTAGCATTGACCTTCTTCGTAGGTGGGATGAAAAAAATAATAATTGCACTGAGGTCTGTAAGCTGACACCATAATGGAGGATGATGGCAATTTGGTACCAATAGCTGACCAGCAGATGAGACCCAGAGATGTTAAGCTTGTAACAAATTATCTGGATAGTTTAGATTGTTCTACCACTCAGATCAGTGGCAAAGTTTCCTCACTTGGTAGTGGATAAGAGTTTTGTTACAGATAAGAGTCTTTGAATAAAAGCCCCATATGTCTCCAAGCATTAGGCATTTTTAGCAAGTGATCTATACAGAGACTTGAAGTGATAACATCCCTTCTTGCTGAGTTTGTGCAAACACTTCCTAAAGATTTCTGTTTTACCACAATAGAAGCCTTTCAAAGGTTAAATAGGGATAACTTGAATTATTAGCATCTACCAGTCCGCTAGCCCAACCACAAGCATGTCTGAAGCAACTCTTGCTGATAACACATTACAACAACTACATTCTTCTCACACACATCCACAAAATATGCTGATGATCATGATTACTGCTGAGTAGGAAATCACTGGGTTGCTGGTACTATTGCACCCCAATAACCTTTCAGTTTCTTCCCTGACTGTTTTGCCCGACCATTTCAACACGCAACTCGAACAATTCATCAGTCAAACCACAGGTCAGGCACTTTGCTAATGGGTATTGATGGCACCCCACTGAAATCGGTGGCTCTCTGCAATGACAAATAGCAGAAGATTTGGTCCTTGAAGTCTGGACTTCAGGTGGAAGGGTTTTCTCACACTGGCTCCTGGTAGGCAAGAATGGCTTTGAAAGCTAACCCATTGGTTTCACCCACATCTTTAGCACCACATGGTCACAGGAACTGCAACAGTACAGGAGCAAAGATTATAAAACAAAAACCTTATTTCCTTCCATACGTGAGCAGAGCTGTACAGCGTCCCAGATGAAGCCCAGCACCATGTTTATAACTCAGTGAACTTTCTATTTCCTTACCTGCTACTGGCAACATCTGCAAGATGTCATCTCTCCTCTTTGCTACAACAGGTTGATGGGCGTCAGTCAAGCCATGAGTAGCTAAGAGCTAATATTGCTCTTCCTTCCTCCTTCCTTCTCCACTGGAAAGTCTGGAGTTTCCAGCAGAACTCATATTAGTAGGTGATCCTGCATTTTGTACTGTCACATATTTCCAGCTATTTTTTTTTGTTGTTCAAAACTGCCTCTACACTGACAGATCTTCTGCAGTTTCTATCAGAAACCAGATGTGTCTTTCTCCTTCTTCCGTCTGTGTGTAGGCCATTAAGACACATTTAGTGGTCTTTAAGGCACCCCAGTGCTAAACCCCCTCCTAGCCCAACAGTTCCCTTTTTGGTACTCATTTATCTCCCCCTCACTTTTCATGTCCAAGCTGCTATCTTCTGCATCTGAGTTTGCATCTGCTCATAACATCTGGTCACGGGCCAGCCCTGGTTCATTGTGGATTTGTGTTCACTTCTACATCCAGGCAGTGGAGTACACCAGAGCAATGTTGTAGCCATGTACATCAGCCATGATTAGCCCTTCTTGTTCCATAGAGGTTTCCACATGTTGTCATAGGTTTACCACAGGTTGGACACCAACCTCCTGCAATACACAGCTCTGACCCCTTTAGTCACTCATTTTATCAGCCTCTTCCATTAGCAATATAGTCAACAATGCAGCAGTCCTGCAACTCTCACCCATCAGACCTCACTACAGGTTTTATACTTGCAGCTAGCTGCCTCCAGTGGCCTTATAATGAAGAGATGAATGTATTTTATGGATGGCTTGTACATGAAAAATGATGAGGCAACATGGTGAAGAGTCTGTGCTTTAGCTATGCAAGCTCAAAGCTAGGAAGGTCCCAACTCTGTACATAGTGTGTTAGATGGTACCTTACAATAAACATTTCTCCACCTCCCTTCATTTTCACTGGAGGTTATTTCTTTTGCATGCTCATTCTGCATCACACAATTTCCTTTATGTCTAGCTGCTAAGCTGTGATTGTGCAGCTTTACATTTGAAGAGGAAAGGCTTATAGACAATTCAGACTCACATTTCCAGGAGATCTTAGTGAGAAGTTTTCTCCCCTAGGGTCAAACGGAGCTGGTAAGTGTGATTCTTTGACATGTACCAAGCTCAGCTCTTATTGTGGTAATTAGGTCACCAAGCTAAACCTTTTGCGGTTATACGGTAAAGGTAACTAAAAGAGACTGCGGTAAACTCACTCATTTCAACAAGATCAAGCCTCATTAAATGATTAATGGCTGCTCTTGGGGATTCTTAATTAGGAACTTACATCTTCCTGTAGAGCTTTGAAAGCAGTTGGGACTTTGATAAGCTATTGCATATTCATAAAAAAGGCATATGCGACAGGCTGTGCTCTATCGTTTCCAACCTGTGTAAGCAGTCCTAAATCCCCCATTCTTTATTTACTTTGGGAGAGCGAAGTGACACTGAATTTTTTGTCAGCCTTGATAATTAAGTTTTCAAAGGAAAAGAATGTTTGAAAAAAAAAAAAAAACTTTGCAAAGGTGGTTTTTTGTTTTTTTTCCTCTTAATCTGTTATGGAATGGGAAAGCTGTCTTTCATTTCATCTAAGAAGGCTAAAAGATGGTTTTCTTACGTTAATATTTTGCCTATTTGCTCTGCTCATCTGTCCTTGTTCTTCTCCAAAGACAGAAATAAGATGTATTTTCCAGTCAGTTAATTCCTTCTAAAATATATTTTCCCCCCAAATCCTCTGATAATCAACTCTGATATTAACAGGTTTTTTCTTCATGATTTATATAAAAAAAGAAAAAGGAAAAAAAAAAGGAAAAGATATCTACCTCTGTCATATTTAACTTTCAGACAAGACATTATGATGATTTATGAGACAGATCAATGAAGTTCCTCGTAAAATTCCCCCCAATTTTATTCTCTTTATAAAAGGCAGAAGTATTTTGTAAAGGAAGGAAAAAGAAAAGAACATGCTGTGTTAAGTTAAATATGAAACATTAATAAAGCAGGCCAAGAAACTGAATAACCTCATGCCAAAACCATTAGAAGCGCCTTAATAAAAAAATTTCAAATACTTTTCTTTGTAAACCAGCTAACAGGAGAGTTCAGAGAAGTAACAATTGATTCAAAGGAAAAAAAAGAATTCTTAGGCAAGATAAAACCATAACAGAAAAGCTAAATACTCTTTTTTTTTTTTTTTTTTTTTTTTTTAGCAGAGGTGAGAGGTTCTTGCAACAAAATTTTCCTCTGTGTCAGATCAAGCTCAAGAATTGTGTCAATAGGAAGTGTTATTAGCAGACATTTTAGAGCAAGCCAATAAAATTTCACAGTTAAGAAAGGGCCAAGATCAGATGTCATTCACTCACAAGTTCTTTAGTAATGCACTCACAAAACAGTAAGCCCACTAACTGTGGTATGTGAGTTATCACTTAAATAAGAGCCTGTACTACGTGAGAGGAAGGCTGCAGCTGTTTATTTATTTATTTTTTTTCTATAAAGCTCCTAGCATCATCTTGGGAACACCAGATAACATTTTAACTCCTCTTTAATGTAAGTTGTTAGACACTATATTAAATAGTAGAATTAGTAGGCAGAGATAAATTTGAAATAAGGAAGACAGCATCACATTTCTTGAAATTCAGGAGTCATAAATTTATTAGAATTCTTTAAAAGAGTAAAAGGGGATGTGGAATATGGAAATCCAGTTGGACTCCTTGGACTTTTCAAAAACTGTCAGCAAAATCATGTAGCAAAATATTTTTGAAAAATTAATCTTTCATGGTGCAAGAGAAATTATCTTGATACAGATTAATTATTGAAAGTTGAAAACTTTCTGGACTGAAATAAATAGCTGGCTTTAATAATGATGCCCAACAGAGGGAAGAGTTAAGACTTGAGTTGTTCAATTTATTTACAAATGATCTAGGAAAGGGTTGACCAAGTAATGGTATATCTATCATCAAAACTGAAATGTATTCCTGAAAAAGAGCAACCAGATAATAAAGTGACAAAGGAATTTCAATGTGAATAAACAAAAAGATTAGGAGAACATAGAAAAACGTGATCTGAACTATATCCAATAATGGAGTATAAGTTAATGCTTATTAGGAATGATAACTGAGTCATTATGGCTAGTTCTCTGAAAGTCAGGTCTATGCTGAATGAAGTCAGATAAAATGCTTGTTAGTAACTATTAGGAACAGAAATGACAAAACAAAAACAAAACAAACAAACAAAAAAACCAGAAAGATGATTACATGATTGCATGTATCCACTTTTGGCAGCATCTTGAATGGACTGATATTGATGTATTTGTTTCATTTATGATTTTCTTTTTGAGGGAGATGATTGATGATGAATTTTGCTATATTTGGGGCACGGGGGACTGGTGTCTGACAGGCACAAAAAGCAATGCTGGTCTTTCCTTTATGTACTCTATGGACTTATGCAAACCAGCAAATGCCAAGGGAAATGCCAGCTTATGAGGTGTTCCTTTGCCATTCACCTGGATGTTTTGGTATGAAGGCAGTTGTTATTATAAATTTATGGGGAAGAATTTTCTCATGTGGTTAGAGCAAGAAGCAATCTGCATATTACTCCTTGTTTTGCCACTCCTCTAACATCAGACTTTGCTTAAATTTTTCTGTGCCTCAGTTTCAGGGTACAAAACGGAGAGAACATTCCTTCCCTTTTCCATGGGGCTCCTGTGATGATAGTCTAATTACTCTTTGCAAAGCTGTTGGAAACCTGAAGAATAAAAGTGCAAAGAATCAGTGGTCATTAATACTAGCTAATGCAGCCCTTGTCCCACATAACAATTTAACTTTGGAAAGTAAAGTCTCCATAAAAGAGAAACGCTTCTTTGTACTTGGTGGGGATGGATTATGATCATTCTAGGACTGTAGCTATGTTTGTTGGCATAAACTTAGAGAAGTTTCAAACAGCCAAATGAAAAATAAATCTTATTATTGTACATTTATACCAAGCGGGGTTCACAGTTTCCTCTTTATTTTTTTTAGATTGCTATTTTGATTTTTTTTTCCCCTGAAAAACAAATACTGGAATATAATGTTATTTTAACTTTGAAATTTATGGTCTTCCTGACAACAGGTAGTTACAGTTGCATTCTTGCAAAAGAAAACAAAATTAAAAATATAGACACAGGAAATAAAATTAATTTAAAATATATGAAAACATTTATTCTGTGCATCAGCCCAAGTGAACAGACAAGTCTCTGACTGATACCCACCACAGACTGCAGTTTCTTGAATTGATTGATTAATAGGACAGAAATGAGGAGGTGTGAATTTATTTTGGATTTCAACAGGGTTGAAAAAGGTTTGGCACAGTTCAGCTGGGCTTAATCTGCATTTTAAAGTCTATGAACAGTGACCACCTACTGGCACCCTTCAATGCGTTAGGTCCCATAGAAAGGAAACATTTTGCACTAGACTTCATTTCAGCTAATGTTCCTGGATTTATAAAGGCACTAAAAAGGCAACAGCAATCCGATTTCAAACTAACAAAATACCCTTTTTCCCCTAGCGGGATTGAAACTCAACAGAAGAGTCAGGGAAGAAGGAGGAGGGTAGGTGGGATTGGAGGAACAATTTCTCATTGTTTGGAAGTAGATTGTTCATGAGGGCGATGTTACCCTTAAAATAAAATTAAATTCCTTTGGGGTGTTTTCACCATTAAGCGTCGAGATTCATTTAATTGTGTGAAAGGTAGTAAAGAAGTAATAAATAACAGTTCAAATGGGAAAAAGCTGCGAGGAGAAAAAAAAATGCTGAAATGCCGAGAATTTTATCTGAGCTAGAAAAAAATGGAAGCAGAAAGATCTCACTGTATTCTGCAGCAAGGATAATTAAAAACAAAGACGTCTTTTAAGACAGAGCAAACATTCCCCATCATCTCCTTTCTCTGGTAAAGCCAGGAAACGCCCTCTGAAGTAAAATAACCATAACAAGAAAAGACATCTTCTTGAAGAAATTTTGACTCGTAGTTGACTGGTTTATAAGCAGTTCAATAGAAAGATGTTCCACGCCAAGGCAACAAGTCAAGAATCCACATTTTAATGCTAGTTTAGTCTTCTATGTGATTATTTTTACAACATTCCCAATTAAAGACAGATTTTTCAGCTCCCTGATTGTGACTGGATAGAAAAGGGTTTGATGTGCGCACACACACACACACGCACACACACAGAGGGAAGGAAAACACCACCTCTCCCTGTAATGGTCTTCATTAAAAGCAGCTTTGCCCAGCTTCTGTTTTATTTCATTTTGATGATTGAAATTTTCCTTGTCTAGTGGTAGGTGGTGTTCTTAATTCCTTACACTTCACTGGTCCGAAGGAAAAACCTGAAAGCCCAAACTCCACTGGTTTTAGTCATTTGCTCAGAAAGGGATTGTCTTGCTTTCCAAGGAAGGATTCATCTGGGATCGGAGGGAGAAAGGGAAGACACAAAAACTCAGCAATCACTGCTCAGACTCCGAGACATTAACAGTTACAGGGCTGAGGTTGGGGTTCAAGCAGCTCCCAGTAACACCACAGATTCAGGGTGGTAAAACCACAGTGACCCCTTTGCACCATTGCACCTGCTGAGGAGGACATGGCACAAGGCACAAGTTCTCCTTCCAGGCCGGCTTACACTGATCTTCAGACATTGTGAATTTCTCTTCATTCTCCAGCATTATTTATAAAACAAATATATTCTACTGACCCAGAAACTGCCTACGGTGCCCTTCATTACTTTGGCACTGGAGTTACCGGGAATTACATCTGCCTTTGCAAACAGAAATTGCCTTTCTACAAGAAATACAGCAGAAAAAAATCCAAGAATTATTTTGTCAGTTCAATATAGCATTTTTATAGGCATTGACTCAGTTCCAGATAAAATATGACCTTACAAGAAATTATCTTTACTATTAAACAATTCTCCAGGTCAAACTTTCTGTGAATCCACTTCTTTCAAGAAAGGTTCTGGAGACAAATTTGTTTCTCTATGATCTAAAACAGAGGGGCCCATAAAAATCATATAGCATCGAAAGTAAATGTTCTTTCTTCTGCCTCCCTTCCTGGAAGAACTGGACTTTATTCAAGCGATGCACAAAGCAGCAATGCCATGCTGCGTGGACCTTCGTCCTTGGGATGGGTTTGGTTTTATAAGCTGCTGAAGCGTGTCCCGTGTTTGTGTGTGCATGTGTGCGAGCACGTACCCTGGGAAGCGCTGGCACTCGTAGGGCTCTCCAGGACTCTTCGGAGGGAAATACAGCCCTGAAAACAAAAAAGAAGGTAGCATTCATGCCCAAGCACACAGTGGGGTAAACATATTTTGTAAATGGAAGTTTGTTTTTCACATTGTACGAGGGGAGTTGCTGTTTACCCACCGCGGGTAGGATTCCACCGTTGCCAGAGGCTGAGCGATTCAGCAGCGATCGCTTATAAATAGTGCTGACCAGAAATGGAACAGTGAAGAGTTTTCATTTAAAAAAAAAAAAAAAAAAAAAAGCCTTTAATAATTTTTTTCTTTTTACATTAATGGTAGGGAAGAGTTAAAGTTTTATGTGCTATTACTGTTATTTCCTTTTTTTTTTTTTCCCTCTTCTCTACATTCTTGCATCCCTCTTCTGTTTAATTTAATTTAATTATATTTTTAATTTATTATATAATTTTTATTTTCTTTTATTTTTATTCTACTTTATTTTGCCTTTGCAAAAAGTAGCAAGAACAAGATAAATTAAAAGGGGAAAACAAATAGAAATGATGAAGTGCAGGAAACTCCCAGCATTTGGGTATATGTTGAAACTCCAATCCCCCATTTTTTAATAAACACAGATTCAACATGAACACTTCCACACTTCCATTTTGACAAAGGTGAGTTCTTTTTTTTTTTTTTTTAAAAAAAAAAAAAGCCCTGGTAATCATCATTTATGGGTGTTTAGGGCCTCAGATAGATACAAAATCTTCTTTGGCCTGCGGAGATGGAGGAGCTCAGGAAAGTAAAAACTCACCAGAATAGGAAGGGTCATCCCTCCACACTGTGAATCTTTTCTGAGCATCTCCCTTAGATTTCCTTCTCTGCAGGTTACCCCTGAATACTACTAAAAGAAAGAAGGAAAATGTGTCAGGATTTCAGGTTTTGCTCTTCAGCCAACGGGAGCGTGCCTGATTCGGCAGCCGTGGTCAGTGATACCGGTTTGCATCCTCCTGCCGAATGCAGTCAGATGTCTCTGTCATGTAGCTCCAAGCTGAAATTAAATACTGCAAATTCCATGTCGGGCAGTCAGTCTTTTTGAAAGCTAAAGTGATCGTTTCCCTGTGCCCAGTTTTGATTTCCTGAGCATACAAGTAATGTGTGTTCTCCAAAACATTGGCCCACACAAGCTGGGCATGTACCCACAGGTTTTGAAGGTTTCTTTTATGCATCTCATGGAGAAGCGTGGCTTAAGAAACCAGACAAAAGTCTGCCCTAACTAAGAAGCTTTGCTTATGCAAGGACTGCAGAACCAAAGTCCACACATTCTAGGTGATCTTCCTGTTGCTCTTTACAGGGCAATAATCTGTAGCCTTTTACTACAACAACAACAACAACAAAAAAGGAGGGTTTACTGGCACCAGCCTCTCAGGAAAAAAAAATGTGCCTTGGGTATAGGGGATGGGAAATAAAAAGAAGGAATACTTAATTGTTAAGATATACTTAATTTTGAGAATGAGTGATGGGGGCATGTTCAGCTCCTTCCCAGTACATCCTCAGCACATGGGCCAGGCTGGGTGCTGCCTCCCTCCCAGCACACAGGCTTTTATTTCTAATTTAGCACAAAGTGTGAGGACTAAAAGGTAGGAGTTTTTTTTTTTTTCTAATGAACATTGTTGATTTCTGTTCCACAAGGTGGCAACATCGCTTCAGAGCTCACAGCGTCCTGCAAGGCGCCAAGATGGTTACAAACGTCGTATCTTGTATCTTTTAAGCTATTTCAAACATTCTCTTTTGGACAGCTTTAAAATAAAAAAAAAAGGGGGGGGGGGGGGGGGAGGAGGGGACAGCATTGTTCTCATTTTCACCGTTTTTGTGTTTTTAAAATATGACATTCAAAACGGTATTTGTCACTTTCTGTACGTTTTACTGTGCATAAATATGTGATCCCATTTCCCATTTGCTGCAGCTCTTTCTGAACAGCTCAGCACAGGGGAGGTTGGTTTGACAGCCAGCAGGTTCTAAATGAGTTGACAATCACATTCCAAATCAGAGTGGCCCAAACAAGAAATGGAACCAAAGCTGAGCCTTGAGCTTCAGGGATGATCAGAAACTAAAACTTGATTCAGTATTTTCAGCCTGAGCATAACTTTACTTAAAACTAACTTCATAGAAGGCAAGCTTAGACTGTTGTCTGTGTCCCTAAGTTTGATTTCTTTCTCTAAACAATTAAGCAGTCTTTCTGCTCTCTTAAACAACACTTTTGCTTTTCACCAATAGCTATTTCACTAATAGCTATTTCTTCCATGCAAGTTGAAAAGAAATGAAGAACCGCACCTTCCTAAAAACTTTAACTCAGCCACTCTGCTTGAGCTGCGCAGTAATAAGGACAAAAAAGGACAGCAGATATGTAAAATAACCACTTTCAGAAAGTGATACAGATGTTGTGAAGTTAAAGGCACACACAAGGCCCTGGATTTAAACATTGGATTGTGCATGGTCTGTTATTGATGAGGGTGTGAATAACTTGGCATGTGTACATAACATCCTATTAGTCCATGTAGATCAGAAAGAAAACTCTTCATGGCCATGATGGGCAATATCAGTGCTCAAATGGCAGGAGAATCAGCCCAAGGACCCTACCCACAGGAAGGGTTTCACTGAGCTGTATCTGTTTGGACTGTGAATCCAAGCAATGTTCCTGTAACATTACAGCAACACACACTGCCTGCTTCATCAGCAGCCCTGTCTTCTAAAAGCTCTTTGATCTCATTAGGTACACCTGCAGGAAAGCAGCCAAAGGGATGGCCCAAGGCCATGTTAACCTGCTGGGGATACTCCAGTCCTGCAGGGCGTCTTCATGGCCAGCTTTTGGATCTCTGTAGATGCAAATGAACATGCTTTGCATTTTTTTTTTGTGCATTTTGTATTTCCCCCAGCTGCCCTTGCAATGATGGTATCAGGCAGACCCATTCACAGTCTTGTCAAAATGCCATGATGTCCTCTGCTACAAAGGCAAATGGGATCAATGTGCAAACCAAACTCAGGCTTCCCTCAGGCTGCCCACAAGGGCAACACGGGGCATGGTACTGGCTCTCCAGAACAAGGTGGCAAACCAGCTTTATTATGCAAAACATGTATAATGCATACAGAGATGAGATTTATTATGAGTGCAGGCATCATATCTAGGAACAAACCTTCCAAAGTATACAGACAGGCAGGTTTCAAAGGTCTGTTGGCAATATCAACATTATAAATTAGTGAATATATGCTAGTGAAACATTTTTACCTCTGTGTAGATCAGTGCTGACTGTAGCAGACTTGCTGCTTGTACATTCCCAAGATAAGAGCTGAGTGCAGACAGTGCCTTTCATTAATCCCTCTACAATCACCATTTCTCTAGCTGCTGAGAAATGGGGAGGGGGGACGACTTTTCATTGGCTTTGTCTTTGCCCAAGCCAAGTTTTTTAAGTTTTTCATATAAATGAATGACTAGAGAAGGCAGCTCAGCTCTTCCTTCCTAGCTTTTCCAAGAAATTTCCAGGTATCGCTCTTGGTTAACAGCATGGAACAAGAGGGCAGAGATTCAAGCTAGGAGTGAAGAAGACAAATCCATGTTTGCAGCTTTAACTTTTTAAGTTACTAGGCTTTAACTTTTCCTTTCTTCTCCTTCCCCCCCCCCCCCCCCCTTTTTTTTTCCATTGTAACTCAGAGTGCATTTTTGCAAGATATCCCTGAAATTACTATTACTACATCACAATATTAGATCAATGCGGTGGTAACACACTCCAGATTGTTATGGCATTCGCATCTTGATGCCTTCCATACTGTCTTGTGGAATCTAGCCTAATACCATGATTAAAATGCCTTTTCCATCACTCTAAAGCACAGTGCCTGCTGCCATTACATAAACGTCTGCCTATCTAGGGTTTTATACTGGCACCCGTCACTGGGGTATTTGAGAGCCTAATGAAAAGGACCTCCGTTCATTAAAGTCAGATGAATGTTCTTGCCAAAGCCTGGGATTAAATTAAAGTCTGTTAGGTTTTTCTTCTCATTGACATCATTATAGATCAGGAAGATCACTCCATTCAAGTGAGTTTCGTTACAGCAGTGTAAAACCAGTGTGAGTTCAGAATCGAGCCCATTTATTTTAACACCAGCCTAGCTCCACTTTCTCTGGCCACTTTTCCTTGCTCTGCAACTCAGCTGCTGAAAATAACAGTCCTCAGTGTAGTATACCTCCTTCCTATGGATGAGCACTGAGATTCAGAGGAAGTCACCATCAGGTAGGAGAGGAAAAAACAAACAAACAAACAAAAACAAACACCAAAAGACTGAAGAAAAGAGGGGAACACATGACACACAAACTGTGTCACAGTTTGTCATGTTTGTCATGTTTGTTCCCACAAACTGTGTCATAGTCTCTGCAAGTAGCAGAAAACACCCTGGTTGCTAGCAGAAAGAGGAGGGGGATTCGGACCCTGTGTGCCCTGAGAGTGACTGCACAAGGAGAAGGAGTAGCCCATCTCTTGTTCAGAGCTGCTGCCCAAGTCCTGCCCTCCTTCATACTCCTCTGAGGACTAAGAAAAACAAGGGAGAGGCACCTTCTGCACCAGTAGATATTCCAAGCCTCCTCCTCTTCACAGTCAGCCATGAGTTGTCATCCTTGCCCCACTGTGAAGACAGATATGAGCATCTAGCTTAGTTTCCTGGTGTCCCCAGGACTGAGTGCACTCATGCCATGAGATGAAATGCCAGCAGGAGACGTGCCCCAAGAGCAGCTGGCATGGCATGGACAGGCTTCAAAGGGCAGTTGGACAATAGCATGTTTAAGAAGGTGGGTGGTTCCCACCACATGGAGAACCAAGGATGGGTGAAGGAGACACTTGAGGACAGCCCAACAGGTCTTTAATCCATTTTCCATATATATGCAGCTGGCTTCAGTGGGATCTGTGCCCATGCCCATGGCTATGAGGAAAGAGACCAGGGAGACAGAAGGAACATATAAATCCCACAACTCAGATGGCATTAAACTGTGATGTCTGTGCTGGAGGTGTGAATCCAAGGTTACCTGCATCATCACAAACACACAAACAAACAAACAAGAGATACTTTCAAGGGATAATTTGGATCTTAGGAAAAATGGTCTGTTTCAGAGGGATGGAATGAAGCTGAGCAATGGAGAATAAGCCACTTGAGGAACCAAACTGAATTTAAGAGATGTCCATTAGAATACATGTGTTTGTCCACAGATGTTGAAAAAACCCTGCCAAAGAGACAGACCATCTCTCCATGCAACAGCATAGCAGTGACCCTCCTCCATTTTCAGTTCAAAGCAGAGAAACACACCTGAATTCCAAGATTCACTCTAGGACGTCTCCTGACCATATTAAACGTAATTAGATCTTTTCTTGACTATGGCATAATTTTCAGTTTGAGGGATGTCTGCTTGGTACGTTTGTTACTTACAGCTTCTGGAAGCCTGAAGTGCTGATTAAACTGCAGAGTGCTTTCCCAAGCAATGGTTTGTGCTAGGTATCTGGTAGCATTCTCTAAGTGTAGCAAAATGGAATAAGCACCAGAGCTTATTTGTGCATGGACATTACTCGCAAGCTGGGTGCTGATGGTGAGCTCTGCAAGTCCTACAGCTCTGTGCCTCAGCATCCCTGTCAGGAGATGGGAAAAAAAAAAAAGCGCAATGTTTATAATTACTTATTCCTATTATTAGCTATAAATGGCAATTAATACGACTTTAAAATTAAATGATTTCATGAAATAGGTCTGTGAAGTGCACATGCAAGCAGTGCTGTGTCTCCTATTTTTTGCAATAAAATGATTTTGTTAATTAGTCAGGAGACTTAGCAGAGTGCTGTAATAGCCACAGTAATAATAATAATAATGCTAGTAATAATTATGATGATAATATTAAAAATAACCATAGAATCACAGAGTGGTTTGGGTTGGAAGGGACCTTAAAGATCATCTAATCCCAATCCCCCTGCCATGGGCAGGGACACCTCCCACCAGGCCAAGTTTCTCTTAAACACTTCCAGGACTGGGGCATCCACAGCCTTATATAATAATAATCTCTTTGCACCTGAGATTAAGAAAACCCATGACAACTGGCCAAATTGTCATCAACTTCTTCTCACAGACAATCTGTGAGGAAAGCTTCTAGCCAAAGTCCTAGTGGAATTAAATCCTGGTGCTACCTTGAGTCACTATGGGATGTCAACATCTTGTCCTTAATGATTAAGCTTGCAGAAGAGAGAAGCTTTTCTTGGTAACGCCCACAAGCTGCATAGAAGCACTTGGACACACCAGAAAGTCAAGGGCAGTGCAAGCCTGAGGTATGTTGTAAATTCTTTGGGCATAAGAGGAAACTGAGGCAGGGATGAGTTATGCATCGCCTCTGTAATCACACTGCAAATCCGCAGCACTCAGACCTGCACATTCCCCACTACAAGCCCTTTCAATAGAAGCATCACTCCTCATGCACAGCAGTTGTCCCAAGAAAAAATTAGATCAAAAGCAAAAGACAGCCTTTCAGATACTCCATCTCATCTGTAAAGACAAGCATAGGAAGATTGAAATGATTTTTTTTTCTTTCCCATTTGATTAACATATGTTTGTCTGTGTTTCAGTATTTTACCACATATTTATATGAAATCCCTCTGCTTGCTTTTTTTCTTGGCCTCTCACAGGTTTTCACTCTTGCTAGGCAACTCCAAGAAACTTGTTCGCAGTACTACCGTCCTCATCTACACCACCCTGGACTGATTCCTACACCTTAGCATCTGAGTTGCATCTGAGTGCTTCTTGGTTGTCTCCAAGAGGAACAGAAACTCCTCCTTTAAACAGCCCCCAGATGACCCCCAATCTACTCAAGTGAGTCCAGGAGCTCTAGAAAGCATGCACGGCTCAGCCCAAAGGCAGTCATGCCATGGCCATTGTTCCCTTTGGGAACGTGGAATGAGTCACAGCAGATGATGCTCAGCTCTCCTGGCTAGCTCTCAGGATTGCGGTTTCCAGTGATAAATTCAGCCCCTGGGCAATTTACCGAGGAATTACATCGTGTGGTATAGGCGTCCTTCCACCAGTATTCAAGCCCCAGGATCTGATGAGGTTCAGTGCAGAGCATTCAGATTTGGTTTCTTTTTAATAACACTTACTGAACGTGAACGGCTTTAATAATCCCCAGCAGTCATTAAAAGCTTTTCATCTTCAAAGTGCTCTACATATGCTAATTAATGCTCACAACCATCCTGTGATGGTATTATTATCCCCATGTGGCAGCAAGGGAAATGGAAGCAATGAGGTTAAGTAATTTGCCTGAGGTCAGAGGGAGCTGATGATGAAGCCGCAAGCAGAACGCCTCATCCTCTGCTCCACCACGCATCTTCCTCCCACAGCACTGTCATCTGGTGCCCAAAGCCCTGGCTCTGTTTTGTCTTATGTGAGCACGGGACAGGTACAGAGAAAAGGGTGAAAAATCTCATTTTGCCTTGCATCTCCACAGTCTCTGGTGGTGCCACCAAGCCTACATGTGTGCCAGCCTATGTGACACACTATCAATGCATAAAAAGTGGCATAGGCCAATTTTCAGGATAAGTTCATGCTGTAGCTCTGCACTCCAGGACAAGTCTAAGCACTTCCTCCACAGTCATAGGCATGCTGCAGCTCAGCCCACCAGGAAATAACCCAAGTCTGCCTCTTTCTAAGCACTTCATGGACAATTTGGCTACACTGGCTCTGATAACTAAACAAGGCCAAGGCCCATTCCCCACCACTGAGACCAACTGGAGCAATGTTGCCATGCCTTTGCTCTCAACATCCTAAGTTCTCCCAAACAAGGTGACCATATCCAAAATGTCTATGGAGAACAGTCCCTGGCCTGGGCTAAATCCTTGAGCATGGCTGGAAATTGCTGACAGCACTTTTGTTCTGGGCCAAATGTTTTCCAGGGACAATTCTAACAATTTATTGGCACAAACAGCTAAGTCCCAGTGCCCAGATCAAGCCTTGACACCGTTTGATTTTCCAGATAGTCCAGATTTAGCCCCTGTGGCCAAGTCACAGCTAGAGCCAGCAATTTGGATAACTTGTTGTCTCCAAGAACTTTGCAAAGGCAGGCATCACTCCCAACCTCTAACATATAGACAAAAACAAGATGGAGAGACACGACTTACTCAGGGTCATACACTAAGTCAGTGCCACAAATATGAGCAACACTTTAGTCCTCTTGCTTGTGAGACAATACCTTAGTTTTTGGTCAGTTTTACCTCTCCAAAATGCAGGTACCTGACCATCAACCCAAGCACACTGGCTTGTTCCACAGCCAGCCCCTTCATGTTGGGTTCGGCTGCCAAGGATTCACTTTTATCCCACATGATTAGGAGCTGATGAACTTCTCTTTCTATTTTCTACCCATTCAAATAAACACTGAGCTGTATTTTATTTTTAAAATAAGCAAAGGCAGGCTGGACTGAAACCATGGTAGGAATGGCCCTAATTCTGTTCTTGGCTGATCTACCACTCGTAGAAGGTTGTACTACGCTTAGAGGGAGAAATGACTTATTACTATTAGAATAATAAACTCCTTCCTTTTATGCTTCAAATCAAACTGCAATCTGGTCTGTGCAGAACACATTTCCCACTCCTCCTCCTCATTCTCTTCTTCCTCTACCACGGGCTTCAAACACGGAATCCAGATGCAAGCTATTTTTCCCCAGCCGAAGGATCTGACTTTTTGGCAAGCTGTGCAAGCTGTTGTGTGGGTGGTTTAAAACTTCCCTCTGGGCCTGTCATGTGGTTAGGGCTGTCTGGGTTGCTCTGAACTTCTGGACACCATTTTTCTTTGACTCACCTTTTATTCCAGCGGAAGTTGGGACCAAGTGTGTCTAGCAACGGGACTACGCAGAATTGCACTTTGGAGCCAGGATTTTGACAATTTTTTTATTTTTTATTTTTATTTTTTCACTCATTTTAAGTCCTTTGGATAGGTTCACCAGACAATGCTGTCAGAAGGCAATCCCTGCAAATAGCTGTCTCCCTGACTTTGCCTTGAGCTGCCTCCTACTTATTTTCTGAGAAGCTTTTCCATGAAAATTCAAGCTCTGTCATGTGTTACTAGTTAACTCAGCAGCAAAGTCTATTCTGAGTCTATCAGGAAGGCCTAATCCTAACCTGACAGCAGCACTGCCTTTCCTCTGCAGGGTGCCTTCCTTTAGAAGGTATGCAGAAAATTTGCTTCTGCATCTTGAAGTGCATGGAGACATGGTCCTAGTGTCTTCAGAGTGTCATAAGTCAGATAACCATGCCAGTTTTCCCTTTTTTCTCCTTTGATATTTAAAAAATAATAGTGTTTTTTTTTTAACTATTTTTGTTTTTGTTTTCCTGGTTAAGAAAAGGTACGGCTCTGGAAAAGCAACCACATATACAGCATGCTCCAAGCTGAGTGAACCACCCTGTTCATCTCATCTGGACTCCATTTAACGTTGGCAAGCCAGTACACTGGGTAGGTCCCCATCGGTATCATTTCACCAAAGACCTCTGAGTGCATATTGTGTGTATGGATTCCTTAGCTATTGTCTTCCCTATCACAGCATTATAAAGACAGGTTCTACCAAAAAAAAAATATATATATATATACATATATATTTAAATCTCTCTACACTAAGTCCTCTGCTTTTGAGAGAGAAAACTGTGGTATGGTGATGAGAGTAATCACAATGCCTTACAATTTAAAGAGATATATCTGTGTGAATAACCTTGGGTACTCCCACCCCAAAGAAAAGAAAAAACACTCGGTTACCCAACGGTGTACTGCCCAGGGAGTGCTAGGGACAGGAACTGGGACCCAAAGTAGGGCTGCAAGTGCTGTTAAATTTACTATATATAATGTATTGCTGACTTCACAGTGACAGGTATTACAGACAGATGAAAGTAAGCAGAGGTGGTATTTCATGAAATCTCTTCCCTACAATGTCGTGCCACTAGACCCTCACAAACCTCTTCAGAAGTAAATGTAAACTCTTTTGAGGACACTTCAAAATGATCAGAGCTGCTCTTCATGTTGCTTCTTATGGGGAAAAGACATGTCTTAAAACCTTGAAACCAGAATCACAAATGTTGTATACCACGGAGGGAGAAACATCTACATGAGCCTGCAAGCAGCGTGCTTGGATAGGGTGCCCAATCCACACATTTGATTCATTACATAAAATCTTGCCTGGCAGGCTCTCAAAAGAGCTAAGAGAGTCACCATAAATATGACAATATGTAAAACTTTTAATTCCTTGGAATGGATTAGTCCCTTCATACAGAGACAGCTATTTTTCTTAGAGAGGCTGACAACATGCCCTACAGAAATGAATTCGATTTACCAGATCACACTATCAGTATGACATGAAGAAACATTGTAAACACTGGCAAACAGGCCATGGCAAGTTCTACCTGCAACATGCAAGAGCAGGAAAAGTTGTTATGCTTTGGAATATCTCAGAAATTAAGGAGGTCATCTCAGGACATGAAATACAGAAATAAGGATCTTCAACTCAACTCATGTTCAAGTGAAGTAGATAACTAACCTCAAATCTTTGCCCAGGGCCACTTAACTGGTGCCAAAACCATTTTTTAGAGTTCTGAAAATGTTTTCATTAACTTCCCCTGGTCTTCTGAAACTACACTGATGTACACTCTGCCTATCCATGAGCTTCAGGGTTCCAGGAAGGCGGCTTTTCCCAGGGTATTTTTATGCAGTTCAGAAGTAAGGTGGGCTTCCAGGCGGATTTTTATTTTGCTAAAGAGGCTCACATGGTTTGGAGGGCATTCAAACACACACCTGGATGTTAGCATTCATCCATATCGGGTCCAGTGCTTGCCTCCACTGGCTCTACAGCTTTGATCTAAGAGCCCAGACCAAAGTTTTCAGAAACAGTTTACTCAATAGGGAGCATGGGTTTGGAAAGTGGTAATCACACAGCCGTTCCCTTCATATCAGTGTGACCTGGTGGATTCCAAGTGCTTATTTCAAGGCCTTGTTTTGGATTTAAAAGCTTAACTGGAAGCATTCAGGTTTGACACCTGGCCTCAGCTCCCTCAGTACTTCCATTTCATCACCTATAAAATGGAGGATACCATTTCCCTACAGGTGTTTTATAAGGCTTAACTCATTCATGCGTGCAAAGTGTTGAGATACTTGAATGAGCAGCACCATACCAGAACAATGTCTTGTTTTGTGAACGTAACCTCCAAAACTTTTCACACCCTCTTAGGCCTTCCAATACTTCCTGCTTCCAGCCAGGCTGAGGCAACTGCGTTCAGGACATTTCTGTGCCCTATCCCGGCTGTGGAAACAGCAGGTGGTGAAAGGAACAAAAATGAATAGAGGTGGGAGGAAAATTTATCCAAATATAGTGGAACCTCAGAAAAAGCTTCAGTGAGGGGTGGAGCAAAATAGCGGAAAGTTTTTCACTTTTTCTTCCCCCTCAAAACTGTTTATGAGTTTCCATTAACAATGGCATCTCATTCCCCATTGACCACGGTGCTTTACAACATGCCTTGAAGAGAGGTATGCTGCAGGAAGAGTCATCGGGATGGCTGACGTGTCTTGGAGCATCTTCGAGAGAGGGGCTGCAGAGCTGGTGAGATGATTTTGCACCTCTACTCCCTCCTGGAGGCACAGGGGAAGAGGGCGGTAGCAGCTGAGGCCCTCCTTGCCTCAGCTCTCCCTGGCTGTGTTAAAGCTGTGTTAGCTGGTGGAGGGCTAAAACAGCCAAAGGACAGATGGGGAACTTGAGAGACAGAAACGTGGCTTCAATCTGGTTCATCTTTTCTGCTCATCTTGCACTGAATGATCTGGGGCACAGCAGCGGCGTCCCCTGAACACCTCCCCTTGCTCAAACAACTTCTGTTTCTTCCTGCTCGCTCCAACAATGTAAGAGCAAGTCCAGAGCGGGAGACAGTGAGTGAATATAAGTATTTTCCCTCACCCCCCTTCCCAGCCCTGACATAATAACAAACAGCTCTCCAAAAAGCACTTAAATTTACGAACAGTTTATAAATTCACAGACGTTGATTTATAGATGTTGGCTTGACCCAATATTAGACACTTTGGTTTCTTTTCTGTTTTCAAAGTGCTGCTGTTATGGCTTGCGTTCTGAGCACCGTCACACACCAAGAACAACCTCCAGGTCCTCCCCGCGGGCTCGCTTTGCCCGCAAGGCCGGGCTGGGGCCGGGGCTGGGCTCCCACTCGCTTTGAGGGGTGGCTCTTCCCCTTGCTCAGCGGGACGGCTTCCAGCTGGTTAGCGAGCCGTGATGACAGGCTTTCTAGGCAGCTTCATTTCAGCTTCCTTGTCTGCAGGAATGGTGGCTGCAACATGGGGGTTGAGGAGGAACCCATGCCTGTGTGTGTGGTATTCCCTGCCTGCAAGACCCTAGTAAGAGCACAGAATTAACCAGAAGAAAAAACAAAACAAAACAACAACAAAAAAAAAAACAGCCTGGAGCCAGCATTAATTGGCTAAAAGAAATCCAAACGTGCAAATTCAAACTCGGGGAATGTCAAAAAATTCCACCCTGAAAAATTGCGGAGCTGATGTGTCCAGGCTTGTCATCCCGTGGCCACCCAGCACGAACAGAAAACCCCACATGCAGGCCGTGCCAGCAGGTGAGGTGAAGGTTAGGAACAACCGCTTTCCACCCCGTGGAACTTCACGGTCACGTCTGGCTTGGAAACCCCAAATTCGTGGTAACACACGGAGCTTTGATGGGAGCCATCAGAGCCTGGCTGGGGGATTGCAACATGTTAAAAGGCAACCACGAACAATTCCTCCCCACCCCCTCTACATACGCACGAACTGAAGATAAGTTATCTACCAAGTGCTTCTATTCGGTCTTTTTCTGTCTCTGGGCAAGTCACCCAAGTTTCTCCAGCTGTGGAAAAAGAAATGATAGTTCAACTTGCATCTTGATCTCAGAGCTACTGAAGCAGCAGAGAGGACTGCCTTCTTTGGAGAGGTGGGAAATCCTAATGTCAGATAAACAGGGTCAGGCAAAGCAATAGTGCACTCCTTTTGGTTCCTTAGATAAACAGAAATTTGCTAAAATAGTGTCCCAGTGAACAACCCTTCGTGTGCCCACTGAAGGTTTACTAGACATCAGCCCTTCACGGTCCCTACTGCTGGTGAGTCCCTGTTCTAATGCTGCACCCTGCAGAAGATATGCAGAATAAGGGCACAAATAACTTGGGGGTTATTATATAACTTTAACTTATAACTTACTTTGTAGGCTGCTCTCTGGTGTCTGCCACCTGGTCCTGTTCCCCTCATTCACCCACCAACAGGTACTTTACAGTCAAGAGGAAAATCTGGTGGTGTCACTTGCAGAGGTAGTGTTGTACCATTTCATACCTTCACCTTTGGCTACTAGGTCCGTATTACTGTATTTTGATCTTTTTTCGCATACAGATCTTCTACAAAAGACTTCTACTAATAATAATTACTCTATATGTATAAAAGCCAGGAGTATACCATCAATATAAAAACTTGCCAATGAAATAAAATTAAAATTATTAAACTGCTGTGTGTGTGTGTGTGTGTGTTTCTTTTTCTTTCAGAAATGCATGTATTTTCTAGTAATGGAAAGGAAGCAAGAAAATTCTTCAGTTTTGTTTTTAAAGAAATAAAGACTAGTTCTCCTCATGTCTTCTATATCTTAGAGACTTTTCTTTCATCAGAAAAAAAAATACCAGGGAAACTGAACATCTAAGAATGCTTGATATGTTGGTCCTGTACAGGCATGAGTTTTCTGCAGGCAATTCTGCCTCGGCATAGCCTTTCTCCATTTCTAGTCCTGCCCTAGCCCTGCTGCCATCATGCTGTGGTTTGTAAGCGTTAAACTAAAGGGTAGGCACCGGCCACCCAATGCATTTTAACTTGTGATTTAATACAGGATCTGAACTCCTGGCCACAGTTTCCTCAAGAGTCAACAGGCTTGAAACCTTCACATTCGTGGGCCTTGCCAACCAGGATTTAAATCAAATATCATCCAACCCACCTCAGCAGCAGGATGATGGATCTGTGGCCAAGACAACGGACCGGGATCCAAAAGACCTGAAGGTTAAATCCAAACATGCCAGCTCTTTCAGACTAAATTTTAGACCTGCTTGAGCCCTTAGGAAACCACCCGTTGGGAAGCCCAGTCCTGCCTTAACGTTTATTCAGTGTGGGAAAGACCGTGGATTCACAAACGGGCACGCAGCTCAGCACTCTCTGGGGAACGAGCAGACCCACAGCAAAGGGGTGCAGACACCAGCAGGCAGGGGCAGAGGGGCTCACCCCAGTGCTTATTCAGGTGGTGTGCACCCATGTGCCTTCCAGAAGGAGAAAAATACTAAAATCGTTGTGAAAAAGTGTACATAAAATAAATTACAGCAGCCCTCCATTCCTAATTGAAATAGCTCAGCTCTTCTTTTCGTGTGTGCCTATGTTTAAAGAGAAACCTGAAAGGCACAAGTTCACATTATGGACTAACAGCCTGGAAAATTTCAGTTTAAAAAACAAAGCTGGCTTTGAGTTACACAGGAGAGGCCTGAAAAAAAGCATCTGAAACCACTAACTTCTATTTTTTCCTGCACTTTTTACAACATAATATGGCTGAACGGATTTTATTTTATTTTATTTTATTTTAAAAACTTGCTTTAAAAAAATAATCAACACAAAAATCCTCTCTCTGGCCTTCATGTGCCAAGTTTCAGCCCAGGGCAAATTTTTTACAGCTGAATTATACACCCTGAAAAATAAGGGGCTTATAATGACAACATTGAGAGTCCCCTAACTATAGTGGTATGAACGGGGAGGGAGGTATAATAAGAATGGTCCATAGTGTGTAGCAGCAGCAATAAGTGAAGGAGCCCTTACTCAGCATGAGGAATTCTATATATCTTGGAAGGCTTTCATGAACCTAAACATTATTGCTAAGAAAGGAATAAACAGTTTGAACTGCTGTTGCCATTCATCCAGCGCTCACACACTGAGGAATACACAGAGTTGTTCTCTCAAAGCTGGAGTGAAATATTCCAGACATAACTCTTTCTTAGTTGGGGCTGGAGAGGATTTTGAGCTCCTATTTGAAGGCAAGCTGGAGAAACACTCTTGCTCTGGGAGAATTTATATATATATATATATATATATATATATATATATATATATACACATATATAAAAACCAATAATGATAATTGACTGTGTGCCTACAGCTCCTGGGGCTGAACTTGTGCTTGTTGGCGTGAGTGGCATCAGCCAGGGACACAAAGGAGCATTATTGCTGGAGAGTATCTGTAGGTGAAGTGAAACCAAAATAAGGAGGTTAGCAAAATGACCACTTGGTTGGGGTGATTCAGTCTGGAAGGTACACCAAATCCTGCATCCCTGAAAAGGAATTAAAAACAGTGCCATTTTTAAAACTGCTGCTTCTAAAACCAGATTCTCCTGCAAGTAAATGACAGAACTGGGATTCAGGCAGATGTGGGAGCCAAGGTGCTTTTGCCATCAGAATCTGGGCATCCCCCTACAAACAAAGATAAAAGTCACAATTTCCACAGGGAGCAAATCTCTCTCTGCAATGCCATTTTTCCTTCTCCCCTCTAAATACTTCAGATCAATCAAAGCACTGGGTTTCTGTCATTTCATAAATCTTTCAGTTTCATTTCAGCACATTTGTGTATGAACAGGCACACATTAGCACACTTATAAACAGCCTACATATATCTACATATATGTATCTCCCTGATGTATTTTTTGTTTTCTATTAATTCACAGTTTATATACACAGAATCATGTCAACATTAACAACAGAAATTTGCCATTTTTTGAAAAGGCTCAGATGAAAAATACCTGAAGCATTTTTTAATTTTTTAATTTTTTTTTTTTTGTCAAGGGAAAAAATCATTCTGGTCTTGGCAAAGCAGAATTTTCTGAAAGGAAAATGTGGCAGAAAATTTTACAACCAGCCCTGGTTCTATTTGACAGAAGGGCATGACTTTAGCACATGATTCTCTTCCTGAAGTGGACATCTAAAGCAAGTTGGAGGAATCATCTCCTAAAAATGCTCTTCCATCTGTACTGATTTCCCAAGAGCCCAAGAGGGTTGCTAGCTCAGCTCTACATGTCTATCTAACATTAAATAAGAAAGTCTCCACTAAAAAATACCTTGCTGTGGTGCTAGTACCACCACATGGCTACTTGCTTTCCCCTCTACCTGAATCAAAGCTACAATTATCAGTAATTTCTGGACCAAGGGACTGATCTGGATTTCACAACTTTTTCATACCAGTACAATAGAATGTCAGAATTGACAAAAGTGTAATTTAGATTAAACTTGTGTATGTTAGCACAGAAATTAAGATTACATAAATGTTAATTTTCCTCTACCATACTTCTTTCCATATTAGCTAATGAACTGTTTCTTTTTAAATTACTCTTGCCATATATCATGCCCATGAGCATAAATTGGACTTGCAAATAAGAATTATAACAGAGAAAGTAGTTCTTAGTCTTAAATTCACGCTATTCAAGTAAACCCAGTCTTTAATCTCTGGAACCCATCTTGGACAAATGTTTCTAACGTAAGTGTCAAGTTTCTGGCAGTAAATTTGGAATAACAAACAAAAACCTCAGGTGAAGAAACTTTCTAAGTCCCCAAACTGCATGAGTTATAAAGTTAATGTTATTAAGAAGAATTCCTGAGCATGATATTTTTTCCATACCTGTGAAAGGACTAGAGTGTAATGAGTTTGCGAAAAGTTTGGACATGGAAATTAGTAAGAATTACACATGTGTATAATCCTAAAAGTTTGGACATGGAAATTACTAAAAATGACATGTGAATAATCCTAAAAGTAATTTCCTTGAAAGAGTAATGAAAGAGTAGCCAAATATTTCATTCTTAATTTTGAGATTTAATGAGACACTGGAAACCTAAAAAACAACACCCCCTCTTGAAAAATTTTGTTTTTACTTTATGTCTTTTATCTCCCCACAAGACTATTAAAAGAGAAAAAGACTGAAGGGGGCCGGTGGGGAAGGACTTTATATGCTCTGTCAGTCTTTTCCTTTTTATTTAACACAAACAAGTATCCATTTTCTCACACAGCAACATAGAAACGTATATATATTTATATGACATTATAGTCCACTGTAAAGCTATTTTGCTATAAACTATTTAATATCTGCCATACCTGTATCTGTGCAGTAACCAGAACATGCATGGCTATGAAATTAAGCTATATCACTGAAAGCCTGATCTTGTAAAATTACGGTGTATCACTGATCTTGAACAATACTGGGAACTTTTAGTGGTAGAAATTTTGGGTTTAAATTTATATTTTTAAACAAAAATATGGTGATTTCCTTTTAAAATAAGCTGGAGGGTTATATGTCTGCTTTGACAAGATGCACCAAGTTATATATAAAACAAACAAAAAATGTTTTTAAAGCTTTTCAGTAAGGTCAAAATATTTTGCCTGGAATAAAAAATCTTGGGGAGATATTTTGGATGAGGAGGAAACATGGTAGACAAGACTCTGACAAATGCTTAGAAGAAATATGAGGATGTGTACTGTGTCCATTTGAAGTCATATTTCTTTGTGGAAGCCCCAATGGACCCCTCCACTGACCACAGGGATAGCAGGGATGCAAAGAGGTTCCAATCTGCAGAGCAAGAGCTGCCCCAAACCTCTCACAGCTCTCTCTACATTACATTGTATTGCAGTCTAGCCAGTCCCGACCACGAAAACTTCATAAAGCTCGTGCCCAGGTCAGACTGCCCATTTCCCCAAGTCTCCCCCAGTGATGGGTGCCCCCTAATTCCAGAAAGAAAGCCAGCAGATGAAAGCTTTCATTTATCTGTAGGATAATAGGATTAAATAGGACAATAGGATTAAAAACAGGAGGTTAAAAATATTGCAATTGTGTCAGAAATGAAAAGTCTTTTTGCTAAAGATGTAAATCAAGTCTTTGTGTTGCACACAGTTATTTTGATTGCCCACCTTGTCTGGCTTTTCACATGGTGCTGAACATCCAACGCCTAAAAATCACATCTTCAATCTGGGGCAAGCTAAACACCTAAAATCACTGATCATTTTTCACAGTCTTGGCCTCATTTTGTAGCAGTGTATGTCGACAGTAGCTCACAGGAGCTACTCAATTTTGTTCGACTCCTTTTCTTTACATAAGGACTTTGACTAATCTCCTTCCTCTCCTTCACAAGAAAAGTGATTTTCCTAACGACACAGGCTAGACAGATGACAGATTGTCAGTACACACAGTACATGTTTTCTTTAAATGAGCTTTTTATTTGTTATTTTAAGGTTATTTCCAGATCCCTGACACTTATTCCAGAAACTCAGGTAACCAAGACGCAGCTGAGAAACTGAAGTTATTCTTAGACTAATCAGCCAGCAATCTAAATCCAGAGCACTAATCTCATAATTTGGCATCACAAAACTTAACCAGTCACATCTGGCTAAGGTACTCCATGCTAGCAACAGCATTTAGCCCCATTGTTTTCAACCTGCTTATTCTGGGAAGTAAAGCCCTCAGGCTATTTTATTTTGAGCTCACAGTAGTGAGACCTACTTGGGTGGAGAGAAAGACAGTAATGGCACTCAGTGAGATAGTGATGAAGTCGTAACTGCCCTAAGAGCACACATGGCTATTTCATAGCTCTGTACTATTTTGTGGGGGTTTGTAGACTATACTTATCACTTACAACTTGAGATATCGACTTGTTAAAGACATACATGTTAAAGAGATGCAAGTCATTAAAAGATACTAATATCTGACAGCCTCTGTTGGGTTCTCAGCTATGCATGATGGTGATGCCAATGGTTAGAAGACAGGAAACTCCTGCCCTTGTGGTCATGCTCACCAAAGACTCTAAGAGAAAACCCTTCATATCACCCACTCCATTCTTTCAACACATAATCTTGAAGGAAAATGTTATTATATTACTTATGTAGTTACCATTACAATGGAGCAAGAAGGCTGAGCTGAGACCAGGTCCTGGTTGTGCTAAGTGCACAAAAAAGCACATAATGCCTTCATGCTCTAGGCAGCACGAGAGACAAAGGCAACATTATTAGCATGCCCATAAACTGAGGCACACAGAGATTATCCGACTTGCCCAAGGTCACACAGGAAGTGAGTGGCAGAGCTGGAAATTGAACCCAGATTTCTTGAATTGCAGGCCAGGATTTTAACCACAAGGCCATCTTTCGTCTTTCTTTCTTCTTCCCCTCCGATCTTTCTATTTTAGCACACTTTTGAAAAAAATTACTCTTAAAAATCCATTCGGCAATACTTTAGGTATGCTGTGGCCTCCACAACCGTATTTAGCACAATTATAGGCTAAAAGAAACTCTTGCAAATTATGTGCAAATAGATATGTCTTTATGTAAATCCAAGTTCTTGGAACATAAATCTACAGCCAAAAAAATACAAAGGTTTAAGCCAGGGAGAAATTGAGTTCCAAATTTTTTCCTATTTGAAAGCTGAGGTACAACACTCCCCAGCTACAGCAAGGAGAATACAGACTGAATGCCTGGGGACTAGTTATTGCCAGCTTTAATAAACATATGATTTCACCTGTAGAAATGTGAAGGCCAAAGACACTTGATCATTGTTTTAGAGGATTCTGTCATACATATGATTGGGTTTGTATGACACATGCACACCGCACATATTTTGTAAAACAGTTATAGTACCATAAGTGCAAGGATACTGATAGCCAGGAGACTTCCTGATAGTGCACAGACCCACAGCAGATACAGGAGCCTGAGCACGGGAGGGTAATTTGGTGTTTGGCTATGGATATTGTACAAGATTCACAATATGGGAAGCTATAAAGATTGTCGATCTAATGAAATGAGTGTGCAGGCAGATCTAGGCTCCTCTCTCCCACTCATGCCAAATGCCTGGTCTACTGCAGACCAAAATATAGCAGCTTCTTTGCTCTTGTAATCCCACGTACCAGATACAGCCAACCTAAAACCTACCAACTGTTTGAATCTGGCTTGTGGAAGGCACAGACCAGGAGACAAGCTACTGTGTAGCTTGGCACAGATGCAAGAAGCAGAGCTGGATTAAGCTTATTCACCCATATACACAAACACGATCTCTGATCCCCATGACAAGGAAATGATAGCTCACATGAACAAAAGCCCTGAGCTGGGTTTCGTGCTCCTGCTGCCAGGGGGAGAGAACTCTGTCTGAGTGCCACAATCAATGCACGGTTGTGCCTTGGCTGCAATCCTGCCTTGGATCTGCATCTCTGGATACCATGCCAATTTTACCTAGGCATTTATTTACAAGGCTAAATTTAGGCAGAGTGGCAGAGCACCTTTTTTTTTTTTTTTTTTTGGGAGGGGGGGAATGTACCACTGAATTTGTCAGGAACACGGTCAAATAAATTTAATTAAAATGATAAAATGTCTTTTTTCTTTCTGTCCTTGAGAATCCAAAAGGGAATGGACTCCTTTCTGTAGGTATTTTGTGCTATTCTAGTATGATAAGAAATGTAACAATCCATACAATTTTTCTGTAAGAATAAAAGCTTGGTAAACTATTCTGAGATGTACAAGCTTTCATTTACTATATAGGTAGAGACCCAAACATTAAATGGATCTGTTCTCTGGTTCAGGGTTTAGTGGGCACTGCCTAGGCATATCGATATCATTCAGTTTTCTTAGTCTCTAAAATAGGACATCCACATCCAACCTATTTATCAGGAACAGTCTCTGGCTTCTGCAAACTTCAGGAGGTGTTAGACATCTCCTACAACTGTCAGAGACTGCATCTGAGCCTATACCTGTATCTTGGGACTGTTAGATGTACTCACTAGAAAGGAAATTTCTCCAAGACTATATTTAAATGAAATATCCTCTTCCCAAAATCCTCAAGTTTTGAGTGGAAAAGCTAGAACCATTAGTACAAATGCTGTCTACCCACAGCCTCCAAGAATAGCTTCATTTATTTGTCTAAACAGATCTGGGTTTGTTGAGGATGGCACCAAGAACAACTGGGGAAAAGGGAAACTGTGGGGTTAAACGGGTTATCTAGGCAGAAGATGAAGAAGAGGAGCCAATAGCTCATCCCCTTCCCAAGGCACTTTTAATGCTAGATCTACACTTGAATATGCGTGTGCTTTTCTGGGCCACACTGGAAATTAAACGATCACAGAGGCAGTCTGGCTGGGAACTTGAGGGGCAATTTTACTCCAGGGCCACTTGCAGGGAGCACCGCCAGTGGCAGTGAAGGATCAGAGCCCACATATGCCATGGAGTAGATAGACATACAATTGCTAGCTTTCCCAGTTACATAGACAGTTCAACTGACCTTCATAAATCACATTTCTCAAGGGAGCATGTGTCATTCTGCGCCTGCTGCACGTGGCACCTGCAAAAGGGTCCAAATACGCAATATCCAATACTCATCATAAGGAGCATCAGTAAGGAACAACGGCAGTGGCTTTAGTAGAGCAATCCACCCTGCAATATGGTAACCACTGGCAGTATATGGCCAGTGTCACATTGATTTTAAGTGTGAACACAGGCAAATGCTGTGGAGTTTCATTTCAGCTTCAGCCGGCAGCAGGCAGGAGCACCAGCAGTGCTGGCTCAGCACTCCCACCAAGGACTGGTGCAACTCACTGTAACTCATTCCTTCTGGTCTCTTTTTTAAAGTCCCATCTGGGACTGTGCTGCTAAGCTGTCCTCAGAACAACACCACTGTTAATAATAATAACAATATTCAGGTATTACACGGCATTTTTCACCTTTAGATCTCAAAGTGATTTACTATGGAAGGCTTTGGAGGGCTTTAAGAACAGATTATACAGACATCTGTCAGGAATAAACCAGATTTCCTGACCCCACCACAGAGCATGGGAACAGTTCAATGTGCTCTTTCTAGCCCAACCTTTCTGTGATTGTCCCCATTTTGTACAACAAGGACATTGACTCAGAGTAGCAAGATGACCTGCATGGATGACACTGCTACTGATTTGAAGCCCCTGTGGTAGTCAAGGACATTATAAATGATAGAAGAAGAGAACTGAAGAACTCCTCATCCTCATACTGCAACCAGCAGTTTTGGGTGGTCTCTAAGGAAATGCACCACTCTATCTCAGATCAATTATAAAAAGCATAACTTTTCCAGTGTTAGGAAATTATATGCAGAAGCCTTGAAGAATGCCATAAATCAATGGCAAAAAACAGGATTCATCCCTCAAGATGGGGATAAGTAGTCCTTCCTCTCCCTCCATTGATGAAAGAGAGATGGGGCCAGTAACTGTATTACTAATATTGATTTTTTGGTGGCTGACGTTGGATGAGAGACACTGCAGCTAGCCTGGGATTGGGGAGCTGGATATTCACATCCTTTCTTTGCAGAAAGAGAGCTCTCATGAGCACCCATTCATCCAAAGGGCTCACTTCAAAGTCAGACTTCAATACCTCTGAAACAACACTTTTTCAACAGCATCATAAACATCAGCACAGACAAAAAACTGCTGAAATCAGATGATTTCTGAAATTAATTAGCAAAAAAAAATTTTTTTTTTAAAAAAGCACCTTGTCAGCGGCAGAGCGGAGAGCATGGAAGCAGTCACGTCACGTTGACACCCTGATCATCTGCAGCTGCAACTGGAATAGGAGAACCAGATCTTGGTGCACTCCAGAAAACTGCATCTTCCAGGTGAGGGGCAGCTGGGCTGACCTTTAGCTGCTGAGAAAGGGCCCCAGGGACTCCCTGAATGAATAACAGTGAAGTGGCCAGTGTTATATTTTAAAGCTTATAATATTCTGCTGCATGTTGCAGCATTTCTTTCCTTCATTCTCTCTCTCTTTCTTTCTTTCTTCTTTCTTTCCTTCCTTCCTTTCTTTCTTTCTTTCTTTCTTTCTTTCTTTCTTTCTTTCTTTCTTTCTTTCTTTCTCTTTCTTTCTTTCTTTCTTTCTTTCTTTCTTTTTTCCTTTTCTTTTCTTTCCTTTTCCTTCCTTCCTTCCTTCCTTCCTTCCTTCCTTCCTTCCTTCCTTCCTTCCTTCCTTCCTTCCTTCCTTCCTTCCTTCCTTCCTTCCTTCCTTCCTTCTTTCTTTCCTTCTTTCTTTCCTTCTTTCCTTCTTTCCTTCTTTCCTTCTTTCCTTCTTTCTTTCCTTCTTTCACTTAATTACAACAACACTTGACTCTGGTTTAAGTTTATCTGTTGTTTAAAGTAGACTCAAGTACATGTCCCAGCCACTAAGCCTCCTCAGGAGCAAGCGATCCAAGCACACTGGAGATGCAAAACTGCCCTGTGGAGATTGCAGTGCAATATGTATTTAGTGGCCTTCAGGGACAGGAATGTCTTTGCAAACACCAGTCTAAGAAGCAAAATCAGCAAGTGCCAAGAAAAAGAGGAGCTATTCTCAAGCCAGGCACGACCTTATGTTATTTTGCAAGGGACACAGAAAAGTGAAGAAAAATGAGAACATTCCGAACTGCGGGAATAAACTCCTCATTGTCAGAGCTCACACTTGGGGCTTAGTCGTCATAAATGCACTTTCATACCTGTACTCATAGAGCAGCACCTAAAAGGCCACTGGGACAGGCAAACATGAGAACAAACCATAGCTGAACTGCTGCTCCAGGAGATGCTATGATTTTAACAACCGTTTTGTGAAACAGATTCATATTTTATTTTTTTTTCCTTATTTTATATATATATATATAATTTTCATTAGAATTTGTTGTGCTTTTGTTGTTGTTGTTGTTGTTTTCTCCATAAAGAAAATACCAGAACAAGAATTCTGAACCTATTGAGCTCTGCAGACCCTTTTAGTTTTGAAGAACTTTTTGATAAAAATATTCCTTGCTCAGTGTGGTTCTGTGATTTTCTTCCCCTTTTTTTTTTCTTTTTCTTTTTTTTTTTTTCAGGTAAAACCTTCGTTTGTGACAAAAGGTCACCTATTGTGGAAATCCCATTTTGGTGGAAAGATGTTGACCACCTGTGGAAATGAAAACTGTGAACAGCATGTAATTTAGAAGTCGGATGAAGATAAATTAAATGGACTGATTTTTAGTTTCTCGTGTTTCGGAAGGAGGCAGAGATCCAGATTCCACCATGCCAGCACAGCCACAAGGTTGGAAGCTTATTAAAGCAGTTGCTTTCGGGTCTCTCACGAGATCAGGCTTTTCTCCAGGTCTTCAGAGGGAGCAGCAAGGCCACAGGAACAGCCATGTTTCAGCATCAGCCCCAAGAAAAAACAGGAATATGGAGGGACGTGAGACTTTTAACCAGCAAACAAGAAACTAGTCCCAGCGTTCCACACACACAGAGCTCAGGAAAAAAATAAAAAAATAAAAAAATAAAAATCAGGTATAGTTTAAAGTTTTATATCAGCTAAAAAAAAAAAATCCACATGAACTTGTTCACTTGTCACCCTGAATAAAAAAAGGGCAAACTCTCCCCATTCCATGGAGCTATTCTTGGCCACGGTGAGCTAAAAAGCAGGGAGGGCAGTTTAAAGGGGGCAAATACAATTAATGTTCCCGCTTTTGCCATATTTCTGAACCCAGGGGACAAATCAGGAAACTTTATGTCAGCAGGAATGTGAACAATAAAGGCAAAGTGGGTTGCATGTTAGAAAACCGTTTCACTCCCTTTTTATATTTTTTTTTATTTTATTTTTTTTGCCCAGCAGTATGATGTGTTAACAATTTTGTTGGTTTAACAGTTCACACTTCCAGCACATTTATCCATTGGCACATGGGGGTTTTATGCATTTAACAGTTTTCTTCATTAAAGTGGGTTCCACTGTGTCTTAAAAATTGTTTTCCTTAGACTGCGTGTTTGTTATTTTATATGGTGTGACTGAAAAGCAAGCCAAAATTTTGGCCTTGGAAAATGCACACTGCAGAGAGGAGCCCAGTGCAGGCAGCAGGATTAGCCTCCCTCAAAGCCCAGCACATATTCTTTTAAGAACTGCTGATTGCACATTGAAGCTTTTTCCCCCTAATTGCTCGGAGATTCTTAATTTGTCCTGAGCTTGGGAAAACGAATTGCAGATGTACGTGCTGCATTCAAAACCCTCTCTGCACAAGACTTCTGTGTGCTGTCATTGAGATGGCCTTCATCCCCTTCCACAGCGCCCTCAAACCACCTGTTTTTTACAAAAACAGTGCCAGCTTTTTATTTTTTTTTTTAAATTCTGAAGGGAGATCAGGGGCTGGGGGAAGGGAGAGGGCGGCTGTTATTTCTGCAGAAGCAGGGCTGGGTATTAGAGGCGCAAGAGGCACCCAGGTGTTTTCACAGCGAGCCCTGTGCAGGGCCCTTTTGGAGCCGAGCTCGGTTCCTGTTTGCCAAACTACACTTTCAAGAGGTGTCAGATATCGAGAACCTGTTTCAAATGCCAAGGCAAGCAACGAAGGGGAAAAAAAAAAAAAAAAAAAAAACAACATATGAGGGAGGAGGGGAGATGGGGGACATGGGGAAAAAGGAAAAGGGGAAAATGTTCCTCCTCGAAGAAAAAGGTAGTTGTTCCAAGTTGGCAGTTTCTTTTTAAAATAATTGGTTAAGCAGTGCATAAAAACAGGTAAGTCTGTTCTGCATTGCTCATAGCCTTGGCAGGCTCCGTCCTTCCCTGCTTTAGTGGAATTTCTGTGAACCACCGCTGCACAGGAGAAGGGAGGGGAATTGTATCACTATGACCTAAGGCAACCCAGCTTGTAAGGTTAACCATAATTTTTTAAACTAACATGACCTCTGTTAACCCCTCCAATCCAATCTTTAAAAAAAAAAAAGAAAGAAAGAAAGGAAGAGAGAGAAGCATATTTACAAAACCACTAGAAGGAAAAAAGGGGGCATAAGTGGCCAAGAGTCTTGCTCTATCCCTCCATCCATCCCTTGTTTGCTTCTTCGTCCTCGTGCTGCCACACCAGTAACTGGTGTTTACTGGGTCCTGATGCAGCACGTCTAGGGACTTTGCTTTTTTTAATGAGTTACGGAATCATAAAATTAAGCCATTCTGGGAAGCCAAAACATTTCGGCTCAATGTGTGCATTTGGGACTTTGCAGGAATGTTCGCGTCTGGATGTCTGAGTCACATGCTCTCACGGTAAACGCGATACATCCTCTTTTTAATGACACCGCTGGCTTGCTTTATTTATTTTATTTCCCTCTACTCATCCCTCTCTCCTTATTCTGCAGAAGAACGCAGGCCATTTCCTCTAGCTGGGATGCCAGGTAAACCCACCTCAGGCACCCTTTGCCCTTCCCTCTTCCATAGCTGTGTCTTAAATCAAGTAACCAAAGCCAATGCCAGCACGGCCCTGGGCCAGCTGGAGGTGGCATGGGGCCATGCTATATGGTGTATTCAGCTTTCGTGTCAACATTTGGATGCTGAGTTCATCTTAACCAGAACATGCCAAGCTCAAAGGAATCCAGGTCTGCCTCAGAAAATACATATGCAATACGCAGCTCGCACAAAGGTACTGGCTCAGGGAGACGACTTACTTATGTCTGCATCTCGAAATTTTCCTTAAAGCTTTCTCTCACCTATATTCATTTCTGGTCACTCTCAGACAGATGTGACATGGGGAAAAAAGGGTATAGATACAATGCGTAGAGATCTGAACTCATCTGCCAGTGATGCACATGCTGAAAATACTGCCTAACTGCTCTTGAATACCCACCTCCACTGTGCTCCATCAGTTCACACAGTAGACACAGACCAATAATTTTATATGGGACTGAAGTCAGGCCATTCTTAAAACATGCTTTCTTTGAAACAGTTCCTTCCCTGCATAAATGAGCATAAACAAACACTCTTGCTTATATATCTATAATAATTAAGCATGGAAAATCTACCAATTAGGTGAAGTTAATGTGCAAAATAAAAGTAAGAGGCCAGATTCTCAAGTAGTATGAGCTGGCAGAGGTTCAAGACTTCACTGGAAAAATAGACCTGAACTACTATTCATCTAGTATGCACTCCAGCCCTCCATCCTAGAATGAGCTCATGTACAATTAATTGTTTATATACTTATATATCTGAAGTCCTGTTTGGATGCAGTGAGCATGGGAAATACCAGATCTACCACAGACTGCTCAGAAGCAGATACGCTGAACTTGGCTTTCCCAAAACCACTGTTGGGGCAGTATTTACACAACACAGTGTAAGGCAGTTACTGTAGGTGTTTATTCTGGGTGGCTGTCCTCCCTAAGCAGTCCCTATAGTCCATGACAAGCCAGCCACCCTACTTCCAAAGATGAAGCTGAGCATCTAGTTTCAGCATCAGCCCCAAATGTTTTTTTTTTTTTTTTTTTTTTCTGGAGGTAGTTCTGTTTACACTAAATAACAGGGAAACTTGAATCTTTATGAAGGCACTTAATTAAACAATTTACACAGTCTCCTCACCCAGTAACTACAGTTAGTGATATAAGAGGAAAGTGTACATCTGAGAGCCTGCTTTTCACCAAAGTGGGAATAGCTTGTAAATTGGGAGGTAGCGATCATCTCAGGTAAAGGGATGGGTTTTGGGTGTAATCTCAATGTCCTGAGCTATGAGGACCCATGGGCTTCAAGGAAGGGAGGTAGTTGTAAGGGGCTTTGTAAATCTCACCACTGTGCTTCTTCTGTTTGGCCCAAGCCGGTCTCATACTGGGTGTCTGGATGACTCGCGCTTAAATGTAGAACAGCTTGCTGGGAGAGGGGTTTTTGGTCTTTGTCAACTCCTGATTGTGTCTTGGGAATCGTTTCGACAAATAATAGTTGGCCTAAAACCTGCTAGGAGTCTTCTAAGAGTTTAGCAGTATAACCTGTTAAGCTCTAGTGCAAAGGGCCAGGCCTTAACAGGAAGTAGTACATCAGGTCGCAGCTGAAATAACCCAGTAGGTCCTGCTGGACCACCATGTAGGACAGCTCCAACGATGGGGGCCCAGCTTGCTCATCTGTATTTGCATGTCAGCATCTTGTTTCATTGGCCACATGCTTATGATTTAATTGTCTGTTTTCTCGAAGAAAAGAAAGCAAGACATTGGAGACTCATTTCCTAAACTAAGCAAAGAGGAAGAGAAACTGCTGATGGAGAAGGACAAACTCATCTCACGATGAGGATCCCAGTTCCTCTAAAAGGACATCACTGGCACACATGTATTCTTGCAAGTTTTTCTATTCCCACCCTTCCCCCGGCCTACCTTTTTATTCTAAAACTGTTTGGAAAACACCATAATTCTGATTGTTCACAAATATTTAATGTCTCAGTGTCTGAATAAACCTCTGCTGGTTTTGCAATTTTGCTTTGAGTTGAAGCAACAGGGACAAATTGGTAACTTTTTTCTACCTTTTTTTGTTAGTTGACTTCTAAGATTCACAGAATATGGTTCTGTGGTGGGGGGCTGTTGAGGTTTAACCTGGCAGGCAGCTCAGCACCGCACAGCCATTTGCTCACTCACACCCAATGGGATGGGGAAAAGAAATCGGGAAAAAAAAAAAAAAAGGTAAAACTCAAAGTTAAGATAAAGACAGTTTGATATGACAGGAAAGGAAAGTGAAAAAAATTATAATAGAATATACAAAACAAATTATACACAACACAATTGCTCACCACCCCCTGACTGATGCCCGGCACAGGGGCTGACTTCAGCATCAAAACTGATGACAACAGGTCATGAGGCATCTCTGACATATGTATGCTTAGCAGAGAACAGAGTACTTCATGATATCGCTAATCCAAAAAAAAAAAAAACCAAAAAACAAAAAACAACAGACAAACAAAACAAAACAACAACAAAAAAAAACAGAAACTGGCTTTAGATGCAGTTGATTGAGAGATCATCGGGTCCAACCCCCCTGCCAAAGCAAAGGTTGCCCAGGTAGGCGTCCAGACGGGCCTTGAATATCTCCAGAGAAGGAGACTCCACAACCTCCCTGGGCAGCCTGTTCCAGTGCTCCGTCACCTTCACTGTGAAGAAATTCTTTCGCATGTTGGAGCGGAACTTCCTGTGCTCCATCTTGTGGCCATTACCCCTTGTCCTGTCCCCACAAACCACTGGAAAGAGGTTGGCCAAATCCCTCTGTCTCCCACACCTCAGGTATTTATACACATTGATGAGATCCCCTCTCAGTCTTCTTTTCTCCAGGCTGAACAGACCCAGGTCCCTCAGCCTTTCTTCATAGGGAAGATGCTCCGAGCCCCGTATCATCTTTGTGGCCCTCCGCTGGACTCTTTCCAGGAGATCCCTGTCTTCTTTGTACTGGGGAGCCCAGAACTGGACACAGTACCCCAGGTGAGGCCTGACCAGGGCAGAGTAGAGGGGGAGGATCACCTCCCTTGACCTGCTGGCCACGCTCCTTTTAATGCATGTCAGGATCCCATTGGCCCTCTTGGCCACCAGGGCACACTGCTGGCTCATGGTCAACCTGTCCTTAAAATGATTTTAATCCTTAAAATGATTTTAAGTTCCTGATAAAATTCAAATGAGTTTCCTTTAATCCATGAAAATGCTGGCCACAGATTCCAGTAATGGGGCATCTGAAATAGTGTTCTACTTTGAGGTGGGTTTTGTTTTTCCCCGGTTTCTTCTCTCTCTTCACAGGAGCATTCTAAAGACAGTAGTTTAATGTTAATGAAACCTTTGGATACCAGTGTGATGGATACCACAGAGGAGCCTAAAAGAGCATGAAATATTCACTCTCTGCTTGTACTTTAACTTGAAAATCTTTAATTTTAATCTTCCCAGTCTCTTCTTTATGTTGGCAGAATTTTCACCATCAGAGTAAGGCGAATTACTATAAATCTGCTTCCTTCCCCTGTGTTCTGTATGATACAAGGATGGTGAGTATTCAAAGCATAGCAACTACAGACTTTCAGCTTTTCCATGTGGCACTGAAATGGACTCTATACGGAAGATGCAACTGGCGAGTAAATCATGGTCTTCCACTGTAGCTCTGGGATGGATTATGGTCAGTGCAGAGGCACACTGGAAAAAACAAGTGCCTCAATCCTATCAAGATTTTACTGAATAGCTGTGCAGCCCCTAAATGAGATTTTCAGAGACATTTGCCAAACTTGGATGGATTTCCACCAGAACAGCCAAGGTCAGACCCTGACTTCAGGAGATTCCACTCCTTCCTCTGTTCCAAATTCTGAATATTTGTTTCAGAGACCAAGTCTATTAGAGCTTTTTGACAAAATAGCTGATTAGGTTTGTTATTATTATTACAATTATATTTTATTTTGAGACAGCATAACATATTTTTCCTCTGACATTACAAGTATAATTTTGTCTGCAATTTTGCAGCTCTGTTTCAGGAGAAATCAGTGATGCTATGTGTATAACTGAGGACAGGGTATTGTGTTAGAGCATATCAATAAAAATGAACTTCATTACCTGATATTTCCATTTCAATTTGGTTCAATTCATTCTTCATATTGCTGGATCATGATTCATTTTAAATCTGAAAGATATCCACAGACATAACAAAGGTTGAGGTCAGGAGACTGTGACTTGGAAAATGTCCAGTATGAAGCTGTCCAACAGACTTTCTGAGTGACATTGGGTAAATCAGTCATTCCAGGTCTCTGTGTCCATCTGTATTATGGAGTACATACTACTTTTCTCCTATATAATTTCTGCCTTTTCTTTTGAAATGCTGATTTCTGAAGCAGGAACTGTCTCTTTCCATGTGTTGTCCTGTGAACACAGAAAGTCTCCATTCCTGTTTGGGGTCCCATGTCGCTCCTGTTCAAGAAGTGGGAATAATAAAAATTCCCACTGAAGTAAGTGCTGGCAGGAGGAAGCAGCCCCTACGAAAAACTAATAAAAATCAAGCTCTGATTTGTCAGAATGGGACTCCAATTTATGAAAAATGCAAAGGAAGGACATTGATCCTCCCACACAGGAAAGGCAATTGGCAAAACCCAGCAATTTCAGCACACATTCAGCAGAAGCAAAGAAATAAATCTGCATACCCGCTAATGTGATTCCTCCGAATGAACTTGAGCCCAACAGTAGCATATAGGCAGAAGCCTACATATAAAAATAGAAACCTCTTGGAATCCACAGCTCATCTGGACAGGATTAGAGAAACGTTCCCTGAACATTTAGTGAGTGACATGTTAGAAAAGAATTGAATCAATTTACAGCAGTCCTGGAATGTCCCAAACACAGTGCCTCTGAAAACAATGGAATAAGAAGGAATTCATTGTCCACTGCAGCATAAAGCAACTATTATAGGCAACAATATCAGTGATATTAGTGACTGCGACTCTGTCTTTGGGTAGCTCTGAAAGCTGTTAAAAACCATGGTCGGCCAATGGGTACAATGTTGAAATTGTACCCATGTGAATTTTTTTCACTGATTTCACAGTTTCAATGGAGATTAGTCAGATTTGCCTCTGAATTTTTAATTTTTTTTTTGTCACTGTAAAGCAGAACAATGTATAACATGTTGACAGAGAAGTCTGCTGTGGAGAAATTAGGGTTTTCTGTTAGTGGAATGACAGGAGGGAAGACAAGAGAAAATTATCAATACAGCTGAGTAGTGAAAAAGTCATTCAGTTATGCTGAGGCCAAGATTTAAACATTGGGATAGACCAAAATAGCTAATGCCTGTAAAGCATATAGGATTTGCCTTTTTTCCTAGGCATAATGCAAACCCACAGCCCAGATTCCAGATGACAATAGTCAGGGAAAGTGGTCAGAGGAACAGGACCACACAACCTGATAGAGAAATATTGTTATAACTGTGTTATTCTTTCAGAAACTACCTTCTGTTAAGGTAGAAAGTACATGAAAAAAAGGGACTTCTCTGATGACACAAGGTATTATTTCAGCAAGGTTTTATTTGGCAGCTATGTATCAAAATGAACTTCTACCCCACTTCCTCCAGCCTCTGGCTCCAGGAAAAGGCAAGCATCACAGCTTTGCTTTTGAAGGAAACAAAATACACAGCAGTTACGTTAACAGTAGTCGGGTCATGTGGGAATGAATGCTTTATAAATACTTAGAAGGGGCAGATGAAAATATCTGGGATATGTTTCATCCAGAGCAGTAAAACAATGTTCCAGATCACATCAATGGCAGAGCTAGGGTTTTAAGCCTCCACTTTCACGCTTCTGGAAAGGTTACAACCACTCCACCCTAATCCCAATTAAAATCTGTCCAGATTCATCATGGTCCCTTGTATTTTTAGTTTGTATGTTCTTAACAAGAAATCTTTGAAATAGACATTGAGCAGAGGTACTCATGGCTTATGTCAAAACAGGAAAGATTCATCCCCTAAGAGATTCTCTTGCTCTTTTAAGCTTGTTTTCCTTAGGACCGGGATGAGGAGCCAAATGCAGTGAGACCAAGAGTTTGGCATGATAAAGAGAAAATCCAGTGTTTTCATAATAGGGCTTAGGAGCTAGAGAGTTCTTGAGGGGATAAAATTCATTTAATTGATAAAAGGGGTAAGGGCTGCCACGTTTCAGATGCCAAAATGACAACTGAAAGTGCAACAGCACACTGTGTGTGAGCCGGCCCCTCAAATATGGGGCTTGGATCCAGGTACCTGCAATTGTAGTAACAACCTTCTAGGCTTGGACCTGCCAGGCTGTAAAATGCCGTAACTAATTAGATGAGAGTTTTCCTTAGAGGAAAACAATTTTTTTTTCTTAGGGAAACAGTCTCACTCAATCATACTGAGTCACTGTCTGCGTTTCCCTACCTGGCAATCTGCACATTCATTTTTTTAACCATTTCAACAAAACATTACAGCAAGTTAGAGGTCTCATATGTATTACATTCTGATAATTTAAAACAAACAAACAATACAAAATGTGGCTAGATGGAGAAGGAAAAGCCTCTTAATTTTCCAAAAGAAGAAAAGCGCATTTTGAGCCCACCTTTTATTAAATGCCTAAGATGCCAGATAGAGAATAGCAGATACAGATGTGCCAACTGTCTAAATGCCAGCATTCCTGACTTATAAGACATCAGAAAACCTTCATCCCACATCACTGTTGTTGATCCTCTGACGCCTAATGCAGGATTAGTTCACAGATAGTCTCCGTGCAACTGAGTTAAAAAGTAAATCAACATAAGATATCGTACAGACTCTTTGGAAACCTGGTTCAGTTAATGCAGGTGCTTGCGGAATGATTACTCTTAATGAAAATCACTGTGGTTTTATTCTCTCCTCCCAAGAGCTTTCCAGGAATATGTACTTCAGATACTGATCCCAGTGCTACAGCAGGTCTTATACCTATTGTCCCAAATACCCTTAAAATATACAAATGTGACTATAAAGCCCACACAATTCCACTGACTAAATGTAAGACTTTGAAGATACATGTAAGTCTCTGATGGGCCAGACAGAGCAGCCACAGCAAACACAAAAGTTTATTACAAACACTTTAAAGCTCTGAGTAATCACTTCCCCCTTAGCAAGAATAAGAGGTCACTAGATATCCATACAAAAGGTGCAATGTGTTATTTCTCTCATGGAAGAAAGACAGCCACCTCAGGGCTTACATTTGCATAACAGTATTTGATAAACAGTTGAAATATTTTGAAGTATAGTGTTTCTATGCAAAGATTCCAAGAGAGATGTGTTTTATCTTCTTATTCTTTGTAGTCAGCTTAGAACTCAGAGTGGGAAAAACATAACCTTCAGCAGAGACTGGATGCTTCATTCAGATGACTACTGCAATGGATTGTTTGTTATAGTTTCGTTTCCTGCTCAAAGACATCCCGTCATTAGTGGACAAATCTTCAGATATGTTCTGTATGGGAAGGTACCCATCTTACAAAAAAAAAAAAAAAAAAAAAAAGCAAGCAAAACACCACCACCACCACAACAAAAAGCACACCTACTCTACAATTGATTTTGAGGGGGAATTTAATTTCCCAATTATTAATACATCCTTTAGTACCCCAGTCCTAAAGGTGACCAGGCCCTTAGGTCACAAAATGTGATTTCTCCCTGAGATAATGGCACTCCGGAGATAGCTTCATCTTGGGACTTTCCATGTATCCTCCGCTCTAATATTCACATGAGCAACTATTTGTTTTAAGATGAATCATGTCATGTTTTTCTGGTTTCTGACACTTAAAAATATTTTGTTTCCGCTGAGAGGTGAAGTCAAGTCAGCCACTTACTATTATTAAACATCGCGCTGTGTTATTCCCCCTTCTGGGCGATGATCTCAGTGGAGCCTGTACCGAATCCAGCTTTACACTCTCGGTTCTCACATGGATGCTACTGGGACGTCTCCCATTTGTAATATCCCTGGTTACCAGCTGCAGCTGAAAGTCTATGTTAATATGTTGGAGTTACTTGTCCTCTCTTGCTGATTCCAGCCTTGTGGTTTATGGGTTGCCTTTGTGGTTTGCTAAAGGTCAGGCCCTGGATGACTCTAAATTTTCTTAAGTGGAATTCAAACACCACAGATGAGTATGTTTTCAAAGTAGTTGTCTTGGGTGGTATGGATTCCGATTTGGTTACTGGTGCTCGGGATTGATGTCTCTCCTCTTCTTTGGGTCAACGATCAGACATAGGTCTGTCTACCTCTCGGTGTGTTGGCTTCTACCGACTTTTGTTCAGGTCCCAACTTTCTCTGACATTTCAGCCTGGTGCTAGACCCCGAGCTGCATTTTGAATTGTGCCCCTCCAGCCCCCACCACTTCCCCATGCTGATGCCAAGATGTTGATCCCTGCCTTTGGCTTGACTCAATAACTGTAATTCTCACTTTTTGCTGGCTTGCAGGCAGAGACTGCATCAGCCATAATTCAAAATTGCGAACAGATGACTAGATTACTTACTTGAACTGCACTCAATCATTACATCACCCTTGTACTGAAAATCACAGCACTGGCTCCCCATATGATTTTGCATCCACTTTAGGGTTTGGCTCCAGAGCTTCTGGACTTACTCACTTGCTCCAGCTTACCTAAAAGAGCTGCTTGTGCCTCATAGACATCCTCGGGCTCAGAGATCAGTCAGTGCCGATTTATTGATCATTCCAATGGTCTGACTGAAAACTGCTGGTGCTGAAGCCTTGGCTCCTCCAACTCTACTTTGTGGAAACCCCTGCAACCCTCGTCCAAGGGGGATGGGGAGGGGGAAATAAATCTGTTAATCTGTCCAAACACAAAGGGAAAACATTTTATCTAAGCTGACAACAGCTTGGCCTCAGCAAAGGGGAGAGGTTCTTTTTATTTTTTATTTTTTTTTATTTTTTATTTCTAACAAGAAATCTTGTAGGTGTAATCTACATTCAGAAAGTTTCCTGACTCAGATAAGAGCAGTACGGAGCTGCAGCATCATGGCAGATGAGGCAGCATGTCCAGCCAGCAGGATAAGTCCCTGGGGATACTCAGAGCTTCTTGGAACCTTGGGCACAGCAGAGACTCAGTGCTGAGCAGCTTTTGCAAAGCTCTGTTGGAGGTGCTGACCTTTGTCTGCAGCAGAGCCAGCACTAGCTGACTTAATTTGTCCCCCTGTCCATCAGCGGCTTTTTCACTGCTACTTGCTCTGCGGTTGTCTGAGTGTTGGCCGTGATCCCCGTGCACCCTTCTCACCCTCGCGGAGATGTTTGGACGTGGTGCCTAAGCTATGATGAGCAACACGTTTCCTCTCCCATGGCACAAAGCAGCTCAGGATGAGCTCATGGTCGTGCACACCCTGAGTCACGGCACCAGCAAGGGCTTTCCAGCACCAGCACCGATGCACAGCCATCCTGCTGCTGTGACGGAGCACCGCTGCCCACCCCGTACTGCGTGAAATTACCCCGTGAAATGCTCTGAGCTGGCAGCCCGGGTCTCATTTCAAAAGAAGAAATATTCACATAATGAAAGCCAGCATTTATGACTAATTGGCCCCTTGTTAAGCAGGCTCGCCAGCTGGGTCAAGGCAGCATGTGCAGGCTTCGAGAAAGAGATGATTTCTCTGTCCACAAGTTAGGTCAGGTCAGTTCAAGCCAACGGGTCAGTGTCTCATACGGTCATCTCTTACCATCAGTCACACACCAAAAATCCTACAGCCAAAGGACTGAAAAGCTCAATACAATAAAATAAAGTGAAATGAAATGATATGATGATATGAGATTGTATGAAATATCAACATGAAATGAACTACAATATAATACAACACAAGAAATAACAAATATGGAACAGATTGCTTTCATGGGAAAATGTTAAAACATACTCTAACCTTTTCTTTCCAAATTCCTACCCCAGGAGTTGTCTTTCAGCTGTGTAGTTGCAGTGCATATTTTCACTTTAGAAAAGATTGTGAAAAGTGCTTCCATACTTCAGGAAAGGACACTGACATGCTGAAGAGGAAAGGCCTCCTGGACTGTGTGTAGCAAGCAATTCAAGCCAAACCCAGAGATTTCCTCCTGCAGTTGGGTGGTGCTATCCTTTCCCATAACATATTAATATATAAAAGGAGGAACCAAGTGTATCTTCTGAAATTGAAACAACTTCAAAGGGAAAAACCGTTGCAGCTCCTTCTCCCACACAAATGCCAACCTATCATCTTTCCTGGTCCCCGTGAGCAACATATGCCCAACATCCCCGAGACATATCTCCATACATCAGAGAGCCGATGGGGAAAGACCTCTGGCAACAGTTCACAGGCACGGGATGGTGGTGGCTTCCCAGCCATCATCTCACCACTCCCTGGGGACAGGGCTAGAGAGGTCAGTGGTGGCAGCTTCAGCAGCCCACCCCTTTCCTTGCTTCTTCCCAGGTGAGGTTTTGGGCTTCCACAGTACCCTGTGCAGGCATGGTGCAGACTTGGCACAAGCCACTTGTGTCTCAGGACCTTCAGGTAGTCCTCCCCCTTATTAACTCTTCCCTCTTCTAAACACTGCCACATGTATTTTTGTATTCTCCCTTGAAGCTTTCATAATCGCAGTAGGGCTACAGCGAAGCCTCAGGAACGGCTTCATCAGCTCAAGATGTCACACAATAAATGCCAAATGTTATTATCAAACAGAACTCATAGACATATGCCGGATTGGCAGAGGTGCCTAACTTTAGGGAGGGCCCCCAAACACGCTCTAGACATGTTTAGCTACAAGGCTCCAGCAGTACTTCACACAATCCTGGCAAAAACTGTGATAACTGTCTCAGCCCATCCAGGGAAAGGCAGGTTTTGAGCTAACTGCTGAGAGCTTGCTGTGAGTGTTCATGTGATCTCCAGACCATCCATATGTAGCTCTACTCATTCCTACTCTACAGATGGCCAGAGCAATCCACTCCCTGTCATGTGTAATGAAGGGCAGGAAGGAAAGAGGATTTTTGACATGTTTAAATATTATCCAAAACAAAGAAATTGCTCAAAAGCCAGGGATGCATTTAAATAAATTAAAGCTGCCAGCAAAATCCCATATTTGTTACACTTCATTCCATTTCATCCTGAGAGTCATCCCTCTGCAAAACATGGCAGCTCCAGCAGTTTGGTGTCCAGATGTTCCCCGTCATACACTCTGCACTGCATCATGCTTTTTTTCCTGATGTGACTCCTTAAAAACAGTGAACTCAGATTCCAGGACAACCTGAGTACAGTTTTCCATGAGGGGCAATTGAAAAAACACGGTTGTTGACTTGGCCCATGAAACACAGGCTTTTTTTTGTTCTTCTCTTCATCACTCTCTCTCCCTCTCCCTTTTAATTCTCCAGCTGGCTGGTAATCCAGCATCATCAACATCTTTTTGCATTTTATTCCTTAAGCCGTTCATATTATACACATTCCAGTTTTTAAAATACAGATTTTAGGAGTGATTTGATGTGGCTTGGAATAGTGACATGCTTACACATTTATAAAAAATTCATTAACTTGGGGGGAGGAAAAGAAAAGATTGCATCTTTTATTTTCTTTCCTTCCCTTCCCTTTTCTTCATTTCCAGCATATGAAATTATTTGCTGGTCATTTAGGAACCGCAATGTCAAAATGTGGTTGCCCCATAGGGAGGAAAAAAGACAGTTCATCCTTGCAGTTTTAAAGTCAGTTGTTAAAAAGTAGCTTTGGCAAAGGCCAAAGCCAAACTGATCTTTGAGCTGTGATGTTTAAAGGCTAAGTTAGCAGTTCTGCTCACTGTTACTGAGAACACCTCTTCCCACAGTCCTTAAATCTGCCAAATCATAACCAAAAGATGATGCTGTTAAACGCCTTTGTTCCAACCTTGTGGAATCCGAGTCTCCTAGTTACAACTTGGAGAGGTCATTGGATGTCTGGTGATATCAGGGAAAAAAAAAAATAAAGCCAATTTGGAACATTTCCCACGGCAACTGAAATATCTAATTAATCTAAGCTATAAAATGATAACTTGGTGTCTAAACCTCAGAAGGATTTAAATGGCAAAACTCTCACTGAACTCAACTGGACTTCAGGCACCTAAAGCAGAAATGTGCAATATAGACGAGAGCTGCAAAGTCCTGTTCTGTAAGATTTCTGCACAAGTTTATTTCAAAGTTTTATGCTATGTCTCTCTACCACCTCTCTCCTTGTACCGAGCTTTGCCTTATAGGCAAATATGACAAAGTAGCATTTATACTTTTCTTTGGTGAAAAAACAACAACAACAACAACAACAAACTTTACAAATTGGTCACTACTTAATCAGAGAGAAAAAAGTAGTTCTCTTAGATGCCAAAAATATTAGTTCTGTTCAATTATAATGCATGTACATTATGTATCTCTAGCAAAGATACCTTCAAATGTGGGCCAATTTTCAGCATCTGTAGTGAAAACCCCATTCCAAGTTGCTGGTCTCTATTTAAAAGCTTTTAGCAGCTTATCTTATTTCCACTATATTAAGCTCTATTCTCCCACCACTACATAAAAAGTAAGTGTAAATTACTCCTCTCGCACAGTAGAGGAAATTGTTCTGATCCTGGAAGCAGTGAGTGATGGAATCTTCAGCCAGTTTCTTGATAGGAAAATCATTTCTTATTTTCCAGGCTAAATCCCTCTTCTTTCAAAAAGTTCCTTTTTCCAGATATTGTCCTCTAGACATATATTTATCTGACAAATATTAATTAAGCATAATTTATTTTTGTTATCACTCAATTTCAAATCTCATGAGAGATTCACATTCCAATCCAGAGATATACAGAAGAGACAATCCACAGGACAAAAAGAAATGCCATTAAATATTTCTGCCATGCAGTCTCTTTCATTGGATTTCCTCTCCCCTCCACTTGTCGTGACGTATTTAAAGAGAAGTGAAGTGGAAACTCAACCTCCCCTCATTTGATGTCATGCTGGTTACAGACCTGGGGTACAAATTTGTGAGGAAGCGGGTTAAATCTACCTGTTTTGTCTCAGTGACGTGAATTTCATACAGCCAGCAGCTCAGAAGAGGCCAGGCAGACCACCACATCTAATAAAATACTTAAGCACATGCTTCAGTTGAGACTTCAGGATCTCTAGATCGTCCTGGTCTTCAACAAGCCTTCAGTGTATGCTTAAGTCTTTAGCAAAGCGAATAGCAAACTACATAGATAAAAGGCTCCTTTTTCTCCTACCTGCGTAGCATTCAAAATCTAAGGCTGAAATATTACACCGCCCTGCAAGAGCTGGAACATTGCAGATTCAGGCCTGAGCCAGTGTCTTATGTAAAGATCTGACCTACAACAGTTTGTCTTAAAAACGACAGGAATATTGCATAAAAACCAATTTGCATTCAAGCAGTCTTAAAGCTGGGGGAAAAAAAATACAAAACAGTCCTAAATTCTTATCCCTTTCATTTGCACACAAGATGGGATTTTCAGTAACCAGTTAGCACTGAAGTGTATAATTTAATATCCAGTATAGGTAATGATTTCAAGCTAACCTGAAATACCAAAATCTTTCATTCACTAGCTTTGGGCCCCCCAATCTAATGAGCAGAGTCCATTGACTTGCTTCCAGCCAGGATCTGTGGTTGTCTCACGCCTGTCTTAGACTGTTCACAAGATGACAGTCTAACACCATAAGATTTTAATCTTCAAGCTATCAAAAATGTCGAGCTGTCGATTTCTGTTTCAGCCCAAAATTGCCTTTGAGATTTTTATTTTTCAGTCCATCCAAAGATGACTTTGAAGATCACATGAAAGGGAAACAGAAAGGCCCAACTTTGATCAGAATAATACAATGAAGCTATTAAGGACTGCAGACTGGGTGAATGACTCACATTCCCTGTAGTAGCAGTAACTAATAAAAACAATTATTAATAATAAAGTCAGAGAGTCGTACAGCCAGTGAGTGGCTCAGTGACCTCACACATGAGCGATCATCTACTGGATGTGATATTTTGGGATGACTGGAGAATAAAGGCTGAAAGAAGATTATCACTAGATTCCTATAATTGTTTTATGAACCCCCTGGTGAATGCAAACAGGGACTAAATAAGAGCCTTTCTTACATAAGTTGACAATTAAAGCTTTGGCAGGCCAAACAGTAGTTTCTAGTCTTTCAGCAGTGAAGTTTAATGCTCAAAGCAGATCTTTTTTTGTACTGGTTTGTCATGTTTTCTCCAGCTGGTAAACATGAATCAGGAACAAATTCTGGGGGAGGGGAGGACTAACTGCTAAGAAACCAGCTCGCTCTAAAGCAGGACCTCTCCACACACGTAAATGCCAAGTCCACTCACGTTGGTTGATGTTACCTCTGACTTTACAGTGCAGCTGGTCCTCGAGTGGGATGCAAACAGGCACCACCTGGCCAACCCTGGCAGCAGTCATAAAACACCCCCAGCCATGACTTTTTCCACCTGATTATCTCAAATGTTTGTAGCCACTGGAGCCTGGACTCCAGTGTGAACCACATGCCTGTTGGAAAATAATCCCATCCCACTCGGCCTTCACTATTTCCATCAAATAGGAGCCTGAACTTGCAGTGGGAAGCATATATGCTTCCTTCTTCTCTACCTTTTTCCAAGTGAAGCACCTAAAACACCAAGCCTTTCAAACAATAAACCTTGAGTATTATGGTCTTACCTCATGGCTGACCCTGCTTGGAGGAGACTTCTGTGCCCTCTTCCAACTGGAACTTATGATGCTATGATATTAAGCTACTTCGGCCTAGATAGTCCTGTTTTACTGCTGTGCTGGACTAGAGAATACAGAGCCCACCACGAACTCTTGACTTACTCTCTTTTTTCTACCTGTAACTGTCAGACACCTTTCTTATGCCATCATAGGAATGTATTGGGTTTATGTGGCAAGGGCCTGGTAGCAGAGGGGCTGCACAGGTGGCCTCTGTGAGCACAGCCCAGCAGCTGCCCCATGTCAGATCACAGCCAGGTTCAGAAAGCTCCAAAAGGGACCCGCTGCTGGCCAGACTGAGCCACTGAGCAATGCTGGGTGTGCCTCTGGGAGAGCAGATTGAAGAAAGGGGGAAAAAACCTGCTGCGCTACAGCAGCTGGGAGAAAGGAGTGAGAAAATGTGAGAGAAGCAGCCCTGCAGCCCCCAGGTCAGTGCGGCAGGAGGGCAGGAGGTGCTCCAGGCATGGAGCAGAAGTTCCTCTGTGGCCTGTGGAGAGGCCCCTGGTGGAGCAGGCTGTCCCCCCAGCCCATGGGTCCCACATGGAGCAGATCTCCACGCTGCAGCCCCCCCGTGGAGGAGCCCCCGCTGGAGCAGGTGGATGTGGCCTGGAGGAGGCTGCGGCCCATGGAGAGCCCCCGCAGGAGCAGGCCCCGGGCTGGAGCTGCAGCCCGTGGAGAGGAGCCCACGCAGGAGCAGGAGGTCTGGGGGGAGCTGCCGCCTGTGGGGGACCCGTGCTGGAGCAGTTTGCTCCTGGGGGATGGACCCCGTGGTATGGAGCCGTGTGGGAGCAGTGCTTGAAGAGCTGCTGCCTGTGGGCAGCCCCTCCAGGCTCAGTTCGGGAAGGACGGCATCCCGTGGGAGGGACCCCATGTGGCGCAGGGGCAGAGAGGGACCGTGAAGGAGTGGCGGAGACGAAGCATCAGGGGCTGACCACAGACCCCATTCCCCTGTTCCCCTGTGCCACTCGGGGGGAGGAGATGGAAGAGGGTGGATGGGAGGAAGGTGTTTTTAGTTTACTTTCAGTTCCTCACTGCTGTAGTCCACTAGTGATAAGCAATAAATTATATTAATCTCCTTATGCTGAGTCTGTTTTGCCTGTGTCAGTAATTGTTGAGTGATGTCCCTGTCCTTATCTCAACCCTTGAGCCCTTTCCATCGTATTTTCTCCCATGTTTTCTTTGAGGAGGGGCAGTGGGAGAGTGGTTATGGTGGTGCTCAGCTGCCCAGCAGGGTAAAACCATCCCAGTCGTTAGGCAGGATCTGAAATAAGAGAAGGTGATGTCCTAGTAATATAGCAATACCACTTTAAGGGTCCTCTATTTGCCAGATAACCTAACAAATCTTCCTAGGCTCCCTAAGAACAGAGTCAATCCTTTCTGAAGGTTTCAGAAAGTGAGTTTGGCTTAGGAATGGTCCCTCAGTCCTTTAAGGAGTTTCTATCTCTCTTCGTTAACCATATGAGCAGTATGGAAAGACCTTTAGGCTGATTTAGGACACTAAAGCTGGATGGGTTGAACACCCTACTTGATTAAGTGTGCTGAGATCCCTTCCCAAACATTACCTGCAGGAAGGAAGAAATGCTTGGAGGCAGAAATTGGAGACAGAAATGTAAAAACATCTGGATAGGATGGCTGCTGGAGGGAGGCTGTGGAAAGTTATGACAAGAAAAGATATGGGAGATGTACAGATAAGGACCAGAACTATGAGAGAGCAGATTGTGAGGTCATTTATTTTCTTAAAGTCAGGGGAAAGTTTAGGAAGATATCAAGTTTTTATTATTAGCTACTACAGACTTTTGAGCAGTAGATGACACATTTTGGAGGAAATTTCAGGCAAGAAAGAAGTACTAAAAGTGCTTGCAATTGTTCGGGTCTCCTGGATGAAGAGAGATCTGAGACTCTGCAACTTCTGACCTGGTGAAGCTCAGGCATTACTGTGTTAGCACGAGCATCAATGCAGAGCATGGCCAAGGGGACACCTCACCAATTAGGTCTGTATCTCAGGACAAAGTCCACTGGTGGACAGGAAGCGTGAGGTGGAGTGGGACCAACTGGAGTCTACTGGGATAAAGAGAGGGAGCAAAACACAGCAATGCTGGCAGGAGATGACTGTAACAGGGCAGGTTTGACCTTTCAAGACGAAGAGGAGACTATCTAGGAGAGGACCAAGTCCTGTTCCTCTTGCAGGTACCAAATTATTAAAAACGTCCAGTCCAGGAAGAAAATAACTTTAAATTCTTGTTGCTCAGACAGCTCAGCCTCAAAAGAGACAGGTGGTTTTTGTTGCTGTTAATTGGGTGGAGTTACTCTGCTCTTTTATTGGGTTGAAAATGAGATGGATTAAGAGGCTTTTACCCTGTTGTGCCTGTGGCACTCTTTGTCCTTCTCAGCAGGGGAGGTGGCTAGCTTACAGGGAATTGGCAGGGAATAAGTATCTTTCTTGTTATTATTTTTGTAAGCACAACTGCAACTGATACGAAATCCCCAAGGGTGAAGCAACCTGGGGCAGAGTTATTGGGGGAAGGAGAACACAGAAACCTGCAAGCGCACTGCAAAGAGCAAGCTTTTCTGTTGCTCATTAATCACAGGAGTTGAAGAAATTGAGTTTTTCTCTTTCCCTGAATGAATCACTGAATGCTGAGTTACCAAAGCAGACTGAACAAGCATTGCAAGGACTTCTTAGCCTAAAGGAAGTGTTGGGGCAGGAGTAGGGGAAATAAGCATGCTACAAAACTAACAGAGAGTTAGTATGCACCCACCATTTCATCATGTAATGCTCGAGTATTAACCATGTACCAAAAAACGCTGGTCACTTACAGTTTTCACTTACAGAGTTTCTCCAACTCTGATCTTTTCAAGAAGCATTCAGTTAGGCTGAGGTGAACAAAACCCTTCATTCATTACAACCCGGTAGGATGCAAACAAGTTCACAACTTGATAATCCCTTTCAGCCCTTATTAAATCAGCAACGCACCACAGGTGGGAAGTCAGCCTGGAAAGGAGAAACAGCCCTTTGCACACTTTGCAATAAAGCATGGTTTTAGTCACCAAAAGAGATTTCCAGGGCTTTCCCTGCTTGCCTCTCCTCCCAGGAGGCAGATTCCCAGTGTCCCGCAGCAGATTACACAGGCATCGTGTTTGCATTATGTGGTGGTGACGATGTGTTTGTTCTTGGCACCAAGGGGCTCTGACTCTGCGGAGCTCTAGCAATGACAGTGGAAATCTTTCAAGCCTTGAGCTGGATTTTCAGCTTCCCCTGTTGCAATTCAGGATCACAGCACAGAATACAAGACTCTTTTGTAGGGGGGAAAAAAAAAAAAAAAAAAGAAAGAAACCCACTGAGATTTGTTTTCCATCAAAAAAGAATGGATTTACAGCCCTCAGGACACAGCCCTGCTTTTCAAACACAGGCCCCAAACAGCAGTCGGATGCTCATATCAGAAGTTAGGCATGTATTCCCTGACTTTAAGTCCACATTTGTGGATTTGATGTTCCATTAATGAGCCCAACATATGGGGAGGTAGAAAGCGAACGGCTCATGGTTGGTTTTTATCAACAGTGTGACTTTTCCTCATGCATCTCTAGTGTGGTGCAGCCCCGGGAGCCACATACACAGCATCACCAGCCAGATGTCAGATATGTCCAGATGTTGTTTGGTCAAAATACTACAGTTACTTTTAATTGAAAATACCATCATTTTAACATAAGCTTACTTTTCAGTTTCCCCACAAGGTTTTCTAGATTGGGTCTACTTACTGCCTTTTTGTCTTTTCTTCCTTTCCTAATTAAAAACTGTAAAATAAATAAATAAATAAATAAAAATTCAGGTTCTCTTCAAAACTAAAGTGTTAAAGGGAAATATTTCATTTGAAAAAATCTCAGAAGGGTTTTTGATCCAAAGCCAGCATTTCTAGTGAGAATGTTTCCATGGCTGGTTTTTACTTTTTTTCCTAAAATAAACAAAATTTCAGATCGAATTAAAAATTTCCATTCCGGTTGAAAAGCCAGTCCTTTTCTGTTGGAAAAATACTTTGATGCATTAAAAGAAAAAGCCTTTTGAAAAACACCTGACTTCTATTTAGATGAAAACTACCCAGCTGAAAATCTCAAACCCCAAAAGCATAAGATACTGAACTTATATGCAGTTTGCATTCACACTGGCAGGCAGAAATATACTTTTCTTCCAAAATGCCTTTAGCTTTTCTGTCTATTTGCAGACTTTCCTGCATATGGATTTAAGTTTCAGGGTTCCTAATTTTTATATATACATATATATATGTGTGTGTCTATGTATATATAAAAGTCACTGTGGCTTCATATCCTCAGACTGTATGTAACTGTCTCCTCTCTTGTTCCTGGCCTTGATACTTAGGCCTTATTTGTATGGGGACATTGAGAAAAGGAGCTGGAACAAATTTGCCATAAAGTGTCTTGGGGCCTACAAACAACTACATATGTTTAAACTTGAGTTATTTGTCATCTTAGGTCCAAAGAGGTAGCTCTGTCTGGAACAGAAGGAACTCTGTTTCCAAGTTGAAAAGGCACATTTGCACACCTTGTCGTTAATGTACCATGTTTAGTAAAGTTTATGTTTCATGAGGTAAATCAGGAAACAATGACATTTCAAAATCTACAGAGATTTAAAGAAGTGCTCATGTGCCCCAAAGTTCTTTTTCTCCTTCCCCACAACTTTATCAGCTGAATTGAGCTAAGAGGAGATATTACCTCTTCCTGCAAACTTCACAGTCACTGGGATTTTAAGAGCATTATGAAAGCATTTGGCTTTAAAGCAATTGCTTTAACTTTCTATTACTGTTGTATTCGGTTTTCTCCCAACCTTCAGATGTCATAAAAGAGAACATAAAGCAAGAACACTGCTCTTTTTTAACAGCTACAAAGCAAGATGAAACACCTCTTACGGGATTTGCACATCAGCTATTTTTTTTTTCCACACCAATACAGGCAAGACACAACTGTCTGTATTCCTAATTTGCCTCTGGCCTTTTCAAACAGAGCATTTTGGAAATCATCCTTACCTTTGTAACCATAACTTAGATGTAGACAAGGTCAGTGAGGCAGTGGGAGAAGGAACAAAATTAAAGATGCTGGATGTGTTGGCAAGAGTAGCTTGCCTTACCTCTTAAGACAAAGAAATAGCTAATGTTAATAATACCAAGAATACCAGATGGGAAATGAAAATTGTGTGAAAATAATTAAAAGTCTACCAAAGAGTATTCATAGACAACAATAGTTGCAACACTGAGTGTCTTGCTCCAGTGTAAAGACATCTCAGTGGGTTTCTCCTTCTGAGAACTTCTGAAGGCAAAGTTCTTGGAGCCACCACCATTGGGCTGTTTAGTGACAGCTCCAAAACAAGTAGAAATGGGATGCAACTTCACTGAAGCTCCAGTACTTGCTGGGTTGTTCCTCCTGTCCTGGATCACACCTTCCTCTCTTGTTATTCATCCTAGGGAAAATACCGTGGGGGCTGTGTTGACACTGCCTTGTGTTGTTTCTCCCTCCATACCTCTTCATGATCTTTATGATATGTAAAAAGGGAAAAAAAAACTTTCCACTACTGCAGCACCAACAACTTTTGTGTGGTAAAATTATTCTGCCTATGGCTTTTAGGAAGGGGCCTTTTCATGCACTTTGTTTTCAAACAAAAGCAGCATGCAGAAGACAAAGACTTTCATACTCCTCTACCTGGTCTGAGCTGTGAAGGTCAAACTGTTTCTCAAGTCCATGAGTTGCTCTCAAGCTGTGACTGAAGCTTGTCAGCTGGCTTGGGGGCTACTGGATAATTTGGAGCCCTGGCTGGGGAGAAGGCAAACATCACAAAACCCTGATCTCCCTGCCTGGTCTTCCCCCAGTACCCAACAGTGTGATCAAATCCATCAGTGAGCCCTTTCTCAAGACCCCCTCATGTCAACTCTACTCTACTCTACTCTACTCCACTCTACTCTACTCTACTCTACTCTAAACTCAGCTCCACTCCACTCCACTCAACTCAGCTCTCCAAGGTCCCATGGTGGCAGTTCTCTTTTACATAACAATTTTGGCATTTGGGCCACTTGGGGTGTAATGGTTTGAGATGATTCCCCACTTAGAAGTGCTAATCTTACTCCAGCTACTGCAGGAGAAGTCTATAGGAGTAGTTCAGACCAGATGTCCACATTTTACATGGCTGTAGTTGGGTGAGGTGAGAGCCCGTCCCAGGTATTGTGGTGATGTGCCTGGCATAGAAACAAAATGTCAACTTCTTACATTTGCTGCTGACATTTCATGAGGCTGCCTCATGAGGAGTGTCTTACACAATTACTGAGCTTAGTTTTAGTTATAATTTTATTTTTTAAAAATTGTCTCTTTATTGGAAATTGTACCTCCTCAGAGAGCACCAGATTTGTGTATCTGATGCCTCAGAAAGGTGGAGCTATGTGGACAGATTTTGAAATGAAGCTTTAGTCTTTTCTTTTTGTTCCCAGTTGGAAGAGAATCAACATTAATATTGACAAGGTTTTGTAAAAAACACAGTGCTTGGGGACTTGGGGTGGTGGTTTTCTAAGCTGTTTTCCACCTGTACTGCCATTCTGAAGCTTTCCCTGGGGATCCTAAGACATTTTGCCTGGTGAGGTTTGAACTTCTTTTGCTGCTCTTGGGAGCCTCTCAGCTGCCATTGCCTCTAGGCTCTTTGCTTAGAGCACTGAGCCGTGTTACTAGGAAAAAAAAGGCAGAACCAGCACTTTTGCTAAATTTTAGATGAAGATGGGCTGATTTTGTATCAGTATTAGAAATTTACTCTGATCTCCAGCAATAATAATGTTGAATTCTGTCAGATCTAAGGAGTACCTCTGTAAGCACATGTTGCTCACAAGAAGAAACAGTGACATTCAGCCATTCCTCTAATAATATGGGGGAGTGTTTCTCCCATGTGTAACCAGCTTAGTTATCTACAAAAAAAAATATAGTAGGATTATGTTAATTGTTTACAGCACTGCTGGGTGGGACCTGAGCTGGACAGAGCAGCAGACTTCCATCGTGAAAGATGTTAAGCAAGGCAGAAATACACCAGCTGAGGAGTTGTCCGGCTTTATTCTCTCCCCCCATACACATTTCATTGGTACAAAGATAAAATTGGAAAAGGCATTTACAATGGGAAGCAGAATGGAAAAATTCAAATTGAGGCCAACCAAAAGGGGAAAAAAAATCACCTGCCAATAAAATTGACACAATGGGAATAATTGCAAGTTCAGGGTAAAAAAAATACATTCTGACTGTGTTCTCCACAGCATGGTCTCTTCTCTCAGAGCAGAATGAGAGAATTTATTGAGGTCATTCATCCCCTGGTAATTTGGCTACTGTAATATATTTCACAAATGAGAGGAAAATAGCCAGAGGAGACAGCATGTGCGAATCCAGAGCACTGGGGGAGGAGGTTTATCCAAAATTTATAGCCGCAAGCAAGGATGTGGCTTCATAATTCACAGTCACTCTCTTTCCCGTTAGCATCAAGAAATCTGTCCCGTTAATGGCCTGTGTTAAACATCCCAGTGCAAATTCAAATCTTGGTGATTGTGGTGTAAAATCCTCTGAGACTGATGGGTTCCGTTTGGATTAAAACCATGACCTTCTCTACATTCAAAAGGTATTTTGGGTGAACTTGAGTTTTCACAGGATGAAATGCTTTTTTGGAAATACCTAGAAAATGAACGTGTATGGAGTAATGTAACTGGATATAGACTAGTCCATGGATGAGTTTGAATGAGTTTCTCCATGTAGGAAAGAAGGAGTGTTTGCAGCGTGGATAATCTGTTCTGCTCGCAGGGCTGCCCCACACTGCACAGCCCGTACCAAGGTCAATCTCTTTTGGTTGTGGCTGCCTTCTGCTGCTCTATGGGTCCTGAAATGAGATTTCTCTTCTCCACTTAAAACCCGGAATAAATGTGTTCTTCCTTCTGCATTGCCAGGTCTTGATGCAAGCTGGCCTGCTATTCATCTTCTATGTGTGACACAGGGAATTCTGCTTAAGCACTGTTTTCCCTTGATGACTGGGAGAAGATCCTGTCTTGCCGCCACACCAGATATCAAGATGTCAAGACAAGAGATTAAGAGGTGCCACCATTTCCAAGACCCAGGCCAAGAACACAAAGTAACTGAGATGGGATATCTGGGATATAAAAACATCAGAGACAAATAAAAAAATAATAATCTGATAGCACAGATATTTTTTGCCATGGCAGTAAATTTATCCCATATTATTTTTCCACAGAGCAACACCCTCAGTAAATGCACTGAAGCCACGTGCGAGTTGCAGTGTCTCAGCATTTGCCTGCAGACTGTAGGACATCTCCATTTAACAGTAGGGTGGCTTTTCCCTTGAGGATACAATGACTTGGCAAGCAAGGCTTCTTCAAAGCTGTGTTTAGTAAAAGTGTTTGGTGAAAGGTTTGGATAAGAAACCTAAAACATGGGAGAATAATACTCTCAAAGGTGGACGAGGCAAAGGATGACAGGCTGTCAATCTTTTGATGTATTTTAGTACACAAAGGTGTATTTAATACAGGTTGCAAGCGTTCCACAGTGTCAAAATGAAACATTTTCTTTGCTCCAAGTTGAAAATATATATATATATAAATATATATATACATATGTATATACATATAAGTTGGAGTCAATAGTAGTAAAATTGAAAGGAAGAGGAGGGAAGTCTAAGCCCTACAGAATATGTAGTCTTTGGGGTTAACAAAACACCTTGGAGCAGAAAATAAAAATGGAAACCAGTCAAGTGCAGACCAAACTTGGATTTTACAAAATAAACCACTCAATATTTTCTTTCTAAAATTATTACCAAAAAATGTCGCATGAATAACACCTTCCATTAAATGCACTTTTTTTTTTTCTTTTTAGTTGAAAAGGTCTGCCTCTGGAACCAATTATACAGGAAGTCAGACAAAATTGCTCAGTGGTGCTTTTTGGTCTTAAAATATCTATTCATTAAAGCTTTGGTTTCCAGCCTGCACATCCCTCCTGTACAGCGGCCTCTGTTTGATAAGATTATAACTATTAATTAAGTCATGCTAATAAGGACAGCAAGAAAGAGTTTTCCCATCTCTCCCACTATATTTCAAGTGCTGCCAATGTCAGCTCTCCCTTGTATCTGCCTCCAGCTTTGCTGTCTGCTGCATTTCTTTGGCAGGGGGAGGAGGGCTTCAAGCAGCAAGTCATAAATTGCCAGACATCCTCATATTAACAGGATGATCCCCTGTTAGAAGAGGATTTCCCCTCGTCTTGTGAGTGGGAGTAATTGTTCCGTGGCTCCTGGTTTCTCTTTGAAGCACGTGGGAGAGGAGCATCCTCTGTTGCAGCCCAGCTGTGTTACAGGACCAGCAGCGGAGGAGGGAGCTGCAATGCCGGTAGCGATGCCCGTGCTGCCTGTCCAGTCTGCTGCCCTTCTCCTTGGAGTCACTGCTTGACAGACAGTGAGCAAAAAGATGGCCTTGAGTCCCTCTCAAAAGGAGATCTAATGTTCCTGCCCCATGGGACAGAGAAAATGTGAATGCAAGGTGAAGGATACAGTCCTAAAACACACACCTCAGTTTCCTCAAAATTTCAAGGGTGACAGCATCGTCGAACAGGTAACTCAATGATCCAAAAATCATGTGGTCCACCTTCATCCAATTCCTTTCTCTTGTCTGAGGTGACAAGCTGTCCATTAATGTTTGCTGTATTTCTGCCTTGCATTGCTACACCAGGCTTTTCTCTTCCTTTCTCTTCTTGAAACTCCTTGGGCCATCTCTCTTTAGAAACGCATGATGTAACTGCGAGCTCCATCAGGGCCTCTAGGTGCTGTCACACTACATATATATATACACAAAATTCCCCCCCTTTCTATTTCTTAAAGTTAGTCCAGTGGTCTGAGGTTTAATTCATTAATAAAAGAAACTTGGATAATCGCAATGGCAGGGCAGCTAGCCCCGTCCTTGTGGCAGGAAGCAGCACGCAGCTTTCCTTTCAAAAACAAACAAGCAAAACTGAGGAGAAAGTTCTCCTCTGCAGCATCCCTGGGAAGTGGTGGAACATTTGAGTAAGGTCTGTGGGGACTGCTGTCTCCAGGTCTGAGGGGTGGAAATGCTCTGAGGACTTTCTGCTCTATTTTTCCCTGTTCTTGCCAACTTCCTATGTATAGGATAAAAATAAGTCCAAAGACCTCCTCCTTCCGTCCATTTCATTAAAGACATCCCTCTGTGTAATAACAAAACAGGCCCAGAGGAAGCGACACAGACCGAAATACAAGAACGATAATTTTCCTAACACAAATAAGCAGGGAGAGGAACTCATCCAAGGAAACAAGTGAGTGAAGGCAAAGCCACAGATGAGCAAACGATGAAGCCAAAAGCTATGCTTAGGCGATGCAAGCCTGCCTCTTGCACGTCTCCTGAGCCATCCCCGCCTGGGAAAGGCTGAGCGGTCACCTCACGTGGGCCTCCACAGGAAGGGAGGCATGGGCCTCCTCGATAGGAAGAGTCTCCTTGTTCTCAACAGGGACCTGGACTGACTCTTAACCAGCCTAACAGGGTCTTTAATAGTGCTTCAGAAATGCCGGGCAAAGCCAAGAAACAGAAAAGCACAGGTTAACGGAGTGGATAGAAGAAGTCCTCCAACTCCATAAGAAAATGGTTGGGCTCACTTCACTCTATTATTTGCCATTTGGAGGCACTGAGACTGCCATTCTTCCAAAATAACCCTCAGCCCAGATGTTTATTTGTCTAGAAACTCACAGTGGATATTTGCAGCACGTTGTAGTTCTGTTTGAAAAGCTTCAATCATCAAATCAAGAAGAGGGAAAACAAAAGCAGATCTCTCAGCTGGCCAGTCCCCCACTGCAAGTAGGAAGCAAAGAAAACAAACCATTTGCGAACAGACCGGAGGCTGAATGTTTCTTGCTGTAAATGATCGGTGAATATCTCTGAACACTAGATCAGTCCAAGGAAGCCAAGATCAGTTTGTGAATGACTTGTTAAGTTAAAACGAACCATATTCATAATAAATAGTCTTTGAAACCATTCTTTCATGCATGATCCATTTTCACAAAGTCATTTTTATAGGTAAACAGCCAGGCCCTCGCTGCCCAGGAAGTCAATGGCAGAGATAAGGAGGAGACCTGAGGCTATGTCTGTTTTAGAAAATTAAACACGGCCGGGACCACTCTCTAGCCTGCAGGCCAACTGGCACAGAAATTCCTGCATCCATTCATTAAACTTTCCTGCTTTCCAAAACAGAGTGGCTCTATACAAGCCACCAGCTGGAAATGGTCCTTGGCTGTGCTGGTTGCCGAATTGTGCCTCTAAACTGTCTGGAGGGATGCTAGTGAGCTGAGGCCAAGAGCGTGCAAGGGACCAGTCTGAGGATCAAAAGTATTGCAAGCAAATTAAAGCACCTGGGAATGCTCCTCTGTGTGGTATAATTCTTTGTAGTGTGGACAAAGCCTAAGAGTTTGATGTCATGCCTTGAAGGGGCATTGCTGCAGCCATGTCACTTAGCCAGAAACCTTCATTGGTGTCTTGGCTCCACAAATCAGCTTTGGGGATATGAGGAGAAACTGGTTAGAGTTTGACAGGCCTGAAGACCTCACATCTGTGTTTTCCTTTACAAGTGTCCTATTGCTGAAAGGGACACAGGGAACGTGGGTGTTTGTAGACAGGGGTTCAAACCCCATGGATGCTAGAAGGAAACTTGTATAATCCTTGAAAAGCGAGAAGTTTAGGCATCCCTGCTGGGAACCTGTCTGATGCCTCATCCCTGTTAACCAGCACGTTAACAGGCAACAAAGCTCGTACTTCACATTAACAGTCCTCTTAGGGAATGTCTCAGTGGCACAACCACCAATTAACTGGGGAAAGAATGGGAGGGGAATACAAATCTTTGATGTCCCCACATTTCCCGCAACGATCATTAAATTAAACCACTGAACCCCCCCCCCCCCCAGCCCCCGCACCCCCCCCCCCTCCTCCCCCTCCCCCCCGGGGCTGGCCAGGGCAACGCGTTTGCCTCAGCAGGCTTTGTGAGATCCCTCATTTCCTCTGGCTTAATGAATTATGCAAGTCAAGAGGGGCTGGACAGAAAGGTGTGAATAAGAAGCCTACTAATTCCCTACAGTAATCACCTGCAAAAGTGTTTAGGAACAGCATCTATCAGGCACTAAAAAGAGAAAAGGAGACTGCAAGGGTAAAATTATCTATAGCTCTTCAATACGAGACAAGGGGAATTCTGAGCCAGGGAAGTGTCACCTTGACATGAATCTACTCCGGGCACTGAACACACAGCAGTCATCAAATTGCTTGCTTGCAGTCCCAGGGTTTCTGCTGCTCATATGGCATGCACCTGCTCTTTGCTGGAAATCCATTTCAATGCACGTGAGAGAGTCCTAGCTTCAAAGCAAGCCTTGTGATTTTTGGTTCCTGTGTGTGAGAAGGGTATTAATAAACGTTGTATTAATAGATCATCTGCTTACATGCTTCCCGTCCTGAATAAAGGACGTATTGGATAGAACCCCTTTTCCCTGTACCTTCAGGTTTCTTGGATGTTTATAGTAAGAGGCAAAGGCAAGACGGCAACGGTAGAAATTGTAATCCAAATAAATAGAAACTCAGACCTTAACATGGAGAGAGTTTGGAAACCAGTTCATAACTGAGTTACAGAACATGGCTGGATAATTGCTCTCTAAATTGGCTGAATCCAAGCCCAAAATTGAACATTCATCCTTGAAGTTTGTGGAAGCTAGGAATCAGAGCCAAGTTGTTTTTTTCTTTGTTTTTTTTTTGTTTTGTTTTTTAAATCCAGCTTGGGTTAATGGGCCTCCTAAGCCATTTTATTAGGGTGGCAAACCTTCCTCGTTTGCCTTTTACATAAACGGGACTCAGTCCCCCTCACCCTCAAGGTGATACCTCCAGAGGAGAGGAGCCAAGCAGTGTCCCAAGAACTGGATGTGTCCTGTCTCCATGGATGACATTCTCTTCTTTCTGCCATCTGCTGAAAGGCTGGTGACTGTCTTTTCCAATATCCCCTTTTTCATGAATCTCCATATGAACAGATTGAATAAGGATGGTACTGGACAATTACACTTCCTTTCATTGTCCAGCCTTTCTTGGAAATAGTGAACTCCTTCTGTTGATGCCATCTTTGTTTTAAGACTCCACAGGACTTTACTGTGAATCATTTCAGGATAAATAATAGAGTTGTTTGGAAAATTTTAAACCATTTTTCCTCAGAAAAACACAATTTCTAGTAACCAAAACATTATGGAGCAACATTGGTTTCAGTTAATCTCCTGACTCAAAGTATGTCAAAAAGATAAATTACTGAAATACCATATTCTGTCATAAAAGAAAAAAAAATGAGTTTTTGCTTTGAGAAAATTGGACTCAGTAAAGTAATATATATATATATGTAAAGCAAATTAACAAAACAAAAAGTTTCATAATTACTGACATCAAAAATTTCATTTGGTGCAAATAAAACATAAAACTATTACTTTTAGTTTCTCAGTTTTTTTGTTGTTTGTTTTTTTGGTGGTGGTGGTGGTAGTCGTGCTGTTGTTTTGCTTTGTTTTGTTTTTAATCTTGGTTGTTTGTATCTATGTGGTAGGGGGCTGGACTGAAGTATGTGAAATATTGTAACATAACATAATCTATTTTCTGCCCAGCTGTAATATGGACCTACTCTAGGGCAATGCTAACAATTCTGCTTATAACTACACCTCAAGGGAAAGTACAGGGAAGGATTCATTGGAAAGAAAAAACTGGTCTCAGAGAAAATAAAAGTGTTTGGCTGGCATTTGGCAGCACAATCGGTGCTGTCTCACATTGAGGGAAACTGCAATTGTCATAACATGCTGACTTTGGGGGCTTATTCCTGTGCATTGCCAGGAGGTCTAGCATCTTTTGAAGTCAGTTTGCTTTCTCTAATGTAGCAAAATTCATCACTAATCACGGATATGCGTGTCCTGCTGGCATCTTTGATCTTCAACTTTTCTATCCTTTTTGCTCTCCCTGCTTATTGGTCATAATGAATTATGGCAGCAGTATGCTATATATTGTCCAAAACCCTTTAGCCGTCCAACACATCATGGAAAGTTCCCAGGAAAGCTCCCTAGCTGAAAAGTAACAACTCTGCAACATAACTCTCAGCGCCATGTGCAGTAATTCATCAATAGCACTTCTTCTGTAGAAACCTATGGACAGATCAGTTACAAGAGCAGGGCTGTAATGTGACCTGCCAGATAGATGGAGATTCCCATGGAGAATTCACTGACTGCACAAAAGAGAATAGAAACTCCTCTAGTGTTTCTGCAAAGACGAAGAACACAGCACTTGGGTTAGTCTGGGCTGAGTATAACAGAGTCCCTCTCCACTCCACACCAGACTACAGCATAACTAGAGTTCCTAGGAAAAAAAAAAAAGAGAGAAGCAAAATGAAAAGAAGTATATATACTTCATATATATATACATATATACATATTTATACTTCATACATATATAGATGTTTTTATATATATATATTAAAAAACAAAACAAAACAACAACAAAGAAAACACTTTCCTTTAGGAGTTCCTGTGACATATTAAAGAAAATAATAGGCATATGACTATTCCATGCGTTAGGTTTTCTTCTGCAGTTAGTTACTCTTAGTGCTGTGTTAACAAGAGGCCACTTTATAACTGGGGAGTCTAGCCAGGATACAACCTGACATTTACTTGAGGATCTTTCTGAAATAATGTGCAAGACTCGCCCTTTGTTTTACTTCTCTGTATGCAATGTGCATGAACATTCCTCTGAAAAATCATGCCAGTGTATTGAGGTGTTACCTATTTTTATTACAAGCGTTTTCATTTTAGAGGAGTTTTTGACTCTAGGAAGAAATGAGTACTTCACATTGCTGCATCTTAAACTTTAACAGGCTCAGGCTGCAGCATGGTGTGCCTGTGACAGTCAAGACTACTTGGTAAAGGGACGCTGATCCCAAAGTCTTCGTAAAAAGTCTTAGTCAAAGTAAGGGAGGTATGTTGAGAAATGTAGAACTTCTTTCTAATGTTTTTATTCTCCTTATGATTTCCCAATCATGAGGGTGACCCTAAATATGCAGAAGGAAATCATAATTCACAAATATTTTAGAAAATTTTGAAGAAAACTATGTTAAATTAATATGGGCTAATGCAATACATTTAGATTATGAAAGGCTCAAAAAAACAAACAAACAAACAAACAAACAAACAAAAAACCACACATACACACACAAATAAAAACAACAACCAAACCAACCAAAAAAAACCCTGAGATCTCATCTCTTCCACTTAATATTCTGGCTAAAAACATACAGAATTAAGAGTCAATTTACTTGATAGAGGGAGGTCACATGAAGTTCCATACAGATGACTGTTGCTCAACATATTCATAATATCTGGGAAACAGAATGACTCATGAAACAACAGAGTTTATAGATGATAGGATCTCATTTGGATCTCATGACACTGAGTGATACTCTTTGTTGATGAGATCTCATGGCACTGAAAGAAATTCAGTGTTGATAAATGTAAAGTAATGAATGTGGGATAAAAATAACCCTAATTATACATATGTTATAATAGACTTAATTAGCTATGACTGTTAACAGACATCCTGGGTTTTGTGGATAGTTCTTTGAAAACATTAACACAGTGCTCAACAGTTATAAAAAAAAAAAAAAAAAAAAAAGGCCAATAAAGCACAAGGGAAGAGAACAAAGAACAAAACAGAAAACACTGTTATTTCATAGTAGAAATCTGGACTTATTCCTGCATGTCTCGACTAAGGCGTGTCTTCTAGACAGACCTCCTTGAAAGAATACAGCTGAACTAGAAATTGTACATAGAAGGAAGTGAAGCAAATGCACTCTCTCGCTGTCCAGTTCTTCTTTTTTTTTTTTTTTTTTTTTTTTTTTTTTTTCACTGGATTAACAGGACATCAGGACTCCCTCAACACAGTTTTGGACCAAAACTGGACAGAGATACTGGAGAAAACAGGAGGACTTAGGACCTTGACCCTGATGCCCTTCTCCCCCAGCATCTCTGTTAGCAGCCTTGGCAGGACACATTCCCCTGCCATGCAACGTAGCCATGGCCACCACAAGTGTAGGTTCTACACTAAGTAACAACACTGGGATTCTCGAGGTTTGGGATTTACTGTATAAATTACATTGCTTCTTTACCTGATAAATTACATTACTTCTTTACTTTGTGTTAGTATTTATTCTGTGCTGGGACCACAATAAACACCAACCACTCCAGAAGAGACAGCAGTAAGTGACAAAATTTTGTCCCTACAAGATATTACTACTCTCCTGTCTGACCCATGAAACACAGCTAAGGAACCTTCACTCTCTCCCCTAAAGCTGAATAATTTCTTAAGAAAGTGCAACATTTTATAAAATGAAGAGCAGGTAAAGAATTGAATAAGATTTCAGAGCCAGAGGGTAGAGTTGTGTAAAAGGGAAATGTGAGATTTAAAAAGAAAAATGTGACTGGAGAAAGTTGCTGAAAAACATTTGCCAGATGACGGAACTAGTGGAAAGCAGATAAAGACTTTCATATAAACAAAATGTTCATGAAATTATTCACTATTTTTCCAATATCCTTCATAGAAATCCTTTTTCCCCATAGATAAAAATCTCCAGATTTTTCATATTAGCACACTTCTTCCATTCTTTTCCTTGCCACGATTCTTCTTTACTCTGAATACAGTAGACACTGAGGGCTTGTTAGTGTAAAAATATCTTCAGTCAAAAATTTTGCTGACACTGGTATGGCGAAATTTCTTCTTCATCCAGTTAATCATGTAGCTCTTGCGCCCTGACAAGGAAGACTGTACACACGTGTAAAACTTGCTTCCAGTGAGTTCTTGTTTCCAACAAGTTTTGTGCTGGATCTGCCATCTTTCCAGGGATTTATGGTAAATGCATCAGGACTGCATTAGAATCCAGAAGCAAAAGACGCTGCAGAAAAGGCGCATTCCTAAAGATCTTTAACATATGGTGAGAGAGAGAAAGTAGAAGAGGGGAAATACATCAGAGCACTCTAGGTAATAAACAATGAGAGAAAAATGAAAGGGATGCTCTCACAGGAATGCTTTAAACGCTACAGGTTTAAATGTCAAGACCAGAACTAAAACTTTTGAAACAGTCTTTGGCAGTGGGCACTTGAAGGAGAAATAGATCTGCCGCTGGTTTGGTTCATCAGACCATGACATGCCCAAAATCAATGAAACCTCCTGAAGTTCAGAAGTAGGCTGTTAGTTTTGCTGCTGCTGGTGGGCTTGGTGCTACTGTAGGGCCCTGGTCAGTGTGACCCCAGAGTCAAATCCAAGCTGACCACATGGCCTTGGGCCACATTTTCTACTCACTGGTGTAGACTTGTCCTCAAATTTCCTTGAGGTTGAGCCCTTCATATATAAAGTGTGCAAGCAGATCTGTCCCACCCATGCAATTCTACAGAAGCAAGGGCAGCGCGCTAGGCCATACATCATCCCTGGCAGGGTTGTGATTGCAGCTTGCACAGCTCGCTCCAGAACAGATGGGGGAGGTTTCTGCCCGCATCCCCAAGCTCAGAGCAAGAGAGGAATATTCAGATTAACAGAAAATATTACAGTCAACATATTTCAACAATGATCTTCCCCCAGGGAGGCATGCGGTCCAGTTCAGGGAAATGAGAGAGAGTGATTTTTTTGTTTAATTTTAAATTTCAAGTAATAGCAGTTTTCTGGCTTCTTGTGCAGGTCACTAGCAACACCCCCCAGTGACACATGTTTGCAGTTCCCACATCTCTGACTCACTTGACTGTAATATACCCTGAAGTAAAATGCGCTAAGACCTGATGTGCATTTGCACGAAGGCCTCTTTTTCTTTTCCAGTAGTATGAACTAGTCTTAATTTGGGCATAAATGACAAAGCCTACACATTACAAATAGGTATGAGTGAAAATAAGATCCAGCCTCATCAGCGTGTATGTCATCACAGCAGGGAAAGACATGAGAATATCGACTTTGGGTGAAAACCGTAACACCTGTAAGGGAAAAGAGGTGGAGAGGAGAAATGGGAATAGGCAGAAATAAATCAATGCCAAAGCAGAGCTAGAACATGTGTGTTCCTGAAGGCGCAGGACTGAAATCCTGAGTTAAGATTAGCACAATGGAAAATCAGTAGAGCGTAAACAAAGTGACTTAGGGACTGGATGGCTGACAGCACCAGAAATGTTAGGCACAACTGCTTAGTGCTGGCCATTAATGGCGAGTCCTCACTCCATGAAGGGATCCCACTGAGGCTCTGTAGGAAGAGCTCCAAGGCTTGATACACTTCTGCATTTCTCTCAGTGATCTCTGGAAATAATTGGAGCATCACTACTAATAACATGCTTAAGGATCTGTGTTGGGCTAACTAATGAGGAGAACATGACTATGACCTATGGTTCATTTGATAAGCCAGGTCAATTCAGGGAAAATGCTCAAAAATTATCTGAATATGATAGTACAGGTTCAGGAACAAAGAACACAGGCCATATTTGCAGTAGGGATTGTTTCCTGCCCCAGGTAAAGACTTCATTAACATGCTGCCTACAGGAGTTGCAGGTGTTTTGCTCCTGGGCAGGGTGTGATTGTGAATGCTTTCATGGCCTCAATTTTAAATGTGGTTGGGATGGAAAGGGGTACAGGTCACTGAGCACCTGCGAAGAGTTCTCCAGTCTGATTGCCTTTCATGCCTTAGTCTATCAGTGACATCAGGAATTTAAGCACTTTGCTCTGCTTAAGCTAGGTGCCAAGCTTTTCCACTTTTAACACAGATATCGAGAAGGAAATTTGAGGCACAACTGCTTAGTTTTTCTCCGGGAAGGCAACAGCAGAGCACAAAAAAATTGTGGTGAGAACTGGAGGCCCTTCTCAGCCCAAGGCTCTTAGGAAAATCATCAGAGATTCTTGTATGGATAATGGTATTTTTATCTGGGAGGAGGGTCACCCATGAGCGCCATGGAGACCTGTGATAGCAACAGATTTATAAACGATTTTGAAAAGGAAATGAATAGTGAGTTGGTGACATTCATTGATGACATAGTAATTCCCAAAAGACAAACTTGTCTGTGAAGAACTGCAGAGGAAGCTTATTACACTCTGAGATTGGTGTTAAAATAACAGATGAAACTGAATACAGATAAAGGCACACTAACTTCACTAAAAACACTCTAACTTCACATACAAAATGATGGCCTGGAGCTGACAACTGCCATTCAGAAATGAAATCAGAAATTAACCCCATATGACAGCTCAAATGGCTGCTGAATTCTTACTACTATGCAAAATAGTGAATTGAATGTTAGGAATTATTAGGAGTAGAGAAACATTATTACCCAACTCTGTTATAACATGGATATAAATCCATGGAACACCTGCATCTTGACTAGTATGTGCAGTTCTCAAAGAGATTATAATAAATGAGAGGATGGTGGTGAGAAGGACGAGAGAATATGAGGAATCTTCAACCTTTAGCAACTGACAGGGGATTAGATAGAGTCGTATAAAATGAGTGGTGAGGAGAAATTGAAAGGTCTTCATTGTTCGTTGTATATTGCTCTACAAAAACAATGGCGTATCAAAGCTAGCAGTTGGCAAACACAAAAGAAAGAAGAGGAGGGACTTTTTGTTTGTTTGTTTTCCAGAGGACACACAGCTAAGTTGTGAGACTTGCCAACAGGATACTGCAGATGATGAAAGTTCACATCAAGGAGAGACTGGACATTTTTATAGAAAAGAAATCCCATTTGCTTTACTAAGTACAAAGAAATTCACTTCCTGAGCCATAAATTGTTGGTGTGTAGAAAAGTAACCCAGGGAAGTGTTGGTATGTGCTTGGTACAGTCTGCTTTGCCTGCTCTAGGCTAGACCCTGCTCTTGAGTTACTTACTCAAGAGAGGAACATTTGTACTTGGACTGCTGATCCTGATGATCTGAGCCTGATGCTCAGAGATATTCCTGGGACATGGGAAATTAGGGACAGTCCCCTGAAGCTTAGTATCCTGGTTTTCCATCTTCAAGGTATGCACTTTGCTCCCTAAACTGCTGTGCCAAAGGTGGGCACCAATCTCATGTTTAACTGTTTCGGACATTTCCAGCAGTGTATAGGAGTCCCACTGCTTAAACCTGGCCTGGTGCCACATGCCAGAACAGGCACTTCTCAGCATATGTGTGACTGAAGTTTTGAAGAAACTCCAAGACAAACACAGAGATGCCTTCAACATTAGATGCCTAAGAAACAATCCACTTGGAGTGAATTCCACTCTGACAGCCCAAGCTGTTGAGCTCACTGAAAAAAAGAGACTGAAAGAGATATGATTGTAACACATGAATGAATACCTCTGAGTGAAGAAACACCAGATACTAGCAGACTTTATAGTCAAAAATGGAAAGGCACAACAAGAACTGAAAACCAGAGAAATTCCAATTAGAAATAAGGTACAAATTTCTAACAGTGACTGTGGTTAACCACTAAAACAAATTACCAAAGGGAAGTGGTGGATTCTCCATCACTTAATATCTTCAAACTAAAAGAGGATGTCTTTTACTGGAAGACCTGATTTTAGTGAGATGCAATATTTTGGGCTCAATGCAGGAGACCTGGGTGCATTTCAAGTGTTTCAGATATTCCTAAATTCAGGTTAAAGGATCTTATTGTCCATTCAGGCCTTTTCCTTCACCAACAGAACTCCTGCAGGATTCCGTTGTATGCAGAGGGACTACAGACTGAACTAAAAGGGCTGAAGTACGAACAGAGCTGGATTAAGTAGCCCTTCTCCTCCAGGAAAATCCCCATAAAAATAGCTCAGAGAGAGTTAAGCTTTCAAAGACCAACCTATCAAAAAGCAATCACAATAAAACACTTTAGAAAATTACACCGCTAAATCAGTTTATAGACAGAAACACAGTTAATATTTCTCTAATGCCCATAGCGTAGACCCATTTGTCCCCAACACTTTTACAGCGAACCAGAGAACTGCAATTTCATGTGCTGTATTAATTTCCAAAGCAAATGGAAAAAGTACAGATGGCCCATACATGGCCAGGAAACCACTTCCCATCTCTTGCTTGCAGTCCACTAACCAACACAAGTGCCTTCCCTCAAAAGTGTGGTGCACCAACTCGCTGCTTCTCTGTCTTCTTATATATTTCATGGCAGTACTCTGTTGGTTTTATTTCCATTGCAAATGTCACCACAAAACTCATAGCTATGGCCTTTTCAAACCACAGTAGAGCAGCACCACCTACGAGTATCTCTTGTGCTCACCTTAAAGAAGGCTTCATGCTGTTCAGGCTAAAGGATTTACTGTAATTATATCTATGGTAAAGATCTGTGATGAATTATGCAATCCTTGTATCTACAGATGAATCATACCAATGGATCGGGAGGGCGTGGGGTCAGAGTCAAGCTCAGAAATGGAAAATGCATACTCCAGTGTTTTAAAATGTTTAGCTTTAAAGTGGCCAAGATTTCAGAATTTCAAGCATATTTTTTTAATCTTTGTTTAAGCCGGGATTTGAGGAGGGGATTGGTTTTGGTATTTAGATTATTATTTTTTCTGTAACAGGATTATTCTTTTCAGTAACTGTTAAGTCGCCACAAGCTTGTTGCCTTTTCTGTGCAGGAATCAGTTAAGCATCACAGATAGGGAAATATTATTATAACCATTTTACAACCCATTTTGGCCAAGAATAGGACCAGGAATGCTGACTCTCAGTCACCTGCTTTCACAGCTAAACTAATAAATGGGGTAGAAAGCTAATAAATGAGGGCACTGTGTACATTAACCCTCATATAATAGCACTTATCCTATGCTTGCATTATATGCAGGAGGTCAGAGGAGATGATCAGAGTAGTCCCTTCTGGCCACAAAGCCAAGGAACCTATTTTTAAACATGAGACAACATTCAATAACCTGCATCAGCTTTGATTAACTGTTCTGCAAGATTGAAAGCAACGCAACCAGAACTAACGTGCACTGTGGGCAAAAAAGACGTCAAAGCACAGTTCATGATGGCAAGGTTTCTAGTGCATAAATACTGAATGGGAGTCTTGGCTGTGCAGTTCCTGCTGACCCTTTTGGAGCAGTTCATCATGTCCCCAGACCATTCTGGCTGGGGCTCTTATAGAAAGCCAGCGACAACTGAGCTCTGTAGCTTCCTTCAAGCCTTTTGGTAACCCCAACCTCTACCTCTTAAATATATAAATACACACATATATATAATCAGATACTATATATGAGCTGCTATTAAGCAACCAAGTTTTTAAAACATGCAAACAAACTTAGTACAAGCTCCATAAAACAGCTCTGCTTTTTCTGGTATTGATTTTGCTTATTTTGAAGTTAAGCATATCCATAAATATGCTCTAAGCTCCCTTGAGGTAACTCTCATAAGGTATATTAAAAAAAAAAAAAAAAAAAAAAAAGGAGGAATTTTTTGGCAGCAATTACCATCTCAGATAACCTGCCTGGGGTTGGGAAAGTGTGCCAGCAATCTGCTCAGAAATAGCTTTCATTTGGGCTGTTTATTTTCATATGCTTTGTCTGACACTTTACTGCTGTGGCTGGGTACTTAACTGTCAGCTTCCATTAAATGCTTTGTCAGCTGTTCCCACTCCAGGCAGAAACCAAAATTATCATTCATCTCCCATTATTCATTAAAGTCAACCCACTGGCAGGAAGCAAGCAGGATGACAAAGGAAATCATCCTTGTGCCAAATGGTGAGATTTCTTCAGGCTCCTACGCTCCAGTGCTCATCCAGTTCCTCATCCCGTCCTTCTCCTGACTGCCCCAGTCATCTGCCTTGTGTGCGTCAAGTACGTGGGGACCTGAGGGCAGCTGATCCACTTTAAAATGAAGTTAAGTGAGGCTGATCTACACTGCAGATCCAAAAATTCTGTATATTCTGAAGGAAAATACTGTGTTTGGTTCACAGTAGTTTGAACTATAACAGCATAATCATACAGGCAATTGCTTGCCTTGCTATGGCAAGATAAAAAGTACCAAATGTACGTGGGATGCTGAAGAAAACAGCACTGGGGAGGGCTTCTTGCTTTGTTGTTTTATGGTGCATGGATGGGCAAATGTTAAAAAAGTGTTTAAATCAAATTTTCCAAGTTCTGATATATAAAGAGAAAAATAAAAGGGATCAAGCAATCCCAGAAAAGGGAAAACAAAACCTGTCATTTCGGGTCAGGTGGAACATTTTAAGATGTCCCAGACTGATCCTTCCTCTTCCAAATTTTAAAATTTGGTCCAATCCAAACCAGTGCCCCTGTCCCGCAGTACTTTAGTTCACCCTTTGAACCAGAGAATCCATTACACATATAGCTGTAATTATGCTATGGTTTCTTTTAATAAACAGATGTGGAACAGCATAATCACAGCCCCAGGCTACTGCCATGGTGGACTCCAGTCTGGATCTGGATGTCACATAAATTTGCCCCGTGCCTTGCCAAGGTCCCAGACATATGACGTTTCACACATTGCTGAAGGAGATCCCGTGCTTTTTAGCACTCTTTGGTTTCTCAGCAAGCAGCTGCAGGGCCCTGCCAGGGCTGCCTGCACACCAGCGAGCTGGACCAGCACAGGTAGAACCAGTGTGCAGCTCCCTGCTGAGTATCCCATGCTAAGAATTAGCTGATCCTAGGAAAATTACCTACTGGACCTTCATTAAAAACTGAGACCCTGCTCCTCCAGATTGCGAAGTGCTCGCTTTTAATGTAACAAAAGCTCCCTGAAACAAAAACAAATGTTCCTAAACAGAAGATCTCTATTGCTGTTCTTCCTGAAGAAAAAAAAAAAAACAACATTCAGTCCTAACATATTTGTTCCCAATCATGCTCCTGGGATTTTCAATGAAAGTCTTGAAGCTGTCCAAGTAGCTCATAAACTGGAGCCCCTTTCTGATTCAAGTGTGCCCTCCCGTTAAAATTTTGGGAAATGGGATGATTAATTGATTTCCATCATCGGTCTCCCCATAAGTCACACGCCAAGTTGCTATTTCAAGTTTCCATCGACAAAGATTTCATTATAAGAAGCCATAATTTTTAACCGGCGCTGTGCAAACTTCTTAGTCTTCAACCTGAATTAGGCCCATATGTTTCAGAAAAAACGCGGTCAGAGCAACTTTGGTGGGGGGGGAAGTGGTGAGGGTGGGGAAGGGAGCAACTGGTCTATCTCAGTGGCTGAACAAACTTCCACCCACATCAGAGCATAAAGGGACTCTGAATTGGTCGTCTTAACCCTTATCTAAACAAAATAAATCAAAAATACAATTTTCCGATTGACGCTGAAGGATTTGCTTTCTTAGCCAAAAAGCAATTTTAAACTCCCTTGCTGAGTAAGCTTTGCCCAGATACTGAATTCCGCCGAGAGTTCCTGGAGTCCAAGGTGGTATCGCTTAATTTGTCTTCTCATGTTCTGCTCCTGGGATAGAAATGCCCTCAAACAGCACCTGTCACAGGATGCAGTTGAAACCACAGCTAAGTGTAGCATGTATACCTGATGACGAGGAGATCCTTCCTCCAGAAGGTTTGACAAGTAAGTAGGAAAGACAGGAAAAATGGGAGAAAGGCAGCATTGCTTTCTTATTCCAGATGAGGTGTATTCCAATAAATAAACCAGTGCCAAGCTATGAGCTTTGGTAATGTCTGATCTGTTGTTGCCTAATGGGATGGAAATCCACTGGGTGACAAGACTGGAGAACAGTAGGTTCTCTGTGAAGAAGAACAAGAAATACTAAGGTGATAGGGTGACATTGATAGTAGGGTGACGGTTGGACCAGATGATCTTGAAGGTCTCTTCCAACCTTAATGATTCTGTGGTTCTATGATTCTAAGCTGTGTGGCTGTGTGATATGGCCAAACCAAAAACTCCTGGACGTAGGGGTGGAAAATGAAAAGTCAGTTTCAGTGTATCTCTTTGATTTGCAATATGGCCTTGGGTGAATCACTTTACTACACTGCATCTTTGTTTTGTCATCTGCAGAACAGAGATAAATAGCATTAACCTACCTAAAATGTTCTCTGAGAGCATTAGAAAGAGTGAAATGGACAAGTGCTAGCTAGTAACGTTCTTGCAGCTCCTTGCCTAGAGTGCAAGGGCAGCAGCTTGTACTTCCCAGCCATCACAAATGAGGGCTACGTCACTCAACAGCCTGGGAAGTCAAATGTCAGAATGATTAAAAGGACCAAAGAGATGTAAAGTCTGCCACTTGCATTGCTAGGAGTTCCTAATGATTAACTAACTCAACTGCTACAAACATGGGCCTTGTTCTTCATCAGAACTTGAGTTCAGCTTTTGTTACTAACTTTTATTATGTCTTTGTGTACTTGACCAGGAACTCTTTGGTGCTGCTATTTTGTCTCTAGGACTATACTTCATCCTGCATGAGCAATCCACCTCACAACTCTGCTTTTCACAAGCTTAACAGATCGAATCTTCCACTGCAACACATTTTTCTCTTGCCCTTAAATTATTTTCAAGTCTTTTTTTGCACCTTCTCCATGTATCTTAAAATGAAAGGCATGCCTGACAGGTTGTTTCCTAGCTTGAAGAAAGGCACAAGCTGGCACAGACCCATGCTCTAGGACACTCAGCTCAGGGTGCCAGCTCACATCCCATCTCATGGTTCAGACGTGGAGCTGTGCTCTCCAGAACATCCTGACATAGCAACTATGCTTGGACCATCCTCTAGAGGAATAGAGCTTTTCTCCAAATTTCCTTCAGGTTTCTCTTAATTTTCATTCACGGGTAGCTTCATCCAAAGGCACACTGAGCCCGGGGTTCAGCAGCCGCACCTCAGCAGACTCTTCAGTGACGTCTGAGTCCTGGGAATTGCAGTCAGTCAGTAGCAAGAGGGGAATTCAGCCAACCCTTTCAATTCTGTAGGCTGACCTTGCAGGACAAATCTCCATGGAGCTGTTTTTGCATCTCCGGTGCTGGCACACAGACATGTAATGTAGTATATGCCCTTCCCTGTGGGACACTCCTCCATGAGTTCATTCCTGGCTTAGCTGGAGAAGCTGGATTTTACATTATTAGGTATTGAGTTGCAACATGAAATTACCAAAATGTAAAACATGGGAAAACATACTGTAAATCACTTATTGGCAGGTCTCTCACCTCTTTACAAGTGCACAACTGGATACATTTGAGTCTTTTGGAATTTCCAAATTAGAGCCCAAAAGACCTTCCTGAAGAAAGGTATTTTCTACTGGCACAGAAATAATTTTATCTGAGCTAAACAACAGAGTTAATGTTTCAGCATTCACACAGCCATTTGCAGGCTACAAATCCAAATTTAATTTCACCTCCTTGTTGTACTGTAGTTCTGTTATTACTTTTTTTATTTTTTTATGAATGTTATTTTTCTTGTAACCCTCTTGCTTTGGTTTTTCAAAAGAAATATACAGAGACCCAAGGGACTGACAGTGAGAATGCAGAACCTTTCACCTTCAGGTGAAAACACTGATATCTTTAATGGACTTATCAGGAAGAGAATGCACCTAAACAGAACAATGTTCTTACCATTGTGACCTCCAGCCCTTCTGTCCCCCCTTCTTGTTACCCTCAGCTTGTGGTGACAAAGGATGTTCTGACATGAGAAAGAGGTGATTTTGTGGTTAAGGCACTAAACTGGGAATCAAACTCCTGTGATTTATTCCTGGCTCTGCCATGGTCTTCCTGCATGACTTCAGGCAAGTCACTTAATCCTTCTGTGCCTCAGTTCTCCATATACAAACTGAATTTTTTCTTTTTTTTTTTTCCATCCTTTGCCATTCTTGTCTCCAGGGTAAAAGATATCTGTCAGCTGATCAGTTGAGTGTAGAACTGTATTACATAGCAGTGTTTGAGTGTCCAAGGAGCTAGGTCATGCCTTTGGCTAGCTCAAGCTTTCAGATGGGCAGGGAAGAGGCATGCCTCTTGTTTCAGAATTTGTCCAAGACTTGTTTTTGTGCCTTGGCTGTGAAGACAGGGTCACAAACTAAAAGGCAGTTCCTGAGGAACAAAAAAAAAAAAAAAAAAAAAAAAAGTTTTGACCAGAAATCCTAGGCTGAGGCCTCAGAAAGCGGAAGTAAATAAATAACCTATATGCATAATATCTTGCAGATGACTGTGCCCAAAATACATCTGACCTGGGCTCCACCCATGATATCTGTTCTGTGAAAGGGGCTCAGGGGGCTCCATAGAGATCCAGCAGTTCACACATGCAAAAAGAGCAGCCTTGGACCTAAACCAAAATCACAGAATTATAGAATCACAGAATGGTTTGGGTTGGAAGGGACCTTAAAGCCCACCTGGTTCCAGCCCCCTGCCATGGGCAGGGACGCCTCCCACCAGCCCAGGCTGCCCAAATCACATCCAGCCTGGCCTTGGGCACTGCCAGGGATGGGGCACCCACAGCTCCTCGGGGCAGCCTGTGCCAGGGCCTCGCCACCCTCATAGTAAAGAATGTCTCCCTTATATCTAATCTAAATATGCCCTTTGCAAGATATTTACTCACCAAGACATGGAGTGGAACATTTTGTAGAATTCATCTCAGATGGGGAGTTAAGGTGTCTTTGGGAAAGGCCTCACAAAATCACAGAATGGCTTGCCCATCTGTTTGCAAAAGCTGCAGCTCAGAACAGATAAGTAGGTTTGTTAAATGCAACTTCTTCCATACAGAATCATTGAATCACAAAATGGTTTGGGTTGGCAGGGACCCTAAAGACCATCTAGTCGAACCCCCTGCCAGGGGCAGGGACATCTTTCCCCAGACCATGTTGCTAAAAGCCCCATCCAACCTGACTTTGAACTCTTCCAATGACAAGGAACACACAACTTCTCTGGATAAGCTGTTCCAGTGTCTTACCACCCTCATAACGAAAAATTTGTGCAGACAGGGATGGAAACTGGCACCTAGCACACAGTACTTGAAGTGGTTGTGTTGGTAGTGGCCCATGGAAATCATAGGGAATTATAGCCTCCCATATTTTCATTTCTCTGTACAACTTTTCTCTACATCTTTTAGAATGTGTAGAGTTGGTGGTACACAACCTGAGTGTGAGTTCTTCTTATATTCCTGGTTTCCGCTTTTTCCATGTATCAAAGAATTCTCGTGAGTGCCCTTTTCCTGCAGTGAGGAATTGACTTGGCACATCAGGAGAGGGGCTGCAAAAAGATGGATACGGCCTGCTGGAGACTGGTGGCAAACATCTATTATCACAGTCTGCATCTTTCAATTATGATCATCCCCAATAGCTACCAATGTTAAATTAGCAGGGTTTTTTTTAAGTAAAGGTTATTTTAAAATCACAGGACTAGCCAGATATATGCACAGATCTGGTTGCTTCTTGCTGTTGCTACGACCAGTTATTTTACTCTAAGCTAGAGAGATAAATCTGCTGGCCTTGCAAAGAGCACATCAGATCCCCTGGATTAGCAGGTTTTTCTGTGGATAGCTTGACATAAGGCTGGTGTCCCACAGGAACTCCTAGACCTGGTTAGGGACAATACTGCACTTTAGGGCTCGACTTGGATGATGCACCAGGAGATAAAATGCAAAGTTATCCATATAATATCAAATGTTTCAGACATTTCAGAATACTGTTCGCTGATTCCCTCAGAAATTTATTAGCTCTACCAATATTTTCTTTCTTAGTTCTGTAAAGCAAGCTCCAACTCAGTTAGTACTGACTATGCAGAGCCCTAAAACCACATGTTTATTTTCCTAAGTTATAAAAAGTTTATAAGGGTAGCTGGTATCCTTATGGGCCACTGTACAGTGATTTGCTACTGCATTCCATACTGATACAGAAGAGCTCTGTGTTTTATACCAGAGGGAAATCCTTGTGATACAGCTGTCCAGCAGCCAACGAGAGTACAAACACCTTCAAAAATATATCCCTGATAAAAAGTGAATAGCTGGAATGGCAGAAAATATCACTTCTGACAAAAATCAGTTTGAACAGTGTGATGACCTTGGGCATCACAAGATCTCTATTGTGGTACATCTGTGAACATTAGCAACAAAGTCCTTTCATCCCAGCCATAGTTCTTTTTATTAACAAGATTACCACTCATACCTGAAAATGCTGTATGTTCTCCGCAAGTACTATGCAAGGACTACCTTTTATTTTGGAGCTAGCATCTCGCCCCAGGCTTTTAGTTTGGCCAGCTTCATGTTGCCTCATTGACTTGAAGAGGTTTTGGTCAATTTACATCATAGAATGGGGAGACTGTTGTTCATTTCTCTCTTAAAGTAGCGAGTACACAGCCGTACAACCTGACAAATTAGGTCAGTACGTTGCTATGACTGTCCTGGAAGCAGACAGTCAGAGCAAACAAGGTAGATTTCAGGAGAGAGCCTGGAATGTGTGAAGAGTTAGCAAAATTGACATAGATGCAACAGCAAAAATAAGTAATTTTGCAAATCGCTAAACCACAATGGTTGGATTACGGCCCTTGTCATACAATTCTTGGGCATGCGAACAATCCCTTTTTCACTTGAGTTCATTTCATTAGCTTCTCTCAGCTACATAAATACTCATACTCCCAATGGGACTACTCACATCAATAAAGTTCCTCAAGCGAGCAGGGATTGCAACCCAATTTTAGTGGAACAAACCCAACCCCTGACTTTGATTGCATCCCTCACTTTTCTAAAAAACTCAGTTTCCAGCTAGAATGAGCCCACAATCCCTGCAGAGCTTTCTTTCGCCACTTCCAAGCACATTCCCAGTTATTTGTCTTGTCAAATATGAAGGCAAACAGGACTCTTCCAATCTCCCCACCTTCACCTCCCTTAGTAAAAACACTGCTGGGCCTCAAGCGGGCCAACTCTGCCGTCATTTGGAACTCCTGGGCATTGCTCTGCTCTGATTGATAGATCCCCGATGGGCTTATCATGCTCACATCAACTCCTGACATGCCTCAGCCAACAAGCAACCCCTCTGAAGTCAAATACCACTCAGTGTAATATCATGAGTAATGACAATAGTATCAAAGAAATAATTACTCCACTTTATTACTCAGCTGTAAATTGTTTTCTGATTAGGCTCTTAGCCAGTGGTCTATGACACAGTTACACAGTGTTGACCATGATTAATTCACTTGATTCACTTAATACAAATGCCATGGAAAATTGCCTCTTTATATATCAGATTCTTTTATAATTTTGGTGGAATTTTTCTTTTGTCTCCAACTCTCCCTGGTCATCTGAGAATCCATATTAACATTTGAACACAGCAACAAGAAGAATTGAAAGCAACAAAAAGCTGTTTAAAAACAAAATAGCATTGGGGATCCAAGTAGGATTTTGCCAACAACACATTTCCTATAATTTGATGTAGCTCTAAACTAGGCAAGGCAGTCTAGATTGTGGGTGAGACAGAAAACTACAACCTGAAAGCAACCGAGAAACCTACCGAGACTTAGGAACATTTTTTATTAGAATGGTCAATATTTCATTTTACATGATGTTTAGATCAACCAATTTTTCATTGTAAATTCAGCCATTATTGTCCTGAGACACAAAAAGATCTGGTTTTTAGAATTCTCTCTCTCTCTCCTTCTCTGTCTTTAACATATTTACAAAAATGCGCACGTATAAATACATGTATATGCCCCTCGTAAGAGCCATTACATGTCTCCTGTGAATATGGTAGTTCAGGTAGTTCATGGTAGGTCTCAGGTAGTTCACCTCTTCCCAGCCCAGGTCTACAGGGAGAATTAAAGGGAGAACGACACTTCTTTTATCCCCAAGTTGCAAGACACAATAAGGTGAATTTAGCACAAACCAGCCCCAGCCTGGCTGAACTTTGTGATTTGCTCTAAACACCTTCTGCTTTTCTATAATGTATCTGAGAACTATTCTTGACCCAAAGAGTAGATAACAGTTGATGAATTTCTAAAATCTCATCTGAAAGGCTTGCAGAGAGAAAAGATAAGGTAAATTGGTCTGGGAAGGATTAAATCAGTGGACATAGTTATTTTAGCCTGATGCTTCAGTTTCTGTTTCCTTATGTCATTGTTTCTCATCTTATCCAAAACAATGAAATGCAATCAGGATATGTAAACTCAGCCTGTGGTATTGAGCTGTGGTATTCAGCATTGGGGTCCCCTGCATGAGAAGTGCATGGACCTATTAGAACAAGTCCAGAGGAGGCCCCGAGGATGAGCAGAGGCTGGAGCCCCTCTGCTCTGGAGCCAGGCTGAGGGAGCTGGGGGTGTTGGGCCTGGAGAGGAGAAGGCTCCGGGGAGACCTCCCAGCGGCCTGCCCGGGCCTGAGGGGCTGCAGAAGAGCTGGGGAGGGACTCTGTGTCGGGGTAGGGACAGGACAAGGGGGTGCGGCTTTAAACTTGGAGTGGGGAGGCTTAGATCTGATATTAGGGAGAAATTTGTCACTCAGAGGGCGGCGAGGCCCTGGTGCAGACTGCCCCGAGGAGCTATGGATGCCCCATCCCTGGCAGTGCCCAAGGCCAGGCTGGATGGGATTTGGGCAGCCTGGGCTGGTGGGAGGTGCTCCTGCCCATGGCAGGGGGCTGGAACCAGGTAGGCTTTAAGGTCCCTCCCAAACCAAACCATTTTGTGATTCTGTGATTCTATGAAAGCTGCTGATGTGCACTGCTTCCACAAATACCCATCAGATTGGGCACATATCAAGTAAAGGCTTCATAGTGCCCTAAAATGGGAGAGGTATGAACTCTTCATTTAGTGTAGGAAAAAAAGAAGTAGGACAACAATGAGTATGAAACTGAAGAAAAAACAGCTTTTTTCCTCCCATGCCATTACTGTTAAGGACTACAAAATGTCTCCTACAAAACCTGGTGCAGAAAATAAATACACAGAGCAATTTCTGTTCCACGGTAAACTGACTCAATCTAGTAAGCAAACGTTTATTCCTACAAAAAGAGACCGATGGAGACACCTGGTCTCTAGGTATAGATGTGTTGCATCAAGTAGGAGTTGCTGCAAGTAATAGCAGGGTTTACAAAATGCATGGGAAAAAAAAAAAAAAAGGAAAGAAAAGAAAAGAAAAAAAAAAGGCCCTTTTAAAGTAGAATAGCCAGTGCCTTTTGTTTGCTTGGTTGGCTGGTTAGTTTGTTTTGTATTTTTAAGTATAGTGACAGAAATACATTAAAAAATGCTTTTATGGAACAAAGAACAAGGACACCTGGAGTACTAAATGCCCTGACTCGCTGCTTCTGACAGCAGGACCTGAGTTCAGCAGTGAAGCATTCACTTCAATGAAAAGGACATACTTCACCCAGAGCTAGGGATCACAGAAACCATCTGCAGGATAAGAAAACTCTAGTCACATCCAAAACTACTTGGTCTCCAAGATCCCTTGTAAGTACAGGCTTGTTCAACATGAGTACATGAATATTAAGATTGTGTTTTCTGGGGAAAGGGAGAAACCTTTTACATTGTAATATATATGTAATGAAATGTAATGTAATATATAAAAATATGAAATCAGTTTCCGATGCAACTTTCTTGCACACAGCAGCATCTTAGCATTCATATATTCATATACATGTACAGTATATACATATATATATTCACATACATAAGCACACTGTATTATTTAACTTAAAGCATAAACATGTGCTTAAGAGAGACAAGTCTGACAGCCTAGAGACCTAATCTTTCCATTAGCAGCCTTCCATGTCTATTACCTTGTCTCACTGGATTTCCTTCTGTGTCACAGCGAAAATGGCTTTTGCAGCAGAACAAGCAGAACACTGAGATTTGCATAAACACCGTGTTTGATGTTTCAAGATGCAGCCGTGCCGTCGGCCAAGGGATGGTTTTCTCACAGAGGAGGAATCTCAGCTGTAATCATCATCCTTTTCATAACCGATTGCTGGGAGACTTTTACTTCCTTCACTTGCAATTTGTCCAGCTTAGAGATTTACACAAAAGAGCTGAATTTATTATTGAACTTCATATGTACTTCAAGAGTATTGCAAGATCTGGAAAATCAAGGGGTATATCAGGAGTACAACAATTTTCCATGTGGCAAAAGGATGCCATAGAAGTTTGACACTCTTTTTCCTACTCAAAATGCCATTTTATAAGAAGGCCACTTAAGTGGCTTACCACTATGATCTCTTGTCCTTCATGCCATATTTACTTCAAATGCCTACAGGAAGATTTATATAAATGGTACTTTAAGCATTTTATTAAGTGCTATGCTAACTAATATAAAGTTACTGTTAGGGGACTCTGCTCTGCTGAGTTTCATTATCAGGGCTGAAAACTGAATTGTGTTGTCAGGGCTGAAATCAGAACATCAGCCTTGACTGTTAGGAGTTAATAGACTGCTTACAGAATGGAGGGCAATAACTATAGCTTAGTAACCAAGTAATGCAGGAATAAAGTGAGAACTAGGAGTGAGACATGGATCATCTCAAATGGTTAATAATGCAAATAATAAAAATAATTATATCTAGCCATATGGATGAAAAAAGAACAATCATAGCTGAAGCAAAGCCAAAGAGAGGTACATACAGACTTGAGAATGACAGAAAAAAATAGGGTTGTTGTTCTTTTTTCAGTGATGACAATGAACATTTTTGGACCCTGCAACAGCAGTATCCAGTGTAGATGCAATCAAAATCTCACCTGAGCCATGCACCTTGAAGCTTGGGAAAAAGCTGGAGACCTTAGAAAATTTGGGATTCTGCAAGTTTTCATAAAGACTTTCACTGCATTTTCATCCTTGCCTCAAAGGTCAGTCTGTTTGCCAGATGTCAAGCCCTTCCTGCATAGTACAGGGGGCAAAAGAGCTGTTCAAATAAAGGTTGTCAGAATTTTTATGCATTTTTCTGATTTTGCCTGACATTTTCTAAAATTATTCAGCCTGAGGCAGACACTCAGCATGAAGAATTTAAATCCAAATCGTTAAGGCCTGGCAAAGCTCTGAGCAACTGAAAACAGAGTCTTGTAATGGGAAGTGTCAGACAACCTTAATAATAGGCAACCAGCCCCGTCTGCAGTATGCATTGTAATACACTGATGATTGATGATATCAGACTTGAAATTTCACAGTTAAATAGCTGCAGTACTGTTAATCCTCCCTTGTGAAGAACAGCATTATAGTCCATCTGGTATGTATGTACAATGCAAGATTGGGCTCTGCAAGAAATGTAAGATTATGCCCATCACAATAAAGTGAATTAAGATCTGAATTCACCTTACTTTTTAAAGTAAAGAGTAAAATTTGAACTTCAGTAATTGAGCTGACACTGCATACTTCAGTTCAATAACCGGTATGGGATATGGCAGCTTCCACACATTAATAAATCTGGGGTTTGGATTTCTTTTTTCATTAAGTGAGTATTTGTTATAGCTTCTTAATTGATTGGCTTCAGCTTCCATCTGGACATTTCTATGATTGAACTTTACAGGCCTAAACAGGCCAGCACAGAACATTTCAGGGTTGAATGGAAGAGCATCAAGAGGAACAGAGTCTTAAATGCGTGCACCTGGGTATTTGCACTGGAAGCATTTGCAGCAATTTTTCAATGAAGTGAGCAGGAATAGAACCATGTGACAGGCTTGACCAACACAGCTCAAATGTTGTTATTCATGAATAAGCCAGAGGGCAAAAAAGTTCATAATGATATTTGTCCAAGCAAGTACTGTGTAGGAAACTGCACTTAGCTCAGAGCTGTTCCCTCAGCAGGAAAAAAAAAAAAAAAAGGCTACATTTGAATAAATTTTTTATGGTGAATTATTCCATTAGCTGTAGTCATCATAATTCTATCCTGATTTTTATGTAGCATGCATAAGAAATTTCTCCATTCCATATTGTGTCTTCGCTTAATTTGTTGTGGCTGGAAACAACAATTAAACATCACTTTTAATGAATCTGATTATCTGACAAACATATATTAGCTAATGTTTGCTACAGAGATGCTGCAAACAAAAGCAAGGCTTGCTGTGAACTTGAATCATGAAAAACATTTTCAAATTTATGCATGAATAGATCTGTGGACAAAACCAGAAATACTTGCTACTTGTAGTAGCAGTGAGTTTTTGGCACTACGCAGAGCAAGCCTCATCATTGTTAGAAAAATTTTGATTTGTTATTTTGTGGAATATACGGACTTCTTAAATTAGCATCGATCTGCAGCAGCTTTATTTCTGAGTTCTCTAGAGAAGGCTTGTGTGAAAGTTTAGACACAAATGCCTTTGTCTTCTGCTGGCACCAGCGATGTTGAGAGAGTGCGAGAGAGTTTCTGCAGCTTACTGCTACATGACCGTGTGGGACCAGAATCGAGCTGTCAAGTGCCACAAAGATTAGGGCAGCAAAATGAGGAGAAGCAGAGATGTGGGCAGAGAAAAATGAAAATCTAAAAGCTACTTCATCTCTATAGAAGGTGAAATATTCTTTTATGCTAACAAATGAAACGCCAAAAGGGGAAAACTCCTGGGCATGGTCAGGAAAAGAGCCGAGAACTTCTGCTGCACCACCAGCCACCACCGGATCCTGAACGCCCAAGCTGCTGAGAGGTGAGACATGGAGTAACTCACCCAACTGTGCAGGTTCAGTTTGTGAGCACTCATGCAAATCTCTCCTTTTGCTTTGGTTTGTGTGGGCATATCCCCTTCTGAGTTCTGGTTTCCTTATGAACTCCATAACTCAGAGCAACGCAAGCCAAAGCCAATGTGTTTTGCCTGGTTTCAGGTTGAAATCACTCCATTTCACACAGTGTTCATCTGTAACCATAAACTGGCCCAGGTGCACTCAGATCTTAGCCTACGTCTGTTTAAAAAAAATAATATTTTTTTTTTCATCACATCAGACACAAAAGTCTTGGATTGCTACAGTCCCCCAGACCAAATCATAATGTGTTTATCGCAAGCAAAATAACTGGAAATAGCACTTGCATTCAATTAGCACTAACAACAGCTGGCATAATCTGCCAGAGAGAAAGGGAGAGGCTTGCCCTATAAGGACGGTCAGATACAGCTGCAGTTTGGGTTAAATCTACCCCAAATTACAGAGTAGGTTTACTCCCAGCTTCCTCTTCACAAACCTTGGTGGGACAGCTCAATCTGGTGATGATCCTATGCTGAAAGTTTACTCTTCACCCCACTCTTTTTTCTTTATTCCTCTTTTCACTCCCCCACTACTTATGACTACAGTGATAATGTCCCCGGCTGAAACAAAACAAAACAAAACAAAACAACAACCAAATAACAACAACAGAAACACCTATAAATTATAAAAAATCTGCAATTGCAGTCTACTTCTACTTTGTAACGCATTTACTTCAAACCCACTTCACAAGTTTCCTTCATGAGGACTGGCTTCATTAAAATAATCTTGTGAGTAAAGGGATGGCAATTTTTGTTTTCTCAGCTTTTTATTTATTTATTTATTTATTTATTTATAATTCTAACATTGATACCAAAACATATTAGGCAAGGGAACAAGAAAAGAAAAAAAAATAGATTGAAAAGCAAGATTTTCCAGTGTGGGTGCCCAGTTAGACTCCTGAATCAATCTTTATGCATGCAAATGAGCAACACGTTTATCCAGCATGCTCAATGCCCACTGCTCTCAGCAGGAACTGTGGAATGCTCTGCGCTACAAAAGAGTCTGCCTTCCTTCCTTGAGATAGGTTTAGTCTCATGTGAGTTTATAGGTGTATATATCAACCAAAGAATTAAGCTTAGTCATGCTGGGCTCCCTCTGATAGTCAACAGCAATTTATCTAAGACATTTTAGATATTCACCATTCTGTGGAATAGATCCCACGCTAAAAAAGGACTATTTATTTGCACTGACTATGAAGAGATTGTAAACATCCAGCTATATGTAAGTATTCATCATCTGTCAGATTCATCCCACCATAAATAAGTTTTAATATGGCTCAAAGGGCAGCATTCATCTTATCAAGTGCAGATGGTTGTGATGTTGACAACTACATTTACTCTCCTTTTTTACTCAGTTCAAATAAACAGGTGTCTTTAGGGTGCAGTTCATCTAATGTTGAAGCAGACAATTAAACTAGGTAGGATTAATCACTCCCTGAAAGCACCTATTTCTCTCCGCTGGCTGGAAGTGGGTGTGTGGCAAGGAGCTGATGTGTGAACACTGGGTGGGATGAACTTTGCACTGAAGGTACAGCTAAAGTCTCATTTTGCCTGAAGTATGAAACCAGAAGTGGCTAAAGTAAGAACGATCATGATGTGGCCAAACCGGAGCAATGTGGGACAAACAAACTCTCAAAGCTTTCTTTGGAAAATACAGGTGCATACTCTCAGCACAGAACCCTGTGCCTTTGCAGTAATATCATCTTACTAGGGGATTGGTATACAACTGTTAGCTAAAGTTAACAGAATAAACTCCCCTGATATTTTGGTAGGTAGGTAAGAATGTGTAGCCATCAGAGCTGTAATGAGGAATAAACCAAAAATAGATGATTCTGTATGATATGAGTCTGAGGAAATTAATCAAGCTAGAAGTGATTAAAAACATAAAAGCTCAAGTTTTCATGGGATCACAGTATTAGGCAATTCCTTAGCAGAATGGAGATCACCAAAAGATTATGAAAATATTTTTGGAAAAAGCTAGAGGGAGTATTAGATCATTTGGGCCCCTCGCTACAAGAAGGACATCGAGGCCCTGGAGCGTGTCCCAAGAAGGGCAACAAAGCTGGTGAAGGGTCTGGAGAACAAGTCTTACGAGGAGCAGCTGAGGGAACTGGGGGTGTTTAGCCTGGAGAAAAGGAGGCCCAGGGGAGACTTAAAGAAGGCTATACTGGCATAGGGGGTGGTCTTTTCTCCCTAGCACCAAGTGATAAGACAAGAGGAAATGGCCTTAAGGTGTGCCAGGGGAGGTTTAGGTTGGATATCAGGAAAAATTTCTTCGCTGCAAGGACTGTGAGGCATTGGAACAGGCTGCCAGGGTAGTGGTTGAGTCACCATCCCTGGAGGTATTCAAAAGCTGTGTAGATGTGGTGCTTAGGTTTAGGGTTTAGTGGTAGGCTTGACAGTGCTAGGGTAACAGTCGAGCCTGATGATCTTGGAGTTCTCTTCCAACCTAAGTGATTCTCTGATTCTATGATAGCACACAACACTACCACTCAGAAAATGTGACTGTGCCCGTCTCAAACTGCTACCAGTGTCCTGTGTACTTGAAACTAGCCAATTTATCTCCTGTTTCTCTTCCACTCTTCACTTACCTTGCCTGTGTAGGACTGTGAACTTCTTAGCATTGGTGCTCCTCCTCATCACATTTATCTACAGCTACTTCCCATGACAGTACCTGCTGCAAAAAATGTGGGACTACAGATCATCACGGACTGACTGACTGTCCTCCTTTGACAAAACATCTCAGCGTCATATTATCCTAGTTGGCTAACAGATATACAAGGGGCACAATGAAGGCATTTAATTCTTATACCCATAAGAGATGCAGATTGTGGCAGGCAACTTGTTAAGGAAGTGTAAATAACAATACCACAGCTGCCAAACCTTTGCTGAATTTTCCAACCAGATGCATTCTCTGGAATGTTCCTTTAATTATTTTGGCAAATTATTTTTCTTTTTTTTTCTTTTTTTTTTTTTTTTTCCACCAGGGGTTTCTCCCACGCCGTGTTTGAACATAGGCAATGCTGTGAGAAAGGCGGCTCTGGATCCCTGTTGCTAGCTTCATAGCCTGCAGCAGGGAGGAGGGAGCCAGATTGAAGATTTCCAGGCCAGCCTATCAAACTCGAGTCACTCAGAAGAGGAGCACCTCCAGTGAAGAACCACAGACAGCCTGAATAGGAATCCCTCAATGACAAACACAGCTTTATAATCAGGGGCTCAGTTTCTGTCAACCAACATCTGTTATGGTAAGTGCCTCACCTTCACAATGCAGATTTTTCCATCTCGTCCATTTTTAGACTGGAATGCTCTTCCTATTAGGGTTTCCAAAAATAAAATAAAATTAAAAAGTCCTCAAAGATACATGACCAGGGAAGTCATATACCAGAAGAAAAGAAAGAAAGAAAGAAAGAAAGAAAGAAAGAAAGAAAGAAAGAAAGAAAGAAAGAAAGAAAGGAAGGAAGGAAGAAAGGAAGGAAGGAAGGAAGGAAGGAAGGAAGGAAGGAAGGAAGGAAGGAAGGAAGGAGAAACAAAACCACCAAACCATGATCTCCCATCTCCTTTTCCAAATTTCACTATTTTTTCCAATTATTTCCTTAAGTACTTATCTCCCCGAGTCCTTGGGTCTCCAGATGGACTGCAGATTTTGCCATGACAAAGACGTCAGACAAACTCCTGACACACACAAATATGAGTGCAGTGAGAACCTGGTCCAACACGTGCCATATAAGAAAATACTTAAAATGAATGTGGACTCCAGTACTAGATCTTAAAATGTCAGATCCTCATGGCTATGGCCTTGGTATAATCTCAAAATACGTGCATTTCATCCAATGAGAAAATTGCTCTTAGTCCAAATGCAGCTGGAAAGAAGTTAGAGAGGTGTAAATCCCACCTGTTTGCTGCTCCAATGTAGGAGCAAAGGACCAGGGCTGGAGCCAAGGCAGGGCACGCGTTGCCAGTGATACAGAGACATTCTGAATTGTCACTCTTTAACGTGTTTCTAGGAAGGTGTAGATGTGCCTCAGTGGCTTGTCCATAAACTAGGAAAGACCTAGCATAAAAACTAGAGATTTAGCTTAAATAGTAGCAGTGATCCTGCAAGCAGCATGAGCGGGATAGATTAGGCACAAATTTGCACTCATTAGGTCACTTACTCTCCCTAGATTTATAGCCACAATGTGGGTGTTTTATATCCCCAAAGTACATTTACAGTCTGTTACCATTACTGTACCATTATTCATCATTATTTTTAACTCCAATTTTTACTTTCCCAAGAAGTTTCAATAATTTTAATTGATTTTTTTAAAAAACAGAAATCACTGGCTAAGCCGATGTATGCCATGCCTACAAAAGTGGATTTGGCAGAGGAATAAAAATTCAGCTTTGAACTCCTTTGCAATCTTAGCTGTGGAGCCACAGGAGCTTATTGCAGATCAATGGAAAATTTGATAAATTTGCCATTGGCATTTTGGAAGATATATGAGATTAATTCAAAAAGCAAAGAGGAAAGGCAGAGGTTCCCACTGAAAGTTAACGGAAGGTTAGATATTTAAGATTTCATTCCAGCTTTGTATTTTTGCTGCATCTGACTGCAGGTGGTGCCCTGCCAGGTTGGTATCAATGGCTGCTTCAAGCAATGAGGTGTGCTTCAGCCTCAGCCTGTGTTAAAAACAAGTTCTTTGCAGATGCACTTTCATGGTACCCAACTAAAGACATGAAAAAGGCCTGAAAACAATCAACTTATTTTTTTCTATTGTGCTATTTAAGATGTCATAACAACCAGATCCAATCTTCACCTTCAAAAATAAAAAATAAAAATTAAATAACATGTAATTTTAGTCCAGAACTTCTAAAACCTTGCTTACAACAGTAAAAAAAATGAGAGACCAAAAAATATTGCACAAAGATTTCCTTGGGCTGCTAAGAACACGTTGCTATTCCTTAGACTAGTAGAAACATAACCATCTGTGAGTAATGTTGCATTGTAGGGTCATATAAGAACTACATGGGGTATCAAGAACCGCATGCCTTTCCTAAGGGTGAAATGAACAACAACAAAAAAATTAGCAGAGAAACAGATTATTTTCCCAGTTTTTGTGTCTCTCCCACTCTGGAGCAGAGAAAGTGCTTATGGTCTCTGCTCTGGATTAATCAGAAGGTAGGGGAACCTGGAAGGCATTTGTCTTTGAGACATTATGCAGGCCTTTGGAATAATGATCCCAGAACAGATTTCAGGTCTATTGTTAGACATGGATTAAGGTTAATCATCCTTAATAATCCAGAAAATGTTAATCATCTGCTGAGGAAGGCCAGCTCTGGACCTCAGCACTACTTAAATCTGAGCTACAAAAGACACGGAGACATAACGTTTTCTTTGGTGGCCTTCTGCAACAAAAAAAAGTTGCAATCACTGAAGCATCTATGAACAATTCATCCCATAAAGCCTTGGATTGCCAATACTGTGTTTTAGGGCTTTTTTTAAAGCTAGTTAACTATGACATCATAGGGACTTAAATGCTTGATATACTAGATTTGCTCCTAGTTAAGCCAGCTATAAGTCAAGATCTGCTACTTTTTTCTAGAAAATAGTTAATTTAACTTGTTTGAGCCATGACAGTAACTAATATTTTATTAATATTTCCATCACCCTCCCCAAAAAAGAAAAAACAACAACATAGATGAGCATGTTCGTGTGTGTACGCATGCATTGCATATATGTATTCATATCTATGTGAGTGTACACATGCGCAAAGCTAGCTATTAATCTCATTCCTGAGCATATAGATATATTATCTTTATAAATGTAACCATATATATCTAAGTATAAATTGCATACATAGAAACACATAGTATACATGTGCATGCAAATAACAATTTGGGAGCTGGTATGGGCCAGAGCCCATCCAACAGGCAATTTAGGTGTGACCATGCTGTTAATGTCAATGCTCAGGTTAATGGCATTGATGTAGCTGGTGGACTCCAGGAATAAGCCCCACCATTGCTTATCCCTGCCCACAAAGCTGTTGGAGTTCTCAAAGCCAAGTGATGGCTAAGATGTATGAAAAGCAACCCTACAAAGAGAGAGTACAACTAAAGTACAACTATTGCTCATGGTATGTGTGAGACAGCTTTTGTAAAGCTGCATCCAGTTCTGCTGTGATTACATTAAAAAAAAAAAAAAAAAAAAAAGTAGATGAAATTAGAAGAGTTCTGACAACTAACTTGAGCTCAGAAAATCTGCCTTGGACTACAGACATATAGGCTTCTATTTATTTAAGAAACATTTAAAAACAAACTTAATTGCAGGTTAAATGGGAAGAATATTTATGATACTGGGGAAGGGGGAGATGATAACTCAACATTCAAAATCAATATAATTAAATATGGGAGAAATAAGGATAAAAATGCTGACTAAAAATAAGGTGTAAATTTTATACTGTCACTAATCATTAACATGATTTATTCAGGCAAAAGTACTGTTTTTAAAGACCTTAAAATTAAAGTCTTTTTAATCATTTGAGAAGTCATGGATGGAGGAAGAATCATAGCATCAAGGCTAAAACTGGAGTTACATGTTTGATCAGAGGAGATTCCCGTCACAGTGTCCACCAGTCATAAACCTAACCCACAATAAATCTTTTATCCACAGGTATGTCATCTGTGGATATGTCTTCCCCACCATTTTTCTTTGTCTTTTAACTGAAAAAGAACAGCATTCTCTCTCACTCCTTCCTCCTATTTGCAATATTTCCTTTTCACCATTTTCATTTCCTTTCAAACCAAGTTTGACACTTACTGCTTTAACATTAATGTTGCTTTTGGCCTGCTCTCCTTTCCTAGTGTCTAGCCCTCTTATAAGAGGGGCTGCAACCCTTGGTACTGAGTGCAGTAATAAGACTGCTAGAGAGATCTTGCATGCTTTCATCTTCCCCTGCAGAGCCTACAGACGAGAGTTAGTGAGACAAGCAAGATTTTGGGCCCCAAGTCTGCCACAACACACACAGAGAACCTATTAAGGACCCAGTTCAGCAAGCCACAGAACCCTGTGCTATTTTGTTTGTCCCATTAGAAGGTAGTTTGTCTAGTAAAGAAAGGGGATGGAAGATGCTTCCTGGGAGATAGCAGCTTTGCAGAAAACACATGTAAGAGCGATACATTGATGAAATGGGCCATGAACACCTCTCTGAAATGTTTTTTTTTTTAATTATTATTTTATTATTATTTTTTTATCTCCACACATTGGTTATTCAGCCACATCTAAGGCAAAAATTAAGCCCCAGCCATGCACATCACTTGCTCCTGTTGCTTGTTTAACACAATTGCTACCAAAAGACTCCTGCGCTTCCCGTCTTTTGGATAGCAATGGCATCACTGCTAAACTCAGACAACACTAACCATATTTAAGGAATCACTGGTCTTTCTCATTAGGATCCTATAGGATTTGGTTTTCCAGAACTGCAGCCTCTCCAAAGCCACGTTAAAAATAGGCTTGGTAATACTTTTCACATTTGTAGGCTGTCACAAACAGTTAGCAGGGAAGAAGTCATTCAAATGCACATGACTTTATAATTAAGGCACCTAACTCTTATAAAACCCATTTTTCACAGAAGCAGTGACTTTTAATAAAGTGCAGTGGAGCTGTGGGGGATTCTGTGGTTTCTGTGTGCAGGCCTTGTGCGAACATTTCGACCCTCAGCCCTGACCACAGAGACCACAGTCATCAGGAGAATATTTATTTCCACTCCAGCACTTGTCTGGTCTGGTGGACCAGCCCCTGAGCAAGGGGCTGTGAGGCCAAGGGCATGGGCCCTTGCAGGAAGCTAATGACAGCAGCTCCCCTTTGCTGGGCCTCAGTTTCTCCATCTATAGAATTGGGATGATGACTTCTTCCTTAGGAAACTGTCTTGAGATCTGGGGATGAACCAAGCAAGATGTTATTATTTTTTCAGTTGGGGTCACTGAGGAACGCAGAAGTGATGGTAATACTGGTGAAGATGGAGGGAGACTTGGAAATGAAGAAGTCCTCGAGTCCTGATTCCCATTCCCATGTGTTCTCTGTGGGATGAAGCTCCTTTCAGTCAAGGCCTCATGAGGAATACGATGCAGGCAATTAAAACCTGGAAATTAAACTGATGAATCTCTTATCCAGACCAGTAGGAGGATCCCATGGAAACACTCTGTGCATGTAGTAACAACACACTCAAAGCCAAAAACAAACAAACCAAACCAAACCAAACCAAACCAAAACCAAAATAAAACAAAAAGATAAAATTAAAAAGCCATTAGATAATCACTAGAAATTAATTGAACTTCACTATTCATTCAATTTCACCTGCTGAACTAAGTCACTGATTATCAGGGTGATGACAACACTTAATTCATCCTGCAGATTAGAACAGCAAAGGATGAAACTATTCCTTACTGGCATTAATCAACCGGTCACAGGACCAGCAGTAGTGGTGTGAACATACTACCTGGTAAGCTTGGGATTTTGGAGTTTTTTTTCCTCACTTCTTGCTTGTGACACCTATCTAGCTGCGGGTCAGGGTGCCCTTCACCGGGACTCTGGTACCTTCGTGCTTCTGCCGCCTGGTTCACCCACAGGTCAAATAATCCCCTCATTTAACTGATCCTTTCTCTGCTCTTGTGTAGGCAGAGTGTAGACTTTTGATAGCCATTTGAACTCTTGCCGTGGGATCTCTGTGACAGGTAACAAGGTTTATAGTGAAGGAAAAAGCAATAGATTCATCACCGGCACTTGCAGGCTTCTGACACTGTCTCATATTCACTTTCCTAATCAGGTGAGGGAAACATGGGGCTAGATAAAACTGCTGGAGGCAGGGGACAATGATTTAGATATATGTGCCCAGAGAACAGTTATCAATGGTTCATTGTCAAAACAGGAAGAGGTGCTGGAAATCCAGAAAACACGACTTGGGAGGACAGATTGATCAAGTTACATTTATTAGCCAAAAGAGAGAGTCTTGATGGGATAACAGCCCCTGAGCACAGAAAAGACTGTTACAAAGTGCACTGGTATGATCTGTCCTCAATGGTATGACAAGAGGTGTGTTTACTTTGCTACAAATAAAAATTCAAACCAGATAAAGAAAAAATTTATGAGGGTCAAGAACATCACTAGATTCAAGACAGGGAAATCTGCATCCTTGGGGGTCTTTAAACACAGGCTGGATAAACTCCTGCTAGGAAAAACAGGTCTAATGGGCCCTGCTTAAGGTGGGAAACCGCAATAAGCTTTCTTGTGTGCACTTGAATGATGTTCTGAAGCTTGATGTGCTCCTGGCTGGGCTTTGGGCATCCAAATCTCATGGTTATAGGCTGTTGGCAGCTCACTGCACCATACATAACATGCAGAGATACCCCTCCCTCAAGATGCCTAAAATCCTCTGAACTGCTATAGGCAAGACTGGGGCAAGATTGTGGTTGTGCAATGGAAAAACATGGGCAGATGGAAAAAATATAGCAGTTAAGCCAAGCGTACAAGATTGAGTCATGTGAAGCCCTGAGTCTTTTCATTGTGCTTTGCCCAAAGCCATCTCAAACCTGCTCTGGAGCAAGGAATTACATCAGAACTGTGTGGGCACCAGGTATGAAGTACTGGAACACCTCATAGAATGGTTAGGGTTGGAAGGGACCTTAAAGGTCACTGAGTTTGAACCCCCTGCCATGGGCAGGGACACCTCCCACCAGCCCAGGCTGCCCCCAGCCCCATCCAGCCTGGCCTTGGGCACTGCCAGGGATGGGGCACCCACAGCTCCTCAGGGCAGCCTGCACCGGGGCCTCGCTGCCCTCTGAGTAAAGATTTTTTTCCTAATATCTAATCTAAACCTACCTTCTTTTAGTTTAAAGCCCCCCCCCCCGCCTTGTCATATCACTACACCCCCTGACACAGAGTCCCTCCCTAGTTCTCCTGCAGCCCCTCAGGCCCGGGCAGGCCACTGGGAGGTCTCCCCGGAGCCTTCTCCTCCCCAGGCCCAACACCCCCAGCTCCCTCAGCCTGGCTCCAGAGCAGAGGGGCTCCAGCCTCTGGCCCATCTCATCGCACGGTGTCAGATATTGTAACTCAGCTGATGCTGACACAGCATTCCTGACCCTCTGCTTTCAGCATTCAGAAGATAAGATGTTGAGGATTTTTCAGAAAGAAATAATTTGAAATTTGTTGAACTGCATCAGGAAATGCTGGGTCCTCATCTGGGACTGAGCATAAAGCCCAGCAAAGGTGACAGCACTGTAGAGTGGAAAAGCAAAATGGTAAAATCTCCCAAAAAATCTAGTAGAGGGAAGGAAGCACTGAGGTGGTTTGGGGGCTCACAGCAAGGGCATTACATGGAGGATCTTGGGGATTTAGGAGCCCTCTGGGATAGACTGAATTCAGTCCTTTGCACACACACAAACCAGACACGCCACTGAGACTGAGTTTGGTGCTGAGTTAAACGTGCAACCTGGGCTCCTGGATCTTGCACTGGGAAAAGGGAGCCCAGTTAGGAGGAATATGAGTCCCTGAGTGCTCATCCCAGCTGGGATCAGCGTTTGTACTTGCTGGGATATGTGCTGCTTTGGGATAAATCCAAGGGAACCCAGTAAGAGCTCACCCAGTCCGTCATTTTCTATAGTGTTCAACAGATTCTGGCCCAGATGCTAGTCCTTTTAGAGTCATGTAGTCCACTAAATAGTGATTTCACTACAAAACAGAACTATCAGTTACTGGATCCATACATCACATAATAGGTGGAATTCACTCTAAAATAAAAATGCAGTCTAAAATAGATTTAAGTACAAAATACATCCCAAAACGTACTTTCTCTGGTCTCTGCTCCAGTGACTGTACGGTAGTAGCAGATATGTTTGGGGAAGGTGCTTTGCAGGGATTAATGGCCAGGTGGGGGTTAATGGGCCACAGCTGCACTACAATCCCCAACTCCACCCCAAATTAATGATCTTCTGAGGACATATCCTTAAATTAGAGGAAATGACAGGTTTAAATTGGCATGTGCCACACACAGAGCAGTGGCAAGCCCCACAGTTAGTATAATTTTTAATATGGCCATAGAAAACACCTTTTTGTACTAATAGAATAAATCATGTTCTCAACACCTGGAGTTTACACTAGCCAATCTGTAATAACGTATTAATGCATAGCAGTTGCACATCCTGTTACAGAGCAGCCATAAAATGGCTAGGGACCCAAGGGTAAGGGTATTAGCTCTAGCTAGCAAGACTCACTGGAGGTTGTAGATCACCACTCTCCAGCAGCGCAGCTAAATGCCTTCAGTATCAGACAACAGAGCAGTTGCTTATTTCCCTTCCTCTGTGTCCATGAGCTTTTCTTTTTCTTCTTTCCTGATCATGTAAGACCTCAGTTCAGGAAAACGTTCCTATTTACAGTCTTCCTTTGAGCTTTAACAGCGCTGAAATCATGGCTAATTAAACAAAATATCGGGCCAGCCACATGTTGGGTGGATGACAGAGGCTGCCCCATCCCTCAGGGGCACAACGTGTTTCTGGTTCTTGTAGGTGCACTGGGGGTTGCAGGGCAGCATATGCTCGTACCTGCAGCTAAGGGTGAATCTGAGTGTGGTTCAAGGAGAAATGGGTGTTTGTTAATACCTTGCTCAGGAAAACAGATTACTTTCTTCCTCTCAAAGGTATAGTTTCAAGCTGCCAATGTTGTCAGGCAGACCTCAGTAGGTTGGCTGCACGCAGGTCACATTTCCAAGCCGTGCCCTGAAAGCAGGAGGGCTGCTTTCTTCCTTTCTTACCTAGAAACCTGAAGGTCTGATTTCAGCCATGAAGCTAGTGATTTTAATGGGGAGGTTGCTGTAGATTTGCAAATAAGCATCAGTCAAGAAAACTCAAATCCTATTTTAAATGTGGAACCTCGACTGTTCAGCAGCAAGTCACACTCATGGAGAGATTAAATCGGGGCCTGTTTTCACAACCATGGAGGTTTTACACGAGACCACACTTGTGTTTTTTGTTGTTGTTGTTGTTGTTTTTTCCTTTCATTTGTGTATAATATAAGAATTGTGTCCAAACTGCAGAGGGAACTCGGAGCCAGTAACTGCTTTTATCAGGATTCAGTGTCTTCCTGAAGCACTGGAATAGCTGGGGTTTCCAAATCAGAAGAAATAAACATGGCACTTGATGAAGCAGCTGCTCAGCTGCATTCATCCTCATCTGTGTAAGAATGACAACAGGTTTTGCAAAGTTGTGTGAGACTTGGGCACGGTCTGCTTTTCAGTCCCAGAGCTATTGCAGCTTCCACACTGACATCTCTTCATTTGACTCTTGGGGTCAATGGGCTTGTCATTATTATCATTATTATTTTAGAAAGACTGGATTCACAGATTTGTTTTAACGAATTGAGGCTCTGAGAGGTCTGGATTGGAGCCCATGTCTCCAGAAGCTAATTTCAGTGCCTTCACCTTCAGTATGAGCTGTTAATGGGGAGAAAAAGTAATTCGCTTTTCTTAAAAAGTAATTAAAAAATCATTAGATATGCCAAACATTATATGATGTGAAATCAATATAATACCAAATGGAGCAGCAGGCAGCTAGGAAAAAAAAAATCCCTCATTTCTAGACTTGGAGTGATATCACCAATGATGCTTTTTACATGGAAGTAAACAGGAAAAGCTGAGTTGGCTGAAAGTCTGTAAGAAACAGGGCGGGAGAAGTCTGTGTTTACTAAATGAAAAGGCCAGACAAAGGCAGTACAGAACTGAATGTTATTTTCAACATTCCCAAAGGGGGATGAGACAGGAGAGAGAGTAAAGACACAACAACACTTTAAAAAGACTCTCAAAAAATACTTATTAGTGTTTCTTTCTGAATGGCTTTAGACTGGTCCCCTCTGCACAAGGCAAGAAGAGAAAGAACAACTGGGTCATGGGCATTGCTGCAGTTCAGAGCTTTGATAGTTTTTGTCTTTTTTCTTATCTCTATACCAAACCTTTATCCATTCTGAGAACACTCTGATACATCCCCGAAGATAAACTTCTGAAGACCTATACTTACATGTAGTCTTCACAACTTGATAGCGTGGGTCCATCCTGAAACCTATTAGGATTACACTCTTAATAGCTATATACCTTGTCAATGAATTCGGATGAAACATTCAGTCTAGAGCTACACAAAGAGGCAGATTTATTGGTTCTCAGGGACCCAGTTCTGCAACCAAGATTGAGATGAAGCCATGGATAACACAATGGTCAGTGGAGCATGAGCATCAGGGTCCTTTCCGGTATCCATTAAAAACTTAAAATATACAAAAACGAGCCAGTCTAGTGCTTCTGAGCAGAAGTTGTGCCTTTTACATTCCTATAACTGTTTTGACCAGAGTTTTCATGCATCACTTTATCTGCTGTCAAATCAAAACAGGGAGTGCAAAATAGAGTTCTTCTTGCTGCTTCTTATGCAGAACTGTTGTCCCAAACAGCACAGAACCAGGTGCCTCTTCCCAAATAGGAAGTATCACAAAATGTAGCCTCAGATTGCATTTCACAGCTCCCACTCGACAAGAAAGTTTTTGTACCACGAGAACGAGACACTGACCTGGGTTAGCAGAAAACCCACAATTCCACCAACTCCAAGCAAATTCCTACATACTGCACCTGCAGGTTACCAGTTCTGGGTAGTGCTCTGGGAAGTGCTCAGTTGGGGTTCACTCCTCTTCCCACCTAAGCCCCAAGAGCTGCTGCTTAATTTCATGGAAACAAGGCACTAATGTGAGCACTTTTTTTGATGTAAGTTTGTATTGCTTTAGTATTCAAAACACACAAGATGATTTTAACTTCTTTCCCTATGTATTGCATGCAAATTGAGGGACTATCTCTGACCTTCCTAGGAAAGTTTAATAGTAATGTTTTTAGTATCCATAAATTGTTGGGTGTCACTTGCTAGTAAAAAGTGGGATAGGAAAAACAGGGGGAAATAGCCTATCCATATGAAAACAATAATCATGTAATATTTATTGTCTGGGATTGAAATGTTTCAAATATTCAAAGCAATAAAACGTCAGGAAAAGCTAGACTTCCTGATGTAAAAAGACCATAAATTTCTTCCTTCATAAGACACAAGTAGGGCGGAAAAATCAATGTGATATTTTACAAAAAAGAAAGAGAGAGAGAGAGAAAGAGAAAGAGAGAGAGAGAGAGAGAAAGAGAGAAAGAGAGAAAGAAAGAGAGAAAGAGAGAAAGAAAGAGAGAAAGAGAGAAAGAGAAAGAGAAAGAGAAAGAGAAAGAGAAAGAGAAAGAGAAAGAGAAAGAGAAAGAGAAAGAGAAAGAGAAAGAGAAAGAGAAAGTGAGAAAGAAAACCCAACCCTTAAATCTAAGTTAAAGCAGTAGAGAGCCCCCAGAGGGCACAATCCACTCACCTTTGGGAGTCTGAAGGAAGGAAATGGCAGCCAAGAGCACAACTCATGTATAATAAAGTATAAGAAAATTTCAAACACAATTTCAGTGAGCAGCGAGGTATCTCTGCAGTGTTGAACTCTGACAACACCCTTCAACATTCAAGTGCTATAAAAATACCTGCTGTTGCCGTGAGTGCATAAACTGGGGACTTATTCCCAGCCCTATGGGATCTCTCCCTCTCAAGTAACATTTTATTGGACTTTTAAAAATAAATAAATAAAACATACTTGCAGATTCAAAAATGCCCTTTTCATACAGGTCAGAAATGATTTTTCTAAAATGTTGTGTGGCTTCATGATCTCTTAAAGATCCAACATTGTTACACTAAACATTGGGCAAGAGAACAATGAGTAACAAAGGCAGAAAAGAAATCAAAGTTTACAATCAAATTACTTTCATAAAGTAAAAATATTTATCTTTACAAGGATAAATCTACTTTCACTGCAGAAAGAGGGACATACCAAAGCAGGGTCAAGTTTGATTTTAGACTGGTAAAACCAGAGCTGGTTTTGGAATTCAGCCTTCTTGAAAAAACATGAATATATATGTATATATTCATATATATTTAATGTATAAGCATATAAATGAACACATTTTCTATGCCTCTCCTGCTCACCTATGAATAAAGTTTTAATAACATTCTCTTTAAGTACTGCATTAATTTTGCACTGCCTGTAGGACCACCAAAGAAACCTGCTAAGATGCAAAACCCCTTCAGAGCGTGCGCCATAAATACATACCAAAGTGCAAATAAAACAAGCCTCAACAAAATAAAAATGAATTGAGCATCATCCAGAAGCCCAACTTCAACACCATTAAAAATAAATAAATAAATAACAATAAAAAAGCATAAAAACTTGCAATGGCAAAAACTGGGAAGGTTTGGACTTTGGCCAAAAAATTCAAAAATTTGGCTGCTTATTCCTTCTTTTATTTTTTTTTTTTCATTACCATAACATTTGGGAAGACTGTAACTTGCAAGCAGGGCTACACCTTCTACCATAGTCAATAGCCAAGCCTTTATTTCTCGTTGCGTTTGACAGCAGCGTATGTTTGATTCCCAAGCCCATCCAAACACACCAAGATACAGTCCTCTGCTTCACAGACACCTGCCCAAAGAGGTTTAGTTGGAGCACAGAGACTAACAGGTACTGAAACTCCAGAGTCCTGATGGAATAATCTTTGTACTTCTCCCATCAACCCAAGTGTGGCTGGAGCTTTGGCCATTTTCTGGGTGATCCGTAGTATGGACAATATTCACACACCTCTTCTGGACACCTCTACTGAGCAATGCAGACTAGCTTACACAGCTACACCTATTGGGCTACCATGAATAAAGTAACCGACTGGGACTGCTCCAAAATACCCTTAAAATGTGGTAGGTTCTTAACCCACGTCTCAGAAACAACAGCTGCAGAAAGACAGACAGCTGTTTGCTCCCCTACTGACTCTGAAACCTGACCGCACGTTATTCTTAACTATTTCACTGCCAAACACACAAGGACTGAAGTTCCAATCACCAAAGTGCATAAATAATCATTAAGTAACTGTCAAAAAGGAAAAAAAAAAAAAAAAAAAAAAAAAAAAGAATTTTCTAAAGTGGTATTTGGCCGAGTCTGGTCAGACCAAGGTTATTTCATTTTACCATACCTATACCTTGGAATATATAGCATTGCAGTTCTTGATCTTCCAATGGAAGAATCTGTCATGATTTTCCTCTTGGGCTTGTGCCTAATTTGCACGGTGAGGAGACAAGTGGGATGCACATGAGTTTGAGGAAGACCTCCAGGCTGACCTCAACTGCTAGTTGTACAAGCTCAGGACCTACAGAATATCAATTTTGCCACCATCCCAAAGAATAAAAGAGTAAGAGCAGCCCCTTCCGTGGAGAAGTTGATTTTCAAAGACACCTTTTCCAGGTGCTAAAAGCACCCTTTAATAATAAAATTGCTTGATTTTGTGTTCTGTCTACACCAAATTCTGCTGAACGGTGAAAATTTAGGACTAGCAAATTGTAGCTAACATTCCAAAAGAGGAACATCAATTCTTTTGTAATAAAGCAAGGCAGGGGTAACATGGGGAACACTAGACAGATCACATCTGATTTATTGAAATGATTTACTTGAAGCTGCTGCAGAATTTGTGCACACACAGCAGATGCCCAGAGATCTGAGCAAAGGAGTTTGGGAATAGAAGCTCACCTGGAACCTCCCTCCTATAAAAGTTGTCTTTCTCCTTCTGCAGCGATGTTGCAGATTTGTTTTCACCTAGGCTTGACACACAGTTGCTGCCATTTCATTTGCAGATCTGAAGAAATCATGTCAGTACAAGAAGTACAAGAAATGCAATAGGATTTATTTTTTTTTGTTAAGATTAATTAAATAGTTATGGAAATTAGAGTTAAACAGAACCGGTTTGAGCCAACTTGCTTTATTGACTCTGCCTATCTGGATCCTGCTATGGCTTCAGGTACCTCACACCTTCTTTCCTTCCAGGTGTAGATCAGCCACCACACTTCAGCTGTGCTTTATTACATTCAGATCCAGTTCATTTATTAAAGTGTAATACTCTGCTTTATCTGTGTGAACGCCCACCACAGCTGCTGCCCAAGTTAAAAGAGGGCATTCACATTTCCTAATTGCGTTTCTCCTATTATTTCTTGCAGCTCTCATACACTAAACAAAGGGAGGCTGGTGAGAGATCAAGAGCACCCTGGCGAGGCTCAGGTAGGATTTTTCAATGAGCACCTCCCTCATGGTGATTCCTGATGCAGAAATCCAACATTGTATGAAGGGAAAGTGTCCATAGTCCATGTTTTGGTGGAAACGTGATGTTTATGTTTCTGCACTAGGCCATTAGGTGGCTGTGGCACGTTTCAGCAGGAAGGATTTTAAGTGTTAAGTCCTGTATTGGGTCCAAATGGACTGAATGCATTCTTCCCCCTCAAATTCCTCTTGTAGGTCCAGTTGGACACCATTTTTTGCCAAGTTCTGTCCTGACCTGCACAAATGGGTCATGTACTTTCTGACATAAGTATCATTTTCACTGGAGGGGAAAGATGACTGAAAGCTGAGAGCATCAGCACAGGTTTGGGAAATCCAGGTTTTCTGAACCACCCCAGGTTTCCCAGTGCAGGTCCAGTCATTTAGCCCTTCCATGCCTCAGAAGAGATGGAGATAACAGCACACTACTATTTCCGAGTGGTAGTGCAGGCATAAATACATGGAAGATTGTGGGGCACGCCGATACTACAGCAATCAAAATCGTGGTAGTTCCAAAGACTGACAGCTCACATCTTCACAGAATCAGTAAGAAAATCTGCAAAGCATCTGGATGAAGACTACTCCAGAAAGACACGGATATTTGTATAAGACTCTTGTGCCAATATTTCTGTCTGATGGGAATTAAGATGGATTATCAATCACAAATATAGAAGAGATCTATAAAATGTAAAATGAAACTGTATTATTATAATTTTAGTTCTTGATTTTCCCTATTTATCTTTCCAATTCTCTTCCACTACTAATCTATCTTGTTTAGGCAAAGTAGTATATAAGTATAGTGGAGCTTGATTACTGAGAATAGCTATTAATGTAGTGTCTCAAAGTGCTCTCTAGACAGTTAAAAGGCTTTTAACAATAAAGTATGAAGGTTTCCTTCAAATTTGCAGTCATCTGCCTTTTAAAAGTTTGTTTCAGTTGCCAACATTTCAGTGATTTATGGAAGCTAAAGTATCTGACTGTAGTCTCCCCACAATAGACGAGAGCTGTTTTTTCTTATTATTTTTAAAGGCAACATCATTATCTTAAGGAGGGGGGGGGGGGGGGGGGGAAATAGCTACATTAGAAGATACAGCTTTCAAAATAATTTTGTAAGGCATCTGGCCTTATTTAAACCATCAAATTTACATTCAATTCCTTCAGGGATGGCTCTGTTGCTTTGCGCTGGCTCTGTGCCCTCCGAATAAAGCCCTGGATTTAATGCATGCCACCGCGTTTCCCTGGCTGTACTGCTGCTCCGCATAGATATATTGTGGAGGTATAAAAAGCTGAACTTTGGACAAGATGATTCACTTTTAGGCAAATAATAAAAAAAAACAACCTGTAACAGTGTAAGTTTCAACTAGTGGTTAGACTTGTGACAAATGTCACTATCTATTTATTCTTAAATTATTAGTGGAAGTGTTTATGTTCTATGAAACATTCTGTATAAGCTAGACAGGAAGCTATAAAATATTTTACGAGATCTGCACACGGCCGATGGCCGAATGTTAGTACAACACTAAGGTTCATCTAAATTCAAGAAGTGTCAGGAAATGCTTATTTCTTTTTCCAGCAAGATCTTCCCTTGACAAAGAGAAGTGCCCTATGAAAACACAGGGAGGCAGAATTCAGTAAGGTCCTGAGCATCTCTGGGGAAATATGGGGCCCTGCCAGCTTCTCCCCATTTCAAGACAATGGCAAGATCCTCTCAGATGGCTGTATTTGCTCAGAATGAGGCCTGAGGAAGATCAGGCAGTATGGGAAATGAGATGAACCCCAACTCAAAATTTGGGTCGTGCTTCAGTACCCTCACCCCTGGTGACCTCCAGCTGAATTAGTACCCCTTGTTTGCAGATCAATGGGTGAAGAAACTGGAAAATAAGGTAGTATAACCCCACGGCCAGGTAGACATGGAGGTGCGAGCCAAACTCTAGTGCAGTCTCATTCCTGCTGAAATTGGTTGTGTTTTCTCCACCGGGTAACCGATAACACACCAAGCCATCGACACAACCTGATCCAGCAATTACAAACCCACATGAACAATCAAAATTATTTGCAAGCTGAAATTACACAAGCACAAAGCCATTCAGGCACAGCCATTACCACCATCTCAGACTGATTTTTATATGCAAAGTAGAGAAAAAAAGTTTAAGAGAAAATGTATGGTGCCAGCTTGAACACCCATCTCTGCATCTGCAGCATGGAAGGTGGGTTTGAGACACACTGCATCCAGCATGGGTCTGAGTGCTCTCGTTTGAGCTTTAAGCAGAAAGAAAAGCAACTCTGAGAAAAAGCTATTCCTTCCCAATATAAGAATAAGTTGGCTGGTTCAAGTAGGGAGACATAACCTACCTTGTCTTACTCTCAATTCAGCTCATGGCTTATGTAGAGAAGTGAAAGGTTATTATATGGGTTTACTGGGCAAACCCAGATTTTATAAATAATTGCCTGTCAGGCTGTTCAAGATAGACAAACATACGGCAGACCAACAAAAACATGATCTGTCATATTTCCGAGAGAAATGTATGTTGAGTCTTCATTCTCTGCAACTTCAAGTAGACCAGTAAAAAATAAGTGCCAGTATTTTCCCTGCTTATGCATATTTTAAAATGTAAAATCTGGGAGAGATACAGCTATGGAAGGAATTTTGATTCCATTACTCAGTGCCTGAAATGGTCTCTTCTGTCTATATGCCTGCAGATCGAAACCAAATACAATAAATGCTGGTGTCCTTTAAAAAAGTCTGGATGTTTACAGCAAGCGTATAATTTTCCATGATTAAGGACGCCAACAAAAATAAGAAAGATGATAAAAAGAAAAGTTTAATCATATATTTCAACTAGCACAGATGGAACATCAGAAAGCTCCCCCCCTCCCCCCCCCCCCCATCTTTAATATACGGCAGTGTACACTTTTAGTTCTTTGCACACAGATTAATTCCAGAAAATAGAAGTGTGAGCAGGTAAAAGAAAAAAGCAATTCACAAATGGCAGTAACATTTGATGTACAAAGTTCACATTTAGGATATTTTGGTTACAAAGAGAAGACGCATTTTTCTGTTATTTAAAATATAGATACTTTCAAAGCTTTCGCAAGCAGGTCCAGGAAAGCAGGGCAAGAAAACCACTTACAAATGACCACAATACCATGCAGTGGGAGTAAAAGTTAAGACCTCACATACTCAGCACAAAGGAGGAGGACGGCTGCACTACATAAAAGTAATATTTTGCTGATCTCCTCTTGATCCCTTGAGTGCTCTGTCTTAATTTGAGGTTTAAGTTAGATTTCAAGCCTGTGCTACGAGCGGCTAAAGCAGACCCATGGGCTGCCCCAGGGACACAGGCAGTACATGCCTGCAGATCCTAGTGATGGGCTGTAGCATAAGCCCTTTTCTCTGGTTCAGCATCATCGTGGTTAGCTCTATATTTGTACAGATTTTATGGGAAGAAATGAATATGTTTGTGAGGACAGCACAGGCTGGAGGAGCAAGGGATGGAAAGAACCATCGAAGGAGGGACTGAGATTTAAAAAACAAATCTGAAAACAAAGGTAACTAAAATATAAAAAGGCAGTAAAAATCCCATTTTGTCTTTAGCTGAATCCAACATTAACGCTGCCTTTGTCAGCAGCAGAGACAACATCTGCCTCCTGCAGCCAGTGCCTGGCCAGCATGTAACATTAAGCCTTTTTCCAGGATCACTGAGATGGACACGGCTGGTCAGGCTGTACCCTGTATACTCCAGGATATGTTTTCTGAATAGGGGCCAGACTCTGTGCCAAATTGCTGCAGAGACTTCCCTTGACTTCAGAGAGCAACAGCTCAGGCCTTCAGGGAGGAATGTAACAGGGAAAGAGATGGCAATATTGAGAATTTGGGGCTGACAACTTCACTATGTTGGGGTGTGTAAAAAAATAAGTCTTTAACCAAAAAGTGTAGGCTACATGAACTTTTCTCTGAAAACATTTGGATTTGAGTTTGGTATCACTCTTATTAAAAATCCCCTTACTGTATTAAACTGGGTTATACTGTCTGAATGCTATCTAAAAACGACTCGAGGGAAATCAGAGAAAAACAGTACATTTTTTTCCTTTTTGTAAAAATGACAAGGAAAACCTACATAACCTAGAACATCTTTGGCCTCTTTCTGCCCCATCCTGCTTCACAAAACATCTCTACTAAAACACAGACTTCCAAATAATTAAATAAAAATGACAGCGCATTTTTGAAAGGGGCTGACAGCAGCAAGTCCCCTGCAAACTTCAAACTTGTGTGATCCATATTCTTGTCCACCTACACGCTATCCCAAACATCCTGCCATTAATTAGCTAAATGTTCCAGCTAGTAAACAAGAATAACGATTGAGGGGGCTGGAAAAAGAGACAGAGTCGGCCAGCAGATAGTCACAACAAACCAGCCCACTCACTGGTACACGGAGACATTGGAGCTTGTATTTTTTTCCTTCCATGGAGGGGAAAAGAAAATCACCTTAATATAACACTGTCTTTCCTGTTGCTGTAGCCACATCCACATTAGCAGGCGAGAAAAGTCATCCCGTTTCTGCGGTAGGCACTCTGTCAAAGAAAGAGAAAATCTGTAATGAATTATCACGTCAACTTAAACAAGGGAAGAAGGCAGAGAGAAAGGCAAGGCTTTCTTCCTGTTTTGTAGACTATTCTGGCTGCAATCTAATAGTGTGCTTAATCTGAACATTTCTGGTGGGGAAGCTATAAGCAACCACGTTGTCTATTAAAAAATCAGTGTGGTTAACAAGTGGTTAGTGACTCTATTTCAGGAGAGTGAGAGATATGCAAAAATGTAACATCCTATTTTGTTAATTGCCTGCAAAATAGATGAGGCCAAAAATACACTATTATGCTGAATCTGTTTGTCCTTTATAAGCATGTGTTCTCTATTCACTATGCTCAGGAATCGCTTCTAACCTAACTATCCTAATAGTCTATAAATTACTGAATCATTACAGTTTTCCAAACCTAGCTTACAGTCTGAGTCTGCAGCTATGTAAACAGACACTGGTATAATCCCCACTCCCCAAACCAAATTCATTTTAAAGACATTCTGGTCAGCACAAAATAATTTGATATCTCACACATTGTAACCTGGGATTGAGTATTTCCAATGATAAAGAAACACAAGAGTTAAACAGCATCTGAGAAAAGAATTTTAAAAGATCCTGTGACCCTGCCTCACTAAAATATCTTTCATGCATTTTTAACATCTCTTTTGGAATCAATATAGGAAGCTATGCCTTTTTAACTCGGGCACACTGGAAATCCTATATTTTAAGGGGATATTCTTTGTTTAAAAATGTTTTTTTTTTTTTTTTTTTTTGAGATATTAATGATATCTTCAAAAAGGAAAGGAGCTCAAATACTTTTGCTTTATTTGGTTCACCTTCAGCAGTCATCCAGTTTTGAAAATGAAAATACAGTCATCTATTCAAGTACAGCTAGAGCTTTGTAAGATGTATTTTGTACCTCTTAGGGTTCATGCATTTAGGAAGTGCCACATATAACTACCATTTTCAGTTACTTTATCAATTTCCTAATTAATTTCAGGAAGACCAAATTCTCCTCTCTTAGACTGGAAGAGTATCATAAAGACAGAGGAAAAGGATAACCTTGAACAACTTTGTGTATAAATAGTATTTGTACTGAATTGTAAGGAAATAGTTTCAAAAACAGCAAGTATGTATTCAGAGAGACATTTACAGACACTGAATATGCAAAAGGAAATATGTACAAGATGTTCATTACAGCATCCCTTAACACCATACTTCAACATACAGATCGAGCAGCATATGGTATTAGAGTCAAAGAGTGGAATATTAGTTCTGGGATATATAGCCAGTCATCAGACATGACAGTATCACCACAAACAAAGAAAATAAATCCAAAAACTCCATACCCAAACATGAAATGCACAAAAACAGACTAGCCAATAATTTTGAAAGGATCCAATATATTCCCACAACCACAAGCAGCAAGTCCAAGGGAGTTTGGATCTGCAGCTTGCCCAAACCATTAGGGCTGGCATTTTGAAGTCGATGCAAAAGTAATGTTTTTAGCTCCTTGACCCCAGTATTTTTACAGAGGTTTATAACCCAAGTGTCAACCTTTAGCACATAAATTAAATATTCAGGGCTATTGTGCAGTTTGCTTGGAGATAAATGAACCCAAGTATAAAGTTGGATTCACATGAAAGATAAAAAGGTTGAATTTTATGAAGGGAATTTTGGTCGCAAAAGCAAAGTTGGGCTTGGCTGGGCTTACCTGGGAAATAATGCAGTTTAACATTTTCCAACATGGGCAATATTATATGGTTAGTTATATCCCTGAAAAGGTCATTTTAGAAGCAAGCTTCAGAGGAGGAAGGATAACACCTTCAGAAAGCTGGACACACCCACCAGTCTATATTTAGCAATATATTATAGCTAGAGTGGCTATAGTTAGGGTTGAAAACTATTTCCTACTTAACTCCCTGTTTCACATACTTTAAACTTTCTGAAACATTTGCCCTTGGGCTGAAATTTCCTTTGCTTTAATCCCTGCCCGAAGTTCAGTTTTGTTGGAAGGGGCCAACAAAATTCCTTAAGCCATTTTGAAGTTCAGCAATAATGAAAACAACACACTTCCCCGTCCCAAGCCAGAGAAAGTGATTCTGATATATGCATATTTTATTAAGGAATTTGGACACAAATTGAAGCATTTTACCCCCAAAACAATCTTTACCTTCAACCTCAGCTTAGAGGCAACTGTTTTGGAAATCAGTATTTCATGGGAGGGAATTTGATTCATCCCATTCCATAACAAGATAACACTTCTTTCTTATTTTGATACACTACCAGATAATAAAGCTTAGCCTCCAAAATACTTTTATGCATAGCAAAGCTATTTTACAGTTACCTCCTCATTCTGAGTTACACCATTTATCTTTAAGATATATATAGCTGAATTCATAATACTAAAAGACGTATCTTTGTATGCCAAGAATCGTGAAGAGAAACAGCATGGGTTTTTTTATAAACCTTGTATGTGTACGGGCCATCACAAGAGAGTGTACATGTACAACAGTTACTAACTGTGGTTTGATATAATGGAAAGGACTCAGTTGGATGAGACTTTTGGGTGCTCTCTGACACTCTGGCAGTATCCTTGTTTAAAAAAGAAGGACTGTTCGGCTCAGAATTACACGCAGAGGATGATGCAGCCTCTTGATGTGGAAATAAAACGGGAGGCCATACCTGTATCCATTTGGCTGGTATATAGCTGCTGTGGCCCAACGTCAGGAGATAACATAAGCCCACCATCCCTTCTGGAGCCCAGTTTGGAAAAGCGTTTTTTGCATCCACATTTTTTTCTGTGTGTTCTCTCTCAAAATGTGCAGTCTACCAGCATGTGCTTTAACATTTCCTGCTGTGGGCTGACTCTTTGCCATGGCTGAAGGTCCCTCAGCCTGTTACCGCACCCACTGCACGCGGGTGGTCAAGGGACCACCTTTTAGATGTGGGAAATCACCTAGCTTGGCACAAATTACGCTGTCCACCTTCCCAGAACAGATCCCACACTGTGAAAAGTTGATGTAACCTTATTTAGCCCATTTAGCCTTCACAGAAACTCTTCTGGTTTCTTGCTATCATATGGCGAGATTTTGCATCCTCTTTTCTGACCTCATTAAAAGCAAACCAGATTGCTGCAACCCACAACCAGAACCTAAGCAGGCTGGACCAAAAAGAAAGCAGCAATATGACCTTTATTTTGTCCAATCCACTCTTGCCACGTGCTCCTGTTTGGGGGAAAGGCATGATGATTTTGCTGCTGAGCACTCCACTTCCAGGCCCTGACCCCAGCCCATCTAGGCACCATGTTGATGCATTTTCTTCATTTAAGGCAATCTGAAGAACTTACTCATGTTTTTCCCATTTGCAAGTAACACAGCAATCCCAAACTCATGTCAGCTACATCTCTGCACTGCATTATACCAGACATCATCTGTCTGCCTACTGCACTAGGAAGCCTACCTTGAAAATGTTGTGCCTTTAGGTTATCATAGTACATTGGATTCTAATATGAAAATCTTCTCTGGAATGTTACCATTATTTAATCATTTTTTAACAGTCTGAAAGGAGTGGCAATGCAGCAGAAAAGATGAGCTGTGCTCACTTCTGTGAGCCATCTAAAAGCAAGAACACACGTTGTCCTTGGTTTGGTGGAAGAAGGCAAAACTAACAACTTAAGAAGGCAATTTGGAACAAAATGCCTTGGTCAAGAAAATCCTCAATGTTCATGAAAAGTCATCCATTTTCTGCTCTCTTTTTTCAGTCCCATGTCCTTCTTGCAGTGGTAGCACGACGGACAACAAATGACTGCTCCTTGAAGAGGGAAGCAGAACTCCTGTCCCCAAAGTAGGTCACATGAAATGAAACACTTTAGTGAAGAGTTTATAGGGCCAATTTATAGGGCAGAAAATCACGTGATTTTTAACACAGACATACTGAAGTTATGATTTACATAAACAAGCACCAGCCAAACCCAAAGATTTGAGTACTCCTCCACTTTGGAACATACCGGATTAGGAAACTAAGACTTCTGAACAGGCACCTTAGCTAGAAATGGTTTCCAGTTAACAATTTATAGTAGTGCATAACTTTCCAGCTGTAGCATGATGATAAAGAACAATTTTGGCAAGAGAAAGAAACAGCTGTGACTTTTGAGTGGGCTGATAGGAGTTAAATTCTTTTTTGGGATAAGCTTTGGAAAGTGTAAGGTAAAACATCTCCAGTGGACATCTCAGACACTGAGGTTTATTGCGCCAAATCCTCCACTAGTTTAATTCTCCTGTTCTGCTGGCATTAAAGGTGAAACAGAATTTTGTACCACCGGATAATATGTTGTTTTATCATTTAAAGATGATAAATGCCACATTACAGGTCCTCTATAAGCAAGTTACAAACATTTTTAAAACAAAGTCTGTCTCTTGCTGTCCTTGTGTATGTGTGTGGGCAAGTGGTTTAATTACAATGCATGAAGTAGAATGGCAGACAGAGACATCAAAATCAAAGAGCAAGTCCTGGCTGAACTTCATTAGCAAACATAAATACAAATAGGCACATCATGTTTGTGACATGCCACGGTCCTTTCCTCCTTTGGTAATTTTACTCTATTCTCTGATATTTGCATAAATGTAAATCGAACCATATGACTTAGACAGGCTTATGATAGGGGAATCATATGCAAAACTTTTTTTTCATTAAATAATTTTCTTCATGCAGTCTTACACTGTTACTGTGAAAATCAGGGAGGACTAGATCTCAGACAGTGAAAGCCTTTATTTAAGAACAGTGGAGGGAGCCCTGCCCTTTAAATAAGAGACATTCTTGGATCAGACACTGGCTGGCAGAATGGAAAAAAGGATGTAGCATTAACTTTCATTCCATTCCAAATAACCTGGAACCCATAAAACACAAAGATTCTCTAATTTTAAATCTGCTCCCTTTTTCCCTGTGTTTTCTTTCCATTTTATTTGTGGAATGTTAACTTTAAAATTTCATTAGCCCGCCATAATATCAAGCAAGTCATTCTGGGCACATTCATAGCTCTTTGTACATAAAAAAATCTACATTAAAAACCCTGTGATTAGAAGGTTATTCTTCTCATTTTCCCAGCCTGCATAGACAAACCACATGCAAAGAAGTGTCAGCTTATTTACAGATTAAAATAATAATTAGTTTAGGAGGCAAAGTATAAGCAATATTTTTTAAAAAAGAAAATCTGCATGTTGTTTAGAATTAGCTGCTTCTGTTTAGGTCTAAATAAATTTGTGTGGATATAAACTCTCCTATTAAAATTATATACATGTTACAAAAGAAATATAATGGATAATTCTCTCTCCAATTTAAAACAATAGCACTGGAGGCTCCAGCTCTACAAACCCATCTTTAATCAGTAGCCAAAGCACAGATGTCTGATATTACTCAGAGAGCGAAGGAACTTTTTATGTATATAATGTCTAGTACGTGGTCAATAATGAATAACAAATCCCAAATACATATGTGTAAACACCCAGGTTTAGTTGATTATGAATTTGGACAATGCACCAAATGATCTCCCCTTCTGTACTCATGAAATCACACAGATTTCATTCAGGACGGGGCCAGACAGCTGTGCTGAAAGCTCCAGCATCCGTTTACCCATATAGCAAAGGTCATCCTGGAAGCACAACCACAGTTGTGATTAAGCTAGCCCCAAGGAACTGCAGTTAGGTGTAAGTAACACAAATAAAACAACTTAATTGCCCAGGCCTGTTCTCTGAGTCTTCACCCAGCCAGTCGGATCCCAGCTACAGCAGTGGAATTGTGCCGTGAGTACCGGGTGTCCTCCTGGAAGGGGACAGAGATCACCAGCACACTGTACGTAGGTGAGCACATACACCAAGCACTGATAAAAGCACTGCCTCAGTAAACCACCTCTCAATGGTTTGTGACAAAATGCTTTTCAGCTCTGTCAGTTCTGTGCTTTGGATTACTTTTTATCTGCCAATGGCGTAAATATTTTCAGTAATCACATAAAACGGTGTCATTGTATCCAGGAATGGGATATATCCAGGATATATCATCCAAGTATGTTAAAGAACATAGTCTAAATCTGAAATATCCAACTTTTTCTTTGTTGCTCTCTGCTATTGGGAATAATGACATCTCCAAGGCTGGTGGAAACACAGGAGCTCTGAAAAACAGGGCCCAAATGTATTTCTCAGACACCTCTGTGCAATACTGCCAGTGGAAGGAGAACAAAATTTAGGGCTTTTATTGCCCTTCAGCTCTTTTTGCCAAATTTGTGATGCCGCAGTAAACTAGCAAAGGCTGTTCGCAGGGCTGGGCCGATATTATAAGAAAGAAAAACAAGGCAAAAGGATCATGGCTTCTGTTGCAGCAAGAACTGGGGTGTGGGAGTGGGGTACCAATGTCTGCCAAAAGAAAAAAAGAACAAAATTGGTAGGGAGAGAAAGACCATTTTAAGTTTCTCAGAGGGTATTGTAAACAGTGGAGAAAGAAGGAAAAAATGGAACCATAAAACAATACTTGGCAGCCAGCTTTGCAAAACAAACATATTTTCGCAAAGCTCTTCCCATCACTGCCACCAACTTTAATAGGCTGTATTTGTCTGAGAGCAAGAAACCCTTTTTAATTGTTAGAGAACAGAAGATGCTGCCTAGCACGCTGGAAGAATTTCCTCTTCTGAGTCTTCACCGAGACTTAAGTGCTGCTCAGTTCAGCGTCAGGGTGAGGAATTCCTTCCCCTGGGCTGCAAAACCTGCAGCTGGGATCTTGAATCCTATCTCCTGAACCAAGGGAGCAAGGCTGCCGTATCCTGAGGAGCAAGTTTGCATGGACTTGGGTCTAATGACCCACAACCATTTGTCCATGACAGGCCAGTGGCAAAGCTCACAGCAGACCTCAATGGATACAACCTGTTGGACCCGGTCACAAAGGAAATGTGGAAATTCCCCACCTTAATGGAAAGGTCATGGTTCCTGAGCATTATGAGCATAATAATTAGTTCATTAATAATTTTACCACCTTACGTCACATTGGTCAAAATGCTTTGAGTTGCCCAAAGACTAATGTCTCCTCTTCTGATGTGTCTCAATTTGCTGCTTTAACTGTAGGGTAGCAATAATATGCATGGGCAATTTTGCTATGTCTGAGAATGAAATTAAAGCTAGAAGCCTTGAGACATATGTGGAAAAGACTTTAGGTACGGTCAGATACTGAAACCTCTGGTTTATGACTCAGGGCACACCGCGGATCCTTAGTCACTGCACTCCCATGTGAAAATTTACCATTAATAATAAAAATTCTTTCAAATTGCAATACAGCATAATGAGCATGAAATAGCCTGGATGGCTCACCCTCTTCAAGGATGGCTTTTCTTGACCTTGCAAGGTTTCCCTTTGCTGAGGAAGAGGGTCAATTTATTTTATTTTTTTTCTGTAGGTAGTGACAGGGTTAAATTGCCCCTACATGTCACCACCACTCATGAACTCAGCGTATGATTTTTAGCGAATTTATTTGGAAACAACATGGTGCGGTACAGTCGTCTGAGCGCAAGGACAGGAGCCAGGGCTGGGCTCTGCTCCCAGCTCTGACACTTACTTGCTGTGTGGCCTCAGACAAACCACTTAATGTTGCTGTGCTTCAACTTCCCCTGTCTTTTAAACAGAAATACTAACGCTCACTTAGAACTGCTTTGAGGATTGATTGATTATGGAGCTAATACATGGTATTTTGAAAATGCTGCACGCTATTCAATAATTATTATTTGCATTACGTTGTGTCTCCCATTGTAGTGGCCAAAATACCAGATGTACAGAAATGGATGCTGAACTTGGCAGGTACTGGATAGGAGGAGCGAGTATTTCAATAAATTATTTGGGAAAAAAAAAAAGAGATATTTCACCTATATTATTTTCTTGAAACTGTTGAAATTGTTGCACCGAAAAGGAGCATTTAATGACCTTTTGCAGCATACTTCTCTTCCCCCACCCCTGAAAATATTCTGTGAATGCTCACTTCAGAGGGCACGCCATCTGTACTCTTCCTTTTGATTCAGCAAAACATCTTCACGGGGAAATGAGTACCCAACCAACAACGCGGGACAGAAAGTCTGTAAACAGAGGAATTTTCTCAGGCTCCGAGGTCCTTCGCGGGTGGCAGCGTTTGGGTGCGGGCCCTCCCAGCCCCACGCACCGACTGACTGATGCACTCTGTCCGCAGCCGGCTCCCGCTCACCGGAGCGGTGGGAGGTAAGAGGAATTAAGGTAATGCATCAGTGGTTGCCAGTGGAGGAGATGGGGAGGGGAAAAAAAAAAAAAAAGAAATATACTATTTCAATCAAAGTCTGAAATTTGTAGAAGTGGTTTTGGTCTCAATATAGAAAAAATATTTATCCAAGAAACTCCTACTCGGGTGCGAACATCCTACTTCTAGTGGGATTTTGTTTGGCAAAGTGCTGTGAAAGAGTGGAAGCTAATACAGAGCATGTCTATAAACAAATATATTTATTTAGTACAGATTGACACATTCACTAGAGTATTTCAGTGATTACACGTGTAAAACTATTTCCTATAGTGGTTTCCTTTTGTGATTCTGCTAATTTATTCAATCCACCCCATTTTCATGCATTGAATGTTATGAGCCATTTCAGCCACCCAGACTGAAATGTGCGTTCGGAGACTACATGCCTGTTTTTTCATTTCATCATCTACACATAATTATTTGGTGATATTAGGAATTCGAGCTCAAATGGAAGCCAACCAACATTTTAATAGCTTAAAAATCATACAAAATGAAGTCTGCCCTGAGGTTAATGAATAAGAGCCAAATCTTGAGGCTCTCGCTCAGTTTTTACTCACTCTTTATCCAGGCAAAAGTTGAATCAATTGTACTTGGACTGATTAAAAACAGAAGAACATATATTTGGAGCTTTCTCTCAGGTAAAACTGAATAAATTACCTAGGATTACGCTTTAGAGTGACATCCAATCGATCTTTCACAAGCATTTCTGCAGCACGCTGGAGAAAAAGATTCAAGTGCCGAGGCAGTTTACCCAGTTAAAACAATACTTTAGCAGTAGAATAAATTATTACAGACTACCAGGTTTTATGGCACTCATATTAGAAATAGCCCCAAATCAAAATATGCTTTCTAGTCCCTCCTGAACTTCTACATACCAGGATGAAATCCAAATTTAAAAAATGGTGCATGAAAGCTGAACACACTTATCCTTCAAAACAAAGCTCCATCTCTAATTTGAACTTTAATCCGGGCATATATTGATACAATTAGTTGATTTTTGATGACAGGAAGCGCTTATAATTTAGGAAATTAAAGCTTATTCTTTAATGATATGCAAGTTGTCCTACTGCTTGTGCAGAGAATGCAACGTGCCTGTAAAAAATATAAAGCAGAGCAGTTAATTCCTTTGAGCAGTTAACACTTTACATGTAATTGGTGATAATCACAGGAAGATCCTCCTCCCCTAAATAGCAACTCATTTCAGTATTGGACTTTGCCAGCCGTGTCAAAGCAATGACACATTTATCCCATCAGACAAGATCTAAGCATGAGGATGTGGAAAGGAAAGTAGTATGAAGAACAGATTTACTGGGTATACGCAAAGTGAATAAGGGAAGGAAACGGTAACAGGAATGATCTGGTCATCTGTGAATAATAACAGATCACGGACGTGGTCTGTGTGATAGCAGCCCTGCTCACTATCTCCTGACAGCGTGCAATTAGGATCTCAGCACTGAAACATGCCGAGCATATTAAGAGCTCGACTGTGGGTGGCTTCTTTTGTAAATGAGCAAGTGGGGACACGTAAACAGAGGAGTCTCCTCCAACCACCACCCATGCCGCGGGCCTGGAGCTTTCGAAGCTGCAGCGACTGGTCCTGCTGCTCCCAACCCTCACCACGAAGGTGAGCGGTCCTGGGTCTCCCCCAGGCAGTTCTTAACAGTGGCTGCCTGCAGGACAGACAGACTCCTTCATGTACTTCCACAGAGCTCTACAGACCATGAACAAAATGTTGGCCAGCATGCCAAGATGGCTCAAAGCCCCGCAGGTTGCTGCGCAGGGCAGCCAGCGTAGAAGAGTCCTTGTTGTACCTTCAAAGAGGTGGCAAGATACAAGCTGCAAGGATGTACCAAGAAACTTGGGGTCCCAAGGACAGCCAGGACTTTTTTTTTTTTTAAATTATACGCTTAAAATTACACTATACACATCTTCATATATTGGAAAAGCTCCTTGACAGAAGATGGACTTCGAGTCTTTCTAAAGAGTGGCTCAAGTTACCTATAAACTTTCCAAATGTCCTTCTGTCTGTCTGCTCTGTACCTGCCTAAGATCTTGGCAAAAAGGCCCGTCCTGGAGACACTGGGCAGTTGCTCAGAATTCTAAAATGTCCTTCCTAGAACTGACTAAAATTCTCTTTCATTCATTTCTGATTGACTGGTCTACGGAGACAGCAGTAATATTTGCTCTGCAAGAAAAATAACTAGGGTGTTTCTCAACATTCATACTACTCTCCCTCTCCACAGACCCTTTTATATATGTTACTTGCTATGGCAATCTTTACTTAAATGAAACTTCTTTTGAACTGCTAGTACAGACCAATGCCATTAGGAATATCTCATTCATCTGACCCATCACATCAACATCTCTCTTCTTCAGTAGCACTGTCTCTCTTGCCTTTTTCTTTTGTACCCTATTTTGCAAGACACATACATTTATATGCACATCTACAAAACTGATACTCGCCTGGAAACAAAGTGGTCAGGCCATAAGATTCTTCTGGCTGATTGCCACTGTTCAATCATTAAATATAGACTTAGGAATAAGGAGATGGATTATCGGCTTGTATCTCCATCAAGGGCTTTTCATGATATCACAGCCCATATTTTTCTAATAACATTGAAGAATATTTAAATCCTGTATGAAAGTTTTTTCATAAGTACTCTTTGATGCAAGAACATTTTGATTTGTGTGCATGCTGACACCAGAACAGCTCGATTACTGCATGTTCATTTATCAAAGAGCACAAGGTCGATCCTGTTCGGATGCGGAATTATTGCATCAAATACATAACATGCACTAATCATGCTGACAGCAACACCCCCGCTTCTCATTGCTGGATATACAAAAACAATAAACAATTACTGTAAATGAAGAGTTAGTTAGGTCTCATTAAAAGCTATTGTTACTAAAGTAATAAAAGTTTATATTAAAAAAAAAAAAAAGCAGAAACGTCGTAGGGGAATTATTGAGCATCAAAACTAGAACATATTGCATTCCTGGTCTTAAAAGGTGATAGCATCCAGTGGATCCAGACTTCAGCAAAGAGAGAGTGTGTTGTCTCGGCCACATTATTTACTGTAATGGTGTAACTCACTTTTTCTTTGTTTCTCCTTCCTCCCCCAGCAGAGCGGCTGTTGGTAAGACGGGAATGTCAAACCCAGGTCCTCAGCCCTCCAGTAGCTCTGAATTTCCTGGCTTTTGTGGACTGAAATCAGACCCTTAACATCACTTATGTGCATGTTGTTTTGGGTAATTGACATTAATTTTTAGGTTGCATCACCAATGTCAATCAACACTGCTCTCAGAGGACTGGAGTTAAGGGGCCACAATAAAAGGACATAATATTGTTTCTTTTGTTTTATTTTTGGAGCATTTTGACTACTCTATACTTTTCCCGTTGATGTTACATTCTTTTTGTGTGAGACAGTGTAAAGCATTATTGCCTGTCTTGTTTAAAAGACTACTTTGGTATTACAGTAAACGGCTCTAGGGGCTGGGGCAGTCAGCACTGCTAAAAATTCAAGCTGATACAGTCAACACTGGTAAAAATTCAAGTTGATACCTTTTGTCTCTGTAACACTTTGAAGAAACCATGAAACAGCAACACATTTCTTTCGAGGGAGATGTATTGCCAGCTCAGATGTTTTCCATCTGGGAAGCGGAAGGTTGACCCCCTCCCCCTCCACTCATCAGTGTTCTCACATCGTAGAAGGCATCTACAAAGACAACACGGCTGTAAATGATATTCCACAGAAGCCTCCATCAGCACGTACTGTGAACGAACAAGCTGATTTTCATTGTACAGGGCAGGAATATGCACCGTTGTAGCCTGTTTATGGTAAAGACTTTGACTCTTCAGCTTCCCATTTTACCAGCATGCTGCACAAATATTTTAGTAAGGGGTCAAGAGAAGCCAGACTAGGCTTCTGATGCTCAGGTGAAGAAGTGGAAAAAATAAATTAAATTAGCAGAGATCACTGAAGATTATTACATTGCATCAGCTGGTACATTCAACAGCTCCCTCAAATCCTTTCGGGTGGGATGGAAAATTCTCTTTCTCACAAGATGATGGTTTTAAGAGTAGCGGAATATTAGGCACCTCAGTGTGGCTAGACCTATTAGACATTGGTACATAGTCACATACACAGCATCACAGGTATATCCATATAACAGAGCCTTTGGGTAAAGAAGTGATCTGCTGTCCCATATTTTGTGTTGCTCCCATCCCTACGTAACAGCTATAATGAAAATAGACTCAGAAACACAGCTCAACTTTTAAGAGAGCAGAGATGTATTTCCAAATGTTACCTGCCTGTAATGGGAACATTGTCTTCAAAATATCTTAGAGCTCCAAAGCACCATTTTGCCATGCTTACAGTCTGGTTCAAAAGAGTTTATTAGGTGCACTCAGTATGTTTTGTCCTTTCATATATCTGAATGCTTTTTTGGACACCTAAATAGGAAGGGAGCTAATCTAACAGTCAGGTCTTGAAGGCAGGTGTGACTTTCCGCAAGTTCAATTTGTAGTGGAGGCATTTCCTCATCTCAAACAACCCTTTCCGAAAATATGTAATTATCTCTTCTCAAAAGTAATAAGCTTGAGAATCAAAAAGAACCAAAACAAAGAAGGAATGTGAGTAAAAAATTCTTTTTGCCTATTTCCCTACACTTTTGGCTTTATCCAACACATGGAACTACTCTACGTTAATCGATATGAAATGTGCAACTGGACCATTACGGCTCTTCATGCTAGCCAATACTTGTAACATAAATTAGTTTTTAGATTTTGCCCTACAGTTGTATAATTATCATATATTATTATATAATAATAATGTAATCTCTAACATTTCTACAAAATAAACCCTAATGTTGAGATTTTGAAATCCAACTAGCAATCTTATGTCAGTCCCAGTCATTTCACTAGGAGCTATGTGGCTAAAACTTTAAGAAGACTCAGAAATAAACCTTAAATGATAACTACTTATTTTTTATTTTCTTTTTATTCTTTTTTTTTTAAACATGCACCACTATTGACTCATTTATTAAAATCTACAAGATATATCTAAATAACCTGAAATCTTTCCACTTCTTCTTTCATATATTCCTGCTCTACTTTCTCTGTTCCTCTTGACAGCATTTTTTCAAATTCTTTATTACCAACTCTCTTCTCTTTCACTTTAATTAAATCTTTCCTTCTATTTATCTCTGTCTTTGCACCTCAGTTCAGCTTATCTGTCCCTTCCTTCCCAGCCCACTCTCCCATCTTTCCGTAAGCCATCACTCTTGCTCACTTTTGCATCCCTCTCATTACTGTTTTTCTTTCCAACCTTATTTCTGCAGGTCCTTGTCACTTACTGACATCATGTTCTCTGAGAAGAAGTGAAGGGCTCTCTGTCTTGACAAAATTTCATCCAAAACTTACTTCATTCTCTCCTGACTAGCTTTTGGCTCTACAACTCTATTAGCAGTCCTTGTAGAAACTATAGAAAATTGGAGCTATTGCTTATGATAGTTGTAGGACAGACGAAGAATTTTGGCAGTACCAAAGGGTGCATGGAGCATGTAAGAGAAATTCAGTGTTTGTGTATAGGAGCAGGAGGATCATAAACACCAATTTGGAGAAGCCAGCTATTCACATCCCAGGCACAGAGCCCTCAAAAGCTTGAGGGAGTTTCATACTTCTCACAAGCTTAAGTTCAATCTTGGATATTAAGTATAAATGAAGCATGGGGTTTTCTTTTTTTTGGCTGTGATGATTAAGTTTGCTTAAGAAAGCAAGAGGGAGATGGAAAAAAAAAAAAGGCACATGACACCCTGATGTCAAAGGGAAGCGTGTTTATGCCTAGTCCATTGAAGAAATTGATCAAAAATACCTCACATTTGCGGAAAAGTTCCCCTTGTGAAAACCTGGGGCTTTTGCCCCAGAAATGGTGGCCTTTAGCTTAGCCTCGTTCTGACACCAGCTGAACTTGCAAGCCATCATTTCTAGCAAGCTTCTATTTTTCCTGAAAAATCGGTGCCACTTAGCAATATTTCTCTTCCCTTTGTCTTTAGCTGGGCATGAGTCAACTGAAAATGTATGATTATGTCTCACATAGCTCATAGCAAATGTAGATGTATTGTGGGGCAGAGTGTTTTGGGTGGAATTTCCTCCTGAAGGGGCGCTGTCGATGGGGCGATGGGGTGAACCATTGATCCTGGCCCTCTGTAGGGGGTAGAATTCATCCATCCTCAAGGAAATAAATCTTTTTTGCTATGTTTCGTATAGTACTTATGACAGGTGTTGCATTCACAGAGAACAAAACTCAGGGCAACAAAATATGAGCCTGTCCACACTGCACAATGAAACATCTTGGTCCTGATCCGGAAGAGAACGTTGCAAAGCCAGCTGCTGATTCAGTTTTGGCTTTTGAAACAACTGGCCACAGTGCCAACTGGGGTGGTGTTTTTGTCTTGTGGGCAAATTTCAATCAGGCACCAGGCAGAGTCAACCAACTAATTACTCACAGGCTACTTGCCCAGTATTAAAAGGGAACAATTTTCAATTTTTGACAGATTGGATTCAAATAGGCAACAGAAGTGAAAGCATCTATTGTCCATTATCCAGTCCAACCCTGAGACTTCCAATTTCTCAGTTACCACGTAGCCTGTTCAGAAAAGGTTGGCCAAGCAACAGCCTCTCTAAACAAATTACATCAAAATTCCTCACGCTATGCCACATATTCAACTTGCCTTTCCAAAAAAGAGCCACATAATAAGTTTCTAACAAGGACATTGGTTATTAAAGCACTCTACATTTTCTAGGTCAAAGAGGTGAAAGGCAGTCAAAATAACTGAAATAAAATATTCTATAAATCATGTGTGTTTAGTTACAAATACCAGAAAGCAAGATATGAAGACCTGCTGCTACAATAACCAAAATTTAGTTAACTATTTTGAATTACCAGCTTCTTGATGAAAGCAAGGTTTAAGGTACCAGAGTTGACTTTTGGAAATACCCAAACAGTTCAAAACCACATAGCTTAGTAGAAGTTGGATTTTTCTTTCTTTTCCCACTCCTTCCTCCAAAACGTGTAAGACAGACATGGCAAAACAAAAAAAAAAAAATACACTCGTAACGTACATTGTTCTTTTTTTCACAATTAAAAGCCAAAAGTAGATACCTTTTTTTTCTTTTTTTTTTTTTTTCCACACATTTCTTGTTTGGTTAACAGAATGATCTAAACTGAGATGTGTAAAATTTCTTAATTTGTTTACAGTGAGGAAATTTTTAAAAATGGCCATCTGTATCTCCTACTTCCTAGAAGCATTAAGATCTGAGATTTCTGGAAAGAACATAATATCATTTCAGTATATTTTGCAACATGCATTTTCACAGTCCTGCATCTTTATAGTAGTGGATAGTAAGAGAAAAACGTATTTTTGATGGAGTTTTTTTCTCTAGGAGCCACACTTTACTTTCCTACTTCTCAAATGTGTTCAGACCCATACTTACTGTGAAGACGAGAGCAGTTTATCAATTTTTCAAGGAATATTCTTTGTTAAGAATAAATTAAAAACATCTCTCACTTCCTCATTTTTTCAACTTTTCATCTGTAATGGTGATTTTTCAGCAGTTGAGTGAAACATTGAGAATAAATGTGCACTTGGTTAGTGAAATGTTGATTTAAAAAAATTTTTAAAAAGGAAAAAAAAGGAATGAGCCAGATTGCTAGTCTAAAATGGGTGCAAAGGAGCTGCAACCTACCTTCCATATCAGAAGGTAGGAACAGGTCAGCCCAGTACAAGTGGAGCAGTGAAGTGGGAACACAGCGGAAAGGCAGAGGATGTTCTTTCTGTCAAGAAAGACTGAGAGCAGTCTCTGTTGGTGGGCTCCATGGGCCCCCACATGTAATCCTGCCCCCATCCCCCACTTCCTGGCAAAAAAAAAAAAAAAAAAAGAAGAAAAAAAAAAAAAGAAAACAGTTGGGGTGGGCTGTGGTACCACTTGCCTTCCTTCTGGGTGAATCCAGAGGAGGAAGAGATCAGGATAAATTATAGGGCCCTGAAAAAGCTCTCTGTGTTTATGATCGCACCATCTGGAACCAGTGATAACTGCACTATTAATGGAGGCGTTACTACAGAAGATCTGCCGTGTCTATTAAAACCAGCCATGCTGTGTGCTGGCTCACGATGCATGTTTGCTCTAATTTCCTCCCTGACATTTCATTCCTAAAGCTGTCAATAACCCGTTAACCTTCCTGGCACTGAAATTCTAAAACAAAGTCCCATTTCAGCTCTGATTTTGAATTTGAATTGTGATAAGCAATACCAAAGGCTAAGTTTCCAATACATAGCTGCCCTAATATAAATCATGCAATAGGTCCTTTTTTTTTTTTCCCCCCTTGTTTTCCCTTGCTTACATGTAGCTCTTCTTTTTGCATCATAAACCAGGATACAACAATGCTGTTATGTGATATCCTAAAATTAAGAAATTAATTTGACGGCAGAATAGCACTGTTCTTTACTGGTAAATGACAGCTTGATCCTGCACTTTTCAATGGCTAGAAGTGTCCTGTAATCAGGGTGATTGCTTGCATTCATACAGTTTGAAGCCAGAAGGAAAAATTAGCTCATCTTGTCTGACCTCCTGTGTACCACAGACCACAGAGTTTCAGCCAGTTGCCCCTATTTTGGGCCAGTAACCAGTTTAACAAAAGCATATTTTCCAGAAATTCATTTGACCCTCACTTGGAGTCATCACGAACTAGACAATGCAGAACTTCACTTGGTAGTTTGTTCCACTGTTAATTTCATTGTGCCTTATTTCTAACTTGAATTTCTCTGGTATTACTTTTCTACATAAACACAAGTTATAAGAACAGCAATTATGACTGTCTCTATGATAATAGCAGCATTAATGTGAAAAGAACATGTCCAATCAGGATGTTAAGAAACATTTTGGCTACAGGCACAGAAATATTTAAGCACCAGCTGAGCCAGGTAAGCCCGTTTCTGGATTTGGTGCCATGTCCGAGTCAGGTGCAAAAGGATGCATCTACAAAAGCATGTTAGTTTGGATCAGGGGTGTGGTTTTGAAACAAATCTCCCATTCAGCCCCACTTACTGCACATCGGTTTGCACCGTGGCATGAATTCAGAGCACACTAACTGGACTCGTTTAGGGTAAAACCAAACCAAAAGTTGCACTCCAACCACTAACAGGCATTCAGTCAGTGGGGCCAGACTAGACCTAGTGCTAGAGTGAAAGCACAACCCGCGGATATGCTCTTAGTGTGGATTTCAGGTCAGCGCCACGCATTTGTTTTCGACACATCTGCTCCTGTTTGTACTTCTTGAAAAAGCAGGCACAGCCTAATTCCCTCCGACTTTAAAGAGCCTTGTGCCAGCAGCAGCAGAGAAGAGAGAGAGAGAGAAAAAGGAGGTTTTAACAAATAATTTCAGGAAAACAGTAATTGGAGGAAGGAATTTAGTTAAAGAACAAATGGCTATTAAACCATAATCTGAAGAACAATGGCAGTTATCAAAAGGTAGCATGGCCACTAAAGAGTTCCTTTTTTCAGTGATATCCTTACGTCTAGGAAATAACAGATACTGCTGAATAATTCACCTGGTCTATCCTGAGAAGACCAACTCGGAAACAAATGGCAGCTAGGGGAAGTGCCAGGAAAAGATCAGGAGAGACACCAATGTGGAGTAAAGACAACAAATCTGATCTAATAAATTACAGAAGGACATTCACGGTTCAGGAATTCCACAAAATTTTAGAGCCCATGAGGACAGTGGTCATCATTCACTGCTTCATGTCAGTGATGTCCAATGCCCACTGCCCAAGGGAGGAAGAATAGGAATTCAACTTCAGAACTTGCATCCAATTACCCAGTCCAGAGATATAGGTCAGATAGGCATTTTATGCTACAGAAGACTTGAAATGAGATATGCAATTCCAAACAAGACCACTTAAGAAAGCTTTTTTTTTTTTTTTTTTTTTTTGTGGCTCCCAACTTTTCGAAACTAGCAGTGCCGTTCTCAGAAATAAATGTTTCTGTGTGAGTCAAAAACTACCAAGAAATGAGCAAAGAGCAGCAAGAAGATGCTAGACCAACAGTCAATTCAAAACATTTTTTTTTTAACTTTTGTTGAGGAAACTTCCTTGAGAGTATAAAGGTCAATGCAAGGGAGTTTCATGGCAAACCAAGATTTATTACAGAGCTCTGTAGGGAATTGATGACACAGCAAAAGTAAGAACTATTTCAGTCTCAGTTCACCCTGGTTTGCACCCTTCCTGCAAGTAGTCATTGCCAGAGCTTGTCCAGTACAACCTCTTCTATGTCACAAATCCTAATTATCCTATTTCTTCAGAAGTATCCCCATTCACAACGGGAGAAAATAGAAATTTCAGCATGGAATTTCAGAAGAGCACAAACTTCTCTTTAATGTTTTCTTCTGATTGAAATAAATGAATAAATAAATAAATGTCTTCTTTCTCCATCTACTACTTCCAGCATTTAAAGGGATAGATTTAATTTTTATTTTTGAGATTTCTCCTCTCTGGTATGAAGAACTAAAGTAGCAAATTATTCCAAATAAAAATGGCAGAAAACATTTGCTCCAGTCAGGGCCAAGTACCAACACAGAACACACAAAAGTTTTGTTCTTAGCCTCCCAGCAAAGGTCTGTGAATCCCAAATTTTGAAATACAGTTCATTTAAGAACAGACAGAGTTCATGATAATCTGATCAATAACCTTTTGGGATGTCCATGATTAGAAATAGGTGCTAATTTAAAATGGGATTTTAAGTTTGGGACTGTTGGGAAGGGTAACCAATATTTACAAGAACCTTTCAAAAGATATACTTGGTCTTTGAATTCCAGATACCACTGAAAGAAAAACAAATTCCCAGCAAAAGGGGGAATCTGAAAAGAATAACAAGGTGATTTTTAAAACCTTTGTAGGTTCCGAGAAGTCGCTTTGGTCTTTGACTCTTTGGCTGGTGATGCTGGATATATGCAAACAGTAATCAGTTCCAGACCTGCAGTAGCAGTGCTCACTCATAATAGAATAAAATTATAGCTTACATAGGAACTCAGAATTGAGAAGATCTCTGACTGTTTGGCAAAGGAAAGTATCAAGAAAGCAGAGGGGTGGAGAGGGAAAGGTTGTAAGGGATAAGAAAAGAAAATTATACCGTTCAGACAAATTACACAACGCAGACGAGGGGCAGAAGGACAGCACCAATCTGAAGGATCACAAAGCAAGCTCAAGAATAAGTGGACAAGTAAAAGAATTTGCCAACGGGTACCTTTAGGGAACCTGGTCGATATATCATTATCCATGGAGAAACATCCTTGCCACTGCAGTTAGTTTTCACCAACATATCAACACATTCTCTGATGGACTGGCACACATACATGGCAGTCTTCAGAATGAAACCTAATATACTCCTGTCCCCACTGGAAACCTCATCACCTCACCTTCTTACAGTCCTTGCTAATGTAACCAGCTGGGCCTGGAAAGATGCCACATGTGATCATCTCCTGTATTACAGCTTTCTCTGTCGATGCTGGAAACGAAACCTCAGACACGATAATACCAAGAGTTAACACACACCAGCGACACTATGCCAGCTCAAACCAGTTACATTTTTCTGACTCTGTGGTGGTTTTAAGTTTTCCTTCTCTCCTTCCCCCTCCTCTGATCAAGGACACACATGGCTACCCAAAAGCAGCAAAGCCTTTCTACCAAAATTACTCTCCTTTAGTAACAAGACCACAAAAGACTGAAACACACAACACTGTCTGCCACCACCCTAGTCTAGCTGATTGTCTTTTAATAGCTACAATAAAGTTGTGCAAAGTAATAATATTCCACATCCTTGACTCTCCCGGGCAGTATATGGATTATCCCAAAGGAAAGTGTGCCTTCGCTGAATCTGCTACTTTATGAGTAAAACAGGAAGTTCAGTCCCCTTTTATTGTACCTTTTTATTTTTGAAAGGCAGCCCAAACAGTTCCAAGTTGAGTAGAAGCAAAGTTATTGATGTCAAGAAGCCAAGATCTTTCGCCATGGTTTGCTGGATGAGGAAGGAAGAAAACTGTTTGTACTCAGCTGTCCTTGCTTCTCCAGGCCAGCTTCGAGCCAAAGAAGCAGGAAGAGGAGAAAGATGAATAAGTGAAAAGGGATAATGTTTATCTTTTAACAAAATCACAATGTTCTGCTCCTAGCTCTAGCAGCCAAGACTCGCTGTTGCATCTTTAAGACAGATAGTCTCTTCTCTGAGAGACGACAGGCTAATTATAGTGCTCCTGCCAGAGGGAACTCACACATGCAAACCATTATGTAAAATATAATTTTTTTTTTCTTTAAGAATGCTCAAGATCATTAGACATGGTTTTTTCAATGCTAGAAAATCAAGCCAAAAATGAAAATAAACAGTTTCAAGTATTTGCAACATAATTCCCTCATGCATTTATGGAAATATAGTAAAAAGTGCCTTAAAAATGTGGTTTGACATTTCATGCTGCTCTTTTTTTCTATTTTTCCAGTTCTCAACGTTTGCCCTCTTGTCCTGTATCATTTCAGTTCCACTGCAGTTTGGAATAGATGCTGGTGGTAGCCTTTGTCACTCCTACAGAACTTTCCAGCCTTGTTTCAACTAATGGGTGACAGAAAGCATCACAAGAACATGCTATAAATCATACAAATGCTTTACAAATTTTATTCCGCATAAAACAACCATAAACTCATTGTATGCAAACACGATAGAACCCTTCACCAAGATAATTACATGTACAGTATTGCTTCCCTAATGATGTGCTTTGGTAATTTAAGGTTAATTTAATGATCATTTAACAGCTAGGCATGTCAACAGAGTCCACAGAAATGCTATAGGAGACTGCTATTTATACAGATATTTAAATGAAATTTAGTTTTAAATGGGAAAGATTTTTGGCATATATTATCACAAAGCTGAAGAGGGTTATATATAAGCATACATACACATATATCTGTGTATATAGCACAGACCATAACAGCATTAGCTAGGAACAAAAGGGATCATTCCTTTCTTCCACCTCAAATAAACTTCACCGCAACGTAAATTTGCAAAATACTATTTGGTCTCATTTTCCATATCAAATTTAATGTTTCTTAACATCATACCGTCTTTGCCAGCTTTTCAGAACTGCTGCAAGCCCATGGGGATATCACCCCTTCTAGCTAGCAAGCCTACCAGGGTAACTGCTGAATTACGATTCAACTCCAGAAATGGCATGCTGGACACTTGCAGGATGGGAAGCTATATCAAAGGGAAATACCACTCCTTTTTCTGAGCTTCCCTCCCTCCAGAAGAAGGGCTCGATATACTGCTATCTTCAAGAGCAATCCTTACTTTAAGATGAACGTGGAATTAATTCACCAAGTTTGGCTGTTGTGATGTGGAATGGCTTCATCTCTGTTTTAAGCAAAGAGAACTGAACTCCTTCTTATTTAAACTAATTGGTATTTTAAAGGTTTTGTCCCGTTTATAAAGCACAGGATTATTGACAGCCCAAACACTGTGGCCTAATGGATTAAGCAAGCAACTGCATGCCACAGATTCCTGAGTTTTAATCCCGACTCTCTCAGTGTTCCCCTTCTTGTTCCATAAAACTGAGATAATATTTATCCTCTACTTCATGAGGGTGTTGTGAGAGTGAGTAAATGTTTGGACAGCTCTTGCAAAGGTCAGGTCCTAACCAGGCACCTGCTCTTTACTGAAGTAAACTGCTTCCTCAGATGCCCATTATACGATCAAGACCCTCTTCTCCACAGCCTCTCAGATCAGTCCATAATAACCATCCACATGCATAAAGTTAGGCACTCATGTGATGTTTTCTGATTTGAGGCTTAAGAGTGATTTTATCAGTAAACTCATTATGTATATAAATTATCCCCCTACCACAGGAGTAATTCAGAAAACATAAATGCAAAGAAAATTTTAATTTATTACCAATCTTAAGCCAGAAGCATAACACCACCTAATGTGCCATTCAATTTTAAAATTGTCATTTAACACCTGGATTGCATAAAAACACGAAGGAAAAAGATCATTTATTTATTTGAAAATGTTTAAAGAACCACTTCCTTCTAGATACTTTAGCAACTGATGCTCTATTAATGTTCAAAATAAGAGCTCTAAAATCCCATGTTTTATTAGATAGGCAATTCCGCAGACTCAACACATTGTATAATCCCATCAGTGGTTAGTTCTTAACAAACACGGCACACATACGGAAAAAAAAAAAAGGCTCTAGACCAGGGCAGGAGGCAAAAAGAGGTTAAATCAGTTACAACCAGGTTTTTCCTCAGTTTTAACTCATAAGTGATGACATAAAACCCAGGAAAAAAACAGCTCTGACTTGAAAATGATTTAAATTTGCCAGCTCCAGCCATTTCTGGAAGCATGCCAGGCTTAATTTGGATTAAGGCTTCTCAAAAGTTTGCACAGGTCTAACTTTAACCTGCTGCAGCCCAAAAAGTGTACCTGGTGAGAGACACAAAAATATTCCACGTAATTCAACACAAGTGACAGTCTGTTCTCTCGAGGTACCCAAGCGCGGGATCAAAATGTTTTAGTAGCTTCGTTCCAGAAGAGGGTGGTGCCGTGTCTTTATTAGCAGAGCTATCCACGTTAAAAATGCCTTCTGTACCGATCTAGCACTGCCTGAGGATAATGCCCACAAGAGGGAATAGGGCTTGTGTTCCAGAAGGGAATATTTTCAGAGTCAAGCTTGTAATTTGTATTTGCAAATCTCCAAATTCAACAATTTCTCGGCCTCTATAAACTCGCAGATGGAAAGATTCTGTATTTGGAATAAATAATGTCTAAGCTTCACCTTCATTACAGGGCATTTTCTGTCAGAAGAGTGCTATATCCTGGCTCCTGAAATACACAGAAGCCCTTTGTAGTAAGGCTATCGCACCAGGCTGCTCCGAGTATGCAGCTAAGGAGGTTAGTATTAATAGTACCATAGAAAGATTGGGGAAAAAAAGGAAAATATCTCCACAAGCATCAACTGGGCATGTCAACAGCTCTCTTAGAATCCTGCCTGCGATTCAAGAGTATTTTTTTTATTTTAATATCTAGAAATGAACTTTTGTACTTGTTAAAAAATCCCAACATTGAAACATAAGTACATTTATCTTTTAACTATTTTTCTAGCCCTTTTCCAAAAATCTGCTGGTTATTAAAACATTGCTGTGTAAATAAAAAAAGGTTCAGCTTTATAACTTGCCTTCTCTTTTCCCTGCTTACTCACACAATGCGATCATTGTTTGCTAGATTACGCTCATTCTCGTGGCACCAGACTTTGATGTCACACACCAAGCATTATGACTTCATTAGACGTATACAGAACACAGGAGGACTGTGTGAGAACATTACCAGTCCACACAACAGCTATCCAGTGCCTGAACCAAAACCCAACAGAAGCTTTGGAGCAGGTCTCTGACTATCAAAGACATATAGCAAACATACTGAGCACTCTACGGTATGCCAGAACAGCAGTTGCAGCTACACAGTGTTTCCTCAGGGGATCTTAAAGCAAGGCTTGATATCAATCCTCCCCGCTAATGGCATTAAAGATGATAAAAGAAATTCTTGTCTTGCAGGATTTGTTTGTATCCTCCTTGCACACAGCATCCTGTTGACAGCATCATCATCAATGTCTGCAGTTTACACAATCCTGAGCTAAGCATTAGTGATAGCTGCAGCATGCAATATGACAGGGCAACCTTATATAAGGCTGGGCCCTAAAAAGAGAAACTATCATCTTCTTAATATCTTAATCTACTATTATTAATAAGCATCCTATAAAATGATTCATCAGATACTGCATGCTGGTGAAGGGGATCTAACATGACAGAGTTGTGCAGTTCTTGAAGACGACAGCATCATCAGAACTTTAGCTAATGCTTAAGAGTTATTTACTTTCAAACCACAATTGACCACACAGGGATGCTGCATGGAAGGGACCTTTTTCCCAGATCAAACAGCATGTGGCTTGATCTGTGAAGACCAAGTGTTTGGCTGCTCTGAAGGCCAGAGTTTAAGATTTCAGCTTTCGGAGCAGCCCACAACGCTAAGGACTTGACCTTAAGCTAAAGCAGTGGCAGGGAATATTCCCAGACCCTAGAAATCCCCTTTACACTTGAATTGTCTGACTAGCCCCAGGAAAGCTTTTGGCCCAGGCCAAACACCGTGCCCCAATGCCAAGACACAGCTCAGGGGTACGCAGGGGCCAGAAACCATTCACAGTAGGTGGTTTAGAGACATTTTGGAGGAAAAGAAGATGGGATAATATGGACATGGGCCACTCCATGCTTGTTAGCCTCAGTGTCAGAGAGCACAGACACAGTTAATCTACTAGTACAGACATAGCTTCATGCAGTCAGCTCCCTAGGCTCCTCTGAAAACCTCAGCCCAGATAGCTGGAAAAGTGTCCTAATTGAGTATTTAATAATTGCAGCACAAGAGAGCATAGTTTCTAACTTGAAAGCTATTATTTTAATATCCACATGAGAAATAAGCTCTGCTGAGGAAGCAGAATATGAGGCAAAACAGGTATCTGTGTTGCCATTCAGGCTGTGTTTATGTGCTGATAAGCTCTTGTTCCACTAAGGAGGAGAAAAAAGCCTTCACTTTCAGCAAAACCAACTATTTTATCTGACACAGCCTCCCAGAAAAGCAGTGTCCTTGTGCATTAGAATGGGCAGTCTGCCATTTTTAGCTAAATTGCCCACAAGGAAGAAGACATAATATTACAGTTAATATCTGAAAACACTGTAATTTGCTTTTTGCTTGTGATTCTATCTGACAAAAACAAGTAGGCTGGGAAAAGGAAACAACATAAGGTGTGCGTGGCTGCCCTCATCTTAACCCTTTCTTGCTGGAAATGCTTTGCTTTATTTAGCAAACTATCCTAGGACTGATAAAGACACGATCAATAAAAACATTAGGCTGAGAAATCTGTTCAGGAGAGAGAACAGCCCAGGACAACAGGCTTTAGACAGTGGTGGAACAGCAGAAAAAGGCAGAGAGATGGTAAGGTAAATAGGGATCTCCTGTTTAGTCTCTCATGTAAAAGAAGACAACGAAATGATGACAATGCTATGACTGAGTTTAACACTGACATTTACATGAACACTTAGGTCAGGTATAGATCCACTACCAGAAAACCTCTTCCTGTGAAGTGTAACTTTGAGAAATAAAGTAGTGATTGTGCTAGAGTTTTAGTTATTATATGTTCTTACTTCAATTTTCTCTGTTCGGTCTCAAACACTGTTTGTGACATCCTCAACACCTCATTGCTATAATTACATCCCACAATTGAATGCCTGGAAACACATGGGATTCTTCAGGGATCCCACACAGAGCCCAAACAAGCCAGTCAGATATGGCAGAATCACGAAAGAAGCAGCCAAAGAAAAGGGAAAACAGTGAAAGGTCAAAGATTATGATAATGAGATCATTAAACAGAGAAGCAAATGACAAACTGCAGCTAGCAAGGACTTTCTGGAGCAATTCTGCATGGACAGGGAAATTCTCACTTCAGCTTGTGGAAAGCATACTGAACACTTATTTATTTATTTTTTATTTTTTTTTAAAACACGCACATGACATTACCTAGTTAAATTGTATACTTTGGGTGTACGTGTAACACAGCTTAAACTGTAATTTGCAACAGGCAGTGCATTTCTGGACGATTATAACATGTCTCTGGTAGTGTTTTAAGGCATGAAGCCAAAAGGTTGGATGACTTAAACTACCCGAGATGTGCAATAATCCCCCGGAAATGCTCTGGATTGTCTTACAGCTATTATACAATGTGAAATTTATATTATGCATATAAATAAGAACAGTTATGTCTGTGTATTTAGTAAGCCTCGTTCATGTCAGTACAGCCCATTAGCAGCAAACCTACATGTTCAATTCTGTCAGAAATTCCTTGCAGTTTCACAGCTGCCACCTCTGCAGCTCTTGCACACCTTCACCAAGAGACCTAAGGGTGCCTTTACTGTGAAACTCATGGGTGCACTCACAGCCTATTTGCTCTGGTTTATTCTTTTGATATAGCCAGTTGAGTATCCTCAAAAAAAATCCTATAGCAGTCATGACTTTATCCTCTCCTCACCTTCCACTTCTCACCCCTTTAGGATCTCCCTTTCATAGACCTACTTCTTCGGTCCTTTTCTCCGAGACCAACAGGAATTCAGCCTTCATCCACTTATCTTCTGTATTACCTTTAGCTAAATGTTGTGCTAGCTTGAGCTAATGACATGTACCAACAGTGCTTACATCTGCCTTTGGACTGCTCTTCCATCATCTCTGTCTAATTCTACCTCTCCATCATTGTTCTTGACAGATCCAACTAAAAACTTTTGCATTTTAATCCACTTCACACATCTAAAATGAAACTCACATTCATACACTGCTTAGTTTAATGAAGTTTTAAATTCCCATGAGGAGCCTTTGGGCAACTTTTTAACAGACATAACAAAAAATGACAGAAATCTCCAACGTTATTATAAATTTTCAAATCCACCAGTTACTTGAAATTTCTGAGTGCTGTTTTTCTATATTTAGGTTCTTCCTTTGCAAGCAAATATCTGTTTATTTCTAACACTGAATCTGAATGTTATTAAGCATACATTTGAAGTGTAGTTCTTTTTCTATGTAGTTCTTGACACATAACTTGGTTAAAGGAATAGGATGTAATAACAGCATAGTGCATCTGCTGCTGTTAAATAATTTCAAAGTAAATTTTAAAATAATTTTAAAAGCTTTAAAAAATTAATATGTTGTATGTATAAACATAAAATATTCCAGCTATGTAGTTTTCAAATGCTTACTATTAACATAAAATAGAAAAACCCAACAGAATCATAGAATCACAGAATGGTTTAGGTTGGAAGGGCCCCTTAAAGATCCTCTAGTTCCAGCCCTCTGCCATGGCAGGGACACCTCCCACCACCCCAGGCTGCCCCGAGCCCCACCAGCCTGGCCTTGGGCACTGCCAGGGATGGGGCACCCACAGCTCCTCGGGGCAGCCTGTGCCAGGGCCTTGCCACCCTCATAGTAAAGAATTTAAAAAATAAAGAATGCTCAACTTCTATCTTAAAATATTTTTACTAAGTACTGTTATAAATGAGATCTCAGATCTCATATCTGTAAGTGAAAGAGAAAGACAAATTATCTCATTACTTCTTTTACTTCTTTTAATAAAGCTGAGAATATTTTTGATATAGTAAGTTTCAGCTCTTCTCTTACCTTCCATATTTTAATCTGTGTTTGCATAAGTCATTCATGGAGAATGGAAAGAAAATATATTTACATAAATAATAAAATGTGATTATAAAACCAGTAAGAAAATCAGAGGGATAAGGATATCAAAAAACATTTTTATGGTGACTAATGAGTACTGAGATATGCAACAATAATCTGAAAACAATAGTCTGAATATAAAATGGAATGAAATCTTAATATTTTAGGTTTCATCAAACACCCATAAATTTTGTATTCCATCTAACAATTCTACCATAAATTCACTACAGAACTTTCTAATGCAACACACCTTCTGCATGAATTAAAAGTAAGATATCTGAAAATCTTTTCTGATTACTTAAGGTGCATTCATCTCAATTAACTTTTGTCATTTTAGACCACAGATGTGTCTAAATCTGATCTAGTCAATTCCATCTCTATTTATAGCCAGGACAGAGAAATATGCTATTTACAAGGAGATGCATCTCTCCAAGTGTCTTCTCCTATATGTCTGCATTTGGTAAGATGAATTCCAAACTTATTGTTTGAAAAATCCGGACTTCCTTATTTTAACCATATAAGATGACACAATTTGTCCAATCATATATGTAATTTCATTCATGTAGGCTGCATAAAGTTGAGCTTTCTGAAAAAAGAGTAGCTAATCATGAACATTTTCATCAAATGGTAAATTATTATGGGCTTCCCTTAATTATCAAGTCAATTGTCATGCAAATCAGACCCCTAATTGAAACTCCTGAAGCTGTTGTTCCTTTTTTCAAGGACTGCAAAGTTGAATAAACAATATTCTGAAACAAAATGGCTTGTCATACAAGCAACCCCTCCAACTTCCTGCAGCTTGAAGACAGAAAGTTCTCACTGTGAAACGAGAGTGCACAGCCCTCTTTTTACAAACAGGAGAAACTCAGTTCTCAAAGTATAACCGTCCTGATTTCCACACACAGATTGGAAAGGAATCAGTTCAGAAAAGTGTGCACCTTTCTTTCAGGGGTAGGATGACAAAAACATTACATTTATAAAATCTGAGGGTATAACGTGAACACAGAGAACTGTTGTAGCTTTCTTAGACCACACAATAGTATATTCAAGTTGAGTCACCAGACCTCACCCTCTGTTATGTACGTGCATCCTACAACACTCTGCTACCCCCAAATAATGTTGTTTTTGAAAATGTATTTAATGTTTAAATTATCTTCAGCAGTACCCTCCTACAACATGAGCAAACTGGTACAGCTGCAGCCATCTGGGTCCCTGTTGAGCAAGAAGAGCATGTGGGTGGCCCTGCAGCCTGGTCCAGTTTTAGGATGTGTTTCTGGATGAGCCATCTGCCTTCTCAGGATCAGCATCACACCTTATAGTTCAGAAAATGCTATTTTCAGCATTCTCCTCTGACAGTCCTAGCACTGGTATTACTAGTACCAAAATTAACTGGGCTATATGAAGCAGAGAAATTGAAAAATAAGTTTTACATAAAAACTTGAATTATTACTATCCTGCTCGCTTTTCTGGGGAAGGCAGGCAAAAAAAGATATAATCCACTAACAAAGCTCAGGCCTAGAAAAGTGTACAACTAAGTGTTAATGTCTCTTAGTTTGGCTTAGAAAGAAATGACAAGCAGATAACTAAACTGGTTCTGAAATATTTCATCCATAAAAGATATCTCAAAAACAACCTTGAAGCAATAAAATAACTGTTTACCAAGTCCTGTTTCACTTTGTTATGAACATTTTAACTCAGGGCTAAATTAAGAAATGCGCCTCAACAAGGAGCAGGCCATAAGATACGTTATCGGGTTGTAATGAAGCAACAGGCACATCCAGCCACCAGGAACAACAGCCTCTTCTGAAACTCGCTCAGGAAAACACGTCTGAAATTTTCAATTTTGTAAACGTTCACCTCTGATCTTTTCTGAAGCACAAACTCCTGGCAGAAGGACTGACTAAACTCTTTGTTGACCGTGAATCCCTGTTAGCAAAGCTGTTATACTTTATGCTGTCTGTATAGAATCTATTTCATTAATGTGAATTAGATCCAGAAGACACCAGTCAGTCAGTCATTTGCTAAACTGGAAAAGCAGTAAATGGCAACAAATTGAGCATTTTGCACAGTGGCTTGAATTTAAGATTTCATAAAAACTTACAGTTCTGATAGGGGAGGATCAGCCTAACTACATTGTGAGACCAGACAATGACAGACTAGCTGAGCTTCTGGTGAAATCCTATCAACACACTGGTGGTTGGCAGCACTGCTACTGTAATCAATTAGGTTGATTAAAACTATACAGCATGCAGGCTTCATGTGCAGTTCTTAACATGGTTAGGAAGGAGGCAAGATTTAGGGTGGAAATGAGGAGACATTTCTTCTCAGAAAGAGCAGTCAGACATTGGGATGGGTTGCCCAGGGAGGTGGTGGAGTCACCGTCCCTGTGGGTTTTCAAGGAAAGGTTGGACCTGGCACTTAGGGACATGGTTTAGTGGGTGACATTGGTGGTAGGGGGATGGTTGGACCAGATGATCTTGGAGGACTTTTCCAACCCTAATGTTTCTATGATGATTCTATGAAAAGTGTTACAACATTATTTAACTATAATGGGTACATCTAGAAAGCCTTTTGAAACCAGGCCTTCCCAGAGTTCAAAATACGGAGCTTCCACACTTTTGGATACAAGTCTGAAGACTAATGTAGATCTTACATGAATGCATAGAATGATGAAAAGATGGAAAACTTGAATGTATGCAATACCTAAGCATGATCTGAACAACACTGCACTTCACAGGATCACTTGAGGCTGGAAGGCACCTCTAGTGATTGTTTACTGCACCGTTCTGCTCAAGGCAGGGTCACCTACAGTAGACTGCTCAGGGCTGTGTCCAGCTGGGTTTGAAATATCTCCGCAGATGGCGACTCCACAACCTCACTGGGCAACCTGTGCCAGTGTTCAACCACCCTCAAGGTGAAAATGTTTTTGTTTTTTTTCTTTTCATAGATTCATAGAATAGTTTGGGTTGGAAGGGACCTTACAGATCATCTCATTCCAACTCCCCTGCCATGGGGGGGGGGGGGAACGCCTCCCACCAGCCCAGGCTGCCTTCAGCCCCATCCGACCTGGTCTTGGGCACTTCTAGGGATGGAGCACCCACAGCTTCTTATGTTTAAGTCGAACCTCCTGTGTTTCAGTCTGTGTCTATTGCCTCTTCCTCACTGGGAACCACTGAAAAGAGTCTGGATCTGTCTTCTTCTATCCCTCCTATTAGTTATTTATAGGCTTTGATAAAACCCCTCTGAGCCCTCTCTTCTCCAGGTGGTACAATCCTAGCTGTCTCAGCTTTTCCTCGTGCTCCTCCAAGCCCTTAATTATCTCTGAGGCCCTTCAATGTCCTTGCTCCTGTATGTCCATGTCTCTCTTGTACTGGAGAACCCAACAGTGGGCACAGCACTCCAGATGGGTCTCACCAGGGCTGAGCAGATGGGTAGGATGACCTCCTTTGCCTTGCTGGCAATGCTCTGCCTTTTGTACCCCAGGATGCTGTTGACCTTCTTTGCCATCAAGGCAACTTTGCTGGCACGTGGTCAACTTGATGTCCGCCAGGACCCCCAAGGGCCTTTCCTGCAAAATGCTTTTTCAGCTGCTTCCCTGTGGAAATATCCCACAGCACATGCAACAGTGGAGTCTAAGGCAGGTTGAAAGCCTTAACATAATCCACCCAGAGCACAGTACCATGCCACATCAACCAGGCATCTCTGGCATAAACAAATAAGTCAGCCTCAACACAATAGGATCAGTATTTCCAGTTCAGTAAGAAAAGGCAGCAAGTCTTCCAATCCTCATGAAAAACATATCAAAGAAAAAAGTAGATGGAAATTTACCAGCATGAGAATTAGGTCAAAAGGAATACCCTGGGCAAGATATCTATGAACTTGTGGAAACTTCAGGCATAGAACTGAACGGACCAGTATGATTCACATGTCACCCAAATTAAAACTTAAACCCAAACGCTCAAGGATTTGAAGAAAGAAGGGTTTCATATGCAGATCCAAACTTGCAGTGCACCAAATGGAAAATTCCTCTGGATATGAAGGAAATCAGGTTCCAGGGTTCAGCATTTCTTACAAACAGGAACCTTTAAAAGTGAGGTTAAAAGCAAGTACATATGGACACAGGTCTGCAATGATAAGATCTGCAATGATTCCATCTACTCAGTGTTATAGGAAATAGCATACAGTAAGCCTATAACTAGAGCAAAAAGAAAGAGTTTTCCTTCACATCAGGGTCAAGATCTTTGTTTTCTTATTTTGATATTAGTGAAACACACCAAAGATGAAGCTACAAATATTAGACATTAACTTGGTTTTCCTGCTTCAAGGTTGAGTTTTCACATTGCTTTTATTAAAAGTACCTACTAATTTATCTTCATTTAAATTACTACTTTATGACATTCGTCAGTATTTATTTTAATGCTGCAGTGTTGAGGAGTTCCACTCACAGCCCATGAACCTAATGTCCAAAGTACAAGAGGAATATTAAAATAAAACTTCCTCCTGAGACTGATTGTTATCTGCATGTAAGGGTTAAAATTACACATTGAAAAAAAAAAAGAAAAAAAGAGATGGATATACAAAGAAAAAAACATGCACCAGTATGACTGATATCAGTACACTGACAACCTAATTACTGACAAGGTTTTTGCAAATGTTGTGGAAATAAGGAAGTGTTTGAAGGACAGTAGGATAGTTTTGGAGATGTGTATTGGTGCTTAACACACACAAAGGCCTAAGCATGACAAAGCACAAAGATTCTTTTTTGCTTGCTGTTTTTTAATAAAGTAATATAAGTGCACAAATAAGGCTGAAATAATTAGAATAAAAAGACACAAAATTATGCATTCTTGTTTCCCCTCTATAACAAAATAATTCTACATACAGAATTATTTTTCCCAGATACATTAAATAGTAAGAGAATGGATGCATGTGTAGGGGGTAACAGTCCCCTATTAATTTTGTGTACTCCCATCATTGCCATAAAATTTGGTGCACACTGTTTTGTGACCATTACAGGCTTTTATCAATGGACACATGAAGTAGGAATTTTGGGAACTACACCTTTGACTTCTGGTCTATTTACCTCAAGTGGAGAAATCTGAAAATCCTTCCAATTGTACCATTTCTTAAAGAAGCCATGGTCACTGTGCTACCTGCAACAACCCCTCTGTGTCCTCTGCAAATTCCATTCCACCTGGTTGGCATGGAGGACAGAATAAGGTTTAAACTAGGTGATCATCTCATAGTACAGGAACATCTGCCATTTTTCAGAAACACAGCACACAATTGCTGATGTTGGAGGTTAACGTTATTTATATATATATATACACATTTTAAATCTACCTGCTCAATTTGCGTATATGACTGCAGGAAAGATTTGGGGAAATACAGAGTAAAAATACATGCACATACTCTGTATATCCAGCATTTACATGCATTCATAAAAAATGATCCATGATATTAGAAAATAACACTGAACCACAATGTTAATGTAGTCTCTTCCACATGCCAAAAACTTGTGTGGGTATATGCATAAAGAATGTACATACTCAGAGAGAGACACTAACATCTTGTAATGCAATATGTTTCTGTTATACACACTCCAGACTTCCTAACAGCTGCATATTTTAATATACATAAACCCATACTTGAAAAATAATAAAATGTATTAGTTTTCCACATTAGGCATTTATGACCTAATTTAGGAGAGTATTACATCTTTATAACTTTTAAAAGACCCATTTTGATAAAACATCCCCATAAACAGACTGAGAAAATCAGGGTAACAAGCATCTGTTGCTGCGTTGTTTTCTTAATGGGGTAATAAAATAATAACACATTTTTATAACTTTTCACAACAATATAAAGTATTAAAATCGAAACTGATATTGAAAAATGTTCTCATGGTCCTTTTTATTTTATTTTTCCACTATGTCAAGTTACAGTACTTACCCGATTAATATTAATATATCTTAATTATGTTGACAAAATGGAAATTTGCCAAAGACATTCAAAGAATAGAAATAACTTGTTATTTCCACGGCTCTAATTAAAGTAGTGTATTTAGATCATTTTATTCACAATAAATAAGCAATATGAGTATTTATAAGAATGGATAGAGAAACTGTATACAGAAATGATGACTCCAATTATCTAACGGTTTAAAATAAAAGGTTTGTCTGTTCTAATAACTAATTATTAAAAATATATTTCTAAAAACAAATGTCACAATGACAAGATCAATGGCTTCTTCTCAAAAATGTGTTACCTAGTTGTAATATATTTTAGAAAAAATATCAGACTTTGTTGTGTATCAGAAAAATAATGAAAAGGTATTGACAATTGTAACTGAAGCAAAATTGCTATATTTAGAAAAGCAAATTATTACAAATTTTGAAATTATCTCCTCTGAAACTATGCACCTGTCCATTAGAAATTCAAACTAGGCGAGCTACTGACCTGCACTCAAAGTGGATTTGCATTTCTACACGGCTGGTGAAGCACTAGAGAGTTAACTTTATGAAGTGTGACTCATAGCTCTTAGGGCTAGAGCCTTAGGGCTAATCTAACTTTGCTGCATCACAAAGCTGCATCAACCTTTCTTGAAACAAGTCTCTAGATCCCATAGTTGTGGTTGAGCTAGAGCACAGCTTTTACAGAAACATCTCATCTTGATTTTGAAATTTCCAGTCATGGACAATCTGTCACAATCATTGGTTATGTTATTTCAGCACTTAGTTATGTTGTTAAAAATCTATGCCTTATTTCTAGTCTGAATTCGTCTAGCTTAAATGTCAAGTTGGATCCTAGGAGAAGGACTCCTCTCACCTAACCTACCTACACCCATCATCCTGGCAAGGCACACAAATAGGCACTTCTACAGCATGGTTCATTTGACTCCTCTTAAACATCTGCCTTAGGAAGAGATAAATTACACACTTGTCTGTATAATTCTTGTCTGAATAACTCAGCTTATTTCTCTCAATTGACTATAAAGGAAATCTAGTCAATCTGCTCAGATACAGGTGTTTGTATCTAGCCAGAAGGAATCCCATGCTGAATATTGTATAACTGTATGCTAGGATTAAAATTGCTAAAACATGAGATTTTTCTTCTTTAATGGGTCCTTAAAGACTGACTCCACAATTCTTTATGCAGCTTGACAACCTACAGAATCAAGCACCACATGTATCTCCATGTCAGGACTTTTTGGTCTCAAAATTTCTCCTAGATCTTTGAGCCCTCTCCAATTCGTCACGGTTTTCACTAAAACACAAACACCTAAACTAAACACAGAAGAAAACACTTCTCTTTCCTGTTCCCCCACCTGTCTGTCCAAGGACTGCATCAAGCCTTGCAGCTACAGCACTGCAGTGAGCCCATTGCATTCCACTGACTTCTCAAGACTCCAGAATATTCTTTCAAAATCACTTCTTTCCAGATACAGCCCAGAGTCTGTAAACATAGACCATTTTCTTAATTCACAGATGAAAAACTGAACATCTGGCTCTTCTGGAATAAAAATAGTTTGCTTGCACTCCATTTATCAAATGGTAACTCAGTAACTCTCTGTCACTAACTTGTCCTCTTCATTACTTTACAGTCCCCAATTAAATTTTTCTTAAAAATATTTGACAAGGAAACTAGACCCTAAATAAACTATGCTTGGAGAACTGGAAAGTTTAAGAGCTTGCAATGTAAATGTTCCAAACCTGCAACACACGCTATGAATACAGAGCTCCAGCCACGTCACCTAGATCTTTGTTGTTACAAACAGCAACATCAAGGACTTCCAGGCCAAGCAGCATAGACTTATTGCCTTTATGTTATACTGCACTTGGCTCCGTATCTCTTCTGCACTCTGACGAGGAGTCCAAACACGCCTAAGACAGGGTATTATTTTGTGTCTGCTTCAATTCAAACTACCTATAATGATGTGGGGGCTGCCTACTAGAATTGTGTCTTCATAACATGAAATGGAGGGTATGTGTTGAATTCAACTGACATGTAGCTTAAAAAAATATTTCGGTGTTCCCATGTGCAAAGCTTCCTCACGTGGTGTTAAGGACTACATGGATGAGGATATCCAAACCTGGTTAGCCTGGGTTTGTCCTTCTGGGAAAAGTTTCTTGCCATGACACTACAATGTTGGAGTCATGGTTATAATAGCAAAGTCAGAACTTCCCAACACCGTGTCATATTCTTGGAGTAAACAGCAAAAAGGACTACAGCCAAAAGGTTCCTGCTGACTACAGGCAGCTGAATACTGAATCAGTTTACAGTACTCAATACATATCAGTTTAAAGTTTTGTTTTTGTTTTCGAAAAAAAAACCAAACCACATTATTAGAAACTTTGAATTCCATTTTTTTTAAAGTAAAGCTTATGAAGTTGAGTATTACTCCTTTCCCCATGAAAAATAAGAAATATAAAGGGTTGCTTCAGCAACCTAAAGGAAATTGTGCTTTGATGAACTTGGAAGTGTGTAACAAATTATGGGAAGCAAATAATACTACACATTGTAACCTTTTGCTCAGACATCGTAGGAAGTGTTTCTTACCCTATAATACAACTGATAAAGATTCTTGGCTGAATAACTTAGGGCTAGTTACCTTTTCATGCTCCTCTGAGATCACTAATGTCAAGCTGCCAGCTCACGCTGAGTTTGGATAAACTGGAGTTCATCTCCCACCTACACCAAATTCTCCATCTCTGTTCATTAAGGACCTTGTGGCCACCATCACCATCTAGGCAACTAGCAGGGGTGTCATCTCCAAAAATGCATGCTCTCTATGTCTTCGTACTCAGATTACAGCTGTATTTCATCTTTTCTTTCCAGGTTACAGTTCTAAGGGCATATAACTGCCTTCCTTACTCTTTGTCCAGGTTCTAAACTTCTTGCTGAGGAAGTTACAGAAATAATTATGAGTCTAGCTTTGGAAAAAACAAAACAAAACAAAACAAACAAACCACATACATTTTCTCATTTGTACCAAGTCATAAGGTTCTTACAAAGGTGATTCCACCTGCCCATTGTTTTGAATCTTCCTTTCAGGTGCATGATTACAAGCAACTTTTCACTCGCCACATTCTTCAAGACATATCCTCCTTCTGTGCAGCAGCAGATTTACAGTCCAAATGTCAGATTTCTACCCACCCTTGCTGTGCACATACCAAACTTTCAAGTCAGCACATCTCCTGCCTCATCATTTTGGTAGGAACAAACACTGGAGTAACTTCATCACCCACCGTCAGTTAATTCTTGAAACTCTACTGTGTGATGATTTCTAGAGAAAAAGTCTTACACAAATTGCATTATTTATGTACTGAGATAACTTCCTCACAAGCCAAGCAACAGCATCTCTCCTTTACTTTCCTGTTTATCTTATCGTATCTTGTCATTTGTCTTCTATATATATTGCAAAATCTATTGAGCCACCATTAACTTCTGTTTTGCATCAGTGTATTACAAATAATATACAAATACAGGAGTGACGGATCTTGACTAATGTTCTTACACTGAAAAGATTAGTAATAAGTATTTTTCCAGTGAAATGACAATTTTCAGTTAAATGACCTTTTTAAAGTTAAATGACAAAAGTTGGCTTCTGGTATGTAAATTGAGATTCCAGAAAAAATCCTACTTTCAGGAAATGCCATCATGCACATTTAGAAAAAAAAAAAAAAAGAATAAAGGCAATACTTTCTTGCATATCTCAGGCTAAGCATTCAAAATTACTAATCAATTTTGATAACTTGAATCTGCTTACAAAATTGTGTATCAAAATTAGTATTTCTTTATTATGTGAATTGCTTTCAATATATTCTAAAGAGCTGAGATTAATAGCTTTTCATCAATTTGTTGAGCCATCCAATCTCTCTCTTTTGTACCTAGTTATATCTTTTTATTGCTTAAGTATTAAGGTAGTAAGTTATGGGCAAAGATGTACCTCATCTATCTAGTAAACTATTAAATTGTAAGCTGCTCAAAGTGGCAACAAGCATACACCTTCCACTTTTTTTTTCTTTTTTTTTTTCCCTGGGGGGGAGTAAGAACTCCATGCACAATGGTGAGGTTGTTTAAACTTTGTCATTAACAAATGCAGAAAAAAACATATACTTTTTCTCAGAAGCATATAATCTACACTCTGAATCTATTTGATGGTAATTTATGTATTGTATCTACACACCAATTAGAACTGTAGCCTTCTTTATGGTAAATAGTAACAATCTGTCCCCTTTCTTGCAAAATAAAATACCCAAACCAAAATTAAGCTAGTGAAATTAATATGTCTCACTTCCAGGTCATTTGTATTGCAATAATTCTGCATGGAGACAACTTGCTTCTAGCAGTTTTATCACCCTCTGCAGTAAAACTAGCACATGTAGTTCTCCAGAGAGTTTTGTTTTTTTCTTTTGTCTCAATACTTTACCATCAAAAATGGTAATCCTGTCAGCACATCACCACAGTTAAGTCTGACCTTTGCCAGCACTCAGCCTGAAATGTTGTATTAGCACAACAGAGCATCTCCAGGCTGGGTACCAGCCCCTTCCCCACCTACCTGTTGGTGTTAGCAACTCTGCAAACATTTCATAGAATCACAGAATCATTCGGTTTGGAAAAGACCTCCAAGACCACCTGGTCCAACCATCCCCCTACCACCAATGTCACCCACTAAACCATGTCCCTAAACATCACGTCCAACCTTTCCTTGAACACCCCCAGGGGCGGTGACTCCACCACCTCCCTGGGCAACCCGTCCCAATGCCTGACTGCTCTTTCTGAGAAGAAATGTCTCCTCATTTCCAACCTGAACCTCCCCTGGCACAACTTGATGCCATGCCCTCTAGTCCTATCACTAGTTACCTGTGAGAAGAGGCCGACCCCCAGCTCCCCACACCTTCCTTTCAGGCAGTTGCAGAGAGCAATAAGGTCTCCCCTGAGCCTCCTCTTCTCCAGACTAAACAACCCCAGTTCCCTCAGCCGCTCCTCACAGGACTTGTGTTCCAGGCCCTTCACCGGCTTCGTAGCCCTGCTCTGGACATGCTCCAGGGCCTCGATGTCCTTCTTGTACTGAGGGGCCCAAAATTGAACACAGCTCTTGAGGTGCGGCCTCACCAGAGCTGAGTACAGGTGGACAATCACCTCCCTGGGCCTGCTGGCTACACTATTCCTGATACAAGCCAGGATGCTGTTGGCCTTCTTGGCCACCTGGGCACACTGCCGGCTCATGTTCAGGTGAGCATCGACCAACAGCCCCAGGTCCTTTTCCTCTGCACAGCATTTATTGTGTGATTATTTCCTTTGTGCCAGCACCATGCAAAACTTAAAAGTTTAGCCTCTTCTTGATTCAGCGACTACTGGCAATATTGGAATTTAAATTACTTAAGATTAAAGGCATGAGATTCTTAGTCAGAGCCTTGAACTATGCAATTCATTCCATACTGGTAAAGCCGACCACAATTTTTAACCACTCAGGTACACACCAGGTTCAATAGTTGTCCAGCAATCAAAGTCTGGAGGAACCTTATTTGGCACAAGTCCTCAGGGCATTGAAGAATAGCTCAGAATCTTTATGGAAGAACAATAACTTACATATTTATCCATGTGCACGTTAACCACATAAAAACAGAGAAACTGAGGAGTAACGCACCAAGGAAAAATCTCTCCCTATGTTCTCTCTCCTATAAAAGTAAGTGACATGGAGTAAAGGATATAATTTCTAACATTACATAACTAAAGAAATTGCTTACGGAGAAGGTATCTGAATTATTTAGGATGATATAAATAGGAGCAAGAAGCTCTCAATTTAAAAGCAGGAAAATCATCCTGACTCTGAAATTTTGCTGCTGTGGAACAGTAGATACCAGGGATGTAATTGAAAGCCACTGGTTGAAGCTTCATCGTAAAGTGGACATTACAGTCACAGACATTAGGACAGTAATACACAGCACTAAAAACATGACTGCTGCATGATTAACTTTATTATATTTCTAGATTTTTATATCCCTTTCAAGAATTTCCCGTTACTTCATGATTTTTCTTGAGTTCTACTAACAATTCAACACTGCTCCAGTGCTGTATCCTGCTTAAATTTAAATCCTTTAAGCACCTTCCAAAACTTTTGAATGAAGTAAATGTTACAAGGACAGAAAAAAATGATCCAATTTTAATTTCATACCATTTTCTGCTCATTGCTAGTGCTTTTTAAGGACCACTAGCTACCTTTTCTTATTCTGGCACCTACCCTCACAGTATGCACAGACACAACTTGCACTTCTTCAGCTACCCTATGAAAATTTATCAGTATCTATGCATATTTTCAGAAATGGAACATAAAAAAATCTCAAAATTTCAGTCCACCTCTTACTTAAAGTATTACCTCTCTCCACTTAACATATATTTGAAACTAACTTTCATCCCAGCATCAGAACTGGCTGCATCTTGTCTTATTTATCACATCCACTACTGCTGCCTTTAAAATCACCATCATCAGCAAAAGACTTACTGTAAATTAAATGTCCTCAGAAACCAGGATGACAGGACAAATCACTTTATATACAAATAAATATATGAAAGTCTTTCTTTTCTTAGCTTTGCTTACTAGCATAGATCCAGATATAGATACCATACATATGTCTTTGCCTTTCTGTTTACTTCTCTGAAAATCCTTTCCTCCCACATGCATCCTCCTTCATCTTTTTCTCCTACATGCAATAAAAAAGGATGTTGATAGAACAAATGAATCAAAACATATATTACTAATAATACTGAAAGCCTCAATTTAGCATGTGCTTTCGTCAGACTGAAGGTATAGTTTAAAAATTAAGCAGATGATTGCTTTGCTGAATTGAGGTTTATACGACCTTGAAGTTAAAGTCAGAAAGCTGGAATAATGCAAAACCTCAAGGAAGACAAAAAACACAGAAATCCCAAATTGAAATTTATAAAATGTGTTTAGTCACCTGAAGTCTTATGCTTTCATTTGGTTCAGCTGGAGAAATATTTGCAAGTGCTACCAAGTGCACAGTCAGGCTCAGTGAAATGGGTCCAGTTTGGAGAAAAGGAGAACTTAGGTGTTAAACAGATTTTCTAGGAACCCTACCTACAGTAGTGTTGTCTTCTGCTGCCTGGAGGCATGACAGAGGGACATGGGGAGAACAGGCATTAATGCCTTAGAGGACACAAAGACAGAAGAAATCAAGCCTCATTTCTTCCACTGCTCGCTAAACAACTCTCAGTTTTATTAGTGGTACCAAAGATTTAACTGAGAACTGAGACATCACTGTATAGGCATGTTAAATGAACAGAACCAGAACATGAAATCCCTGTTCAAACCTCAGAAATCCTACGTCTTCTGTGTACAATACCTAGCTCCACAGGTGCCTACTTTGAGTATTATTAGAGGACTTTATGAAGGAGGGAACACGCAACTAGAGTGGAAAATAACAGTTAATGGGAACTACAAGAAAAATTGTTCCATTTGGTCCCAGTATTCCCAGGTTATTATTTATTGCTTTCCAGAATTACCGTTCTATTCTAGAGATTTTTACCTTCTTGTACAGGTCAGTGATGCCAGAGATGACCAAGTGTAGAGCTTCTATCCAAGCCCAGTGCAATAGCACAAATCTGTCTGAAGTCTGTGATAAAAATAATGTCTAAAATGGCGATCTTGTTCACAAGAAATTAAAAGCTCCATGTCATTTTCCTATACATTAATTCCAACTCAAACAGTTATATTACATGATCCTAAAGTTCTCATAATGTTTCATCTAGACAGTTCACATCCTGTCCTACAAAGCTGCACAGCACTGCTGCAGACTTTTACACAGCTGCTGCATTTCACATTTGAGCTGGCTGAGTCCCTGTTGTAGGTGAACTGACAACCGTAAGTAGTTTTAGCTCATAAAGCACTTTTAAATCATTCAGGGAGAAAAATAAGCACGAGCGAATGCTCATTATCAAGGGGAACCTGAAGGAATTGAACGGAATACAACTACAACAACTCCTCTTGCACTGTATAATGGTGTAAGCACACAATATTGCCCCAAATCTAGTAGACCCACAAAAATATGGTAACCACAAGGAGCTGGACTTTTATTCTTTGTAATGGCAAGTAAAAAATAAAATAAAATAAAATAAAATAAAATAAAATAAAATAAAAGAGAATTTTAAGATTCTTAAATTATCAAACTGCTATTCATTACTTTTGTACCAGGATCCACATACTACATGGATACAACGTAGGGACAAAAAATACAATACAAAGAATAATGTGAATTATTTAAGATGTGCATATCTTCTCTTTGTGTAGTGTCTCAGAACAGTTCATTAAGTTACCTTCTTTTTTCCTTAGTATCTGCTGCAGAATTATATTTGCTCACCTTACCCTTCAAACAGATATTTATGCTGCCATATTACTTTTCAGATGACCATGAGCAAAGTACCAGAAGTATACATTAGTATACATTCTCATTTATACTAAGGCCTTTTAAACCTCTTAGGAGCTATATAAGAACATATGCTTCATTTAAAAAATAATGTATTCTTACCCTAGGATCCTTTTACATTAGTACAACTGTGTGTAAAAAGCCTCTAGTACCTATTTGAATCTGGACATACGGCTAGGAAAAAAATAATTATATAAGGTTTATGAGATTAGGAGTTGCTATGTGTTATATGAGGGATACATTTAATTGTAAACTTCAGAGCTTACTTATTGTCTTCTCACTAACAGAGCTAATATTTTGTCAAATCAGAGTACTTTTTATTATGAGACATGAAAAGTAATAACTTCTTCCACCACGAGCTCCTGAGCAAGCTGTGGGTGTTGTTTCGTACTGCCGGTATCTCACACTTGGCCAGGCAGCACCACAATGGAGAAGCAATCCTCGGCGCGGTTCAGCAGACTAAATTAGCGGAGTTATTTCATGCCAGTGTCTCCTGCCTCAACAGAACCACATCTATACTGCCTAAAAGTCTTGCATGCTGCTTGCAACAATTCATGTACTGTGTTGTGTAGTAAGACACTGATGTATGTGCAATCCAAGAATTTTAAATGTCCCCACAGGATATCAAATACTATCCAGACCGTTTGTAAATACTTTCCCAGTGCTCTGCAGAAAATGAGCCAGTTCTTTTCAAATCTACTTAAATGACATTTTTGTCTTATCTAAAAATCTATGTTCCTGTTTAATAAACTCATCTGGGCAACTTACTGTTTCATCAGGATTGCAAGCTTATGCCTTCATTAATAAATTCTGCTTGAGCGTTAGGATTACCCCCAGTAGAGACAGCTGGGAAACTGCAATATAAAGTCAAGCAGCACATTTAATGACCAATGAACTTCTGGAAACTTAGTCCAAAATGATACATCATTGTGTCAGACACTCTTAAGCAATATGCAGTTTGGTCTCCCTCTTTAGAAACATGAAACCCCCTGAAACCGCTACCACAAATTGTGAACCTTTTAAATTACTGCCAAGCCACCTGCTTTTCTCCAGGAAACTTCATAAAACTCTCCAAATTAGTAATGTCATTAAGTAAAGCTTACAGAACCGTTGTTATTCTGAAGGAGTATTAGCTATTTAGTTTAAGGAAACCAGTAGGGATTTTTATCATGGAAAGAACTGTCATGTATATTGTATAACCTATTCCAAATGAAATGCTTTAAAATTTTCTTAAATATGCTATTCTTTTACATTTTAATTTTCCTGGGAGAAAACCATATAACCATGTTCTTAGGATTAAACTCATATCACAAAGAATTTAATTTAGGAGAGAATGCGGAAAGATTCTCAAACTGTTTATGTGTCTTCAAATGGCATTAAGAGCTATATAAATCAAACGTCCAATTCTGCATTTTCGAATAGCACTGGAAGAAATAGTGCTCAGGACGAAGGGGAAGAGGGAGCCTGATTTCCCCTGGTCCTTCTTGTTTTTGAATGGTCCTACACAGAGCGGGCAAGGATGGATTATAGGAATGCCTTCTGTCTAGGAGCTGGCCTAAAACGTACCATCTCATCTTGGAGTAATTTATCCAATAAGATGATTTAGAGGACAGTTCAGTGGCACCATTTTTGGAAGGCAAAAGCAGAGGGGAAGGAATATAAATCAAAGGTGACTGGCAGGTAAAGGATATATGCAGCAATCAGCCAAACCATGTGCACACTGGCACAAATTCAACAAGATCATTTATAAAAATTTTAAGTCAGGAGTACACAAAAGGGGGTCTGGTGCTAACTAAATCCACAGATAGATTACACGCCACTGAAATAAACACTTCCAGATGCTGGCATACAAAAACCTTTTACAGAAAGAAATGTTTTCTTTCATAAATCTGCAAGGAGGAACCTTGGGGTGGGGGCTGGGAGGGAAGGGAGCAAGATTTCCAAACTGAGATTTGACTTCCTCCTGTTTTTATAGAATCATAACTCATATTTTTCAAACACAGTGTTAACACTATAGAATAGCAAATAACTGCAGACAATAGCTTGAGGTATAGACAAAGACTTTACAAGTGTATAATTGTTTAATGAAATAAAATACTTTTTTTTTTTTCTTTCAAAATGAGAAGAAACAAGAAAAGTGTCATTTTGACTTTTTATATATCAGAAACTGAATATATAACTGAAGGAAAAGTTTTCAAGTGCTTTTTGACATAAATACATACATTTCATTTTGAAAACCGATGAAGAATGAAATCCTGACTTCTTCAAAATCACTATCAATTGATTTTGATTATCAACAGGGGCAGTATATTATTTACAACACCGTAAATATCAGAGGTTTTTTGTTTGATTTGATTTCAGTCTACCTAATTTCTTTCAGGAAGAGTATTCAAAAATTTGTATCACTCAAGTGCTTTAGAAAAATTTAGATGTAACATATCCACACTGTGGATACTGAAACAATTATTGAAGATTGTATTGCAAAACCTTTTTCACTACTGTTTTGGTCTGAAGTATGCAGAAAGAAATTCCTTTCAGTTAAGAAGAGTGACACGCAGACCAAAAGTGAAGCTGATTTTTATTTTTTTTTTAAAGTTTAAGACACCTAAAACAAACATGCTTTTTGGAATTTTCTGCTTTGTTTAACTTGCTTATCTCTGCAAATATCATACTGTCACACTGTCTTTTATATTTTCAATGTTTCCCTCTTTTTTTCCACTTTGTGTGATACTTTTTAGTATCAAGCTCAGCTTTGCTATATCTCCAGCTAATAAAATTCCAAAAATTTTGTTTTCAAGAGAAAATCAGTGGAGTTAATATTATTTTTAGAACTGGAATTATGAAAAGCTTTGATAAACTTCTGTATTTTTCACAACAGAAATGGATTTAAACAGTGGATTAAAACCTGAGCTCAGTCAGGTCCAATAATGAGCACTTTTAAACCACCAGAAGTGAAAGGTCTTTGTTTAGAACATCACTTGATCATGAAGCTGTACTATTCACATGCACGTGTAAAGTACTGAAGTTCATGTGGAATACTTGCATGCATTACTTAAGAACATATAAGCGTACAGGCAGGACTGTCTGAGGCCCAAACCGTGCAAGTCTCCAGCTCAGAGCTTACTCTGGCATTACATGTTCTTCACACAGGGAATGTCACAAGCAGTATCATAAACGTGGCTTTGTAAATACTCATTGTTTAATGATGCTTATGCAATTTTATGGGGCTGAAATTTTTAACAAGAGAAGGTTTAGACTAGCAAGTCATTTCATGCTGAAATTACTTGGGGCCTGAAGGAGTATTTTCCCCGAAGAAGTAAATACCCAAACAAAAGTTGGTTATACCCTCTGTTCATTCATTATGCTCCATTTACACACACTTGCGCTGCTGAATAATGGCCACTGTCTTCCACAGGTCTGTGCAGTATTACAGTTTACATTTATAATCTCAATTTCTCTTGAGCTAAACATCGAAAATACTTCATTTCAGAGCTGGCATAAACCAGAGGGAACAAAGAATCCGTTTTGGAAATATTTTCCTATTCTTTTTGCACTGCTGTAGCTGACAATTTTCTTTTTAATTTCAGAGCAGAGGATGCTATCTTTTTGACTAGAGTTGTTTCTCATGGTCACAAATAATATTTACAAATGTGCATTGTTCACCAGTTGAATCATTGCAAGATATTAATGACTGTTTATATCAAGGTTTTGGATAATCACTGTATATTGATCACGGAATATTTTTGATTAACAATTTATTGCTTGTTACTCCAAGTGTTAGAAGTAAAGTTGATTCGAATAATATAATTTCTTTAGAGACATTGTGTTTGCATTCCTGGTAAGAAATATATGAAATATACATCTTGATATTTTTGTGAACACAATGGCATAATGAAAATTATTATTCAGAATAATATTTGGATGAACATTATAATTATACCTACATCCAGTCAAAACTACAGAACATTTTCACTGTGCAGTTTACCAGTCAGTATTTTTAGATTATTCTAAACCTAACATTTTATTATTATTTTGCTTTGATTTTTTATTTATTATTTTTGTTTATTTATTTATTATTTGCCAGTCTATAGAAACACTTAGCTTATTAGAATTTGGTTTGGTATTGATTTTGATCCCATTTAAAATCTTAATTTTATTGAAATCACTGAGGCTGCCCTGGTGTAAATTAAGAGCCCAGAACCAAAGTTTTGTGAAGGAAGGTCACTGCAAGGATATACGGAAGGAAGGCATCGTGCAAGGATAGATGCAGGTCATGCTACAAGAGAGTGTCAATTTTCCTCAAAAAGACTTTCCACTGCCTTCCTATTGAACGTTCTCTACACATAAAAGAAATAATCCTCCTTCTCCCTTCATTCTAGGTCACACTTCAATGTACCTAATACTTAGACCACTCATCTGAATGAACCACAAAATAACCTAATCATATGGTTATAGTCTCCATGTAAAGGGTTGTAACACCAATATCATTTACTTGAACTTTGGGACAGACTGAGCTGATACTTAACTACTGGACAGTTGGGATTATTCTACTCCTCTAATATCTAAATGAATTATGAGAAAAAGAATGTGTGTAAAAGATTGATAATAGAGGTTATGTACAAGCATTAGGCCATTCTTATCAATTAATTTTATAGCCACAAGTAAATTCATCTCTGAATATAAACAGTCCATTCATCTGAATGTAGGCATATTTCCCATTAAGTTTTGCTTGAACAAGGAAGTAAGATTTAGCCTGCAATGAATTAATGGCCACAAAATGTGTTCTTTAAGCTTCTTTATGCACGGAGTACAGAAAAATAGACTCAGGTACAACAGACAGAATTGCATCATCCCACATGATGAAGAGTTACGTATGTTCTCTTTCATGTCTTGAAAAATTATATAGCGCTATTTTTAAAACCCATTTTGTATATCTCTGCTCCTTGAAAGTCTGGACCATGCTTTAAAGTAGGCAACAGTAAGCACCACCCAATAGTGTCAAAAGAGAATATGCAGATAAAATATATGTCTAGACTACCTTAGACATGATACAATGCAGAAGAATCTAGAGTACACTTGCTGCTTTCCATTGTGGCTTGCACTTGGAGACAAAACCTAACTGCTCTAATTATGTTAGTCATTTTGACATAGCTATTAAGGTCAAAATAAATGCAAACGGATCATTTTCACTAGTTTAATGTTAGTTCCCATTTACCATATGATTATAAAACTTTCAAAGTGCTTTTTTTGTCCAAACCAACATCCATCAAATGCTGCTAAAGAATAAATTACACAGCCAAACTCTTCTTCCAAAACTGCCTTATTAGGAACACCTATCACCAGCTCAGATGGAAGAGCAAGGACAACCATGACAAAACAACAAAGAAAAGATGTCAGAAAATACCACTGCTGGTGCTTGACAAAGACACTATAACCTTCTTGAGAAAATAATCCCCCCAAAATATGTGCTTGCTGTTACAAAATATTCTCATATAATTTTAATCAAGAATACAATTCCAATGCTGTACATATGGGGCTGAGTTTTGTAGTAGTAAATGATAAGGCTTGTACTTACAATCAGGCTCTCCATTTTAGAAGTAACATTAGCTTTTTGAAATGTTCTACAAAAAAAAATTCTTCACATAATTTCCTCCAGAAATCTAGTCATTTCTGGAAGAAAATATGCTTGCAGCTCATAACTAAAACTAATGTGATTCTTCCCAGTTCCATTAAGTTTCAGCTACTCAAAACTAGCAAGATTCAGTGAAACCAAATACAGAACATGAATCACATCAGTACAACTCAGCAATAGCAGGGTTCTAGCGCATATTTCTCAAAGCGCACCAGAATGCAACATCGGAGGCTTGCAACACTTGGGAACATTTTGAATATAGGTCAACCAGGGTCAACTCATTCTCAAACCTGAAAGAATGAAGCTGGCAGAAGTCTTATTAAGATCCTAGACTTTCAGGTGGAAAACCTAGAAACTGTGGAATTCCCATATTGGATGTAAGTTCCCAAATTCCCTTTCATATATCTAGAAGCACAGAGTCAAATAACATCCATTATCCTATAAATTGCTTTGGTTTCCTAACTACCAAAATCAGTCAGCATGACCAGCCAGTTGACATGCAAATCCACAAGTCACGTGTTCTTTGAGGAATTCCATATGGCATGGGTTTCTCTTAGTCAACAGCATCCTGGGATGAATATTCAAAGAAATTTTGCTTTGTTTCTGTCCTTCCCTCTCTCTTGTCCCGCCTTCTGGTGTCACAGACCTAAGATACACTGCACTGCGACTCTTTCAGAGAAAATTGCCAAACACAGCACGTCAGATATTACCCCAGTAAAGTCAAGTGAACTTTTGCATGGATGTTAACAACAAACAAATGGCAGTTTGAGAAGTCTGTAACAATGATGTTATAAAAAACTAAGTACCACAGCAACTATTTCTGCTACTAGTACTGTTCACCTCTACGACTGGTATAATTGAAAATACTTAATTTCTCTATTTCTGTATAAAACATCCATCTAACAAAACTAATTGTTACCTGACAGTCTTGAATTTATTTATTTATTTTTTCATTCAGAACAATTTACATTAATTCTCAGACGGTGACATCACTGGTTCTGGGCTAAACAGTCACTAACCCAGTAAGATTGCATTTAGGAAATGTACCTGGATTCTCCTGGGAAACCAAGACGCAAAGCACACAAGGACTCTACTGCACTAACCACACACAGTAAGTGCAACCTTAGATTCATATCTAGTAAAACACTGAATGCCAACTACAAAATGACTCTTGGTGTAAGCAGGAAGGACTCCTTTCTGATGTACTGTTAAGCTATCATTCCCAGTCAAATGAAATCATAGTCATTATTCACTATTTTTTGCATTGGCCAAGCTGCCACAAAAGCTCTTCTACTTGGAAGTCTGAAAGAAATTAGGAGATGGGAAGATGGGAAAATATACAACTAAACTATATGCAAATAAACTACAGAAAATTAACCTCTCCTTCTTCAAGGGCTTATTCATACAGCACCCAGGTTCAACAAATTAATTCTCTACCCAGACATACCAGCAAACCTTTGAGTTTTCATCCAATTACCATGACCACTGCGTCGTAATTTTTGTAGTGTTTGGTAAAAATATAGGTGAAGCACTCAGTAGCCCCCTATAAACTATATAAAGAACTACTTCTACAACAAATGTGCTTTGATGATGTTGAGGTCTGGTGGCATGTGTCCAATCGAACATGGATGAGATATATTAGCAATCTTCCAGCAGATCTTTTTATAACCATGCTTTCCATACGGGCATTTCTTCAGAACTCAGGAATAGGAACCTAGGAACCATTTGACATAGGCTATGTGTATTTCCTAGATAGTGCAAAACTTCAATTTTAGATAGAAGTTTGAGGTATTCTCTATGGTTTCATATTGAAAAGCTGTATCAGAAGGATCTAAACCTTCCCCTGATCTTACTGAAACCACTAGAAGGGATATTTTCAGGGACAGATGCAGTAAGAGAGGGACTGGCAGTCGTCATGGGGCTGCTGCATTCAGAAAGTTAGTACTTGAATCAAAGCTGCCAGGGAATGAGTTTTCTACCTAGAAGAAAGAAATGGAAAATCAGATGGAAAATCAGATAATAATCAGATACTGGGAAAACATCCAAAGATGGGTCACGTGAAGAGACAGCCATAAATTGTACTGCAACGTTACTGATAGAAAGTCTTTCACCTTTTTAAAATAAAAGACTTGAAGAATGAAAAAGGTTAATTGAATGAGTAGAGAAAACCAAACTCGCTTATTTTAATCCTTTGGAGTAGTAGTGTGTAGGAAGAGTGAAAAAGGAGCTAAGCAATGAGAACCCTAACACTGAAAACAACCTGGTGCTCTAGTTGTGAGATGATATAAGGAAGACTTGTCTTTCTGAATCCCTTGTGAGGACCTGGAAGATAAGATCTGCATCAACACCAGAGAGTTACACCAGCAAAAGAGATCTGAGAGGGATCCTGGATAAAAACAACTGCTTTCTTGTTTAAATTTAAAATGCAAAGTTGATTTTGGAAACTCCTGGAATGGAACCAACCTTATGAGGTCCGCCCATCTGTCTCCTCCAATATGATACTTCAATACGATACCATGACTGATGGTGCTCAGGCAAAAATTCAGCCTGCCTGTAACTGAACCTCACATTGAATGCAATCATCCCAAAGTTAGTCCTCCATACAAAGAAATTTCTTGATGAAAAAACAATTTGCTGCCAAGACAAAATTAGAACCAACATCTATGTGTGTAAGGCCCCTGGTCCTCTGATCTAGCATACCTGGCTGCTCTGCTGTCAGCAGAATGACTGAGGAACGGAAAAACAGTCTAAGGAAAAGCCAAACAATCCACACCACAATGAGAGCTGCATACTTGTAGGGTAAATACAAGAGCAAGAGAACACTCTCTTACCAGTTCAGATCCTCTTCTGAACTGTGCCAAGGAAACAAGTGAATTTTATTCAGAGTAGCAGAATCAAGGACCATGCATCATAGTCTCCATGGCGAGTGATTCAAATAACTTTTGGAGACTATCTGGGTCAAATCTGAATGAACCATCACTGATGACCATGTCATTAATATCTTAAAGAGTGCCAGGTCCCCTCTTGTAACCCACACAGGAGAAGGAATGTAGGGCTTTTTCACATTTTTGGAGCCTGATGTTGAACATGGAGAATGTTTTTGTAATCCTGTAAGGGTCTTTCCTCTGTGGAGGGTGACTTTCCAACAGTGCAGAAATTAGCTTTAGTCTAAGAACTGCAGAGTCCTGGCTTGTCAGAGCTGAGATTCCTCTCCTTCAAGACACAGGACTTAACCTGGGAGTGTGACACAGCTTAATGTTGCCCTGAAAGAAGGCACGGTCACATAATAAAAAATGGAAAATAAAAAATATTGGCAGGATAAAGTCAGGTCAGTGAAAAAGGATTTAAAAATACCAGAAGAGTACAATAAAGCAGACTGCCACTCCACTTTCAGAAACAATAAACAGGTGAGGGAAAAAAAAAAAAAAAAAGATTCAAAACTATACGGCAGAGAAAAAACAAAAGACTGGTATTGACAAAATCTGTATGTTTATAGAAAGGCTGTGAGAATTTTATCTGCTTAAGGATTGAAATGGTATCATCTGAATGGGATTTTTCATACACAGAACATTGATTTTTTAGTCTCTCAATCTTAAATTGAGAGGTACTATCATATACTTTGCAGCACCAGATTTTTCTAGTCATTTCTCCAGATGTACTGATATTTAAACTAAATCCATTTGTACTGATGATAAAGTCTTTCTAAAACCAATTTTGTTAAATCATAAACACTAAAAATGATACACAGTGAATTTCAGGGAGACCACTGAATGCCTCACATTAGACAGCACGGCAAAAAGCCAAAAGCCAACTCTACTTAAATTAAAAATAATCTCCCAAATGAAAAAGAAAATGTTTGCTCTCTGCCTCGTATGACTGGCTGCAATGAGATAGAAATTATTTAAAATGAAGAAATAGTCTAGGGCTGTCCATTATTTCTTACTAACTTAAAGTGAGGGTAAGGTTCTTCTGTAAATCCTCCTTAATGCTGAATAGACATACATCCAAGAATTTTTCAGAACAGCATATTTCTTGTTTTAAGAAAATTGTTCTTGAACGCTTTGGGTAACTTATTTTGCCTAATAATCCTGTTATGAGACTCTCTGTATGTTCCTAACATGTTATGTTATTTCGGATAATTAAGTTCACAGTTAGGTTTCTAGGACTGATCATACATTCTTCCTATATAACAAACATATTTGCACCTTTTTTTCTTATTACAGAACTCAGAAAACTTAGTGTGAAATATCTGTACATGAATTAAAATCCTTTCTCACTTACAACAGACTCTGTGAGGGCATCTGTTAATTACAAATTCTGATGTGGAAGAAAGATCAGCAGGCTTATCAGAAATCGAAGAGAATATGGTGTATTTTTTATTACTAACTTCTCTACATGACCTTTAGAGGTTAGTTTTTAGGGTGGAAACAGCTGAAAGCCTGACTTCACTGAATCTAATGACACATAGCTATTGATGAACATTCAATATCTCTCTGAATCATTTAGTAGATAAATGCCAGTCTTACACAACAGGTGTTAAATTCAGTCTTATTTACTGAATCTCAGCTTCACTGAATGAAATTTCTTTATATTTCCATAATAAAAATATTTTGGCAGACATGTCATGGCTTTATCTTAACAACCCTATAAATTCATCTCTGGACAAACTCTGGTGCCAAATAATTATAATCCTCACTGTCAGACAGAAGACAGAGGCAGAAAGAAGAAGATCTAAATTTTTAATAGATGTCATTGGTTTGAAGTCTTGATTTGAGACCTGTAAGAACTCATTTTTGCAGGATGCTGAGAACCTGAAGCATACAGAAGAAATGCAAGTCAGTGTTTGTAAAGTTAGGCTTTAAAGGTTTTAGTCTAAATTCCAATCTAAGTATTATGCCTATTGGCATAATAATGCCACATAAGTCATCCATGCCACTGTCAGAAATAAATTCTAGCTTTCCTGACCCATGGTGGAATCTTTCCATATTCTAATTTCTGTAGAATAACTTCTCTTCTTGTTTTTGCTGTTTACTGCATTCCCTCCCAAAATAATAACAAGAGAACTATGGGGTAACATTAAAGATTCAGATGCCTAAGCTTAGAGATAAGGGATGTCTCAAATAAGGCATCTGCAGCTGTCTGATGGATATGACAAGTATCACAGAGAAGGTCTTCCTGGGCTAAAAATGCAAATCAGGCCAGTTATTCCAGCATCTATCTTTAAGCAACCGAATCAAGTCTGACGAGTATACCTCAAATAGTGCCTAGACATCACCCTGAAGAGCTTTCAGAAAAAGTCAGAATCTGAGAAGAAAACAGTCAAGTTTTCTTGAAGTAAAAACTGGCTCCAGCCCTCTCACTGTTAAGTGCAAAGGCGCTACTGGTGGAGAAAAGACTTCAGACACAATAACAATGGCAATTCAAGTCTACACAATGCAGTTATGATGGTGTGCCTTCAGACACTCATTTGTGTGTACTTCAGTGTAGTCAAGTTTGGGAATCTAAGTTTAAATAATCTCATGGCTGAGTCGTCAATCACTTCTACAAGCAGATGTTTATCTGTATTGGTAATATTCTGAGCTTAAGTCCACTTTCAGAAAGCAATTTACCAAGGTTCAGATAATTACTACTGGTTCTTACCAGTTCTGATGTATCCTACTAAATCCTCTGATGGGAAAATTAGGGATCCTATGCTGCTTCTACTAGTCAGAACACTACTTCTGAAATGAACCTCTCAAGCCAAGATGTCCATCAAAGTCACCTTTTACAGAGTCAAAAATATTAGAATTACCTAATAAATCTGATTTAACGGTAGAATTCAGAAGATAAAACACAACGGATAAAAGAGAGAGGATTAAACACAATGACATGCTTCTCATTTGCATGCTAAGCTGGAAAATATGGAACAGGATGGACACCAGCATAAACTGTGGTTGTGTTCCAGCTCTTACAAGCACCAAACCTGCAGTTTGTTAAGTGTCACAAGAAGTGCACCGAGTAAAGCCACTTTTCCTCCTGGTTCTGTCATCAAGTCTACGAGGTCATGCAAATATATAAAGAAACTATTGTGAAGGCAGTGGCAATTGGAGAAAGCAGAAGTTAGTTCAAAAGAAATGTTGCCACAGCACTGCTCAAAATGGCTAGGTAGAATATTTTTTAAATCAACAGTGAGAGTCTGGCAATAGGAAAAGGTAGGGTCAAAGGAAGCATCTGTCTATGTCCACACTTTCTGCATTTGTAAGGAACTTATGGGAAGTTTGGGGTAGTTACTTTTTGGACAGCTGTGATTGATAGCAGTGAAAAGTGGGCAAATCAGCAGATCTAAATGTATACACTATAATATCTTTCATAATGCTCTTCCTTAAATTTTTGATTAAAAAAGGAACAGTATTATAGCTCTACAACATCTGTATATATCTACAAGACTACCCATGATTCCCCCTCTCTTGGCTTGTTTAGAAGGAACAAGATTTGATCATCATATTAACCATGCTGACAGAAGATAATGTCAACAAATTAAACTGTTCAGTTAGCTGTATAGTTTGGGAAATTCACAAGTTAGCAGGACACTGAAAAAAATAGAGTATTTTACTATATCTCATGGTTGGAAAGCAATCTTACAGTTTGGTTAATAATTAAGTTGCCTTTTAGTGATAGTTGGGGGAGGAAGACTTACCTTTCTGTAATTGTTTATAAGAGTTCTTTCCAAATAAAATAAAACCAAATATATTTGCTTTCAGAAGCTATCACCATGTTCTTTGCTTTATCTCTTGCAAACTTCTGCTAAAAACTTCTCTAGTTTGGACTAGATATTCTATTGTACGCTTCACATGATATTAGTCTAGCATTTGTGAGTGGCAAAGGAGAGAGGTAAAATTATGTAAAGAGAATAACAGCCCAAACATACAGTTCCATTCATAAAAGTATTGCCCTTAGTTTTAACACTAAGAAAATTATAACTTCACATGCTCTTTTACTTTTTTCTGTTCCTACCTTCTGAGGTCAAGTACTACTGTTTCCTTGACATTTATGCTCCTCCATATAATTTTCATGGAGATGAATTTCCTCCAGATTCAGAATCTTTTTTTTTTTTCTAAAACCTCTGCAAAAGTGGAAAATTTCTTCCTGATTTTTCAGAGCTGAGATCTAGTATGTTTTTTCTATAATAATTTCTTTGACTTTCATTCTTTTCTAAATGTATTTTTTTTTGAGCTAAGTAAGAATATATGGCACATAAAACAACAGTTCATAGAAAATAATCCCAATTTATGACATCAGAGACAGACTACTTACACTTTTTTATCAGGTAAGAAATTTAAATAAAGAATTTGACTGCTCTGGACAATGGATTTGCCATTTGCATAGAAAAAATGATGGCGAAACCTCGTAACACATCAGTGTTTTACCACAAGCTCAGTTCTATTACATTTTAGTTGAGGTTCAAAGTTGTCTAAAGAAACCAATCTCTTCTTTCTCCAACCCTAAATGTGTCACTTGAGAGTTCAGCATCCAATAGGAGCAGTATCTAACACACAACTAATTTTAGAATATAAAGTGCTCCTCACCATATTGGAATACATATAATTTAAAATAACTGTAAACCTAAACTTTGCAAAAACAGAAAATTCAAGCACTAACAAAAAAGCATAATTTGTAATTGAAAGAAAATAATATTTAAAAGAAAAAAAAAACTTTTTTGTCTTTCCAAAAAGAGACAGAAATTACTAAGTTTTATTTCCCAGGAGAATTATGCCACTTTTAAAAGAAAATTACAGTCACCACAAATTGCTCTCAACAATTCCAAAGCTTCTTCATTTGACCACTTGAAAATCAAAGTTCTTTAAGATTATAAATATAACTTTTTATAACTCTGTTATTACGTACTGTGAATGGGGAAAGGGGGCCAATCTTGTGGCCATAGCGTCGAATGGCCTCTCTGATGTGGCTGGGCTGGATGGCATCGCTTTGAGCCTCTATACCACAGGCTGCAGTGCTCTGCAACAGAAAAACACATAAATTGTTACTAAATCAAAAACACACAACAGACCTACAGTGCATAAAGTATGAAAATAAACCTTTATAAAATGGACCAATTTTTTTTTTTCTGAGGATACACATCATTGCTACCACACACTACATTAGAGAAAAAAAGCTATTAACAAATCAAAGAGGACTTTTACATGAACTGTGCTTAAGAGACCCAAAGAACACCATATTTGTCCTCTTAAATCTTTCACCTAGTGCTGCTGTATGTTGCAATTGAAAAGAGCAGCAAATGTTCTAACTAAAATGAAAGGGTCATATAAGTCATACTGCAATAACCACAGAAACTATTTTTAAAACATTTCAGGCTTTCATTATGATGTCAAGGGGTGGGGAAAATATTGAACAAGTACCCAAAGTGGAAAGCAATTTGACACCAAAATCACCATTGAGTAATATCAGATTGAAATTTGAAGATGAAACATGTGACGTTATGATGTTACAGGGATGCAAAAATATTTTAATTATCTCAAACTGGAATGTTTTCTAATTTCAAATAATTTTTTTAGATGATGAACCTTAAACAGGAAAAATAAGACTTTACTACTACTGGTCCACTGATTTTACAAAAGCATCCCCAAGACTTTAAAAGAAAAAGTTACTCTTTTCTCCTTTTTAGTCAAACAATAATGTTGATTTAGGCTTCATCCAGACGTGGCTGCTTGCCAGAATTCAGGTGACTTACCAGAATGATGTCTGCTTGGTAATAAATTCATGAAAACAGTATTAGTGAATGAACCAAGAAGAACAAAAACTTACATTATACACTGAAATTAAATGTACACATGTACAAGCTTTCCCCATATATTTTCCACTACATACTAACGCTTTAAAACTCGCGATATTTTTTACAAGAGAAATTTCAGGAGTGCCGAGTCCACTGAAACTTATGTACCTGTACACAGAATTATTCATAATAAGATGGTGGATTCTTCCCTGTTGATTGACATTCGTAACGGAATGTGAAACTCAAGCTGGAATGGGCCTTTGTGGACTAAGAATAACATTCTTCACCAAGTTAACTCGTTTGTCTCAATGCCTCAGTTATATCTAGTACATACCTAACCAAATTGGATAAGTCCTGGGAACATTTCATTAAAACTGGGCACTTTTTAGAATTTAATTATTTTAAAAGGCATTAAGATAAACACTAGGAATTTTAAATAAACTCATAAAACTAGTGAAATACAATGTATCAAAAATTTAATCCTCCATCTAAATTCTTGTTCCTAGGAATAATAATGGAAATCGCCCAGAGAAGCAAAACATATTCAAATGCAATATAAAAAAGGAAGAGGATAAAGTAGTCTAAATATCTTCAGAAAGGCTTTAGGATTCACTAACAGCTTTCTAAATACAATGTAAGAGGGGCAGAGACAAAGATGAACATACTGGATTATCCAAAGCCCTGGTGACACCTGAAGGGGAAAATAAATCTTTTTCTAACTGTCATAAAAATTACTAGTAAAATTCCATGAAAAATAAATATTGATTGTAAAAGAATAACACACATGAAAAAATCATATCATTCCATTGTTGTGCAGCAAAATAAGTACTGCCATCACATTTATTTCTTTTAAAAAAAAACCAAAAAACAAAAAAAACACAACACCCTAAGTGACTAACACAGCGCTTCCTAACCAGTTTATTTAATCAAATCTATTTCCCCTGTGGTTTTAAGGTACATATAGACATAGACATACAATACCAAGGATCTAGAGCAGAAGACAGGAATTGTAATATTTACTTTTCATACACTGAATGGGAGACGTCCATATTTTATGCAAAGTAAACAAATATTTAGATTGAATGCAACCAATTGGCATAAAAATAAAGGCGATCAGGCAACGTTGTTATAGGCAAAGAAAGCAGCTGCCTAAGGCTGCTGAGAGCAAGACGATCGCAACAACCTCTTTGCCTACTTTGCTTATACTTTGAACCTCAAAACCTAAGCTAGCTGCTACTGTCAGAGAAGGGGTTGGTTATTTGGAGTGGTGCCTACTGCTGCAGCTGTAGAGGAGCAGCCTGTCTTAGAAGCAGCAACTGTCACCTCAACAAAATACAGAGTAGTCTTACCTTAGTTCTGACAGAAAAAATATAAAACATATTTGCCGCTACTATAACATTGGTAGTTAACTTGTGATATAGTTTACAATTAATGTGAATTAATATTTAAAATTATATACATTATATCCTCATGATTTGGTTTCTTTGCCTTTTTTCATGCTTCTCCACCAAATACCTTTTTTCTTTTCCTTTGTTTGGATTTGGTAGAGTCCTGTCCTATTCCTCCATTCCCCAGGGCTCCTGATGGTGTTTTCCCAAGATGTTGCTGTCCTGCTGGAGCTGGGGGGGTAGGCGTAGGCGGTGGTGTATTTTCAGGAGAGTCAAGACTGGTCTTCACACTTGTAGCCTGCCCTAAGAGATGTGGCTATCAAAACAAGACATCAAACAGCCATTATATAATCAAATAACAAAAAAGTTAGTGCCTTCTTAGATTTACTCTTAGAAGAGATGCGATACAGCATTAAGTTTGCTAATTCTAGCAATTACTGTAATATCTATATCGCAGCAATGCATGCCATACAGCACCTATTGTACTTGTCACCTACCGCTGACAAGTATGGGTGTGAACTTTAACATCCCAATCTACAATAGAGAGAGAGGAATTTCCACCCAAGGAAAGAGAAGTTACATTTAAATATAAAGATGCTGCTAAGAATTTAACATTTGGAGCTATGATTTAATGTCTTTCCTCTTACATCTGTAACTTCAGTGTTGGTAAACTCCATAAGAGAAGACCATGCCAATACCAGATTTCAAGAACGCCTACATTGAATGCAACAGACTACCAAACACTAGCAATACTAAAATATAAAATGCATTTATTCTCACTCCACTGCAATAATCGTTATATAAATATATGACAAATCAACATTTACCTCAGTTGAATTGTGATATTGTATGAAAGTGGCAGATATGGCATGACTGAAGGGGTCACCAGCCTTAGGAGCCATGTCCTGTTTAACCAGAAGGGCCATGTCCACCAACTGCAGGAGGAAAAAGAGCTAATATTAAATAGGTAGGCTTACTGACGTGGTACTCACCATGAATGCAACTGAAACGAAGAAGAGAGATAGGAGTTGTGGGTTGAGGCACATTATTCTTAGTATTTCTCAGTAGAAAACAAAATTACTGAGATATTTTAGCCTAAGGAACTGTCCTTTTCCACTTTTGTAAATATATGGAGTAATTTATCTACCCAAGAGGACTCAGCTTGGCACTAAGGTAACATTTTGTTTTCCAGGAAATCCTGCTTTTTAATCCAATTGTGCAATAGGGTTTAATGAACCTCAGCGCACTGCCAAAGGTCACATAGTGAAGTATGTGGTTTCAGTTTGGACTTGAATAAAGTTCGTGCTGGACTCCACTCTCCTCTGTAAGCATTAGAAAACATTTCTATTTGTGTATCAGATGGATGAATACAGTATAGCACTCATCTGTTGTACAGTAAATTAAAAGACAGATAGAAATTCTATTAACTTGGTTAGCTGAAGTAGTGACTGCTTGCTTCCAAAGGTGCCTACAACACAGTCACCTGAGTTTGAAGTATATCCAAGAGTTACCAATTTATACTGTTTAACTAGAGTAGTTGTTAACTACTGTTTAACAACCTGTGGGGTATGCTTCCTTACCTGTGCCACAGTCTCATATGCTAAGTACGCCAAAATCTCCATTGCAACTGCATTTGGCTTTATTTCCATACTGCTACAATCCAACCAGTCACGAAACTTGGATGCTTTCTTTGCTGTCAGTTCAAATCATAAGGGAAAAAGAAAATGTTAGCAACAGGAAGACAAAACAAAGCATTTTTCCAGTCACAGAAAATACTGCAAATGTTAAGCACAGAGTGTTAATAAGATGTGATTGGCCAGGAAAGGAATTCAAAGTGGAACTACTGAGGAAAGTTGATTACTTCGTATACAACATTTTGGAAACCCATGAGCAGCATGGAGGAAAGAGAAAAACAAAGATGATCAACTACACAAGAGATTTCAGAACAAGGAAGAGTCTACCTCAGAGGACAGTAGATAGGACAAATCTGATCTTGAATGTACTGAATGGTAAAAAAAAATAATAGGATTGTGTCGTGTCTTTGATGAATGATAGAAAAAGGGGCTAGAAGAAATCAACACAAATCTGAGGTTTGGAAGCCAGATAAAATTATATAATTGAGTTAACAACAGCAAAGGCAAATGAAGAAGGACAGAAGAACTAGGAAGTTCAGTGTTAACTGTGCAGGGATTAGGTGCTGACAAGCCAGCCAAAATGATTTGTAGAGGAGTGTTTTTAAAATGTGTGTTGGATATAAAGACATAAGGATAGATGTAGATCTGCAAATGATCAGCATTCAGACAAGAACTTCACACTGCTAATGGATGAGATCACTTAGGAGAAAGTACAGAGAAAAATATGGAACAAAGAAACATGAGAGACTTGCTGAGAGAGTAAAAGGAAGAGACACGAAAATGGAACAGAAAAACCATCATGGAAATTCACAGAAGAACCAAAAAAAGGATGATCTTACTAAAGGCAGTGGCAGACAAGCTGATCACAGAAAGAAACCAGTTATACAGTGGTCTTAATGAGAGCTGTTCGTGAATACAGGACAACCAAAATGTAGTAAATACAATCTGGGAGAATCACTTGAAACAGCTCTTGCAAAGGGAGCCTTCGTTAAGGAATAAAAAGCTGAAAACCACGCCAATAATAATTATTTTTTAGGAGGGAATGAGATCCTACAGTGCTTGATCCTTTGATGGACCTTTTCTTTTGTCTGTCTTTAAAACCACACAGAAATATGTGGTGCTGTGATTAGGAATATATATATTCAGAACAGATCTCTTGGAGTCCCAGATTTGTTCACCTGTGACCCAGTTCTCATGTGTTTATATAACTGTAAAAAGGGTTTGCTACTTTAGACAATAATTTTTATCGATATATTAAATTTTTAATAGAATCAAGAGAAAATAAGCAAAAATAATATTTTTTTAGTTTTGAACAGATGTTCTGCATGGCCTTTAGTATGTGCTATCTAGTTGAGTTCAAATTATGTAATTAAATTTGTGAGTGAGTCTCTTCCTCTACTATTTTCTAAGCACTGTAATTCTCATTTATTAATGACATTAAATGTCAGTGAAAAAGAATTGTACAGAAACAGTCACTTAAAAACACTGGGAAAACACCATCAAGGGTTTTTTATAGATCACAGTCCCCTGGTCAGCAACATTTGATGTGATTTTGCAAATTTAAGATTTGTATTTGTTCTGTCTCCAGATGACAATTTTTGGGTTTTAAAAATGACTCTATCTCAAACCTCTCATTTGCTGAAGTCCCCCTAATCTGAGCTATCATTGATCTAATGGCTCACAGATGTGTGATGCCAAATTATAACTAAGCTTACAAAACATACTGAATTAGGAAAAGAAATGCTTACAAAACATGTTTTCCAACATTTGCTGACACAGAACAGTATTTCGAATGTGTCATTTATTTGCCATAAATGACTCACCCTTTCTTCGAATTTAAGTGTCCTGCTAGGAAGAACAAGATAAGGTCTCTCATTTAAAGACACCATTGTGTTCTAGTCTGCGTTGTAGGATCATGTGCTGTTTTGTCATGACTTTTACTGGCTCCCTCACCTCACTTTCTCTGACATTTGACCTAAAACCTTAGTCATCACTTAACCGCTTCTGTAATGATGTTTTGCTACATGATCAAGCCCATTAATTTACAGCTCATTATAGTTGTGGCCCACAAGTACTTCTAGTAAGTTGGTTTTCAGTGCTAGTAAAGCCCTAATTCTGTCATCATGTTATTAGTGTTGGAATGGCGTATACTGATGAATTTGGCTAATGTTGAATAAATTCCACAGCAGGAGCTTACAGCTTAAAATAGAAAAAGACTCTTTAGTAAGTTCTTTGTGTCTCTGCGGATACAGAAATAAAAGCAAAACTTGCTGCTCTTCCTTAATTTTAGATGCATTCCTAAGAACCTGCAACCATGAAACTTTATTAATGTGCTGACTGCAACAACACCATGACAGACTTCAGGCAAGTAGGGGTGTTTTAATCCATTAACTCTTTACAAGTTCTATCTTTGCAGCAGTCCCCACCAGCACAGTATTTGAGCACATAGAAAGCCTGGTAAACAGTCAAATAAAATACTCTGCCAGACAGCCTGAAAACTATGCTAAATTAACCGTTCCCAGGAGCTATGAGGACAAAGAATTTAAAGTTTTGTTATTGTGGATGAAACAAAAGTGCTTTCAAAAAATATGAGGTTCTGCTGTGTTGTCTATTACATGAAATAATAATTTAACATCTTATTACAATACAGACATTATAATACTTACAAAAACTCAATTGCCGACTTTCACAAAATTCTGCATACTGGGCTGAGTCCATCATTCGTGTTTGCCTTTCTGCTCTCTGACAAAAGAGTAGAAGTACATGATGTACCTTATTCCAGCAAGAACTGCATTCCACAACAGAAATTATAGCAGCACGGCGCCCCTGCCATAAACTTCAGCTAACCCCCCCGCCCCTAAAAATTAAACATGCATTGCAGTTTCAGATGCAGAAATATAAACCACAGATTGCTTATTAGCCTTGTGCGTTAAGTTTCCCAGAGGAGTGTGTCAGTTCTCACTTTAAAGACCTGCTCGCACACTCCTCACCTAAGACAGTGACACAGGGTTGATAGGAAAGGTGCTTGCCCTCAACCATTTGAACACCAAGGTGTACAATTTAAACTAAAGCACGTGAGCACTCTGCCTACATGTTTACAGATGACCAGACAAATAAAACGTTCTCCTAGACTGAGGCAAATGTATCCCTCACTGAACAGAACCAAAACTGTGTGCTTTTAAGATGGCAGCATTATCATTATTGGAATGAATAGATTACATCACATTAAAGGTGCACCAGACAGAGAAGAGCACTGAAGTGCCCCTTCCCATATAGACATTCAATACATAAGTGGTAAATAATATAATATAATAACTAAGTGGTAAATGTGTATGTCTTGGTTTCTTTCACTGTTAATCTATGCTTAGTTTTTCATGCTTCTAAACACCTACTGGAGAAGAAACAAAAAACAGACTTAGATTAGTCTTTAAGAAAATGGCTTAAAATGTTATCTACTGTATTAAAGTGTAAACCAAAAGCCTGTATTTCAAAAAGGCAAGATTATGTACAGCCTCTTCTCCATGTATTACTCTGCTGTAACTGAATCGTCGTTGAAGCAGCACTGGAGGACATGTTTAAGAATGAGCACATGCCCGAGTTTTGTTTACTTCAACAGAGGAGAGTTCATTTTCACAAGGTAAGGATCTGGTCTCTAGAAGAGATTAAATCCTTCACATATTAGGGGCAGGAAGCGGTAGTTAGATTAAAGAGAATGATTATCCTTTTCAGAAGCAGACAGTTTAATCAAGTCTCTTAAACAGGGAAGGCATATTGTCTTACACGTCAAGGAAAGCAATATAACTCTCTTCCAAACATAAAATAAAACATTAAACCCGGTAAGAGCAGAACTATAGCTAAGGATTCAAAGTGCTATCAGGAGGGGCTGATGCCACTGTGACTGTACTGCAGCGAGCCCACACAGCCCAAATCATCATGCACACAGAAGGTGAAGTACAGGCGTGTTTGCATTACAAACAAAAACCAAACAAAGCACACACACACACAAATGTTGCTGCGAGTTCCCAAGCTCTTTTACATCTGACAAAATCAAAATTGCAGAGTTCTTTAACCCGGTCTACTGGAAAATAACAGGGCTGCTAATGAGAGTATTTGAAGATGGGTTATACAACAGGATATTTTTTTAACACTTTCTCGTATCAGAAAAAAAAAAAAGTAAAAAATCAGTACTTCAAAACCACAGTTTTTTCTTCTCTTCTATGCCTTTGAGGTCATTCTTCTATGCCACTCCAATCCATCACTTATGAGATGTTGTTGGTGGACAACACATTCAATTTAGCGGTGAACTGAACGACTAACTGTGCAGGAACATACCTGGATATTCCTTCTTTCTGTTCATCTCTACCCAGCCACTCACTTCTATTGTATTCTGACTCTTAATCACCAGGACGGAAACTGTTCTACTACTTAAGTATTTTTCTGTTCCTCTTCTATGCATTCTTCTGGCATCTTGACTACATTTTGTGGAGCTGGCTGAAAGTTTTTACTTATCTGAAACAGCAATCTATTCCATCAAGACATTAAGTCTAAATTCATTTTATATCCTTTAAGAAAAATTGTCACAATAACTTCAATCCTCATCCAGCATGATCAGAACAGAGATCTGCTTTGCCTCAGAATTAATTCAGCTGTACTTTTCAAGACAGAAAGAACCACCAGGATCATCTAATCTTATTTTCTGCATAGCACAGGACACTTCTCACAAAATATATACTAGAATTCACAGTTCTAGAATTTCTTGCATAATTTTACTACGTTTTTTGAAATACATCTAATTTTGATTTAAATATTTCACATATTAAGATATATCTTCTTCAAATTATTTTAAATGGTAATTTTTTATGCAATGTGGTTTAAATTCTGCAATCATTTGTGCCTTTGCCAGTCACAAATTACTAGTTGGGTACTGCCACATAATGACAAAATAATTTAACCATATGTGGGTAATCAAATGGACTGAACTTCTCTAAATGTGACAAAGTTTTCTTGAAATTTTACACATGGAAATGTGCAGGCTCACAGAATTGTTGCCTGAGATCCAGCTTCAGCAATCCTCCCTCTGGAGGTCTCTAGCACAATCTCTGGTTTAAAAGAAGACTATTTATTGCCTACGCTAGATAAAATCAGCCATGGCTTACTCTAGCGAAATCTTTAAAACCTTGATTTTGTGTCTCCTCTGGGTAGCCTCCTTCAGTGTTGCATGGTGAACAAGATTTTTGATGTCCTACTTGAACCTGCCAAGCAACAACCTGTGGCTCTTGACCCACAGATCCTCTATCCTATTCTTTATTCTACCCAGAACTACTATGAAGATTTTGGTTCTATTATCTTTGTAACTGTCCTTCAGCAGTTGTAGGCTGTTACCTAACCTCCTTTAGGCCCGTCTTCCTCAGGCTAAGTAAGACCAAGTAAGCTCAGCCTCTTCTCACAGGCCATGTGCTCCAAGACCCTCACCACCTCTCAGTAGCTTTCAGCTCAACCTTTCCAGTTTCTCAGGATTTCTGTGTGTTTGAAGGACCCCAAACAGGACACAGCATTCCAGATTTGGCCTCAACAGCATCAAGCAGAAGGCAACAACTACTTCCGTCAGTCTGACAAGCACATTTCTTCTGCTGTTGCTCAATGTGCATTTTATTTTAGCTATGATTAGAACATACTGCGTTGCCTCATATTCAGCCTGATGTTGAATCAGTCAGTACTGATGCATAGGGTTACTGTCCCAGACTCAGAAACTCAATCAAGTTTCTGTTGGGCCAGCTCTCAGGGTTTTCAAGACCTGCCTGGACTGAAGCTCTGTCAATCAGTGTGACAGCCACTCCCAATTTTCTATCATTCACATATTATCAGAATGGGCATTTTGTATCTTTGTCTGCATTTCACTGTTGATAAAGATATTGAACAATATGGATCCCAGTATCAATCCCCAAGGTATTCAGTTTTTACCAGTTTCCACCTGTATGTCAAGCCATTGGCTATAACCCTTCATATCCAGCAGTCCCAGCCATTCAAAGCCCTTTGCAACAACAGGGAAGGCAGAGCAAAGCAAGATAACAGAGTATGTCAAAATGAGGAGTTATGTTTCAAGGTCCTATGACAAAGAAAAAAGAAATCTAGAAATGTGATGATGATACTTCAACATACAATTACAGGCATCCCACAATGCAGTATGGAAACTGCAAATTAATCCCAAGAGCAGTTAGATTAGATTAAATTATTTAGCAATGGCTACTCAGCAAATACAGTAGAAAACTCCTCAAAAATTGATGTTGTCAAAGGCTAGTCAATATGGTAAAGGGACATTTTTCTGATAGGGACTTCATTCCTCTCTACAGATTGTCTACAGTAGCTGTCCAAAGACCTTTACACTGGACTTAGCTTTATTCTCACTTATTAAATAAATACTTACACTTATGTTTCTTCTGATATAATATCTTTTATATAGCCAAATTGCCTACATATCTGTTGAATAAAATCACTTTATCTCTTAAGTTCTCTCTAAAAGATGTCTTTCTTAAAGGTGGATTCTAGAGCGATTCTCCAAAACACCATCAAGTAAAAGAGCTTTCCACGTAAATATCTGGACTATATTTTCTTCCCAATACATTCTAAAAACCAAAACATATCATGGCATGCAAACTCATAGTTCACAGGACGTCACAGCCTTTCCATCAGTCCTACCAGTTTTAGAATAGTCTACAATTAACCAGCAAATGCAGAAAAAATAAATAGGATAAGTATATAATCTTCAAAGCAAAGCAGAAGACAACAGGTCACCTTTCTTCTTCACTTCTCAAGATTATAAATTGTAATTATCTTCTTTTATATCATCCCTGCTTTACAAGAATTTAATGTTCTCTTATCTCCACATTTCTAAGGTATATTTGATAAACTCAAATTGAATCAATAGCATGGGATAAAAAGGGAGCAGAAAGATTGTGCATATAACTGTGAACACAGAGTTACTCCAGGCCAGAAGAGTTTCAAAGAAATAGCATTCAACTTTGGGCAAGACATAGAAAGGCTGTTAAAACTCAATAATCTGTATCCAATGCTTCCTTTTAAATCTGTAGAATACCCACTTGCTATTTTTTATAGTCTATTTTTTTCAACTACCATTTCAGATGCTTTAAATAAGAAATAGCTTAAATTTTATTAAAATGAATTTTTCCAAATTCTATTCTTGGGAAGAGTAGCAAGTCACTCCAACAAAGGTGAAGTCCTCTTTCATCAGTATAAAAACAAGTTTGTTGAGTCTTTCCTATATGGTGAAACATAAAAACCCTGTGGCCATGCTGCCTTGAAGCAATCTCAGCTTCAAACAATAAATGACATGAATGACACAGTCCCACTGGTTCATCAAAATACGTTAAATATATACATATATTTTTTTTCACTCCCTTTACAGTAGTACTAGTCACTCTCAGCAGTTAAGAAGCTGAATTATGTGGTGTACAGCAGAGTTAAAATACTTTGTATGCTTTCATTGGAACATGCTGAAGGATGCAGTAGATATGACCTGGCACAGTAAATGTATGCTTAGTCTTCCAAAAATGTGTTGCATTATATCTTTCTTGCAGCATGAAGAACTAAAAAAGACTAAAGAGGGAACGGAAAGAAAAGGTAAAGAGCTGAATGTTGTCACCTGCCATGCAGGATGAAAAGAATCTTATTTTGATTCCATTTCAAAGCTGTCACACTTGACATCTTTTGGGGGGGAGAGGCCAAATGTTAACTTGCCTACTAACTATTCAGTGTTTGAAGGAAATGTGCTGGGTAGCTGCTAAGCTGGAACATTTGAAAAACACACACAGCGTGGCTGGGTGTCCCTGTGCTGGCAACAATGAAGATGTTGGCTTCTCAGACTGCCTGCATATTCATATTGTGGCATGATTTCCTGATTTTTTTTTTGATGAAGACCTTCTCACTGAGCACCTATTATGGTTTCAAAGGAGCTAGGTGACTAGTCTGGAGAGAAAAAAAAAATTGCCCTGCAGTGGCTGATACTACTAGAAGAGCGTGCCACTGCTTTGAATTCAAGCTTCCATGAAGCATACACAGATTATCCTCTGCATATGATTTTTTTGTCATTTAGACTAGAGAATAACAGAACATTGCATGTTGTACCTGACAGCTCACAGGCTGCAGGTCGAAAATTGCCTAGATTAAAATAATTACAATTTGTGAAACAAACCACAAAGTAGCTCAATATTGAAAAGCTTGCATAATACGATGAAAGCACATTTTTATTCTCTGTATCTTGAAATTATCGGAAATTATCACTATCTGAAGATTTCTGTTACATAAAGGAAAAATGTATTTGCTCTTCTAAGAATGACTTGAATTGGTAAGCAAAGAAAAAAAGGCATTTTAAGAGTAAGCATTTTCAAAGTTTAAGCTTGCTCAGAGTTTTATAAAGAAAATAAAAACGTCACTTAGGGAAAGACCAATAGCTTTTGTAATGCACTACTTGGTTTGGCTATGAAACACAGACATACAGGAGATTTTTATCATTTTTACCCACCTCTTATAGAACATACCATACATTCTCAGTAACCATTAATCTGAACAAGTCTGTGTAACAAGTTTGAGGCCTTTGATGTAATACCATTTTGAGAGCTCCTGTGTTTAGTACAAAGTTCCTCATATCTTCATTACTAGAAGAAAACATGAGGTCTTTTTCAGGTAGACCAAGAAGATTTCCATTTTAATGTATTTACACAGTTATACCTAGTAATAAAAGTTCTGTTTGTTTTTTGTTTTTTGTTCTCTACGTTACTAATGCTCTCCTACCCCCCAATAAACACAGTTAAGACCTTAACAACCTTTAAAATCTTAAGAACTGTTACAGAGATGCTAGGGTGTTATTACAGAATAACAGAATCACAGAATCATCTAGGTTGGAAGAGACCTCCAAGATCACCGAGTCCAACCTCTGACCTAACACTTACTCTAACTGCAATGAAAGCAAGCTGTGGATTATGATAAATATAAATCAGAATAGACTTTTTTTAATACTTTTTTCATTATAGAAAACTGGATATTTACTGTCTATGGACAAAAGATGGGAGTCACTTGATGAAGCTAGACGTCTACAGTACGCTAATTAATCATCTAAAGTACATTTATAACCGAAAAGATATTAAGGTACTTTCAGAGACTAACTTTTTCCTAAACTAGACGTTCACAATAGGTCAGACTAATCACTTCCATGAATTTGTCTGAAGTTCATCCACTGTGGACATCAGCAATGGAGTTCCGTGGACACTGGCTTAGGTCTACATGTCCAAATTACAAACATCCTCCAAAATGCAAGAGGAATCCTACTCTGAGAGTGATGACTGAAGGATATCATCACTGACAGGGCAACGCAAAAGCCAAGATTAAAGAATGACTCAGGAAATTTGGTTCCACAAAAGCAGCTTTGTACCCTAGGCGTTCATTAACTCTCCCCATCATCCTCTAAGTATTTAAAAATGTAAGCTAACAAAGCAGATAAGTAGGGGGAAGGGAGCTGGCAAGACAATTTAAGATTATGTACAAATTTCAAGGAAATTTTAAAGAAAGAAAGCAAATGGAAATTCACAGACGGTAACAAAATGAATGGACTAATTCCCAGTAGTCATGATCTCATTGCTTAAGGAATAAATAATGCTGGTCTCCTGATAGGAACTCACCACTGCTCTAACACTTTGCCTTTGAACATATGCAAAATCCTCACATACTGTCTTTATTTGAACCAGCTCCATATCATATCCAAATTCCTTGTCTAAATTTATTACTGCTGGTCTGAAATGTGGAGCTGGAAACTGTAAACAAAACATTTCCAGTTCATGAGATGCCTCTGATTTCTACAGGACGATACTTTTTCTGCTATTATAAGCGGCATCATGAATTTTGTAAAACTACATGTTAAATTTATGGCTATCTTCTACCAGTGCTTTCCAAAACCCGTAAAATACTTTTGGATAAAATACGCTATCAAACTTTAAAAGTTATGTGGAATTTATTAATATATTAAAAAGACTTATCCGCCCTCACTTTTCTGATTGAGGACACTATAACACCTTTCTGTGGTTTCCATCTGGCCGTAGATCAAAAACTTTATATCAGATTAATATTAGGATACTTTTATGTCTTCTGGATAGCATTCTTCTGAACACGTATCCTAATCCTGTATCAATTTATATGTGAGGTTAATATAACCAGCTTTAGCATCTCACAAGTAAAGCTGTCAGTCATCAAACTAGGCACCACTGCGTAGTCTGGGAGATACAAACAGCAAAGCAGTCCCTTTTGTACATTTTATTTCAAATTTACAGTCAAAATCACAATCTGTTTTAAAATAATACAACATTTATAGAGGTTCACTTGTAAGCTAAAGGAAAATATCGTAAGCTGGGAGAAACTTCAAAAATATTTCTTTTAAGTCTATGACTAGAGATACGGATAGATGGATAAATAAAAGGGCAGACATTAAAAACTCTCTTAAAAAGTGTGTACTTACATAATATTTAAATTGCATTCTATGCAAATGTCTTGCAATTATGTCTCATCTCAAAAATCGTCATGTACCTCTCACCCTCATAATATTTCTGCCATCATTATTTGCAGATAGCTTGTTTTTTAACCCAATTTAGGTACAGCCACTTGCATCCAGAATTGGTAATGTAGCCCTGAACAACTAAACACCTGCGTGACAACCTGATTCCCTGAAACCACACTCCTTCCACGCTACTGAAATCCTCCCCACACTATACTGATGTTTTATTTGGTCTTGTTGCTAGTAACTCATGGAGTGTTTGTTTGTTTGTTTGTTTGTTTTTGTTTTTGTTTTTGCTTAATGGCCTTGGATGGAGGCTGGCTTGGAGGGGCACATGCACAACATGCCTTGCACACTTGCTCACCATAGTGGGTGTAGAAGAGCCCTGAAGGATCCAGTCCTGCTCCTACTGGTCCGAATGGAACGGTACAAGGTGCAAGGGACTGCTTCAAGGTGAGGTTCACCAGCAGGAGACCACCACTACACATAATGAGCCTTGGTGAAACTGAATTCCCAGGCATATTCTGCCTGGTCATTCACCCACTGTGTGTCCAGAATTATTCCAGCCATGACCTGTTAAGCAATTAGTAAAGCTAATTAAGCTGGACAGTAGGTAAGTTCAGGAAAAGCCATGGACAGGCCCTCTTGTTCACTGGTTTTAATCATTGAATAAAAGTAAGAAAACAAGCTTAATTTTAAAAACAGACATCACAAATATGCTAGCCGGTATCAGTATGCTTCCAAAAATAGATTCAAGAATTTGCTAATGTTAAATGAGAAATGAAGAAGGAGGAAGTCCTCAGGAGCAGCTGAGGACTTAAGCCCTCACATTGAAAAGAAAGGAAAGCACAGCAAACTCATGGTACACGTTGATAAACAATACTTGTGATAAATTTCGTTATTCTGCAAGGCACATCTCTGTAATTCTTCATGTATCAGACCTGCTGACAAGTACTGCAAAACGCCCTCCTGAATAATCCTCTGGAGCTCCACACTAAAACAAGGTGCTAAGACAACTAAGGAAAATTTTGACTAGGAGAAACTTAAATAACTGATTGACTAAAGGACTAAATTTCAGGCAACATGGGCGATACATATTCATTTTAGTCCTCTTAGCTAATTTGTAAATATCATAATTCTGCCTTTTCCCTTACTATCAGTAAGAAGGGGTATTTATTTATTTCCAGTGGAACAGCCAATTGTCACAGTATCTGCCATTCTTGGGGATGTCACCATCCTGCCCAAGAAATTACTATTGAAAAATCATTTATTGAGAAATTATGTTAAACAACACCCCAACTTCCAACACAATGGCAGAATATACGTGCATAAAGTCAAGAAATTCAAGAAACAGTATTTGTGCTCTATGCATAATAATTTGGTGTGCCTTACAGCAATCCATTTTCAGAAGTCTGACTTTGGTCTTACAACCTATAAATGAAATCCTGGTTCTACAGTGTCCACAGCAAAGCTTCATTTAACTTCAATTGGAACAGGTTGCCCAGGGAGGCGGTGGAGTCACCGTCCCTGGGGGTGTTCAAGGAAAGGTTGGACATGGTGCTTAGGGACATGGTTCAGTGGGTGACATTGGTGGTGGGGGATGGTTGGAGCAGGTGATCTTGAAGGTCTTTTCCAACCCTAATGACTCTGTGATTCTATGAAAAGCTGTACGACCTCACCCTATGAACAGTTTCCCTAACATAGTGTTGCATCTGGTGCAGATGGTCAGCGCCCTCCTGTGAAAGGAAAGCAGAAAAATGGACTTTCAAAATGGGACGTTGATTCTGAAATAGCCTTTTTTCGATGTGCTCTCAGGTACAGATTAGAAACCCAAGTTAGACTCAATATATTAATTTTGCAGCAATATATCTTAAAGCCCTCCACTTTCAGAAGGAACTGCTTCCCATCAAATCAACTCAAAGGTTTTTGGGAATGAAAATGGGCTAGTGTGGATCTGGAGAAAGCTTGTCTGCTGCTAAGCAGGCTGGGTTCTGCCAAGAATTCCCGCCAGTTTTGACTCTTGAGCTAGGACTCACTTCCTACAACACTGAGATGTTGTCCTAACTGGGAGATTATGAACTACGGGATGCACCTCATACAAGACACTCAGGTTTTTTGAAAACCTGACATCAGGTTTTTGAAAGGAAAGCCACTAATTCATTAATGCACCCATTTTATTAATTACAAGAATGAGTAAAACAATTTAGTTCATCCAGTTTCCATGAAAAATCCAAATCTGGAAACTTCTATGAGGAATTTATTTAAGAAGTGTATTCATAAATGTCTATTAGTAAAGCATTAAAGTAAATTAATTAAAATTAAAATATGCTGTCCTATGTATATGCAGTTGTGCTCTCCTTGGCATGCGACTAGAGAATAGCCACAATTACTTGAAGTAACTGAGAAAGGATCAGATTTTTACGAGACTGTAATCAGAGAACAAGAAATAGCAGTACTCAAATATGTATTCTAACTTCTTTAACACAAGAAGTGTGCACATGGACATTTCACATTCAGCTAGTGGCACTTACACCACAGGATCCAATTCTGTGGTCAGACTTTTATTCTCTTTAGAAAAGTCTTTCTAATTTGAGAATTGCAAGATAGGGAGCTCCAGATAGAAATCAAATCATGAAATTTGGGGAATAAGTGAGTCACACATAGAGTTAAAAAGGAAATGCTTCCCTCTGAAAAACAGTGACCGCTGCATGTAATATGCACAGATTTTTATAAAGACAGAGCAACTTTCCCATTAAGAAGCCCAAAATAGCTGGTAAGAGACCTCTCTCAGCCTCTCAGGCTGCATTTGGCTGCCTGCTGCCTCTTGACCAGCTCAGGCTTGCCCACCAGAAAAAGAACAGGACTTCAATACCCAAAACTCCTACTCAGTTCTGCAACCACCTTGAGGTCTGAGCACGACAGAGTGCAAGTGAAGGCTGAATTAATTACCTTTGAAAGCTTGTTTCACAGTTGCAAAGCTTGCAGAAGGTCAGGGACAAAAAAAGCAAAATCAAAGCTGCACAAGCAGACCCGAAAAATTCATTGTCTGAACTGAAAGGCTTTGAACAAAAGCACTGGTGTATTTTTTTATTATTATTTATTTATGGGGACGTCATTCACGACACTGAACAAAATCTGTCTCCTTGTGAATATTTTATTAGTCAAATGCTAATGACTGTGTGACACTTGCTATTTATTTAACTATGCAAAATACTCTATGCTGCTGTTTGTTATTGTTTCTCAATTTTTGTAAACACAAGAAAATTTATCTTTGTAGCATTCTTGTGAGCATTATCTCCACTATATAGCTGAGAAGTAGAATCATAAAAAGACTATTTTCCCAAAGGCAATGTTTTATTCTGCAAATGCTTCTCTTTTATTGACTTTCTCTTTTTTCTTTTTCTAATGTTAGGGATGAAAAAGAAAATGTTAAAGTTCGGGATTTAAGAAAATGATTTAGCATTTGGAAGTAAGTTCATTTGAACCGTCAGCTAATTTGGAACAATCTATTTATTTAGGCCCTTACACCATGCCTATTGATAGATATACCACAAAATTATTAGGCGTTTACATAAAGCCAAAGAAACATATGCTGTCATTAATTCAAAACAATCACCACCAGTCAAAGTCACTCCAGGAGTTCTCTTAATGAACATCCCCATTCCCTCCTCCTCCAAATCCCTCCACCCCCAACAAAAAAACACCAACAGGGGAAATCTCAAAAAATATAATTTTGAATTGTATAAAAATTTCACAGTAACTCTTAAACTAATTACTTACATTTTAGTTTGTGTAAGAAGATGAACTGAAACATTTAGATCAAGCTTTACTGATACCTCATTTTAAAATAGAAAATTTTGAATTATTAATAAAAATTGCCAGATTTTTTTAGTTTGGTTAAGAATAGAGGAATATTTTGAGACTCTTTCAAGGCTGAAATTCAAAGTGAAACTTAGTGCCTTGTGAAAAACTATGTAAATATACACTGGCAGCTTTTAGTATCTAAAATGTAGATGTTCTGTACTAGTGAAACAACAGTTTCTTAACAGAACCCTTTGAATAAATCATATTTTATATAATCCCAGCTAATCTGTGGCAAAACAAACAAACTAAAATGTTGTTTTATGAGTCTTCATGAGTCAATCACCTTCAACAGAAGAAACAGGACCTATATATCCTCATCTCCTGCTCTGTAATACTGTCAGTCCCCTCCATCCCTTACTGTTATCAACCCTTCACGTATTTTTAAAATTACAATAGTTTTGATGGGATTTTGTTTTTAATCCTGAGATTAGGGAGTGAGAGCAAAGAGCACCTACTGTATATGGATTCATTACCATAAGCTTTACTGATAGTTTATCCTGTTTCCTAATGAAAACAACAAAAAACCCACCGTGTCTCTATTAAAAAGCAATCAGATTTGCTATGCTGGTGACACTTTAAAGAGCACATTATGTGGGAAAACAAAATAAACATTTACCCTGGCAAATGAAAGTGAATTTGGGTTTTGACATACTTGGCAGGAAGGCAGAATTATATTCATGTCAAGTATGCAGAAAAGCTAATATAATATTTAAATATTTGCTTAACTAATATAGAATTTAAAACAACACATTAGAAGAAACATTTTTTGTGAAACATTTTAAAGTTTTTTAGTATAGGCTACTCCACAAAAGTAATATGCTCAGCTGAAATTTCAGACTTCTACAGCCTTTGTTGCACATTCCATTCACTTGTAAAGTGGTAAAGAGTCTTCGTATTCTACTGACAAGTCTTTACTTATATTTCCAAGACAAAGGCAGTTCTTATACTGATGGTTTAACTTGATAATGAATTTATGCACCTTTCCAGAGAAACATACCTTGAGAATCAGAATCTTACAAATATTGATATAATGAGCTAATGTTAACACTATCTTAGCTAAACCCTCAAGCACTCTTCTGTGGTTCAGTATTTTACCCATGCAATTGTTTTAAAACTCCTTTAATTTGCAACAGGACATAATTCATTGAAGACGGACCTTTATATTGCTCAGAAAGTATCTGAATGTTGTATGTCAATGACTGCTGAAATCCTCAACCAATTCTCAGCTCTAATTCGTAAATTGTGCTGTATGAACGGAGCACCACAGACCTCCACTTTTACACATTCTGATAAGCATGTTAGATAGAGCGATGCTGGGTGTTGTTTTAGCTCCAAGAGAATTTAGATGCACTGTCTAAATATGTGGCTATTGGACTTTCCTTTAGAGGTGTAAATCTAAATTTATACTAGCTGTATATATCCACAAAATCAAATTTGCCAGTGTATCGCAATTATAAATGATGATGAAATTTGATGTACAATTTTATGAATTGCTAAGAGTATTTTAAAAGATTTCTTTTAAGAAAAGACTTAGCTTATCTTTTTAATTTGGAGAGAGATGAATAATTAGAAATATTTTGAAACATTCTAAATCGCTTACATAAGAAAACATAATAATTAAAACCAACATCACTCTTTATTGTAACTCTATGTTTTAGAAATATGTCATTTTAAAGTCTCTTCAAAATAATTCATTCAAATATATCTGATTTGCAAATTCAGTTACGCACTATTAAACCAACTGCTAAGATCTTCAGTTCTCCTAAATCAGCACAGCTCCTCTGAGTCCCATCATAAGACAGAAACTAGTTTATTTCACATCAGTAATTTAAAAGGGATAGTAAGAGTGTTCACACCATAAGACATAAACAAAGAGGTCTAGTTTGGGGAATTTGACTTTCAATGTTCTTCATTTGCAGTGCAAATTGCTGTGCTGCATTAGTAATAACTACGCACATAGTACCCATTCAGCCAGCCAGCCTGTTACAGAAACAAATACAACAAGAGACTCTTCCCTGCACATATTCTTAAAATTGGTTGCAATCAAAACTATACTTTCCAAGAACTTTAGCACAGTCCAATTCTACATGCCAAATTTTCAGACATTTACAAAGGAAGAAAATACAAAACATTTTTAAATACAGAAAAAAATATTATTATTTGTATTTTACTTTTATTCTACGGTTAGTCAAATTATTTTAAAAGTTAGAAAGGTCTGAAATCAAGAGCTTAGCAACAGATAGCCCAGAATCCTACTACCAGGATAATCTCCTGAAAAGAAAGACATGGCTCAAATTCCCGTTCAAAATCAGGTATAAAGATTATGACTATAGGCCATAGTCCAAGCTCATATTCTTATTTCTGGGCATTTACAGTTATGTAAATTTAAACTTAAAATGAAGATAACTTAATTTTGTCCATGTTGAAACCGTTTCATCTCCTTTTATGTCGATTTTGTTATAGGTTTAGACTGACTGAAATGGAAGGGTTAAGGTTTTTCTTTTGTGGAGGGTAAATCAAAGATCTACAGGGACAAAATAAATAAATAAATAAATAAATAAATAAATAAATAAGTAAAATCGCATAGCCCTAGTCACAGAATAATGGAAAAACACCTTAATTTCAAAATATTTTAGCTAACAACAAAATCTAACAGGGATGTAAAGAAAAATACCTTTAATAAAGAGATTTTGAAGTGTAGGAAGGTTAAAGTCTATTCAGTGTTAAACGTGCTTGAAGCAGAGCACTGTTAACTACCACAGTTTGGCATCGATTACTCAACTGTGCTTATAGAAGTTGCTGTATCTTCTCATGCCATCATATACACTATGGGAGAAAATTTACTCTTTACTAGTGGCTGCTCAGCTTCCTTAGGATTTCTGAGTTTTTCTGACATTTTCAAGTTACATCTCGTATTCATCAAATGTCTGATCAGCATTTTTGTCTCTTTCTTTAAAATATAACATAGGGTAACAAGGTTAGCAATCATCTCACTTACATATTTCTTCAAATACTGGAACTAGAATTCAGACCTCCAGCCCCGAGGTACATGAAGAGTTAACTCCCATTTTAAGAAGGGTGTGATTAGTAGCTGGAGATCTGCTTGAGTTCAGTACATCTGAAGATGCTATTACAATTTTCAGATATAAAATAATTAGCTGATGATATGAGCTGACAGCTAATACATCTAAAGTAAACACAAAAAAATTATTTCCAAGCGGATGTAGAGTATGTGTTCCGTTTCTAAGCTGTTTGATATGGTGTTTGTAAGGAGCTAGGATTCGATACCAGATGCCGTATGTTCTACAAGCTTTTTCTGCAGATGTCTGCAGCCTGAGAAAATCAACCGTGCTTTGAATAACACTCCTAGTAAAAGCATCTTCTTGTCAGAGTCACTGTATGATATAGGATATGAATCCCACACAAGTGGATGAACTGATTTTAAATAATACCATCTGACAATGGTAGAAAAAATTCCTAGTAGGTCTGACAAAGTCGTGGAAATGGCTGTTAGCCTTGGGAAATAAAATCCAGCCCCCTGACAAAGACTACCCATCTTTCTTTCGCTTGATCAAATGGAAAACCAAATTTAGTGATTGCTTCCTTAGTTCCATAGGCAAAGTTTCAACAGCACTTAACACCGCCACCAAGAAGTCCCTGTCTTTGCCCCTTCTGCATGCCACTCAAAAGAAGAGTCTGGAAAAAAATGCTTAAGAATTACTGGAGAATAAAATCTATGCATCTTAATGTGTTTTTGATGTTATCAATTCATGCTGTTTTCTTGCCGTTGCTTTTAATGAAGTTTCTTTTAGAACACTGAAAGAAAATCAACTGAAGTCTCAAGTACAGTATATGTGAGACAGATGCCAAGGAACTACTAAAAGCCTGCCGCTACCTGTATACGAAAGCAAAAAGAGCTACATCTTAAGCCATAAATCCACAGGTTCAAACGACAACGCTTTTTCACTCAAAAACAAAACCTGTGGCTCCATACCTGATAAAAATTCATATAAATCCATTTCTCAAATTTACTCTCTATGCAAAATCAGGATTTTTTCTAGCAATAATATTGTGGTCCTGTCTTCCCTGAAAATATAGGTCTGGTTTTGGATGCACTTTGCCAATCTAAAGGGGTGACATGGCCTAATTCTTTCCACTTTAAAGTTAACTAACTGTAAACCCCAGGCTATTAAAAGGGTCAAATGCTAATCTGAAGAGTATTAAAAGATTAAACTCCGCATGTTCAACTCCATGAGGAATTTATGTAAGGTAGCTACCTGAAAAAGAGAACTGTTCCCGTTTTTCTGAGTACCCAAATTAAAATAACCTCTTCTGATTCAATTTGTGAAAGTGTTTAACTGTCTAGGTATCTTCAATTTCAATCAAAGATGGTAGAGCAAAATGAAAGAAAGGAAAGGAAATACAGTTTTAAGCTTGGGGGGCAAAAGATACAAGCGACTCATACTAACAGCATTATGCTCTCTTCCGCAGAGTTAATAAACTATGCCAGGTTATTACCTCTGCTGCGCTGCTGGGAATGTTGTGGGTCTGTTTTTAGTGGATTGGGTAAGTATGCGTCTCACATTTTGCAACATGTAGAGCTTAATTACATTACTCTACCATTTCAACAGACACTTAAAATGCTTAAATCTTACTGCTTCTGATTCCATAGCCGCTACACGTGTGAAGCTATTGCTGAATGCAATTTTGCACAGCAGCCAGATCATATTCTTACGGAAGAATACAGCAAGCAACATTATAGATAAAATAAACCACAAGACTGAGACAAAATGAAAGACAGAAAACCCTGTTCCTTGTATACATAAAAAGTCTATTCCAGGAAATACCAGCAGTTACAGATTACAGAAAGTGCAGAAGCTGGAAAGTCCAATTATATGCTACCTAGATTTTTAAACAGTTTTTAGAAATTTGAGATGGTTTATCATTTCTATGTTTTATAAAAGCTCTTATATTTCTACCTCACCTGCCATTTTAATATCTTAAATGGGAAACTTCAGAATAGAATCATAGAATGGTAGAATAATTTACACTGGAAAAATCTTGGGACATTTCCAGAGATCTCTAGTTCAACCCTCTGCTCAAAACAGGTCCAGTTAGATCAAGTGGCTCAGAACCAGTCACATTTGGGATATCTCTTAGTTGGAGATATTCTGCAAGTCTCCAAGTTCCTTATTTCTCTGACCACGGAAGTGGTAGAATTGCCATGCCTTGAAGTATTTAAGAGATGTGTGGACCTGATGTTTAGGGACATGGTTTAGTGGTGGACTTGGTAGTGTCTGGTCAATGGTTGGCCCAGATGATCTTAAAAGTCTTTTCTAATCTAAATGAATCTATGATTCGGTCTTTTACCTCATCTTATCACCAGCAATAAAATTTCCCTTTAGCCTTCTCATCTTCAGGCTGAACAAGTCCAAGTCTCAGCCTTTTGTCATATGTCAGGTGCTCCAGCACCCAAAACATCTTTGTGACCTTTTGCCAGACTTGCTTTGGTTTGTCACAGTCCTTCTTGTACTTAGGAGCACAACACTTGACGCAGATTCTGGATGCACATCTCCATTTAGCCCAGGCTCCAACAGTAGCTAGCCATGGAGGCTTAGGAAATAGTATAACTAGAAGTTATAATAATTCTTATAATAATTCTTATAATAATTCTTTCCCTGAATAGTCACACAAGCAGCTGGTGATCTCTGGCTCAAGCACTTCTTTAACCAAATGCAGTGCCTTTGTATTCAATAGCCTTCAATAGTTGTTTTTTTTCCCTGATTCACTTGTGCAATTCAATAGTTCTGAGCTCATTTGAGCTACATTTAGCTGGAATGCAGCCTGAAAATGCCTTTCAATGCTCCTCTATCTTGTCTGTATGCTACAGCCTGTGGATGTAGAGGCTGTTACAACACATAGCGTGACCATTCTTGTAGCACAGGGTAAATGCCAATGTAAAAGACAGAGATCCTTAGTAATTCTGAAGAAGGTATTGGCAAGACTGGCCCATGAGCATGATTAAAAGTAGGTTTCAGTTCCTGGCTGGAGTCTGATACTGGGAAAGGCATCGTCATTCCCTTAGCAAAGATACAGAATGAGGACAGGACAAAAAGTGCTTTTCTCTACTGTATCTGTAATGTCCAGAAATAGCAGATAAATTAAATCACAGTTGGCCTACCTTAGGTCTAGAGGCATACCTCAGCCTCCTGTGGATGAGTCAGGAAAACAACCTTTCTGTGACATTGGCTTGTGAGTGTTCTCACCTAGCTGTTAAATCCAGGATGGCTCTTGGAGCTCTCCCTCTTCTGTAGCAGTTGAAATAGAAGAACTCCATTAAAATCCCATACTATTCCTCTACTGTCTTCAGTTGTGGAAAGAGCTTATTCCTTTCCACAGAAGGCTTTTTGCAATATGAATCCTTAAAGGGAAGGAGACAGAACCTGGGAGCACACAATGCAGCTTGGTCAAAGAACTGCCCTGACACTGACCAGCGATCCAAAACTGAGGCCCACAACTGAAGAGAATCCTACGTAGGGCCACCAAAATGACCAAGGGCCTGGAGCCCCCATGCTGTGAGGAGAGGCTGCGAGAGCTGGGGCTGCTCAGCCTGGAGCAGAGGAGGCTCCGAAGGAGCTCCCCCATGGCCGTCAGTACCCGCAGGGAGGTGCGGAGAGGCCGGAGCCGGGCTCTGCTCAGCGGTGCCCAGGGCCAGGCCCAGAGGCCCCGGTCCCAGCCTGGAGCCCCGGCGGCTCCCCCTGCCCCTCAGGCAGCACTGCTGGGTTGGGCGGGTGCCGGAGCCCTGGCACGGGCTGCCCCGAGAGGGGCCGGGGACTGCTCCTTGGAGAGCTCCCCGAGCCCAGGGACGTGGGCCTGGGCACCCTGCTGGGGTAGAGGGGGACAGGGGCACCCAGGGGTCCCCTTCAACCTCAACCATTCTTTGATTCTATGTACCTCAGAAATACTAATCATTATCAGCACGGATTTGTTTAATTGCTTTAAATCATGACAGCAATTTCAATGCCCTGCTGCCAATGGCACCTTTGTCAGACTTCAACATCAGTCCTTGTTCCCAATTCTCCGAAGTTTACATAAACAGTAACTGTGTTGTAAGTACCAATATATGGTGACTAGTATATCTAAGCAACAAACCCGTTAAACACAAGATCACAAATAAACATAGTATTAAAATACACTTGGAGAATGTTTCTTTAGTCTTACATTTGGCTCCTAATCAAATGCTCTGTGGAAATACTGTTTAAATGTATGTGTGTCTACATTTAATTATAGATATAAATAATATATATATAAGGTTTCTTTCCAAAACTTAAGTTAAAACACAGTCATTTGGGTGTCAAAAATACAAAATACAACAGCCCAGAACCTTCCTCTTCCTAAGAAAAAGCAAACAGTGGCAAAAAAATACTCAAAGAACTAAAAGACAGAAAAGCAAAGAACACCTTGTCCTCCCAGCAAAACCGCCTACATTTGCAGTATGAGCAATGCTCACTAAAATGCTCTAAAACCAACAAAATTTTACCAGGACCCAAACAAATAGCACACTTCATGTAACCATAGCAATAAACCCCAATGTCAGAAAACCCTAATAATCCCAGTAATTTGTAGCAGTGTAAGAAGTCTGTTGGTATTATTGGCTATAGCAAGAAACCTTTCCCATTTGATAGCTTTTCCCAACTCTGGCGAGAATGACATCATATTTGCAGACACATAGATAATAATGAAAAATGGTTTCTGTTTATTTTCTGTTTACTTTTAACCAATTCAGCCGTTACCCAAGAGAAATAGTGTTTTCCCAGTATCCCAAACATTCCCAAGCAGTGTGTAATCATAGAAACCATTAATAGCAGCAGGCTTATTTTTACACTGGATAATGGTCACAAACACTTTGATGCCCAGACAGCTAATTTACATTCGAGACACAACTAGTTTTAGTATCTTTGCACTCATCTGGGAACACTGAACTGATATGGAGCAATTAATTTCCTCTAAATTTGGATTCCTTACTTTGGTAGGATCTGTTTTGCCATATTGAAAAATATGAGAATAAAAGGATTTTTCTTGATTGATGTTCCATCTGTGCTCTTTTTAGTCTTTCCATCTATCTATACCAAAAGGAGACAGTAGACAGGGAACTGATGCTGACCTTACAGACTACTAGAGATCTTTGTCACACTCTTTTTTTTCGTATCACCAAGATCAGGCTGCATACACAGAACTGTTTCCTACAGAAGAAACCACCCTGAAGGCAACAGAACTTTTCCTAACATCTGATGAAATTCATGTAAATGTGACTTAAATGTTTTTGAACAAAAACAAATAAACCTAAAGCATTTTTCTCTCTTAACTAAGAAATGAACCTCCCCATGGATTGTTTCTCTCTCATTTCTGAGTACAAAAACAGGCCTAAATACCTAAAATGTTTTAGACAAGTACAGCAAGTGAAATTCAGCCCAACTTGTGGTAGTGAAGCACAAAGCTGTCAAAGCAGGTTAAAGAAGGAGAGTCCTGGCTTTTTCTTACAATGTCTCAGGAATGTCCCTGTCTTTGGGCAGGAACTCTCCCGCTCCTGAGTACATCACAAACTCCTTTTCAAATTCAAGACAATCTCCTCTTTTTTTGGCCTGGACACACAAGTGAGAATGATGCTGCTTTACTGCTTCACACTTCAGGCTGCAAATATTTAATCCATACAAAAGATATCATAAGACATAAGGCTTTTAATGGCATGGTTTCTCTTTCTGTGTCCCATCACTGGGATCCCTTAGCTCATTTTTGACAATGTTGGGTAAGGAACGAAGAAACTTATTCCTTATCTGTCTTACAGACAGATCTGTAAACAACACAAAAATGCATCAGAGCTTAAACCCGTATTCTCACGTGCACCTGAGCAGCCATACATAATTCATTGGCATACTTCATACCAGTCTCCCAAAACTCAAGCCTTCTCCACTTCTAATACTTCTTGTACTTCAGCCTCCACTCCCTAAATCTGGCCAGGGTAGAAACAGAATGGTCACTCAGAAATTCCCTGCAAGATAAATACGTCCCAAGGAGCCTCAAGAGCTATGTAGCTCACTGTAGTGAACATACAAATATCTGATCAGCTGAATAGCTCTCCAGACTCCACTATCTGCACCGACTGGGTCTCCAGAAACTGTAGTGGAAAATGAGAAACTTAGCTTATATGCAAATATCCAAAAAAAATTAAACATTTTAATTTGCATCTGAATCCTATCCTACTCTTTTAGAGATTGTAGCTGTTAAAATCTAACTAGGCTGAGTACTTATAAATTGTGATTCTAAAAAATTAATAAATTATTAGATTTAAGCACTGTAGCATGAGATGAAAGTCACCCCCTAAACCAAATGCCAAGATTCTGTCCCAAAAGATAGCTTATATCAAGAATAATCTGAAAACAGTATGAAAGTTAAAAATAATCCTTTCTGGAGAAAAAGAAAAATAAGTTTATCATTAAAAAAATTATATATCAAGAAAGATGTGCTCTGAGAAACAATGCTCATGCTTCGTAACATAAAACTTCTTAGTTTGTCTTCTCGCATGCAGTTTCTATTAAGTATGTGTTGTATGTACTACAGCACTAAGCTTTCCATATGGGCTTTAAATCAAATTCCAGTTTGTTATTGATACACCCTGCATGAACAGATACTCCCTAAAGAGTAATGACCCCACACAGCACTTACACTGGCATAATTTTTGTCAGTGAAATGAGCACAGTAGTAGTAGAAAAGGCCTCAAAGCTCTTTCTAAATCACTTCCTGCTTATTTTCTTTGTACATCTTTTCTAAATTAGTACAATGAATCTGAGTAGTTCAACACCATCTTTTGGATCCTCCCTGAACATAAGCACTCACAGGCTTTCGTTTGTTTGCTTTTTGATTATACCACTATATAGGTTTTGTTTTCTCAACTAAAAAAGGTCCATACCCTAGCTCCAAGGGTAGCAATGGAGCATCCTGTGTCCTATACCTGCTCTCCAAACCCTCCAAAGAAAGTGGCCATACCAAAACCATGCCATGGCAATATCTGGCCCAGGCTAACTCCTAAACTGTGCCCAGGAATTCTTTGGGACAGTGCTACTCAGCCTAGGTCAAAGTGTGACCACTTGAAACTTACTATAGATGATCATATTCCAGTAGGAAGGAATCTTCTTGGTCACTGTCTAATTTACTACTACAGATGTAAATAAATGCCAACTCTACTTTGTGTCCATGACTGAAACAGGGTTGACTTCCAGAGTATTATTCCTTGCATCCCAAGGTGCATTTAGGTGTATTTCACTGACTTGTACAGGTACAAATTTATCATATCTGAACACAGATTAAATTCTAATGGAGCAATTGAACTTCATGTGAATGAAGGATACATTCCAAACACGTATCTACACTTTATTGCAACCTATTGTATTTTACACATATCCCACTTTATTTCTGTGAACTTTGTACAAATTCCCATTAACAGAAACACACTACCGAACAGTATTGGCAAAATCACATCCACAATGAACTTCCAAGAACAGTAATCTGTAGCTGTAGTTTTTAAATATCTAACATATAATTCATAGGTCAACATGCATTAAAGAACTAAAAGCTTCTGCCAATGTCTTTTGGTAGGGATGTAGCTTAGTTTTACCTTTTGCTGTCATCTAGCTTGCTTTCAAGGTATTATAATCTTCTAGTGAAGTTATTTTCCCTGCACTGTTTATTCAAACTTGCTATGTACTATGAAAGCATTATGGTAGCTACTGCAACTGAATTATTGCCATATAACATCTGAGTGTTGGAAATATATCCCTAAACTAGCAGTCAGAGTGACAGATGAATGGTGTTTCTTTTAGTCCTAGGGGAACAATACTGAAATAGAGCATTCACAGTGTGATGCTCTAAGCATTCCTTTGTATGGCAGTTCAGATTTCTGATGGGAAATTTTTTTCCTAGTGGGGGAGGTATTGGCACCATAAAACAGATGGTAAAAAATGGACATTTACAGACTGAGATAGAAGTCAGCTTTGCCATTAAGTTGACTGAAGTTTTAAAATACCTCTGCTTGATTTTAATAATAGGGCATAGTAAATTTGATAAAGGCTCTCATACAAAAATTGAGCAGAACTGGAGTTATCATTCAAAAAATCACAGCCAAAGCTGCAGCTTGTTTTAGTACCGACAGGTCACCTGAGAGATTCAGAGTAGCAACATAAGAACACAAAAACCCAAACCTACATCTCTACCCAAACTGCACAAAAAGGAAAAATGCAACAATCTTAAAAGAACATACACCTTCTCATCACTCTGATTCAGCCATACCCCACAGGAATCCCAATTCTCTTGAATTGATTTTTATGACAGAGAAAAGCAAAATTGCAATCCACTTGGAATGTTTTATTTTTTGTATATTCGGCCATAGAAGGCAAAAGAATGGAAATTAAATCCCTGAGCACTACCAACCCTGGATATTCCGAAGTGAAGCAGAAAGGAGACACTAACCTGTACAATAAAAAAGGGATGCTAGGTAGGCCACCTTTATGTGCATTATTCTCAAGAGATGGTCACCTGTTATGAAGACAGCTTCTGTGATCTCCTTCATATACTCAGTTCAACTACATCTATGGACCAGAATATTTTATTTCATCTACAACTTTTCTTACTTGGAGGAGCAGCATATCACTGATGTTCTACTGCTGTCTTAGGAGGGCAAACTACTTGCTGTTATGAAGTGAGATATTACAGCTTTTATTTTTGTTTGGTTTTGCCAGTACAGTTGGCTGATTTATTACTATTCATTGCTGTTATTGAAGTTTTTCTAATGAGTCATCTGATCACAATATATTGACAACATAATCATGCATTATGGCAAAGAATGTGGATTTTATTCTTAACTTCTGCCTTGTATTTTAAGACTAATTGTCTTTCCTTTGTATATTGCTATCATTACTGTTTCCGAAACAGTCCCTTCGCTTCAAATTAAAGCCACAGGATGCATCAGTAAGTGCAAAAGTGCATCAGTAATCCTAGAAGAATGTCCTTTCCTTGTAATATGACAGTGGGTGTTTTTCAGTCAAAACTGTAGAATTTTACATTCTCCTTTTTAATGTTTGAAAGTGGCTTGGAGCTTTGCTTACTCCTCCATGGTACAAAAAGGAAATAGACCTCACAAAACTGCAAGCACTCCCATGAAGTTTTAGGTCTAATTTTATAAAATGTTTTAAAAGAAATAAGTATAAACAATATTTGCTTTTTGTATCATAACTGAAACCATACTGCTAAACAATCATATCCTGTTCAGCCCATAATGACATCAGAAATATATGTTTATCATCTGCTCTGGACAACTTAGCATGATTTTGGCCCAAGGCAAAGTGGAACTGAAATCATTTGCAGTTGTCCAAACCAAGATAACCACACATTTCTGAGGTAATTGATACCTAAAAGGAACATTGCCTTTAGATCACAGCTCATGATTTAAGTATACTAATTCCTTAAAGAACGTTGTTAGAATTTTTAAAGTGTCTATTGGATTTCCTCCAAAACTTAGCATGGATTAAACATAATCTACTGCACAAAGAAAGTAAGATACACTAGATTAGCCCATCCACTAACAACTCTTCCTTTAGGACTGGATCACATTTCCCACTATATTTGATTCCTTTCTACCCACCTCAAAGTGACAACAAAATCCAAAACAAAACAAAGCCAAAAATATATTAAACTTTTGGAGTAGCATGTCTCAAGCAATGTTTCATGTTTTATCACTGAAAAACTAATAAGAAAGAAAATCCACAGTACCGACTTCATACATGTATATAATTTATGGATCTATTCTAAAATAAGTAGATCTTGATTTTTTTTAAACATGGAAACAGATCAAGATTTCACAAAATGTAATAAAGTAAAATAATAGAGAGAAGAATTGCTTTTAAATATAGATATCCTACAGTTCATGAATTATAGTCAAGTGAAGAAAAACAAGATGTGTAATCAGATGAAAGAGAAGTATTTGATTACAGCAATGCATTCTTTGACAGACAAACAGAAAGTAAGAAAGTGAGATATATCCTTGTCTGGGACAAGGAACTTCATATTTCTAATCACTTGTATAGTTTTTTAAACTTAAAAAAAAAAAAAAAGTTATACTGGAATGAGAAAAGAGAATGTAAAGAATAGCAGAAGGTTAAGCACATAAACTCATTCAAAACAGTGCTGTTATGTATTTTTGTGCATATGAGCTCAAAGGATGTGCCTGCATTTATGCAAAACATAACATTTTGCACAAATAAATATGTATGAAAGCAAAGAAAAGAAAAGAAAGAACCAGTTTCCAAAACACAGTGGTTGGGAACAACTGCTCTACAACACCGATTCTCAGCTGCAGACAAATGAGACTTGTTCCTAACCAAATGCTAAGAGAGAATGGATTCTTGATTAGATTTTGGGCAACCGTAATGGGGAGAAGGAAAGGAAAACATGATTGGGTAAGTCCCAGAAAGAGCAGGATAAAAATCAGGTTATTTCTTACTCAGGATTTTCCATGAATCCTTAAAGTGAAATGTGGCCTAAATAGGCAAATATTAAATAGACAAATATTATGGAATGCATCAGCCACCTCATCACAGAAAAGTACCCGACTTCTAGTGCTGAAAGGGCATAAAAAGCACTCTAAAAACAGAAAGTTTCCAGCAGCCATGCATCCTACACCTCTGACTAAAAACTATGGAAATTGGCTCAAGCACTAGTGTGTAATTGTAAGCAGACATTCTGCACCATTTTGCCCTCGACAACAAGTTGCCCATACAAGACATGAGCAGGAACTGGGCAAGAACAGGGGCTGTGAACCGTTTTCCATATTCACTATGGATAGGGCCAGCCTGTTCTAGGTGGAAAGAAAATTGAACCATAGGAGCCCAAGCTAGCCAACGTCACCTGCCTTCAGGGCCAGAGAACTGACCCTGGCCCACTTATTAATTAGTCCAGATACACACTTTGGATTTTTTTTAATACTTCAGAGTAAGCGACATTCTAGAAGATGCTCCATAAATAGGGATCATAAGGTCCATGTAGCAACTTCCTGTGACATGGTGCCTTGTGATAGTATAGCTAAATCTCAGTGAAACCAAGCAAAACTGGTATCAAAACCATTATCGCAGACTTCCATGCTAACACAGCTATATTGCTTCTTGATCCCAGCTAGCTTTTTAAGAGTGATACGGTACTGCATTCTGTAATGTAGACATAATTTTTCATATGTAGTACGTAGATCAGAAAATAGGACTTGAAAGTGAGAGGGAGAGAAGAGCATTTACTGAAGTGTGTTTGCACGGAATATTGTTCATTTTTCTGAAAACTGTATTATATGACAAGAATCTTCAACTTCTATTTAGGCGTAATTTTCTAATGAGAGGAAGAATGAAAAATAGAAGAAATTGTGAAAAATACATGTGAAATGTTTTTAAATAGAATCTGCTTTCTGCAGAAAGGAAATACAAATACATGGCAGACAGAAAGATCCATAACTACCCTTTCATAATCTTCCTTCTCAGCATGTGTGCTTAGATATCAGGAAACATTTGAAGGAATAGGAAAAATATGGAAATAGGATTCCTTTAGACCATCTGGGCAAAAAGAAAAAACATAACAATGATACAATATGCAGCACAAAAAAGGCATTAGACCAGCATGATGTATGAACTATTTCACAGTTTTCTCTGCTGGAGATGGATATCAGTAAAACAAAAGAATTACCTCCATCCGCTCTTGCTTAACATCATCAATCTCATCATCTTCAAACATGGCTAAGAGCTCTCCAGTCTGGTCAATGGAGTTGAGAAAGTCTTGAGCAAGCTTCTGCCGTTTGTTGGTGCTGTTGCTGTTGAATTTGTCTGAACAAAGATAAACAAAGAACAACAAACCTAAATTATTTGGCTACTGCAAACATCTACCAATGTCCCTAGAAGGGACATTTTTTAGAATTAGATGAACTATACAGAAGAGGCCTGTTCTTACTGTCCTCCCCACACACATTGTGCTACCTGACCAAGGTGATGCTCCTGCTGTGCTCCAGGAGCACTGTAGTAAAAAGTCCCCTTCAGTGTTTCCTAGTACAACCTAATGCTTTTGGTGATCTAGAAAAACCTAGTCTACTGTTCATGTATTGTTATTTTGCACTGAAGAACCCACAGTGCTGCAGAAGAAACCACTACTCTTTGTTTGCATAAAAACTCACTTGTACAATATAACATATGGAGGAAACACAATTTCTCATAAGCACACAGAACACCAGAATACACAAATTACCTACAACCTAAAGCAAATCATAACACAGGCATTAAGATACATCTCCACAGGTGATGGACCATTGCTCAACAGTAAAGCCTGGGCAAGGTGATTGATCTCTGTTGTTCTAAACAAGGTGACAGCTATAAAGACACTAGATTCACAAGACAAAATTGATGGCTTCAGTTACCAAAGCCTGACAGAAACTGCAATCTTTAATTCCCAGATGAAATGTGTTTAGGAAGCTTTTCATGAGCATCTAAATGACTTAGGGAAATTGTTTATTTTTTTTAACTGGTGACACGAACTTTACCAGCACAAATAAAGTTGTCAGGTAGGAAGCTATACTGCCAGATTGCTTGCATGAAACATGAAACATGTTTTGTGAAAATAAAATGCCACAGGCAAATTAAATCTCAAATGAGTTGACAAAAACTTATCTACACATTGACCAAGTTAAAGTAAGAAGTACAATGTTTGCCTAACATCAGTGTGGATGCTCAGAGGAACTAAACACAAGGAATTCATTGTAAGGAGAAAAAAAATGAAAAGGCTCTGAGAAAGGAAATAAGTTAAATACAAAAGGGTTGTATGGACATTGCTGGATACTGTAATAAAAATATGGCAAGATTTAGATTTACTGTGTTAAGTTTTAATTTTGAATGCTTCTATTAATATAAATCAATAGAACTTCACTTCAGTGGCATAAATTTATACCAGCAAATGCAACGATACCAATTAATACTTTTCTTAATTCAAAGAGCTTTGCCTTTAAATGCATTGGTTATTAAAAACTGTAACTTCATCACGGAATGGGAAACAAAAGTGTTTCCCAGTCTTTAAATGACATATTTGAAGTATAAAATGTTCAACAATACCAAAATCAAGGCAGGTCCTTTTGTATTAAATGACTTCAGGTTGTGGTATATTTTGTAAAACATGACAAAAGCTTCTGATAATTATTTAACAAATGTCCATTCAGTTGCAGCTCCCCCTTGCACACAGTAGCTGACACATTTAAATTGCACATGCTGAAATCAATTAGCCCTTTAATCAGCACCAGTTTCTTAAGTTCAACAGAGTTATAACATTAAGCAGTGTTACTTATCATTTGGATAGTAGATGAAAAAACTGAACTTTGAAGCAAATGGAAAAGCTAAATTACTATGAAATCATTAATTTTTGCTTGTATAAATATTAGACATTAATACTTTGCACTGAGCTGTTCTGGGCATTTATAAAGTATCAGCCCCCTCCCAAATTAAGTAGTTTTTCTACCTTCAATGATGTCATCTTCTTCTATGCCTTTGACAATTTTAGATTTGTAGTCTCGAAAAAACATGTACTTCAGTAGCCTTCTAAGCTTTTTCTATGAGAAAAAAAAGATATTAGTTTGTATTATATAGAATTATTTTTTATTTAGATTAACCTTATAACACAAATACGCAAATATGATACTCAGTAAATGTATATTTTTATAATGTTCAAAAGTCCTAATTCTGCAGAAAATCCAGATATAGCAAGTACAACAAGGTACTTATTTGAGCTCCTTGGTACCTTCTTTGCCAACTGTGAGAAAGCAATGAGTTTCACTCAGAAAGCTGACATTAAGGCTTCATTAGGGCACTCCAAAATCTTTGCTTTGTTTGGAAATTCAAACCTACAAATGCATACTTCCATGAAATTTGATGTCCATATTACCCACTATTTCCAATATACCCTTACTTATCATGTCAGATAAAGTAATGGCAATTGGTTTTCATGTTTTAGGGTTGTATTTATTTTGATATGTTTTTGGTTATTTAGTTTCAACTATCAAACAAGGAAAGAAAAACACAAGTGGGGTAGAAAGGGGGGGGGGAGGGGTGGGACAAGAAAAGGAGACAGAGGAAGAAGGAATAATGTTGATAAAAATAGCTAGTAAGTTTTTTGAATAATTCTGAAATTTAAAGAAAGAAAATGACTTTAATGTTCTTATAGAAAATGATTACTTTTAAATTATTCTACATATTTCACACAGAAAGTATGCCATCCCTACATTTGGAGATTTTAGTGAGATACAGGAAGAATATTTAGAAGAAAAAGCAAGACAGGGTTTACTGACAACGTAGACGAAGAAAATGTAATGATTGCACTGTTAGACATGACACCTGCATCTGCACTCTGCATAAATAGGAGGAAATTAGAATAATTGTTTTTTATAGACATAAAAGGAATATAAAAGATAAGGATCAATCTTTATACTGTTATTAAGAAATTGTTTTGAGCTCTAATGTATATTACCCGCTCCAAATGCTAGTGGAAAAATCTACTTGTAATTGAAATTACTGGAAAAAAATGAGAATTAATTAACTTATTATGCAATTATTGTACTATGTAGAATAAAATACAGTTGCAGTGCAGCTGTACTTTTTAATGAAGCTATTCATGAGCATGGACTCTTTTCATGTAGGTTAAACAAACACTTTAAAACAAGATAAGGAGCTTACTATGTAAAATAAGAAAATTCTGTCTTATTACTATACCTTATCTTTGCGCATTAGGAAGAGGAGATCTTCAGCAGAGATGACTCGAGCTCCTCTCAGCTGAGAAACTTCGGCTGCTTGCTGTAACTAAAATAAACGAATAAATTAGGATGGCCGTTTCTGTGTTAAAAAAAAAAAAAACAATCACTAGGTTTTTAAAATAAGTTCAGATAATATTTTTGCATGGTAGTACGTAGCAAAATAAAGCTATGCACTTAAATACAAGCTGGGACTCTCAAAGGTGTCACTCACTCTGCTCTTGTTAGTGGGAAAGGGAATAACAATTTTACGAAAAGACTGAAAGACTTTTGACAAATCTCAAGCAAAAGCTTTTTTGTTTATATTTAAAATGATCACTTTTGAAAAGCACTGCATTATTTTTTTTTTTTCTTCCTTGAACCACATTAGCCCAGAAAATGAACATATAATTCTCTCAGGCAATGTAAAAATGCCAAATTCTTGCCATAGCACTGTATCTGCAACTGTGGAAGGATGGCTGATCCCTCTCACAATTTTTTAGAATAACAAATACTAATTTTAAACAGCTTACCTAAGTATTTTTGGAAAGAAACTCTATCTCACTTGACTTATCATTAGTACAAACCATACCCACATGAAGATGTTTTTAGGCATACTCTTATTTCATTTGAGAGAAAGAAAAAGAATTGATAGGAACCACTGACTCTATTAAAATAATTGAAAAAACACCTATTGAGCAGATCCAGCCATTCAGATATGAAAAAGGTAAATTTCAAATGGGATTGAACAATGAATACCCCCAAATTTTATGAATGGCAGCAAAATGAGTGTGAAGCAAAGACCTGTCCTCACCTCTATTGAGACGGTCAGAATGGCCATGACTCTGAAGGCCCCAAACTGCTCAAATGTGCTATAAAGGGCAAAAATCTCATTGGAAGGGACTGAGCACATCAGCCTTGGACCCAGCTTTCAGTAGGTGCAGGGCTGGTGACTTAGAGGAAGGTGGGCTCGCTTACACACAAACACATCACATCAGAGCAACCCAAGACTAGATACCAAACTTGCACAAGCTGATGCTTATCAAAGTGCTGGGCTAAGGTCAAACCCAAATTGGGAGAGAAGTCAATGGGATTTGCTCCTTCCCTAGCCTTTGGTGCCAGCTCAAGACGGTGCCGTAGAGTAGGTGGGATAGAAAGGATGCCTCACACCATGGAATTCGCCTTTTCCTCTAGGTTTAAAAACATTGTGGAAAAAGGTTGGATTTGGTCATTTCTTTGCTCTTGTCCTTGTTAACCACCTGATGGATGGATTGACTGTGAGCCTGGTACAAAAGCGACATCTTAAATTCTTGATATTAAAACTCATACACACCTGTAACATGATCAGTAAACAGAAAATTCATTTATTTTCAAGTGTCTCTATAGTCTTCTTTCAGAAATGCATGAATGCACCTGAAAATAATTTAAAGAAATCCTACCCCTTGTACTCACACTAGCAATGGTTTCACTCAGTATCACTGGCTGAATAAGTATATTATTAATCTGAGCTCCCATGCTGCTATGACTTGAAATAGGCCTATTCAGAAGTTAAAAAGATCAACAAAAACAGTAGCTGTTTCTAATATCCAAAGGAGGAGAGGGGGGTAAAGATTTTCTTTTTGGCAAGTGTTCAGTGGGCAAAAGATTCAGCCCATAAATCATAATACTGGACTACATTAATTTTTTTCCACACTAATCATATGCATACAAAATGTGAACTGTATCTAGTACGCACAACACAAAACATACTGCAGGAAGAGTTTCAGATTTTCCCCTTGAAACACTGTTGGCCCTTGCAGTCACAAAGACCAGAGAGATTTCAGGAATTCAGAAGTCACAGTAATATAATCTTACTCGAAACTCACTTGAAAAATGTAAGAATGTGAAAAATGATAGTTCTATTTTTTGGCATAAGCAAAACTGTTTCTTATTCTGATTAGTTTGAGGGCACACAGGCTACTTATATTTCTAACATAAAATATAAAGAGTTGGATAAAAATAAATTTTCCAAGAATGATACAATATTCATCTCTGGTGTAAATCTACTGCAGTTAATGGATTTATGCCAAGGCTGACTTTGGTCCCACTAAGCTTAAAAGTATTACAAAAACTGGCGTTGGCATGGTGATAACACAACGCAGCTCTTCCCAATATCAGATAAAACAATGGCAGAAATAGCCGCCATCAAAGTATGTTCTACTTTCCTAATGCACGGGGCTTTAAATTAATGGTTTAAACTGAAAAGAGGGGAGGTTTAGATTGGATATAAGGAAGAAATTCTTCACTCAGAGGGTGGTGAGGCATTCGAACAGGCTGCCCAGAGGAGCTGTGGATGTCCCATCCCTGGCAGTGCCCAAGGCCAGGCTGGATGGGGCTGGGGGCAGCCTGGGCTGGTGGGAGGTGTTGTACCCATGGCAGGGGACTGGAACTGGATGGGCTTTAAGGTCCCTTCCAACCCAAAACATTCCATGATTTCTATAATTCTATATGGGACCATAACTGTAAGACATTAATTTTCTCGTTACATAATTCATATCAGTTAATTTCTCCATGCAGCTGAAATACCTTATTTTTCCAAATGATAAATACTTGACAATGTCGTTTAAAGCAAAGATCGTGTGCAAGCTACTGGCAGGAATTCCCAGTGAAGTAAGGGGGATTAAGGATAGGAGGCCAAATTCACGTCCCATTTGCATCTAAGTAAATCCTGAATAACACTGTTTATTTTAATGGAGTTATTCTGGGCTAAACACAAGATCAAAATCTGGAATAATATTCTCAGTTTCTACCAAAACAATGAAAACTTTATTCTCACATTACCTCAACTTTTGCATCTATTTTATTTTAAGTAATGAACCCACAGCATTTAATTTCTTTGGCTTAAAGAAAGCAAAATAGGAAAATAATTACTTCCTGTACAGTTATAAAATATGGATTATTTATCCAAACAGACCATAATGAGTTCTGCATTGGTACACATATTTATCTGGGAAACCAGGATATGCTCAGGTAAATATGTATCCAGGCAATTAAAGAAAAATTACATACCACACAGTCTAGGTTGGGGGGAAGATGTATTTATAGTTTTAACACACACATAATTGACTCATTCAAACCACAACATGAGTGCTTGGCTATAATTAGTATTATAACAAACTGTCTTATTTGACTGTCCCGGAGTTGCCATTAATATGCAATAAGCCCCGATTCCTTAATTTCCGGAGCTGAAGGCCTCGTTGAGTCATTACCACGGCTGTATTACGGGATGAAGGGGGACTTGAGGAAGCTGCACCAAAGAAACGATCCACTTCGGAGCACTTGAGCGTTCAGCATCACAGGAAAGCAATTTTCAGCTACGCAACCTTGATGTCCGTAGGACTTTTGCTTCTGGCTGCAGCGGAAGCACTGCGAGCTCTTCTTTCACGAGCAGCGGGTCTACTGCCAGGGACTCCAAACGATGCTATCGGGGCTGTGGGAACTTTCCCCACCTGCTGTTACAGCTGCCCTTCTGGAAGAGCAACAGTGAAGACATGGCAAGAAGGTCCCACAAGTCCCCTTCTTCAAGCCTCGGCTCTGTTGAGCACCAGTCCCAGAATACGGGGCAGCAGCAGTTCCACCATACTCAGTGGCTTTTCCTAAATTTTTTTAATGACTAGCGTTATTTAGTCTGGAAAATATCTTATTTTGGATTATCTTGAAGAAGAGTCAGCAATCCAAGTTACTTAGCTTCTTAAAGAAAACCAGGCTAAATTTCCCCATACCAGCAAACAATATTTCAGACCCTGGAGTCTGAATTTATTTTTTATTACAGCCAAATTATGAACCCCTAAAAGTGAAGTTTAAATAACGGAAGTGTTGAAATGACTTTCACTATAGGAGCACAAATAGCTCTGTTAATAATTAGGAGTTTATGAAAAATAAGTGTATTTTACAATTTTTCACATTACAAAGAAAGTAGTATATACAGTAACTATATTTTAAAGTCTAAGAAGAAAATGGCTAGGGAATAATATTTTAAAATGTAATCACTGGTTTAATGACTTTATGAAGTTAACTTTCTTGGCAGGATGAACTGAAGTATGTTAACAGTCACCTTACGGCTATTTTCTTTTTGCAACTTTTGCAAATTATAGATTTGTTGAAAGGAGCATTCATTCTCCTATGACAGAAGCACAGTTACTTCAATGGCGGTCTGCTTTTTCTCCTAATTATTTTTTCTTCCCCTACCTCCAAAGTCAACAATCACTGATACTTCTACAAAAACGTCTTGATGGACAAACAGACAAAAAGCTGGAAAACAAACACACTGCGTTGTGACATAATCCTTCCAGTTAAACTGTAGAATGGAGACAAAATGGTAATGTTTGCATGCCTTCAAGCCGCTGAGAGCCAAGAATAATGCTTCAAGAGCTATGATTTTGTTTTTATTGTAGAGGAAAATTAGAACATAGTTCACCTGGCTGAAAACTTCTCTGAAGCAGGAAGGTTGTTTTGTTATTAAATGTGCATTTAAATGCCTTTTTTTTTTTTCCCCCAATCTTTTCTATATCAGAAGTATGCAACTATAAAAATACCAATAGAAATTCTTAGTTTAGGTACAGTGCTGTAAATGTATTCTAAGCCAAACGTCCCAATACTTCTTTGAAAGTAATTAAACATATGATTAAAATTTTTCACTTAAATATTTCCCTATAATTTCTCACATACATCTAGCTCTGACACCTGACCCTCTAATCCTGACATACGCAGGAAAAACACAAACTCTGTTCCCCCAGGTCAGCGCAGGGACAAGCTTTCCGCACTTCATGCATCCTGAGTGGGTAATCCCGTTACAGAGTCTATTAGAGCACTCTACAAGGCAATGATTTAGGATCACCATTCAAGGGTTAAACAGCAAGACTAAATCACCTCAAGCTGTCTAAAGCATAAAACCATCACCTGCAGATGAAAAGACAATCAATTTTGTTGTTGTTAGGTATGTTATTGAATCTAGGTATATTTTACTGAAGAACATTTAATGCATCACCAGGTGACGATGAGTGACCTGAAGCAGATAAACCTTTGCATCCCATTTTGAGGCTTCAGCGGAGCATTTTCTTGCTCAATGTACAGTGAATTTTGGTACATACGGATCATGAGGGTAAGAAAATGTCAGTTCATATCCCGTGGTCATTCACTCCCTGAAATTCACAAAGAACTTGTTTTCAAGTGTGCCATTTGTTATGTTTGTTCCTTCAAAATCAGTTTACTGTTTCATGTCTGAAGCATGCTCTACTGCCTCCTTCTAGCAGGTGGTTATGGCATTTGGCTTTTGGCTTGCAGTGTTCGGGCATCCTGAAGAGCTGGGAGCTGCAAATAGAGATTTTGCAGCCCATTCTGAATACCCAAAGGATCTCCAGCAACAAGCAAGTTGGACCTATTGTCTACAGGTCCCACAACGGTGGGTTTGACATTAAAGGTGACAAGCAGTTGGTATAAATCTAAAGTCAGACAGTCTAACTGTCGTGGGAGAAAACAGCCCTTTACTCAGATTGAAGCTGTGAACTCCTGGAAAGATCCTTACATCTCAGCATGGACATTTTAGCCATACTGCTGCTATCAGAAACTTCTAAAGATTAGTGCGATGAAGAAACGGTATTTTGTTTTTCTTCCCATTTATTTAAATTAAATATCTAGTATAATTTGGACATTACAATCTCTCTTCATTCTACTGACAACCCATGTACTTATATTTTTTATATAAAAAGTTGGAGTTGTTTTTTTTTTTCTGTGTTTATTTATTTATTTATTTATTTGTGGCTGGGTCTTGTTTTTGTTTTTGCCTTTTTCTTTTTTAAAGCAACACAGTCAGTATCAGGCACTTATATGGAGTGCAAGTAGCAAGAGCAGAGCACGCTGTACTTTGCTGTTTGGGCTGATGTTCTCCATGTGTCAAAGATGATCCTTCTAAGCACATAAAAACAAAAGACAGAGACAAGAAAAATGTACACAGCTTTTAGAAAACTGCCCAGCCCCTGCCCATGGGATGGAGCAGACAGGAAAACACACTGGGCCGCAGGATTTCACCTTTGTTGCACCGTTTATTGATACTCTGAACCATTTTTGTTTAAAAGATAAACAGGCATAATTATTAGAGGAATGATAACTTATTTTTAAAGTCCAACAGCCTAGGCCTTGCTACAAAAAGTGAAGATTTGCATCTATTAAAGACTGTATGATTTTAAAACTAATGTTAAGTAGATTAAATAAGGAAATTAAATTTCCAAGTAAATGGTGAAATTAATAATGTTATTTGAAAAAAAAAAAAAAAAAAAAAAAAAATATGAGCTGTAAAGCAGTCTAATTATTATTTTTTTTAATTTCTCCTTCATAAATAGTTTAAGATCAGCTTCTCAAATTAGATCTTGCTGTTGCATTTTCTACCACACAGGGAAATAATTTAATGCATTTATGAACAATAAGTACATTTCAAGTTAAGCTTCAGGCATGACTTTTTCCTATTTTTCTTTCTTTCAATTCTAATTCCAAAATCAACATGTTGGGCCAGGATTTTATATCTATAACTCTTCCACCCTCCATGAAACAATAGAAGCCCTATTGCACACTTGATTTTTATAGTAGGCAGTACTGACCAAACTAAGTGAAATGATACAAACAGCATTAAAACTATAAAGTTTCTAAATGGAGAAAAGTATTCAGATTCACTGAATCCAATTTTAATATGGTCAAATTATTCAGCAGCTATGTAGGCTTTGCTAATTCAAAACTTGGTATCCTACTGGAGATGACCACTGCTGATGCTCTCTCATTGCTGGTGATAATAGCAGGCAAGAATACAGACTTCGAAACTATTAATCTATTTTTTTTTTTGGTTGGTTGGTTGGTTGATTGTTTTTAATTATACGAAAGAAAAAAATCAGCTTGAAAAATGCCATCTGAGGGAAATGATGGTATAGTCTTCTGCAGAACTAGTGGCGTTGCTGAGAAACAACTGTAAATCGGTGGCAGCAAACTTTCCTTTATCAAAACTAAATAAACACTGTTCCTTTTGAGGAAATTACAATAGAACTTATTACATTTGGATTCAAACTTTCATAACTTGTTGTTTCATTTTTATAGCAGTATCACTAGAGCTATACCAAGTCATGAATCTCAACTCTAAGTATTATTTCCATCTAAGTTACATCTTCCCATGCCTTTTTGCTATGAAACGTTATTTTTGAAAAATAAGAATGTGTAGTCTTTTTAGCAATAAATACATTTGCTGTTCCTTTAGGGAAAACGAACAAACCAACAATTAGAATTTACCTTTCTTAAGAACTGGAGAAATTATTAGTTTTCTGATATTTAGTGTATCAATTCAGACTTATTTCCTCTGTACCAATTATTTCTATTTCTTTTCTTTCTCAAATACTCCTGTAGTATGCAAACCAGCGGAGGTTTACATTATACCCACAGCTTCCTATCCTTTGGTTTCAAATCCCAAAACAAACCACCATTCAGGATTATTGTTATGCAGTTTCCAATGCTGCAAGCAGAAAATGACTGTTCCCCGTTGATTGAGAGACCATCTAATATAAACAGGTTTCTTTCTCCCATTGCTGCAGATTAACATTTGTTTAAATATTGCATCCTTACATTGCTCACACAGGAAAATAATCATTGACTTATATTAGTTTCACCAGGACACTAAATAAATACTCTTCCTTTCCACATGACAGCAAATTGGAATCAGGCTTCACAGTTTGTCATGGGGAAAATAAGACATATATTTACCTATTCCAGGCACAGAGATAAAGTGCTCTTAGAACAAGCCTCAGGCTAATGAAAGAACTGCAAAGCAAGTAGGTCTATGAAGAGCTAGACACCCATCAGTGCACTGAATATAGAGATGACAAGACCTTGATCCTCTGGCTGAACCGATAGCAAAGTCAGAACAAAAAATTCTCTTCAAACACCTCGAAATGAAGGACAAAAACATACTTTAAAAATTAATCCCATAAAGGACGTAAGTAAGACACTGTTTGGAAAATCTAGACTAGCAGACAGAAGGGGAAAAAAGGGATTCAGGTTCAATCAAAAATGCAAAACGGCAACTTTCCCCATTAGAAAACTAAAATTTTTCACAGCTCTGAAGAGACATGCTGTTATATTCTTACTTGGAAAAACTGTGTTATTGGTGGCAGACTGTAGGTGAAAAGATTTTATCTGAAATTATTCACATTGGTCTTTCTCTGTATTTTTATTCTCATCTGCTCAAATGAATGTGTCCACCAAATAGGAGCCTATCAGTTTGAGTGGTGACTGCAACTAAATGTTACAGGATTGCTCAGATGAATATAATAATGCAAGCATAATGCATGTCATTGGCTGCTGATTTAAAGATTTTTGGATGTTTTAGACAAGACTTACTGGGCCTAAGGTAAGTTGTAGTGCCTGAAGAATTCTGACAGACGTACAAATGTATATCTTGCATGATGTGCCCAAAATAACAAAAGAAAGGGAAAACGGTAATAGAAAAATCATTTAATTTTAATGCTTTTCCAACTGTAATATTTATTTGGAGTGCACATTATGACACTAGATAAAGTCTCAGTCTGTTCTTTAATTTTAGGGAAAAACATTTGTCAAACGTTTGTCACACAGTATGATCAGAAGTATAGTAAAATGTTTATGAGAAAGAGGAAGTTGTAAGATTTTTTTCCCTTTTACTTTTCAATAAATCTCTCTCTCCAGTTTATTTCAAAATACCTTCAAAATACTAAATCTAGAGCATCATTCTCCCAATAATGTAATCCAAGATAAATAAAAAAATAGAAATTTATAAAAACAATAGGCACAGTTCTAGGTAGATCCATTTTCATGTAAAAATAAGAAGGAAGGAAGTTCCATCTGTACATCTGTTTTGTTGGTTTGCTGTATTTTCTTTCTTTTTTTTTTTTTATTATTTATATGAATTGTAATTCTCAAAGCTTCAAAAATCCAAGTTAAATTGTACAGATGATAACACGAACACAACAGATTTTCTCTTCGGAAGATGAAAGAAAGAAAAAAGAAGAGAGCTGTTGCTCAGAGAAAGAAAAGCAAGCAACATAAAGCAGCACAAAAGTAAAATCTGAACAACAGATATTTGTGTCTAAAAAATGGCACTGATTTCCTAACTCTTATTTAATGTTCATTCTTTAATTAACATTCATCTCCCAAGGACGTAAGTTTGAAAAGGCTGTTTCACATTAATGTAGCACCAAGAGAAAGAATCACTTTTAAGCCATGAAAAGGCTGGGGAAAAAAAAAATAAACATGCTTTCTGAATATAATTTCCTCTTTATTGCTACTGCAAAGTTATGAAATGAAATCTATTATTTAATTACATTGGATCAAGCAACAGGAAGAGAAGGGAGTGTTGGAGTCACAACATCCCTGTAAGAATAAATTACTACACTTCCTCCTACTAAAAGACAGTTTGAATGGACTGAAACTGTCGAAATGGTTAAAATTGAACTACTGGGAGGCAGGAAGATCTTCTCGCTAATGTACAAAAACCTACAAAATGCACTCTGAAACTCTTAACAGCAATACTGGTAACAATAGGATAAAGAAGTAGCAACATTTCTGCCAGAATATCAATAGTTTGAAAATTATCACATTTATTCAGATTCTCTCTAGAATCTGATGATAGCTTAAAAACTATACAGTAGCTTCTGGGCCTGCTTTATTTTACATTTTGCACTGGAGATTTTTAGATAATCTATTATGAAAACTCCAAAATTTATCTGCTATTACTACCAAAATTTTATTAGCCATAATGGATTTCCCTTAGCTGTGCTTCAGTAATGTTTACTAGATCCTTCAAATTGAATGCAACTGTTGGAAAAGTTAGAGCATTTTATTTCTTAAGTATGTTTTCGGCAATAAAAAATGGGAGGTCTTTAAAATAAAATGATAAGCTGAATTCTAAAATGTTGGAACAGATAACTTGGCAATGGGTACAGAGTCCACGCAGAGATATGAACGAGCAAATGCTGTGATCCTTTATATAATTTAAAGTTATATTGAATTGCATGGAGCTGCTCTGAAATAACCTTTCATGGAAATACTCTTTTCTTCTCAAAACTAAAATATACTAAAATGTGATTGCACTTTACGGAGTAACGTGAAGGGGATGAGCATAAGCCATGACGTTTTTTGAGGAAAGATACAGAGAGGTTTTGACAGGGCTAAAGTAAACAACATTGAAAATACTGTGCAAACATTTCCTAGATCAAAGATTTTCGTGGTGTCCTGTGAGTACTGCGTTTGGTCTGTGGCCTACTTCTGAACGTCTTCATAGAATCATAGAATGGTTTAGGTTGGAAGGGACCTTAAAGACTATCCTGTGCCAACCCCCCCTGCCATGGGCAGGGACACCTCCCACCATATCAGGTTGCCCAGGGCCTTATCCAACCTGGTCTTGAACATCTCCCCATCCCCAGCTCCCTCAGCCTGTCTTCACAGGAGAGGTGCTCCAGCCCCTTGATCATTTTTGTGGCCCTCCTCTGGACCTGCTCTAACAGCTCCACATCCTTCTTGTGCTGGGGGGCCCCAGACCTGGACTAAGTGCTCCCAGTGGGGCCTCACAAGGGCAGAGCAGAGGGGGACAATTCCCTCCCTCAACCTGCTGGTCACACCTCTGGTGGTGCAGGCCAGGACACAGTTGGCCTTCTGGGCTGCAAGCGCACACTGCTGGCTCATGTTGTGCCAGCCAATTAGCAGCTTTCCTGCACTGCTAATGAGTCCTAGAATCATAGAATCATGGAATCATAACCGTTGGAAAAAGACCTCCAAGATCATCTGGTCCAACCATCACCCTACTACCAATGTCACCCACTAAACCATATCCCTAAGCACCACGTCCAACCTTTCTTCTCTAGCACAATGGGAAACACCTGCAAAGTAACGCAGAACAACAACAAAAACAAACTCTTCTGATCCTTAACTTAAGAGTTTTTTGTATCTAACCTGGTATAAACTCCTAAGCAAAACCTATAAATATTTCCCAATGCCTAAAGCTGTGAAATGCAGAGGTGATTTAGCAGACATGCAACCATAAAAACTGTGCCCAATATATTTCTTTTCTAATTTAGAGTAAGTGTGCCAGCCTTATATCATATATAATCATAACTCGCAGTGACATTTAAACCAAAAACCAACTAAACATTTAAACTAAAAACCTGCAAACCTCCATAAAGCTTTACAAATAGTATCAGTCATTTTAATATAAAGCTAAGAGGACACTAGCATAAACAATGTCAACACTATCACCAGTTTTCTGTGTAGAACCTGGACTTCGAATATTATGAAAGTAAATCCTTACATTCACAAGAAATCACTTTTCAATCAGTGGCTTTCTGTGGAGGAACAGGATCTGCAGCATGCAGTGAAACCATACTATTAGAGGTCAACTACTATTGGAATAAAGAACTGCCAAAAGTTAAGCTTAATTAACTTTGCAAGTCAAATTAAAAAGCAAAGCAAAGGAGTCTTCAGACATAAAACAGAATGAAGAAAGAGAAAGTAGATTACTCTGTGCAGAATGAAATAGAGATGGAAAATCTAAACATGGCTCCAAAATGGGCAAATATTTCCACTGAGCATATGGAAGAACTGAGATGTTCAGCATGGGACCAAAAGGTAAGACAACTCCGATGAGGGATATGGAAACAAATTATGCGTACTGAACGGAAGTAAAAGTCAAAGATTTTATTGTACTCCAGTCATCAGCACGGGGCATCTCAGCCCAGGATGAATTGTAATGAAACCAAAGTCTGCTGGCATTAATATTCAAATAAATTACCTAACCTTTGGGAAACTAAAGGGAGCAAATAATTATAGGCTGCTGCCTACAGTTACTTGAGGGGCAATTAGAAAGATGATGGATCCAAACTCTTGTTGGTAGTTTCAGATGATACAAAGATGGGCAACAGACAGAAAGTGCAGTTTGGAGGGATCAAGTAGGATGTTACGAAAACCTTGCTCACAGGGACGATATCGCAGCACTGCAGCAGCTAAGCAAGAGCTTCCAAATTCCTGAAGCTTCCAAATTCCTGGAGCTTCCAAAGCCTCCAAATTCATGGAGCTGGACAAGGTCATGGCTGACCAGATCTAGTGCTGGTGACCATGCCCCGTCGAGTGGGTTGAATTAGATGTTTCCAGAGGTTGAACTCTTTCTTTCTCGTCTGAATTTCACACATTCTTGCAGATTTTTTGACAAAAGAAATTGTTTTCTTCTGTTTGTATAGGTTCCAGCACAACAGTCACCCTCCCCCCCCCCTCCCCCCCATTTGGATTAGGGTCCCTATCCGCTGCAAAACCAAAATTACAATTTGTATCAAAAACATTGCGTCAACAAAGCAGAAGTGCAGAAACCCAGTCCTTGAGGCCTGTGGAAGAGACAGAGAACACAGGTGGACACAACATACCTCACCACATCTCTGAGCTGCTGCAACCCTCAGCTCAGAAATTCGGCTACAACCAGCTCCCCATTGCCTATCAATCACAAGGAAAGCACACAACAGCACTGCTAATATGGAGTAAAAGAAATTAAGTCTTCACACCAGCAGCCCCCCTGTGCACCAAACAAGACATAGGACAAGATGAAATTTGCTAACCTCCTTCCGGTAAGGATGAATAAACACATAAAATAATGGGGCCGTTTGCAGCAAGTAATCCAGGCTGATGAATGGCATTTGTGTGTAAAACGAGTTTGAGCGAGGTTGCTGGGGTTTCTTTTGATACAACTTGAATGAAAATCAGCTTCTATGGTGGTGTAAGTATTCCCAGAGTAGATTCCTTAATTATTTGCAGCCTTGGTTCATTCAGATAAATAGGCTGTGCTAATATATGTTTGAGCTTCGTGTAGAAAAAAAATAGTATTCATTACAGATGTGAGTATCTCTGCTCTGTGTACTCAGCCACATACTGCAGCTAATAATAAAACGCAGAGTGGTTGAGCTCATACCTCACAGTTAACTTTATAATTTCATCTAGTTAAGATTTGCCTTCTTAGAAGGCTGTAAGCTAAATCCTAAAGGCCTACACAAGATTTTACGGAAAGAGTCCAGAATCAGGGCCTTTTTAATGGCCTCACGTAAAGAGTGATTTATAGTCCAGAGTTAACATTGTTAATAAACTTAAGATTGTTGGCTTTTTTAGATTCTCTTTAGATATTTGCCTTTATATCTTACAGATGTAATAAACCATGATATATTAGCTAATGAATGAAAGGGGACATCTATCTCATGAGGAGGCAGCAACAAGACTGTTTCTGTTTTTTACAGACACTTGCAGTGAATTCGGTGGTAAGGACGATGAGCCTTGAGGCTCCCCGCTGCAGGACAAATTTCAGGTTGTAAATAAACAGATAATATCACACAATGCACATACTGTACTGCCCTTTTCTAACCATCTCAGAACACTTTACAGGGAAACGCAGTAGAACATTATCCTTATTTTTCTAATTTAAAACCTGAGACACAGAAATAAAAGTTTATTCATCTAAGGTCACTTTACAGTTTTCTGATTCTGGTCATCCTTTTCAGTACTTGACTCCCTCCTGAGTAGTACCCACCAGAGAACACTTTTATCCACATTTAGCCTTGTCTTCAGAGGCTAGCCACATTTCAGATACCTCCCTCCAATTATCTTCAATCTAATCAGTACGATGGCAATCTTTACAAATAATTCTTTACAGTAGCCTGTCCACCTTTTGTTATCCTGCTGATAAACACAGTCATATTTAAGATACAGTCAGTTGATGAGCCTTGGATGTTTTGTGAAATGACATTAATGTCAGGAAGTAGATATAAAAAGATAATTCGGTGTGCTGATTTCTCGTTACCATCTCGCAGTGCACAGATAGTGCATTTGGGTGCCTCCCATTTCTCTCACCCCCTGTCAGTTGTAGAGGTTCAGGCTTTCACAGACAATGCGAACAAAGAGACAATCACAAACAGAATTCAGATTTCCCGTGACTCAGTGAAACACATCATCCATTAAGCTATGCTACGTGATACTCGCTTAAGATGTACATCCGGGTGTTTAGTGAATCCGTATTTACTCTCCTGAACACTGTATTCAACAAAAGCAGCAGATCTATCTTCAAAGGAAGACTAAATGATTTTGTGTAGGAGGACATTTGGCCAAACACAAAGTATGATCGAGTGTTGGAGCAGTAACGTGAAATTCTCTGACATAAATTTTACAGAAGACCAGACACAGGATGAATAGTCCCTACCAGTCTGAAAAGCTATAGCTTGGTTTCAGTGGGAAATGTATCCTTAAAGGATCAGGGGACTTTTGCTTATAGCTTCTCTTAACTTTGAAAGTTGTTGTTTGTGTTTTGTTTGTTTTGTTTTGTTTGTTTTAATTAAGTAGAAATAGTGTTGTATTCTATCAACTACAGACCAAAGCAGTGGGTCTGATATTATTAGGAATATTATCTTTGAAGAAAAGTGGCAAATCCCTCATCTGGCTCATTAAAGAGCATCTTCTACTAATAGCATTCATTATCCATTCAATGCATACAGCGGCATTTCTAACTTCAGTACCCATGTGTACACGGACCCCAGCAAAATTAAATATGCATTCATTCCCAAAATTTCCTTCTATGCCTACTTCCAGTGCATAAATACCAAGTATTAAAGTAAGTCTATAGATAATACTTCCATCTTCAGGCTCTATTGTTATGTCAGAAGTTCCCTGCAATCAAGCAATGCATTTGAACCCACACTTACCTAGTAGGAAATGAATCCCCTTCGTTTCAGCTGAGCTAAACACTGAAAAGATTTCCTGGCCTGGCCTTCCACTTTGTATGTATTTTCTGCATAATTATTTTATGCAGGTGTTGTTTCTGACAGATTTTACTCAAGTGAGAGTTCACTTTTTTGTAATATTGGTGTAGGTAGCATTGTGTTGGAAAAGCTATTTTATAACCACATGCCATAATCTCAAGTGTGCCCTTCTCTCCACCTAAACCAGAAAAATAACGTCTCACAATTTACCTCTCTGTCAAGGAAAATCAACAAAACAGAGCTCACTTCAATGAGAGAATAGGTTAAAAAGAAGAGCTCTTCGTTCTAACTATTTTTTATCCACCCTCTTTTCTTTCCTTGCCTGTGTTCCAACCTCCTGATCAGTAGCTGCTTAAATAATGAGTAAGATTATGGGCAAAATGAGCAGCACGCTTCCCTCTAACCTCTGGACCACAACACAAACCTGATCTAAAGTACTACATTAAATCAGAATCTGATCTTTTGCTGCCACCCACTTCACCAAATACCCTGGCCGTGGTTTGCTGCAGTTTGACATCCTTGCCCGCCTGTGTTCAGGAAAAGACCGGCACAGCTCTAATTATTGCCCAAGCCTAAGCCAGGGTTGATGTAATTGGTGAGGAAGTATGGGAAATGTCTCGTTTTAGTCAGCTGCATTTCTATCCCACACCTTTGCATAAACATAGTTCTTCCAGTTTCTAGTATGCTTTCCACAAAACACGAGATATTAATTTTCAAAAGGTCATCTGTGTTTTGCAGTCTTAAAGTTTTCTACAAGCATTTCCTCCACGTATCTTCCCATAGCAAAAATGCTGGCCGGTAAAATATGATCCCTATTCAAAATCATTCCTTAACCCTGCTCCTCAAAGAAAATAAAAAAAAAAAAAGTACAGCTGTGTGTGACTGGACTCATATGACAGCTTAATTTGAATTTTCTTTCATGTTTAAATATATATTTTTAATATTCTGAAACTCTTTACCTTTCAAAATGCACTAATAACTTTTTAAATGCAAATTTCACTATAAATCAATTTCTCACTTATTTTTCTGTAATTATCTTTTGTTTTGCCATGTTCTATGCCCGATTTCAGTTAATAAAAAAAAAAACAACAACAACAACAACTTTTCTTTTAATAAACTAGAAAAATGATCCTCTTGGTCATTTCCAGGTTAGCTGAGATGAAAAGTAGTTTCTTATTTCAAAAGAGTAATGTTTTTTTATATTCTCAAAATAATATAATTTTTGAAAAGGTAAATCTGCAGCGAATAATTACCTTAAAAAACTATTCAATTTAAATAGTTGTTTTTTTTTTCCCTAAAATTTCACTTTTTCCTGTTTTAAAATTTTCTTTAAGAGGCTAGAAAATAGCCTCTTGTGTTTACAACTGCAAGTATGATTTTGACCACCATACCAATATTATCCTTGAAGCAGAAAACACACTGTTAGCCAAGTACCACCAAAAATATAAATAGGAATGACTCCTATTTGATAGCTACATTTTGATAGCTATATTTGATATACTACATTAAAAAAGTGGCAAGAGTTAGGCACGGCCTAGAATTAAGAGACAGAGAAAAGCCAGGCAGAAGGCCCTAGGTCACAGGGAATGTCACAGCAGCTTTCACAGAGTAAGGACCTTGGTTTTGTCCTTCCTGAATTTCAGTGGATAAAGAAGTACCTCAATGGAAACATGCCACGACGCAGTAGTGTGTAAATAGAGACTAGTCAAGAGTGGAGAGAGAAAAAATCAAAACACCAGTGTTGGGACGATATTGAATCCATAAGAGCATATGAGGCTAGAAAGCTCACTGATGAAAAGGAAATGGGATAAGAACAGAAATCTGCGGGATGCCCGAAGAAAGTAAGAAAATTCTGTTGAAAGATATCTTGAAATACATGCTGGAGGGAGAGGAAAATTAGAAGAATATGGTGTTTCTCCTTGACTTGAAAACCCCCTCCTCCATTTCTAAAATAAGATTTAGAAATGATGTAACTTCTGAGAGCAGAATCGCCTTATAGTTAGGGGACCAGAGATCAAAAGAATCTCAAAAATAGCTCTTCCCACCAAATGCAAGAAGAAAAGCCACGTTTTCTAATGCTCATGCTTGCTCATTGTCACAGGCTTGGTGCTTGTCATGATCAGTTGTCCTTTCTCTTAAACAGGTCAAGGGGTAAGAGCAAGGCCATTCACTGGAATATGTATTTTTGATGGAAACTACCAACCCCGTCCCCTTCTTACATTATAATGGCCAAGGAGCTATGCTGAATACAAAGTTACATATTACATATTACCTTTATCTTCTGTTTGAGCTAGTACAGAGGCAAGCTGTTTTGCACCTGCAGCTTTTATAAGGCAGGAGTGGGATTTTAAAGGAACTGCTGAAGTGACTGAATGCTTTATGTGTGAGAGCCAGCATGTGCTCTACATACTTACATTTGCTTAACAAATCATTATCAGCCAAATTAAACCGAAGTGTGAAATATGGCACTCTGAAAAATGACATATACCACTTCTGCCCAGTGGTCGAAAGAATAAGTACAAGGAAAGAGAGGAAAACCTCTCACATCATTCAGTGGACTTCAAGCTTTAAAAGTCCAACCGTAGAGACAGATACAGAAGTGAAAATGGATTCTGTCAGAGAAGCAACCTTATCTCTTAGCAAAGTAACACCTACCTCCTTCAATCACCCAGTAAGTGGGTTTAAGTGCCTCCAACTCATAAGTCATTGGGATTCTTATTGTAGGTCTGGACATTTTCCTAGTCCTTTAGTACTACTGGTTCTCTTCTTGACCTTCTTGGTCATATTGGTGGTAGGGGGACAGTTGGAGCAGATGATCTTGGAGGTCTTTTCCAACCTTTATGATTCTATGATTTTATGATTCTTCTGTTCAGAATTCACTACAAGGGAAAGCTCTCCAGGGCATGTGAATAACGCATATGGAAGGACTGCTTAGACGCACAGGTATCATAACTATCTGTGTACATTTGGGCTAACAATATACTGCTAATTTGCAAAGCCCAAGAGCTTTGCTAGGAGAGTGCGTAACTGCCAAACTGGAGCAGATTAGCAAGCATGCATAGGGTGAAATGGAAATGGAGAAAGAAACCAGCAAGGGCCAACTGAATCACAGAATCACAGAATTGAAGGGGTTGGAAGGGACCTCGAAAGATCATCGGGTCCCCCCCCTGCCAAAGCAGGTTCCTTAGAGCAGGCTGTCCAGGTAGGCGTCCAGACAGGCCTTGAATATCTCCAAAGGAGACACAACCTCCCTGGGCAGCCTGTTCCAGTGCTCCGTCACCCTCACTGTGAAGAAGTTCTTTCGCATGTTGGTGCGGAACTTCCTGTGCTCCATCTTGTGGCCATTGCCCCTTGTCCTATCCCCACAAACCACTGAAAAGAGGTTGGCCAAATCCCTCTGTCTCCCACACCTCAGGTATTTATACACATTGATGAGATCCCCTCTCAGTCTTCTTTTCTCCAGGCTGAACAGACCCAGGTCCCTCAACCTTTCTTCACAGGGAAGATGCTCCGAGCCCGTATCATCTTTGTGGCCCTCCGCTGGACTCTTTCCAGGAGATCCCTGTCTTCTTTGTACTGGGGAGCCCAGAACTGGACACAGTACCCCAGGTGAGGCCTGACCAGGGCAGAGTAGAGGGGGAGGATCACTCCCTTGACCTGCTGACCACGTTTTAAGCATGCCAGGATCCCATTGGCCCTCTTGGCCACGAGGGCACACTGCTGGCTCATGGTCAACCTGTCGTCCACCAGGACCCCCAGGTCCTTTTCCAAATGAAGCATAGGCTGTTTGCCACCAAATTGAACCAATCATCACCACTGAAAGCAAAAACCTGACTGCGAGGCCGTGGGCTTTTCACTCTTTTTGAAGGACTCCTTCAGGAAAAAAAAAAAAAAAAAAAAAAACTTTTTTTTTGTTTGTTTTGTTTGTTGTTGTTTGTTTGGAAGCACGCACGCGTGAACAACCAAGCTCTGGTAGGCTAAGGACATGGTCCCTCTCACTCTGCTTGGCCAATAGACACTGAAATCTTCATAAAAAGTGAAATAGCTCACACAGGAGAAAATGAACAAAAGAGATATCACATAGGAGAGCAAAAGCTTAAATTCCCTTGCATGAATCAAGCAGAAACTTGAATATTAACCAGGAGGTACGCTAGGCAACTATGCACACCACTGATCCCTTCAGTAGGCGAGGTTCTTTTCTGTATTCAAAGAGAACATCAAGATGTTTTAATCTCATTCAAATCCAGAACAGGTTTATTTTCAAGCCTTATAATAATTATTACAAAACCCACATACCATATCAACTTTAAGCTTGATAATTGCTAAATTTAAGTGGAAACATGGATTAATTCATTTCTCTTAGGTTATTTCCAGAAAAGAAATAATTTGCCTGCTTAGTCAAAAGGCAGATACTAAAGATAATGCATACTTTTATTTTTTTTTCTGATGAGGTTCAAAAGCCAGGCCTAGAAGAAATGAAAAACTAATTTTTTGCTGTTAATGCAATGACATATACATGCACTCAGTCAGTGATGTACACACATTCAGTCACATCTGATGTTCTTCTAAACCATCTTTTCCCACCAAGCATCATCAAATGCACATCCGGCAAATTTTGTACTCACAATAAATGACACCCATAGATACGCATTTCCTGGATCCCTCAATTCATCAACATGGGTTGGAAAGTTCTCAAAATCTTTTGTGGGTTCTTAGAAATTACTGCTTTCTTCAGCTTTATTACCTCGAGGCCTTTGCCACCTCTAGACACAGAGATGTGAATGATGAATCACCGAATTCATGGCCCAGAAAGGATTACCTGTCATCTGTTAAAATTACAGGCTATGGAGGTAAGGATGTCTGTCTGCAGGCTTGGCGCTCTTCCTTTAAAACACTTGAGATAAAGTGCAGCAGAAATGGCTCACTACTTTACTGGAATTAAGAAAAAAAAGTGTTTATGGTAAATGTTTAAAACTGATGCATTCATTTTTTAAGAATGAGAAACATCTTTATTCTGCAGAATAAAATGTTGGCCTCATAAAAAGGGTTTTGCAATACCTGAGAAAAATCTGCCACCAGATGTGGTTGATTGGCCTGATGAAAAACTGTATTTGCACATGCCAGTGGATAATTGTTTGGAATTCAGAAGAAAAATCTACAAAGTTTCCATCTAGGCTGGAAAGCAAACAGAATTTCCCCTACAGTTTCTCCTAAAAGCTGTTCCTAGCAGCTGTATGTAACACGGGGCACATGAAATGAAAAGGGAAAGAATTTTTTTTTCTTATGTTCTCAATGCCTCCCTTTCTGCCCCCCAGAGCAGCCTTCTGAGTGAAATATGAAAAGTGTGGTGGGGTGGTGGAAGAGACATATTAGGTGTTCCCTCCTGCCTGGATGCTTAATCGTAGAATATATATATTATTTATAGTTTAAGACGTAGAAAGATTCCTCTCTGCAGACGTAGAAACACAGCTCAGAGGCATTGGGTAATTTGTGAGCATCAACACAATCAACAAATAACAAAGCCCAAAACTCAGGAAATCAGTTCTATCTCCATATGTACAAGACACAGCATTGTCTCATCAGCAGTGGAACAAAAATCAGAACATCCTTCCTTGTGATTTGTCATCCTATCCCAAGTATCCTGAGGGATTATCAGAACAGGCAGCAGAAGGCCAAGGACAGAATTGTTCAAGATCTCAGCTAATTAATGGAGGGAAAAAAGATGGTCAGTTGACAAGCGAAAAGAACCAGCTATTGTTCTCATGATGAAAGATGCACTTCAATAGGCAGGCAAGTTGTCTCCACCCTCCCATTACAGTTCAAATAGTTCTGTTGGTGGTTCTTTTATGAGAATTCAATTGTTACAAAGATATCTATCTCCTAAGGACAACTAAAGTAATAAACCCCTACCTTAAGAATTTTAAATCTGAGAATTTTATCTCTTAACAGAGCATTTTGAGATAAGAACAATGTCTTTGCATCAGCTGACACTCAGTTAAGCACCTTGAGGGATCAAACTGTCCATGAAGCCAGAAGTAATGAATAGGCATACTGGGAAGGAGCGAGATCGTAACAGGAAAGTTCACAAAGAAGAAAAAAAGGTACAAAAACTAACCTACAGTGGTGTAGAAGCATGGCATATGTGTAACATCTTTAGCCTCTCGGCACCTGCAGAGATTAGACTTTTAATTAAAATTATTCATTTTAATTAGCAGACGTGATTTATATGTGGTTTTCATTGAAAAACACACTGAGCAATGACTCTAGATTATTCAGTCCAATTTATCTGTGATATATCTAGCTCACGCTTCAGGAAGAAACAAATAAAAATGCCCGGTGAAGTAAGAAATAAAATAACCCCTTCACAGGTCAATAATTATATGAAAGCCATATAAATAAATAAAGCATTAATATTTTAATATAATTTTCAGTGTGACAGTGAGCAGTAATCTTAGAACCATCATGGACATAACCCAATACAGTCTTAAAAGATCTGATAAACAAAGTTTTTGCTTAATCCCAAATTAATTCAGCTTTTAACAAGTTTGTAACCATGGCATTTTTTTAAAAAAAATGCATCCATTGACCCAAGCTGTTAAATTCAGGGTTATAATCCAAAACCAATTGTGCCTTAGCCAGCTTTCTATCAGCTGAGTCTTTTGTTTGGCAAAGACTCAACTCAAAATGAAGGGAATTCATTGGGGTGATAATTTGCTGCATGAGCACCTATAGGGTTGTTAAAATAAAGGTGCTGTGCCATATGCAGGTGTTCCAACATTCTTAAACAGTTCTTCCAGTATCCCCAATGCACTTGCAATTACAAAGTAAGCAAACTCGGTAACAGCAATTCTTCATCTAGCATTTAGCTTGGAGCCCCGTCTGGCAAACACCACAGATTCCTGCTTTAAAGCACATCCCTTCTGTTCAAATGATGATGATGTACTATAAGTAGTTGCATTAAGGTCTCGATCAAGTAAATTGCTCCGGCTTCAAACTGTCAAGTAAACTTTGCAGCTTTGCACTTCATATATTGCAGTTTGTGATAAAGACACCGGAGCCCCAGGCTGCTGGTTTTGGCCATAAAATCTCCCATTGAAGCAATCATCCAGCTCACTGTGTGATGGGGGAGTATCTTTTACACAGCAGAGACACACAGTTGGTGAACTGATACAGTTCCAAACCTACTGAAAATTTCTTTTCCCCACCTACCCCCAAAATCCTTCCCCCTAAACCTTCACAGGACAGGAATCTGGGACAGTTTCAGCTCTAAGGTGCAATAGCCATCTGATTACAACTTTGACCTTTGTATTTTTAAAAGAATTATCTGGTCACATTCCTGTTAGCGATTCGATAATCTTCCAAAATTATGAGACCAGGGTGTGTGTATTGTGTGTCAGTGTGCATGTCGGTGTGTAGTCACCTGCAAGCATCAATCTGGACTTGCCCTTGTGCAGGATAAGAGCCTTGGGTACCACGCATCAAAGCAGCCATAAGTCTGGGCTGGATACCAGCGAGATCAGAGGGTCTACAAGTGGGCTGCTGGAGGGACCAGGAGATCTAGACCAGCTGCTGGAGAGACTGGCTGGTGGCCACTTGTCTCAGGGTGGCTACTGGTAGGGCCATAAGCCTGGACCCACTATTGGTGGCATGAGCGTGTAAGCCAAGCTGGAGGGATCCGTAGTGCTTTTGTATATACATACACACACACACTTACAAATGTATCTATGTACTCATATCTATGGGTTTTCCACTGCCACCTTCATCCTGATCCTGGCTGGACCTGGGGATGTGCAGCTGCAGCAGCCTCGCTTCTCTCCAGCTACCAGACTGGGCAACGCCAAACACCTCATGCAGTAACACAGGCAAAAATATTAAGCTCACAGTGACCAAAAGAAATGATTTTAAGGCATTTTGTCTTAAGATAGAGTTACAGAAAAGCATTATTTTTTCTCAGCCATTTAATGTGCTACATTATCAGTGCTGAAACATACATTCCCAACAGCATAGCAAGATAAAGTCCGTAAATCTCACTACCATGGTACAACATGTCTTTTTAATTTTCCAATGATAAAACTGCTCGTTGCCTTTTCAGCACACAGATAAGATACCAGACACTTCTCTGTAGGGATAAGGCCACTAATTGATGAAATGGCAACTGTTAATATTATATTGTTCTAAAAAAAATGGTTTTGTGCTGGTCCAGTCTCGTTGAATAAAAATAACTGTATATACATACCACATTTTTCACTCCACTTGCAATTTTTATGAACTTTGGTAAAAACATAATAAAACCGAGTACTCAAGCTGGATGAAACTGCTTTGGGTAGGAGTCTGCATATTAGAGATGAGAACTGCCCTTGGCCATTCAGCCTGCGTGGTATTTATGAGCAACACTTTATTTTCACAATCTTAGAACACTTACAATAAACAATAATGATAATCATTTTCAAAACACTTGCTGAATTTCAAAATATTTTCCCAGAGAATAATGTTTGCTGCTCTCTGTTTTGGTATGTGCCTTTGAGTCAGTATGTTGCATCAAACTTGGAAAGGTAAGAGGTTTCTGCTCGTGACATTGAACAGTAAATTTGGAGCATTAGCCTCTTAGATCTTGAAATAATATTTACTATTGTAATACACATGGTTTTATAAGCTATTTTAGAAAGTAATTTAGAATATGAAGGAAAGTATATAACTTTTTTTTTTTCAGCTCAGCTGTGAAATTACAACTGCATTCTCACTCTGAACTACATAAATAACACCTTTCTCTGTCAGTTCTGGGATGCACAAATCCTTCCTCTCCATAAAATTTACCAACCTAATAAATACTGACCTAGAATCAGCAATTTTGGTATTTACTAGGGACTCCAACTGAATTCATAAATCAACATAATACCTAAGTGGCAGTACTACAATCATTGTATATATCCTGTATAACTATTTCACATAGCTATTATTTAATGGTCAGAACGTTTACACTTTAGCTGCAGTCTCTCCTTTAGCATTTATAAATGCCACACTTTTACATAAGAAATTGGATTTTCAATCTGATGTTTATATTTGACTGCACCTAAATGTGCTTATTGTAGCATACGCATCAATAAATGACAATTATTTTCAGTGGCATGTAAAATACGTAGTGATGTCAGCAGCCTTAAATTCTAGTGCCAAGTAGGGAAAACAGTTAAATGTAGTTTAACTATAAAATTAATATTATACTAATTTTAATAAAAGGAAAAGATTTACCTTTTATTTTTAGTTCAGACATGCAGTCATGTGCAAGGTAATTCATACCCACTGTATAAAATATGAACTATGAAAATGTTTTACAGATGTTTTTAATCAGCTTCCTTTGTTTACATTAGACGCTAACCTCCAGAAGATACATACAAAGCTGCACATCCTACAGGTAATGCTAGCCAGATGGATGTTTGGTCCCTGAACATCATGCTTATAACATAAGGACTAAGGAATAACATAAGGAATATGCTGTGAAGAAAAAGCACCTTTGCAAAAAATTTCTAATGTCATTTCACATTCAGTGGCACGACACATCTTTTCCAGTTGCCTACAGTACGCTGTATGGAAAACTCCCAAAGCATACGAGCATAAAAATGTCTTGATTTCAGACAGCTTTATGTTGACTGCTCAGCTCTAGCAAATACTAATACGTAGTGATATCATCTTAATTTTAACTCCTCCTTTAGTTAAATTGTACAATTTTCTGGCTGTTCGATCTTATTCCTGCAGCCCTGTCCCCTACTGAAATTTCTCAGTCAACACCAATTTCATCAGGACGATGATGCTGTGATGTTGAAGCGAGTACATCTCGGAAACAAAAAATGAGCTTGCCTTGCCTGGATTGCTGGGTGACAGAGAGGAATCTTAAATTTATTAAGCATCTTAAATTATTATTGAGGCATGAGTAAATAGTTACACTAGTTCAGAGCAAAGGTAACAATAGGAGGCTCCAGCTAAGGCAGCGCAGTGAAGCGGTAAAACCATTCCTTGTGTTCCTTCACCAGAAGATTTGTCTGATGAACATCACTATCTCATATCTCATTCAAGTACCTACTTCAAAAGGGAAAAGCCCCTAAATGCTCACACAGCTCCACAGGCTCTTGCAGAAGGATACCACGTAGTTCTTTGCTCTGATGACTTGAGCAAAGGAAGGTAATAAAACCTTCCTTTAACTGCTCCAGAGAGACAACTCAGGCAAGAAACCATAATCAGTATAAGGATTTATCCATATCCATAAATATCTCATTGCTCCTCAAGTGGAACATGGAAGGAATTTAAGAACCTATATTTTTTGCCAGGGATGCCCACTGTATTTTATAGGCATGTCTGAAATTGTATACCACAGTGACATCATTTTAGCAGGACTGAAATGCTCGGGCAGGTTTGTCACCTAATGACTTTCTCTCTGGCAGGACGTAGTCCTCAACCTATCCCCACTACACCCAAAAGCACCCAGTTCTGCAAAGAATTCAACAGTCACCTCAATTAAGAACATAGTAGACTTAGGCAAAAACAGTCTCTTTTGTGTTAGCTCACGTGGACCAGAGCCCTCGCCAAAAAGACGGGTTCAGTTCCATCCTCCAGCCACCAGAGTTTCAAATCTGACTCGCAGCCCTCAAGGTAGGGCTTGAGCCTGGTGCCATATGTGGGGCTGTGGATGGAGACCTACATCCCTCTCCTGACCCTATGTTTGCACACAAGGAATTGAAATTCTCAGAATCATGGAATCATTAAAGTTGGAAGAGACCTCCAAGATCATCTGGTCCAACCATCCCATCTGCTGGATCTGAACGAGAGTAAGAGTGAGAATGACCCCACACACTGGTACTGAGGGTAACTCGGTTAAGGCAAAGTAGCTCAAGGTTAATAGCCCTACAACTAGAACAGCTTATGCGTGGCATTTTATGGCTGATTACCTGAAAACATGAGAGCAAGGTGGTAATTGGAGCAGCAATTACAGAAAAAAAACAGGCAAATCTACAGGTTTAACTTAATGGCCATGATTCATCATCACTCATGACTTTCCCTCTCAAAAATACCTGAATACTTATGTTCAAGTGAACAAAATATGCTCATTTATGCAACAAATATGTTAGATACTCAAAGATAAGAGATTTCCATCCACTACAACACTCTCTCAGGAACTTGGGTCTACGTATGGGTGCCATCAACTCAGTCTGAAAGGCACCACGGCTGGGTGAAAGAGATTTGGCCTTGACACAACAGAGATGCTGCTTTCCTCCTACCACTACAGAGCACCCTTGTATTCTGTCACCTATTTGTAATCATAAGAGAATGATAACTGCTTGTTTTAAAGGGCTGAAGGAAGGCTTTGCTTAGTAACAACAGCGGTAATACATATAAAGAAAGAAGAAACCCGAGAATAAAGTCACAGTTCAACACACACTTTTACTTCAGAGGTTTGCAATGAGAATTTCAGGACAAAATTCAGTGGGAGATTGACACCTCCAATTGTGTGTGTTTACACAGGCCAGGTGTCTAAGCTTTCATTAGAGGCAGCGGAAATCTAGCCAAAGTAGTAAGGAGAGTCTAGGGGCTCCTCAAGTGACTTACAGTAGATGTTTACGGAGTCAAGTTGCCATGATGCATGCATAGAGGCTAAATCCAGACCTGGATCCTGTCCTTTCTGTCTGTCTGCATTAGGAAACATGTATACCTCTCTTGCTAACCAGCACACAAAGCACCTAATTCCAAATACATTTCCAAAAACCCATCTACCAAATTTAGGTTGTAATCATCTGCCTAAACTGGAAATGAAAAAAAAAAAAATTTTAAATCCACAAATAAATGAATCTGGGATCACAGGAAAAGACTCTGACACAAAAATATGAATTCAGAGAATAAACGGCTGTGGGAAACTACATTTTCCATTAGGCAACTAGATCTTCCCAAAAAGAGTCCTGACCACTGTAAGAGTAGATGTGTTCACTGTCTCTGCAAAAAGGCAGGGATATCTACAATAAATTCAGCAGAGATCATTCAGTTTGAATGCATGCAATTGCTAGTCTACAGTCAGTAAAACAGACAGAAAATCTGTAATTCAGTGATCTTGACTTGACTGAAGACTGCCTTATGGGGTTCGCATTCCTGTGCACTACCTGGCTGTGAGTTACAGCACACCTAACGACTGAAATCCAATTAATACTAATAAAAACGTTTCCTGTGTCTGAGAACGGTAGCAGCTCCTGCAGAAGAACACAGTTGTGTCTCCCATATTTATATTACTAAGGCATTTGGAAGCTTAATAAAAATTTAGATTTGAAAGGGATTGTGACAGGTTAAGATTAACATCCTCCCACCGCAATTGCTTAGAAGTAGGGAACTGGCAAGACGTAGGCCATTTTTCAACCAGACGGGCATGTTTCTACTGACAGTGACAGAAACATTTCCACAAAATAGCCTCCTGCTGTCTCCAACACTAATGAAATGCACTGCATACAACTGCGTAACGACACACCATTTCCCTCAGCGCACGAGATGTAAGCTTTGTGTTAACCATCCTCCATAACTGCTCCATATCTAACACTTTGGGCAACATTAAGTCTCTGCTAGAGCTGAAGAGCCTAGCTGCTTTCACGACAAAACAAAACAAAACCAATTATCTGATAAAGAAGGATGTGATATGGGAATCCAACTTGACCTATCGTATCTCTTACGCATCTTTTGTATGCACAAGGTCTGCAGGAGTGGAAGTTACCAGACCTAAGAACAAGGAATATTCTATTCCTGTTTACCAAAACAGGTGTGTAGACATTTTCATGACCATAAATACACATATTATGCAAACAAAATGTATAATGGTGAGATGTCCACCTTTCATCACCAGGATTTTGAGCAACTGTTCCAGTCATGCATAGTACTGCAAGCAAGTACACAATTTAGGCAACTCCATCACACTAGACCATTGTTACACCGAAATGTCTCAATTTAGAGCCATGTGACTTTCTTAAGTTGAAATTCTAATTTCTTCAAAGATGCTAAATTCAATGATTAATCCTTTTTTTTTTTTCCACCAATTTATTAGTATTAGTATATAGTTATTCAATATTTGTATCATAGAGGCCAACAACAATATGCTACTGATATTTATGGGTCAGTGGTATAAAACGTTGGCCATCACACAATCATGTGAAAAAGAAGGAGGTTGTGACAAAGTGGGTGACATTGGTAGTAGGGTGATGGTTAGACCAGAAGATCTTGAAGATCTTTTCCAACCTTAATGATTCTATGATTCTATACGGCTTGCAACCAGGATGACGGGTAGTAAATGACAGATAGGCACACATAATGTGCAACGTAATAACAAGTTTCAGAAATTCAGCTACCACAGCTAGTTTTTGTAGGTATTAGAATAGATGGTAATTTCAGGAAGAGTTTGAAGGAGGACAATATTTACTTTTTGTAATTGAAGTGCTTTTTTCATAAGGATGTATAGGAGTAATACTTCATGATATTCACATTTATTTTAACGGTTAAGTTATGATTGACAGTATTTTTGAAACGGAGCTGGAGTCAACAATTCATGGTAGCAGAAAATTGTAACAGACTTTATCCATGCAAACAAATAATATTGATGCAGCAAATATTTTTTTTTGGAAAATAAAGAACATTCATTTTTTTATATTTAACTTGCTCAGGTTTTGTCTAAAATGACTTTTTCAAAAACTGTCCTAATATAAGAAAGTAGCTCTCCTTAAACACTAAAATATTTTTCTTCATTTATAATTAATATCAAAAGATTGTATGTGCTAAGAAAAAAAATACATCACTTGATCAGACTATCAATAGGTATTTCTAATGGTGACTCATATAACCTGCTCACAAAAAACTCTCCTGAATTCAATATAGTATTATATTAGTACAAAAGGTTTAAATCTGCAAAAGATTTCAAATTTATTTTTGTTATATTTTGTAAATAAGGAAGCTAAGCACTAATAAGAATAAATTACCATTAAAATGAGTAAACCAAAATAGTCAAGCTTTTATGAGACATTCCAGCCACAGCTGAAGGAAAAGATTTTAAAAATTAAGTTGAATTTTTGAGCTATAAATAATCACTATTAAATATTACTTTGTATTACATGCACATGTGAAATATATGATATATTTAATCATGAACACTGGTCAGTACTATTAAATGAAATAGTTTTCCATTGGAAAAATCCTATTCATTGAAACAAACAATTCTGGATACAGACACTCAGTAACATTTCACAGGTCCATGGTTAAGATCAGAGAAAGACATAATGACATTAAACGATGTATTCACCAGTCCTATATTATGGCACTTGGCATATGGGGGATGCAGTTTGGGGTTTAAGTAATGAGCTGAGGCTTGAATATTGGTCTTTCCTCTCCAACTATTGGCTAGATCAGGTTCCTCATCTCAGTAGATTTTTACAGAAATGTTAAAAGCGTATAGCTCTGTTCTGATGCAAAAGTCAAGCAAATGTCAAAACCTCTAAACTTTTCAGGAGATGGAATTCTTGTTTTCCAGCCAGACATAGTAATAATGGGCAGCTCTGAGCAGGACATGAACCCTTTAACGCTTGAGCAAGAACCAGAATTTTAAACTTGCAGTGTTTGATTAAGTTCAAAATTAGGCATCATTTGAATCAAGCTTAAAGTTAGTATAATAGAAATGCCACCACCTTCTATTGTAACCGCTCCCATTCATAGAGATTTGAGGGAGTTTCCTAAATACATGCCTAAATATTGGAAAAGGACCAAAATGAACACAAAGGAAATTCAAGTACTAAAAGCTATACTGAAGCAATCTGAAAGGCTTGTTTTAAACCTGTTAAAGGAAGGAAATTCACAGTTAAGACTGAAAATCCTGGCTGAAACTCCAGCCTTCAAATACACATACTGCTTTGCAGAAATAAAAAGAGTAGGCAAACTATACAAATCAAGACCATAGTGTCAGACTGGATTTCCAGTTTTAACTATGATTTGTGACGTATTAGAGAACACTATTTCATTCTGTTTCCATAAAGTTGTAGCTTTGAGATGGGCAGGCCAAGAATGGTGAAACTATCTGCGCATTTATTACAGAAGCAAGATCACTTCCTCACTTGAGATAGTGAACAGATTTCTTGCCATAGGCCCATTTAAAAAAAAAAAAAAAAAAAGGGAAAAAAAAAGGAAAGCAATACTTCCCGAATTCATAGAACTAGATTTAGCAACAGCATCTTTCCCAGAATAAATTTCTTAGTCGTGCTAGTATTTCCCATGGGAATATCAATTCAAGATATTCCGTGCAAGCACTTCAAAGCAACTGTTGGTAGCTTACACCAAAATTTGAGGAGGCATTTATTCATAAGTCTTCTCAACATGGGACTTGATTCAACAAATAATTGTACGTGTAAGTGTGGGTATACATATGTATCTATATACATATAGAGAGATTTAAGAGCATTCATGAACAAAGGCCGAAATCAATTCAGTATCAGAGGTATGGCTCAGATGACCTTTTGAGGCTTCTTGCAGCACAGTTCTTCTGCAAAGTTCAGGATTGAAATTCCAGAGCAATCAGGGTAAAAATGTATCACTAACCAAAAGGAAATGCTCCGCTCGTAACTGGTGTGCCACAAACTCAATGTGTGGAGGGGCAAGAGGATTGGCCTGGGTCGCACAGACACAGGACAGGCAGACTAAGTCCTAAGGCAGGTGTCAAAACTTCTGCACAATTTTAGACAAGTCATTTAGCTCACTTTTCATGTGTGAAGAGAAATGAAAGTGAAATCCTTTCAGGACTAGCGTGAGGATTAACCAGTTATTTCAAAAGTGCTTTGAAGACAACAGGTGCCGAGTAAAAATGCTGAGTATTAGCGGGATGACTAATAAAAATCGTTAGTTACAAGGGGCAAGAATCAAAGGCGAAGGGGGGGTACCACAGAAATCCAAGACATCTGGGGAGGAGGATCGGTGTAATAAAACGAAAACAAACCAAACCCGTGTTATTTGGCAGTCCCACACGCAAACCACTTGAACTCTACACTTCTGGAGTTTATGTCATCATTGAGCCACCACCTTCCCACTTTGAGAAAACTGAAGTTTAGAGAAGTATTATTTTTGAGCAAAATGCACAGCTGTACATAGCAGCTATTCAACAAAAAACCTACCAGAAAGCCAAGGACACTGCTGGAGTTTTCTTCTTTCCCCCAGAAATAAATATACATACTCCATCATTCCTAAGAGGGGATGTAAGAAATCACAAATACTCCTGAAGACTTCAAGAACCTCTGGTATATTTGAATAATGCAAATGTAGTGCATATTAAAAAAAGAAATGATACACACTTTTAAAATATTTTATACCACCCTCCATAAATCCCACAAACCCTCTCATTAATGGTTATGGTATGATTAATGTTTGTACCGGGCCATTTTAATTAGTTAAACAATTCAGAGTTCTACCTTAAAAAGTAGGTTTGTGAAACTGCAGTAGTTGCAGAATATTTTACTCCTGGGCTTGATAAAACACTAAACCAGAAACTGCTTTAAAATAACTGCCTGCCACAGCACTTTTAGCCAATTTTTGCACCTGGTGCTGAGAGAAAAAGCCAAGTGAACTTTCACTCACTTGTTGCATGTCAGCTTCAATGTGATGTCTTTCTTCTGTTGTGTTTGGGTTTCTAACTGGAAGAGACAAGTAAGCTAAACTAGCAGCCAATCAATTCGTAAATTCTAAGAATGCAATAAAATTTGATACCAATAAATCTTTTCTTTTAACAGCCAGAAGAGATTAACAAAGTTATTTGAAATTTTATCCTCTTCTGTTCTTTCAAAAGGATGATTACCTGACAATCCCATTGAATCAAACAGCAAAATTAAAGAGACACAATTAAGCTTGTATATACATAGGAACAGGATACGCATTTATGCATATCCCTAGTAGGTCCTCCATTATTTATTAGCCTTGGTGTATTTTTCTTCCTCTTACAATAAAAGTTATTACACCTTTGGATTGTCAAATAAAAATCCAATTGGCTGAGACATAGACCATCAATATAAAATAACTTTGCACAACTTCCCTCTCAGCTATAACTAGTCAACTTTTTTCAGCTCTGCCATTTATTTATTTCATGACATTGAGAAAATCCACTTAGTCTTCCTTGTACTTTAATTTCTCATCAGAAAAGTGATCCTTTTTTTTTTCCTAATATGGAATGATGATGGCAGAATGTAAGATGAAAATGACAAGCAATGTGAAAGTATATTCCAAAATCACAGATTACAAAATATGTAGCTACTGAGTATTGTAAGAAGGGTTGCTAGGAAAAGGGTCTTGTGAGTATATTGTATTTGATATATTAACATCAGGCTGTGTATCACTATATAAGTACTCACTATTAATCTCACTCTATACATGTATATTATATATATATGCATGTACATACATGTATGCAAGTAGGTGACAACGCAACAATGCATGCATTCAGACTTGCATGTGTAGAGTGATGTCCATAGATGAAACATTTGTTATGAGACTTTCCATTTTGCCATGGATTCTTGACCGGGATGTAAAAACTGTCTGTCCCTTTCTTCTTGCTCGTGTGCTCTCCTTCCCGGTGACGCCTATAGCAATGTTCCACCTTTTGCATCATTATCCACCTACTTTATCTGGCCTCATCAGAGATTCAGTTTATGAACAACTTTTCTGCTGATTATTATTCAATTTCTCGATTATATCCCTGTCAGCAGTACTTAATGTCTTGCAAACCTACTTCCCAAACTGATTCTCCAAACCTGAGAAGGTTTGGCGAGGTTCAGTGCACCAACCACAGCTTTCAGAGCTTTCAAACCTCCCTGTCTCTCATTGTGTGCATTCCTTTTCTCTTGCTAGAGAACACTTCAATAGAGGGTCATGGGATCTTCTTCCAAACTTCTTCCACTACAAGTTTGTTTTCATCTTTATTTCACTTCTTTAAACAACTCTTTGAGGAACCTTATGCTTCCTATTAGTCATTTGCAATCATAGTTCCTCTTTTAGCTCCTTACTTTTTTCTGCTATAACAGATAGTATATGCATTCCCACAAAGTTGCATCTAGTTTTCCTTCCTGAACACCTTCCCTTGTCATAAATCTCTGGCCTTTTTCCCAACTCTGACCCACCTCAGTACATGCATCATATCCTGTCTACTTAGTTTTCCATTTTTCATTGCTCCCTGGCACTTTTGCTCACAGCGTACAGATGTCCTCAGCCTATGCTCTTTTCTAAAGAACCCGTATCTCAATGCAACCTGTCTCTCCAAATCTTTTCCCATTTGTTTCTCTCTCTTCATCTGTAAAAAAAAAAAAAAAAAAAAAAAAAAAAACAGAACATGCAGCTTTCAGCTAATGCACAGACTTCCCCTCTTCTAACTCTGTCTTGGATCAGCTCCAACCCAACTTTTCATAAATCCCCTTCCTTGAAACTATTCATGTATGGGACACTGCATGTCTCTTCCAGGCCAGAGAGCTGGGTCTCCAAAGTCTTTATTTTCTCTGAGTTTTTCACCACTTTTGACTTTTTTTTCTTTTTTTTTCTTTTTTGTTTTTTTTTTTTTTTTTTTTAAATCAGAGAAGTTTCAGTTATCCTCCTGCTTTTTGGAAGCTTCAAGACTTTTGTCATAGGATGACTTGTGTCATAAGGGGACTTTCATCTGTAACTTTTAGGTGGGAGCTACCTGGCTAAACAGGGATGTCTACATCCATGAGACAGTCACCCAAGGCATCCTTTATAGTCACTAGAGACAAATCACCATTCTGCAAACAAACTCAGCTCATTCTGAAAATAAATGCCTGAAAGAAGTCAAATAAATGATATCCTACAAGTACCCTTTCTCTCTGTTGACTGATTATTCCTCTGATAAACACACTACGACTGGCTGATGTGAATATAAATTACTGATAGCCAACTTGGCAGCATAGTATCCAATATGCCATTTACACACAGAGAAGTGCAACGCCTTTACCCAAGATATAAGAAAATGGACAGCCTAACTTACGGCTTAAATGTTGCAATTCAAAGGAACAGTGTGTGAAAACAGGTATTTTAGTGTGGGAATATATAAGTATATATATATACTACCATATGTAGTCCACTGTACTTAAAAGCAGTGTTGAAAATAATTCAGTGGAAGAGGATTGGCTGTAAAGCCTATACTTTTTGAGAGGACCATCCCTATGTCAATTGCTACAGAGCTCCTGCAATGTTTTCTCAAATTTATTTCCTTTTAGCTCCCCTCTGACCAAGCCACTTCCTCCATGACCTCACGCTAAACTGTCTCGTACCTGTCACAGGGCTTTTTTAAACACCAATTATTTTTTCTTTAATTTTCAGTCTTAACAGGACAAGATTGCACAGTTGATAGGTCTAGAAGAAAGACGACATCCCTGGAGGGAAAGCTTCAGCCTAAAACAGCGAAATCTGGAGAATAAAGTTTACCAAAGTTTATATAAAGGGAATGTTTTTATGGCCACATTCAGACCTGCTAGGGAATTGGGTAAGAATCAACTGTTTCCTCAAAAGGAGGCCATTGTCTAGGTGGGTATTTGGTGAATTGTCACTGCCGCCTGGTTTCCTGAGGAGGCAACGTAGTGAATGTGAGCAAATTTAAAATACTTATGCTTTGGTGCAGAAAGGTGGGGTTTTGGTTCACTTACAGGAAAAGTCATGAAAAGAAAAAGGTAAAGTATTAAAATCAAGGATCAAGGATAAGCTTACAATGCATTTTCTCCACCTGAATATTCTTCACTTTTCTGTAGAACCCATCAATAAAGCTTAAACATTCCTTTATACTTTTAGATACAGCTACACAAAATTCATACGCTCCACCTTATAAGACAAAATATTCAGTTAACACATAGTAAAATCACAGGTATGGGAGGTAAAGCATACATTTTACTCTGTCAGATGTCACCTCTGTCAGGAATGGGTTACAATGCATACTTTGATTTCTGCATTTATTTGCAGCAAGTCTGAGATAAGAAAAGATTGTTTGTGCTAGTTTTTGTGTATAACTCCTTTTCTGTCCACTCAAGGACTGTGCTGCCATCAATACTCCTATCAGGTTGAACTCGTGGCTTGAAGATAAAAGAACACAGAAATAAAACGCGTTTGATATCCCCCACAATTAAATAAATACTGATCTAACGGTTTCTGCTGTTATCGCTGTTTTTGTTGGCCAGTGACACTTACAGACACAAAGGAGTTGTATTTGCCAAAACAAAAGCTCTGAAATATGAAGAAAACAAATTTGAAGCACTTCAGGAAGTAAAATAGCTTTTGCCAAATTTTCCAATAGTGCTGTACTATTTGTCATTCCAAAGTAAAAATTTTTCGATCCTTGGTAACACCTTTGCCTTTAATTCTTGTTTTCTTTTTAAGACCAACAGAAGCGGAGGATTTTGACAAAGGTGCAGAACATCAGTATTAGCTGTTATCTATTAATAACAAAGTGCAGTATTAGAAAACTCAAGAACTCTGAACACTAGGTGTCAGTGTAAGAAATGGAAAAAATATCAAAAACCTGTTGTTTCCAATCAGGTGGATTAGCTAAGAAACCAGAACCAGCTGTGACCACATTTCCTTGTAACTGCATAACACTGTTAATAAGCCAATCTTCCTAAAAAAAGTTATTCTGAAACTATCAGGTTTGCTTGAAATCAGATAAGGTGATTTAAAAACTACAATGAATTTGCTCTGTTAAACACTCTGAGATGACCTTTACATTCTATAAGTTACATTTAGAGACCATGCAGAATTTAACACTACTCTTCTTCTGCCACAGACATCCACAAATCAGTTTGTGCCATTTGCAACTTTAAGTTTTCAGTTTTGTTTGAAAAAATCAATGAAGAACAAAAAAACAAACAATAGAGACAGTGCTGTCATAAAGGTGGTGGAAGTCATCAAAGTCACATCACTTCAAAAATGCAGATTTTATATGGATGGCTGAATGTTAAATCACATTAGGAGAGGAATCATAGAATATCCTGAGTTGGAAGGGACCCACAAGGATCACTGAGTCCAACTCTGGGTCCCCAAAGGACTACCCAAAAAATCAGACCATGTGTCTGACAGCGTTGTCCAAATGCTTTTTGAACTCACATCATCACATCCTGGAAGTGCTGATGTATCTCCCCTGACAAAAAAGATAATTTCTTGTGATTATCTCAGGTACAGATACATACATTTGTTTGCTTCTATTTGTTCAGATGAATCCGCTCAGGATCACCAAGGAAAAGCACAAGGAATGTTACCATCCTATCACTGACAGTTAACATATTTGGACAACTATTTGAAATAAAACAAGCAGAATGATAAATATAGTAGTAAAAATCCCTCGCTTATTTGACTCTGAAGCAGATTTCAGATGCACAGACGCTTTTCAAAATTAACCTGAGGTCCATCTTCCTAATCAAATACTCATGTATTAAGACTACTGATAAATTTCAGATTCTTTTCATTTAGAGTTTCACACTAACTGTCGCCAGAATTGGAAGACGAGACAAGGTGGGTCCTTGTATAGATTTTACAGGTTCATACAATATTCATTTTATATCACATATATAAAATATACCTATACCAAGTAAAGAGAAGAAAGAAACCCTGAATATCAGTTTTCTGTTTGACTTCTGAAACTTGGGACATAATTAGGATTTTTCCACAGACAGAAAGATTGCTCCTTCATTCCAATCCAGAAACAGCTAAATGATTTGAGACATTTTTTTAGTCCGTGTCAAAAATACTCTTGGCAAAAGCATGTTAAATCAGAGCAAAACCATTGACAAAACATTGATTTAACAGAGTACATCATATTGTGTAATAACAATCTACTGCTTACTTACTCAGCCAAAATTCTGACAGCTATCAATCTATACTATACTCCTAACATATATAAAAATTAAATAGATCTATTTGTATTTTGGAAACTCAGTCTGGGATCAGCTTATCAGGTTATTCATAAAAGCCCCAGAAGCCAAGGTAATTGAGTACATACACATCTAGGAATGCAATTGATTCCAAAGACCCATGAGTGAAATGTCTTACATATTTAATTCCTCTTGCTAAACAGCCTAAATAGGAATCCATTGTGTTAGGGATGTAAAAAGCAGACCTGCTTATAGAGACATATAGATGCCTATATATGAACAACACATAAATCTATGTGATTGGTATCAAAGGCCCAAAGACTGATACAGAAAATCAGGAAACACCAGGATTGTGGCTGCCTGCACTACCTTCATTCTTTTTATTTTATAAGCACTATAAGATGATCTTTAACCATTGATCAAATTGCTTTTTCCATTCACTCTAGTCAACAGTTTGCTTTTTTTTTCTCTTGATTATTGAACATGTGGCTACGATTATGTGAACATAATTATTCATTTCCTTCTGTTTTTTTTTTCCTTTTTTTTTTTTCTATAGGATTCTTAATATTAGTACCTTAGTCTTTCACAGATGTTAACATCTTCTCAGCCTCCAAGTGAAAAGTAGAGGCATTATCTGTACTTTGGGACCAAAAAAAAAATAAATATCAAAATGCTCAAAAGAAACCATATTTTCCCTTCCTGAAATCTGTTTCCTCATTTACAATGCCCATGCTATCTTCTGAAATAAATAAGGCATGAAGACTATACAACACAGACTCAGGACCAGAACAGGTGCATCATATGCACCAAATAAATAAAGTGACTGCTTTGTAGAAAAAGTACTTTATAGTCATAACAAGAGTTATGACTATAAGAGTTAAGATGGTTCTGACTACCCTAAGAACACATTGTACCACAATATGAACATACAGCTAAAAACAAATATATAATGATTTATACCACTTCACAGCTTAGTTTTCCTGAAAGTGAATGCAGGCTAAACATTTAAAAAATTCTGACAGCTTCACACAGCTGGAAGAACAACATTGGATAAATGATTTGAGTCTTAGGCTCCACTCTTTAGATCAGTGAGATCCATCCCAGATGCTGAGCCGCAGCTCCGCGTCACCAGGTAAAAAGCAGTTCTGTCTATTATGTCAACTATGGGGAAGAAAGACTTATGGGAAAGAAAATATCTGATCAAGTGCTCTCATCCTAAGAAAAGGCATAGAGTGCAGAACCACAGATTGGGACTCCTAGACTATTCCCAACTGTGTATTTGCTCCTGAAGTACAACAAAGATCTCTGCTCAAAAGCAAGCTTGCTATGCCTCTGGTACTAAGCAGTTCCTGCTATATTAATGTATTTATTCTTTCTTTTTCAACAGCTTCCTGAACTTGTAGTGACTGTCCTAGAGGAGTAGCTCCAAATTTGCCCTCTACTGTTTGGCTTGGTGGAATGTGGAAAGTCCTAAAAGTAGCATCTCAACTCTATTCTGGGGAAAGAAAATAAAATTATTAAATGAAGTAGATTCTATGCCTTAGAATAAATATATCTGAATAAGGTGAACAAGCAACAGCTAATGTTAAGTAGAAAACTCAGGACACTGCTTTTCGTGTACATTATTGATGAAGAAAGAACAAGTTTTCATAAGAAGTCAGTAAAAAGTTAATCATTTACAATTCATAATTTCTGTAAAATATGTCCTTTAGAGCTATTTTCTGATACCTTAATATATTAAAAATGAAATACTGCCCATTTTCTCACGTAAACTAAAATCAAGTCCTACCATTCAAGAAGTAGAAAAGGAAAAAAATATATATTTTTAACAAGAAATTGAGAAAACAGTCTTGTGCCTGAATGTGGGCCCTTCTAAACCAGTGCCTTCCTCACCTCCAAATGACACATTCCCACAGAGCCTGTTTGGTACAACAGTAAGAGTATTTGATCTCTAGAATGGCAGTGAATGGGTTGAGTCTATTCAATTTTTTTAAATCTTATGGAAAAAATGTATACTCAGAACTACAAAACCTATTCTACTAGTCTGTAAATTGAACGTTTTTTGTTTTTTGTTTTTTTTTTTTAAAGGAGCCATTGTTTTTAGCCATGCAAAAATCTTTCAAAAAATTAAACAATACAAAACTTCCAAAATCAAGTTTGGGAATTGCGGCCACAGCAATTAACGTGAAAGATGCAATTTACAACAGAAAAGAAAAAATATATATTCCTACCAATGCACTACCATAATGTAAATGATAACCACATTTAAAGGATGTAAATGCACACATAACAATTAAAAACTACTTACTAGAGATAAAGTCCCTTCTCTTTTCCATCACACGTGAGAAGTACTAACAAAGGCACATTGCTGGCACTCGGGGAATTTTTTGTATTACAGACTTCCAGTTTGATTTCTTCCAGGGCAGGTGTGCCATGTGTTTGCTGCAAATGCATGTATGTTGTTTAATTTACTCTACAGTAGGAGAAGAATGAATGGTGGAAGGATTTTTCCCAGATGGCTTATGTGAACTCCTTTATCCCATTCATGTAAACACACAGCATGTTCCGGTTTGCTGAGTTGTATATACACCCTATGACTTAGTACAAAGTCTGAATGTTTAGTTAGCCAGAAGATTGTTTCCATCCTGTGATTCATTAGGTCCCTACGGTACCCTCAACTTCCTTTATTTTGTACAATCACAAATTATATTAGTTTGTCTTATTTTGATAACCCCTCTAATTAATGTCCTGCACAGGAAACTTTATTACTGTTTTAAAACAGACTTATAAAACAAGGACCTTTCCCGTTACTGGGGTGGCATAAGTGACAGTTGCATATAACTTTGTGATCAAGAGTGAACAGTGCTTCACACTGCTTGTTTATATCAGTGGGCAATTGCTGCTAATGAATGCGCTGTTTTCAATTCTTTCTTTTTAAAAAGGAATGTCAGAAATTCTACAATTACACATATAAGGTTACAAGTGTAACAGCTCAAAAACACAGTAAACAAACCTGAAACTATATGATCTGAGAACAGCACAGAGGCTGAGTGATTAAAATCCAGTTTGCAAATGAATAATGAGTGCAATTCAGGTTTTTAATAAAAGTTGTAGGAGTATGACATAAAGAAGAAAAAAATACCTTTCCTCGTTTCTGTTTAAAACCTCATTGTTTCCTACTTCTCTCTCACACTGCTAGTGCCTTTTTCTCTGGACAGGCAAGTGAAGGTGTTTTCCCTCTTCCTCCTTTCTAAAAAAAATGCTTAAGGGAGGCAGCACTCAAGCTGGGAAGGAAAGACAGCACATCATATTTGTGCAGAAAAGGTTTGGCCCTTTGAGATCACAAAATTCACACCAATCATGTTACAGCACTTCACGTTTCATATCCCTAAACCCATCCTTACACTTGCTCTGCATTTTCACCTTCCCTTTTTCCAGTTGTGGTAAATGACTACTTGATCTTTAAGACCCTACTATAAAAAACAACTTACTCTGCATTTATTATGGACTTACTAAGGACTTGATGTTCTGTTGAATCTCTGCAACTCACTGTAGGCGTTCCATCCATGAATTACTGCCAGGGGCTTAAAAAAATCTAAGTCTCCCAGCATCAATTATCCACCTGCTAACTTGTATTCTGTGCTTCGGTACAGACCAAGGGACTGATTCTCAATCAAGTACACTGCCTGTGTAAAAGGCAATTAATTTTCAAGAGTAATAAACCTGAAAAAAATAAAAGTGACCTGTGTCTATATGCAGTGCTCATATATGAATATATATAACATGAAAGCTAAAACAAATTCAAAAGGAAGCAGGAGTGGAATATTAGTAATTATTAGATAGCAGTACAAGTTATATGAAATCAAAGTCTTCCACAGGGAGACAAGGACAAAAGATAGGAGAAAAAACAACAACAACAAACAGATATCATGTACAACATGATTTGGGGCAACTGAAGTCCCTTTAAGTTGGCACTATTGCATTCTAAAAAGCCAGCTGAGTAGGTTTGACTTAAATCATTTGACATCAGTTGAAGAGATCAGTCCTTCTCCTAGCAGACACACTTCAGCTGACAGGGAGTAAACCACAGCTCCATTAACATGAATTCTGTCATTCATGACAGTCTCAGTGATGACTTATCACAGTTTACAAAGAATTCCAGTGGAGAAAACATTTAAAGGATGTAGTCCAAGGCTGCTGCAATGTGCTGTGGCAGTCTTTCATGGATAGATAAGGTTACTTAGCAGTACTTGGGACTTCTGAGTTCTGCAGTTGATAAGCACATTTATATTTTTTGGTGTGTATATGTGTAATTTTTCATGTCCCTTTAGTGAACTCTTTGCTACTGCTAAAATGTCTTCCACGGGGGAAAACAAATCTACTCTCTTCTCAGAAGGCATCCAATATGTCAGAAACAAAACATAATGGACTGAAATTCAGATCTAGTGCTAAACTGAATTCTGTGAAGGCAGGTTTCTGTAGTACTACTACCATAGTCAGCATGTCTAGAGAATTAACTGCTGGTAGTTGACTGATAATAAATACCCAGCTAGTATGCTCCCATCACAAGGCAGATAACTCCTTAACAGCCTTTGATTTATGTAGCACATCATCATCTTATTGTCCATCAGCCTTCAAACAGGACATCTGAAGCACCACCATGGAGCTATGACCCTAGCATGAGGGGATGAGATAACTTTAGTTTTTAATAGCAGTATAATATTACTACAGTTTCCATTGATTCAGCCCAGCTTTCATACAATACATAGTTAAAGAGGAATTCTTAAGAATTTCTTTTTTTTTTAAACCAACTTTACCAAAATGAAAAAGGACAATACAATGTGCAACTAAAAGAGCTTGTTCCACTTTGAATGGTAAATTGTTTAAGGACTTGTCCCCTGCTGATTAATATCTTTTTCAATTCCCTGTTGAACCCTTTTTTGTAGGCATAATTTGCTTTGCAACAAAGACATGTACTACTTGCACCTATCCATAAAGGACATTATAACTTTGATTGGAAACTCTAGTCTTAGCACATATAAATACAGTTTAAGGGTTAATATTAAGGCATCTATAAATACATACATATCAGTTATTGAACAATTACTTGAGTTTGAACTAAAACTTAAATTCATTGTGTGAAATTATGCCTGAACAAAATATGTACAGACCTTTTTCATTCTACTGGGTTTTTGTTTTTATATTGCTTGATATAATCAAAGTTTTGCTATTTGCATAACTAAAATATATGCAAAGAAATTCAAACTCATTTTAGTATTCTGACGCAAATTAGATGCAATTAATCTCTCAACATTTATGCCTATCTCCAAGATATTCAAACCCCAGACAACCGCTAAAGGATCCCTTTATTAGACAGCTGAGGAAATAAATTCCTCAAGAGGTGATTCATCTCATCTAATGCAGAAACTAAATTTAGGATGATGTGAATCACCCTCTGGAGATACTCGTTTCCCTCTACGCAGTGCTATATAATTCTAGCAGAATTTAACTTACGTAAAGCCGTGTACAACCTATTACATATTGTTCAAAACAGAAAAAGATTGATCATAAAACGTGATGCAGACTAAAGAAGTCTGCTTTTCAAGAATTTGACTTGTTAGTGCAGTCATCTGCTATAGCAGCCGAACTTCATAAAGTATATAATGGGTTGAAATAGTGACCATATAAATCTGTCCAAATCGGCCCCTGACTTAATAGAGATCAGATCGAATTTGAAAATAGGAAGCTAGAACTATAAACCTCAGAGATATCAAAAGTCAACCAATCAAAGGTAATCAAGCTGGCAACTTATTTTTGAATTCAGAAGCTCAAATCTGGACTTAATCAACAAGTATGCTCTCTTCTTACAAGTGTTTACTATGAAAGATGTGTGCAACGTGCCAGCTTTACTTCAGGCATAAAAGTAATTTCTACAGTTTAGCCTTATACATGTATTATGAATGACAAAATGGACATGAATTTTGAGAAGAAGTCATTAAATTACATAATGAGAACTATGTAGTCCATTAACATGAATGATATGGCAAAAACTAGGCAGTAAGCAATAAATTTCCATCTGCAGCCAGATTCAATTACAAAACTAGCTTTTTTTCTAGTGCTGTATATACCCACACCAACACGGACCTTTAAGTGAAAATTCGGTATAAATACACCGGAACAGCTCAACAAGGATGTGCAGTTATAAAGGATGCCAAATGTGCAAAAATCCCTATCAGAAGTCCGGAGTACGTAAAAAGCCCATGATTTAAGAGTTCCGGCATGCGAATGTCAGAGGTCAAAACAATGAGCTATTAAAGATACTTTCACTTCCTCAGAAACAAAGTGCTGTCTTGGGCTCGGAGGTGAAAGGTTAGAAAAGCTGTTTATCTGCCGCTCTGTTCCCATTCTTCCTTCTGTCAGGAAATCCTACATGCTCCTACGCCATGCTCAGGGTTAACCCTGGGTCATGGGCATTCCCGCAGTAACTGCCCGGCGTTGATTTAAGTGTGAAGACCACATGGCTGCAGGTTGCATTTCCTCAAAATGCACATCTCGCTGTAAAGTTCTGCTGAGCCTTGGTGGAAGGTAAAAGCGCAGATGCTTCACCACATTATTGCTAAAGGAAGAGCAAAGCCACAGCCATCGGTTTTCATAATTTATTATTTGGTCATTATAGCTAGGATAAAAAAATTCAGATATCTGCCCTGGAGCAGCATGCTTAACCAGTGGGAAACCTGCGGAGAGGGGGAGAGGTTGTTCCTTCCCCTTTTCAGGGCAGGACCAGGCAGAGGGAGAGGAGCATAACAAGCAAAGGATCCACAGCACAAAGATGCTGGGTGATGCAGGGAAAGGGATATGCACTGCTGGGCTGCGGAGCTATGAACACAAAGCAGCTACACAGAGCTGGAAGGGCCCCCGAAGTGTCTGCTGCAACGCAGGAAGCCACCAAACGGCTGCTGGATTAAGTGCAAAGCTGAAGGAAAGCACCTGCCTGCAGGCAAAGAGTGGTCAGGGAGAGGTTTATTTATAATCGCCTCTGTCTGTGGTCTGCCCCATTCTGAATTTTCTCAGTTTACAAAAGTTTATACGTCTCGTTAATGTTGTTAACAAACCTACCTTGAAATTTAAAAAACCTGTCTGATTGTTGAAGGAGCTTGTTATAAAGAAAACATCTAGGAACTCGTGGCTCAACACTCCAGCTGATCCAAAGAATCATCAAATATAAATACTAGTTACAATATCTATTAGCATTATTTGCATACATTAGTTCCATACAACGTGAATACCAACTCATACATACTGGTAATTTCATTTGAAGAAACACTATAAGAAGAAACCCAACATCGTTACACTTCCCAAGCTGCAGGTGACACAAAGGAGCACACCTTTATGCACACAATGTCAGACAGCAGATTCGTGCAACAGTGTAAAATGCTAACGTTCATTTCTCAGAAAATGCTTTTGATCCTAAATTAAAAACCATGATTTTAGATTTACTATTACTGACAGGTTCAAAACTACCTTATTTTTTTTCCACTTTTTTTTTTTCAGTAATTTTAGATTATTTATACAACACTTCCATTGGCTTTCAATACAGAAAAATATTTACTACTTACAAATTATTTTTGACAGAAATCAAAACATTCAATAGCAAAAATATTTAAACATAAATATTAAGCAAATAATAATGCATTAACACAAATACTAAAACATAAAAATTACCAAAGAAATCTTGAGATGACAATGTAGGCTTTTCTTAAGAACTTGAAGTATTTTTTACAGAATAAAAATACATCAGCTTTATTCCCAGTGTTAGGTGGGTTTGCAGATATCAGAGAAATACAGTGTATAACCATAATCAAAGCGTGCCCTCTCTATCTGCAAGCCTAGGAGTAGCTTCTTCAGATTATCGTAGACAGAACATCACCCCCAGTTTCTGCATTTTATTTGTTTCTAAAACCAGAACAATCTGTTATTAGTCATTTGATCATTAAAATTTTATGTTTTTCCAAGGAGTTTTAGAGCAGAGACTATTGTAGCAGTTATGTTCTTACCAGATTTATCAGCTGAGTGTGGACAATATCTTCCACCAATATTGCAGACTCGTGGAGCGGCCTGCGAGCATCTCCTAAGGAAAACCTGAAAGAAATAAATGTATTGTAAGGTTATGAAAATGAGTTAAATAGAAACAAAGTAGGTGGTCTCAAAATAAAAAACATCTGAATAAGAACAACAAGCTTAATACACCTGTATACCATATGGAAATGGATCACTGCCTGTGTTGCAAGGAATATAAATCAAAGTGAGTAATCTGATTGTAGCAACAAAAGAGCTGCAAGAATGTATTTGAAAGTACACAATGAAAAAAGCTGAAAACTAGAGGAGAAAGGAGGAAAATCCAGTTCGTTAAGGAAAATGTATAAAAAAAACGGGAGTAGGCAAAGCTGTAGCATGGGTTCTACTAGCAGCCTATATTTGCATCCCCCTTCACCTACAAAATTACCAAATAACAATGTTAAAAGGTAAAACATTATCAGGTATTTTATCCCAAATCTAAATGTTAGTGACAAGATAAGGAAAGAACTACTAGAATCGAGGGTAAACATTTTTTACATAATAATATGAGAGGCTCTTACAGCCTGCCTTGCAAGATTAAATGACAGGAGGTCATGAAGAGATGATAGTGTTCATACAGTATCACAAACAAAAGGCAAAGCAATTGGAATAGGGATCATAAAATGAGAAATTGTGATGACATGCTTTTTGTAAGACTATCTTCACCAAGAAATAACAGAACTTGCTCTCTACACCTGCCTTCTCTGCTAGTCACTCAGCTAGAGCTGGGGTAGCTCTTTTGCTCTAAGATGGGTAGTGGCTATTGCCATTACCAGCTTTTTGGTAAAGACTGTAGGTACTGCAGAAAGCCTTCTGTCTCACTCCAGAGCCTGTGCTTTTCCCATACAGTGCCCCCAAAGTCCTACAAAACCATTCATCTTCAGTGTGGATGGTGTGCTTCAGGTCCAGATCCAGGGCACTTAAATTGAAATGTCCAGGACATCTGGACTTGCAGATTTATTACTTGTAGCTGCACCCCCTCAGAGAGGCGGTTGATGACCCAGTGAAGGTCTTTTAGTGTCCAAAATGACTTGTAGATGGCTACATTTGGACAACCAAAGTTCCCTCCTAACCATTCAAGGTCAGTGAGTCTGGAGAGCTGTCCACTCCTCCCTAAGCAGACACCATCATCTGGGTAGTTGAACTGCAAACTAGAAGAAGGAAAAGGGCTCTTATTCTATGCAGTTTTCCCTTCATCACATAAGGCACAAAAAGACGTTATTTGTTTTAGCTGGCTACTATTTATTCTTCGCTTCCAAACCCCTATGTTTTCAGTTCAGTGCCACGTAGTGGATATGGGGTATTTAAGCTTTCTAGCTATGGTTCTTTGTACCTTGACACTTTTAACAATTTTTTTTTAAGCTACACAAAACCTTGAAAAAGTTTGTTAATGTATCAACCATGTTAGTTACTAAAGAAGGATGCTCTAAGAGAGTAAGTCTAGTTTTGCCTTCTCAGCCATTTTTGTATATGATAGAGGATTCAAGAACACCAAAATCCTTCACTTTCTCTTATTTCAGTTCTTTTACTAACATAAAAAAGAACACATTTTTCCCTGTTGTGATGAACAGAATTAAAAACTAATTCAAGCATTCTCATAGTAAACATTAAATGTTGTCCTTCTGCTTCTGAACGAAGGACCAGAGCAACTTGCCAGTGATGGGAGGCAGAACAGTGATGGTCTGCAGCTGCTTGGACACCTGCACATCACAGCTTTCCTAAAAGCTGAATCTCTTGATCAGAACAAACCAGCTCAGATCTGGTGTCTAAGTGGACTCCAGCAGGCACAATATTTTTGAAATAAAATTATTCCAACAATGGATGTCTCCAGAAATCAAAGGCACTCATGAGACCCAAGTCATTAACCATTCTCAGGGCTGACTGGTTGCTCTATATCCAGTCTCTCTGTATCTGACTTTTGGCTAAATTATTTTTAAAACTTAAAGCTGTTAATTCCAAAGCGGTTGCAATGGGGCCCAACTAGGGCTCACTGAAAATACCTTATCATTCCATGAATATATAAATAAAAAAGCTATTCCAGTCTTACATCAGTATAGCAGTGAAAGACCACTTGCTGATTTCAAATATTGCCCCAGGGCATTTCTAAAAAAAAAATCTGCTCTCTTTCCACCCAAAAATGAGCTTTTAAAATTAGAAAACTTATGTAGGAAAATATATTCACTGTAACTGAAACGCTACAGGCCAAAAGTAACATTGCAGTTTCTTATTAAAATAGTTTAATTTTATTTATAAGATTAAAATATTCCTGGGTGATTGGTTATATCAATTATTTTCTTACAGATACATTCTTTCTCCTACAGTGAAATAAAAAAAAATTCTTTACCTACAAACAACTTATTTTTTACAATGGAATCACAGTAGTTAAAGAGGTACACAGCAGCATTTTTTTCCCTTTATCTAATAATGAAATGATATCCAGTATTCCTCACACACCTTTTGAAATTTTAATGATATTCAATTTCACCTTGACATCTCTAAGAGCATAACACGAGCACTCAGGCAACATCTAAGCATACCCTACTGTTCTACACTAGTCGTAGGTGGAGAAAATTACACTCTATCTTTGTTCACTATCATTTGTCTCTTGTTTAGACTATCAGCAATTTAAAGAGATGCTCATGTTTTATAATGTGTTGTACAACATCTCTAAAATCAGGACAACTCAAAAATTTTCTTCTCTGTTATGCAGGAGTGCACACGTACATGAATTATAATGTCTGACACTTCCTAGGACTACAAGCACAGAACAGCAGACCAGATCCTATTAAATATTTTATAAACTGCAAATACCTGTATATTATATAGGAAATACATATAAAAGTAGAAATATTTATTACCATATTACACTGGAATGTAAAATAATATGAAAAAACTCACAGATTTAAAACAATTGCTCATAAATGATAAAGCCTAAGTATTTCATTTTTAAGAGTGGTGCATATGTAAATTGCCAGAAAAAAAAATGTTTTTTTCTAGTCACACCATGCATACAAGAACAAACTGAAATCAGCCACCACAACCATAATATGTTGTTCATTCTCACTTATTCTTTAATATTTTTAAATTGTTTCCTTTTCTTTCTAAAACTTAAAATGCAAACCAAAAAATATATATGTAAGAGAGTGGTAAATGCCTGGTTGCCAGCATTATGATCTTGAACATCAATTACTTTTGTTCATAGATTTATTAGCAATAATTTCACATATGCAAATGAAAGGTTTTCTGGTTTTCTTTTTCTGAAAATAACAAAGTGCAAAGACAAAAATATTTTTGAGGATTTTATTTTGAGGATGTAATTTATTCTACACTGAGATACGTTCCCTGTCTGCATTTCTCTCTCAGAGGTAACTGTCAGCTCCAAACATGGCATGAAAAGTAGAAGAGATTCAATCAAGATACAAAATATTGATCTAAGAGGAGACTGACACCAAATCTCTTTGCTCCATTCTGATGTAAAGGAGATGTTAGAGTTGATGCTGAAATTCTACACTGGAACACAAAGAAAAGAGATATAACAAAATGCACTACTTGTTTACATAGAAAATCAAGTTGAAAATCAAGTTCCAGGTGCACCTACTTTCTCTCCATCTCTGTTCCATTCTTTTTCTTTCTGACTTCAGAACCTATTTGTATCTCAGTTTGCCTTCACTGTTTTCCCATGTAACGTCTGCCAATTCCTTTCCCACATGCAGAAATCTAGATGCTGAAATCTAGACGTGTTCTCAGCAAAAAGCAAAAACCACTACACCTCCTCACAGCTGCTTACTGATTTTTTTGTTCTTTTCTTTTTTTTAAAGGATACTGGATTTTCTAGATGCTAAAAAAATTGCAAAGATGCTAATTAAATTTGCAAAGCATTTGATATGTTTCTTGCCATCAGCTCTAGATTCTAACATGTTTATAGGGTAATCTTAAAATACAAAACACAAAGGATTTTTTAACCCCTTCTGCTACTGGAAATAATGCAATATGGAGGTAATTGCAAATGCACAAACAGTAAAGTAGTAAACTCTTCTGTTTTTGTCCCTACATTTCTCATTGTATTTCTCCATAGCAGAATAAACATAGAGTGAAGAATCAGGAGCTCAGATTTTTGCCAAATTACAGAACACGAGGTACGTTAAGAACCAAACGAAAATCCTTAAAAAAAGGTAAAAAAGGAAACCAAAATTTGGTGCCCTTGCTTCTGGGGACTGAAACTAAAGTTGATATTTTAATATAACTTATGAATTTCATTTCACATTTGCTTTGTTTTTTAATGGTTTGTTTGTCAGACAGTCCTTAAAAGAACTTTCCCTTTGCTTGAAATATAGGTCTTCCTATGAATCATATACAAATTCTGTTGAAAATAGAAAAGAGCTGTTTCTCCACAGGTAAATACTGAAGAGGAAATATAGTAAAATACATTAGCGGTTCATCAAAACGGTAAATCGATATGGAAGACTGTCCTGACAATAGAAGCATCTACCCATTATGCATGTCATACATTAAATTGAAGCTTTCTTAGATGATCCAATTTCAAAGGTTTGTCTGTTCTACAAAAACATTTTTACATGTTTTCACAAAAGTATTAAAATAGTAGCATGGAGAAAGAAAAGACTGCTGCAGCTCTTTTGTTGTTTACTTTTAGCTTTTATTTCTAATTTATTTAAGTTCCTGTAATGATGTTTCCAGGCGCATCAAAAGGGCTAAATGTTTAACCCACTAAATGGAATATCATGGCATACTATGTGTAAACACACGCACATGTATATATATATATATATATTTATATACTTGGCACATGGTAAGACACAACATCTACTCATGGTACAGAGACCTCCATCGCAAGAACCTCAAAATCTTGGGCAGCTACAGAAGTAGATAAAGCATTTTCTTTGCTACATTTCTTGGGGTTTTAAAAGCTTGCAAAGGTATTGGGCCAGGCACAGCACAGACTTGCTTCAAAAACCCTGATGCAGAGCTCTCCAGGTGGCCAGACCACCAGGAGAGTAGACTGTGGAGACAGAAAGCTGCTGCAATCTCCCATCCTCCACAGACTTGAAAAGCTATACTGGCCAGAAAGGAAGTATAACCAGGGTGGCTGGGAGTGCACTAAGCTAGAATAAATAGTTTCCTTTACTGGGACTTCTATTGAGTTCATACCATAACAAAGCTGCCCCAACTCATGTGGAATTTACCACCTTGAATAAATTTGATGAATCTAACCTAGGAAAAGGATAAAAGCACTGAGGTAGACTGCTGGGAAATATGCATTTTTTTTTTCTTTTCTAGAAGTCCCTAACAAATTTTCCTTTTCTGTTTCTACTTGACAGGAATTGCAGCAGCAGGGATGGCCCCTCCAGACTTCATTTTTTTATGCACCTGAAAATCTCACATAGGACATACCCTTCTGCAGCACAGAGGTATTTATTTGTTACTGCCTGCCAGCCTGATTCATCAACATTGTTTCCCAAAAATACCCCACTTCTGTTGCTTCCCATTGATACACTTATATTCCATAACATTTATTTTCCATCTGCTGCAAGAGTGGTTTGTGTCTATCCATCTACCTAGCACAAAAACTTTTTTCCTGCTACAGTGAGACGGGAAGGAAAGAAGCAATAGAAAAAATATTCCTGAGAAAACCAAAGAGGTACAAATTGGTACGTAGACCTCCCCAGCATGTGGAATCTGTGATGAGCAGACCCTGAAAGACCAGTTAACGAAATATAAGACACGATATAGTTAGGAGAAGCAAGGAACTTCACCACTACAAAACTAATATAACTGATTTCTCAGGTGCAGAAACAATAGAAGAAATAATCATTTCTCTTTCCCGATTTCCTAGTTCGAGTTAGAGAGGAGAGCTTCAGAGATTCACCCACTGTGCCCATCATAGACCTGAGAATCATTCTTATTCCCTGGAAAGACCAAATAAACATTTTTTTACCCAGTTCCACTCCCAAATTCATCAAACATATGAGTGGGAAATGGTGAAAATTAATCAGAAGGTGATAGAATTACACTTTGAGTAAACCTTTAAGCTGTGATTTATTTTTGTGTGTGCCTTCAATTCTTTCTGTTGCCCTTTCTCATCTTCTTAGAGTAAGAAGCTAAGGAGTTTGTTGTCGTTGTTGTTGTTGTTTTGTTTTGTTTTGTTTTTAATACAGTTCATAGAATCATAGAATTAAATTGCTAGTCATTTGAGGGAAATGATTGTCCTGCTCTGCGCTTGTGAGGCCTCACCTCAAGTACTGTGTGCAGTTTTGGGCACTACAGTATAAAAAGGACATAAAACTGTTAAAGAGCATCCAAAGGAGGGCCACAAAGATGGTGAAGGGTCTAAAGGGCAAGATGTATGAGAAGCAGCTGAAGTGACTTGGATTGTTCAGCCTACAGCAGAGCTGGCTGAGGGGAGGCCTCATGGCGGCCTGCAGCTCCCTCACGAGGGGAGCGGAGGGGCAGGCGCTGAGCTCTGCTCTCTGGGGACAGCGACAGGACCTGAGGGAACGGCATGGAGCTGGGACAGGGGAGGGTCAGGCTGGGGGTTAGGGAAATGTTCTGCACCCAGAGATGGTCGGGCACTGGGACAGGCTTCCCAGGGCAGTGGTCATGGCACCGAGCTGCATGAGTTCAAGAAGCAATTGAACAACACTCTCAGACATCGGGTCTGGTTTTGGGTGGTGCTATGTGGAGCCAAGAGTTGGACTTGATGATCCTTGTGAGTCCCTTCCAACTTGGGACATTCTATGATTCTGTGGATGCCTATTGCTGAAGTAGGATGTGAGGTTACATGCTGAAAGGCTCGTCTCCACAAACGCTGAAGCACTAAGGAACAGTGGAAGACCCTCAATAACCTGATCAGAGAAGCAAGCCCTTGCCTCGATGCCTCGCAGGGATGGCCCAGAAGACCCTCAGCCCCATGGTCCAGGGGTGACACAGAGCAGAGGCAGCTCTCCAGAGCATCTTGCAGACTGAGGGGGGTTACTACCTACAGGGACTGGAGGTTCATCAGGGAAAGAGCACCTCAGAATTACACAAGACTGGTTATGGGATGTTTAGGGGAAGGACTATAGGCGGCAAAAAGGGAGGGATCAAGATAATTTGCGGAGGAACAAGTGTGGAAAAACAGAGGAGTATAGGCAGAAGGGGATAAAAGGCGCTGTTTTAAATGAGCTGCCAGTCAGTGCGCTGGCCATGCCCAGTCTGTCCACATATCATAAATCTGGGCTGGATACCAGAGAGACCAGAGGGTCTGTTGGGGGGACCAAGGAGTCCAGGCCAGCTTCTGGGCAGACTGGGGAGCCTGGGGGTTGACTGAGAGACCTGTTTGTATGTGTGTTTCTGTGACTGAAGACAGAATCTCCACTAATGAATGACTGCATTTGAGGCTACTGGATTTGGCAATTCCTAATTTAGGGCGCATGTGCTGAAGAACCAGATTCAGAATAGGTGTGTCTGTGAAGTATTTGCCCATAGAGAAACACACAGAAAAAATATACTACTGAGAGAGCATCATCAATTAAAATTCAATAAATATCAAAGGAGCTTGGAAGGTGTTCACCTCAGGCTGATGCAGAACGGGAACCTACAGATGGAACTCACACATAGACAACTACTCTGCAGGCTGCTGAACTGGGGTGTGTCAGTCAGCAAGCCAATTCCCACCCTGCATTTTTTAACTAATCAACCAAGCAGAACATGATCAAGATATAAGTGCTCACTACATATAGAGCTAACTAATTCGCTGTTACAAATCTAAAAACAGAAAAGGATTCCATAAAATCACAGAAGAAGAACATATTTGGACTGGATAATATCTGGACTCAACATCTCCTTAGTGTTGTAAGAATACACAGTAAATGTCTGTCAGGTGCTTGGCTGGAACGCATCTGGAATACATAGCATATTCATTTTCAGAGATGCTTTCATACTGTAAAGCAAGTGTCCTCCTAAATATATCAATTATTACAGACCTGATGGTCAGGTGGTGGCAATGAGAATCAGTTTTGCAGTACTGAGCATAAAAGCATCCAGAAAACTTCCAGCAATTAAAATACCAGAAGGAGAGAGATTACAAGTCACTATAAATAAGTAATAACAAACTTTGGAAAATCAGTAATACAATATGTTGAAGTAATTCTGCTTTGTGCCATGAGAGGCTAACTCTAAAGACAAAGATAAAAATATTGAGGTCTGGTCCCTACGATGACAGAAAATTGGGAAACTACAGGTTCCTTTTTTGGGAGCATAGGAATAAGCCTGTCATTGCAAGAGATATCACAGAAAAAAAAGCAAGAATTGTGAGCACTTCTTTCTCCCTTTTGTTTGCCACGTCTGCTGTTGAACAAATTAGGAAGAATCAGAGTGTGAAAGGAAAGAGATGTCTAGCACAAAAGTGGAAAATTGATTAGACACGCACAGGAGGACACATTGTACAGAGTGGAAGAGGGAAGAAGGAACAAAATCGGGGAGGAAGAACGTGCCAAAGAAAAAAGATGATTGCAGTAGGGGAAAGAGGTGTAAACAATAAGGTAAGAAGAGAATAATAGACATTCAACTGTAGTCTCGAAAGCATTTATGTTAAAATACATTACATAATGGAGATGATATGACAGATCATTGTTTTATAGGCATCATTCCTTCATAATACCATCAGTGAACTTAGTATAAGGATATTCATCTAAAAAATAAATAAGCTTGCTTGCATATTGCTTTAGCTTAAGAAAAAAAGAACCAATTAAAGCCTTGAATTCTGTTAATTAACCAGCACGGTCTACCAGTGGTACCTGAAAATGCATTAGAATAACTACTCAAGCAATTCCACGTCTATTTATATGTTTATCTGCTCATCAGGTAACTTCCATCAAAGCCCATTTAAAAATGAAAGGGAATCTTAACTCCAATCAGAGTTCATAGTTAATACATTTATATGCTTGAATTAATGAAATCAGGTTTACATAGGTTTCACGTCACATAGAATGTAGTTCTTTACCAGGATTTAAAAAGTGTTTGAGACAAGAAGTCAAACCGCAAGTTTTCACTGTGTTAACTTTATCTATAAAGTTTAGAAAAATCATATATACATTACTATAAAAACAAGCATTCAAAAGCTACAATAATTCCAATACATGGATCACAAAAATAAAGGTTATTTTCCTTTTTTTTTTTTTTTTTTTAATTTTTTCTGTCAAGACCTTCATTGGTAAACTTGGAAGAAAATGTTAGCATTTTGCAAGAAGCAATTCTTGGGGAGTAAAAAAGCATATTTTGCTGTCTGATGCATCAGTAATCACCCAACAGTCATTTTAAAAAGCTTATGTTACAACTTCTAAATAATCTGCCTGCACTTTACACAGTCATGGCTCCAGAGCTCCTTAATGCCAATTGCTGTGCACGTTGCAACCCCACTGAGATAAACAGCAGATAAACCACACTGGGCAAGATTTGAGGCAAACCTACACTGCATGTACTGAGATATGGCTGGGAGAATTACAACAACCAGCCAGTTGGTCTACCAGGAGAAGAGGATCAAGTGGGAGAGAGGTTCATTTTTCCATGACTTTTGACTTGTACAGAGAGTTTACCACCGTAGGACGTGAGCTCAGATTTTCAGATGCTGAATCTGCTCTCAGTACTTAGGGAAGTTGTCCCAGATGTGAAGAGGAAACCAGAAATGCTGATTTGTGCTATACCATGGACTTCATTTTGTGCAGTCCGTATGCTTTATAATCAAGCAAAGTCTACACTGAAACTGGAAAACACAACTTCTCCCTAATGCAGAGCTGGTGTAAACTTTTGAAGAGGTTGCATTATACCCATTACAGAAAGGTACTAACTAATTAAAGTCCCAAATTGCATAAAGATAAAGCATACAGATTTTTTTATGTATTCAGAGAAAGGACAGCTGAAAAAAGCAGACTATTACAAGAGACCATTATAGTCCAGGATAGCCCTCTTCCTTGTCCTAACTGATGATCTACAAGGGCAAACATTAAGGTCCCCCAGCCTAGGCTGCACTGAGCTACTCCATGTAACTCTACTCTTTTTAGGATGCAACCAGACCATCATAAAAACCAAGAAGAGATGAGTTCACTGGCCTTGTTCTCTAATGTGAAGACCCAAGTGCCACCTTTAAATCATGCTGCCTCTCAAAATTAACCTACCTAAATCTATATAGTTCTTCTTATGTCCACAATTACTGCATGATGCAACAGGGCCTACAGTCCACAGTTTCATGCAGTCCTCGACAGAGTACATTTAAACAATAAGATCTATGTATATATAAATATATATAAAAACACATATAACTGCATATATTCATGTATATTAAAAAAATTAAACATGAACTTTAAGACTTGGGAAGACTCTCCGTTGTCTAAATCTGGGTACTTCCTCAATGACAAACTGCATGGATTTGCTTTATAAACTACTGCAGATTTTTACATTGTTAAGGTTGATAAGATATCTCAGAACAAAACAGTTAAAAGCCTAAATTTCCTATACAGTTGATGGAAAAGATGTGCATATGAACAGAAGTGCCTGTACTTCAGGCACTAAATTCAATGCCTGAAGTTAGTTCCAGTAAAAGTCCTCCATTTTTTAACACCTTTCTCTGCCCAACTATGGTCCCATACCAAATTTTACTAAAAGGAACTTAGCCTAGTTGCTTAAGCAAAACACCCTTTCCAAAACTTGTATGTATATGGCAGTGAGGAAAGAAAGCACAGGAAGTAACATATGTTAACTACAAATGTGTTTTTTTTTGTTTTGTTTTGTTTTGGTGTGTTTTTTTTTTTTTCAGTATAAAATTAGGCCTTGATGATGTCTGCAGATATTGGAAAAGCATAAACATCAAGAAGAGAAACATTACATAACATCATTTAACTACTCAAAAAGGCATAAGATCAAGGAAACGGACAAAATTTAGGAAAGGAACATTTAGAGGAAATTAGAAGGAAAACGTCTGAAAACAAGAGTTAAAATCCTCTAACAATCTCAGGAGGAACAGAAGTTTCACCACTGGAAACACTGAAAACTAAGCTCAGCCAAGAACCGCAGGTCTTGTGATGTCAGACAAGTACACAAAAAGAAATTGTCATTATGTGACTTAAAATACTTTAAAATGAGATATGAGCACATTCTGTGATGGTACGTCACCTGCAACCAACAGATGGTTGTTGGAGCTCCTTAAATACACCGAAAGCCATATTCGGAGTCTGAAGTAAGTTTCATTGATGCATATAATTGCTAACATTCTAACAACAGGAAAAGAGTTAGCAATTAATATTTATTTTGAGCTTATTGAAAAAATATTAATAATTAACAGTGTTAACTACAGATACTTCTAAACTACCTTGTTGGAAAGCAACATCTAAAGACATCAATCAAGTCCATTGCCCCACCGAGGTAAGACCTAAACAAGGTAAGACCTTTGGAAGAACAACTTTATTTACCTGAAGATGGAAGTATCTTGTTTACACCACGAGTTTTTAAATGGTAAGGTCTGCCAGACAGCAGGATTAACAATGTCTAACAGCTTGCTGCATGAAAAGACAGATTTTTCTCACAAAAAGAGAAGCCCTGTCCTCAGTGACACCCCCATAAATCAAGAATAACATGAAATCCTCTGGGAATGAGTTTCAGAGATGCTAAAGACTCCCAGCTCCATGGGAGGTCGCTTTGTCTTGACTCAGTAAAGTGTTTTCTTTAAGCATGAACCTCCTGAGTCATGTACTTAGCTGACACTAAAATTGTTTTAATAACATGTGGAAACAGCATCAACAATAAAAACAACAACTAAACTTCCCTCTCCAAAAAGGGCAACTTTTGCTCACATTTCTTTAAATACTCTACAATACATGCAGTAAGAAATTTCCATCTAATTTTTGCCACGATAAATTCACGCTCATACCTGGAAGGTGACTGTGTTGCAGGACTGAAAAGTAGGGTGGAGGAAAAGATAGCACAGTACCACTGCTACTCCGTGAATCACAGAACAGTTGAGGTTGGGAGGGACACGTGGAGATCACCCAACCCAGTCCCACTGCTCAGAAAAGGCTGCTGTGTCCACTTGGGTTTTGAGTATCTCCAAGGATGGAGTCTACACACAGCCCGTTCCCACGTTTGACCACCCTCATAGTGAAAAAGTTTTTTCCTTATGTTTAGGTGGGATTTCCTGTATTTCAGTTTGTGCTCCTTGCTTCTTGTCCTTGCACTGGGCAGCACTGAGACAAGCCTGGCTCTGTCTTCTTGACTCCATCCATCAGTTACTTATAAATATTGGTAAGACCCATCTGAACCTTCTCTTCTCCAGGCTGAGCAGTCCCAGCTCTCTCGGTCGCTCCTCATGGGAGAGGTGCTCCTGTCTTTTAATCATATTAGCTGCCCTTTGCTGCACTTAGAATCATAGAATCACAGAACCATTACGGTTGGAAAAGCCCTCCAAGATCATCTGGTCCATCCATCCCCCTACCACCAACGTCACCCACTAAACCATGTCTTGAGGATTAACCCTTGAGGTACACCACTAGTGACTGGCCTCCAGACAGACTGCATGCTGCTTATTACCAACCTTTGATAGCGGCACTTCAGCTTCCTCCCTGACCATTTATCTACTTCATCAGTGTGTGCATGAGGATGCTATGCAGCAGTGTCAAAACCTTCCTAAAGTGAAGCTAAATGATATTCACTGCTCTCCCGTCTCATCCACCAAACCAGTTACTTCACCACACAAGACGACCAGGTTGCTGAAGCATGATTTCCCCTTTGTAAATCCATGCTGACAGCTCTGAACCACTTTCTTGTACTTAGAAGTTCAGAAATGTTTTCCAGGATGATTTGCTCCATCACCTCCCCAGGGATCAAGGTCAGGCTGGCTGGTCTGTCACTCCCTGGATCCTCCTTCTTGTCCTGTTTGAAGGCAGAAGCGGCATTTGTTTTCTTCCACCCCTCAGGAACTTCCCCCAGTCACTGCAACTTCTTTTCATGAGCAATATCTTACTTGAAATTCAAACATAATATTTTATATTATGTTACTGAAAGAATAAACCTGTGAATTAAACTCTGATTTCAAGCAGAACGTGTTGTAAGATTATCTGTTCTTAAATTTTTATGGCTACATTTAAGAAATAAAAATGAAATCATATGTACAAAAAAAAAAAAAAAAAACAGTTTAGAAAATGCACTTGGATAAAATCCCTATACTGTCAAAACTATTTATCCACATTATTTATTGCTTTATGGATTATCGGTACGTAAAACGTCAGTGTTGAAGCAAGATGCCTATACAGGTCTGCCTCCAACAAACTACACATAGGTACATCTCTGTCAGGGTGAATACATGCAAATTCCATCAAAACTTTAAGTTTCTAAGAAAGTTTTGCTAAAAGTTCTGCAGAATAACCTTTCTACATATGGTTTCACTGAACTAACTTGGTTACTCTTTGTAAACTGTTGTAAATAAATATCCATGAACTGAAAATAGTGTGATTTAAAAACTAAAATAAATAAATAAATAAAGTTAATACTACCTAGGTGCATTTAAAATGTTACCTAGGTGCATTTAAAAGACCTGCTTATTAAGGAAAACAACTGATTTCCCCCTGGTTTGTTTGTTTGTTTGTTTTCCCTTATACAACTATAAACACTTTCTAACTGCTGCAAATCAGCAGATTTATCCCAGCACAAAGCCGTGACAAGAACCCTTTTCAATACCATTGTATACTAATCAGAATACACCAAACTCTAGCAGTTAAGTGTTTTAAACATAAATTAATTTTACAAATCCTTATGACTGGAGAAGGAAAAAGATATAATTTATTCCAGTTGTATAACATAATACGTTCCATTTGCTCATTCACAAAGGGTTTCAGTTTTTCAGGAAATAAATGAGACAACTGTCTTTCTAGACTATGCAGACTGGACTATGATCAGTCATTTCTGCTCTAGGAAAAAGTTCATCTCAACAATATACCCAAACACAAATGGAATTTAACAAAGCCAAGAGAGATGAATTTTCAGTCTGCTCTCATGAGGACAGGGCGAAAATATGATGAGAAGAGCAGGAAGTCAAAACATAATTTCACTGTATATATACATTATAAGTGTTAACCAAATGTGGAAATCCCTAGCTATTTTAAATCTAGATTAAAACCACAAGACAATTTAAACTAATCCACAAGATACAAAATATAAACGAGGATGAATGCTTTACGTTAATTTCTAGAGAAATAATATTATTCTTGTTATATTCTCCAAGATGTCAAGACCATTCTGGCTTGCTCTTTGTTTAAAAAATTCGTTTCACAACTTCATGAATGAGATTTTTGAGTGCTCAATGACAATAATTAGAGCCAATTCTCAAGTAACACAACTTCCTTATCTGACACCAACACATTTTATAACATCAGTTTTCTTCCTTTACAACTTTTCCTGAAATCAATGCCCGGAGAAGGGAAGCAACTTGTCCCCCATGAGGCTGCGGCAGAAAAAGTCACAGCATCCCCCTGCACCTCCCACTGCTGGGTGGAACAAGTGCTCTGCTGACGAGTCAGCCTTTACATATTGCGTTTATTTTAAGGTCCTAATTTTTAAGGGCCTAATTTTTAAGGTCCTAATTTTAATAGAAAAGCAAAATGCTTTGTAAACTCCACATGTTTAGCCATCTTTGCAGTACTGGTGTCAGATGTACACAGAGGCGTTGAGAAGCAGGATCTATCTCAAAAGTATGGAAATATTTGAGACCAACAGTGTATTACCAATTTCAGCATTTCTCATGAACACTGTAAATCCTAACCATGAAATTAATATTTGCAGTATTTCTAGATTCTGTGATTTAAAAATTTATTTTTTAGCTATTACATGCACTAAAAAAGTACTGTAAAATGCTTCACTTGATTTTTGGATTATCCCTGGTTCAAATTGGAAATCTGTGCTCTAAATCACAGTTATATTAGAGTTAATGCATGTTCATGCCTTCTACGGCTAACGAAGCAACACAACCTCCCAGTTATCAAAAATCAAAACCACTCCGAACCATTACAGCAGTTACTCCATGTTAGTAGAACTGTGAAAAACAGAACCTGTGAGTGAATAACAGAAATAAAAATTATTTCCCCACTAAGCACTGATCAAATATACCCACTTCTGTTGCAAGAAGACGCACATCTATTAAAATCATAGAATAATTCTTTCAAATACCTGGTTTTAACTTAGGGTTATTCAGTGTATTCTGAAGTTAAACCTAAAACTTTTTTTTTCCTGGTGGTAAAATTCTTCCACAAAATGTACACGTTATTTTCCCTTAAAAAGACAGTGCTTTAAAAATATATTTTATTTCAGAAATCAAACTATGCAACATTCTCCCTAGAGTAAGAAACTGGAAGTTCTGTGATAAAATCTTTTCTGGAAAGTCAGTGCAATTTCATATCAATGGTGTGCTCCTTTTCCTGCTTTCAAATGGATTACTTAAATGTTTTAAAATGTTATAACCCACAATAATCTGTTCCAGGCACCAACGAAAAGGAAGAAAAAAATTACAGAAGTCAAGATGTCGCCTGGAAGCACTTTATGGCAAACATTATAAAGATAACACAGAGCAGAGAAGCTCTGGTTCAATCCATTATAAATACCCCATTCTTCTTAAAATCACAAAAATGTATTTATAGTAAAGAACTCTTACAGGCTTTTTCCTCAGAAGACTTCATTTAAGTATAATTTGGCAGAAATTTTGGAACAAGAAAAGAAGAGTTTTATAAAATATTGATGTTTTACGGTCACCCTAGTCTTCATCTACTTGCTACAAAAACAAAAGCAAGGGCTCTGGAAGATGACCACATCCGTGTCTACTAATTATACTGTAGTTTTTCGGTTTGTCCAAAATGTGCACTCTAGCAGTTATACTGAGCATGAATGCTAAATCATCACTTGGATAATCAATGCTTCATTAAAAACTCAAATTATTTTCCTCAGTTTACTTTTGACTTATAATTGTTTAAAGAAGCATACGGGATTTAAAAAAAGCAAAGGGTGAAAACAAATGCAAATGATACCTGTATGCATAAATGATCAAATCTGTAGAAAACTTCTTTTATCCCAGCTCCCTCCCAGGACTAAGTGATGGGGGTGTAGGCAAAAGCAAGTCTACACTGAACCACTTTCTGCATTAAAACAGATTATTAAATGATCACTTTCAATGCAGAGAGATGATCAGAAACCAATATGATGCAGCTTTCTAAGATTTCCCAAAAGGATTTTTTTTTCTTCAATAGAAAGCATGAAACAAGATGTGAAATATCTGGACTTCAGAAAGGTTTTCTCCAAAGGAAGCTTGGGATGAAGAATAGTGCTTGAAAAGCTTCACTCAGAAATTGAATTTTCAAAAATTTGAAAAATATTTAGCTTACTTCTTTAGGAAGAAGAGAATTCACAAATAGCAAATATGTACTGGCTACATAATAAGAACATATTAAGAAATTTTCTTAAGAAAGAATTTAGAAAGAATTAAGAAACATTATAAGAACAGGAAAAACAAGGATCTAAAGTTAACATACTAGCTATGACTCAAGAGTAAAAGACAAAAAATGGGGACAAGTACCCCTCCTGTATGGCTCAACAAAATGTTACATAAAAAAAGAGTAGTTAATTGTTTCATTTTACTGATGATAGTTCAAAAGAAGTCAATGTGACAGCTTGGCATCCACTCAAAGCTGTGTTTTGTGTTGGTTTTTTTAAGATCGCATTTTCTGACCTTTTTCACTAAAAATAGACAAACAAGAGCTATGCCGTAAATTCAGGAAAAATGTGCATGACTACTGCTATTTATTCACAAGCATTTAGATTTAAGTAATTGGTAATTAGAAGAGAATTTACTATACAATTATAGTTGGATGGAATTAATATCTTCATGTGAAATTACAATTTCAATTTACTAATTTTAGGCTGCTCAAGAACAAAATCAGCAAAAGGGATTTTTTTATATATGGTCTATCCAGCATTTTACCCAGCATGTGAATTAACAAAGTAAGAAAATCAGGATGATGGATTTGTGTATTTTGCTTTCTTATCTGTATCTGCAGAACATAATGTGAAATGATATCAGGTAAAACCCTTCTTCTCTTATTTATTCAACAGATAAGCTAGACAAAATAAAGAAGCGTTCCTGAGAGTCAAAAAGTCATTCCAGTGAACACTTCCGATTCCTTACTCTCACCAGCAGACCAGTTTTAAGGTTTATAGCACATTTCTATGACTGTGGAGGGAAAAATTATTGTAGAAATTAAGAACATGTGCTGCATCCTAAGCAATACCAACAGATTGCAAGGAGTTTTTAAAAAGAGCCATGCTTCCAAAAGAAGAACTAATCTCTATAGACAGAAGTCAGGAAGTGCCATGCTTGAAGGAAAGGTATTCAGCATCCTATCCTCCCCTTTCTCTTCCTCATTACGAGCCAAGGAAGCAACTGTCGGTGTCAAGGAAAGACTGAATCCTCCCCAAGAAAAGAAAAAAAATGTGGTTTCCATTCACTGAATCACACACTACAGAGGCAAAAGTAAATGTAATTTTTGGTATCAGAATGATGCGTTAGAGGAGAGAAATTAACGTCTCCATCCATGCTGCAGTTGGATGAACATTTTTCATTTCCTTGCTTTCTCTTTTGTAGCCAGAGAAGAGAGAGCAAGAGCCTGCCGAGGACGCAGCTGCTCGCGGTGCCACGAGACGCCGAGGCATTCTGCATTGGGCTATTTTTTTTTAAAACATCATGACTGTGCTTCTATATCCAGGCACAGTCACCGCTTCTTAGAGCTCCAGCTTGGCATCACTCAACACACAAGCAATGGTGCTGGTGGCTGAGATTTGTGTGGTCTCCGGTAAGCTCTGCTTCCTCGAAAATGTGTGGCATCATACAGGGGTTATTTAGAACCTAAGTCTCTTGGGCACACTATGTAAGTTCATTGTTTATCATTTGCTGGGGAAGTCTTCTGAGGTCAAGGTAAAAAGCAGAAGGTGATATTTGATGTAAATGTTCCAAAGCACGTTATGTGGTTGCACGGTTGCAGAGGTCCCCGGAGCACTTTGCTGGTGGTCCGTGGAGATCTGGCTGGTGGAAGGTGCTGGCTCTCCCTGCTTCCAGCTGCTATATCATGTTTAATGTATTTTTAGCTTCCCTTAATATTTTCCTAATATTACTTTTCCATGTAAGCAATTAGTGTGGTTACCAGGGATGGCAACAGAAGTGATATTCAGCAGCCAGTGGGAGAAGAGGTGGTCTTTGCAGTTGTGAATGGGAGAAGATCCACAGGACAATCTCCTCATGAAGAGGTGGGTGGAGGAACCCACCCAAGAGTCACAGTCTTAACACCTCGATATTTTTCCATTCACTGGAATGAACTTTTTTTTTTTTTTTCCCTCTCAGAAATTTCTGCTGCCATGCATTATTATTGCTGAAGACAAAGGAACAAACAAACAAGTAAGTTTTTGGACTTTTGCTATGAAGTAGAAGTAGGAAGAAAAAAAAAAAACACTAACATGAAATCATATTCATTTGCCTGATTAAACTTACAAACAAGACTTTGAAGGGAGCTGTGTGAAAACAACAAATGGAATTTAAAATATCAGAAGATACCGGCCTTGATTTTTCCACGTTTATACATTTAAAAAATCTTAGCTTTATAATGCAACTGGAGATTACTAACTATAATATAAATGTCTGCAGAGTTACCTTGCTAATCTGAAAGGTAGAAAAAAATCTGAAAAACATTTGGTCAGGACCCTCCAGATGTGTGCTATTTTAACATTTATTTTTGACACAAATTGAAAAGTTTCTCTGATTCAAATGTACTTCCCAGCTAGCCTCCGCTGCCTTACTCCATATTTATTTACTTTCATCTTGACTTTGACTAATCAAAAGAGATTCATCAAATCAATTGGAGACAACTTAAAAGATATTATATGGGAAAATATTAAATGGAGAACATTTGCTGAACAAAGAAAAGTCTCTTTTTATACTTTTTATTTTCACTCTTATTTAACTATCCATGAAACTACACTGACTCCGATCTGCTTGTGAAGGTACAACTGAGAAAAGTCAGATCGTAATCATGCAAGCATGCTTTATACTGCTTATAAGGAAATCTACACTAAATATTAGAGAAGTTACAAATTAAAGTATTCAGCCTCTGAATTCTGGTACCTACTTCTAACAATGATGCTTGTGTACTAGTGACTCTCATTTAGGAAAAGAGCCCCTGGAGATGGGGATTTTATGTATTAGATGGAGTCTTTGCCTCCTTCTGAAATGCAGCAGAGTTCAGGCTCCTAACGTCTCCCTCCTCCAGATACAGTAAGAGGTGGGATTTTTGGTTGTGGGTTTGGTTTTTGATTTGTTTTGTTTTTCAGTGTGGTGTTCAGGAGTTTCTGCCTGATGCCTTGAAAACACCAAATCCCTTACTGGCTTTAGGTGTGTGTGAGACTTCAGCAGGGCAGTCTCAGTGAATCAAGTTCCACGACTTTGCATCCGAGAGCCTTCCTAGACCTCAGCTTAAGCAGGATTTAGGCAGACTAAATTTGGTCATCAATAGCTGACAGAGAAAGACACAAACCTGCACAAAGTTGAAATGGAAAAATCACTTCCATGTATAAGGGGTTTCCTCCCTTTTTTCTTTTTCTCTTTTTCTCTTTTTTTTTTTCCATAAGATTTATCATCATTTGACTGATCTTCTATCTTTTTGAGACAATGCAGCAGGTAATGCGTAAAAATTAAGCAACAAGAGTAATACAACTAAGGAGTGTTTTTTTAATTAAAAAAGAAAAGGAAAAATTAACAAACCCATTTGATCGTATAGCCTGACTGGTAGGAACTTTCTCTGGCATGTGTCTGGACAGGTACATAAAAGTAGGGAGTATAAACATGGTTTACTCTACACTAACACTTTGTCTTTTTTTTTTTCTTTCTCTCCTACCCCACAAAAGCATTATCTAAATGGTAGGTACAGCAAAAGTTTTGAAACACCAATCCATCAAGATAGAAGGAAATACAAACTGCAGGGAAAGTTGTTTTCAGTGACATACCGTGCAATCATGAGCTGCTTTGTATGTTCAGGAAATTCTCATGAGTTTTCTTAATGAAAAAAAGTCACTAAAAAAAGATTTGCTGTAAATATCTCGCGAGCCATGACAAAGTACCTTATAAAATATAACTATTCATAAACAGTCTAGCCTCTGGAATTGAAACACTGACACTTTCTATTAAAAGGTGCTTAGTCACAGTTCACTAAATATTTACAACGAATCATTTATTCTCTAATTTCATTGACTTTACTGTAGTTAGCAAAAGTCAAGAAAACTTCCTGCATGTGTGTGAATGGCTTGTGTATGTAAACCGCAGCTTGCAAAGTCAATTTTATGGAGGCAGAAAGATTTTCACATTATACAAGGAGGTCCTCCTTTTCTGTAGAAAGCTATTTGCTTAAACTTCAATTTGATGCAAGTATTCAAATGACTTGGAATCAGAAAGCATAATTGTAAATCAACATCATACCTTAGAGGAGAAAAGGGAAAATTTAAAAAAAACATAACAAAGCATAACAAAACAAAACATAGTTCCCCAAGTTCCCCAGCCCCTATTTCTATCAGTAAGTTTTGCAGACATGGCATCCTTTCTCTTTCTCTCTGTCCTTGAGCCAAGGCGATAGAAGCTCAAGCAAGGAGAGGATGAACGAAAAGTGAATTATGCAACATTGCAGACTCCATCTTATCAGAAAGCAGTGTCCAGATTTGAGATTTTGATGTTGACAGGCATTTCATCACATGAAAAGAGAAGTTTTTCTTCTGTTTTTGGAGTGGGGAGGGAATGTGGGGCTTGGGGTTTTTCTTTTAAGAATCTGATTGAGATGCTGCCCAAGAAAGGGAAGCTCAAATGGCTTTGTAGGGAAATCAGGTGCTTATAAAAATAAACAGGTCTCTGCCAAAAAGGCAGACTTTAATACCATCAGAAAACAGACTACCTCCCACACTCCTCGCTGACAATAACACTTCTACAGGCTTGTCAAAGACAGAATACTGTAAAATGCTGTGGTTTTATGATACAGAAATATCTTTCCAGTGAGGCTTACATTGAAACCACCTAATGGATATATATGAATACTTTTATCTGAACGCAGTTTCCAGATGGAGGAGTATTTTGTAGTAACTCACAAACATTTCCATGGCTTGATATTAACTTGCATGTCACTAGCAAGGTTACTGCTACCCTCTCGTCAACATTATTTCTGCCTGTTTTTCCTGTTCTGCCTCTGGTTCCCACTAGTGTTGCTTTATGCTCCCCGATGAACTTAAAGATAAAAATAGGTGTGGGTGCTCTTCAAAAAAACTGCAGTTCCTCAGACAAAGAACTTGAATCAAGACAAAGCTGAGGCTTGCCATGGACTCTGACAGGAATTGTCTCTGTCCACAGTTCCTTTACCAGGACCGATGGCAGAGCTGCCAACAACTTAACAGCAAGATCTTGTAAAATAAGAACAGATCGACCCCTAATCTACAATTACAGAAACTGAAAAAATAAAGCTGAATATTGGTGGCACTTAATAAATTTTTCCATGAGATTTTTGTCCTGGAGGAACCAGTTCAGAGGAAAGGCTCGGTGTTTATTAATTCATCTGCTTTTTCAAAAGATAAAATACGGTTTACCTCTGTCCTTAATGAAGACAACTACAATATTAAACATACCCAAAATTACGAGAATAAAATCCTCAGCTCAAAACCAAAGAAACCAATGCTTGAGGACAAGCCTTCTCCCATCAGTTTCTAACAATCCCACAAGCGAGGAGCACAGGAGGCGCCATTTCCAAACCAAGCTTTAACTGTGCTTCAGCTCGCCTTTAAATACCCAGGAGATCTTGGCTGCATGAGCCCAACTGGAAATCTTTCAGTGACCGCGGCACACGCAGACTTTCCACAAGAATCCTGGAAACAAAATGGCTCGGGAGCATGAAGACAAATAGGCCTCTTGCAAAGCCTTTCCTCTGAAGGGGAGTGCATTTCTAAAACAAAACAAAACAAACCACCACAGATTTGCGGCCTTCAGGCTTAACCTCCTCCCACTTGAGGTAACACTGATAAGACAGAAAGACAAAATCTCTCTGGAAAATCAGGGAGACCTCGAGCTGGTAAAGGCAAAAGGTTGACACGTTAATGAGAGGATGCCACTTCATAATTGCAGGAGTAATTTTTTTCAGCTCTGCTTTTTAAAGACTTACTCATACCTGACCACAAAGACTAGGCAGATGAAGAACCCACCACTGCTCCCCTCTGCCGAACAATTTCACTGACTAGTTATTTCACTTAAAAAATGCTTCATTTTCCAAATAGTATTTATCACATACGTGGGATCAAATGCTCCTAAAATAATGAAGAGATTTAGTCGATACAGTCACCAGAATCCAGGCAGCCATTCAGTTGACCAAATATAAGGTCTACATCATGGTAATATGAAGAGATCTCTAGGCTCCACAAGCTACAAGAGAAGTTAAGACTTTCACATTATATGAATTAGATGCTGAATTTAAACACCGTTTCTCTGTTTAAACAAAGACATTAACTTTCCATGTTAACGGTGGCCAAGCACCTTTTGACATTTTTTTCATAAACACCTACCGAGAGATTAGAAGAAATTATGCATAATTTGGAATCGCTGTTTCCAGAACATCCTTCTGTTCCCCAAAACTGGGCAGAAACTTAGATTAGGATACAGACTGCTCATATGAGTCCATCCACCAAGCGCCAAAAATCAAAGCCTTCTACTGTCCCTGTCATTACTTTCCACTCAAAATAAATTTCATGTCATTAGTCTGATAGCTATACTTTGAGCTACTATACCTAACAAAAAACATGTAATGTGCCAACAACTAATAGGATGTTAAAACATGAAACACTTCGAGGATATTTCAAATAACATGACCTTTGCAGTGGTAAAGATTTTTTAGCATTTGTATTTTGACAGCCATGTTAACCAACACGAATGACAAACATTGCATAATGCATGATGAATACATAAGAAGTCATACAGAAGATGTCACTGATAGTAATCTTTTCATGTACCCTAATGAAAAATAATATATTTAATATATCACAGATGTCTATAACCAGTAAAATCTTGATGGTACCTTTCATGTCTCCTACATGTTTTACATTTCAAATTGACTCTGGATGTTACTCTTAGTTACCAACACATCACCACAAGCTGCATATGCACTTAGCCTATAATGCTTTTGAAAATATAAAGCCCTTTGTTCTAAAGCACTGATAACTCATCTTGAAAAAGAATTGTGTAACAATGAGGGACCTAATATATTTTGTTATTTTCTAACAGGAGTTACTCAAATTTGAAACAACACACCCTACTTCATTCTCAGTTTTATGGAAACAATATTTTTAACATTTATTATAAAGCTGTAAGCAGGGCAAGATAAATATCTAATGTTCACTGATCTTACACATGAATTCAATTCTATATTTTGTTGTACAACAAAAGAAACAGAAGTGCTTTGCTTGGGAAAAATAGTGTTTAGGACAGATGGCTAAATGACTTCAGATGCCCTTTCACCAACTGAAAAATGACAAGACTACCTCTGGTGAGAATGATCAATGCACAACCATGATTACTGTACAATTGCATCCCTATACTCCTGTAACATTCCTATATTCCAATTAACGGAACAGCAGCAAATGTAAGGACTGGAAACCCAAAGAAAAGATTGCGATGGATTGTCATGTTGACTGTGGGGGACCCATGAAAGCTCAGTGCAGTTTTGCATGCAGTAAAAGAATGTTTAAATGAGCAGTTAAAACTTTCAAAAATAACTTCAGAAAAAAAAAATCACAGATTATGTTTGCTGTAAATAATAAGGTTGATTATGCTGTTTTTTAAGTTGGCATACTAATACTGCCCAAAATTCTTCCTGTATTTCCCTACTCTTCAAAATATTCTTCCTATATTTTTAAGTTTTCCTTCCTAAATTGCATCAGATATTCTAAATATTGACAGTATCCCTGAAGTAAGCCACTTAAGAGACAACTGATCTTCCTATTTGTAACCTAATATGGATGACTTTCTAGAACTAGAAAAACATATCATCTTTCAATATATGCCAAACCATGTTTTAAACAGTATTACAAATTTAGCATGTGCATGTATAAGGCAAGAGATATTTAAAAACAAATAACTTGCTGTGATCAATCCTAGATGTTCATTGTCTGCATACAGCTTGGAGAAATCAGAAAAGTGGTGTTAATATAGATTTGCCAACATGTTTTGAAAATAAAGAAAATGAAGAATTGCAGACATCACCATTAGACAGATTGTTAAAAAATATACTTTACTAAACTGAATACAAGGGAGGAGAAAAAAATATCTCATTAATGAACTCCTGTAGTTACTGTAGTTGTGGTTTCTGAGGCTTAACAGCAGGGAAGCATGCATGAACTCCGAATATTACAAAGAATTTTTCAACTAGGAAAATGAAATCAGGTTAGATGAGGATACAAGGGGACCGTTTAGTTCCTGTCTTGACTTGGTTTTCATCCAGTTTGTACACTCCAAAGGCCTTTAATCTCATAACTACTGTTTCATTAGCATCTCTGTAGAGATTCAGGGTGTTTAGAATATCTGCGAGGCTTTCATGTGCTAGAGTTGAAAAGCTTAATATGAGAAACCAACAAGCCCTAGCAAAGTAAGCTTTGGCACAAAATACTGTATGATTTTAACTTTATAATACATGAGCACCTTGTTCCCATGCCTGGAACTGCAAAAAAAAATTGTAAAAGAACTATCCTAACTTGTTGACCAAAGCCAAAAAGAACAGATATTCAATATGCAATGTAAATGCCTATAATCACTTCACCAGAGGAAACACGCTGACAACCCACAGGCCCGAGTTCTGGTGGATTACCAGAGAGGAACGAGCTGCATTACAAAAGCTTTACAGCAAGTAAGATTCAGGTTAGATGTTAACGCTCTTGTGGAATCTCTCTTAAAGCCTCAGTGAAGAACACACTATGCAAACATGCCCCAAAGACCACTTGTGCTTGCTTGTTCCTTACTCAGTATAGGAAGTTCCCCCTGTCCCCATCAACTTTCTCGTAAGAGATTATTCAAAAGGTTTGTTTCACTTCACAGTTTAGCTAACGTCAAGGAAAACCCACACGGGTCTGTGTCTGTTCTGCAGAATTCTTGTTGCAATGACTTTTCACAAGCTCTTCAGGTAACAACAACATGATGAAGTGTAAGACAACAGTCTGTGCTGCACTTTCAGGAAATGCAGCAGAAAACTCAGTTTGGAAAAAGAAGTTGCAAATGCAGCTTTAAAGCCCTTTGCATGCAAGCCAAAGCTACAGGCTGCAGCTCTGTCACCAAAATGCCCCTTTGCAAAGCTGGGACCTGAAAATCATTCTCAGAAGGCAATCATGCAGCCATCCTCACATCGTCTCTGATGATGAAACTTTTCAAATATCAACTTCCAGGTGCAGCAAAAAAAAATTTTCCTCCTCCTCTCATATTTCAACCCTCTTCTGATTGTTATTTAAGGGAAAAAGGGAAAAAAATAATTTTCATCAGCACCTAGTCTACAGAAATCAATTGATTTCTATGCCATACGACATGGCATACAGTGAATATGAAAATGCCACCACAAATACTTCAAAACGTTTTATGATCACTAAGGGTTTTGCATTCAGGGGTAGGACAAAGAGAAGCCATTCCAATACTCCATTTAAATTCCTTCATTTCAAAACACTTTGGTATAGGTAACCACAATTAAACTGCCATCAAATATTAAATTGCTGAAATGGAAAGAGACTTGATATCTACTACAAATTTTGCCCCATAATGTTCTATATTCTGGCAAATAATTGATTTCACTGAATCTTTCAGACAAAGCTGTTTGAAGACATTTTATATGCATATTTTATTTGCAATATAATTCTTTATTCAGTGGTAATTATATGAGACTATTGAGAAACACTACCTAATGTGTGAAACAAAATAAAAAGCATGTCAAACCACGGAAAAGTTCTTACACCTAAGGCAAATGCCCCCAAACCCTCATACCTGGACATTACAATTTCTCTTACAACCTGCCCAACAGAACTCATTTTTGGCCACTAATAGCACCGTCACAGAGCGTGAAAACTTCAAGTTGCCATGTCACAAAAGGACAAGCCACAAAGGTCATATGTCCAAAATTTATGCAAGATCATAGTGCAACTCCAGCGAGCTCCAAACCATTACCCATTTTGCATACCTGAGCTGCTTCCCCTGCCTCTGGAAGTAGCCAGCCCAAAGAAACCCACATCCTAAGCCACAGCCCAGCAGCACCTGGGCTAACTCTTCACACAGGATGACAAAGTGCTTTAAATTTACCAATGTCAGGTGGACATCCTCAAAATTTGTATAGTGCTTTTAAATAACAAAGTTACTACATCCTTCCTGACCTTTGCTGCAATGAAAGTAATGCAAAAAATTAGTGTCTCTTTTCCTTTCCCATACCATCATATTTAAAAGAGGGGACTGTTAAGGTGGGTAAAGCACGAGCTTTGCCTACTGTTCTGCAGTATAGATTTCATGAAGACAAATGCTGACTTCGTGATCTGACTTCTCAACACACTACGTGATCCTAGGACTCACTGACACCTATCTTTTACTCTGTTCATGCAACCTCACTCACACAGCTGGGGAAGAGATGGATATGAGTGTGCATGCATGTTAAGAGTGAGAGGATATTTAAAAGAGGAAATATCAATGAAATCCCCTTCCATCCTTTCATCCATCAGGGCAGTACACAATTAGAAGCTCTAAAGAAGGATTAAAAATTAGTCTTCAAAGCTTGAAAAATGACACAAAATTATCTTTTCTCATGGCATTTCTGGAAAGTTAAAAAGTTCTGCTAACAAAGTGACTTCTTTTTAAATGTTCCTTAACTTCTGAATCTACTGGGTTGCTCCTGAACAAAATACAAGAACTTCTGGTTAAAAATCACAGATATAAACACATAGCATTATACCCTCCATCAGTTTATAATGAACAGGCTAATGTGTATTAAAAAAAGTTGGCTTTTAATTGGCTTGATTGAATAAATTTTGCAAATAAAGTATATGTTACTAGCTCTTACTTCAAAGACTATAAACAGAAGTTGCCAAAAAAAAGTGTTCATGGTGGCAAATTCTGTCAGCCCTCACACATTTTACTGGAAAATATATAGTATTTTGTTAACTTTCTTGCAAAAACAAAACACAGAAAAGTGACCTTTTTGCTTTGTTACACAGTCAAAGAATCAGATTCAAAAACATACAGAAAATAAAAGAGAAGTTAAGCTTTATTTTACTGCTGATCCTTTGGGTCAGAGAGCAAATAAGAATCTAACAATAACAATCCAAATGCGTCAATGTATTTCATGTTTTCAAGTAACTTTCTTACGTGGCCTGGCTAAGTTCTTCAGTTTTATTTTTGCCTTCAGAGAAGCTATAAAAACTTTCAAGAAAAAGACTTCTGCTTGCCCAAAGTACATATTATAGATAATATCTCTCATTCCATATCCAGCTTAATTTCTAAAAATAATTGTGGGATATTTCATCTCTAAAATGGATGTTTTGAAGCATATTAATTTCAGCTTGAAATTCAGAACATAGGAACTGCAAACAAATAATTAAATAAATTTGAAGAATTGCACTCAAATAGTTCATGCTAAAAGTGTTTTAGCTAAATCCAAATAAAGATGAGCATTCTCTTTTAATAGCAACCTGTACAAGCCTGCTAGTGGGGAAATGTATAATCTGGTTAGGGATCTTTTATTTTTTTTTTTTATTTTAGCTAATTCAGTTTTCCAAACTTCCTTTCAACAAAGCTAAGTTTGCTCAGCTTCTCAATGTATGTATCTTGGAGGTCTCTTCCAACCTAGATGATTCTGTGATTCTATGATTTTGTAATTGTACTGATGTCTATATATAGTACTACACAAGCTGCATTTCCCATTTAAAAGAATGTACACCAGCCTTCACTCAGTGTCTATTAATCCTTCCTTAAATGCTTGAGTCAAAGTGAAATGGTTAATACAGACCTTTGTAAGAAAATTAACAAGAGAAGAAAAACCTGGAAATACATAGCTCTGTTTCATTGGGCCAAACTCAGAAATAAATCTCTCTGAAATAATACCTATTTCATGTTTTGAGGAATTTTGTTAGAAATAAAACAACTGGAGATTTGTTGTTGTTCACTTCTAGTCATGCTCTGTCTGCAGTTTCCCCCATCATGGCACAGAAGTGTCTCATCCATGGTTTCTTTTTGTTTTCACAGAAGTAACCTCAAAGACTCTTATTTTGAATCTAATACGTTATATGTGTATAAATGTTGAGAAATGTGCAGGATCAGATGATGAAACTGCTAAATTTTTTATTCTCAAAGGTCCAAAACAGTCTTTTTTTTGCACTTTACTTTGGGACACCCAGACTTGGATATGCAAGGCCTCCTCTTCACAGACTGTACATAAAGATGGCAACCCACAGCTGGTTTTCCAATTAGCTGGTATACCAGTTTCACATTAATCTAACCAAGGATCTCATTTTTCTGTAAGTGGGACATACAGTTCTGCTGGGGAATTTGAAAAGTGTCCTAGTTTGTGGGGAATGAGGGAATTCCACAAAGAAAGCCTAAGAAGTGGTGGTAGGGAAAGCGCACAACAGCGAACATCCTTATAATTCCCTCATACTACAGCCCATTCCTGCAGGATTTTTCCAGCCTGCACCCTCCGTTTAGGATTTCCCAGGGTGGAGCAATGCTTCAGGTAAGTACCAAGACATAGACATGAGAGACTGCAGGGTAATTTAGGCAGAGAGCTACAGCAAACTGAATGGATTTGGTTGTGGGAGTAGTAGCTAGTAGAGGCCTACACAGTCATGACAGCTTAGGGAGACTGGAGTTGTGCCATTAAAATGTCCTGAGCCTTGGGGTTACACCACAGAAGTTGAAGAAATATTCAATACTCTTTCAGACACTGTCAACGTTTGTGTCCAGTAGTTCCATCGTTTGCAGCCTAGACCTGGAGAATGATCCTTGCAGTTACTGCAGTGCTTAGCAGTTCATAGCTTCTACATGTGATTACAGCTTCTGCTGAGGAAAAAATGTTTAATTCTGACCACTATCTGCTACTTTCACATACTTTACAAAGAGAAGTGAATACAGTTCTGTGTCCTGAAAAGTAATGAAATGAAAAATTACTCCCTCCACAATCCTAACTTGGAAACAAAGTAGTTCTTCTGTGATCAAATCGCTTCCATGTAGTTTTCTAGCTAAGGACATAGATGTATTTTACACATTTGCAACTTTTTTGTCTGTTTTACAAAAAGAAGACACAAACGTGGTCATTTCTGGTAAGCAGTAAACAGCAAACAAAAACCCTGTGCTAAAAATATCACTCAAGTTGCCTGAATGATTATAATATTTTGAGTTAGTTTGGGTACCTAAACAGTAATCAGAAAATCTAATTAAGAGGCTACATGTCTTCAAAAAGAAAATAAATCTAAAGAATAATTTAACCTGGAAAAAGTAATTATGATATTATAAACTCATTGAATTGCAGTGAAAGCATGAAGATTAGTAACACAAGCCTTCCTCTCATTTCTAAAACCTTCTCTCAGGCCAGCCACATCCTGGATCTAGATTGTACAACATAACCATACAAGTGACTTATTTCAACATCCTTTTACGCTTGCTTTTTTTTTTCTTTTTCTTTTTAATATAATCTACTAGCTTCTTCACTTGTCTTTTTGGACAAACTGCAGAAGAATAAACTTCAGGAAAACTTACAGTACATTGACACTCGCCGCACCCTTAAACTGCCCAGGAAGAAAGTCCTCACAACCCAATGCCAGACAACTCATGCATTGTGAATTTACATATTAATACACTTGCTTTTGAACCTTTTGCACACATAAACATAAAGGGTATAAAGCATCCCCCCACTTCCCAAACAATTCTCTGTGATGGGCCAGAATTTCTACTTCATTTTTACAATCTAAAAACTCCATAAGATCTTGCTTATTCATACGTGAATGCAACTGAAGAGCAAAAGAAATCTTAATTGCAGTCTTTTTTGCCCAAACTGACAGTCAACAGGAGTCTGAGATGGATTAATCTTGCATCTGCCATGTCTAAATATATGCATCTGCACATCTTGATAGCTTTATGACAACAACACAACATTCACAGTCTCCTTCTACCTTATGTTTGGGAACACAAAGGAAAGCATAATTAAATAAATACATTTCAATACTTCCTACATATTACATTTGAAACCTAAACCATTACACAGCCCTGTGGAATCAAACCTCAGGTTTGAAAAAGACAGATATACACGTATATATAAAGGCAAGAACAACGAAGCCAGCTACCTAGGCCCGCCCCCTTCCTTTTGTGTGAAGTTCAGAATTGAGCTTGAATCCATAAGTAAAATTCACAGTGCAGATCCAACTTTTACAGGCAGGTTAGTTTGCATCGTCTGACTCTTCTATTACCATCTATAACCTTTAAACACCCTACATCTGTAAGATTAAAAAAACAAACAACAACACCCAGTTAAGGAATTTTCATAACAGATTTAACACCTAATTTTAATTAACTGATCCATTATTTTATTTTTTCTTAAAATCCATTTTTTTCCCTTGAAGTCCTTATTTTTTCCTCAATATTAATAAAGAAAAATAGCTAATACTCATTGTAATCGCCTCAGTGCTAAGCTTTGTTTCTCCTACCAGGAACAACCTGGCTAGCATGAAGTCCGTTCTTAGTATACTTACTATTTATTTATTTTATATTTGTAGCATAGACCAAATGTTCTAAAGCAAGGAATAAAACCAGGGGGAAAAAGGCAGCAAACTCACGTATCCAAGCATGCAATTTCAATTTACTCCAAAATGAGATTTCTATAAACAAAAGTCTTGATGTAAAACATTTCTACAAAAATGGATGAGAACAACACCGGTGATTTTTGCAGAGTGTAGCAGAACTGGAAACTAAAAATATTATTTTAGGTGGTGAAAACAAAACTTTTTGCATATGTAAGTGAATTATGGTGGGTTTTCCTGTTGCCTGTAATTTAGCTTCAGTAATGAACAGTTTTTTGGGTCCTTTTGTGTGTGTGTGCTGTTGCTTTTCCTGGGGAAGGGGAGATTCTGGCCTCTCTTAGAAGTTGAGTGAGAGGAACAGAATCTGAAAAAGATAAAAACAGCTACTGATAAAATAAGTAATTTGGTTTCAACACAAAAGCTATGGAAACGCTGTTTTAGAAAACCAAGGGCAGATGTGTTTTAATGATAAATCCTAATCTTCCGTTTCATAATTTAGCTTCCACAAACTTCCAAAGTTCAAAGTATACTGTATGTAACTTTATAACTAAATCAGCTTCTGACTGCCTCCTACAATTTCTGAATGATGCTACAAATTCATATTTTTAAATCCTATGTTTGGTACTATAAAGAAAATTTATTTTCAAAACAAAAATCACAAGTCTTGGCAACTATTACATTTTACTAGAAAAGTTATGTAGTTAAAATCATTTTTCTCACCTTTTTTTTTTCCCTGCGAAGAGTAGGAAACAGCAATGACTGGATTTCAATCATGTTTCACAAATTAGGAAATTGCTTATTACAGGTAAGCAATCATTATCTGTAGCAAAGTATGGGAAAAGTACTGTGAAAGTAAGTGAAATTACTTTTCCAAGATCACTTAATAATAAGGAAAACATGTTTAATTGCAAGTAATAGCCATTTTCCAAAACATGTTTCCTTAGCAAAACATACAGCATGCGCAAGACAGACAAGATTTTTAACGGTTTATTTACACCTAATTCCAGTAAAGTATCCAGTAAGAGGAGTAGGAGTTATATTTTAAGCAAAAACGGGGACTGGCCCTAAAGAAACATCTCAGACGGAGACAGTTTCAAGGGAGCCATCCAGAAATTTGGATCCACAGCAAATACAGGATTGTGACTGATTCAGAGTTCCCAATGGAAAACTTACCAAGGGGACAGAATAACTCACACCTCTGTTTCAAGAGATATCTTGGCTCAGTAGGTATTTGCAATAAAACCGCACACATTTTACTATTTACAAGACAGACACCGGCAGAGTGACACAGGGGGATTCACCCTTTTCAATACAGTCTCGTCTTGTAAAGTCCTCACCTGCAAAGTTCCTACCGGTGCTTAATGAAGAATTATCACAGATTCATAGGATCAAAGTGAGAGGTTATACAAGACTTGAAAGATTTGAGCACCCTTGGCTCAAAGTTTACATAGGAAGAGCAATAAAAAGGTTGTCTGAAAGTCAGAATTCAATTTCCCTTTCTGAGGAAAACACTGTTTTACTGTATGCAGAAAGCCATTAAGGCTCTATAAAACAATCAATAATCGATGTGCTTTCTGTAAACAGAGGAAACAAAAATAAATCATAATGGTCAGCAACGATGTTCAGGAGGTATATCAAAGGTCTGATTTACTATAAAGATGTCATTTTGGTGTACCTCAAAAACACTCTGTTTTCCTCTCTAATAAAGATATGTCTTTTTTTTTTTTCTTTTAAGATAATTCCAGTAATTGCCTCACTTTTAAATCCATCATACCTCTCCACTTTTCATCTCACAGTATATCAAGTTTTGCCCAAATTTATTTAAGATTTTTGGTTTAAGTGACACTTTCTTGTCTAAGCAAACTGTTCCATATAGAACTGTGTCAAGATCCAAAGCAAACCTACACATAAAAAGACGTGGTGCTGCTTGTACCTTCAATGGTACAGTAGTTTGAAAATAAATTTGTGTATCCCCAGAAGTGGCAATGCCTTTCCATTAAAGCTTACCTGAGCAGCAAATTCTTACAAAGCTTCGACTGTTAACTGCCCATAGTTTAGAGCTAATCTCCCTTTGCTTCCTCTGGGCTGATGTACTTTGAAGTGACACTATTCAGGCTGCTGATTTCGGTGCAGTGAAATGAGTATTTCCCTGGATTATCTCAGAAGTCATTGCGAGACTTCCAAAAATCAAATTCAGATTTAGAAGGGCATCTTCCTAAATTCTCACAACTACCAAGCTGTAGTAAAGGGTTCCAGGAAAGTAGAGACGTAATCAGAAAAAATCAGATCTGCTTGAGAGTACTCATCCTGATCGAATATCCCATACTCTTCAAAATAAAGCATTTCCCAGCTTGTTTTCCCATGATCATCCTTATTGATTTTTGACAATTACAAGGGCAACAATGACTTTGTTATAGGTCTTATGCATCAGCATTTGTTCCTTAAATTTGCCACAGGTATTTCAGATCCATTTCTGTATCTGCAACACATAATTCCTCTAAGAGCAAAATTCATACAGAGCAGTGAAAGTAGCACAAACTGAAACAGTGGCAGGGTAGGAAGCAAAGCTATGGTCTTAGGGGAGGGTCATAAAGAAAGTGCTATTGAGCTGTTACAGGCACGCAACCACAGCCAGAGCAGCTCATGAGACTCGCCTCTATAAATTGCTGACTACCCTAAAGAGCCAGTGAGACTCTGAAGTTCAGAGACTGAGATTTGGAGAATTTTTCATAACCATTTATGATAACACCTGATTGCTAGAAATTTATAGTGTAGATGCACATCAGTGAAGGCAGCAGAAGGCATCATCCTACAGCTAGGAAGAATGAAAAATGTCAGAGCCTCAAAATCTTTGGAGTAAGAAAGGGAGGAAATAGGGAGGAAAATGTCATGTTCCTGTGCCTGATCCCAGACAGATAACAAACCCAGAATGCTTCTTCAATGAGATCTTTATTCTCAGCTCATAACCCGCATCACTCATCATGTATCATGACGCTTTCACAAAGAACAGCGTGAAGAAGTCCTGAAAAAGAGCCTGAACACGCAAAACCTTCTCACTTGTATCCAGCTGTCTCAGGTCAGCAATAATTCACCTCCGCCTACAAATCCTGCTTCACTTATTTCAATCTCCATAAGGATTCAAAGATCACCTAAGTCACTCACCTAATTTATTTCAATCACAATTTTGGAAATAGGCCATGACTGTGACTAATTTTTTAGGCTATCATGGGAATGGCAAAAAGACCAAATTAAATACGAAATTTTAAGCAATTCTTAAGATGGCTTTTACACTATTGTTAATGTAACCATTCATGATCCTGATTCATGATCCCTTTTTTTTTTTCACCTCCCGTAAAGTTCTGGTTAAATCTATTGCTGTCCAGCACAACAAGAAGAAAGCAGAGAAGAGAGGGACTCCCGGACCACCATGCAGCAGCTGGTGCCAGAGGTGGAGTGGTGAGGCCGCACCTTGAGTACTTGCTCAGCTTTGGTCCCCCTCAGTACAAGAAGGACATCGAGGCCCTGGAGCATGTCCAGAGCAGGGCTATGAAGCTGGTGAAGGGCCTGGAACACAAGTCCTGTGAGGAGCAGCTGAGGTAACTGGGGGTGTTTAGGGGAGACCTTATTGCTCTCTGCAACTGCCTGAAAGGAAGGTGTGGGGAGCTGGGGGTCGGCCTCTTCTCACAGGTAACTAGTGATAGGACTAGAGGGAATGGCCTCAAGTTGCACCAGGGGAGGTTCAGGTTGGAAATGAGGAGACATTTCTTCTCAGAAAGAGCAGTCAGGCACTGGAACCGGTTGCCCAGGGAGGTGGTGGAGTCACCGTCCCTGGGGGTGTTCAAAAGCCGTGTAGATGTGGAGCTTAGGGACAGGGTTTAGTGGTAGGCTTGGCAGTGCTAGGCTAACGGTTGGACCTGATGATCTTAGAATCATTTAGGCTGGCAAAGACCTCTCTGATTTCATGATCTCGAAGGCAGCCCAGCAAATCCCGAGTAAGACATGCTTGTTGAACGATATGGAGCATTTACCTCTCACCAAGTGCAACCCAATCTTCACACCATGATCCCATGAGCCCTTATACAAGACAGGACATGCACGAGACATCCCCTGACTCAATGCAGAACCTGGAAGGCTTTGTCATCCTTTCAATAAGTATTAGTAGCGTTTTTACCTTTGTATTTTTACACTGTTAAAGATTTTTGTGTCTTCTGAATTCCACCTAAATTCTCAATTTCCTGGGCTTTTAAGAAAAAACATTGGGATAAATGAGATGCATTTACTCATAACAGTAGCGTAATATAAATGTAGCATAACATTTGAATCGTTAACCTTAGTTTCAGATGTATATGTTCTTTTCCAACTCAGAATTTTTAAACTTCATTTGTGTCAGAGTCAGGGCCCAAACAGAGCGAAAGGGGCTGCAAATCCACATGTCTCCGTGTGCTGGAACATCACCATCCCTGCTTATCCAAGCCGATGACCCTTGTGGGTCCCTTCCAGTTCAGGGAGTCTATGATTTTATTAATTGATATTTCATGATTATATGCATTTATTCAAGAATACCATAACTCAAATAAACAAACACCTAGAAAAGAGAACTTGAAATATTTGTGTCAAATTCTACACACATGTACAACAAACTAGTAATACCCATCCTTCTACATCTTGGTCTTTTTTCAGAACCCACCAATCTGAAATTCTTTGTTTATATTAGTGAGATATATAATCTGTAGCCAGATACCTATGACTTTGTTACACACCTAACTACTATGCTTAGATAAGGAATCTGATCACTGTCATTTCCACCTACTATTAATAAAGAGATGTAAACATCTCCAAATTGCCCTTCAGCCTGCTTAATATTTGACCACCCTCAAAATTTGTCTTTCGCCACTGACAACTGAAGATGAATAATCTCCTAGATCGGTAGCTCAATACTGAATGTACCACAGTTCCCACAGATACACGTTGGAACTTTCTACTCTATGGTCAATACCTTTGGTAAATCAGTTCTCAGGGACAATAGATTAGATTAGAGAAGAATTGTCTCTTAGAAATGTATTAGTGATAATTTAAGAAAACATCCTAAAGACAGAAAAAGTATAATTTCCATGGAGTTTATTTACATCACAGAGATCAATCTCAAAGGCAAAGCAAGGAAGTGATGAAAACCAATTTTTAAACAATGTAAGTTTTACAAGTGCTTCTATTCCTCTACTAGCTCAAACATTTCAGCTGCATGAACAGCTATGCCACATGCCCCCCTTACCTTTTCTCTTCTAGGCAAGATCAGCATGTCCTCCACCTAGACCACAGGGGAGCAAGGTGCTGCTTGGCTGCTGGATGCCTGCTGACCTCTCAGCTGCTGCTGGGCCACACAAACTGCTCCCTGCCCATACACTGTGCCCATGCAGTGGGAATTTAGGATCCTTGATGTCTTCATCACTCAGTTAAATGTGTTTGAAATACACCAATGATTTTAGTTGACATTAGCAAGGAAAGACAGTGTGACTGCATGCACTCAGAAGATGAGTTTATCACGCTAGAATGAAAATCTGTGTCCACAAAATAGAATTTCAACACTCAGTAATAAAAATAAAAAATATTATTAGAATCACAGAATGGTTGACACTGGAAGGGACCTCTGGAGATCATCTGATCCAATCCCCTGCTCAAGCTGGGACACTTAGTTACTTTACAAGTTACTTCAGAGATGCAGGCAAACTGTGACAAGCACAGCTGAAAGAATTGCTGAAGGTTACAAATAACATCAATAGCAGAGCTGAAATGACTGAGTATGGGTTCTTTTGACACCTAGGTCACTGCTCTAACCATACATCATCTCACCTCCTGTGTAGCAGTTCCCATTGCTGGGCTTCAAAGGAGGTTTTATTTGACATTTCCCATGCTTGCATTACTTTCACAGGCTGTGCAGCTGGACCTTAAATACCTGCTTTAAAAATATATTTTCCTATATTTTCCATATTTTCCATTATTTTTCATATTTTTTTTTCTACAAAGTCCTGTCCCTTGACACTACATTATTATTTCAATGCATGAATTTCCTCAGTGTGTTAATTACCCGTTCTTTTAAGTCTGAAGTCTAAGCAAAATGGGAAGCCAGGTGAAAAATTAGGACCCTGCACAAGCAAACGATTTCTGCTCTGCACTCCAGTACCAAACCCTGTTTTCACCTACAGGAAGTCTGGAGAAGGGCGAGGTTGGGTGGGGAGGTTGACTCACTCTTTTTTGAAACTGAAGAAAATATAGTCGTATCTCAACTAATCAAATCACAGTTTGGTTTCAAATGTTAAAATAAGGTTCAGATATCTAATTCAGAAAATCCAATGGTGTTTCTGTCACTTTTGCTTCTTATCATACCATTTAAGCAAATTCAAAATTAGACCTTGCTATTAGAAAAGATCCTACAACTCAGATCCACGATCAAGTATCTGGTTAAAATGTACAACTGAAAAGATGGGAATGGAAAAGGGAAGTCTGCTGTTTCTATTTCTATGAAAAAAAAGTAAGGGCAAGGTCTTTTTTTTTCAAACCCTCAGGCAACAGACCACACAAAGACATTTTAACTGGTCAAAGCTCAGAAATTTAAAGAGGAAGTCCTCTGGACCAAAGAAAACAGCACTCTTTCCAGAAGAAACTATGGTGGGTCTAACTAAGGTCCTTAAAGCTGAGCCCCTTTCCAAGATATGAGACTAACCCGATTCTTCAATATCTTTCTGAATTTGAAGATAAGAAATTCGTAGACTTCATAGAATGCTTTATATTTACTGAGTAGCAACCAACATAATGCCCTTAAAATAAATAAATAAATATGCTACAGATGAGCATCCATTGGATTCTGCCAACATTCAACGCATTTCTGAATCTTACCTGTGTGAATATGCCAAAAGTAATACCATAAGTCACAGAACATATGCACAAACAAGAACAGCTTTGAGATCACGGTAATTTATAAGACTTGCTAGATCCAGATTTAAGATACCCTAAAAAAAATTACAAAGAAGGAATTAACTAGACACCTTAGGACAGGGACCAGGATTTGGAATAGTGTTTGTTTCAACACTTAAAGACAATCTGGACATCAGTGGGAAGAACATGGTCAATTTTCAATCACCGCAACAGTTCTTACTATTCAAAGGGAAGACAAATGTAGTGGTCCACTTGGTGTTTAATGTCAAAGAAGACCCAGGCCAAAGTAGATTAGCATCATATATAGTGGCAATCACAAGTAAAAATGGTTATACCAAACTCTGGTATAGGGGCATTGACAAGATCACGTCTGGCAAACTGTTAAATTTCTGCCTGATCTGTAACAGTAGGATAAAATCCATTCATCATAAGGATTATCTTGCACCACAACTGATAGCCATACATTGATCTGAATTATAAAATCCTATTAAGATACCAACTCTCTGCATCAGAAATCTAAATACCAGCTACATAACTAACAGGCAACTGAAGTGAGGAGCAAAGAAAATATTATGTAAACAGTACTTGAGTTTCTACTGAGTTCTGTACCATAAGAGTTTCTTTTGAACCAATGACATGGAAAAAAATCAGATTTTCACAATGTATAATATCATCTAGACATTATCAAACAAAGTTTAACATATCAGGAATGCTTTATCAATGGAAAAGTTATTTTGATTATATTTATCTTGTATCTATACATTCCATTAAACTTTCTGAAGTGTATAATCTACCAATTTACTGAAAAATCCTGTTAAAATCAATATTTTTTAAATATATCAATTAATAGCTATTCTTTTCACACTGAAGGTGTATTACCATTTACAAATGGCATGCCTTTAACTGTATATCAAATTTTAGTTTTGTCCACAGAATTCAAGACCGTGTTCCACCTGTCTGGATTTTGGCATTAAAGTCGGGGTACAAATTAACTTAATTCAAACAGATGCCAAAACATAGCTGTTCTGAAATGGATCTCCCCCAAATCTATTTTTTTTTCATATTAGACTATCTGAAAGGTCATTAAAAAAGACATTAACACAACTTCCTGAAAATGCAGCAAAAATGTTTTATAAAAAAGCTCTAAAGGTGGTACACCAAATATACATTTATACAAAATATGGTTGATAACCTGGCCATTATTTACCTGAATTACCATGAAGATGGTTTTCTGTCTTTCTGTTATCATTTCATTTTCATCTATGAGTAATTTATATTATCTTTGAATAAAAGACATTCATTATGCTTTATTTTTAACATATTAAGCTAAAACACCTTTCCATTTTAAAGGTTAACATGTCAATTAGTCTTCATAAATACATCATTGCACATGCGTATATCAAAAAAACCCTTATATACCATGTATGTATATGTATATACCTAAATCAGAATATACACCTACTGTCTGGGAGTTTTCAAATCCTACGAGAGAGAAAATATTTTTTAAATGTTGGGAACATTTTTTAGTATTTTGGGGACAATGATACCAACATAGTGAAAAAGAGTATGTTCACGGACAAAACAAATCCAACAGAAACTATCAAGTGTATGCCTACAGCATTATTTTTGGCAGCAGAGTTTTTTGATAGGCAGAAAATGCAAAGAACTATAAACAGTGCTGGAAGAAGATCACATAGGATGAAATATAGTTTATGGGGGCTTACTGGTGATATGGGTTATGAGGAGACCTTCATAGCATCATGAGACTACCCAACTGTACTCAGAGTTTGTCAAATAATCCCTTTCTACTTAAAACACTTTTGAACAGATGTTTGTCACTGCTTTTTTCAAAAACAAACAAAAAATTTTCAAAAATGTGACTTTATCAAAGTGCTGCAATTCACATGAAAACATGCTTTTTTTTTTTTAATTGCAATTTATCCTTTCATATCGTACTGACAGCAAATATATTGAACATACACTATTTCTTGGTACTGAGATAAACTTGGACAATGAATGGCAGCTTAAAATGAATATACAGTGTTGTGTTACAGTACTTTAATTTACAGCCTCCGAACGTAACTGTTAGTGGTATGCTTTATCTCTGCACTTTACACACAATGAGTTTGACACCATTGCTATTCAATAGTTACATAATTAAATGTGAATATGATTTTAAAACTGCTGGTAGAACCCAAAATGCAATAATAGATCACATGTTCAGATCAATTATTTAAGTAATGAGGCAAGCGTATAGACTTGCATCCAAACGCAAGGATGTTCACCCAATATCAAAGAGGAAAGACTGGATGCTAACGCCACCAACTCCGCACAACTCAGGAGTGCAACAGGACCCCAGTGGGCTGCAGGATGACGATGAAAGCTCTACATGGCCAGGACAGCACCACAGCAAGCACGGAATGCAACAGCATCGCTGAGCTCTTAAGCAAAACCATCTTCCTTCTGCACATTAGGAAAAGATTTTGCAGAATATGGGATTTTTCAGAGAACAGAGTTGTACTTTGACTTGTAGAAAGAGATAGAATGTAAAAAGTTGATATAAACCCAGAAAATTTGATTTTAAAGTTGTATTAAGTAATTACAGTTAATGTCCAAGAAACACTATGAGGTACTCGATAGCTCTAAATCAAAAGACTGGTTACAACCAAAATCAAATATAGCAAATCAATTAAATTACTGACCCAAGGTATATACTTGGTGATTCAGTTATCAAATTCATCAGCCTCCACACAGGAGCCGCCACATTGTAATCACTGCCTTATAGAGAGGATTAAACCATGCTATCATTTTGGACTCCTTCTAGGCTTATAATCTAAACTAATTATGTAATTTTACTAATCACTTGGGTTGAGTAAATGAAAAACTTAGGCGCACTATTTCTGAAATGTCATGAGACAAAATTATCTTTAAAACTTTATAATTATTATTATTATTCTGTAAACAAAGGAAAATTTGAATCATTTTTTTTTTGTTTTCACAGTAATATATCCAAAACATTGTATAGTATTATGCATAGCAGGACTATATTCACCATATAAGTGATAAAGAAATTAAGAATATCAAATTGTTTACTAGTAACATATTAAACATTGCCATAAAAGTATGTCTAGCGAATTAATTCACTATATAGGACAACTTTTGTGGAACAAATAGAACTGGCATGCCTGAATTATACCACCAGATTTCTGGCCTACTACAAGGTTTTTAGTCCTTAAACACTTCAATCATCTCTATGATTATAGCTAATTGTCTAGCTTGTATGCCATTTATAAGGAGATTAAGCTAGAGAGAACTGGATATATAGAAACTGACAGAAAAAAATGTTTCAACTAATTTAAATGTCCATATGGAGTGCAGGAAAATACATGGGGTGAAGGCATCCCTTCAAGAGGCATCCCATTTGTGATAGGAAGTAAAATTATCCCCAACAATACCGAGAAAGTTGTGAAGACAGCCCCATTCTGATTTGGAAGACTGATCTGTGGCGTTCCTGTACAGAAAGACAGTTACAAGTCTGTCTTCTGAAGGACTCCTACCATTCTAAAAATACTGTCCCACAGCTGTTTAAAATTTATTTTTTTAGACCATAGCACCACTGTTTGGTTGTTTCCAATTTCTGAAACCACAAATAGTAAAAGTGTACTCAGTCTACTGCAAACATAAATAGCAAATGCACGCTTCAGCACTTTTAAAAGGATATGGAAATTGGCAACAAAAATGCAGTTCATGTTGAAAATTTACGAGGGCCCTGCCATATTTCTTCAGAAATACAATCAGGTAAAAATTAGGAAGATCTCTACCAGCTGGGTGGCATTTTTGTGTTTTCTTTACTTATATATATATTTTTTTTTAACTGAAAGACTTTCATTATGCAACTTCTGGCACTTGATAAAATAGAGCATGGTACCTTTGCTAAAACCACAGTTTCTTTGGTTATGTTTAGCATTACACAAACATCTTTCACCTTAGATATCCTCTTGCATTAGTGTGTTTAATTTCAAATACTCTCAGGCACATTACTTTTTTTTTTTAAAGAAATTATTTTAATGACGATCAGTAAATGAAATGTACAAATTATTCTTTTTCCCCCCAAATTTCACAGGTCATTTAAAAATAATCCAAGCCTTCAAAATTATACTTGCATATATTTGGAACTTTACATGCATATTTCTATTAAAAGCTAAAGTAGTCCAATAATATCATATTTTCACATGGATTTATTTCAAGAAACACAGCACATAATGGCAAAGTATCTTGTAGGTAAAGGTAACAGTAGAAATGTTAAAAAATGTGATTACATTCTTTTTATGAACATCAAAAGCATGAAAACCTGAAGGAAATGTCAATATTTTTTTGTCTGAAGTACACTTCTTGAAAGCAGTCCGGATCCCAAGGAAGTTGATGGGAGTTTAAAGTCATGGGGGCTGAGATTTCAGCCTTAATGTGTGTGAATTCAAGTGAGATCACTAAGAAAAATATCTATTTAAAGTGCTATTTATGAACTGTTTTATCCTGACATAAATGCATCTAAAAGTAGAAACAGGTAACATTCCTTTTTTTCTTTTCCTTCCCCTCATCAGAAGCAGCTTTTTGGTGGTTTCTATAGCAATAGATCATTTCTATCAATGGAAAATCACTTGAAACCCTAATCTCTGAGGTATAACAGTCCTAATTAAAAAAAATAATAACAACAACAACAAAAGGAAGCCAAAATCCATGAGGTCACACCAAAACCAAAATATATATTTTAAAGTGCATATATTTTAGAAAAGATGGAGAGAATAATGTTGAATATTTTACTTTTTTCTTGATCACTTGAAGCTAAAAAGACAACAGAAAAATAAATTCGATTCCTTAAGATTTAGGACGACTTTCTTTTGGTAGAGGTTACTTATTACTACAGGCTTTCCTAACCACACCATTTAGAGAAGGCACGGGCATATATTTATGTTCTTTAAAACAATTCCATACACTTCTGAATTTTTGCCTGAGTAGGTATTTTGTGTATTTGGAGAAATCTACTTCCTAGTAACCTCGAGTGAATTGCAGACACTTATCCATGATTTTGCCATGTACGTTATACAAAAAACTGATTGTGCATAAGACAATCACAGTCAGAGTAAGAAAGAAATACTTGCCTAACGGGCCATAACACACTGGATAAAAGCCACATATATTAAATCACGTTAGATACGTTTTTGCTGTTGACTTGATTACTTTTTTCTGTCCAATTTGCCAAGTCTGAAATACTATGTTTCTGACTGTAAGTAGGACAATTTGATTAAAGCATTGCTAACATTTTTTTCCCCAAAATACGGGAAGTGCATAAAGTGCTTCTGCACTGTATTTCCTACTGGTACTTGACCCAAATAAAAAATCCGAAACTCAGAGTTGAAACCCCGAGAGGAGAGAGAAGTCTCAAAATAAAAGTGAAATGAGTATCAAAAGCCTGCAAATGATCCTGGTTATAGGAATGGGAACAGGGTCAGGACCTGAGATTGGCAGTCGCCGCAGAGGTGGAGGCACGAGCCGAGCATGACTGAATTTCCTCAATATTTTTATATCCGTATTAAGACTTAAGAACGCATCATAGCAATTTCATGCTCTCAGATTAGTTTGTAATGTTTTGTGGAAAAAAAGTCAATTTATAAATTAAATCACAAATTGGCACTTATCTGTGTTCTTTGGCCTTACTTGAAGATCCTTTCTACAGAGAGGTTCTGACATCTTTCTTTTTAAAGCTAACATTAATATTTTAGGATAAAATTATGCCCTGCAGAAATAAAGATTAAGACAGAACACAAGCCCTTTTCTTAATTAATTAAGAATAAACTGGTGTGTACTTTAATGACTTTTCAATGCATTACTGCAGAATTACAGAATTCCCAATCTCACACTCTGTAGGATTTGAGTTTTTTTTTGTTTGGGGGGGATAGAGGGGACCCTCAGTAACTTCTCTGCTTCTGAAACTTTGTGTTACACAGTTATTTTTCATTGCATATTAAGCTTTGTGATGGAAAACCTTTCCCAACTACTCATTAGAAGAAAAATATTAGTTTAAAATTTAAACTGTTTGTGAAGTATAATTTTAACTAGGAAAATTCCTGTTGTAAATACAGAACTGAAATACTGTGATGTGGTTAACTGCACCTGCCACCCAAAAGGGTTTTGCAATATTACGCATAGACTTCAAAAAGGAAAAATGATCTGAGAGAAGCAAATAATGGCAACAGCACTAATAAATGTTTGATTAAGTTTATTTAAAGGAATCATTTAATTCCATTAAAAAAAAATACTCCATCCAGTTTACTAATATCTACACATTCAGCACTTAAGTACCTACTTTTGCACTTACGTTAAGAATAATATTTAAATACATGATTTTCTTGAAGGTCATCTTCAGTGCTAAGGCAAACACACACAAAAAAAAAAGAATTTAACATGTTTGCCCATTTATGAGTAAGGCCTTAAAGGATAAACTACATTTGTAAACCACAATCTAATAATGCTATGGAAAAAAAAAATCTTAAAGACACTAAAAGGTACAACCCGAGCCCAAAGAAAAATGTGATGCTTCTAACCATAATGTATAAACGAGATACTGTATACGAGATAATGTATAATGAAATACCACTTGTATAAACGAGAACATTTTATTCTAGAAGCTGTAGCTAAATAAACTACCTACTTGATACGCATGGTGCATAAATTCATACACCTTACACAAAGCAATATTGGGGGATGGAAAGCATAGCAAGCATCACATATCTTAATTGCAAAAAATTTCTTTGGAAGAAATACCATAGCAGAACAGTTAAGAAGTAGAATGTCACTGGGAATATCACCCAGAGGGGGAAAAAATATATTTTTTATCCTTATTTCTTAGTGGAAAGCAGGGGAGAAGTTATGGTATGGAACCAGTACAGTAGGCAAATGGGTGCTGATGCCAGTAAAAGGAGATGGAAGACTACAGACAGATGGGAGACAGAACAGGCGGTCAAGGCGTTGGCTTTTGCAGTCCATTTTCCTGTTGGCTTTTTCAACTGAAAATGTAAATTTGTTGAACTTACTAAATTGTGATTTTTCTTTAAAGGAGAAAATTATTGAATCCAATCACTCCCTTCAAATCACCCTAAACAAATAAAAAAAAGAAAAAGAAAAAGAAAAAAAAACTTTATTCTTGTAGAAATAGTCAAGTGCTGGGTTTCTAGAAATATGCCTCCTTAAACTAAGCAGGCAGTAGGAGAAATTAGTCCTTTCTCTGGATACAGTAAGTATCTGTCAGCAATATGTACAATTTAAGAAAATAAGTTATATAGTTTTCCTTGAATACTATTCAAACTTTCCTGAGCAAATTCTTGAGATGCAATAGGACAGTACTGAAGCTAAATCTGAAAAAGCTGAATAAATGAAATGTATATGTTACATTGAAGAGTTTTTTGGTGCTGAACATCGGCATAGCTTCTGCATAATAAATTGTTTCCTTAATTTGATGCACTTGAATGTGCAGGACCAGTATTAGAAATGTTATAACCCCTGAAATGAAACAGCATTGCCATTCTAATACCAGGCAGCACGCACATACTTCCTGATTTTAACAAGACCCTATCCTAAAAACGAAAAATCATCTTCTTCACTGGAAAACTCGAAGGCAGACGTGGGCTCCCGTCCTTCAAAGACTTGCAGAGGGCTGCATGGCATGCAGCGAGGAGCCTGTCAGAACTTGGCATGCCTCCAGGCGTTTCAGTTCAGCTCGCTCTTAAGGATGAAACCCTGCTAACATATACAAGTTTGCTTAACTCGAGCTGTGCAAGCACACCCACTGTCTTAAAAAGGAACTACTTTTGCGCGTAACGCTTGGCATACGCCTGGCTTTATGGTACAAACCCTTTGGAGCAGTCTGTCTTCCTATCTGCATAAAGAAGCCATAATCATGACTGGCTTCTTTGAGCGCTACCACAACACAAACAAATAAAATTACACACAAAAACTGCATTAAACGGCATTTAGAGTTGCAAAAGCCTGCATTCATAAATTGGGAAATGGCAGTCTGAAGATGGACTGCTGGTCTTAAGACCTGTTTTTTCCCTTGCCATTCAGAGGCCGCCTGCCCCTACCCCATCCCACTAAGTGGGCCCCGGGTTGATATAAATATATAAAATACCATCTGCCCCATCCCTGCCTCTCAGCTGGGTTTTATCCCCCTCCTCCAGCCAGCTGGGGGCTCCTGGCCCCTCCGATCCACAGCTCACCCCCCAGGCTCTCTCTGGCTTTACCAACTATTTGCTTACAGCAGGGAGATGATGAGAATCCCAACTTAAGCCAAAACCCCAGGTTCTGCCCCGCGTTATGGAGGAAGTATGTTTTGCCTCAAACAAAGTATTTTGCTCCAGCAACTTTAATATATATACTGTCTGCTCAGCTGTGGTCCCTTTCCCCATAGAGCAGCCTGCCTTGCCTGCTTTTAATACCCCCTCCATTTTAAGCAATGTGATCATGTCGATCTCTCTCCCTGGTCCTGGCACCAGCAGAAGCCGTCACCTCTAGCAGTATTGAGATAATTTTGCTGCCCAGCTGAAAGCCTTCAAGGGAGCAGGCATAGCCAGCCTTTTTTCTGAACATCTGTCTGTATGGGAGATTTCAATTCTCATAGCAGGAGTGAGATGAAGCCACTGAAATAGAGGAATCCTAGCAGGAAACGTTAGGGAACCTTACTACAGCTTAACACAGTGCTGATCCGAGCCATAATTGCACCACGGCTCTGCTGGTTGGACGAATGCATGCATGTGTTCCTGTCCCCAGAATTACTGCTCTTTTACATAATTTAACAACAAACATAAAACATTTCCGAAGTAAGGTTAAATTACTTATCTCATAGTTTGGTAAAAACATCCTGGACTCCCCGATGTGACTTAGAAAAACTATTTCACAGGATGAGGAAAACTAATGTTTGGGTAATTTTATTATGTTTTAATCATATGTACTCTTCCTACCATGCAGAGAATGCTCCCAAAAGCAGTGCCACACAGAGACACAGAATTAAATGCAATAACAGAAATACTCCCAAATAAATATCTTGTTAAAAGGCTGGGAAGGTCAGCAAATTATAACTTTTTAGCTTCCTTGAGAATGTCAGAAATTACAGAGCACATTAAATGCTTAATACACTCTGAAAGTATGGATTGGTTCTAATAAAGTAAAAGTCAGCACACATTAAAAAAAAAAAAAGTGGTAACTACATAATCATTTAAATTTGTTCTATTTCTGACTATTCTAAAGAAGCATTGTAAACAGAAAGAGGTAAGGTATGAACAATGCTTTGTATTTTTAATAAATTATAAATTGAATGTGTCATACATCAAGTAAAATCTACTTTGGCTAAATACTAGGACCAATGTCTTCTATTCTTTAACTAATTCTACCATACATTTATTCATTTCTTATTTATTCTGTTATGCTACAGCTGCCTGTTTAATAATGAAATATGTAACATCTTCTACTTCCCTCTGCCAATTTATCTTTTTTTATTCCATAAATAAAACACTTTTATCTGTTAGGCATATAAAACATATATAAATCAGAAATTCTGCAGAACAGAGCTTTTGAATTCATATTTTCAAAGATCAGTTAAGAAATATGTTGCTCTAAGACCAAAGTCTTATTTATATGAGTTTGTGGCTTAACTGACAAGTATTTTTCTGTGACAAGTAAGGGCAGACAGTTTGTATCTTAAATACCATAATCCAGTTTTCAACCCATGTAGACGTCTGGAAGGGAACCAGTCAGTAAAGTAAATTATATTATATCCCACTGACAGTCCAAATACAATCCAGGAGATTCATTACTTCTACCAAAGACAAAAGGAAAATATGGGAAAGGTGTGGGAGGGTCAGAAATATCTGCAACTTGCAAGATTGCTTAATCAAAGTGAACAGACATTATTTTTAAAAACACAAATAGCAGTTATTTCTTGGTTTAAATGCAAAGGTGGAATATAAGCAACAGCTTGCTACATTTTTATGTGAGGCCATGGGCTAACTGTTTCTGTTTTACAAGCTGCCAGGAGTTTGTCCTCTTTAATTTGCTGGGAGACATGGAAACAGCACCTCAAAAATGATATTTCTCAGTTAATGTGAATATTTTCTCTCTGCATGTTTTATATTAGTTTATGCAGTTATTTATTCACAAGAGATTTTCCAATTCTTAGATAGTGGCCTCTCACACAAGACAGACCTCATTGATCTAGAAGCCAAGATGTGCAGATAATTGCAGGCAAAGCTGCAATTTAGCCTTTTTAATTCCAAAGTAACATCTGAGAAGGAACATTTCTGCATGAATTACAGTCTGAACTTAAATAGTACATTCTTTTCTTGCAGTAACTTCTTCAGCTAACAACCCAAACTGGGCATTTACAAACTGAATCTTACCTGAAGTGGCTCCATATGAAGACAAATACAAATTCAGATTTTTATTATTATTATTATTTTTTGTAACAGGAATTATGAATAATTATAACTCATTCATTGCTTTATTCGTAATATATATTCCAAAACTAATCCAAACTTGATGTATACAGAATATTACCTATACTATATGAGATGCAGACAGTCCCTTCTCTCATTTCCAAATGAGAAACTGAGCAAATATGGTTTTTAATTACAACACTAGTTTCAATTTCCACACAAAGGCCATATGATATTCTACAGAACAAGAAATTGGGAAAGAGGCACTAAGTATGCAGCATACATTTTTCTATGCTTTAACTGAATTCTTTGATTCTAGTCAGACCTACAGTATCATATTCAAAGTTATTCCTGATGCATTTTAGAAAATTACTCACTTCTAGTTCCAAAATTTTGGATACAGTTTTTTTTCACTGGGATCTTCCTGCTCCCCTGAAAATGCCCCTGCAGCCATCACTTCACCTTGGTAGTATTCATATATCTGCATGAGTGGGAGAAAATTCCTCTGTTTTGACAGAAGCTGGAAAGTGAGGAACTGGGTATAACTCCAAAGTTAGTGACTCCTATAAAAACTCTGTATGCATCTTCAGCAGCTGAAGTGAAGTTTATTTCCATAACACAAAAAAGTTAAGTTTCTGTGAAAACAGGAGAAGCCTCTTTATAAACTCAATAGCTACAACTGTACAAAATATTTTAAGTTGATGCATAAGAGAACATGTTTTTATTCTGTAGGTTTGTATTATGGGAAGCTTAAATACAGATTATCTCATTCAGTAACTCCCACTTTACAGTAGTAGCAATTCATTCTAATTGCTTAGGTAGCACACTCAGGAAAAAGAGTATTTTTCCTTTTCACTGAATAATGTTTCATGTTTGGTTAAATGCAGGAAGTTACACCACCATTGGAATGTGATTGTCTGCAACTGCAGGCACTTCTTATGCATAGGTTTGTGTTTTGATAAATATTAAAATGTTAGTCCTTCAGCATTGCTTTGCAAAATATTTTTAGCTTATAACTAGCTAAACTAAAAAGGAATCTATCCACTGCAATCAAAATAATTTCAAACCATGCATAATCATTTTTCACAGATTTTTTTTTCCTGTATGGAGTGGATTATAGTAAATGTAATTCACACATGCTGTTTCTTATTCAGAGGAAAACACAGAATTTCTGTGTGGAGAATTTCTAGCCAAATCTTCATTCAGATCCAAGATCCACGGACGCCACTGTAATTGAGAGACATTCACAACCAGATAGCTGTAGACTTCATTTTCGTTTAAAATAATACCTCTTCTACATCAGTTCCAACTAAAACATTAATGTTATTTAACTTCTAGCAAACTGCCTTGAGCTGAACGTACAACAGATTACAGTTTCTTGTTTTAATTTCATTCAGCAAAGGACATTGCTCAGAACCGTATACTTATACTCACAGATCGATTATGTAAACGTGCAGCTTCTTTTCAGACTACTATAAAATTACGTGTAACTAATAACATTCTTCTTTTAGAGCTTGATTCGTCTGGCATGTGACAATGGAAAATGAGCTATTCCTCCCATACATCAACATATACACTGTGTCAGTTACTTGAGCTCATCGTGCACAGCCTAAAAATGCCTACTCATAATGCCTAGTCACTCAGCAATCTGAAATGCTTAATTAACTGTCAAAGAAACACTTATTGCTTTCAGATTTCAAATAAGCTGTGATTTAGTTCCACTGTTCTGCCATTCTGCTTTGTATAAAGAAGAATGATTTCAAAATGCCACGCTTGAAATTTTACAATATGAGGGGATATAGAGTTGTATCATATGAAAACGTATAAAGGAGAAACAACCCCAAGAAATACTAAAGCTACACTGTGTATTTTTCTTAGGGCTCCCCACCTCTATAACAGATGCTTATTTCAATTTTAAAAGCATTATCAATTCCATATTGATTACTGCCAGTGTACACAGGAGGAAAAAATTATTAAATCTTCCAAATAAAAGTTTATTTTAAAGGTGACCTTATTTTAAAATTAACTTTAAAATAACAGAGATCTGCTCCCTCAGGTATTCCATAAATACTCGTGTGCTGGTTCTCAGCTTCATCAGAGGACACTCCCCCGAGCATCTGTAGCTTGCATGTCAGTCTTTTCATTTCCAATTTTAAAAAATTATACAGATTTTTAGCCAGTTCAGTAACCCTGTAACTTTAACAGGCTTTCATTACTAAGTTGTGATTGGAAAATGCTCATAAAGACAATCACATTCCAAAATCATTTCATCAGTTTATCTTGTTTCTCATTTTCCATGCACAGAACCTTTCACTTATAAATTAAGCTAACCACGTCACCATTTCTATAAATTTTAAACAACATAGATCATTTGAAACTGATGTCCAAATGCCAGAATAAAGGGGCATCTTTTACTACAGTTGTTTCTATACTACAATGTTGGCAAATGTTCCAGCCCACGTTTGGATTTGATTTATTACAAAATTATTGCGTGGGTACTTGCAGAGATATGTGAAATGAAGTCAAATTATCACTGCAAACACATTAGAATATTTTACAAAAACTGTAAAGAAAGAAAATGTTACAGCCATGTTAAAAATATGTAGCTATTGACTAGACTAAATAAATTGAGGTGTCCTTTCTCTGAAGTGAAATTAGTACACTTTTTCTGTATCACAAGAAGCAGTACCTGGAAATTCTGCTTTGCTGAAACACAGAAATTCCAAAAAGTTATTCCAAAGGATAAGCATATTTTTTCTGTAATTTTAAGCTTCAACCACTTCCCCAAATTTCTCCAAATTACATTTAAAAAATATTTAAATTCACAGTTAAATGACATCTTAGAAAGCCAAGGCAAATCTTAATATTGCTTTTCTACCTTGTAATAGTCATTAGATAAGTTTTCTCCTTAGTGAACTACAAAGAAAAAAATTGCAACCAAGATATTTTTGAATATCAATTAATATAGACTCTAATCATAGTCTATCTCTGAAGCATATTTCTATTATTCAACAAATAAAAAAAATATTCTGAAGTCTAATTTAAAATAAAAACACATGAAACTCAGTTACATTTCTAAGAAAAACACATTACTATTTAAATGAATAAAAGGAAAGAATAAAATAGTACTTGAAAAAATAAGTTTCTTCTTTTGCACCTCTTAAAGAGACTTAAGCTGTAAAAATACCTATAGATATAATAAAATAGCTAAAAATGTATTTAAAGCTATTTTCCACTGTGATCAGCAATTTTAAGAGTGAAAATAGATGACGTTATCACGTGACAGGCCAGCATGAGACATGTAGCTTTAATATTGATTTGAAATAGCCATTTTCAGGGAACAGTTGAAATAACAGGGGCTAAACGTTCGATGTTTGAAGTACTGCTAGAAATGGCAAAAAGAAGTGTCAATGGAAATTTAGTCACCACACAGACTCTTCATTTTCCAACGTCAATATACTGAAGAGAAGGTCTCCCCTTCAATACTCACATTCAAAATTATGTTAGCAGCAAAGAACCTATGCATTTTAAATTTCTCTATTTGTTAAATTTGTTTTACTTTCTCTGCAGTATATTTCCCAGGCAGGAAAATAAAATTGGTAACCTCTCAGGACTTTAATTTACGGTGCCACAATTCAAATCATAGCAAGATTTCACACAGTCAGCACTGAAGTAAGATCCGTAGACACTGAATGAAACGTGTATTTAAAGAGAAAAGGAAAAAGAGATGCCATGCACTAGGTAAGCTTTAAAATTAAATTATAAATAAATACCATTATAAATCAGGCTGCAGCATTAATTACGGTGTGTTTGACTATGAAACATGCAACCCCATGATTTTTAAATTGTAGCACCTCAGAAGAAATCAGAATTTACAGTAAGACTAACTTTTACAAGGAGCCATTACCCAATAGAAAATTAAACTACAAAAAAAAAAAAATCCTTTATTCTTCACAGCTGCCTCTTATATTCCTGTGCCACATCTGCTCATTATATTTACTCTATCTTTTCCTCTAGTAATTTTCTGTCCTCTGATAATTCCACACCAGCAAGATAATACCGCTCCCAAACCATACCACCACAGATGGATAGGAAGTTTAGTTGGGAAATGGTGGAAGCCACTTCCAAAGCAGCTTGCTAGAAAATACATTCAAGAAATATATTTTTTTACAAAAAATCAGTGTAAAACCATAGTTGAATAAAACCAGCACTGTGAATAGGTATAACAACTCCAGATTTTCACAGTTTTTGCTTAACTATGCCAACCAGGGAAGGTCAGTTTCTATATTTGCTTCCTACAACTTCTGCTCACAGCTATACCTTGGTGCAGCTCAGCAGGATCAGGACCCAGAGTAACCAGTAAGACCCTCTGGGGTTTGATGCCCATTCTGGGATACTGCCCTAGGGCACAAGACTCTGAAAAAAATGGGCAATAATTGCAATGCAGCCCGTACTATATTTAACTTTTTCACAGCATCACAGGAAGGTTTAGGTTGGAAGGGACCTCTGAAAGCCATCTGGTGCAACCCCTCTGCTAAAGCAGGGCTACCAAACATGGCATATGGGTGATCTGGAATATGGGGAAACTGGAATATGAGGGCAGAATTCAAGTGTCTGCCTTCCTAAACCTGTCTGTGGATGGGAGACAGATGCCCACTTCCCCAAAACAGGCATTTTTGATCAGATCTTGAGGATATAAAGCTAAGTACACTGTAAAGTATCATACTAAATACATCTATAATAATACAATTTATAATTTAGGAGAGAAGGGACCTCTGATCATCATCTGGTCTAAATTTCCACTGAAAATATGGGTGGTGGTAAAGTACATGAGTTATATAAAAGACTACCTGGTCTCCAGAAGCTTACAGGACTTTACCACTGTCTGAGCCTTAGGTGGATTTCAGTGTTCAAGTCTCAGCTCAGGCAGATTAAGTTTTGCATAATACTGAGAGTTAATTTTTCATTAATGAAATCCATAAATTCACATGCATTTTAAATCCCATTTTTCTGCCTTAAGCATTCTTTATGAATGCCATTAAAAGAAACCTACTTACTTGTACAGTCCATTGTCTTGCCACTGCAAATAAACATCACCTATAAATGCAGCCGCAATTTTATGTTCTACCTTCACTTCCAATAGAGCATGGTAACAATTTGCATATTCCATAAATCTGTCTATATCCCTACTAGCAAACCTAACACAATTGATTTTCCAACTAAACTCCTTGAACTTCTCTTCTGCCTGTTCTCCTACAGCAATTCTTCAAAGTGCAAGTAAAACCACTGTACGTTGCTATCAGTTCAGGACATCCTCGATATTCCAAACTTTCAGCATAAGATTTGCCAATGGCTTACCCTCACCTTCAAATTCAAATTTTCTTTATTTAACCCTCACGCTGTAACTATGCTCCTACTAAAACTTGCAACTCATTTCCTCCTGCTCAACACCTTTCTGTCCTATTCTTTCTCCAGTATTAAACTTTTTATCACTTCCTTCCCCCCGGCCAGCCTGAACTCACCATTTCCATGAAGCCTCCTACATCGGCAAAAACAATACCCTTGCCTCCAACAAACTATTTTTTTTCCATCAAACAACACTACATGTATTTTTCTTTTGGAAGGTCACGTACAGATGAACCAGTAAGACTATGAAACTGCAATCTTCTACCATGGAGTGTTACATTTTCCACACGTTGCAGACTTAACCAGCCACACTCCCTTGATAGGTGCTGACCTTGTCTAGTAGGTCGGCTTGTACAGTAAGTCCTTCCAGAACAAGCTATGTCCTTTTTTCCCTCCCAAGGAGGCCACAGACTATAACGGTAATTTAAACTAACTTTTGATTGTATTAGCTCTTTGCAGATAGTCACAATGTAAGTGTGTAAGGGAAGGTAAGTGAGAAGAGTCCAACTCCAGTTGCCATCATGATGGTTGACAGAGCACAGGAAGAGAACTAAAAATCCCCTAACATGTCTGAAAGATACTGCTGCTTACAGAGGACAATAGAGATAAAACCCACTATCCTTTCAGATGCACATTTTTATCATGCTGAAAAACCCAAACACCAGGTTTACCACTAGTTAACTACTTAAAATAGTCCTAAGATGATAAGGATAATAAATAATACAAGAGCTATAAGAGAGTTGCTTCACCAAAGTGATGGTGGGATACAGAAATTTTAAACTTACAATTTCCTCTTCATACCTTTTCTGTGGCTTGCTCAAAACTAGTAGGCTGGGATGATGCTCAACCTACCAAAGAGGTGTATATATAAAAACATCTCAACAAATGTTAAACCAGCTGCCCTACGTTATATTGCATAAAGAACATTCTGCCACAAATCTGAAAGTGCTTGTAAAAGAGAATATACCTGTCCTCCTTTGGAAAGTGGATAAATAAGTCAGACACCAAACAAACAAGGTTCCAAGATCATCCACATGCATCACGGTATGGCACAGTGTGCATAGACAAGCCCACGGCATTTTGGTCTGGTTTTCAGACTAGAGAAACTGGCAGGGGGAGGAAAAAATAACTAAATCTAAAATACCAGCCTGATCTACTGCTGTACAAAGGGCAAGCTTTCATGAATCCTCCTAATCACTTGAAAAGCATGGCTGGTGAAAAGATGCTGCTGAAAGATGTATGAAAAACACACTGCCATACATCCTACTTAACGTAATTTGTTAAATTAAATTTTGTTGTAACACAGTAAATTTAAGCAAGCCAACAGCGTGCTGTCAAAAACTTTATAAACCTGAAAATTAAACCTTTATAACCCAGAAAAATGTCAATATAATGAGAGCAATTAACTGCAGGAAGAGATTTTAAACAATAAAGGTATGTATAAATGAGCAGCATGGCTCATAGCGACAGTATCTAGCCATTCAATGACCACCCAAGTACACACAAGTTTAGAAACAAGTAATGTACTTCCTACAACAAATCTCAAAACTTTCTGACCACACACAGGCTATGTGGCAAAAAAAAAAAAAAAAAAAAAAAAAAAAAAACTAAGAAAAACAGTCTAACGATTTAAACAAACAGAAGTTTATAAATGTGTTTTATTAAAAAAATCCTAATTTATAACATCCAAATGCCAGAAATAGGACCAGAAAAAGCCAGCCATGACAAAAGTGGCAGTTACATGAGGACAAATGAACTGTTTCTCACTTTTTAAAGAAATCTTCACTGAAAGTACTATAATGTTATTATAAAAATTCATTAGAAGTGAAATTAAAAAAATCTATAGTTATATGCATACTAGCAGTGTATCATGCAGACCAGCCTCAAAATACATTGAAGTAACTGTAACTCTACCTAGATAAGTATTGTATATACAAATTTGCAAACATATTAATGAAAATGCCAAAACCAGCACATCTAAATTTGATTTTTGTTGTTATTACAGCAACAACCTGTGGACTTAAAGGGATGAGTGGTTACCACTGTGAGCACAAGCAAGCAGCAAGATAGCCCACGCACGGAGAGCTCCAACAGCCCACAATACACGTTTAAGATAAACCATAATAGGAAACAGCCATAAAAGAGAAGACAGATGGGTAGATGGAAATAGTTGTAAAACAAGCAGATTTGTTAATGAAGGAGTAATCACATCTCGTTACCCGTGTAATTACTATCAGCAGTGGCCCCTAGGCATTACAGCCAAAGGAATGAAAGAAATTTAAATTCTCTAAGAACTACGCTTATAAATATCCACGCTCCCCACCATTTGCAACTTTATGCCACTTTCTACCACTTCAAATGCCATCCTTTCATTTACACTACAAATCTTGGATCGTTTTTCTATTTCACAAAACACTTCTGTTCTTCCACTTAAGTCTCCTTCATTATGTAGAAATATGGTTCTTGGAGAACCACAGTTTCACTGACTGTTGTAATTACAGTTTATCTTCCCTCATCTGCACGGGATGCCAAGCTCTTAACGGCCAAGATTATATATTAATCTTTATTTCTCCAACGTTGTTAAAATGGACTTATCACTTCAAATCTAAACGGCAACAAATAAGTAAAAGTCAAGGGTAGCATGAAGATACCATAGGTAATTTTATTTTACAGATATTGTGAATAAACAAGAGCTCTTTTGGAAGGTATAGATTTGTTCATACAGTACACATGCCTATGAGAATATAAAATCACACTCTTAGCTTTTTTTTTCTTTTTAAGCAAAAATGAAATACTTAAGACTACATGGTGCTACAGAATAAAATAACATCAGTAGTATACATGGCATACCATTTGTTTCCAAAGTACGGTACTATGCCTATGCAAAAAAATACACCAATACTGATGTTTACTGAGACGTTAATTCTACATATACACACATGACATTTTTGTGTGGAGGGATACTTCTCATTTGAAAGTCAGGACTGTATTTTTTTTCCTCCTCCAGCTATATATACTTGTTATAGCAACATTAACTATAGGTAAGCAGAGTATTTAAGAAGCACTTAAAGCAGTGTTTCTAATTTATAATTGTTTTTCTAATACATGAAAATGTCTTATACTACCTGCAGTATACATTAAAATACATTGTTGGTACAGTTCTGCTTCTATAGATTGCACAGCATTTTCTGGATTGGGCAAGTCCCTCAAAGTATGAACAGATGCCCCTTTTCTATCCACATTGTCTTTTATGCTTGTAAGCATTAAAAGAATGAGAGAAACTGCAATAAAATAACCTTTTAGTTTCGTTAACAGAAGAAGGTTTTCAATAAAAACGCAAGAAATGCAGGTGCTGCAAAAGATCACCAAATTTTGAAAAATAGTATGAATATTTAATTTGCAGCCATGAAACTGCCAGAACATATTGAAAATGATCAGTATTTCTTTTCTAATGTTTTACAGAAAATGAACTTCCTATAATTCATCACGTAAATTTCCCCAAGTCTCCCAATGCTGACTCGTTTCACTGGCTACAAAAAGCAACGAAGCTATTAAACAACAATTTTCACTTAAGGCAGATATTTATACGCATCTACGCTTTCTGGTAAAATCTACAGAAAACAAAAACTAGTATTTCAGATCAACAGAATGAAATGCTTATTTATTAAATATTTAATCAGAACCATCTCCAGTCTTCCTGAGTTGGTTATGGGACTTTTAATTCCTGTATAATACTCTCAGCTCCAAACTGTTTCCATCGTGGAGAGCTACACATTCAAAAAGAAATATTAATGCTAACTGATCAGGAAGATTCACACAGTATCTTACGAAGAAGGAGTCCTTTTATGAAAGGAAAACTTTTACTTTGGAGTACCTTTTCTGTCTTAAAATTCACCACATACACAATTTGATCAAAGAGAGATTTCCATCAGCAATTGACCAACACACTCAACTGTTTAGCATCATAAGGGGAAAAACTAAAAACCCACGATGTACTATTATCCACTTAAAATAAATACTGGCCTTGAAACATGCAATAGCATCATAAAAATAAAAGTACCACTCTTTATTATCTCAAACTACAAAAATGAACAGAAAACTTGAAAGTGCTTACAGGGTGGTTCTAAATATCCTGATGGAGCCTATTTACAGGTTAGTTAAGATTTTATTGAATGCCAAAATTTAAGGAATAAGGAAAATGTAAATAACTAAAATTTAGCAAAGGTTTTCCAGATAATGATCCAAGAATGGAAATTCTGAATAAGCTTTTAAATACCAACATGCTGATATGTATAAAATATAATGGTCTCCAACAGCCAGTACAAAAAGAATGGAAAAACACAATCAAGCTATGCTAAATAAAGCCGCTTGAGTTAGCAAAACAGATTTTACATAGCCTTCAAAGGGAAACACTGCAAGAAAGGTTCTTTTATTTAGATTTTTTCAACTAAACTATGTCTGTTTAGAAAAAAAAAAAAAAATCTATAAAGCTTAAAATAAAGTCTTGCAATAAATTTGTAGCACACACATCGGATTGCACCACGTCTCTAGCTGAGATCTATTTACCTCTAACTCCAGTTGGTCCTCTTCAGCATCACCACCTCACAGCTCTCGCTTCCATGGTTCAGCATCACAGCATGGAGAACCATATGCAGGGAACAAGCAGGGGTTTACCATGATGATCCATATCTCTATCACCACATACTTGAATTACTGCAACTACTGTCCAGGAATGAAGACTAAAATCCAAAAAAACTTGTAACAGTACAACGCTTAGAAACCAACTGCTCCTAATGGCACAAAGGTCTGAAGGTCATTCAGTTGTCAGTAGGTCCTTCTTCTTTTGCATCTTTCACAAACCCATTCCTACTGAAATACAATCCATTTCAAATTTTGTTTTCTGGTAGGCCTTTCTGGGCTTCCATCCTAACTACATTATCAAATTTGCATCCAATAGGCAAAGAAAGCTCTACTATTTCACTGGAAAACTAATATTATCCAAGAGAGGACTGGAGATAAAGTAAATTACTTTCCAGAATCTTTAAAATAAAGATTATAGGTTATATGACTACAATCATAGAATACTCTAGGTTGGAAAAGACCTTCAAGATCACCAAGTCAAACCATCAACCTGGCCTACTGAGACCCATCACTAACCCATGTCCCTCAGTGCCGCGTCCATACATCTCTCAAATACCTCCAGGGATGGGGACTCCACCACCTTCCCAGGCAGCCCGTTCCAATGCTTGACCACCCCCTCCATGAAGAAATTCTTCCTGATGTCCAATTTAAACCTCCCTGGTGCAACTTGAGGCTGTTTCTTTGTGTCCTATCACTTGTCACCTGAGGAGGAGACCAACACCCTCCTCGCTGCAGCCTCCTCAGACAGCTGTAGAGAACCAGGAGGTCTCCCCTCAGCCTCCTCTTCTCCAGGCTAAACAACCCCAGTTCCCTCAGCCCCTCCTCATATGTCTTGTTTTCCAGTCCCCTCACCAGCTTCGTTGGACTTTTCTGAATGCATCCCAGCAACTCGAAGTTCTTCTCTTAGTGAGGGCCCCAACCAGGGAAAAAAAAGTAAAACAAATCAAACCTCATACAATAGCATCAAAAAAACTTTTGTACTATAATCTTACTTGTAAAAATGCTTTAAAACTATCTGCTATGTAATACAGAATCTTTCATTTATTAAATATATAAAGTTCTCTAAATATCAGCATCTATTATATATTACTACCTTTATCTGACAAAGCAATTTGATAGCAACACCAGATTCAGCCCAGTTTCAACCCCAGCTATTGGGACACTCAGTATCATTCAAGTGAGACTCTCTTATCTTGCAGATTTGAGTTAAAAGAATTCCTTAATTCTTCAGTGCATTGTACTGTTCAAAATTGAAACTCTGTAGACTTAAAACAAAGAAAAAATTACCTTTGAGGATTACAGGTGCAGCTGGTAGCTCAAAATTTCAAGTCTAGAATGCTCGTAGATATGAGTTTCTTGCTCATAAACATGGACATAAATAAATAAAAGAACTGCTTGATGTCTAGAAAAAATATGTCAGCACATCACATGACATGAGTTAGAGTTAGGACAACCACTCACTGAACTCATGGGTAGCTGATCGCCTTACACGGAAAGGATTGTGGTGTGACACCGATGACCTAAAAAGGTACCAAATGGAGACCCTTCCCACAGTGCAGGACCCATGCATCAGCCTGGGGCAAGAGAGAAGCAAAAGCAATACTCTGCAAATGCCCAAGATCTCAATACCAACCTGGCATGGGTGAGTTAAAGGTAGGCTGAATGAACACTGCACTGAGCACATGACACTTTGCAGTATTGAAAACTGTTAGAATTAAAATGAATAAATTCCAGTGCCAGCAACTCACAGTACTTGGTATCAAGTTTTGGAAAAAAGAGCTTAAACAGATTTCTTCATATTACATACGTGATTCCTTCCAGATACTAGTAAAATCCAGTAATAAAGGATATGTTAGCACCCTGTTGTATCAATATGGGTTTTAAAAGTGAGAAATTGAAAAATTAAACCTAATCTACAATTAATCTACGTTAAATTATTTCTCTTTACTGTCCACACTTGTGGAGCAGGTTATGCCAACTACAGCAGGAACCTGAGTCAATGTGATTGACCTCATTTAGCCTTCCACTTGTGCTTACATGAACCTACAAAATAGCAGTCTCTCCTCTCACATGGCATTAGCATGTCTACAATCTTAAAATTACTTTTAAAATAAGAAACAAAATTGAGTCATGAGAAAGTGACTTATTTCTGAGAGCACTGTTCTCTCCAAGCGGTAAACTGAATGAACCCTTAGCAAAAATAACTAATGATATACAGAAAACTGATGAGAAAACACCACTAAGGGCAAAGAAAAACATTTTAAGCTTCAACACGTACTTGTGATCTGCCACTCTAGAACACTTTCTTTTAAGCTACCATTTTTGGAGACTAATCACAAACCAAAGCATTAGAGTTCACATATCAGTTAAACATTCATGTGTAACTGAGATTTTCACATTACTCTTAAAATACTGAATACTTTACCACAAAAATGAAGATTAAAAAGATGGTTACTCGCTACATTTGTTTTCATGAGAACATCACTTTGAGTTTATTAGCTGCCATCTTTCCTTCTTACTTTTCTGCAAATCCCCATTTTCTGTTTCCCCTCCTCAAATGCTCTTCAGAAAATGAGGGAATTCACACACTGAGGAGAAATTCTGTAAGAATAAGAGGAAAAGAGCATGCAATGCTTTACAGGAATTCATAAATAAAGCTCCTTCTATTGCTCTTGGTAGCACTACAGGTAGAGGTTTCATTAAAAAAAGGAAATGCTTGGAAAAGAACACAGGACTTTCCCATGGGAGCAGAGCTATTCCAAACCTAAGCTGCCCCTAACCTACTGAAACTGCACATTCGCTAATTTACCTATGCTTTCCTCAGTCTTAAAGATTATACATAAAGAAATGCGGTTGATACAAACATCCTGGTTTTGTAATATTTTTCATAGAAGGCAATTCATGCCTAACCCCATCACCTCCTACAACAAAGGAATACTTTCTGTCCACCTGGGAAGAACAGCGGATGCTGTTTGCCCAGACTGCAGCAAAGCATTCAGAGCTGTTTCCCACAACCTCCTTGGCTTGGTCAGACTGGATGGAGGTCTGCGAGATGGGTAGGAAGTTGGCCTACAGGCCGCATGCAGAGGGTGGTGATCAATGTTTCTTACTCAAGGCTGGAAGTCTGGATGATCTCCCATGGATCATTACCGGGTCCACACTGTTCAACATCTTCATAAGATGTTGGGAAGGGAAGACCAACTGATATCATCACCTTATTGCAGCTCTTCAGTACTTAAAGGGGGGATTATAAAAAAGGTGAAGAGAGACTTTTTGCCCAGTCAGATAATGACAGGACCAGGGGGAATGGCTTTAAACTAAGAGAGAGGAGATTCAGATTAGATGTTGGGAGACAATTCTTCACTCAGAGGGTGGTGAGGCACTGGAACAGGTTGCCCAGAGAAGCCGTGGATGTCCCATCCCTGGAGGTGTTCAAGGCCAGGCTGGATGAGGCCCTGGGCAACCTGATTTAGTGGGTGGCATCCCTGGCCATGGCAGTTTCCAAGAGGTGACCAGGCAGAGTGACCAGTGGAGCCCTCATCTGGGCTCCATCTTCCATGAAAGGCTGGACCTGAGGGCCTGTCAAGGTCCCTTCCCATCTGGACTGTCCCATGGTCCCGTGATTCTACATGGGCCTCCGGGATAATTACACCATTTGTTCTGAAAAGTGTTTACCCTTACCCCATAATGATTTTCAGATCTGATTTTATACATAATGCCACATTCTCTGATGGTCTTTTGGATTCAGGTATTCTCCCCACTACCCTGAACCTGTAAAGGAGCTTGCATGGATAACACTCACCATTTACTGGTGTTTGCCACTGATACAGGCAAGACAGCTGAAAATTAATGAAATATGGGAAACAAAATGAAAGGAAAACTATGCATATAAATTCTACTTAAAGAGAAACCTTTGCAGCAAATCTATGCAGTCCAAGTGACAGTTTATCAACATATCAAGATTTTGCACTTGTATTCATAGATTTCTTTTCCTTTTCCCTCTGAAAATCTCCTCTTCTTCTCTAACCCTTACTTCTGTCAGAAAGACATTTTCACCTTGCTCCCACACTAGTGCTCCCACACTGGAAATGCTATTTCTCTCTTGGCCCCAGTCAGCTGGGCTTACTACCTGCTTAGCCAGAAAACACAGCACTGTGATTTAAACATAAAATTTACATGGAAATAAATATTGTCTTCCAAAAGACCATATACCCCCTCACAGTAATTCCCCAGTTTGAAACGTCACTAAAGAAGTACCTATAAACATGAGGTATCTTGCAAAAGTTTCAATGAAAACCGATACGTTATATATTACATATTAACAGTCAACAGCTCTCTTAACTCGTACTAATCCTATTTCCAACTACTGCTAATTTTCTTTACTCTCTCAGATTCTAACAGAGATAAAAGCAAACCTCAAAATGTAAAGCTTTCCAGATACATGTTCATGATATGTTATACAGAGCCCTTTTTTTTTTCTTTTTTTCCTTTTTTTTTTTTTTGGGGGGGGGGTCACTTAAAAAAAAAGGAAATGGGAAAACAGGTACAACAACATATATTAGGGTAACCAAGTCAAGTGCTGTTTGAGGGATGGGTAAAAGACTACATCACTTCTTAAGCATAACAAAAAGCATTAAACAATGTAAGGGAACAAATAACAGTGTTAATGTTCATATAGTCATCAATTTTATTCCTGCGTAGTTTCTTAATCAGAATTAACTTCCAATGTAAGATACACAGTCCTTTACTTGCATTTGTTTATACGAATTAATTATTCTAGACAAAGTGGGAAAGGACTGCTTCCAAATTAACAACAAAATTATGGAAACCCCTTCACGTTATCTTCTTTCCAGCACCTAGGACAAAATCCAGGAGTTGTAACCTCGCAGGATTTATTGTCAGTTAAGTCTCATCATACCTGCACAACCACAGAAAACAGAACTGGCCGTCAGGAGCAATTCTTACAGGCATTTCTGCAACTTTTATTTTCTTTTATTTTAACTGTTCCACATCTAGGTACTAGACAGTGCCTGACCACAAACCAGCCGAGTGGCGCAATTATTCATACTATTGGTAATAATCGCGTCTGCATAGCTGCAGCATAAACCTGTAATTACACAGGCAGGATATCCCCAAGGCTTGGGAAACAGCATTAGTTTTACAATATGAATTTAACAAGCTGAAACTTATTCATGATTGAAAAAAAAAATTCAAGGAAAGCCTAGACCTTGCCAGTTATAACTGAAAAAACTAAAAATGTACTGGGGACAAAAAGAATAATGTAAGAATAATGCTCACAATCATTTTGTCTGGGACACAAGACTGCGGAGGCATCTCATGGGATGATCCTGGAGAGAAGAGGGATTCAGGAAAGCTGGCTGATTTTTGCCTCCTCAAGAATGGCTGATCCCAATGAGCACGAAAAGCAGAGGCAGCAGGAAGCCTGCTTGGGTGAGCAAGGAGCTCCTAACTTAACTCAAAAAAAGGAAGCATACAGGATGTAGAAACAGGAACATGTGAACCAAGAGTACAAACACTGCCCAAGTGCACAGAGATGAGGTTAGGAAAGCCAAAACTCATCTTGAGCTGAATATGGTGAGGTGCTTAAAGATAAATACTTAAAAAAGAAAAACCTTCTACTGTTAGTAACCTGTTCCAGTATTTGACCACCCTAAGAGAGCTTTATATAGTCTCCATCCTTGGAGATATTCCAAACGCAGCTGGGTGCAGCCCTGAGCAACCTCCTCTAGCTGACCGTGCTCTGGAAAGGCTGAGTGGACCAGATGATCTCCAGGGGTTCCTTCCAACCACAACTCTTCTTTGATCCCACTTAGACATGGTACAAAAAAATTGTGGAGTTTTTTTCCCAAAAAGATAATTTAGTGCATGGTATACATCCTATATATTGTGTCTTAATGATTTGTTTTTCAAAGTTCTCACAAATTTTGGAAATACTGGGCGAGGTGGTTAAATAACGTATTTGTTTCAACAAGGTCAAAAGTACTTACTAAGCACAGTAAAGCACAGAAACATTGTAGGAAAAAACATGACTACAGAAGAATTCAGGTTTGCAGTAGGCATAGATACTTAATTTTAAGAAGGAATAAGAAAGGAGCCCAGACAAAAAGAACATTCCCTCCCCAAAATACGTGAGTGTTTCTGTACGTACACATCAGTGGAACACGTTTTTTGCTTTATAGCCAGTGATGAGTGGTGTGTCCCAGGGGTCAGTACTGGATCTGGCCCTGTTCAACACCTTCCCTACTGGCTGCCAGTAAAGGAGAGCTCTCGTTACTCTGGCCCACAGGTTATCCAACAACAAAGCCTCGGAGCAGGCAGCAGGCAGACATCAGGCCTCATGTTCCCTATGGCCAAACCGAGTCCTCTTCCATTTCTGCTATCAACTGGCGGCAGCAGCAGGAGAAAACAAAACCCGAGGTCGTGTCTGAAATCTGAAAGCCTATTTCATGACTAAGTATGCTTTGACTGACAGTGGCTTTCATTCCTCATTGGCTGTGTTCAACTCAAACACATTTTTGTGCTTGAGTAGTGAACGACTTCCTCTGACCCGAAGGAAAAATTGCCTATCCAATTCAAAGGTGAAAAAAGTTTTCTTGTTTTTGTTTTTTTTTTTTTTTTTTTTTATCAGCAAGGCGCAATAACACCCTTGTCCTCCAAAACAGTCATGCAAAGCCAAGTACTTGTACCTCCAGTAGAAGTCACACAACAAGAAATATACTTTTCCCATTTTTAAAAACTGCTCATATTTTTCCTGTGTAGTTTTTTTTTTTTTCTTTTCCCAACAGCTGTAATTCTATCAGTTAGCACTGATACTTATCAGCTGCCTATGACATAAAGGGAAAAAGAGATGAAAGAAAAAACAAAGCATATTTGGTGTTAGCTCTCCTTAGATCAAAAAGATCCAAAGTAACTTTCAATAGCATATCTGTGTTTAAACAGCAGTATATTCAACAGGTACAAAGTATAAACAGACGTAAAAATGTAGGAATGCATAATTAACAGGTAGAGCTCTCTAAACGTCCTAAGTATTACGTCTGATGGTACATAAAAGCTGTCCTTTTATCTTCATTTGATTCTCCTCCAAAAACTGCAATAATTAAGTAATATTTAACTTGATAAAAACACACAGTTAGTAAATTCACCATAATAACTGAAGCTTATTGCATACCTTCCAATTCCTTAAGTTCAGCAGGAAGCTTTCAGAAAGCTGGCATTGATACTTTGTACTATATGCAGATAAATACTTGGCATATTTATGCAAAAAAATTTTTTTTTTTTTTTATGTTTTCTGTCTTACCTAAGATGACAATGATTACAGAATTTTAAGTTTACAAAATCACACAACACTATAGAGTACTTCAGCAGAAACGTGAACCTTTCTCAAGGCCAACTGTGATAGTCAGTACAGCTAGTAACCTGTGTGTGATAATGCATCTTCCATCAACTGAATGCTGGAATTCACTTTTTTTGTTTTTTTTTTTTTTAATAGAGAAATTGGCTACACTGAAAGTTAAGAGACAAAAAATGAGTTCAGGTCTGGTATTTTGAAATTCTTCCAGCAAACAGCATGTAAATGATCCTGAAACTAAGACACTACAAAAAATAATAATAATAATGGAATTCCACAGACAATATAATGAAGTCAAGACAGTAAACCGTCTTCAACAACATACTTGGTTCCTGATACATACACACCATGCCCAGCTCGGCTCTGACCACCAGGTAGCTGCTTTGAGCAGTGCTAAATGGGACCGAGATCGGTTAGTGTCTCATTCAAGGATACCAACAAAACATTGACAGTACCTATCTCCAGCCATCCCGGATTTACAAAACGCAATACTTTATTTCAGTACAGACTTGGAGAGAGATTCACACAGAGGATTTTAACAGCATTCAAACAAGTGCTTCAAAAATCAAAATCTCTCTGAAACTTTCATGAGCGTTTCACAGTACCACACATGTTGCATTTATACTTAACACCATTTATAAAACCAGATCAAAAACATCTCTAAAGGAAACCAACTTCAATAAAATGGATTTTACAAGAAATTCATTCTTGCAAAACTACACATGTAATGTACAAAAAAATCTTGCTGAAGAACAAATTGGGCTTAACAGACTCATTTTTATTATATTTTTAAAACCACTATTGGATACATGAGTAGTTTCTGTTCGTAGGCTGATATTCTTATATGCACTGTAAAATAAACACAAAACTGCTGCAGAAAAAACTTCATTTGTGTTAAGACCAAATTTCATAACCACCCCTCTGCTTTCTGTTGGGTAGTTTTAACAGCCTCAGAAATTCTTAGTGATTTCTCTCACAATATTCTTTATCACATACAAGCTACAAATTTATCTTCTGTACTGCTGGAAATCTAGCACACAACAGTCCTCATAACACTGATAACATTGCTAGGTATCTATGCTACTGAGTTTAATTTTTTTTTTCAACTTTAGCTGGAAAACATTGAAAAATCAATTCACAAATCCCTATTTCCAAAATAATGTTTTCCAAAATTGGTACACCAAAATATTGATTTGCTTTGTATAGACTTGTACAATCACCTTAACCAAACAAAATCAAGCTAGAAATTACAGCCTTAAAAATACTTATGGGCTACAGAAATTAGGACAGATGTGTGGCATCACATCATCTCTCCAAATTCATATGGACGTTTGGCTCAAAAAAAGCACTGAACAGTTTTGAGATGTGACAGGTGCCAAAGACACTGCTGAGCTACCAAATTTTACCTAATATACTTCCCAGCAATGAAATAGCACCACAAAAACCTTCCTTCATTACCACTTTTACATCAAAAGCTCCTGGCTTCAGGATGAAAAGAACATAAACATGAGAAATGAATAGCTAATGCAACCTACAGAAAAAAAAAAAATATATATATATATATAAGCTTCAAGATGCTATTCTGTACTTGAAGATGCTACTTTTCAAAATGTTTCAGCAGTGATTCAGAAAATATTAAAATAATTCACAGTTTCAGATTGATAGTTTTTTCCCTATCTTCTCATTCTGTGAGACACGTGAGTGACCGTGAGCATACTAAATATTCCAGGTAGATCACATGAACACACCTAACCAATTGCAGCCTACCCTCTGTTTAAATATGTATATATATATACATGTAAGTTTCTATAATCAATTTTTAAGTTTTTGCAAATGATTACAGACTGCTTCACATAGATGATCTGCAGAAATGCAGCCGCTACAGCTATGGTACAATGGCTTTTTATGGAACTGGGCACTGCCCAATTCCATAAAAACGTAGAAATAGTGGTTTAGTAGACATAAAGCCCTTCTTATTAAGATCGAAATAGCCAAACACTGTAGGCGTCTTGCAAAACTCTGTCCTAAACTCCAGAATGTGAAAATTCCTCTCCAGGGAATTTTCAAGATTTAGACATAAGAACAAAGAAATACTTTTTGATTAAAGAAAAAAAAAATCCCACTAAAATTAACCCAATGAAAAAAATACTCAGAGCAGATTTGAGAACACCAAAAACTTTAAATAACGCTGCAAAAAAGGTGCCGATCCACACCTTTTAAATACTTGTGAATATGAACTTTAACCATTAAAAACTTGAAGAAAATAAAACCAAGATTTCAAAGTGGGTTTTCAGAGGGCCTTAGGGTCAATATTGAGTTTTTATGGGGCCACCAAGCTCTGCCTTTGCGTGCATGTGTGTGGCATGGAGGAGGGTAATAGAGAGAGTAATCTGTGGAACTAAATAGATTTAAGATATCTTTAAATACTTATTTATGATCTCCAACTTCTAAGAAGTTGGGATTGTTGATACAGACGGGAGAAAAATGCTGGCTTCTAAGATGGAGTGGGATGGAGCAACGATCAAAAGCTCTTCAGGATAAATATAAATATTTAATACCGCCTTCCTTAAATTAGCAATGACTACCATCATAAACTTTCTGAAACTCTTAGGGCACAGTTAATCCAAAAAGTTTCATCTATGAATCCAGAAAACCAAAAGGAAAAATATTGACGTCAACTAGAAGTACCTCACTGGGACAAGATGTAAAGATACCCTGGCTTTAAAGGGAAAAGCATTCTCCTGCTCGGCCTAGAGGTCTTAAAACTTCAAAGGTTAAAAAGTATTTCCAGGTATGTACGGAACTGTCAAATATAAATCTCAGTAGTTTATACATTCCTTTACACAAAGGAAGATTTTTTTTCTCACCAGATTGTGCGCTCAAAGGCAGTGCAAGGGCCAATAGCGCACCTAGTCTAAAATTAGTGACCTACCTCTCACTGGTGGTCCAAGGGTAGGGTAGGGCTACAAGGAGTGCAACCTTTCTGATGTTGATTATGGAAAGGGAATCAGATGCTCTTTGCTTCATGCTGTTAGGAACTCTCTAGGAGCTTCTACCTTCCAGGTTTTCCTCCTTCCCTTGTGCTTTTGTATAATAAGTACATTGCAACGTTAGTGGTCAACAGCTGCTACCCAAGGGCTTTGCTATTAATCAACCCGCACCTCACATAATGTTGTGGTAAGTAAATCGTGTACCCTTTTCACCCTTTTCCCTCTTTCATTCTGAGTTAAATGTCTTCAAAAGATTGCAAAACTGCAAAACTATTATGAAGAAAAACACTTCCAACAAGCTTGCTTCTAGGTTGGAAAACGAAAGGCTGTGTGGAGACTTTGCTGCAGCTGCTGGTGGAAAAGAGCCTGGTTTGTCCCCGGGAGATGCCGGAGCTGAGCTACGTTTGTTGTGTCCACTGCTGCTGAGGGACAAGAGCAAGACAAGAGGGAATGGCCTCAAATTGTGCCAGGGGAGGTTCAGGTTAGAAATGAGGAGACGTTTCTTCTCAGAAAGAGCAGTCAGGCATTGGGACGGGTTGCCCAGGGAGGTGCTGGAGTCACCGTCCCTGGGGGTGTTCAAGGAAAGGTTGGACCTGGCACTTACGGACATGGTTTAGTGGGTGACATTGGTGGTAGGGGGATGGTTGGACCAGGTGATCTTGGATCTTCCAACCTATATGATTCTATGATTCTGGGGTCCCTTGCTGGATGCCAGCAAAGCACCAGCACAGGCACTGCGCAGCATGGAAGGCCCCGGGCTGATGGGTGCAAGGCAGGGCACCAGCTGCCCCACCGGCTGGGGTATCTTCACTCCGTGAGGACAGTCAAAGTAGGATGCATGTCCCTGCATCCTGCTCCTGAAAAGCAGAGCATAAGCAGAAGAAAAATACTGCCTCTGGATCCTGCCTTTCCTGATTCAGTTAGAAACTGGGCATATCAAACAAAAAAATATTGTGATGAAATACTTCCCAGAAAGTTCTTATATTAAGTGCTCAAGCACAAAATATCTATTAGTTAAAAAAAAAAAAAAAAAGTAAAGACAATTCTTGTACAGGTGTCAGCACTTTCTTAGGTGCAGTAGAGCAGAGGATAACAGCTCCAAGTGCAAGCCTCAGAGCTTGGCCCTGAAGGGGCCCTACGCTTCCAGAGAAGCTGTCAGAGTACAGTGCAAGAGCACTAATCCCTCAGGAACATGGTAGCAAGGTGTTTCCCAGAGATCAAGTAGCAGCTGTCCAGCAGATAGAGTAAATACACTGTTCCTAAGACACACTGGATAAAAATAGATTTGCTGAAAAAGATGAGTATGGAAGGGAACCAGACCATTTCTAAGTGTACAAACTCCCAAATACATTCATCAGGCATACAGAAGTGTTCAGGTGTACAAATCAGAAGTGAGAAAGTGACAGCATGAAGAAATAACAGGATGAATATCCCTTTCTCCCTCTCTGCCTCTTCTAAAAGTCATTAAGTCTTCGTGGCATTTATTTTAATTCTCTTCCATTCCTATATGCACCTCTCATACAGTGATCATTTCCTCATAATACCCCAAAACAGTTATTCCATTTATTCACCTGAAATATTGAGTTTTTCTCAGATCAACTGCTAACAGGAATGTTGAGTATTAATTAGATGCCACCACTAGAAGATACCACCCCTGATGTTCCCTTGGTGGAATGAATGGGCCACTTGCTCAGCAAGCATAGAGTCACTAGCAAATGCACTAAAGGATAGGTGGGCAACTCTGAAACTTAAAATGGTGCATGGATAGAAATCTGCCTTTTTTTTTTTTTCAAAATATTGGAAATACAGTAGTACATACAAGAAAACTAACGCTGAAAACAGAAAGAATCACTGCTGGTGTGGAACGATGCTATATGTTTTGTAGTAGCCAAGTAGGTTCTCAAACTGCATTAAGCAAACACAGTTTAGGGTGCAATGAATTAACTGGCTGACAAGCCTGACTTACCTCCTTGTAAGTGTCAACAATAGAATTCTTGAAGGGATGCTGGGTTTTTAGAAAATAACACCACTTTTCTGGCATGTTGCTCAAACGTTTTCTTCAAGAAAAGAAAAGCATGCCTTTTGCATGAGGCAAACAACAGAATGCATACTCTGAAATCAAAAGCCCTTCTGTTTATAGTATTTCTTACCATAGCATATCCAGCACCTACCCACCAGTCATGCTTTGGGGAAGAAGGCATACCATTGTTACCTAGTTGTTAGCGAGGGAAAAGTCAACTAACTTCGTCAATTAATATTTACTCAAAGAAGAAAGTTAAGTAAGTATATATTTACCTTTCTATTTTTCCTCAAAAAAGTGAAGAACTCTTACAGGATTAATTGAAAGACCATTCTCAGCGAAGTATTTGTGGATGAAATTTCAGTCTGCTACCATTAATTACCTGCACTGTTCTTCAAGGAGGTGAACATCAAGTTCATTGCAAAATAGATCTCAGCAAATTTTTAGAGTTTCTCTTCAGTGAAAAATTAAGTTGTAACTCAAACTCAAGTACTGCTCCAAATTGATTCCACTATGCAGACAAATAGTTCTCTTTCCAGTCTGATGGTACTTAGCTATCAAATACGTTTCAGGGGTCATGCTGCTTATACCTCAAGATGAAGATGATTATCTCCTGTCCAAAACTCTTCAGAAAATTTCTTCTACCTACACAGCTGTTGTTTCCAAATATTAAGGTCTTTCCAGATTGGTCTACAACTTGCTCATGCATTCAGACTCAAGATCAGCATCGGGCTACACCTTTAACATCTTTACCTTAATTTTCTATGAAAATAGACCATACACAGGTTTATATTATCATATTGTTTAGCTGCCTGCCTCTCCCTAATAACAAACCATAATCTCATTAATGTTTTACTAAAGAGGTAAAAGACCCAAACAAAGTTAAGTCCCTGTACAATTCAGTTTAAAACCAAAAATCAGCAGCTAGGCAAAAAAAAAAAAAAAAAAAAAGAGAAAAAAAAGATTAATAACAGAACTCTGAGCACTGAACTGAGGCGGGCATTATGCTATTTATTTTCATGTTTTGGGTCACCTGCCCAAACTCCGACAGATAAATGTCACAAGTCTATCTGACTATATATATATATATATATATTATATATATACTAAATGTTAATTGTCCTACACTGTCAGCAGAGAAAAGACAAGCAACTCAAGTGATTCACTTAATCCTAAAATAAGCTCTATGACCTTGCAGAGATGTCAGATCAGACAGCAAAACGCAGAGGCACGGACTGACAGACTCTTGCCCAACGGCACATCCCAAGGAACCGAAACAAGACAGAGAGACCTCCTCAAGAGTACAGGAAAGGAAGGCTTCACTCGCTCTGGAGCTGTTACGTCCCAAGGGACACTATGTTCAAGCGGGACAACATGCAAGGCAGCACGACAGAGCACAGGCAGCAGGGCACGGCTTCTAGTACCGGCTGCAGCCACTGAGACCACCAGTTGGGTCTCAGTGATGGCTAAAACTAAAACCAAAGACAAAGCAAGACAAAGGAACACTTTCCTGATCTTCTGGCTCCTCCTATGAGCTGAAGTGAACCCCAAAGGTCAAAGAGGAGATTTTTGGAGCTACACATCTCAAAGACCACAGGAAATAGGAAGACATGAAGCTGTAATGAACACAGTAATTTTAACTGAGGTAGCACAGATCCTAAATTTCTCCCTGGTACCTGCAGTACAATTCATCCAAGACTTTTTTTTAAAGGGATAGCAAAGCAAAGAGATCTTCCTGATTCTTGTGAGTAAAAAGAAAATGCAACTATTACTTTATTGAAGGTTTGAGGGGTTCCTACACTTGGGACCTTTCTTTGTGAAGAAAAAAGCAAAAAACAAACAAAAAAAAACCTCTCACCAAGCAAAGCACCAGTAGAATAGGTTTAAGATTAAAAACATAAAACAATTAGCAACTAGATACCACAGGAAGAAAAAAAAAAAAAAAAAGGTGAACTCTGATATAAAACTGAACAAATATTTAACAACAACTGCAATCATCAACATTTGTCAAGTTACTTCAGTATTTCTCCTTACACTGAAAAATTCTTCCCTGGACCCCTTTTTAAAGAAAACTCTCAGGAAAATTGTCCTTGATTGCCAGCATGCTGAACCCGAAAGTTGTCAGGCTAACCAACCATGCTTTGTATTTTGTTTGTACTTGAGTTCACTTGCCTAGATCCATCACTTTTAGGTCATCTTACTTTTAGACAGTAGCAGGATGCTTTTTTCATCTTCACAGACCCACACAACTGTGTTCAGGTCCATACCACAAACCCAAGGTGTTCGGAAAAGAAATGGGGCCACTGGTGCTCATACGCTGTATCTACTTACAAAGCCAGGAATGATCCAAACTAGAAAACAAATGACAAATAATTCCTTTGTGGCATTATATAGGAATCTCAAAAATCAGGCAACAACAACAAAAAAAAGGCCTGAGCTCACAAAATACAGGAGGAGATGATGCCTTAAGGTTATGTTTCTCAGGAAGGATCAGAAGTGAGCAAACTTTCCCATATCAAGGAGAAGGAAGCCATCTGTAATTCTTACAGAGACTCATTTTACCCTCCTTGTATTTGCTTCTTTACAAGAACACTTTCTTACAGCAAGGGGCCACATCGCAACAGGTCGTCCTCTATAAGCTTGCCTTCCACCTGTTTTTGCTCTGACCTTCCACTGACATCAGTTATTACATGCCTTTACACAAAAATGTGAGCTATGACATGCTCATGATCAGAATGCATCCTCTCACTTTTACAATAATTTAAATTTATTCTATGCCAGACACTATCTGAGGTTCAGTTTCTGGCCACCAAGAAATGCATTCGTTCACATGAACAAAAAATAAAGATCTGTTGACCTTCTCAAGCAATCAGAAAAATGAAAACATTTTCTTTTCCTGAAAGAAATTCTGACATTGTTATCAAGGCAGGTGGTCAGGCTAACTCACTGTATTACTGAATGAAGCTGTGATCAAAACTGTAAGTTTTATGGAAATTTACAAGAGCTGAGCACATACTTGACAGTGAGCTTCATGAATACTTCAGTCACACACACTTTTTTTGTTGTGTTCCATTGCTGGCCCTGGCTTAAAGTATGGGAGGTTCCCTGTAAAAGAAATATTACTCAGATTTAGCTACAAAAATGTATCCAGAGAATGTAAACAAAGTTCCTTTTATTGTAACCACAACTTGATTCCATTGAACCCAAAAGCTGTATATATAGGCATACATAAGAGTAATTTATTTTGCCTTCAGAACTCCTGTACTACCTTGATCACAAGGACCTCTCATCCTGTTCTGCTTCGGAGACAAACAACCTAATTAACTAGATAGCTGTTAATGTTAGATTTTGGAGGACCACACAACTGAGACCTCCTCTTCACATTCTGGTCCTTTTCTGGTGAAGAGCATAGCAACTTTGGGTCTTCTCAGAGCTCCCTTCACCTTTCCTTTTTTTATCTTCTCTTACCATTACATTTTATTCAACTCTTTCCATCCGTCTAGCTTTCCTTTCTGTTCTTCAGTTCTTGCTTTCAACTTCTGTCCTGGATCATCTCTCTCAGCCTGCTTCATCTACAGAAGTCTATAAACCTCAGCCAAAGATTATGAGCTGACAAAAAGGAAAATCTTAGAGAGCTGTGATGGACTCACCCCTGCCAGCAGCCCAGCACCCGCAGAGCCTCTCACCCACTCACCTTCCCCTGACCCCCAGCTGGTTCCAGCACAAAAAAGAAGTCATCTGGATTACCCGAAGAGCAGGAGTCCACTCAAACAAAATACAATTTGATACAGGTCCCAAAGGAATGTTACAGATTTCAGAAAAAAAAAAAAAAAAAAAAAAGAAGAAAATCACGCCATACTTGCAGAAATGGACAATATGCTCAAAGACAACACTTAGAAGAATTTAAGATTTAGAGCAGACAGTCAATTTAATAGGAATACCCAGTACAATAGTGAGCCCAAAATGTTTGATGAGATCACCAGATGTAACAGTGGAAAGTTATTTCACCTCTCTATGCCTCATTTATGATACTGATCTTAAAATCATGCGCCCAGTTGCAGGATCCAATTTTAAAACAAGAGAAGAGAAGCAAGCTATTGACTAGAAGATATATTTATAGCAAAAGACAGAGGAAATCCAACTTGTCTCGCTTAGCAAAAAAAAAAAAAAAAAAAAAAAGAGAGAGACCTGGAGATGACTCAATATCCTAAGAAAGGTATATATCCTGAAGAAAGATGCACAAGAGATTGGAGTAAGCCAAAGTGGTTGGAAATCAACACCAGACACACTCAAATACAGCTGCTGTTTAATTAAGGGATTAATTAGTTAAACAGAATACAAGAGACATGGTAGATTCACTAGCTTTTCATATTTTAAATCAAGTCTGGATTCCATTTTGGAAGAAAAGTTTTAGTCAAACGTTTGCTAACATTCTTGGAAACACTTTACAACAACAATAACTATTATTGATAGGTTAGGCCAGATAAGCTGAAACACGTTTTTATCCTTAAAATGCATGAATTGAAGAAATGTCCAATGACTGAGCTAGAGCGTAAAGAAGCCTGAGAGATGCACGGATTAATTAGAAGACATTTAGAAGGAATGCAACACTGAGGCTCAAGGAAGTGAAATATGGTACTGCTTGGGGAAATCAAGCTGTAGAGAGGAAATAAGCAAGAGGAAATATGTATTGGGTTACCCAGAACACATAAAGGAGACGGAGAGGAAGCACCTCATAAATACGGCAACTGAACGAAAAGGTGGTGGTAGGGTCTGCTTTCTGTGGAGAAATAAAAAGGACGATGCAGAGTGACAATGGAGAGGAGGAGGACAACTCAACACAAGCGAAAAGAACTGCTGCTGTGTAATGGTACTCTTCAGCTGTGGTCATCGCACTGGAAAGACAAAGCATTTGAAAAATGAAAATAGACTGCTTGGAAATTATAAAAAGTAGCCATCAGCTCAGCAGTATCTCTACTATTACATTAGGGATTTGATAATTTTGTTGTATGTAACTGTTAACCTCAAGGAATAGTAATTTTTATGAATTTGTTTTTCTTTAAAAAACAAGGTTAAACCAAAGCATTTTCATATACACCTAAGTAAACTGTTTGCTTAATTTCAGCGTCAAACAAATCAAGAAGCAAATTCAGCCAGAAACCATGTTAACAATTAATAAATAAATAAATAAATAGAAGGTTCTGAAGGTTCCTGCTAAATTTACCAGCAATTGGATCAGGCCCAAATTAGGTCTAGCAAGTATTAAATCTACCAACTTAAATTAAACAATCCGAAAAAAAAAAAGCAACAGAATTTATTCTGCAAAGAGTAATCGCTTATGGAGCTGTTACCATCTTTAAATCCTTCTCATTTTTTGAATATTTGTGCCCATATTTAGGAACTTCGATGAGTTTGGACTCATTTGCAAAAGCGCAGTCATTTCCAATTTGCAATGAAAACAACAGTGCCAGAGCTCTGCACCTATGAAAGTCTTACTGCACTTCTGTAGATGCCCAAATACAGATTTATCTACTACCCAACTTTAGGCACCCGCAACTGAAGAGCACGGCTTTCATTTATAATTCTATTATTACATATTAATTTTTATTGCTTTGATACTATGATTGTAGTTATTACTTCAGGATCTCTCCTACACTATGCTATCTTAGGATAATCACTGGTTTAAATGTCAGTGGACCAAACTGTTTTCATTCATTCCAATATTTCTTTCACATGTAAATACTTTTTAAATCAAATCATTCCCCCTAAACTGACATCACAGATTTAACAGTTACTTCCTGATTGGAGAGGAGAGGAAGATGAATACCCCAGACTTTTCAGATATGTATGAGAAGATTTTCAAACTATACCTCTTGAACCCCAAAGTCCCAACTGTTAAATAATTATAAACCAGATAGGTCTTTACACAGAAGTTTTATCATATAATTATGATGCTGATCATTTAGAACTATCCAAAACGTCTCCAGCATTTTTAAACAGCTAAGCAAAGTTATTTTTAAAATCAAACATATGTGCTTTTTTCTGTTTATGTCTTCGGAAAGAACATTCTGTATAATGAAAAACACGACCAAATTTTTCACAGTACATCACTATAAAACCCTGTAATTGACTTTTTGGGTTGGTTTACTCTATATCTATTTTTGTCCATGTAGAAAACAGCAATGATGTGGCGAAAAGACCAAAATGTAGGTCCCATTGCAGGATAAGGCTCCATCCTGATTAGTGAAGAAGTATCATGTTTTCCCTGGGAAACATGCCCATTTTGTAAAAGGGAATTCAGTCCACATGAACCTCCTCTCTAGAGGAAAAAAAATTTAAAAAAAAATCTGCCCTTTTAAGCAGCAGAGTCTAGTGATTGCTCTCAGCTTTGGCTAAGAATGACTGAACAGAGCCCTCCCACCAAACAGAAGGCAAGTCTGCTGATAAAGTTCATTAACTGTCTCAATACAGATTTTCAACAAATATTCTTTAGAGTTTAGAAGCAGGACCCGCTAGTATCATTGCTTCTTTTAGTTCTACCTGAAAGGACAAAATGTTTGACATCAACTGTTTTCTTCTTTCCCAGAAGCAGTAAAATTTCTGCATTTCTAATTCACTGTTTCAATCAATACCACGATGACTATGCATGTAACTTGATGCATATGAAATTCAGTTTTAAATAGGAAGTCAGAAAAAAAAAAACACCTACACTAAAAAAAAAATGGCATTTTATTTTCAAGTTTATCCACACGCAATCAACTTAGATTATGTATTTTATTTTACATCCTATTCTCTTTCCTCTTTAAATAGACAATAATATTAGCACAGATTACCTACATGCTTCAATCACAGGGTAATAAAAAACTGTGTAGACACATTTTCAAAGAGTTCACAGGCCAAAGGAAAAGAAAAAGAAACCTACTTCCTTCAGAGTTAATTAAAATAAACCATGTGGCATTAAAATTAGACTTAGCAGTTTGAAGAATATACTGTTATCTTGCAAATTGTTTAACAGGAAGACATGCCATAATTGCCCTGAAGTAAATCTTCGCAACAGAGAAATTGAAGATGACATCTAAATCACAAGCCTGGGAAATAGGGAATACATTGTCAACAGTCAAAAAGAGGGGAGAGGTTTAAGAGAAAAGGTAGGGTGGTTTTTTTTGTTTGTTTTGTTTTGTTTTTTTTTTAGCTAAGAGGTAAAGTTAAGCTCACGCTTCTTATCTGAAGAAGAACGTGTTCTAATTAAAATATTTGTTGTCGCTACCATTAAGATCCTCCCCAGATCTCAAAGAATGTAGGGTGTGATACCAAAATCATAAACTCCAGTAAGACAGATTAAAGTAATGGAAATCAGGTCTAGTTTCTCCATTGTGGCAACAGTAATACCTACAGTACGTTATCCTACCAAAGTCAAGCCTCACTGAATCATTTCCACAAGCCAAGATGTTGATTTAAAAAAATGTTTGCAGGATCTGTTTCAAAGATGAAACAGGATGAATGCAAAAGAGACCTTAACACTGATGGACAGGATTTTTTTGTGTGTGCCTTTGTTTTTCTTAATTGCTGAAGGAAGGGGAAAAAAAAAAATGAAGTGTGCAAAAAAAATCAAAAATTCTTAGCTATGCTGATTTGAGACGTTTTAGTAACACAAACATCACACAGAACTGTAATGGAAGAATACAGCTAATTTGAACTGAAATATAAGAAAGTGGATGTATACTAAGGAAAAAATATGCACATATATATCTGAGAATTACATCCAGCTACACAGCCTAGAAGAGAAGCTTCAATGTCAGCAATACCACTATTTCTCACCATTCACACATGGCACAGAGCACTTCTCAGACCTGCCCCAGTGACACAGTGTGCAGCACCTACCGCAGCATGCCTCTATAACACAGCTTCTCACAGGAGCACCCAAGCACCTGACTGCACCTAATGGCTTGGCTCCCCATCAGGTTAAGAGTAGGGAACAAATCCACGGGACAAAAATCGATGCCCAAGTCACCCCATGCTTCCTGAACAGGCAGTGGACACAAGCACGTTTGGAGTCATCTGGCTGATTTTAGGACAAATATTTTAAAGTCAATCTCTTACTGTAATTGCTTACTTCTCTCCGCTGGCTATAGGAAAAAAAAATGTTATGCTATTTCTGATGTGTATCTTTACAATGCAGACCTGAAATGAAATGAATTCCTCTTGCAACAACTATTTAGCCATAAATGAACAGGAAGAAAACACCAGAAATGAAAACAAGATCTAGTCAGAGTTGCGTTAAACGTCTCTGCCACCACTGAGAGGTTCCCCATCAGGAGGGACATGCACTTCAGTGAGACCCATCCTGTCCAGTGGATGCTGTAATAAAAACTGGCAAGGTTCAGATGCATGCTTTCCTCGAAACTGAAGGCAGGGAAAGCAGCCCTCACCAACGGATCTAAAAGGTCTTGGAAATAAAAGTGCTCCCCTGAAATTGCAACTCCAGGGGTTTAAAGCGTTTTGAGCAACAGAAGAGGAGAAATACATTAAAACTATTCTATTCATCCAAAGATTGAGCTCAGCCATGCTCTTAGAAGACGTTCCTGCTGGAATTCACAACAAAACCTGTTGACCTGTGGATAATTTTAATTACTGGAAACAGCATAGGTCTTTAAAGCAAATCTTTAATTTGGCAATAACCAATCTAAAACATCTGAGAGAACATATCTGTGTGGTGAGTAAAACACCGAATCATTATGTCAACACAAGACTTAAGTGCCACAGGCCAACAGGAGAGTGGTTACAGAACTATCCCCTTTGTCAGCACAGAATCTTTCAACAGTGTCACCAGAACCATGAGAAACGATATCATCACACATCACCTGCACACGATGGCCCTGACGGAAAGCAGAAAGCCATCATGGAGCCTCTTCAGTTCCCATGGATGGACATGCTTATTTCCTACTTCTCAAGGATGTAGCCCAAATCTCTTGGATTATCCACTAGTTGAACAAAATAAACTTTGCACAGAAATGTACTTATATTGTATAACTCATTTAAAGCTAATGATGTTGAAGACAAACTAGGAAAATCAAAGATGGGAGACTAAAATGTCCACTCACTTTCATTACAAGCTTAATACCTACCAATAAGTAGGGTTGCTATTTAAAAAGGTAAGATGAACCTACCAGCCTCTAAGTATCCCTTCCAGCACTGCTTCTCGTGTGCAGAGACAAGGCTCATGCACTTACAACGCTGCCCAGCCATCTAACAGTCCCATCCCTCGTAATTTTGTCAAATTCTGCTGAAAAGGGCCAATGGGCAAAGGGTGTAAAAGTTTTGCAAAAATAAAAAACTACTGGGTAAAGAAAAGAGCCTTATATCAGCTGTGATCCAATTCCCTTGCCAGATCAAAGCAGAAAAGAACTGAGCAGGAACTTTTGGACAAGACAGAAGGAGGACTCAAATACCCAGAAAAATAAGTTCATTGAATAATTTGTTCAATGGCCTTATAACTGCATGCCTACATGGTCAACAAATCTGGTAGTATTTAAACAAGTCTTGGATGCTTGAGAGCTAGAATTCAAACATATTTTGAAAGAAATACAAATCCCATGATCTGAGGTTTAAAATTTTATCTAAATATTAAGGATTTCAATGAGAACTTATTTAGAAAAATGATTGTCCCATATATCTACTGCAATGTTTTGTTCATCTTTCTTTAAAACACGTGGTGATAGCCATAATACAAACACAATATCAAAAGTTAAAGCTGAATTAAAAGAATTCCTCAATTCCTGTTATGTATATCTTACAAAATATGCTGGTATTTCAAGGAACTCTGATCAGTGATGGTTGTTTTTTTTGTTTTGTTTTTCCCTCCATATGAGCAGGCTATTGCATAGCTGTCCTCTTTCACAGTTCTTATACTTTTTCCCCCAAAGTAATGAATTCTGGCCACTGTGAAAGACAAAATGCTGAAATACATGAACAAGAGACATGATATTAGTTTTTTATAACAAGAAATAAATTTCTGCTGATAAAGCATTTTGTTCACATTTTAACAAAGTTATTTCTATGCTACTACTGGAAAAAAATATATACATTTAAAATATAAGTATGTGTGTGTATTTGAAACAACTAATGATGCCATTAATTATTCTAACTTGTTTTGCTCAACCCGTATTCCAGGCTTTTACCACGTACATCTGGCTACCGTGTTACCAGTTTTCTGTGCTTTCAAAAGATGCACACTGCTACAACAATTAAACAAAGAGCAAATGTACCTGGCATCCAACAAAATCAAAATTAATTTGTTATTTAACAGAGGAATGTGTTGGTTTTGTTTTTTTCTTTTTATTAGTCTTACACATTATCAGTAACACCAGCTGCTTGAACCATCCATCAAGTCTATACATTAAAAGAAATGTTATTTTCATTAAAAATAAAAAAACAGCAGTTTCACCTCAAAGGTCTACTGCACGCTGGACCTGAGCAGCCACATCATAATGCCAGTCTGCTTTTGCCGAATATCTACAGATAAGCATATATGCACAATACTTAGACTATGCCCAAAAGTTGTCATAAACCTAAAATTTATTATTTATTATATATTAAAATATATTATTTATTAAAGGCATTTCTCAATGCAAAAAAGAATGTTAGAGAACTGCTGACCTGAATTTTCAGTGTCAGATCACTGTAAAACACTGATTTTGGGGGTGGGGAGTAGCAGGAGAAAAAGAAATCCACAATTAAGCATCTAAGGATGCCTTACTACAGATGAAATCTATACATCTATGAAATAGGAAAAGCACCTCAATTACGTTGTTATCATACAGATACAGGCATAGGCTTTCAATAATCACATGTCAAGGCAAAAACCAACAGCCAGGCCAAAAATCTGCTACCTCACAAAACTCTTTAATAGATGAGAAAGGGGAAGGGGAAGTTAGAAATTTTTACCTACTACCTCTGGAAATAATCAGTATTCAGGGAAAACAGGGCTGAGTTTTATGCAGCCATTAAAGAACCACATACAATATGTGTGGTCCTCCTGTAATCCAAAAAACGGTATCAACGCTTTTGAATAGAGTTCTGAAAATACTTCGGATGTGATTAGATACATTTGCACCAATCAATCTTTCCAAAGGAAGTTCTGATTTACTAGTCTACTGTGTTGAAATGTTTGAAAAAGAAAACATTAAGTGCTTGAATATAATCATCATAAATCTGTGACAATATAAGGATAAATCAGTCCAGATGGCAGTGTGATAACATTTTGTGTTTCTAATCTATAAAGAGATGTATAAAGTTCACCCTCAGGCATACGTAAAAGCATGGTTGAAATTTAAGATGATAAATGCTGGATTAAAAACCGGAATTAAAAATAAAATAAAATCTCAAGTAAGTGTTTAAAAGCAGATACACACATTATGGTTTCCGTTTATCATGATAACAATTATTATGAATTATATTTTTTTGTTGTGAATTATCAGCTACAATATTGTATTTTGAAATTTTGCTGGAGCCTTTTTTATTAGTAAACACACCTTAAGGCTTCATTTTAATTTTACCTAAGGATGGAACAGAACTGAATTTATGCCCAAAGGGTTTCATTTAGCATACTTTTAGAAAAGTGTGGTAATAGTAAATACGCAAGTGAATCTCTTTCGAAAGTCAGTCATTTCAGACAAATGAATAGGATTTTAATAGCCTTAATGTCATGGGTAATCACATAGCTTTCTATGGGGCTACTTCCTTTAGAAAAGTCCTACAAGGTTAAGGTGCAATTAATTAAGCCATTGTTTTCCAGAGTGACAGAATCACAGAATGGTTTGGGTTGGGAGGCACCTTAAAGATCATCTGTTTCCAGCCCCCTGCCATGACAAGGACACCTCCCACCAGCCCAGGCTGCCCCCAGCCCCATCCAGCCTGGCCTTGGGCACTGCCAGGGATGGGGCATCCACAGCTCCTCGGGGCAGCCTGCGCCAGGGCCTTACCACCCTCATCATGACAAATTTCCCCCTAATGTTTGATCTAAACCTACCCTCTCTGAGTTTATAGCCACACACCCCCCTCACCCCTTGTCCTGTCCCTATCCCTGACACAGAGTCCCTCCCCAGCCCTCCTGCAGCCCCTCAGGCCCGGGCAGGCCGCTGGGAGGTCTCCCCGGAGCCTTCTCCTCCCCAGGCCCAACACCCCCAGCTCCCTCAGCCTGGCTCCAGAGCAGAGGGGCTCCAGCCTCTGCTCATCCTCGGGGCCTCCTCTGGGCCTCTTTGAATGTTTATCTCAACAACTGGAGCACAAAAGATCGTCATTCAAAGAAGCAGGTTTAAAAGTATCAATAAAATAAAGATACTTAAATAGAGGGAAAAAAAAAATCTGAAAAACATCAGATTGACTGCCCAGATAGAACAAAATTTGTAAATACTTAATTTTTATAAAGATTAACAGTGAAATACTAATGTTTGGTTGACCAAACAAAATCAATTACAAATCAAAATTACTATCACAGAAGTTATATATTTTTGAAAATAATTCTACAGATTCACAGCCTACTTACCTTTACAAGCATAAGCAATTAAAGCTCAAATTTTTCCATCCTGATTTTACACCAGGTACCCTTCTATATGCTAACATCATTTTTTTCAAGATTCAGTGACTTTTTTCCCTGTGGTAATACACTGTTACACAGTATGTCGTACTATAATTGAGATACTTTTATCAGCCTGTCTACACACAAAAACTTAAGAATAGGGATCTGTAGAGAGATCAAGTACTCTCTAAAAAGGCAAGTATTGAATTCTTAAGGAAAGCCCCTACTTAGTTTTCTCTCCAACACACCTAAAGTTTAGCCTTAGGTTACAGCTAGACAACTGTGTTATTGCTATAGATAAACCTCACCTCCGTGATCTTCCCTTATGCTTTTTTAAGCCACGACAATTTGGGGATTCTATAATACCTTGTGGCAACGAATTTATGAATTCAACAATTTAATTACACAGTTAAAAAACTACTTCCTTGTGTTCATTTTAAGCCTGCCATCTTGTAATTTAACTAGGTTCCCATTCACTTTCTCCACACTGCTCATAATTTTTGACTTTTATCACATCCCCTCCCAGTTGTCTCTTTCCAAGCTTTAGAACCCAATTAATTTCTCCTTGTATGGAAGTCATTCAATTATTATTATTTTTTTAAATTCTAGACTGTTGTTTTAAAATAGGGTAAAAGCACAACTGCAGAACTACTCAAAACACTCCTTTGCAGACATCCTCTCAATTCCTTCAAAAATATTATCACTTTTTGAGAACTACTGAACCTCAAGTTTATATATTTTGAGAGCTATCCCTTGTGAATCTCATATCTCTTTTTAAAAATAAATAAATAAATAAATAAAGAGCACAGTTCATGCACCTGACTTCACGTTTACCAGCAATGAATTTCTTCTAATTTTATCACCCACTCACTTCTGTGAAATCCTTATGTGGCTCTACACAGGTCAGCATTTGATTTCAGTACTCTAAATAACTTTGCCATTAGCAAGCATTCTCTCTTCTCCGAGATCCTTGCTAGATCTTGCACGTAAGTTTGCTCTAGTGTGAAAATAAAATATTTTCATTCTTAATTTCTCATCTTTTATTTGGCTAGTATATTGTAAAAGGATCTCTTCTTTGTATCTCACAACCTTTTGTAAAACTACTGAGACACTGAAGCTACTGAATATCTACTACACAATTTACTCAAGAGATTAAAACTAATGGGGTCCCCTCAAATTCTTTGCCAATGTTTCAATTCCTTACTCAGCAATAAGACAGACTACAACTTGAAAATATGCAGTTTTGCAGTTCCTTTTTAGACAAGCTGTTCAACAGAAATTATAAATAATTTTATGCTGAAACAACATGCATTAGTGGCATTTAATTGATAGTCACTGAGTTTTAGATATGCATTCATTCTTCCAAGAAACCTTATTTTTAATCAATAGGTAGTCATAAAATAAATCCTTATTCTGTGCTGAATGAAGAACAAGTAATAATAAACTACAAGGAACAGAGTTTGAATAAATTAAGTAACAATACTTGCAAATAACAGATTTTTGCTCTTCCTATTTTATATTCAAAGCACACCAAAAAGGAGCTACACATCACAAATATAGGATACAAAAAAGAGTGATCAACTCTCACATGACAACTTAATTTTGTGTTAAGCCATGAATGATCTAAATTGAAGTTACATAAACAGAAAACTAATGCCACTGGCAAACAGCCCCATTCTGTAACGTTCTATTTGAGAACCACTGGTTAAAGAAAAAGAGACGCTGAGCTTTGACAAAGAACGATATGGGAGATGACATCAACTTCTTCTGGCAAATGAGCTCAGCCTGCCAGCTAGCTGACAAATTAGCTTCTAAAAACCACTAACAGTAGCTTACAAAGTCACAGCTGTTATCCTGTTTTGAACAACAAAACGTTGATCTCAGTTGAAATGTCTAGTTTTACAAAAGATTTGTAAGTGCCCTCATTTTATTTTTTTAAACAAAGCAATAAGTTATACTGAGAAAAGCACAAGGGAAAGGCAATGACTGTACTCTGATGACTTTATGGTGATGTTTAATAGACAAGATTAAGTGTAACACTTGCCTATGTTCTGCACCTTCCCTAAATTTAAAAAATCCCTCGAGTTACAGGCTCGGTAGCAGCATAAATCTATAAATATGAAAGTACTATAGTCACTAGCAATTACTTTAGCTAACTCAAGCAGTTCCCAAGATATTAACTTTGGTAATGGAAAGAAATGCATCAAAAAACATGGCATTTACTTGTAGGAGATTCCATTAAGGGAGTTAAATCAACTGCAAGATGCTAACGGCTCTACTAAATTATTCTACAACGATGACCAGTAGACAAAGTTAAAAAAAATCATAATATTACTTAGCACTTCAACTTAGTGTAAATCTTCACTTTTATGATAAAACATCAGGCAGTCTTCTCTATAACTCTGGGAAACAGCTGAGGACTAAATACTCCATTAAACACAATGGGGACAAACTCAGTCTTCATGTTGGTACTCCCATGACCTTCATCACTACTAGTATGTGAACATCCCTGAAATGAAATTAATTAAATGTATTAAAATTAAATTAAACAAAGCAAGAGTTTTCCTCCCTTTACACATGAGGAACTGAAGGACACAACAAACTTTGTAAAGTAACTTTGAAAAGGTTCAAACAGAAGTCTGTGTTTCAACCCCATAGTTAAACGTACATCTCAAGCACCAGACTACAGCCATTTGCCACTAAAGCATTCTCTCAGCTCTTTCACAGCTATCTTATCCCTATAAAACTGCAATAACTTCAATAGAATTACTCCTCACTTATGGGTAAATGAAGGGAAAAATCAAGCCAAGAAAAATGCACACCAAGTTCAACTGACTAGCCCAAAGCCAACAAAAAACATTGGTCAAAGCTTGGAATGAAACTTGTAAGATCCTATGTTTAGGTATCTAATAGAGATTTTTACTTAATAATGCTACATAAGGATTCTATAAAAACATTTTAGTATTTTTTCATCTTTACATAAGCTATATATAGTACGTTAATGAATTAAGCAAGACAGCAGGCATCGTTAAGAGATAAACACAGCCATGTATTTTCAACAGTAAATCTAAAACTTATTTTAGAGCAGGTACTACCAACTCCCAAATTCAGATCCAGAATCTGTCTGCACCTCTGTTACGTCATTTGTAAAACAAATTAAGTTGTTTACCTCCTAAACAAACATGAAGGAGGATATAAGAGCTAATAATATCTGAAAACACAGACCACAGAAAGTTCCATTAATAAATACCCTGTTAGTTAACAAAGTGAAAAGCAGTAATACAGAAGATGGAAGAAACGTTTTCTCCCTGTTTATGTTTTTTTCCCTCTTTCCACACAAAATGAGTATTCTGGAAAAGAAGAACCATGGTGTACAACCTTCTGTTGAGCAATCAAAAGAAATGAAAAAAAGTATACACCATTGTAACATTCTTCCCACAGTCTCACAGAAACAATGGTTTTGCTGTTTACAGACTTCTTTATCCTCAGCACTTAGTTATGTCCACCACTGGGATATCACAACTGGCACATACCTGCAATATCCAGAAGTCACTTCAGTCCCTCTCCCAGAAAAAAAAAACTAACCATTTTAACAAAAAAGTACATTCTAAATGAGTACTATAGAGTAGTCGAGAAGTTTAGATTTTGTTTTTCACTTCCAAATTTCATTCTCCTTATACTACCACTATGTAACTGATATAGACAGTAACATACCCCTCCCAAGAGGAAAAAAAAAATAATGTTTGTTAAGTATTCTCATGGTGTGACATGTGCCACAGAAGCGCACATGAAAGTTAGTAATTCTTCTCCACAATAGGGTTTGAATACTGGGCAGGGAAGATGGCAGGCAGCCACACAATGAGCAATAAGTGATAAAAAGAAAATCACTGAATAACCAACTCTGAAGTGAGCAGTATTCATTCCATGCAATGAATGAATCAGGAGAGCTGGGGAGAGAAAGAAATCAAACAATTAACACTGTATTATAATGTACCATGTGCAACAGGGCTGTACTGTTAATCATTGTATTAAATCTTGCATTTCTGTTCTAATTTTATTAACTTATTCTTCCAGTGTAGAGTTTAGGTAAACTTACCTCTTTAGCAGAGGATCACAGATTTAAGGGAACCTGCAAGTTCTTCAAGTTCTACCTCTCAATAGGTAAATTATTTTATTTTATAGGTAATCTTTATTATTTTAGCTGCCTATCTGTCGTATGTCCAATCTAGTAATAGTTACTGAAGAGAGTTGAAAGGGAAGCATTTAAAGAATTAATGTGTTCTGTAAAATTCATGGATTCTGAAAATGTGTCTGGGCATAATAATGTCATGTAATGAATGTCTGACTCAGTTTATTTCAGTTAATCAAAAGGAAAAATAAGCTTGAATTACTGTAGCTCCTATACACAGATAAAACAGATATTTTCTACCCACATCAGAAAATGAGAAGATTGAATTGCATTCAGTTATGAATTGGATTTATTCTTCAATTAAAACAGAAGAAAAATAAATCATGCTGAAGCTAAATGACAAACTAAATGCTATTCCATTGTAATTTTGTCCAAAAGACAACTACATTTGTTATTTCTTCAACCCTTTGATCATTATGTTTAGCTTGTAAAGATGCCACTTACTACTGCAAATAGTCCATTTCTGAACAGACTAGTATCATTTTTCCTGAAACTGAAATATAAACATTCTGCTGCAGAGCTGCTTCAAACCCACACTGGGCAAAACTGGACTTAAAGAGCAAGAAAACATTTAGACTTTCATAAAAAATAAAACTTGGAAAAAAAAAACTTTGAAGAAGGGAGAACAATTACGAATCTTACAAAATAAGCAGGGTAACGATGGCAAAATAAAACTGCACATTTTGTCTTCATCCCAAAGCCGAGGTTATTGAAATTCCTTTGTAAAACATTGAAGGATATACTCTATTAATAAAGATACAAAACATGAAAGATAAAGGTTAGCTCATTTTATACTATACAGACTGGATAGTCATTTCTGAGGGCCTCAGTCTTAAAGCACATGCTGTAAGAAGGAACTCTGGCTCCTGAGAAGCCACACTTCCTTCAGCATTGGGGTTTTTGGCAAAGCAGCAAAACTGCCCAGAGCACTGCTTGTTATTAAAGAAATGTTTGGTAGCGCAGATCTGTACATCCCCATGGGTTCCCCCAAATACCCAAAGATGCCTGCCTACAATGAGCTGTTCTGGCAGCAGAAATACAGAGTTCAAATCCAATGGAGACAAATGTCACAGAGAACATATCTGTTATAACTGATGGATCATCTAATGGATTTTGTTACAGAGTAGGTGGTATATGAATTAATCCATAATGTAGATCCTGCTACCCTAAAATACAATTTTAAGTAATGTAACAAGCTTATGAACCAGGAAGGAGTTTCTATATTCCATGCAAATATTAGATGATTGACACAGAATCATAGAACATGATGCTATCATAGAACATAACATGCTCTTTAGTTTTGATGTGCAAGTATGTCAAACATATGTGTTCGATTCTTTAACAAAACCTGAACATAGTGATAACCTTGAGTTTCAAGTCTTTTCAGGCCCCCAGCTGCTAAAAAGCATCACTCCAGAAGCAAAATGCTCTCAGGAAAGGAATTTAGAAAATAGTAAAGAAGAGGAGTTTATAACCCAGTTTATTTTTGGCTACTCTACCAAATTTCTGAACAAGATTTTTTTTTAGCCTAGTGCTCTTGTTCCAATGTTCGTGTTCCAATGATTTATCCCAATCACTAATAATAAAATTGTCCATATAGATCCAAAAGTGATTTGGGTACTTAAGTGTCCCTTCATTGCTATGGTCTGTCCTCACACACACCATAATCAGTAGGCAATGCCCAATATTCTCTAGGCTGTCCTCTATCATCCTTTCATGCCATTACCACCTCTAGCACACACACACACAAAAACAAAAATCCTGCTTCACAACTACCAGTCAGGCCACATTTCTCACTCAAGACTCAATCAACCAGAGGCTAAATAGTCTTAATTTATTTTTATTTTACACCTAGCCCTACGCACAGACTCCAGCCTCCTCATGTTACTGATAGAAAGAACTGTGATTTCCCTCAAAAACTCCAGATTAGCAATACCTTTGACCTCTCCCCCCAGACTCCTCTACAATGCCAAGTATTGTCAGAACCTATGTTTTGGCTGAAAGGGAAACACGTGATTCCTTTAATTATAGGCTGATCGTCAACTTAAAAGCACCCTTTTACCATGCTGGCTATACTCAGCAGAATAATTGGCTTGGGCGCCCACGACAGACTTCCCTCTCGTAGGGTGGTGTATCTTCTTAGAACAAATAATTATTTATCCATATAAACAGTAAAGAAATAATCAACTGAAAAAAATAAAATATCTAACTGTTAAAAAATAAATGATGCACATACTGTTACATCCACACAGAATATTTCATGAAAGTTTGCATTACTTATCCGGTCATAGGTCTGGATTCTGGCAACCAAATTGCAGGGTCTCTCTGAAAACCAGCCCTGCCTCCTCACTTTTGGAGCGGGAAAGTCAGAGAAGAAAGAAGTATAAGTGGAAGGAATGGTTGTAATTTGTTTTTATATTTTTTCTTCATCACCACTACTCAGTTACCAAGCAGTATGGTACGCAGAGCATGGAAAAAAAATCTGGAAAAGAATTGACGTTTGCTAACCTGAACATCAGTGAATACCCTCTCTCATACTCTTTTCAATTCCATATGAATGATTGTCAGATCTCTTCTCCACCAAAAAACCCACAATGAATTTTAATTACAAGGGAAAGCATTGACTTTTCAGAAGCGTGGAAAAGTAAGATCCAGGTATCAAACACTGACTGCTTTCTCCTGCAGATGTGACAAAGCAACCAACCAACTCTCCAGCATGGAACACATCGCATGTCAGAAATTTAATATAGACATCTCCCATACTCTTCCCAGCACCACTGAAGTCTGGTTCTGTTCCACTGTTCTTTAGGCATACCTATACATGCCATTTTAAGTGCTGAGCTGAGATACCCCAACTCATTCCAAATGAGCTCAATGCCACACCAAATATAGCCAGGCGGCTTCCAGTATCTGAACTGGCTCTTTCAGAATAAAATGGTTTTCACTTCACATTCCAATCTCCCAGGCAATTCCCTCCTGTGCATACTGTCAATGTGAAAAGGGATTCATGCTTTTGTTCTTCATCCTGTTTCAGTTTCTTCATTTCTCCTCACCTTCAATATTCTTCTATGCTATGTATATCCTTCTACACAAAATGGAAGCCGTACTGTTAAAAAAAGAATCTCATTAAACAACAACAAAAATGTTTTCTAATTGTCCTCTTTCCAATCTTATTCCATTTCCTCTCATCCTCTTTTCCACTTTCTTAGGAGATCTTCAGATCTCTTTTCCACCAAAAGCCCACTACACATTTTTAATTACAAGGGCAAGCTTAGGCTTTTGACAAGTGAGGAGAAGAAACAGAGCCAGGTATTAAATACTTTAAAAATGGATGTGGAGAGATAAATGGGAGAAACCATTAAACTATCTAATTTAACTATTTTTTCTTTTAAAAATACCATTTACAGATCTGAGGATCTCTAACTTATGTAAGTATCATAAAACAGAATAGAAGTATTTCAACTTGCACACAGTACATAAGGAAGTATCATGGTGTTATACAGAAGAAACTGCAATGACCAGGCATCACATTCAACTTCAAGCAAACAACAGTAGCAGTCAGTTAAACACAAGAAATTCTTCATATTAGAATCTGTGGAGCAAGTTAATAATAGAATTAAAACCAATCACCCTCCCTTCTCCATGGTATTCTTCAAATCACTGACTTTTAATATTTGTTCTATGGTGATCTTTTTCTTTTTTCCTTTGTCTTTTTATTTTTCTTAAAAGGCTAGCTGCATATATTTAATTGTATACCCTCAGGGCAGTGACTATTTCCTTAAATGTCTGTAGAGTCCATTGCTATAAGCAATAGTCCTATGCAATGCTAAGTAATAAAAAAAATTAGGAATGTTTTGTTGAGAAACAGCCATGCATTAATTATGCAAGATTATCTGAAAAATACACAAATAGGGGGCAAAAAACATGTCATTATGAATCCTTAACTTTAAAGCATCACTACCCAATGAATGGTTTATGATATTCCATTTCAGTATTATATTTAATTTCTCTTGGGGTATTTAAAAAATCTGTTCTGAAAGTTACCGAACGGGTATTGTTTCTCAGAAATTCTACAGGGTGCAACCCCCTTCCACACTGTCAGTTAAACATACAGTATTTTAAATACGCATTACGGAGCCAAAAGTTGAAGCAGGCACTTAGAATGTGAAGAATATTCTACACATTAAAATACACATGAAAAATACTGTCCAGGAATTATAGCATAAATCAAATGCAGATTCTAAATTCAGTATTTAATAACTATGCAATTTAAAAAAAAACATTTCGTTCTTATTACTTACTGAACTAATTTCATGTCTTAAATCTACATTGCTACAGACTTACACAAGCTACTGAAACTGGTATAATTTTAAAACCAGAAAGCAAATCTTTATTGCTGAACTCTGCTCCTGAAAATGGGGTTTAATATAAAACACTGACACCAAAACTGAAGAGCGTGAATAATCTGCTTTAATATTCTCTAAAATCTGTTCTCTAATCTTGATTGAGGTCTGAAAGTAGCACGTCTGGATGTTTCCAGTGTAAATGTTGTGCAAAAACTTTACAAACATAGATCTAAATCTGCAATTGCCATTACTAAAATAATGAAAAATCTATAAGCAGCAGTGAAACTGGCATGCAAATAAAGAACTGTCAAGACATATATTGCCTAAAAATAAGCTTACAATAACTATTTTAAAGACTGTGTGTGGTCCTACCCATATATTTTGGCAAGATGCACTTTCTCCAACCACAGCTAGATTCATCCAAAAGCAGTGGCACTGGAGAGTCTCTGTCTCACCTGTCAAACTTGAAGAACGTTGTTCAGCAGACCACCATGAGTCCATGGATAGGATCCACAGCACTACAGCAGCTGGTCTTGATAAGTGTTCTCTAACTATAGAGGCAAATACTTCAAAAATGTTCTGTAAGAGGATCACTCTTAATATACGTGCATTTAAAAACAAACAGAGACAAAAATACATCTAGAACAAGACTTTCGGGGCATTTATGGCAAAGCAGCATCAGTGACCACATACATATCTCTATCTGATGTCCCAAAGCGCTCACAAAAGATTCAAGCCTATTAAATTTACCTTAGAAATTAACTAAATTTATGTACTTCCCACAAATTATTAGATTGCAGGCAACCAATTAAAAGAACTAGATCCCTTAACTCTTCGTATAATCTAGGAAGATGAACTCCTCGGTTACTTTCCCACACGACACTGAAAATATTTTGACCAACCTACGAATCGATGAAGTGGGAAGGAAAGCTAAAAGGCTGCTTGGTTACAGGAAAGGTAGGATTCAGTGGACATGGGATGAAGCAAGCAAAGCTGCCAGCTGTAAAACTACACAAGAGGATATTTCGACGACCAGAAAGACCTAGGGAGAGAGCTTATTGGACTTCTCTCTATATAAAGTAACTTGGACTGTTATTAAAAAGTATATAATCATTAATTTCCAGAGCGATGTGAATATTTTCTAAAAATAGGTCACTGCTTTTAACTGCTGAGATCTGCTCGGGTTTAACTACTGGTGGCATTGTAGCCTAAAAGCAAGAAAGACTCTAGAGAGATTACTTTCACTTTTCCCTAGATATATTTAGTGTACTAACTAGCATAGTTAGGATATTATTTTTCTTTGGTTTTGTCAGTAGCATGTTTGAAATAAATTTTATTAAGTGGTAGTGTATGTAACATTGCATTGTGGGTAGCAGTTTCCTGCCTTAACCTAGCCACATCCTCAGCTGTTATATGAGACAGGTTTCCCATATTTTCTGCAAGTTGACTTCAAAAAAAAATAAAAAGGGAAAAAAAATAGACAGGAGAAAACAGCTAAAAGGTTAGGGTGATCTTAAACACTGTGTGGCGACTGTTTAGAAGGTGGATGTCTGATCAAATGGGATCTCTCAATTACCCTACAGTCTACAAAATACATATTGGAGGAACACATGGAAAGTAACACTTGTCATAAAAAATGCCTGAGCAGCAAAAAATAGCCGAGATGAGGTATATTTGACCATTAAGATAGAGACCTTTAGTCAAAGCCCGACCAGGGGACAGAGACTTGGCAACTCAAGATGAATGAAAACCACTTGCTATTAAATCATGTACTGACTGATTAAAAGAAGATGAGCATCCTTTTAATTTAAATAACAGTTCAGTTTAAGGTTTAATTTGATTTCAGTAGCCTGATTCCCTGGTACAGAAAACACGCAACACTTGCTTACACTATAAATACAGAAGTATTTTTTTTCCTCTCTGTTTCATGGTCCCAGGCCCCATCTCCTTTCAAACCACATCTTACTTAGAAAAAAAAGTTGAAAGGTAGAAAACAGAAATCATCATAAAAAGGCTGAAAAAACTCTGACATTCCATGCTACTCCTTGCAGACACCAGTACGAAGCATTTTAAAAGGAATGAGTACTGAAGTAACACTGATGTTTTATTTTTTTTTAATTAATGGGCAGTTTTGGTTTTTTGCTCTCACAGGTTAGTAGCATGGTAGCAGCAAACATGAAGCTGCTGCAGAGATGTTGGAGGCTGGAAGTCTACAAGACACCCAAGTCGAGCAACAGAAGTTCCTTAAAATGTGCAAATATTTTAAATGCACATGGTGAATTAAATATATTAGCTAAGAACCATCTGAAAATACAGTACAATCATTCTAAAATGTGCAATGACTTCTCACTGAGTTATGAAAAACAGAGCCAAGCAGAGACATTTCTCTCATTAAAAAAAAAAATAAAAAAATAAAAAAAATGCTGCTATGGAAACAGATACATTAATAGCATCTGCAATTAACACATGCATCTGAGGAAACTGCTCTGAAACTTTCTGCAGTATAAAAATCAGTGTCTTGTTATAGTACATACTGTAAAACTTGTAAGCAAGTGCAATTTAACAAGTTTGTCATCCTATTACTTTACGCAGCATATTTATACGTCTCTAGCTGTAGCATAGAAACAAACATTTAAGTACAAATAAACTTGATCATACTGTTTATATGCTGCATGAACTTTGAGTGACATAAGGCAAAATGTTTGGAAATAAAGCATGGCTTAAAAGTTTCAAAACAAATTTCAAAAGAAAAAAGTGAAAGATGTAATTATCTTTTAGAGTTGCATTACAATTGACTTTAAATAAGATTCCATTTCGTCAAAGATCAAGCTTATAGTTTACCAGAGGAATTCCTTAGCATAATACTTCCTTTGTAAGTGTAATTGTGACTTAAAGCATCCCCTATGGAAGTCATAAGTGAACTTCAATTTTTGTAGATCTACCTTTTGAACAACAGACTGCCAAGAGTAAGTCTGCAATCAAGACACCATTAACACAGTGATTGTTAGGATTCGTGTATCTGCTTCACTAGAAGTGCAAACTATCCTGAAAGAAACCACCAGTTTCACAGGTATAAGGTCTGTATACAGTTTTGTTTTATAAGGTCTGTATACTGCCTAGTAATTAAAAAAAAAAAAGTTCTATTCATTGTTAGTTTCTGCAAGCTACATCTTGTTTACCTTATTAAACAATTTGTTCTTCTGCTTTTAATGCATTTTGCCTTACTAGAAGAAGACTTCACTGTAGTTGTCTTGACCTTGATATCGCAGGTGAAAAAGTATGTACAGTACAAAAAAAATCCCAAAGTTATCACGCCAAAACATAATAACCAAGTCAGAGAATAACTCTGCATACACAATTGACAGCATAAAAAAACCCACTCCAGAAAAAGACTGAGTACGTCCCAAGGCAAGGAATTTAACAAGTCAAACCTCTGGAGGAAGTTCACTATTCAAATATTAAAGATGTAACTGAGAATAAATTCCAAAGTTAAAAATAAATAAATCAACTGCATTTAAGTGAAAACAAATATCTAAGATCAGGACATAAGTGATCTATTACATAAAAGCACTGAAGTTACCTACCATCATATAAAAGTTGATAAATATCTTAGCTGTAGTTGAAGGAACATTGTGCTTACAATTAAGAGTTCCACAAATAACAGAGGTAGAAACCTCCAAAGACTTCTGCTGCATCAGAAGTTGATTAAATCTGGAAGTCACACAAACATATTTTGTTTATATGAAGTGATTACCAATCTTTTCATCGTTTTTATGCATTTAACTTCTTTCCATTGGTGTTCTTATCCATACTATGAAAACATAAAGAAATACAAAGGAATCCATCACTAGAAGAATTAAATAGCACTCATACAAAAGTAAAAGATGGGTGATTTGCAGAATACTCCTTTTTCATTTAAAGACAGAATTCCACAAATACGTCAGCATCTAATAACTTCCAAAGTACTGAATGAAGAAGAATGTTATTTACCTTATTATAAATACTATGAAAGTAATTTTATGCATAGGGTTTTATGTTGCTTTGATAAATATATGATCATGAAAAAAAGAAGGAACCAGCTGTAATGTCTTACTGAAATCTCCCTGCCCATTTCCTCTCCATCCCCACAAAGTAGAGAACCTGCTCTCCACCCACACCTCCAGTTCTCCATTGCCCACCACTGCTGGCCAACTTCTTGCTGGGAAAGCTGAGGACAGAGAGGAAAATAAAAAAGGAGGGCTGCCAGCTTCAAAGAGACGTCTTTTATTTTACAAATAAAAGCTGAACAATATCTAGAAAGTGTTTTATACAATTCTTCTGCTCTCAGCAATATATACAACAACAAGCAAACAACAAAAAAAAATCACCCTGCAAAAGCTAGAAAATCCCATGCATCTGTGATACAATCAGGCTAATAAGAAAAGTTCTAGACATAATGTCCAAAGAGGCAAAAAATAAGATACTTTCTCCAAGATGTTTCCAATTTTGTTCTGAATCTGAGTGAGCAAATCAAGACTACTAATACACACTGTCTGTGCACATTATTCCTTACTACACACAGCATTTTGCAATTTATTTCAAAGCCTCTATTATAAACAAAAAAATACTGCTTTTGTTAACCCACTCCGTACTGGTACAGTAAAGGGTTATACTACACAATCAAAGTCAAAGTTACAATATGTTGAGTATATAAAAAATATTACACACACATGCACACATATGATATTAAGCACTTAAATCTTACATATGCATCAAATTTATGTTTCATTTTAAAACTAAGCGTTAACATTAACTGGTGAATGAAGTTATTTATGGTCTCCCAAAAAGCCAAAGACTGTTCTATTTCGCCTAAACACTGAAACTATAAGGAGCAATTAACAGAAGCACAATCACAATCTCACAGCTCGCTCTGTTCTGCAGTGTCTGTATTAAATCCCAGCAATACTGGCACTCAAAAGCATCCCTCGGAAGGCAGTACACAACTAGCTATGCTATTTAAATGACATATTTTGCCCCCCATATAAAAGCAAGATAATTGCCCTTAATTTGCATTACATAAAACTGCCAACTAGTTTTGAAGGCATGTAAAGCAAGGCAGACATGATTTAAGATTTGCAAAGGAATCCCCAGCCTAACACTTCTGTGACAGCCAATTACAGGAAAAAAACACAAGCCCAACAAGCAGGCTGCTACTAGACCTTCGGCAAGGTAAAGTTTCTTACAATGAGTTACAGATTCACAAGTAGAGGAAGACAAGGAGAAAAAGTAAAACAGAAGGAATCCAGCCACCCAGCAAATCTGAAGCAGACCCAAGATCGTGATACAATCCAAAGATGTAAATTATTGTAAATCATCACTGTTGTTCAGAATTTCACACAGCCACTTGTGCCAATTTTGCTCACTTTTCCACAGACACAATAATGAAGCAGGGAAAGAGAAAAGAAAAAGAAAAAAAAAGGAAGAAAAAAAAAAAAGGAGGGGGAAAGAAGAGTGGGGGGAACCTGAACTGAGAGTACAAATAAAGTTCTGCTGTCCATATGCTTTAACTGTACAGAAGTTTGGGCTCTTACAGCATTTTGTACTCTCTCCAAATCCTCATGAGTCACAAAAATTAAAAAGCTATATCCTTCTGGATGCCAGGAAGGGCCTTACCACGGGCCTTTTGTCAAAATAAAAAAAAATAAAAAAAAAAAAAGGAGAAAAAAAGGAGAGAGCAAGAACAAGCCCCAGTGGTAGGCAGTCCTCTGCGAGTCCTCTGATGTCACAAGCCACATGATTCTCTCTCTCCAGTAACAGTGCTTGCAAAAAAAAGGAGTTTTAAAGCTTTTGCTTTTTTGGATTGTGTGAATGCTTCATTCGCCTCACAAACAACCACAGAACCACAAGTGCGGTGCAAACTTTCTCCAGGAGGACAGCAGAGAAGGCTCTGGGTTTTAAATGGTTAATCTCCGCAGGTCACTACCAGCCACTGAGACCAACAGAGTCAGTAAGTGCTCTCTAACCACAGTCTATGCAGTAATAGTAGGTCCTTCAAATATTTGCTCATTCTCTTTTTTTTTTGTTTTGTTTCCTTGCTTTTCACATGTTACCAGTGCTACAACATTTTTTTTTTTTTTTGACAAAAAAAAAGAAAGCAACTGTAGGGTCTATGCAATGCAGGGGCACTGTAAAACTAAACCAAGGTTTGGCTATGGTTTGTGTTTGCAGTTTGAGGATCCAAGAAGTATTTACACCAGGAGGTGAAAGCTCTGCGTGAAACGAGAGGGACTATGGCATCAAACAGCCTGTTCAGTTCGGTGACACCATGTCAGCAAAACTTCTTTTGGGTGAGTACTGCGACATCTCAGCTCCCGTTTGCCGCGCTCGGGGTTTTCTTAACGATGCCGGGGACAGTTATGGAAACAAAAAAACTTGCTGAATGGGATGCTAGGGTGGGGGAGAGCATAGCAGGCTTGGGGGGGGGGGGGGGGGGGGGGGGGGGGGGGGGGGGGGGGGGGGGGGGGGGGGGGGGGGGGGGGGGGGGGGGGGGGGGGGGGGGGGGGGGGGTGGGGGGGGGGGGGGGGGGGGGGGGGGGGGGGGGGGGGGGGGGGGGGGGGGGGGGGAGCTTCTGCGGATTTTATTATGAATGGGTGACTGAGGCTGAGCAGAAAGAGGTCAGTGGCCCGCCTGCTCAGTGGCCCTGGCACAGGTGTGCTCGGCTGGGCCGCACGAGGTGGGCCGCAGCCAGGTACATGGGATGGGGTATAGCACAGCGCCCAGCCCTATTGCAGGTACAAGGGACCAGGTAGGTAGGGAAACAGCCAACAACGGCAAGGAACAGCTTAGGAAGAACTGGTGCAAAGCATAACCCTTCAATGCATCCAACGTGACTGCTTAATGCAAGATATTCTGAAGGAATTACAGGATTTAGCTCTGTTTCCTTAGACCTGATGAAATGAGTAGCGTGCAGCACGTAGCAGCCTCTCCTATCCATAACTTCCCTATCATTGTACCAGACAACTTATTTTTAAGCATATATGCTCAATGAAGTTTATCAGAAACGTGCAGTTCTTCGCCCTCGTTTCGCAGCAAAGTGTGCTATTTAATGGACTCATTTCTGAAAGCGAATTCTCCTCATTGCACTTGTTGTGAACAGGGTGAAACATTCAGGCATAAAAATATTAACTTATGAAGTTATGCAATTTAATATGTTGATGAATTTAAGCTTTAATTGAAAGTGGGATTTAAAAAACTCTGTAGAAGGGCACTGCCAAATCTTTACTTCAACATTCAGAACTGTAAACACAGGTTCCTTTAAGAAATCATGTATGTAGACTGAGGCAGTTATTTATATGTCCTGCAGACACACGTGCCCATAAAAAATCATAAATGCACTATAAAATTGCACCTCTATCATGGCTTATTTAGAAAAGCTTCTTCCTCTCAGATATAGTTTTAAAATCAGCGCAGGGCACCTCGCGCTCGAACTGAATATAACCAAATCAGATTTTAAGTGATTGCTCTGCAAGTAAGACGAAGTTACTTTTAAAATGTGATGGAAAATGCAGTATTCTAGTTCCCCTTGACCAGTGGTAAGAAGCATATGCAACATTTTCTTCAAAGCATCTTTTACTGACACAACTGAAAATTCTGAAAGACCAAGGAAAAAAAAATGTGAAAACTTACAGGATTCTCTTAATGGTGTCCATCATGTTGAAACTAGGCTGGGGCTGTAGCTAAAGCTATTTCTTTTCCTCCCCTGTCCCCATTATAAGACAAATAACAATGCTAGGACCATTTTCAGTGTATACATCCCAATTAGACTTGTATTGTAATGAACCGAGGACCGGAGTTCCCTTTACCCCTCCTACTTCACGCGCTTTGACTGGTTCCCAGTTCAGCACATGAATAAGCTGTAAGGCTGCGTGCGGGAAAAGACTTGAAGAATAGCTTCTCACAGAGCTGGGAGCTGTTTAATTTATGACCTACAGATAGCAGAAGTAATAACAGAACCTGTGCCGGCTCCTGTAGCTGTAATAGGCAGACCGGTGAGCTGAAATGCTAACACAAAAATGGTAAGCAGCTTTTCTACTAAAACTGCTGTCTTAATGAAGCCCAGCAGAAGTGTAGCCAGACCACATTATCCCAGTGTTTACAACAGGAAATACAGTTTACATGTATAGGGACTTTCTTTTGCTTTTACTTCCAAAAGAGATTAGACGAAATTTAGTTGGCTAAAATTATCAAAACACCGAGTGGTGACTGCTTAATTTATCTACTTTTGATCATTCCTAAAGCGAGGCAAAAGTCCCGCAGCACGAAGAATACTTTTTTCCAAACTTCAGTAAATCGGGTTGGGGACACAAATTCAACTCTGGCCACGAGCAGCAAATGCACGGAACGACAAAATCTCACCAATTCTATCAGTAGGTAACCAATATCTGATACCAAAACCAAAAAAAAAAAAAAAAAAACTTAAAAACTTTATAAAAATGAGACAGACCACAATTTAAAAAAGAACAAAAGCCAGAAGACCCAAGTTAGTCATCAATTTACCATTTCCTACCACCGGTGCAGCAGGATGTCAGAATGCATGATCTATTTTATTCCTTTCCATGCTGCATCTCCTTCTATTTCAATCTCTAACTTAGTCCTTTCATGACCGTTGAATTTGATTAGTTTTTTCTTTGAGAATTAAGACGCATAATGACAAGTAATAACAGGAAGGAAAGCAGCGTTGTGAGGATTAACATTTGTGAAAATTCTTATTTCACTTGCTTTTTCTGTGTGTTTTTAACTCATATGGAAGGGAAGAATAACGGTAGTGAAGATGCAGGACCCTTTCCTAATTACAGGGAACATGTATTCTTCTACAGTTTAGATCATTTGAATTAACTTGCTATTGTTTCATAGCCAGAGTATTTCTGTGTTAAGTGTGTTAAACACAGGTATTGACTTGCATTCTGCCTGAGTGACCTGCTTAAGTTTTTAAATATAAGCGCGTTCGTTTCGAGCAGCAGAGTATTATATTTGTATCCATATCACCTTAAGAAAAAAAAAATCTCAGAATAAATACTAAGCAGAAAAATGAATTGAATGTTTACCAGATTTTCTAATAAATGTGATTTGTACAAGATACTTTAGAGCATGAAATACTCTTGAAATGCCTCCCGTAATAGTTACGAATGATAAAAAAGTGTTTTCAAATATGATCTGTGCATCTTCATAGGAGAATTTCACTGAAGGACGTAAATTAGATCAAGATTTGGCTGATGACTTAATTATTTCACATGTAATGTTTGGTAACTGATCCCTATAAACAGACGTGATAAACCTGAATGAAATACTTCAAGTTAACAGCAACAAATTTACACTGCTTATATTAAAATACTCGCCAGAATATTCTCATTTACTCTTTAAAAAAAGCACCTTTTCTAGATGTCGGTTCTGAACTGTTTTATCAGTTGGCAAGGAATTGTAGTTTTTTATTTTACTTAAGATACTGATAAGAGAGAAACAGATCCCTTCTGATTATGCCTATAAAGCTGAATTTTTCTGAATGTTCCTGCTCAGTTTAACATATTCCTATGATTGTGAAGTTTGAAGCAAAATCTCAGTGATCACTGGTCTGTATAAACGTAATTTAAAATACTAGGACTTTACAAAAATAATACTGAAGGAATGCAGGAATGACTATTCTCATTTGCATTAAGAAAGCTGCAAGCTTCTCACTCAGACTTTCGGTACGTTAAACCCCTAAAACATGCAGAATTACACTGCAGCATTTCTATAATTCTTAAGCAGCAAAATGCGGTGATTCGTTTAATTATCTGTCTCAAATTAACTATTAATAACCAATATTGTCTAAATCCAGTGCACTGATGCAAAATTCACTAAGATAGAAATGTTCCAGTTTGTTAAAAGAACATTGAAATATCTGATGGTTAAATAAACTGAGAAAAAAACACCTAACTCATTAGGGGTACTAAGATTTTATCAAACATACAGGATTAATCTCTATTGAATAGAACCATTCACAAATCAAAACTTACTTACTTCAATACTTTCATGCAGTGCTAATCAATTACAACCTTTTCTAGTTATTCAAAATCCATGTGCTTTTAATTTTATTCACTGGTGGTCTAAAATATAATATTCAGGCCAAGCTAAGTCATTCTGTATTGCAACTTTGCTTTTTTTCAATAAATATTCATCTAGAGGTTTTCTTAGAGAGAACTGCTCATATGAAGACTGTGGTAATATTTTTATACTGTACCTCCTTGTTGAAGCAAAAGGTTAGGGGTTACCTAAATACCTCAACTGTATATACAAAAAAAGGAAAAGGTAAGTATTCACATGAAAAATCCAAAGGGACTATATTATTTATTTTTGCATTTCCTATGATTAATGATGCACCAGTGCATACTTGAAAACTGAAGTCAAAATAGGGTAACACCTCAAATTCCTTTACAAACTGTACAAATATCAAACTTCCATGCTGTATTAACTACTCTACCAGAAATATTTAAAGGCTCTGCCACCCCACATTAAGAGCATAACAATAATACCAAAATTCAAGCAGTGTGATTTCTTGGTCACGGGCAGACTAATGCTAATCTTAAAACTGCACCTTATACCTTTATTTTTCCTGATGGCTTTTCACAACACAGTTGTGCTTGTTACAAATAACAAGGAGCCCAGTGCAGGCTCGAGTAAATAACGGAGATCTAAAATCAGATCCGTTTAAGTATAAGCAGAAAAACAAAACGGTAAGATATTCTTGCAAAGGATGCTAACTACACAATGCAGACAGTTCAAAAGAGTAACCATCAGTGCTGTGTGTATGGTCATGTCACACCTTGGGGCATGCACCCACGGGTGGCTGTCCCTGCCAGCAGCTAGGCAGAACTCCTTGCTAAAACAGCAGGTTAAGCACAGGAGGCTGAAAACACAAGCAGAGTGGTGCATTTTTTTCATGCACAAATCCAGCCCATTTCAGTGGAAGTTAAATACGGAGGGAAAGGAGGAATTAGCCCGTGCTTGCCAGGCTGCAGAGGTGCTGAGCACCTCCATCTCTCCGGCGGGGCTGCTCCAGCAGCAGCTGTCAGTGCTCGGTACCACTTGAAAATTAGCCATGTGCATGTTTTCCTCTACGTATCTCATAAAAATCAACATTGTGTGTTGGAGGTGATGGAGTTGGTTCTGAAAACTCATTAATACACTCCATTAATAAGAATTACAATAAATTGCCATGTTTAATATGCCCTAGAGTATATAATATTTTAATTAAGGCAGCCTCAAGATAAATAGTGAGTTTAAGATGGTAAAACCTGAAGCATTTTAAGGTCTTAGCTTAGGCACTGAGAGAATCCAAGATTCGCACAACCGGTTAAGAAACTGCAGCATAAAAAAAAAATTCAAGTACTATTTTAAATATAAAATGTTAATTTGTCTAAAAGGAATAAATATAACATTTATTTTGATAACTGTGCTCAAAAATAAATTAGTAAACTATACACTATTTCAAAGAGATTTTCCTTGTGAATTTTGCTAGACTTATGAATTAACCACAGATTTTCATCCGGAGACAGCAGACACCCACAAAACACAGAAAACATCTACCTCCTCCACCACAGAACCCCAACAAGAAACTACTGTTACCAACAAAATACGTTTTTGCTGACATTATCTACAATGCCTTTAATTCTTATTGTATACATGTTTTTCAAAACAACTGCTAAAGGCTCATGGGGAACAGATTGAGGAGGTGTATCTTCTGCTCTCAGGTGTTTTTGTTTTAAGTTAATAAAGCTTAAATCTAAGAGCATGCTTCCTTACATAAACATGCTTCCTTCTACAAATAAATATAAGACCTGCCACTTAACATAGGGAAAAGCACACCCTAAAGAGTATTTTAAAGATGAGCACAAAGACAAAATAAACTCAGGTTACTACATCGTAAAATAGTTTAACACTTCCAATAAAAAAATCCATTATTCATGCATCTGTTTCCTGTATATATTTTTATTCTGCTTGTTAGCATACTGTGTACTGTTCTAGCCTTCCTCATGTAGCTATAAGTTTCCTATTTCATGTATGAACTTGCCCCAGGAGGAAAAGAGACATAGGTTTTCTACTGCCTCACTTTAAATGCTGAAGTCATTTTAATCAGAGCAATTAAGTTATCCTCTGCAACCCACTCCTTATTAATCATTTTTATTTATAAAAATTAATTTAGCATAGTAAAAGATTAAAGGAAAAATGGCTACATTTTCCTTTAAATAAACGTGGTACTGCAAAAAAATGAAGTATTTCCATATTATATTTACTGTATTCCTAACAGTTCTCCGAGAATATGTTTTCATCTCTGATAAAACTACCTTTATTTTTACAGCAAAGGCTGAAAACAGTTTCTTCTGCTGTCCCTCTCATTTAAAAATGTCATTTTCGTTAAGGTCAGGCAGCTCTGGAATTAACAATAGCTTTAAGTTTTAATATGTTATAGCTAAAACCCCTGTGGCAAAAATGTTTTGGCAGGAATTCATCCAAATACAGTTACTGTATTTCTGATAGACACTAACTTATTTCACATATTATATTTCATCAGAATTGCTAGTATTTCATAATGACTTGAGATTTATTATCATTCATTTTCTCGAAGAAGGAAAGTTAAATTCTGATGACCTTACATACATTTATTTTCCCCAGAATTTATTTGAACCTGAAGCATGCCAAACCATTGTTTACTTATCCCTCATGGTCAGATATCTCACATCTAAATCCACGCTGCGGTTTACTGAAACAGAAAGACAGAGCCATTGCCAGTTACATAATATTTTATTGTTCAGAGAAAAGGACCCAACCTCACTCACAAAGCAAATTAACTGCGGCACTAGCGAGACGTGGTTGCATCGATGTGCATGCGGACACACATACGCTGACGACCATACGCTGGGTGCAAGTGGGTCTGGCATAACAAGTTAGAGCGTGGTGACATTACACATCGTTATTAATTGTTGAATTCAACTTCTTTGTCAAGAGTACTTAATAGAAATGACACCACACTAGTAAGTAAAAGATAGAGATGATTTTTTTTTTTTTTAAGGAAATCAATATAGACAAGTAATTATGTGCAAATACTTTCACTTCCACATAGTGCTAATCTCCAAGGATATCTGTAATTCACTTAAATATAGATCAGAAAACACAGAGTTAAAAAAGCATGATATTTTAATGTAGCCATGTGCGGTATTAGAACAGGGTATTCTTTCTTGGGAGAAATGTTAATGAGTTGTGTATGGGCAAACATGCGTACGTATATAGCTTCAAACTTTAATTCCTACTGATTCATATTTCTAAACTGTTTAATTTCTTGAAGTAAAACACAGTGATAGGGTAAGTTTAGAAAACATCTGTGTTGGTACAAAGTCCTTAACCTAACACAGAGGTTGCACAAATACAGAAGTTGCTATCACATTCCGATTTCCCAGCAGTACAAATTTCCAAAGACCATTTACAACACTTCACATCTCTCTCCTTTGCTAATACGTAGTACAGGGGCTTGAAGCAAGGATCTCATCTTTATGCTTGTAAAAAAGAATGTCTATTAACACTATTATAATGCTCTACATAAATTGAAAGTGTTAGTGCTAGTAATGAAATAATAGATGGTAGAAGCACTCGTTACAGAATACTGGGCAATATTTCTGAGGAAAGAGATGCTTGGGAGTAAGCCTGGTGGTATCTTCTTCCTTATTCCCATAGTCCCAAGAAGGGAAAAACTGTTTTTGTGGACAGTAGACTGGACAATAACAACTCACCTCAACTTTCAAAGTGAAACCATGCATTTTAGCCGAGGTACTCTTATCTGTAGGTCAGCTGCTGCTTTTGACACAGTGCAATTTTTCTTCTGGAACTGATGAAACAAATAAGGTACCCTGTATATACTTTTAAGGAATTCTGACATGAAATATGGAGTTGCTCAGCCAAGAATTATTACTCCCTAATATTATTTTTATATTAATATTGTAATACATCAATAATTTACTATAAATACCATCCTTCAAGAAGAACCAGCAAGAGTTATTTTACACAGATTAAGTAGTTATAATTCAATGGGGGGGAAGAAAAAAACAACAAAAAGCCTAATTCTGAAGACTGTGCCAGAATTTACTATTTCAGTTTATCATGTCTCAAAAAGCTGTAGGCTAGGTGAGCCATAACACTGAGCTGATACAGTACCCATGCCCTGCTGCATTTACTGCATAAATTCCACGTGTAACCGCTTTCTTTCAAATGTATCACCTATTCCACTGAGAATCCTGTCCCTTTAAATAGAAAACTTCTGGGGAAAAAAAAAGCGTCAAGTTTGCTCTTTAATATTGAAGGGACACGTATGTTCAAGCTTAGCGACGCTTTTATTAATAAGAGTTTGACAAATTAATGCTCTTAGCTATTGTATAATACTGGAGCACAGGAGCAGCTTTGTAATAGAGCATTTAAAGTCTGCAGGATATTTATTTCCTAACACAATCTGCAAAACTTGTTTCCTCTAAGAAAAGAACAGCAGAATAAATTCACATTAAAAGAGTTCTTCATCTGCATTTTTCCAATCAGTGGTATCAAAAGTTTAACTCAGCTGCACTTGGTTATTTGTGGAATAACCAAGCCATAACAATGAATGGTTTATTTAAAACTGACAGGACCAGAAAGCAGTAACTATTTACTTAGGCGGTGTACCTTAGTATACACCAGTAAAAATGTTCTCTTTTCCCAAAAGGACTTTTTGCATAAAGGGCATTCACTTTGCTTCCTTCCCACACTTCTTACATCCAACTTTGTACATTCAAACCTAAGTACTATATTTTTCTTGCTATTCAGTATATTTTTATTTCCCCCCTTTCTGATTAAAAGGCATAAACAGAAACACTAAAACGAATTCAGGGGGCACACTCTTTATACTGACATTTTATTAAAGAAACCAACGTTCAGGGAAAAATCCAGTCCTTTGTGGATAATAAAATAACACAATCTAGGTAGCAAGAAAAAAAAATTAATTTAGCATCAAATGGGCAGAAATATATCTTCCACAGCAAGAACCATTTTCGTACTGCAGAAAGAACAATTTCATCCTAATGCAACACTGTGACTGTATATTGCACATGCAAACACTCGAACTACTTTTAATTTCACAGTATTTAAGGAAGAGGACCTAAAATTACTCTGTTATTCTGTACAGCAATTAATTCAGTCATGACCTCGTGATAATTTGGGGTTCTAAGCTCATTAACATAACATTTTAATATTACCTTTAAAAATCAAAAGCAAAATCTTAATTACGGCTGAGCCATCTAAATATGTGTTAATACATCTTAAAATAAATGAAGACTTAACCTTGTCCAGATAGAAAGATAAAATATTACAGGACGTGTAATACAAAACAAAGGCTGGGAAGACCGTAATTTTGTTACTTGAAATTATAATATTAGTTTACTAACTAATTTCAAGGCACATGTGTACTGCACATGTGTAAAATCGACTTGATGCAGCCTGCTTACATGCACACACACACGAGCTGGAATGTCCTAATTCTGATCAAAGATGTATGTAGCCGGATGTGCGGTTAATTCACTGATCAAATTTTCACAACTGAAAAACATCTTGAAAGACACAGTCCTAGTTGCCGGTAGTGCGTGTAAAATGATTGTACGTTTTAGGATGTATCTTAGGACCTCTTCTGCACGCGCACGCACAAAATAAAAAGGAAGAAACGCAGAAAAAGATGAAAAGGCACTGCTTTTCACTTCCAGTACTCTTAAAGGGCAGAGTGAGACTGAGTGAAATAAACTTAAAACACCCGTAGAAGCTAAACTCTAGTCTTACTGACACGTTCTTACAGTAAGCTTGTGTTCCATAAAAACTATATAAAAGTGTCAGAAGCGTAGATGCATAGCACATGCACGCAATGTAAGACAAATCTGCCCTGTAACAATAATACACAGTAGCTCCTCAATGTCTGTGAAATATTTTAAAATGCACTAAATCTATAAAAATACTCTGTCAAACTTCAGGACTGTCCACTGAACCAAGCAGATGTATTGAATAAACAGTGTTTAATGGGGTTTAAAGTTTATCGGCTATGTAAAAAATTAGAAGAATTTGAACTATCAATTGTTTGAAGTCTTCTACCATCACATTTAAGAATCCTACAGAGCTGACTACTTATAGTAAATACACATAATATATAATGGTCACTCTATTTGATCAGATATGCATTAAATAAAAATAAGCCAAACAAACTTATAAAGATACTAAGATGGGCAATAATTTTACTAGTCTCAACACTGATTTAAAAGACGTCTCTCTTTTTCTCCTTTACATACCTGGTTGTTATCAATTACTGATGTGTCTTCACCCTTCTTGCAGCAAAAATTCCTTTAAAAATTAGAGCACACACATTTGAAACCTATATACATAAAAATACTCTTTTTTTCAGTAGCCCAGAAAATCTGAAGGTTTTTTTAGGCTGATGATATCTTCACATAGAAACACAGAACGTCTGCAGACAGTAAGAAGCCTTTAGTAAGCCTTTTTGCTGCACCATAATAATCTGATCCAGAAATTCAAGGGTACCTTAAACAACGGGCTACCTGTTCTAGCCATGCTTAGGAATGTGGCCAAATCATTTTTATTGATTTAACCTTTATAGGAATGCTACATATCCTCAGAGCAAAACATTTCTAATGCATTTATAATATGATATACCTCTGAGAAGTTATGAAAAAAAAAATCTTATGACAGATAGGTTAGCCCCCCTCCACTATTACGTTTTTCTGATCTAGTGATCGATAGGCATTCGTGTTAGACTATTTTGTGAGTTTGTATGTGTTCGTATTCATAGGATAAAATCAGGAACTGTAACACTTACAAAAGACAAGACGAATATCTGACCTGTCTTTGTTTAAGAAATAAGAACTGCTGAACTGATAGCCAAGACTCTAAATACTCCTTTCATTCTAGAATTACACATCAATCATGTTACCTGCAAACATATCAAGTTAAAACTTCCAGAATTTACAGTCCTTTTTGAATAAACTGAGCAGCATGCTAGTTACGTTCAGAGAGCTTACAGAAGGTGGTTTGTGTATCTCTCCAGAATTCTTAAAGAAGCACTTCTTAAATTCCCTCTTCATCAGAAATCTATTTCGTATATATTTCAAATCAGTGTTTCTTGATGTCACTATTCATATTCTATTATTTTGACACTCGGGTTTGAAAAAATAGTATATTTCAGTATTTGTTCTTTTGAATGTTACAAACCACACTTGAGCACTACCACGAGTCACTTGTTTTTTGGAAAGTAAACTGTTCGGAGTTGCTCATTATGGTAGACTTCTTAAAAGTGTAAAGCAGACATGAAAACGGTGTCCGAGAAGTCAGTCAAACAAAAGCAAATATGCTCGTATTACATATTATATTAGTTACGTGTCTTCTAAAGAAAATCAGGGGTGGTTTTTGTTTGGTGTTTTGGGTTTTTTTGTTTGTTTACTTAGTTTACAAGTAAATGGAGAAAACCTGGTAGTGAAAATTATTCCTACTTCTAATTCTAGTAAAAAAATCTAGTATGTTATTCTTCACAACTGAAAAAGAAGAGCCAAAAACACTTTAGGTGGGCAATACACTGTACTACCGATCACCTATTTTAATACAATTTCTATCTACTTTTTATTTCTGAAGACAGTGATGTCTACAGACCATATTAAGGTCTCATTCATCTACAGAAAAATATGTAGCAACCCTGCAAAGAGAAAAATATTAAAATAATTTATTAGTGATATAAATGCTTATCAACACTGTAATGTAGTCTGTAAAGTTCCTACATCAAAGAAATAAATTCTAACTAGAATATATGACTTACCATAAAAAACACATTTGCAAATTCTGTTTTACTTTGTTGTTGTTGTTTTGTTTTTAATAAGAACTTGGATATTACTATTTTTTTCAGAAAATAAATCACTAGTTTTGTCTCATCTTACATTTTTTCCTAAAAAATATTCTGAAAGTAAATCCATACCCAAAAATACAATATTCACGCACAAAATATCCCTCTGACGTGAGCTTCATGTTTTGCTAAACCAGATAAATTTAAGACCTTACTGTGATACACATCAACGATTTTTATAAGGACAACCTAGTTCCACCTTCGCTCATGTTGCACATCAGGGATCTGACCAGATGAGTGCTTGCCCTTATACAAACCCAGTTTGCTTTGTACTACAGTAGACTGAGAGCATTCATCAGTTACCACATGAAGATCTGGGACAATAATCAAAGAATAAATAACTAATAATTTCAAACAAGATCATTAAAGCATATCAGACCATACTTGATTGCAGCTTTAATAGAGTAAAAATGAATGGAGCAAGAGGAAACCAAAACAACTGATAGATCAGAAAAAAATAATTTGGTTGATAAACGTTTGAAAGTCTCTGTAATTTATAGGCTAGTGCTGAGGGCTGCATCTCTCTTCCAGTTTTACAGTTATAAAAACTTCTGTTTTCACTTTTTATTACAGTTCACCTTAAGGAAGCACCTAGGTAATACTGAAAAATACTGGAATGTTAGAAATGCAAGCTGTCCTCACAGACAGTGGTGATGGAAAAAGGCCTAGTTTAAATGCTGTTATACTAATAAAACTGCTTATAGTAGTATTCATTTTTTGTAACATAATAGATATACAACGGGCTTTATTAGTGTAGTTATCCTGGCAAACAATAACATATTTTGATGCTACAGAAAAGCTGCTCTGTGCTGGCGTGCAAGGAAGGTCAGATGGAAAACTAACTCCATGCTCTTAACCTGTAAACTCTTTCCTTTCCTGACTACTAACCTAGCAGGGGAGTCCCACAGCCTTTCCACGAACTCAGGTAGGGAGCCTTCTGCTCTGGTCTGCAGGAACAGCACACATGCCCTCGCAGCTTCAGGAGTGCCAGCCTCCTTGGCAGCTCTCTCTTTAAGTTTGTCGATGCAGGTTTGCCACAGAAAAGTTGCCTTCAGATTTCCAGCTCATAAAGGAGTCTTCTATGTGCTTACATACACACGCACACATGTATACACATAAAAAGCTACGTACTTGACTGCTCAAGCCTGCAAGCTATTAGAGGAGCAATTGTGATACTTTTGGAACCCTAAAATTTAATTTCAATGTGTTGAATAAGGGAATACAAAGTGAGGAGACAATGGACTCTGGGAACATATTTTGCAAGGCTGTTTTATAGGGACTCAAAAAGGAAATTGTACAGATGAGGAACATCTATCTGTCTGGCATGTAATTGGCATTATACAACAGAAAGGAACACCAAAAAATACTTATCCTCGATAACATATGGGTTCTTAGAGTGATGGAAGCATTACGGGTCAGGCAATGCACACATTTTGACAACGTATAATTTGAGTAACAGCTTGTTTTCACGGCACTGCTGATAACTCTTCCCTATCTCCCCATGGATTGTTTTGGTTTAATGATTCTCCCCACATTTTCAAATACTGGAAATACTGTAAGATTCTCATTTCACAGCCAAGAGTCAGACTCTGGCAAGCTTGTCTGTTCACAATTTACTACCCACCTCTCGTACTTCCAACCTTCTCTTCCTCTGGTCTTGAAAGTAGAGTCTACTTTCAAATGCCAGACGTCAGCGGTCCTTTCTTTCAGAAGTGTTTCTATGTACCTTCACACTTAGATACTGTCATCCTATTTCCTCTTTCTTTTTCCTTATAGCATAGGGCATAACTCCCACAGAAGCTGATTCCAAATTTACTTGAATCTATTATGTTCATATAGCATATTCTTCTCCATCTAAAATTGTTGAAAAAGAACATGATCACCTGACTAAAGTTCTTTCAGCTGTCTTATTTTCAGACAGCAGTGTGAAATGTGTCTGATAGGCATTCTAGAGGTCCTACCCCCACTTCAGAGTCAGAGCCAACTAGCAACCCTAGGCATCAATAACAACCAGCTGGTATCTTTCATTTCTTTAGAAGGAACTTAGATATTTTTTTTTCCAATATTCATTTGTGCAGGGCCTACCACAACAAAAATACTTATCCATAGCTACAACTCCAATAGGAAAACCTAAATAAATAACAATAGCAGAAATTTTTTATACAGCATCATCAGCTCAACCTCGCTGAACATCTGTTTCTTTCAACCTTGAAGTAGACAGCTTTACTTTAGGCTAGCTTATTTTGATGTACATTTGAGAAGTCTGTCCTTAAAAATAAATAATTTTTAAAGGCATACTGATGACTCATCTGCAGGACTTGGTAATTTTGGTTCTTGCTGGAAAAATGCTTAGCAAATATTGTCAGCAAAATACTTCCATTTTCTTTGCATAAGCATATTTTGAACCTGAAAATAGCAATGTTAACAATTGTGCCATCACCAAATATAGCTGTTCCCTATTTTGGATAGGATACTGAAGGTATTCAACTAGAAAATTGATTTTGGCTGCAACTAAATATTTTTTAAAAATTCAAAGCATTTATGATTTTTTAAAACCTCGCTGACCAAGACTTGGTTGTGTCAACAGCACCACACAGGATTCTGAGAACAAAACACGATTATTCCGTTCGTTCTCAGCCAGTTTCCTAAAAGCACGGTTCACACCATATACAAAGCATTGTCCTGCATCTGGTCCTCGTACATCGATCCTTTTTACTGAACCCGCTGCTGCTGCTGAGATTCCGAACAAATTGAAACGGTCAAACTACAAACACTTGTAGGGTACCAAGGTGAGAAGGCAATCAAAATGGATTAATCAAGAACAAATAAATGTCATATTAACCCAATTGATTAATTTGAAAGCAAATGACTTTGTCAGTAAAGATGAAGCAGCAGAATTGATGCAACTTGGCTCCAGATAAAAAAACATCGATGCTGCCAAGCTATTATACATGGGAACTTGCAAACTCAGTACAGAAGCGTTGCACTATGGAGGAAGTGGTGCAAACTGTAATTGATATTGATGACAAAACATAACATATTTTTTAAGAGTCCCACAGGGAGATGCTGTGCCCAGTTTTGTTTAGGTTAATATATTCAGCATAGATGAGAGAACAGGAACGGTATTTATTGGAATATTTATTGGAATTTACTATGACATCAAGCTGGAGGGATCTCAAATGCTTAAAGAGAACAAGATCAGTTAGAAGAAATCTGAAACTAACAGTATAAAATTAAACAGACGAGTAAAAATGCAGAGAGCCAACTGTTTATTTTGAAGTGAATAACCTCGAGAAAGGAAACATGGAAGAAAATCTGTCAATTAAAAAGGCTCACAAACTAAGTAGGCAGGCGTTCAACTCATTCTCACAGACTATCAGGATTGACATATATACAGAAAATGTAGGAGATACCAGTGAGATATACAGAATCTAAGAGCTCAATTAGAAAACTTTATACCTGATCAAAAATACGGAGTTAATAACGGTTTTAGAAACCATGATCTATGTGAAAAGGTTAAAGAAACATTTCAAACATATATGTCCTTCGCATCCAACATATTTTCACATGATATCCACGGCCACTAGCACTACTAGTCCACACTAGTCCTACTTCTTCTACAATCTTGTGCAACAAGAGAAGTCAGGTATCACAGCCATCATTTCCTTAGATAAACAGAGTAGGAACTATAAGCATAAAAAAAGTTCTGTAGAGACTGTCCAACACTCCCCTTCACTACAGTTTGTACCAGGTGAGACAGTTCGCTGTCCTACCTCAGTGACCCAGACTAGAGTAAGTAGCTCCCTCCCAGTCCCAAACATGTTTTATCAATGATTATTTTACTTGTTAGTCACTGAATACAGGTAAAGGATTTTGTACCGAATGAGGAATAGGTAGGCTGAAAACTTTGCAGCGACTCGGCTATTCCTGAAGGATGTGTTCAGATGCCCACCTTTACTCTGCAGTTAGTTATTACTCCTGAATGGAATGGGAAAGAACAACTTTCTACTTAATATGGGTAAAAGCATATATACTCAAAAGTATGATAGGGTATATAAGGCAGTATAAGCTCACATCCTCATTTAGCTATAGGAAATCTACATGCCTAAATTCAAGAAAAATATGACTTTAAAAAAATCACTAGTCTTGACATCTCTACATTTCAGTGAAAGATTTTATTTATAAATGGGCCTTACTTAGTGAAACACTTAAATACACACACAACTATTTTTATGACTGTCCCGGCAAAGTCAATACTAATATCCTGCTCAAAATTACATGGATTATCAGGATGATTTGAAAAGTATATATTAAAAAATGTATCCATATCCTACAACAGAGTTTGATAAGTGATGCCCAACTCATTTTTGACTTGTAGTTGCAACAAGGAAGTCAAACAATGAGGATAGGAACCACCTCCACACGATGGTTTTTCCTGTTGAGAGTGAAATTTAAATTTTTTCAAGATAACTTCAGGCAAATTTTAAAGCATCTGAATGTTGACTCAGCAAAGAAAAAAAATCATGTGCATGCTAATAAATATGTATATAATAAACAGTGGATTTTTTTTTATATTCTTACACATTACTAAAAGAAAAAACTCAAACTCAGACAAATTAACTGGCTGGCTCCATCTGCTTTGTACTGCTTCAGTAGCAAATAGCAGCTAAATTGGCAGCTTAACTACCTAGTCAAGGCACATTTGCTGCTGCATTTTTTTTTATTTTTTAATAGTCTGATGGCACAAGTGGCTAGGGAACTCAGCTGACAGACTTTACTACAGAGCGGTGCTGGTTTGGTTCAGATACATTTTAGAATCCCCTCCTGGAAAAACATACCTAATCAAAACGCCGTGTTTCTTTTTTGGTAAAGGATTATCCCCTGTTAATTTTAACAAAGCCACACAGTTTTCTGAAAACTGACAGCTTTTCAGACCAGTCCTTCAACTCTAAGACAGTCCGAATTGTCCAAGTCCACCCGCTTTGACTTACAAGTCAAGCTGAATACTTTAAGGTAGAGGACCTGACCAAGACTTGAGAGATGTGACTAATACTTAATTCAAGACTGATCAAAAAAAAAGTTTAAGAAGATGCAGACAATTATACAGCTCTGCCAGTAGTCTCAAAGAAAGGAAACATATTGACGAGGTGAAAAGAAAGACTGCATCAAGTCACTCATCATCACTTCTTTGAAAAAAAAATTGGCCTTTCCATTTGGCGAAAATTAAAGATCACTTAACAAAAGCTGTTGTACAAATAAGCAAACATATCAAGAAGGCTTCATTAATCAAATTTAAATTGTAACTACTGTACTATGTGTACAATCTCAACTGCAGAGTTTTAATAGTCTTTCCTTCAGTCCAAAACATTATTTCCCTTCTCCAAGTTTAAAATTCCCTGCAATAGATTTTTCACCAGCTTTAACTGTAGTACGTAGAGTGTTTCTTGAAAGTCTCAACTGCATAAAGGATAGCTATGCTTCTATGATCAGCAGTAAAACATTCTTTTGTAGCTGAAAACAAAGATATAGGGAAAGATATAAGCCTTTCACCTACCACAAAAATAAACTCAAGGATACCTCTGTAAAGTAGCAGCAACTGTTCTTCATGCTTTCACCACCCCATGTTTAAAGAAAAAAAAAAAAAAACACGACCAAAATAGCCATAGCAACGACAGCTATCATCAGCTGGAGGAGATGCTAGCTTTTCAGAAGAGTGGATGTGAATTGTTATTGGTACCAGCAACCAACACTTGTCTGTAACAGTAGATGGAAACACTTGGCATGCAGGGAAAACCATGTGGCAAGCTAATAAGTAGCAAAGAATGATACAAAAAGAAAAATTCTAATTCCTGTTTTATTTTGACTCAGTCAGACAACTATCTTCACTTATGTGTGAATGGAGGAAATAGTGTTGTCAAAAAAAAAATCAGACATCCTTAGAGACATCAAATACATTTCATTGTAACAGCTATCAGAATAAAGAAAGCTTTATTGAAATTGCTAAGGAAAAGACAAAAGTATTAGTTAAAACTTTAAATGGTCTGCAGAAGTTTCTGCCTAAGGCCTCAATTTTCAATTGAGAAAATACTGTTATGACTTGCCTGTTTCAAAAAGATCATAATGATTAATCAAATAATATCTTTCCCTCAAAAGCTACGTTGCCATATAGAGAAGTCGTTTAAGAAAGAAATGAAATGCTCAGCATAAAGTTCTTAAATACACATTTGAATAAGCAATTTTAAAGATTCAGTCGATTTTTCTAGATTAATCTAAACATTTAACAAAAATAGCTGGTGGTTTGGACTTTTGATTTTTATCTGTCTTAAGAATTCAAAGATAAATATTGCCATCCTAATCCCAGTTCCAGAAATATACATGACTTTGATTATTCAAAAGCTGCCCATTTTTCAAAAATAGTTCTGTAATTCATTAGAAAGAGATGAAACACTAGTGCTTTTTTCCATAAGTTGATCACACACATCTGTTCAGTCATCTGAAGCATAAAAGGATCTGACAGACACTGAGATGTCACGTCAAAGGCAGCGCTGGTCACTATAACGAGAGCAGTACGTCTGTACAGGGGTCCTGCGTGGGCAGGCGGTGTGGAAGATCCTACCAGTGCACACTCACAGGCGTAGCTTACAACAAGCTGTTGTAATGCACTTCTTTCCAAAGAAGGTCTCATTCTCAAAGGTATAAGATTGGCATTTAATAGAGAAACAGAGCATAAGGAAGCTTGCCAACTAGCTACAGAGCCTTCCAATTGAAAGTCACCAGATCTGTATCTAGCCCAGTTGTGCAGCATGCATTAAAGCTGGTTCAGTTTACTTGATTTTGCAGCATCCCCTACACAGGGCTACTTACTGGCCATTTCAGTTCAGAAAGCACAAAGACCTAGAAGCACACAGAACAATCAATATTTATAAACCTACAGTTTTTAAAGGTAGTTTCCATACAGCTAGATTTAATTACACGATTTGCATTACACATTCAATTTGCATTTCAGAGTTGCACAAACTTTTATTTCCACAACTGATCTGTCTGCTATAAAAAGCAAAACTGGAATTGCTGGGGCATCAGCAGAAGCTTAGGAATTCTAACAGATGTAACATTTTTCTGCATTAAACACAAAGCAAAAGACTACTGTGATCATCTTCAGAGTCTGCATTCCCTCTTCGCAGATGGTATAGCGAAAAGTGGTTTCACTTGCATCAAAGCTTATATTAGCAAGCAAAGTCCTGTCCAGTTCTACGGTTCTCAAAGCCATACAACAATTAAAGACAACATATTAGTCTTATTCAGCCCCTAATATCAGCATCATGCTATGAATAGATGTTTGCTCTTCTCTCAAGTCTGTATATACACACACAGATATGCATACATTTAAATATATATATATATTTTTTTTTTACACTACCCAGTATACCACAGTGAAGACCTCATTATTAAGATTGCAAATCAAGAGACAGCAATGCAGGCTGCCAAATAACTCATTGACTATACCACCTTACCTAATTATTAGATGAAATGTATTTGTGGAAAAGAGATCTGCCTGTCACGAACCTGCCAACAACAGAGTTACACATTCAGTTTAAAGCTACTAAGAGAGGAACAAAACACTGACTTCTTTAGGTAGCTTTTTTGAGGAGCAGGAGGCTGAAGAAAATGCATTTGCACAAATCAATCTCACCCTGCGTGCTAACATTTTGATTCCCATGATATTTCCTAGATAGCTTGGCAAATAGATTAATATTAACTTGAGGTCAACAAAATGTTGCAGTTATATACATGCACACAAAGAAGCAGACAGTATTTATTTTGATTAAAACAATGCTTATTTTTTTTAGTAAGAGAGAGGAATAGAGGGTTATTTTTTCATCTTTCCAAATAATTGATAAAGTCTCTAGGTTGGCTCAAACTTTTTAAAGCTTTTTGAAAAACTTTTTTTTAAAAAATCATAATAAATTTCAGCACTATAACAGTAATACAAAATACACTTCAGGTTTAAGAGTAACACAATGTTACCAGTATGTTTTGTCATAACTGGTCAGTGAAACAGTAATTTCCAATATTTTGTGCAATAAGTTTTCCAAAACCACAGACAGGTAACAGTGTTAAGGGTTTTGGAAGAGTTTGTTAACTTTATTTATTTATTTATTTTTCCCAGGGAAATATGCAGAATTATACTTTGTTTATATTTTAAAATATAGATCTGCATTAGCTTTGCGGTCTAGCAGAAAAAGCAGCCATAGGTATGGAGTGGCTTATTAAACCACATTGATACATACCTTCCATAAGGACTATATATTTTCTCCTCTTAACTGAGCTAGTGAAAGGGACTTTCCACAAAATTAAATATTCTTTCGTAACTTTAGATGCTGTTTAATATTAAGGTCTAGTTTTCATTTAGAAGTTTTTTCCGGAGTAGTTACACTACCTTAGATACACTGGAAAGAAAGCAGCTTTCTACTGCAGGTCACAGAAGTGAAACAAAGCAGACTACAAAATAAATACACGGTTTCCTCATATAGTTGTGGAGCAATCCGATATAAAGTCTGAGTAGGTAGGCTGGACCCGATGACCTCCAGACATCCCTTCCAAACTCAATTTTTCTATGGTGGTATTATTTAACTGGTGCAGAATCTGTTGATAATGAGTGTGTATGCGCACGCATGTGTGTACCCATTTAAACAGAAACCCAAGTTGTGTGATCACATAAGAAAAAGCATAGACCTACCCCTCAGGTTCTTGATTTCCTATGAAAAACTCAGAGTAAAAAGCTACACAACTAAAACACTGTGGGTTTGGTTGAAAGGAAAGCTACCTTATTTGTGGAATGCCAGGGACCTTTCCTAATGCAAAAGTATTATTTTTTTAATAAGAGAGTAGAGTTTACCATGAAATTATTTGCCATCTCCCACAGTTTTAAAATGGCCGGATTAATTTATACTTGGCAGAACTCAACTGTATTCCTGTAAGGCTTTTATATCACTGTGTACATATCAAATGTCTGTGTTATCTTGCTGTACTTCACCGAAAGCACAAACAGGATTTAGGCTTGGACTAGATATGCTGAAGGCTTTACACAAACAGGGAGCTGAACATCGAGTGATTCATAGTGAAGTATCACTATAGTTTCAAAATGGATAGTCATGCTTTATTTCAGGACCAAAACACACTCCTTCAAGATATTTTATCCAAATGACTCTGAATCATAGTTAAAGGAGAACAACAAGCCATCTGCTAGCGATACAAAACTGGTGCAAAATTAAATGAGTGTTTAACACATTGTCCTTTCCAGGGTCACAACATAGCCTACTAAGATTCTATAGTATTGCATCTTCGTTTTCCAGGCGTAAGACTGTGTCATGGCTGTTGCCTTTTTAAGTAAGAAAAAGACCCACACATAAGCAAGGCAGTGCTTCTTCAGAAATACTCACTGAGGCTAGAAATGGAGGATGATTCAAAACCACAACTACTCAATTTTCTAAAGGTTGTACAAATCATGTTAGGGGAAAGGGGAGAAAAACAATCTGAGCTAAAAATAAGTAACAAAGAAACATTATCATTCAGACAAGGGTACATTAGGTCAGAAGCTGCTGCTTTTTAACAGCATAAAGTGCTTACAGCTTTCTGTCCGAAAAGCCAAGCAGAAACAAAAAGTCACCATCACCAAATCAGAAGAGCAAGTAAGTTGCCTGCTCAGCATTTTCTGTAAGAAAAGAAGAGCTTTAAGCACAAACTATGTGTTTGGGGCGGTGGATTATTTTAAAGCTAAAAAAGCACGTCATTGCTAACATATTAAGAAACTGCCAATACTATTTTGTAGAATAAACTTAACACTTGCCATTAGACTATTCTTGTGCATGTCCTTTCTCCACCCTCCTCCCACTCTGCCGTTAGTCTTACTGACATTTCTAGCATCCAATTATATCATGACTGCTAAATTATTATTTACCATTTCTAAAGCCAAGCTAAAAGAAACAGTATTCAGTTATTCAGCAAATTAAGAACATTAAAAATGATAATAAAGAGATAGCAATATTTAATATGCAGTATATTATATACATTATTTTTATATGTTATATATAACAAAGTCAAGTGGAAGAGTAAGCAGAGGGAGTCATCCAATGGAAACTAAAGGTATGATAAAGCCATTTATAGACTTATATTTAAAAAAAAGTGATGATGTTACTTAGTCATCAAATGCTGGAAACTATTCAAGAGAAGTTACTCCAGCTATCACTCTTTAGCTGTTTTATTGCAAGTCCCAGAGCCAGTGTGGGATTTGAGGATAAACTAATCACCTTACAGACCAATTTAGGGAAAACGTCATAATCTAAATTACTATGTTGCAATCACAATGACAGAGAAAAACACAAACACGTTGCTCTAACCACTAAGGGATATCTTGTACCTCCGAAGAGGCAGTTCCATACCAGGGGTGGCAGACATCAGCACCAGTCAAGCAAAAGCTGGGAAGGATTATACAGCCTTTGTGCCTCAGAGGGAAAAAACAACAATTAAAAAAAAGTAAAAACAATGGAAGTATTCCTCTCCAAAGCCATGGCAGATAGCTGAAGGAGCAGAAAGAGCACCTAGATGAGAAGAATACTCTGACTCAGCTATCTAAGACACGGTGCATTCTGCAGGGCTTCCTTCTCATCATTTTAATCTCTGCTCCCATATATTCCAGTTGTGAACTTCCAATTCTTTATCTGATACAACCGTAAGTAATTCCACAGAGCGCAATGACATCAGCAGGGCAAAAAAGCACACAGTAATTACAGCATCTGTCCCCCTACTGTTCTGTATGGATGGATAATGTTCTACTACAGCGTTGCGCACTGACACGTACAATCTGTACCATCAAATTAGATGCGACTAAAACAAATAAATTGAAATTACAAGTTATGCAGCTGCAGTTCAAAGACTTCAGCAGTTAAGAACCAACTCACTCACCAGTTATGGTCATGGCTGTACTTTTAACTGGATTTTCAGATTCAGTCTGCTAGAACAAATGTATTGCAATTTTATTATTTAATTTTTTTTTACACTTGAGAAAACAAGTAGAAAATGCTGGACTTGATGAACGTACTAGCTTATGATTTAATAGGTATTCAGTTACGATATATGTACGTCTTCACTTCAGAAGGACAGTTCACTTCCAAATTTAAAAATCTTTTACATAGCTATTAGATACATTAAAGCAACTTACCAAAATCTGAAACCAGAGAATTCCAGGAATCTAATTGTAAAAGCCTGGAATCATATATCTCAAAATACTTCCATACCAAACAGAAAAATCCAAACATAGGATGTACTTAAGAAGTTGTATGCAACTCAGAACAAATAACTAAGTAGAACCGTGCATGTTGTAACCTTCCTTTGAGGAACTCTTCCTGTGCTTATAAAAACAGGTTTCACAAATTAACTGCAAAACCTACAATAACATTGAACTTTCAAGAGAAAAATGCAGCGCTAGTAGAGCAGAATTATCTGGGTTTTGTGCATCTCATTATGCTAAACCTCAGCTAATTCTGTTCAGGGTAAAAACTGCTGTCCAGATTAAGCCCTTTAGCCTTTCCCCATAAAAACATCCTTCATGTGTTTCTTTTGCAAACCTTCTGAATATGAGTGCAATTTTGAAATTAGTTATGGGAAATTTCCTTCAGCAGTTTGTGAAGAGACATAGCACTGCATTTCCTCTATGTAAGAGACTGCTCTGGCACTGTATGTTAAGAAAGATCTTCCAGCTCGTTTTGCCCCCTTCATAAGCAAAGACAAGATACTCAACAGAAAAAAGAGAGGCAAGAGAAAGTGAGTGCATTTCAGGCACAATGTTTGACAGATATCATTAAAGTGATTTCTGCTACTACTAAATGGTAAAATGTAACTTCAGTATTACTAAAGGGTTGTCTAAAATAACTATACTTAAAAACGTGGTACAGAAATGTGGTACCATTTTCCATTTTCAGCTCTTAAGTCTTTTAGTGTCAGTTGTTTGAACCCTACCAGGCCTCCTCAACAAAATCCTATTGTGCTATTGACTGTATACAGAAGAGACTCTGCTTTTTAAAGCAGAAAAATATCTGATCACCTCAGCAGCAGGAAGATCTGCAGTAATTTCTCTAAGGAATGTCCTTCCTCTACTCTGCCCTACCTGTGAAAGAAAAACTTAGTTCTGCTCCTAGTTTTCTATCTCGTACCACTCTCACCTGATGTATTTGATGAGGTAGACATAAAAAAGAAAAACACTATTGGGTAAATAATTTCCAATCACGTCTGGTGCCATCGCCTCTTTAGCAAAGGGTCAAAAAAAGTCTGCAGAGAGGGATTTCAGCTCAGTAGGCTAAACTGGTTATTTTTGAACAATGCAATCTCAGCAAAATTCAGGGTTCAGATATGGTAAACAAGTACAGGACAGAATAGAGAAATTCTTTACAATCCCAAATTACAGTTTGGTTAACCAGAATGCTCCCTAAGCCAGGTCATTACAGCTGTTTTCTTCCACTATCATTCCAAATGAACTATCCAAAGTCAGATGATTTCACTGATCAACTTCAAAGCGAAGAGGGATAGGCACACGAACGACTGAAGTCACGAGGTTATAGTCATAAAAGGGTTCTTTGAATACTATCGTATCTCATTACAGTAAGATAAAACAAATTATTATTAATATTCAACTCAAGCACATGCTTATTGGGTGTTGCATGCTGCATGGATTGTGCACCATTTTATTAAAACCAATCATCTAGACTGTCTAGTCAGCATAACTTCCTAGTCACTATAATCATTTACTTGTTTCAAATAGAATCAGGGCCTGCATGCGCTCTGCATTCCGAGAAACCTAAGATATATGAAAGGCAACACTCTAAAAACTTTCTTTCTCCCGGGGAAGAACTGAACCTGGCATAAGGGAAAACCTCCTGAGGAACCTGGCATGAAGGGAATGGCAGCTCTGGTGTTTATGCTTACAGCTGGCTCACAAGGGTCAGTCTGCTTATACATTTAGGTGTTAAACTGAAAACAAAACAAAACAAAAACACACACAGAAAAAAAAAAAACACAAAGTAACCAAGGCTATGGTTTAACAACTGAAAACTAGACTTACCAGCAATGAAGCCCATTATCACAAACAGAACTATAAGAAACAATGTTTTGAAGACCAGGATAATAAATTAGATGTTTATCAAAAAACAAGTAGCAGCAGAAGCTAGAAATCAGATAGGGAACATTTTAAACGTTTTCTTATTAATTCATAAAACAAAACACTTTAGGGAGAATATTCAACAGGGAGTTACGTCTTGCAAACAGCACAGAATGCATATTTATTTTTTTTGTAATTAGCATGTAATCTTAATGAAGTATTTAATTATAATTATTCTGATACTTGGAGCTGGATAAATATACAAACAAAAACCTATGTGGCAAAACACACCTATATGCGTCATAGTCCTTTCATGTTATATACAGTATGTATTTCTTCAGCACTGAAAAACAAGTTCCTTGAACCTTTCAACTGACATGGAAATGCTATTTTAGCATAAAAAAGCACTCATTATTAACAACATTTGCATTTTTCTATTTGAAAATAAATTTAAGACCCAATACTGGGACACACCAGTAAGATCTTCCAGGGCATTCAGTGCTGAACAAATTCTAATCCAACTAAAGTCAGCAGGAGTTATCTAAATACATCAGTGGAACAAAAGATTAGTTCAGGGATCATGTTTTTGACCTCCTACGTCAACACGGGGCATCTAGCTACTGCCTGTGGCGTGGTGTAGGATAGTGTCACTACACTGAGTTTTGAGTTTTTGTTAGTTATAACAGTGCAACTTTTCCAAAGCAGTGCCACAGATTTAAAGAGTTGAAAGTTTTTACTTTTATTTTTCAGCTATTTCAGCACACGCTTATAAAAAGCACTTAGGCAGCTAACTGTTTTTCCTTGCTCTGGTAACTCTGAGCTGACCCAAATATGCAAAAAATTGTTTAAATTTACTTTTTAAGCATAAAATAATGAAATTTTTTCATCACCAGAGTTACAGTTATAAGCATCAGAAAAATAAACTATTAAAAATGGAATTAAAGTTGTTCTTAATTCAAATGTATTGCCTATCCATGGTCTTCTGTGTATCTAACTAGCATTATCCTAAATATTTCTATAGCACGATGGTCTTCACACTATATACTGAAGCCAAAAGAACAACCAAAATAAATCTGTTCTCACATATTTGCATTTTGCCCTGCATTAAAGCCAATTTCTAACATAAACATAGAGAAGAGTTAAACTTTACAAAAAAACGTGTATCTGTATCTTCTCAAGCAAGACAATCTGCAGCCACACAGCCAGCCAATGAACAAGTCAACAGAGAGGTCTCAGTGACAGAATTTCTTGTTTAAATGCACCACGAGGTATGTTTACCCAAGAGCTAGTCCTGAAAAATAAATCCATTTGTAGTGGTATCCATAAAAATAGGCAGTTTTGACTAAACAGAGTAGTGAACGTAGGGCCTTTTCTGTTATGGAAAGTATTTATTTTTTTTATTTTTGTTTTGAAGGACCACATTTTCAACATTTCATTTTTAAAAAAATCTGTTATAAAGAAAACATAGAATCATGTTACGGTTGACAAAAAAAAAGTTGTTTTTCAGACAAAATATGTGGTTGCAGAATGCATATAAAATAGATAGGGGGAGGGACAACTTTGAGTCTGAAAATAAAATAACACGGAATTCACAAAAAGGACATTATTTTCAACCAGCTTGCATTAACAGGGTAATACAGCCTACCATTACCAATGACACTGCATGTTCTGGCACTACGAATGCAGCTGACACAAACACACTCTTCGATAGTGAAGTATAACTAACTAGTGCTTTATGTAATTCCGAGATTTATCATCAACTTTGAGCCCAACTCTGCAGCTTTTCAGCTGACATATAATCGCTGAAGCATATGTAGCTGAACATTGGGGTCACCTATGGGATGAAGCTGTAGGGTATAGTGAACTGAAATGTGTTTTCAGATTAGTTTTCAATATACATATGCCATTGTAAAATTCTTACTCATGTGATTTTTAAAATTATTCTGTTGATAAACTGATTTTGAACATAGCCTCTGTTCCCTCTGCTTAAGAGTTTAAGAAAAAAAAAAAAGGTTGAATCAATTAAAACAACTTCTGAATGAACTTCAGGTCACAATAATTAGTATTTTTCATTTTTGTAAGCAGTTAAAATAGCTCTGATTTCAAGATATGTTATTGAGGGGAAGAAAAAACTCTCCATCTTCAAACTGTTCTATACTAGTGTTTATAACTTCATGGTTTCTAGAAATTCCCTCTATAACCAGTGCTTATATTACAACATAGATGATTTCAACCAAATTACGAATTGTAGCTGCTACTGTGAAATCATCATGGTTGAGAACCTTCTGGGCAGAACTATAATTTAAGTGCAACTGACCTAAGGTTAGCAGTTAGTTTGGAAACAGGTTATATATCAGCCAAATGAAACCACGTAAAACAAACCTCAGAAAAATACTTTAAACCTGCTGAAACCTTTTCTTCTTTTTCTCTCTTTTTTTTTTTTTTTTTTTTTAATTTTTAACACCTTACTGCTATAATAACAGTAACATAACATATCTAAATACAAATAAACAATGTGGGAGTCAAAGAAGAATCTACAGGGCATTATGTTCCCTTCAATTATTATTAGATAAAATATCAAATAATTGCAAGGTCTTAACAATTAAAAGCCAAACAAACCCAGGTAGTGCCCTGTACATTGACATGCGTTTGTGCAGTCTGTGACAGTCTGACACTAACTCTCTATTCCTCTAAAAGTAATCCATATATAAGTACCATCCCCAGCTATACTTAATGCTATTTACGCAGGCACTAGACATTATACAGATTTTATTCTGAAAAACAAACGAAAAAAATCTTCAAATACAAGCAAATACTTTCAACAGTCTTAATCGTCAATAGAAAAACCAGAACTGTTTTATTAGTGTGTGCATATATATGCACATATTATGAAAAACTGATTTATGCATTTTAAGACAACGTTTCTGCAGTATTTTTTGATTTCATTTCAAGGCCCCTATACATTTCCTCGAATGCATAGGAAATAATATTTGTGAGGCTATCATAAAAACACAATTCCCAAAAGGATTCAGTTCATTCCCTAGTGCTTTGGTTCAAAAAAAATAAGCATAGCATAAGTGATATACATAGCATGGAATAACCTCATCACCTTAAAAGGGATTACTCACAAACTTAACGCTACATGTAAATTTCAGCATTCTGGGGAATCAAACCCTTACTCAACATTTAAGTGCTGTGTGTACCAAACTCATAAAAGGTACCACCTTCAGACTGTGAGGCACTGGTAAACACAGACTTCCAGTTCTCACTGCAGGGTTGTAACAGAATTTGATATTCTACATCAATGATAGAGTTTCTCTGCATTTCTTCTGCCTTTTAAGTCCTTATGATCCAGCAGTCCCTTTTTTAACGTTAGCAACTACCAAATGCCATTCTTGCTTCGCACCCAGCGTCCCTAACACGACTTACTTCCCACAAATTCATCTTTTCACATTTTTTGTAGAGAAAGGCAGGACAAGCTGAAGGTACTCTTCATATTACTCCGTATGAACTGTCTGAAATAGGTGCTCCTACTCAACCTCACAATGAAACCATGCAGCTAAAACCTCTATTTTCTTTTCTTTAAGAAAGATGTCACCTTTTCTGCACTGTAATCCCCCAGCCTTTAGTATTTCCCAGGATCTTACGATGACAGCATGGATTTATTATAAATCGCCTAAATGGGAGAATCTGTAACTTCCTAAATTATGTAGTTTATAAAAAATGTCAGCTTCTGTCAGAGCCTGGAAAGTTCTTTTAAAGTGGTAACTTCATTTTGCGGTGCAGGCCAAAAGAAACAGTTGTCATTTTTTTCTCCACATGGTTCATCCCTGGTACTTTATCATTTCAAGACTCACAATTTTTTTTCTTCCCCAAGCAAACAATTAAAAAAATGTTATTTTCAACACGCTCATTACATTCAGGGAATTTCTTCAGTTGTTATTATTTCAATGAAACTGTTTATGAAAAGTGTTTAACGCACAGAAGAGCTGTTTGTATAGCTCTCTTATAACTTCACCAGTTCTGAAGCAAAAGGAAAATGTCTATTTCTTCCATTTATATGGCCAACAATAACTTCTCCATTCTGACAGGATCATGTGTATACTGGCGGGGAGAGTAGTTTCAAATACTTTATCAGGAAGTGCACAGTTAAATAAAATGCAGGCTCCTCAGATACTGACCCAAAGAGATGCACAGCCTCCTTTGACTCCAAACTTCCTGGCTCTTCTTTTGTTTTTAAGCCTAGTTAGAGCTATTTTCTCCACAAAGAACAACACATGCATTTTCCAGTGTACATGACTATTATAGATGTGAACAATAACTAAACAGGGTTATTTTGAGGGAGAGAACCTACATTTTCTATCTGAAAAGGAACTCAGTACAGCAAACCACTGGATTTGTAACAAAGTGCTCATCTCCTTCAGAAGCTATTCACAGGAAATAGTTCATTATCTCATTTACATTATAGCAAAAAATACTCTAATGTGTCCCGTGCGCCACCTACAACAGTCTAATAGTCTCTTAAGAAGATTTAAATAAAAATGAGTTACATCTTTTGCTTTTGGACAGGGAACTCTTTGTAGAATGTGACTCTTTGGCACGTGACATGGAAGAGATTTACCATTTTTCTTATATAAAATCATCATGTCCATAGCTGATGAAAACAAACAAAAATGCAGTTCAAACGTAGCCTGAAGTGACCTAAAACACCTTTTAATTCCTGACTGAGCTCCTTTACAACTACAGAAGTAAAAAGAGAGTACCTAGAACGATACAGCAATACTAAAGATGCGAAGTGTTTCCATTACATCAAAAAGCCAAATATTGTTTTTTTATCCAGGCAAATAATTATAACCTGTGGAGGCTTGAGATACTTTAACTTCTTTCTGGTTGAAGAAGACAATTGGCAGGAAAAAATATTTATATATTTGTAAATATAAATATACAAATAAAGCTTTAACATTCATCCTAGCCTTATAGTCAGCTCTAACACCGTGGAAACAGGAAGGTTGAGAGTGGAGCATTTAAGAAAAAACTACCTAAATATTGTACAAATGAGTACACGTTCAATATTACCAACCTGAAGTAAAATAATCAAAAGGACAGTATCATAAAAACCATTAGAATGCATCCATAGCTTGAATACAGAAAAACTTCCCTACCTTTAAAATGTAGTTACTCACCTATAGGTCAGAAGACGGACATCATAACTATTTTGACTGAAATATAGCTTATGAAAAAATAAATTCAAAAATAAAATATGAAGCAACATAGTATAAAGAAGCTTTCAAATATTGAGTGTTTTCAATGACCTTGACAAAATAAACATCAGTAGCCCAAAATTAATTCCCTTTTAAGTCCATCCTACTTTAACTCAGCCTATCTTAAACAACATCCTGAACAGTCTTCCAGAACTCAAACTTTAGTGAAAAGAGCCAATGATTACCACTATCTTTTGAAAACGTGGATTTATGTTTTGGTACTCTGGGACTAGCTTTCTTCATTTCGTTTTCAACTTTGACAAATGAACATAGGGAAAAATCCTTTAAGATACTTTTGCAAGATTTCATAAAGCAAAGCTCCCTTTTATGTGCAGCTGACATCAGCAATTGGCAAAATGTGCATCCTCTCCCCCTCAATAAGCAACATTCATAATCATATACTTTGAAAAATGCACGATTTAGACACGAGCCCCTACAGCCTAGTTTTCTATCTGAGTTTAGATATCTTTTAGCTTTAAGCTGAAATACTCTTTAAAGTGCCTGATAAATCAGGAGCACAAATCCACATGGAAGAAGCTCATTACTTTTCCCACCCCCCATCCCAACAGTACAGTGTCTTGGATACACATAAAAAGGGGAAAAAATGGCAAGTCACATTTTTGATGAGTATGTTGCTTTCCACCAAATGAAGATTTGCAATCAGCCCAGTGAAATAGGTTACTAGCCAAGATAAAGACTTCTCCAGAAGGAACCCTTCTGATTATGCAAGTACCTTTGAGACTGACAAAGCCCACCTGTTCATATACCATCCAAGGTTTAGAAGTGAACTACAAAATCATGCAGCATCACAGCCTGGAAGTCTCATTAAGTACAACAACAAATGTTTTTTGGCTGATAGGAAGTACAGTTGTTACAAAGATAAGTTATTTGCAACTGTTCCATATCTTAATTTCATGTGCAATATTAGGATCTCAGCAGTCTACCTTTCTACGTTAGCACTGAAAGATATTAACACAAGAAAACTTAAATAAGCAAAATGACAACAGGAACAGTTTTCTTTGGTGAAGGACTGTCAAACTTAAGTCATAAATGACTTCTAAATATTAAAAATACATTTATTTGATCAGCAAGATTTTTCTCTCCATTCAATACAGGATGTGTTATGTTATTTATCTAGGTGTGGTGGTTTGGTTTTTTTTTTAAATCTTTGAATGTTTTCCAAATGAGAAGTAAAATCCATTCAGAAAAAAAGTCCAGAAAAATCCAGAAGTTTCATCACTAATACCCACTCTCCCCTGCCTGTTATACACACGTTCTAAGAACTAGCTAGAAGAAGCATACAAAAAGCAGATATTACCAGGTATTTTGACTTATTACTTACATCATACTTTGCAATTCAGGTGTAAAGCTTGTCGATTTTCCTGTCCCTCTTCCAGTGCTTGAAGAGGCGACCGTTGACATCGGGCTAGCCACCGTGCTGCTCATCTGAGTAAACAAAAGAAACACAAAACTTATAAATATATTTTAAAAGAGAACGTATGGAAGAACAGTAACAACTATGTATCCCTTCACATAAGTGTATGTGCCTTAGAAATTCCAGGCCTACTTCTGTGTTTCATATAGAACTTCATAATGCCTTTCATGCAGCGATACATGAAAGCTATTAAGAAAGCCAACTGAAAAAGCCCATTTTTCAGTAACTGAACATGTAAACTTGTAACAACTGTAAAAGAAGTTCACCTCAGTGGCTGCTGTCTATGTTCCACACTAGATATTCAAAAGGGAAGACAAGCTATTCAGGGTGGACTTGAACATAAATGCTCTGCATGCAAAAAGATGCCTGAGACACTATAAGAGAGAGTAGACGCTTACTGTAACCTCAGGAAAAATTGGAAAGGTGTGCTATTTTTAAACATATTTTCTCAGGAACCCGTTTAGAGGTACCCTAAAAGCACCAAAGCAAATTATTAGACTAAAATTACTGCTATTCTGGAATATACGATATTCATAACCACTAGTGTCTTGCTACCCAAAACATTCTCTTCTATTCCTGTGCTATCGCAAGCAGTAGTAAATCAGTCTGTGCTGCTTCCACTGAGACCAAGAGGAATAAAACAGAGTATTAGAAAAAGCCAGTTAAAATTTGATGAGCACTGGGATCCCAAGTTCCTTTCTGAAACACACCTAACACCACAAGTGCACTGCTAAACCATGTCCCTAACCACCTTGTCCAAACACAGCTCTTTAATTCCTCCAGGAACGGGGACTCTGTCGCTTCCCTGGGCAGCCCGTCCCAATGCCTGACCCCCATGATGCTTGACCATGGAGAAATTCTTCCTAATGTCCAAATTAAACCTCCTCTGGCTCAACTTGAGGCCATGCCCTCTAGTCCTATCACTAGTTACCTGTGATAAGAGGCCGACCCCCAGCTCCCCACACCTTCCTTTCAGGGAGTTGCAGAGAGCAATAAGGTCTCCCCTTTGGTCTTCTCCAGACCAAACACCCCCAGTTCCCTCAGCCGCTCCTCAACAGTAGGACGAGAAAACCAAAATAAAGTCTTTCAAACAAAAATGCACTGTAAAAGGAAAGGGTGGTTACCTGCACATCTTCACAATACCTCCAGAACTAGAGGTACTATCTTTACGCAAAATATTTTATAGCTTTGCCATGCACATTTCTTACAAAGAAAAAAACAACTCAAGGACAGTTCTCCTCTTATTCTACAAAGTAAATCTAACACACATACATTTTCCTTTTTAATAAAATGCCAGTTGAATGTCTTTAAGCAAATTCATTTTATAAAATATCTTAAATTACTACAAGTTTGGGAAATCGAAGCTTATTTATGGAAAATTCCATAGCCATAGAATAGGGAGTTTCATTTTTCCCCTTCAAGGTTGTTTTTTTTTTTAAACACAGAACTGCACACACTATGCCATTCCTCTGACAAACAGAACACATTTCCACTATTTTTCACCTCTTCTATCTAGTTTGCTGCACACTCAGCTCAGTTGTACTGATCATTTCTTGTACTATTAGTAGTAGCATTGATAACGAAAAGCAGATGTTAACTTGTTTTGCCATAAGATTTTACCTTTTCTCACTTTAAATGTTAAAGTTAAGATGGATTCCTTTTTCTAAAGATATTACCTAAAACGGTTACATTAAATGCCATTAAAAGCATTGCAAATAATCACAAATATTAGGCTTTGGTTTACAAAAACTTGTAACACTACGTAGGGAGCTTAAGACACTTTCAAAAAGCAACAACAAAACTAGGACATTGATAGGCTGAGGATATAATAGCTTATGGATGGACAACAAATATAATAAGAAGTTTATGCATTTACATATAAGTTTACATTTTTATTAGTGCTTTCAAGTAGATTTTAAACAGACTTCTGTTTATCTTCAAGCAGATTCTAATTTAGGTCCCCATCCTGCAAGCACTTATGCACATGTGTAACTTTAATCACATGCTTACTCCCACTGCAGTCTGATTTTAATCACAAGAGCAGCTACACCAGGCTTCAGTGCTGGCAGGATCCTGCCACAGGCAGCAGTCACCAAAGAGCCGTAGAAACTCAACTGTCAAATGAGCGAGTTGCAACGAAAAATGGAAAAAATGCCTCTGTAACGTGAAGGAAGCTGACTATTTCTAGGAAAGCTCTGCGTACACATGGAGGGGAGTACAGAGGAAGCTGCACTGATACCCACATACAGCCTAAAGATTTGGAAACGTATCTGCATTTTACTGTTTGTTGTTTCATTGAGAAAAACTGTGATTCATTTTAGTAGCTATATGTTTATATTCAATACCACAGTACCAGTATTTCCTCAATAAAAAGTAATGCAGTCAATCCCACAGGACTATGCATTATTTTAAAGTTTTATTGAAAACCATGGAAACTCTTACTCAAACATTAGACAACAAAATTATTCTGCCCACCAAACTCCCATAACACACCCATTTTTCATTTGATTTCATCTGTATTAATTGCAGTCATCAGTACACCCATTGCCTTCCACGTGTATAACCAAGGCTATATGCCTGTAATCATCTGCAGAATGCAGTCCATTAGTTTATTTTTTGATTATTTGGTTTTATCACTTGGCAAACAGTGTTTCATTACACAAACAATAAGATCCCAAATGTATCATGTTCCTACAATTGGTCCTTTTAGTCTTTGCCAATGAGCTCTCATGGTAGAGGACAGCAAGTCTTATGATATTCGCAGACCCCAGAGAAAGCAATCAGGTGAACATCTCAATTAATGTTCCCAAAAATGGCTTTAGAAAAATTCCTGAGATATACCAGTTGGATGTTCCTTAAAGTTTAAAAACTGAGTAATGAAAAAAAAAAATCTTGAGCCTTTGTATAAGTTTGAATGATTTTTTTTCAACTATCAAGATCATTTAAAGCACATGGCTATTTTCTTTGGACATTCAGTACAGACATTTTGTTTTACCCATGGAGTCTCTTCTGCATTAGCAGAATGAGAGCATCCTTAATGAGGCATCCTTACAAAACTCCCCCAAAATGTGGGACAATTCCACAGTTGCCACCTCAGTGTAACACTTGGGATTCACGACTGTCCTATTTTCGAGTAAATACTTTTTAAGGTGCTTCCAGTGGACCAGAACAGTCTCATTCAAAACCCTGAGGGGCTGTACATCTGTACAAGTATCAGTAGGTTTGGGAGCTGAAAGCTTATCAGCTACTGCTTCCCTGCGAGCTCTGGTCTTCCTTCTGCAACCAAATGATTTAACTTTCAAATCAAGCAGGTGTACAGCATTTTCTTGACATAAAACCCAACAGCTTGTCAGGCTTCGTCAGACCCTTCACAATAATTACTTCCACAGCCCATGTTTTGTTTGATGGTTTAGATAATTAACTTCTTTACACATCAAAGTCCCATCATCCGTATGTTCTATTTCCTTTCTTCCGGACATTAAAAAAAAAAAAAATCATTCAAAAGCAGAAGCACTCTCAAATCAATTTTCTTCAATAAGTACAGCTAACATGGAACTGAAAAGCCTACTGTAATCTTCAATGGGTCAATATACTGTATTTATTTTAGCCCCAAACTGAAATGCAGCTGTTTGCCATATTCTACAAAATGAATTCAGATGTTCAGATTAGGTCACAGATTATTTCAACATGCCGTATTCTAATCATGAACTCTAGCAAAGAGAAGATAACTTCTGATTAACGCTAGTTAGAACTAGCGATTACGAGGTCTATCCAGACAGGTCCAGCTTTTACAAATTCTTTTCCCATAATCGGAATCTTGCAGTAGTATGTGTAATAAAAATATATAATCTTTAATATAAATAAACATGTAAAAGCGCCTACTGTAACCCTGATATCTTTCACATAAAGCAGTCACAATTGAAAATAGCACTTGTTCCATATAAATCAGCAGAAGAAAACAACTCTTGGCTGGGGGAAACCAATTCTAAGTAATTTCTTGACAAATGTAGACCCATCCTTTTCACTGAGTTAAAATGCATGGGCACACTTGCACTTCAGAGTCATCCTTTAGATCTATACCCAACTAAAGTTCCCAAGCAATACTAACTCACATTTAAAGCTGTTCAATCAATAAGCCACACGTACAGCCCTTACATTTATTCAAGATCTAGTTGAGAGATCAAGTTCCAGTGCTCCTGAAACTGGGATTTAATACACAGGCTACACACGCAGCCCAGCTCTGTAGAGCATCAATCTCCAAGCTGCTCAATTTCACCTGAAACATACATAAGCAGCCCTGGGGAGAAGGAAAAAAAGATGCTGTCCACACCTCCATCTTCTATTCTGAAATACTTCTCAAATACTTCCACCAGCCACCACTGTGAGGATCTCAGGGCTGCCAGCCCTCCGATACATCTGAGCAAGGATTGTTCAAAACTTAATAGAGCAAACTTGTACCTCTGCAGCTTTCACTTTGAACAAAAGACAAATGAGCATCTTAACCGGGTCAGTTTAAAACAACAGTATCTCTCAGAGGAGGGGAATTTGAACCTGAGTTTTACTCAAAACTCTGGTAGGCCTTTCAATCTATATATAATTAAATAGTGTATAATAACTCAGTGATGTATAAGTAAAGTCAGTGACTGCATTTGTTTTCAGTGACAAAGTGTTTGCAAAATCAAGTCACATAGCTAACTCATATATTTTGAGATTTTGTAAATTTTCTTGTCTGTGACAATGTATAGTATTTCTAAAAAAAACCACAGTAATCTTGCACAAATTCTCACAGTAAATACATTACTGTACGTTTTATGATGACTTAATTCAAACATGCGTCCATTGTGGATACTGCACCAGTCTTCTTTTCTTGTCTTTCATAAATACCTTTTGCATATAACCCAAAACCATGCAAAAATTTAAAGACTGACACATTTTCATCTATAGAAATCCAAGCAAAACAGGTAGGAAATAAATGCCAAGATGACAATGAGTTAACACAAAATTAAAATGAACGGTTGTGTTTTCACACCCTCTACTTCAGAGCAATTAGGTTAACTAGTCTATTACCACCAAGGATTTTACTGCATACATGAGCTCACCAGCACACAAGAGAGCAGAAGATACAGCCTTCTAGGTTTGGAGATGTAAGAACTTAATTAACTACAGGAAATCAGATTTTTGTTAGTGCATTTCTTAAAAAAAAAAAAAAATGTAAACCCTGTTGAACACATGCAAGACTGGCTTTGTAAGTGTATGATGAAAAAATTTAAACATAGTCAAATGCTGGAGTACATATATTGTTTCACTGATCACCCACTCCTCCAGTAGCATGGAATAACTCAAAGTTAAAAACCTATTAAGTTTCCCTGAGTTGTTCAAGCAGGCTGGAACCAGAAACGGTCTCAAGCAAAAGGTCTCAGATAAGTACAATGCCTAGATAACCTAGAATTTGCAGGAACTATTCAAGGTGTGTAACAAAATTCCTTTATCAGCCCCTAACTCGTCCAGGTCCACCAGGTGACAAACAACTTGCTGTGTAACAAACAAAAAAATAAGCAATAGGGCGAACAGCTTCCAAATTTCCTAAAAAACAGCCTCTTAAAAGCCAAGCAGATAAAGCAAAGGGAGAAACGTTTCAGGAACAGCCCGATCAAATGCAGGACTAGAAGTGTGTGGGCAGGCAGCGATACATCTGCGTCAGGTCTGCACACAATAATATTGTTCAAAGCTAGGGATGCAATATGAGCTTTCTTCCATTTTTTTAATTACTCAACAAAGTATCACAAAGTGGAATGCACGCACTATCCATGCTAAGGATAACACATTACATCTGCTATTGCTGCTTCCTTTTATTACCTGATAGACTTGATTCCTACGATAGCTTCACTTTAAAGTGAATAACCGAATGAAATATTCATGTGATAGCTGTCAAAGTGCTGCCCAAATTTTGTCACCCAGACAAATCAGCATCTCATTTTTAACCTTGACACTCTTTCTTGGAGCAAAACATGTTCAGAAAGCCCACAAGAATACAAAGAACACAACTGAACGTCATTCTCCCCCTTTACCTTTAAAAGGCCACTCAGTCATTCGCTGCCATTTAGAAATGAAACAAGAAGCACGTATGCCTGAAAACGAACAGTAAAACAAATCTTCAAATACATGTACCCACTGGTTTTGCCCCAGAGATTAAGCTGTATCATATCGATCTTATCTTTACGACTGTCCTGTTCCACATGCCTACAGAGAAAATAATCCGAAATGTTCATTTCCACGCCTGATAAGAATTTATCTTTGTGTATTAATTTTACTGAAGCCCTTAGATGAAAGCAATGAACAAGCACAACTCTCTCTCACTAACTTTGTAGAGAAAGAAAGCCGCTAACCTACTACAGACTAAAGCACAACCTGATTCAGTTACACTGTAACCACTGCATTTGACTAGAAATGACTCTATGTGCTCATATTTTAAGCTATTATTTGTCCATCCATGAGTTAAACATGACAGTTATTTAAGCCTTTTCAGAAACAGACCACAGAATGGCCTGGACTACTGAAAGAATACTAATACCCAGATGTAACTATTTTATTTAAGATTGAGAAACACACAGCATAATCTTACATCAGAGGTATGGCTCCACATCTGGAGATGTTTACAAATGCTTCTCTCAGAGCTTCTAACTGAAGTCTAATCAGAGCTCTGTCCTTCCCCAGAAGTGAATTTTTTTTTTTACCAAGAAGTCAGGGAAAGTTAATCTAATGTATATGCTCACCTCCCCCTGAACCGAATGCGCAGCACATTTGCAGAAATCTGCCACTTCTGGCAGTTTGTGGCACTGCAAATAAACACCAATGACTTCCCTCCTGTGGACACCAAATTTCCACAGCTTCCAGAATCCAGCTCTTGTAACCATAACTTTGCACTAGCGATAGTTTTTTTTCGTTTCTCCAAAATGCATTATTCTGGCAGTACTGTGAATCTTCTGTACTAGTTATTTAATTATTGTATAGACTTGCAATTTAATGACCGGGACCTTCCTGCAGTAACCCCTGCCAAATTTCAGTGTGAAGCAACCAAAGCATGCTTGCACGCCCTGTGATAAGAACTGGCTTTGAATCTTTGGAACTGACATACACAACTCCAGCACACAAAGAACTGACCCCAACCTGTAATTTACTCAATAGTTTGCTTTTCCTGAAGAGCAAAACATCCATCTATGAACACGCAGACCTCAACCCAGTTCTACCAGTATGCTTTACTGCTCTTTGGCCAACAAGCAAGTCCATCAGCCATCACGGCTCCCACCTGCCCTCACTTCCATCTAGAGTAACTTCAGTTTTAAGGTTTCATGAACGCAGCTGGATTCTCTGTAAAGCAATATCAACTTTACTGCCTTCTAGCAACAGCTTTAAATTATACTTTCCTCTGTAGAATTTCTCTTTCCAAATCTTTCTTTCCCGTACCTCCAACTGCTCAACTCCTTTCAAGATGGCATTTTCTTCCCAACCCGTCACATTGATCCTCCCCTTTAACATCACCCTGAACTATCTTTAATTCTCTATTTGGAGTATAATTAGAATCATTTTGTGATATAGTTGACCCTGACCTTAGCCAAATACTCTGGCATATGAACTTTTTCATACTTTGCCCCATTACTGCCCTCAAGCATATCAAAAATTCCTAATGAAGCAACAGAAGTCAAGTACATAGCTGAGATTGTAAGATTTTTTCTGGTTTTACTGTTGACCTGTTCCTCTCCTTTCTGAGATCAATGCTTGCCATCATTAATTTAAATTCCCTAAAGCAGAAAACGCTTACCTCTGCTGTTATTTATTTGCACAACACCCAGTACAAAGAAAATGATAACAGCCACAGCTTCAATGTAAATGACAGTCATTAACAGTTAGTAATATTCATGGGTTTAGTTTATATTAAACTTAGTTCCTAAGAAGTAGGTCTAACAGTTGCAAACACTAGGTCTAGTGGTAAGTCAGTAACATCCCCTTCCAGAAATTTCACAATCACAGATGATTTCTGATAGATTTCTGCTGAAACATATTTCTTTCTTGAAAACACACATTTCTCCTCATTATTAAGTGTATCATTTTTAAAAGCTCTTAAATATCAAGTGAGATATCTAATATGATTTACGTGGGAGATGTTAGCCAGATTCAGGCCAACACCTAGGTGCTTCAGATTCCCCCTTCCAGGCAAGCTCTTGGCCTCTTTTTGCCATTACTGTTACTTCTCCTATGGCAGTACAGCAAACTGTGTGAGCTAGAAACTTTACAGTTGACTCTGTGAATACCTGATTGTAATCAAATACAGTACTTCAAACATATGCAAAATACATGGGTAGTGAAAAGCCAAAACTTATTTATAAATAGAACTTTATACTGCATTAGCTTGCAGATGAACACTTACTAAGGGTAGTTCAAGTTAATAATGATTACATGTAGCACTATGAATGCCAAGCATCCCAGACACAAATTACAGATCTAATCAATAATGTTTTCAGTACCTTTGACACGCAGCTTTCTGCTCAGCCCCCAGTAAGCTCATAACTGAGTCACTGCTGCCTGGTTCCATGAGAACATGAGGCCTAACCAGCTTCCTTTTCTTTACGTACTTGATATATCTACACTTTTGGGTATTTCACAACTGCAATAAGAGCGTCAACTCAATTAGTTTCTATGGCATAATCATGGTGCGTGGGTTTGGCCCCATGCCTTAAAACACCCTTGCAATAATGACCTAGAAATACACTGTCTAGCTGGTCTCACAGCTTGAGGGCATCACAGCAGAAGGGCAATAACAACACCAACAGCATTCAGTGTCACCTTAGACTATTATATAGTAAGTAATTCTTCAAACATTCGTAGCTTACTAAATAATAGCTTGCTTATGCTGACAAGTTTTTAATTGACTAATCAATTTCAGACAGCTCCATTCTATGTTATTCACCATTAAGTCCCTGAGAATAATTCTGTTGGTTATGACACTCGGAGGCTTAGAAAATAATCTAAAGGCCACTGAATCCTGTTAAACCTAAGGCCGTGTTTCCAAATCCATATATTCAAAACCTGTGAGTAAAGAGCCACTAAAGCACAGAGGGATTTCTCATTTACTGCTCCGAAGTCATGTCTCTGAGATTTCCTGCTCCTGGCTTTTTAGCATATTCTGGTTAGATGTCAACCTTTTCTCCAGAATCAACACAGCTTCCTTTACGTAAATGAAACATAACAACTTTGTACATTCACAAGACTCAGAGACAGGGCTTTCAGAAAGCCATACAAACTGGAAATGCTGCTTGCAATATCAGCATTCATATCTATACAGCAACAATACAAAGGACAAGAAGTAACCAAAATAAAATCTGATTTGCATATTAGTAACATGCAAGTATGAGCCAGTGCAAGGTCCATCAAAGTTAACAGAAAGAATGACACCGCCTTCCATGTCGTTTGGATCTGGCCAACAAAAAGAAAAATATGTAAAAGGGATGAAAAGGAGGGTGCACTGCACCCTGCCAAGTAAGCCAGCACCGCGCTGGGTGCAGTGCCTTAAGTCAAAAGGAAAGAGAGGCCTGCACCAAGAAAGAGAATGACGTGGGAGTCAGATCAAAGACTTCAAAAGAAAGTTTAAGCATATCATCAACAGAACTGAAAACCTGGAAACAGGTTCACTCTGAGGAAATCTGATGTCTCACAATAAGCCATTAACACTAACGCCACACAGCAAGCTTGGTAATCCGCAATGTCAGGTTCTTGCCTCCCCTTCGCATACACAGTAATAAATATTTTGCATGTGTATTGCTTTGCATTCATAGACTGCAAAGAATTCATTTGTATAATTTCTAGGAACTTATAAGCAGTTGATCTGTACATAGGACATGAAAATATAGTTAGCAAATAATAAAACCACTTAAAGTCTACACAGAGAAGTATTCTTTCATAGCAGCAGTTATCCCTAGGTTTTAGCATTTAACAGTAACTTCTGCACAGACTAATAAATTCCATAAGGAATATTACAAGATTTCTATCAACAAACCACCATGCCTGTTTACGCAAAATAAACAAAACCCACTCCTTCCAGAGAAATATTACAAACGCCTGACATTTCACAGCATCAGAGAGACAAGAAATAATTTCTACCCCACAGCAGGCAGCATATGTATGGCAGGCCAGAGTCCAACCTGGGTTACATAATCTTAAATTTACAATAAAAAAAAAAATCCAGAACCATCTTCCAACTTAGCTAGAGGACAACCAAAGCGACAAGGCAGGGTGCAACGACCACGCAGGCCACAAGCGATGCAAGAGCAGAGCGAGGGCTGCTGGCTGCAGCCTCCCAGCTGCGGCAGTCCCAGGGTCTGGCACTTTTTTGTGAAGCACCGAGGGGCTGCGGAGCTGGGAGGGAGCTGGGAGGGAGCTGGCAGCGAGCTGGCAGCCGGGTACCAGCCCTCACCACAGCCCTGGCTGAAGGCAGGACCCCTTCTGAGCATCTCGGCTCTGGCAGCAGCACAGGAGGCTTTCTGCAGAGGAAAAACCCTTCGTGCCCGGGCTGCTCGCCACCGAGCCCGGCGGTGGTCGCACGGGGCACCCTGTGCTGCTCGCACCTCGCCCAGCAAGACCTGGGAAATGTTAAAAATCCCTGCACACCCCCGGGGTTAGCAGCGACCTCCCAGCCCACAGGCAACGCAACCCCCCCTCCCCCCCCCCCAAAAAAAAAAAAAAAAAAAAAAAAAACCACCCCACAACCCCCCCGCCCGGCAGCGAGGTTAATATTCCTAAAGGCCCCCCCCAAGGAGCGACCCTGCTTAGTTAGTCGGTTAACAGCAAGGCATCGTTTGCTTGCTTTTGCTGGTGACTCACTCAAAGGCTCACCCCCGGGGATGGATGGATGGATGGATGGATGGTTGGATGGAGGAGGAGGAGGCTGAGGTGTGCGGGGGGGGGGGGGAGAAGGAAGGAAGGTAGGAGCAGCCTGGCTTGGTGGTGCCCAGTCCCCCCCCCGTGTGCTGCTGTCCGAAACAGGAAAGCGAGGGGCAGGAACTGAACCTCGTCCCTTCCCCTCTAGGCACTGCATGAACCAAGGAGAGAAAAGAGTGGGGCGAAAAGTGGGGCTAATATCTCTTCCCCCCCCCCCCCCCCAGCAGCAGCAGCCGCCGCAGCAGCCGCTCTCCGGCGCAGGGCTGCCAGGGGGGGAAAATGGCGCCGCCCGCGGGGGAGGGGCCGGTTCCGCCACACAGCGGCCGCCGCCGCCTCCATCTGCTGTGTGGCAGCCGCGGCCTCCCAGGGCGAGGGGTGGGACCGGGGAGGAGCTGGCCGCCGATGGGATCCTTCCCTCGGCAGGCTCCGGGCCGGTTCCCTCGGCAGCCGCTGGGTTTCTTCCCTCCCTCCTCCGCCGCCTCTTCCTGCCCGCCGCCGCCGCTCCGCTCAGCCGCTTTCTCGCCCGCCCGCCTCGGGCAGGTGCGGCCTGGCGGCTGAGGGAGGGTTTTGGGGGTGCTCTCGGTCTTAAAAGACCGACGAGGCTTTGGGGAGAAGAGGCTGGTTGCCCCCGGAGCTTGTATTTATACGGGTGTTTGGGTTGCTGCCTCAGTCAGGTAGCGCTCCGCTCCTGGCTCCGCTGTGACAGCACCGTAAAGACGTGTGGAAATAGCAGTGTTTTCACCTCATGGAGTAAAACAGCAAAATGAGGGCAAATGAGCTTTTACCTGTAGATCCTTACTACAATGTAACACGTATTACAACAATACTGTGGTAGTTTAATGTGTTGAGGTATCTTCCACATACAAGCAGGGCCTGTTTTCCGTGTGTCACAGCAATAGCTCCTTTTCTCCTCCTGTACTCTCTCAATCCAGCAGGCAGGTGAAGGGCATGACTAAGAGACACCTAGGCTTTTAATCTTTTCTTTTTTCTTTTAACCATCCTTGACACCTCATGATTGTGGGGTTTTGTGCATTCAGTTCAGTCATTCCACTCATCTGCCAGGTTTGTCAGGAGACTGGCTAATTTGTACCGTCGCATAACCTGGATTTACTACATGTGACCAACAGAGGCACGCTGAGTAATTGTTAGTACTTTCTGTCTTATTCATGATGTGTGCAAAAATCTTGCTTTTCAGAAGGTTTGCGGGGAGAATAACAGCCAAAGGTACAGTCTAAGTCTTCTGCTGTGCCCTGGCCAGTTCATATTGAATTCACACTGCTGCCGCACACTAAACAATCCCCGAACCATTCAGTCCCTAGGGCTCTGTTCTGGTGGCCTCCTCTGTTCCTGCCTCCCACATCAGCACTAGGAAGACGAGGCGATTCTGCTGCTCGCTGCTCTCCGTTTGTTGCTTGTGATTATAAATGTAAAGCTGATACCAGCCTAACCACTGACAGCAGCAGGGCAAAACACCAAGCAGCTAAGATAACATCCTAGAGAACAAGAGGCCTCACGCTGCTGATTCTTGCACTTACAGCAAATTCTAGCTCTTGCTGCAAGGAGGATGACCTGAACTGTTCCATCCTATTACACATTTTAAAAACATCTGGACAACCCCAGCTAAAACAGGATTACTGATAAGCATTTTCCTGGCCAAAAGGAAAATCAAAGTATTCTGTCAAGTTATGAAAGATGCTGCAGTCTTTCATGAGACAGCTCAAGTCTTTAGCCAAATTCTGTGATTTGCCAAAACCTTACATTAAAGTGAGGAAGGCAAGGCAGCATATTGCTGGTATTTCTATGATATGCACCATGCATATCTTTACATATATCCGAATTGGTAAGACGGACTAATGTGAAAACACAGAAGTTAGAGAAGTTACTATGCCAATTCCTTGTGGTAATTTTAATAAGGTAGTTACTGTGATAATATGGTTTAGTATGTCCAATGTGAACTACATAATTTCCAGGAGCTTGAATAGAAGAAATGAAACTTGGTGAGGTGCCTGAAAAAGCACTGAAAGAACTTTTACTGACAAATTTTGTTGCTGTGCAAAACGCTCTTGCTCACAGTGAGAGGTTACTGGCTATGAAGTGGTTTAAATTAGAGCCCAGCGATGGGCTGGGCTGATGAAAGAACGTTACCTGTGTTGCCGTGTCTATAGGTGATAACTTCTGGCAGAGCAGATGAGCAAGGCAGGTACTTACTGGTTATGAAATCTTAAATCAATACCAAAAAAATTAGTAGAAGACAGTAGGAAAGAGGACTGAGGAACACTATGTCCCTTATAGTACTGTGTGCTTGTGTAGTTGGTAAAGTGCTGTAGCTGCTCCATAATCGAGTCAGAATTCTTATGAAACTTCATAGAGATGAGAGAAAAACCTGATCAAGCGTTTGTTATGCATTACATAGAACCAAAAAAGGGCACAAACAGAATTATTTTTCCTTTTCAGGTCACCTTTCAGATCATAAGGTCATTATAAACTGTCTCAGCACTTTTACAAACTGGAGTCTGATCAAACCATAATGCTTACAAAGTTTCTCTTTGAATAGGCCCGATTTTCTCTGTCATTTGTTTTCACTTTTATTTCTCTGCAGAACATAAAAAGTCAGAAAAAGATTTTATTTTCCCCTACATAGCATATAATTTACATCAATCATCCCAGGAGGTCAGTACCACTGGGGTGTCATTTAAATACAATGAATATAAAGTAATGAAGCTCTTGCTGGAGTGGATGGCCACAATTCTCGGAGAAAGAGAGAGAAAGAGTTTCCAAAGCATGTGGAGAAAACACAACGGGAGACCGAGTGAATTCATCACACCACAAAAATGTCTCCATCCTGTCGACAAAGTCATTAAAGGAAAATGAACCATTGTTACTCTAGACGCTTGCATTCCTTTGGCATAATAACTTCAGTATAGAAGCATTCGTGCAAAGAGAATTTGCACACACAAGAGAAAAAAAAATTAATCTATTTAAAAAAAGAGTGTGTCCAGATTATGTAATGAAAGAAATCCTCCATGCTCCAAAGAAGAGATGGAGCCTCTGCAGAAGCCACAACTAATAAGGAACCGTACGCAGTGGTACAGGGTGGTTTCTTTTCCTCCTGCCAACAAGTCAAAGTAAATGCCAACATGGACTATTCTTTTCCGATAACCCACAAATTATGTTCTCCTTTAATTACACAAATGTTTCTACCCTCAGTTGATCCATAGCCATCCTGGTTTTTAAGATCCCTTGTTGAGATTTCCGCAGTACCATTTCCCCTTTCATATTCATTTACTTTCAATATTTTTTCAGTCTCCATAAAAGCAATCTTTGAGGAATGAAGGGATTAGAAAGGTTTACTGTGTACAATTTTATGTAATTCCCTGGCAAAGGGTGTCCAAATGAGAGAAAGTGTCACGTGCATACAGTAAATCATAGCACATACCGGTTCTAGATAATAAGTTGTACTTCTGCAGGTCTGCCGAAAAGAGAAAAGAAACACCAATATAAAGTGAACCATCATGCAACTCTTGGTTAAAAAAAAAAAAAAAAAAAAAAAAAAGCTGCAGCAAAAATCATTCCCTATATTTTAAATTATTCCATGGTATGGCAAAGTCTTATTTGTTATACACGTTAAAACAGAAACATGCTAATTAAATTATCACATTTATTGTCAAAACTATATAGGAATGCAATACATAGAAAGCCCCTTCCGTTATATTATACTATATTATTTATTTAATAGAAGATCACTGAGTTGATTTAAGGAAACACTGAAAGGGAAATCTGTCCTTTACTTTTTGTAACTGCACTGGAACAGAGAACGTGCTCAAAAAATGAGCAGAGCACTACGGAGGAAACATATGCCAGCAAACACCAAATCATACCTGTTAATTACAACAAATATGCTTGCAGACAACAGCAAGCATGCTATTTATCCATCATTTACAACCACTGAAGTGTCAGGATTGGATTGGTTTGCTGGCAACTGTCCCAATTAATTGGGCGTGCTATTTATTAGGGTGCTGATTAAAGTGTACTCTGCAATATAATAGTCGAGTATGAAGTTGCCAACTCTTATTCACTCCTGGCTCATATGGATAAAAGCAGGAGAGTAGATGAGCACAATATGAAAATAATGATGTATTCTGTGCCAAAATGGATTTGAGGCAACTCCAATGCTTGGAAATTAAAGATCTGGAGAAACAGAATTAGGTAGCATCATGAGCTTGAAGATAGAAGTTTGTGAAGTGTAATCCAGTTTTGATGAAGAGCTTCAATCTGTAATGGTCATTTCGCACACATGTTCACACTCCTCTCAAAAGCCAACGCCATGAGCACATCCTCATGCAAGCAGCATGCTAAAGAAATAGCAAATAGGATAAAAGCAGAGTTTTGTTCCTGACTGATCTGTGTGAATTCACTTGAAGAAAAGCTGCTGGGGGGTCCTGTTCCCTGCTACCGACTCCTTCAGCCAGCCCAATCAACCGCCCTAACTGAAAGAGTCTTTTAAATAACTCTGGTTTATTGTACACTGTTCAAAACCATGGCTTCCACAAAAGAGGTTAGGAGTTTCCACACACAATCAAGGAAACTTACGCTAATAATTTTATGTATTATCTGAAGTAACGCTTGGGGTTTGATCCCAGCCAAGATAACCAGCAGAGCAAACCAAAATCATGATTTGTACCAGCAAAGAATTTCTTGGTTCTGGATTGTTCATAACTTACCTCGTTAGCTCTGATGCAAAACCCGAGTGCAAGGCCCAACTTTCCATGATTTAGTAACAGACTTTGAAGCCTGCACACGCTTCTTGTTCCTACCTACTTCTTACAACGGCCACAGCATTTCGGCACGTCCTGCATTGCACCTCTGCAGCCAGAAGTACTCAAGGGTGACCTCTGTGATTACAGAGCTGCAGCCCAGAGCCGGTTCTGTCCTAAATAGAAATTAAGTCAAAGAAATTAAGGCAAAGCTCCAATTCTCCCAAGCAAGGGGAGAAGCCGTGACTAGTAGCCAGAGATTCCCCTAGCTAGAGAGCAGGTAGTAGCCTTAGCTAAACATTGTCCCTCTGGATCTCAAGGAACTCAGTGAAGCAAAGCAACATGACGAGAGATTCATCACCCATGTAATTACCCCTGCTTATTAGTCCTGCCTGCCAACACTTAACTGGAACCACCTTACTGCACAAAAAGACAAGCGAAGTAGCTTTATTCTGGTGAACCAAAAGCACAGTGATTACTCTAACACCAGTACGTATTCTGGCAACTGTGATATCAGGTGTAGGTTTCAGTTTCAGCTGTAGTCCCCAGAAATTAGCTGTCTGCATGTGGGCTGTTTTAGGCTCCTATGATAGACAATGGAAACCCAGTCAATGTCAGTGCAAGCAAAAGACCAGCTCAGTTCATCCTAAAGTAGAGACCTATGTTTGGTCCTCAGAATTGCTCTCCAGAAGCCACTGACTGCATTTCTCTATGCCAAGTGCTCTGGGCGATGCTGTCTGGCCTCCACCTGCCTTTCCAAAGAGCAAATGGCCTCCCACAGGTCCTGACTCATGTGCCAGCCCCATTTCTTAGGCAACCCGAAGCACCTCTAATGGCACTGGATACTTAAATTTAGGCAAGTGAATTGACCTTTGGATCTCTGTTGAGTATAATGGGAGCTTGAATGTAAACTTTTACATTGTAGACAACTAAATTTAGGTGTATGAACGTGGAACACAGCTCTCCTCCAGTTGTCATTTGTCCAAGGAAAATACCGTTACATACAGTTATTGTTTAGTCATATTAGACGTACAAATTAAAGCATTATGTTGCTCACAGAAAATTTGCAGGTTTCTGAGTCCTTTATATCCCTAACAAAAATACAGCTGGGGTCATTGTGGCATGGAGAGCAGGTGGGATCCTCAGGTTAACCATTTCCAAATTACATGTTTGGGTTAGTATGGGCTCCTGTCATTAGCCTTTGAAAAATAAGTGAGAATTAACCCGAACACTGAGCTTTCCTCTGCAGAGGAAACGTGAGCAGAGGAGGACATAAGTTCTTTCTGAATTGCGTATTAATATAATGAAAACTTCCAGAATCAGGTACATCCAAAACAGTAATTTTTTGAAATATAGGAATAGAGCCAGGAATTTGCATCATATTACTCCTGGATTGCAGAATAAATAACATCAGCCACAGGTTGCTAAGGATTTAATTTCCTCAACGTCCTGAAACAAATTAATGTTATTTGACCACGCAGAGCAGGTAGAATGCTGAGTTTATGGTTCCCCAAAACATTTTAGTCTTTAATGTGGGTGCCTGGTCGTGGTAATCTGTGTACATAAGATATCAGATACAAATGTATCAGAGAAACTTTTTTTCTCTGAATAAATGTTTAAATATTTAGGGCCAAATTCCATTGCTAAACATATGAACACAGCTCTCTTTGAGTTCATTGGAGTTGTGTGTGTGTATCTAAGAGCAGAACTTGGCCCTTATGTTTTAGATTTTAGCACTAAGCTTCCAGTGTAAAATAACGTGTGATCTGTAACACACAGCAAAGTGGTAAGACCTACTTTTAAAGGGTACAATTACATGCTTCTGTCTTTCTTTTGGATAAGAAGCACTGCCTTCAGCAGAGCTCCTAAGAATACTCTTACCCCTTCTCTAGACAGTCTTTCTTTTGTTTATAAGGTGCTCTTTTGACAGCTTTGATCAGTTATGTAGCTGGGAAATGGAGTAGGATATGTTTTTATTTCTCTGCTACTTCTCTCCAATTTCCACTCTGCTAGTTCTGACTTAGTATCGTGACAGAAAATACAGAAGTATTTTAAAATACTCTTGGACTAATGAATTGGATATATATTTTTTTTAATTATAAACAATTTAAGGTGTTGATTTTAAACTACAAGCAACGTGTTCAGATCAGCCAAGGGACATATCCGGTTACTCTTTCCAATGAACCAATATTACAGCTGAGATCAGCTGAAGCATTTTGCTGGGAATTGAGACAGAGTGCCAGTAAAGAAGTCCTGAATCTGAAGAAATTCTTTCCTTATTCTTGCTGTTTTCTTGGTTCCTCTATTACAAAGTACTTGTAAAGTATCTCGATTCTTGAGTGTCCATTTTATTTGTAAGTTCATTTGTACTTGTACAATCGTGTAGCATCCAGGACCAGGGAAGACAAAGAATGACTGTGTGGTACTTGTGCAATCTTGTGTGAAAGCCATAGGACATGCTGTCTGATAGAAACCTGTAGCAATGCCAAAAAGAAGAGATAATGCCAGAAGAAAAGAAAAGAAAAGAAAAGAAAAGAAAAGAAAAGAAAAGAAAAGAAAAGAAAAGAAAAGAAAAGAAAAGAAAAGAAAAGAAAAGAAGAGAGAAAAGAAAAGAAAAGAAAAGAAAAGAAAAGAAAAGAAAAGAAAAGAAAAGAAAAGAAAAGAAAAGAAAAGAAAAGAGAAAGAAAAGAGAAAGAAAAGAAAGAAGGAAAGAAAGAAAGAAAGAAAGAAAGAAGGAAGGAAAGAAAGAAAAGAAAGAAAGAAAAAGAAAAAGAAAAAGAAAGAAAGAAAAGAAAAGAAAAGAAAAGAAAGAGAAAGAAAGAAGAGAAAGAAAGAAAGAAAAGAAAGAAAAGAAAGAAAGAAAGAAAGAAAGAAAGAAAGAGAGAAAGAAAGAAAGAAAGAAACTCAAAATTCCTCAAAAACTACTCCTTCCCATCTTAAATATAGCTCTGGATTTTCTCATTATCAAAAAAATAGTCTGACTGTTATCAACTCTGTGAGTGTACCGAACAGTTCATATATTTTAGAGGGCTTTCTGAAAGTCAGGTTCTTGTTGAGGATTAAAGTTTTTGAGAGATGGAAAGCTTTTGGAAGATTTCTTATGAATTTCACTGTCTATTTTAGATCCTTCTTCTGTGGCAATATGCTAATGCTAATGGCATCCAGCACAGTCGAGAAAGATCTTGCGCAGTTTTAAAGCTTTACAGTTGCAATTATAAGTGAGAGCAAGCTGCTATGTTCCTTTAGTCTTTTTAAGTTCCTCCATAGATAGACAGACAGACAGACAGATAAAACAGTAATCCTTATGAAAATGTTGTTCCACTTCTGGTCAAAATACCATTTCATGGCATTCATTGCAAAGGTCAACTAGAAGTTGTTCCATACAAAATATCATCATATGTAATCAGGTTGAGAAAAACTTCTGCTTCAGTTTCCTTCCTTGTATGCTACCTGTTTCTTTGCCCAATTGTAGGAATAAATACCAAAGGAAAAGGAAATTTATATAATAACCCACTTCTTTCATGATGCTCCTGTGGAGTTGGTCAGTTAATAACAAGTATCTAAGAAGCAGAGATACTCAGTCTGGTCCAGTTTGATAAATCAGTTTCCTATGCTTTTTCACGTAAGAGTACATAAGAGCAAATGGCATATGAAGTGTCTGCAGATTCACCATTATGCATCATGTCATCAGCTTCATGTGACGAGAATATTGATCACTTGCTTATAGCATAGGTGCTTTCTTCTACTAACTGTTCTATCAAAGTCATTTTTTTCTTTAAATTTGACTGCATAATCTTAAAATTCATCCAGTTTGGATGATTGACTTGTGGCCTTGCATGTTGTATTTATGAAGATGACAAATAACACTGTATTAAAAAAGTGGTCATCATCTGATGTTCTGCAAGTATACGTTGGCAGAGAAAGTCTCAACCCATGTTGACGCTGTAGACTTTGCACTATGCTAGCCTTACTGAATTGTGCCTTTTCTACTGCTAGTATCTCAGAGCAGTAGGTTTGTGCCACCCCAGACAAATGATGTGTTTTTGGTGAGTGTTGTCAAAATGCCTGCCTGCTCTCCACTCATCTTGGAGTAGCATTGAAACCGACTGCACTTCCAATGTGGACAAAGCAACCAAGTTCAACACCTATTGTAACAAATTCTTTGATTTTGACTCTGTTTGCCTTCTTCAGGCAAGTTCTCCTGCGAGTCCTCAACAGGCATGATTTGCTACAGAAAGCAATGAACTTACCTGACCTTGTCCGCACAAGTGAGGCAACGACTTCTACTGCTGCTTCAGTGAACCTGAGGGTGGAAAACTATTTTTGACACCCCTTTTCAAAAACAGGTCATTTTTCTAGAGAAAACAAAGCCCCAGTTACATTCCATAGCATATGTGCTGAAATACAATGGGGTGAGGTAAGGACATGGGATCATCACTCAGGGAGGCACTTACTAGTTTTAAACTCATAATGCTTTCACAGGTAGAATAGTGTTTACTAAAGATTGTATCAAAAATTTCAAATGTGATCAACTAAAGAAAATCAGCACATATATTGTATGCATATATCAAATTAGGCAGACATCACAAATATTGACAGTCCTGTTCTCCTCTCCCACCACTGTAAATCAAGAGGTGGACCACTGAAAGACACTTATGCATAAGAAACACTTTAGTATTTCAGAAAATATGATATAGAAACACTGCTGAAGTTCCCTCTCCTCACTTAATTTTCATGATTGTCTTGAATAGCTATGTCTCTAGTGGATCCAGAGCCCAAAATGGAGAGGAAAGGAGCAGGGAAGGAGTGTAAGATAGGAGTTCAGGGTGGGCAGCCAGGAGAAGAGAAGTGTCTGTCCGATTCTAATTTACTCCAAGATATAGAGCAAACAGACTTGCAGACCAGACAGTTTTCAGACTTACCAAACATCTTGAACATACTGAGAGTTGTCTGTTTATTTCAGATGCATAAAACAACACAACTTGCCAGTAAATGCAACTAGGTATGCAAGTGTGTGCATGAAGATAACATATTAGTTGCAAGAATTATAATTGTCCTATCATTATCTCTTCTTTCTTTCCCGAATCAGGGTGAACGTGCCATAATCTCTTAAGAATCTTATGATAAGTAAATGTCAGAAATGGCTTTTTTATTATTATTATTATTTTATTTGGAGCTGCCCACTGTCTATTTTAGACATAACATCACCCTTTGCTGTAGCCTTCCACATAAAAGCACCACGAACAGTAACGTCTCTAAGCAAGCATGAATGATTGGCTTGCAGAGTCTTTACCAAAAAGGGAGTTTGTTTACTCCACACAGGTCATAAATTTCGTTAGAAAAACTATCAGTGGCAATCTCCATGTGGTGTTTAGTAAACAGAGTTTTCCTCTGATTCCCTCAGTCCGTGTACTTCAATTGTTGAAAACAGTGGAACAGAGCCTTCTCACACCTAAAACTAAGAAATATTCCAGTTCTTTAAGTGGAAACGAAGAACTGAGAGACTTTACATATTCGTCAGCATTCAGACATAGAAATGGGAAAGGATAAGAGAACAATGCAAAGTAGCCAGTTACCTAAAGGCCTGCCTCCACTTCCCTTACGTGAAGCAGCACCTTATTCCATGAAGGCTCCCATTGAAATCAATGGGACTGCAGGCAGAATAAGGCTTTTCTTTCTTACTTAGCAAGAAAGAAAAAAAAAAAAAAAAAAAGAGGGTGAGATCTGCCTTTTCATGTAATGGGCTTTTATCTGCTCAAAATCATGCTAACCTCAGGGTGCCAAGCACAGTGTGTTTGAAAGCTTTCCAAGGATGGGAAGAACTGCTGCATCTTCTCCACTACAAAGGGAAGCTTGGTAGGAATGAGAGCTGCTGTGGTCTTACAAGAAAGGTTTTGCCTCTGCTTTGCCCCCTCTAAGGACCTCTTACTTGTTCCTCCTGGATACTTCCAGGTTATAGCTTTTTATTATTATTATTATTATTATTATTATTATTATTATTATTATTGCTTAAATTAGGAAAATGTTTGACTGACTGACTTCACTATGAGTTTGGCATGAAAAGACAGAAGAATTTCTCTCTTGCTTTTCAATACATACGCATTTAATACATTAAATATTTATAAAAGAAGCTTAAATAAATAACAGGTTTTGGTATTATATCACATAAGATCCTGTTGTCAGAATACTCCTAATATTCTGAGCTCAGAGAATCTTATTCACATTTGAAAGTCTAGTGTTAATTATTAAGATTTTAATTACTTGTGTTGCTTTTGGGGCCTGACCAGCATTCGAGACCCATATCTTGAAACTTACCATAACTGAATTATGAAGTGCATTAGAACAGAAATGTCCAGAATTTGCACATGACTATTTTTCTTTTCTATCACTTCAAAACAGGCTATTTTAAAAAATCTGTAAAGAATTTTGACTTCTGAACTGACAGCATAAGCCAGATTTCAGCCTGGAAGGAATTTTTATGGTTGAATTATAGACTTCTAAAAGACACAATTTAAAACTGAACTGCTGACAGTCATTCTGATCATATTTTATAAGCTACCATTAACTAGGATGAGACCTTAAAGGAGGAATACATCCCGTATCTCGCTGCTGACTCTAGGGTTTCTTATCCTTCCCTCTAAAACATCTCGTGCAGCCTACTGTCAGGGAGAACAGCGGTCAGACAAGACTGACTACAGATCCAATCCAGTCTTGCAAGCCCGGTGCTGCTATGGAGGCTTTGCAGAATTTAGCTGCCAACTGCTCCGTCTGCACTGCGCACGCGCAGGAGAAAACCTCAACAATTTTCAGAAAGTTATAACTCAGCCAAGTTTGGGTGGATCCTTTTGGTCAAGGGCAACAAAAGGAACTTATCTGATTTTCTGTCCCTGCTCCTCTCTTCTTTGGTAAAACTTCCCGTTGCTGCTCTGGAATAGACACTGGGATGACTCTAAGAATGTTTAAACTTTGGTGAAACAATGTGCTTTGTCTTAACACTGCTCTAGAAAGCAACTGAAGTATTCCTGCTGGAAGGTTCCAAAAAAATTCAGCTCGAGGCAGACTCAGGATTGAAAATCTCATCCTGAACAGTTAAAATTTGGCAATGTTACGTGAGTGAAAACAAGGTCTTACACTGGAAAGTGGTAGGCAGGCTTAACTGCAGATACTGCTGGCAGCTTCACCTATAACATTTTTTCTGCCAGATCTTTGTCTTTTATTACTAGAGAGACTCATTCCTGTGAAGCTCTCAAGGCTTGGTTCTGGACTGATGCTGTCGTCTTCTGGGACACGGCTGCCACTGCCCCAGTCGTCAGCCAAGGGGTGATCCTATATTTTGCTCCACACACCAAAGGCGTTAAAACCACACCTAACGTGGGGTGCGGGTGTTTTATGCTAAAACGTGAGGAGCATGCTCAGCATTTTCTGGATTACATTATGTCATAAATATGGTTATGTTCTCGATCCTCTGATCTGGCCTGACTGTGCTCAGTTCATCATTGGAAGGCATTATCAGGAAAGAAAGGACAAAAATAGACAAATTTTTATAGTTCCTCAAATAGTTGATTTACTGCATACATTATGTTTACTTCATATTTATCATTACTCAATGCTTTGTTCTTCTGTTTCACCCCTGTAGGCTGCCCTACCTCTTTCAATATTTCAAGTTTCTGTCCCTTTTTAGAACAAGTTTTGCACTGTTTTCTTTCTATTGCTCCAGCTTCTAGGTTCGTGTAATTAACAAAAATCTGCCTAACAATTATTTCTGCCATTCGTGCTATTGAGAGTAGATTTCCAACAGGAATCCTCACCACTGCAACACTAAGAGAGTTCAAGGATCTGAAATGCTTGTGGTTGGGATCATTAAAAACTACCTCTGCCACCTGAGTCTGACATACATCTTGTAGGATCTTCCCTGGGAGCTTTATGGAGCTTGTATCTGGCCAGAGTGCACTTCATTAGTCTCTTAAAAACCAGCATGCAAAATGTAGGGACTCTGCAAGGTTCCAAATGTATAAACCCTTTTTAATTACAAACAGTTATACCACCCACTTTCCCCACAGTTAGTCAAGGGAACCAGTTTTCATTGAGGTCAACAGAAAAAATAACCGTGAAGTTTCTGGCTCATGCTGCTTTTATATATGCTGAAAGAAGGAAAAAGAAAAAAAAAAAAAAAAAAAAAAGAAGAAAAAAAAAAGAAAGAAAGAAGAAAATGTAAGTTCATTTTTTAGCCTTTATGTCTCTAAAACAACGTGCTGATTTTGTCTGAAATTATTCAAGAGAATTTTTCTTTTTTTCTCATTCTGAATTGGTTACACAGAATTTGTGACCAGGATTAATGGAAAGGGACAAAGTCAACCTTGCCATGAAAAAAGTTTGTCCCTAACTATGGGACCCTAACAACTTTCTGCAGTTTGATTTTTCATAGATTGCATGCTACGAGCAAAGAAGAATATAATTTACTTGAAAAAGACGGGCCAAACCTTTTTTTTTCTGATCATAGTCCGTTGGCAGCTTTTTACGGCCAGACAGGCCATACCTTCCCTTTAAAATATTGGTGCAAGGTGGGAAGTAGGCCCTCCTTCCTTTTCCTTCACAACGATGGCACGGCCATCTGCTGCTCGATACCTCACTGAAAATCACGCCGTCCCATTAGGGTTGCAGGTCCCATTAGGGTTGCACCCCCATTAGGGTGGGGAACGGGAGAACCCTACAGCAGGACTGAGACCCAGCTTTTCAGCCTATGCCTGTTAGTGGAGCAGAAAGTAAATCATTAGGAGAAAATCCAGACTTCTGTAACTGTTTACTTTGTTGTTTGCATAACATGCGTTTCGCTGCATGCCATGGAAAAGCCAACCATTTTTCAGTAGTGACACGGCAGGTTTCTTACCAGCTTTTGGAATTCGTCTCCTGGTATTACTGGTATGCTTTACGGGAGCAGAGCCCTGCTAATTTTTTGACTTCTGAAGACTTGACACACATTTCTTATATCTTAAAGTATGTGGTAATCATCAGCACCCCATTCTACACTCAGCAAAACTTGCCCCAGAGCCAGCCAGCATCAAATCTGGAGGGAAAGCAAACAAGTTTCAGCCATCGGTCCTTGCTTCCTACTGAAAATATGGTGGGAAAAAGTAATATTAAAAAGTAATATTCTGGAATTTATTTATTTATTTGTCCATCTATTTATTTATTTATTTATTTATTTTAATTTCATCATTTTCCAGCCTGACTTTCGAACCTCTGTGCTTATATCTGTATCGGGGGCTAGAAATCCTAAAATTCAGTGCACGGTGCTGAAATATTAAATGCTGTCAGCTAATTTCAGGACACAACGAGTGTTCTTTTATCTAGGCCGTAAATCAAGGGGACAGGGACACGGTAGTTAAACAAACCAGAGTTGTCCAGAGTCTGAATACGAACGTTGTAGTTACAGAAGCCATTGGCACACGTCTACTTAACAGACCAAACAATGTGCAAATCTAGAGTTACTATTTGTCATAGTTGTTGTTTTTTTTTTTTAAAAAAAAAAGCAAAGAATAGCTGGGCAAACAGTCAATTCGCAGCCAAAGCGAAACTAAAGCGCTGCCAAGAGCCACTGGAGCTTATCTTGCCCCTGCTGAAATGAATGGAAATTTGGGCAATCCCTTCCGTAGCACTAAGCTTACTGAAGTTGACACATTTTGACCTGATGCTCGTTTTCACGAGTGAATTAAAATCTTTGGGCAGGTAGATTTTGGAAAGAGAATATTGGCACGTCCTCAGCTATAGTAATAATTGCTGACGTTGCTGTAGTCACTCCAACTAAAAATATCCAAGGCAATAACAAACCCTGTGAACCCGTTCACTTATTCCTTTTTCACAAAGGCTATTTACTTCTATAGCTCAAAATAAATTCTGTACTCATCATATTTACAGCACATTCCAGCCCGGCAAACTGGCATCGAAACTATTTATTTAGGGAACATCATCCAGGTTTGCATCTTTCAAATTCAACAATTATTTCTCCTCTCGAGCATATGATACTTACAACACGAGCGCGCTAGGCCTGGGTTTTAGAAAAGTAACAGTAAACAAACCCTGTGCTGTTTAAAACATTACCTTTTTGGCAAAAAGCGATATAATTATGGCTGCATCCATAACTTAATTAAAAGTGAAAAAGCTGAAAGACAATCAAATTTGCAGCAATCGTAGCTGTACTAATGAAAATCCTGTTTTATAGAGTGGATCTGAAGGTGTTTGTTGAGATATAATTTGCAGTGCAAGCACATTTTTTCGCTAACCTCCTGCAATTCTCTAACATCTTAAAATATGACCCATTTTGCAACCAGGGCTAAAATTCCGAGAAGTTCTGAAATGAAAGCCGAGGAAAGCCGAGCAGCAGGGTTGCTCTCCATTTCAGCCAAATCCCAGCCAAAGTTCCAGATTATATATATCATAACATGAATTACTATTTCAAAAAAATCCCATCCAGCTTTTATGCAGGTCCATAAACATTACTGGTAGTTTTATTAATTTGTCCATAACCATTTAAATAAAATGCTAGTGCTCTGAGCTGTGATCTGTTCCAGGCTGTAGTAAGTTCCTGTTAAATGTGTAAATGTTCAGCAGAAAGATATTTTTGCTCAGAGACTGAAAATCAGCTGTGCCAGATACCTGAAACTTTGTTAGGGCGTTCAGTGGAAAATTTTATTTCAAGATTATAAATAACCGTGGACTATTTTAAGTGACCTTACACTGGTAGCTTCCAATAACATATTTGGGTTTATCCTAATTAACTTTTTATTTTATTTTAGTAGGAAGAGAGGCAACTGTAAAATTCTTAGTGTGACTAATTAAAAGTGGAAATGTATCTTCTTGTTTGAAATGTAATGCTTGTCAGGTATATATAGCATTCGGGTATAAGACATCCTCTTGCCTTCTTTCTCGCACCTTTGTAATGGCTCTAATGGAAAGCTTTTCCCCTCCAGCTAAAGGGGGGGGAAATAAATTAATAAAACACCGTGGTCACAAACACTTTACCCAAATAATTATGAAAAAGTGTGTTTTTCTGTGTTGCAACTACAGCAAAGCAGAGCTTCTGAATATCTCCCACGCTCTCGGTGGAGTGTGACCGTCCTTTGGAGGTGCCTGTGGCCCCTGGGGGGAATGCAGCCCCCTGTCCTTGCTGCAGGAGCAGGGAGAGCTCGGGGGAGGGGGGGGGGGGGGGGGGTGTTGCTTCTTACCCACAGAGACTGCATATTTGCAGTAGGGCAGGAAACTTCCCCCATCCCCTCTGATATTTGAAGAGGAAAAGAGGAATGAAAAAGCAGAAAAATAAAGAAGTAAAGAATAAATAAAAAAATAAAAAATAAAGAAGTGAAGAAATACAAAATGGAGACACAAAGAAATACAAAATAAAGAAATAAAGAAATGAAATAAGAAAGAAATGAAGAAATAAAAAATAATAATGAAATAAAAATAATAGTAAAATAAAAATAATGAAGAAATAAAAATAAAGATAAAAATTAAAAATAAATAAAAATTAAAGAAATAAAAATAATGACATAAAAATAAAGAAATTAAAAGAAAAAATGGAAAAAGGATAAATGAAAAAATAAAAAATGAAAAAAGAAAAATGAAAAAATGTAAAATGAAAAAAGGAAAAATAAAAAAAAATGAAAACGAAAAGGGAAAAAAAAAAGAAAACTGATAAAATAAAAAGTTAAAAAATATAAAAAATAATGATAAAAAGAGAGAGCGAGAAGGAGTGTAGGTGCGTGCAGGGGGCAGGGGCTGTCGCCCCCCGCTGTGGCCGTGGGAAAGACCCCGGGGGGGGGCCGGAGCGGCCCCGGCAGCCGCCGCCCCCCCGAGCCGCGCGGAGCGGCGGTGCGCGGAGCGAGAGCTCTCCCCTGCGACCGAACGGCAGAGCTCGGCCTCCGAGCGCCGCGGCGGGGCCGCCCGGCTCCTGCTGCCCCACCTTCCCCTCCGGTCCCCGAGGGCGGGGGGACACACGGTGACACCCCCCCCCCCCCCTCGCGGGGATCAAAAGGGGACCGGGGAGGGCACGGGGAGAGCCCGGGGGGGGGCTCCGGTCCTCCAGCCCGTCTCTCTGCACGGTGTGGCTCGGTGTAAAGGCTGCGTGGAAGGGATGTCCCTCCCCCCCCCCCCCCCCCCAGGACACCCCCCCAGGACACCCATCCATGGGCACCCCCCCCCCCCCAAAGGGGCACCCAGCACGGCCCCCCCCGTCGGGCCGGCCCCTCGCAAGAAGGTGGCAGGAGCCCGAAGGAGCAAAACCTTAGAAATTAGCGGGAGGGATGTGATAGGTCCTTATCTGCCCCGGGAGGCGGTTACACTTTTTTACTATTGGGTATGTAAATTGTTTTTAATAAGATCTGCCTTTTTTTTTTTTTCCTTTTTTTTTTTTTTTTTTTTTTTTAAGGGAGAAAACAAACCAGACTCCCTTTACCTTAATAGTCTGAGGGGGGTTTTATAGCTTTCATTCATTCAAGGAAATGTTTTAGGCTTTAGACTACCGGAGACTTAGCAAAAAGAAAAAAAAAAAAAAAAAACCTTTGGCACCAGCTTATTATTACTTTTTTTTTTTTTTTAAACAAGATTTTTCATATTTATTTTTTTTTTTAAACAAACAAGCCCCAAAGTGTTAATGGAAAAAACCCGGCGAGAAGTGGAGCTCGGAGACCGTGTCCCGCTGCCCCCCTTCCCTGTCCCCGTCCCCCTCCCCGTGGGTGAGCCCGGCTCGGAGCAGAGTTTCTCCTCCTGTGGGGGATGCACATTGTTTTATTTATTTTGAAGGCTGCAGAAGTCTGAGGACTGAAGCACCACGTGCTGCTGACTCTCATCAGCATAATGATCGCCTTAGCCAGAGAGTCCTGTATATATAAACCACAAAAACCTAATCATTAGAAATCCCAGCCTCCAAAAACCACATTCAGGACAAAAAACCGTGGCGTGTTTTTTCGGCTCCTTCATCTTCCCCGACCTCAACTTCTTGGGACCCAAAAGAAGTTTTGTTGTTTTTGCTTTGCTTTTTTTTTTTTTTTTTTTTCAAAACGATTTTCAGAAAGAAAAATAACTCAGACAAACCGACGTTTTAATGATTTTTTTTTTTTTTTTGCTGCTGTTGTTCATCAAGGGCGGAAAAAAAAAAAAGGAAAGATTTTTGTTAGCCTATTCAGCTCAACGGACTTGGATCCAGCAGCGACTTAATTAAAAGGACCGGACTGCACCGAGGCTGCCTTTTCCCAGAATTTACTTGGGCATATTTTAGAAATCAGCCTAAAGAGAACTGTTTTTTTTTTTTCCATTTTCCCCCATTTTCCCCCCAACTACGCTCCCCGCTTTTTTTTTTTTTTTTTTCCCTGGGAATCCGAAAGTTCAACTTTTCTTAAGCCCCGAAGCCTCCCAGAGGAACCGGCTAAAGCCTCTCTTCTCATTCTCAGCTGTGGGACTTCCCTCCTGGCCCGGCCCCCCTAAAACTTTCTTTTCACCCCAAAACCACCCCCGGGAGCGCCTTTGCGGAGCCCCGGCTTCCTAAAGCCAAGGGCAAGAAGCGGAGGGAGCCCAGCGGGACTTTGTCCATTTCTTTTTTTTCTCCTTTTTTTTTTTTTTTTTCGCTGTTTGTTTGTCCGGAGGAGGAAGACTTCTTTGGAGGAAACCGGGACGTTCCCCTCGACACCCCCCTTGAAAGTTCCGCTCCTCTGCTGGCCGCCGCGCACAGCAGCAGCCCAGGAAGCCCGAGCGGCAGCAGCGCCTTCGCTTCTCCCCAGCCAACCTTAGAAAACCCGAAAAAAAAAAAAAAAGGAAAAAAAAAAAAAAGAGGACTGGGAGGGAGGGGAAGGAAAAAAAAAAAAAAAAAAGAAAAGGAAAGAAACTCAAGCACTTGAGGAAAGAAGCGGTGGCGAGAAGGAGGGAAAGGAGCAGAGAGACTGTGCGAGAAGGAAGGAAGGAGGAGGAGAAGCGGCGCGGTGCAGCCGGGACCATGCAGCTTCCAGCCGGGCTCTGCTGAGAGCCGCAGCCCCGGCCCCAAGCCCACCGTCGCCCTCCTCGCTGCTGCGGGCTGCAGGCGCCCCCAGACCGGCATCGCATCGCCCCCCGCCCCGTCCGGCTTCCTCGGAGAAAAACAAACAAACAAACCCAAAAAAAAAAAAACAGACTGAGATTTTTTTTTTTCCTCGTGCATTTAATCTGCTGGCTTTTTTTATTATTATTATTATTTTTTCGCTTTTTGGCCCTTAATCTTCACGCCTCCACTTTTTCATTCACCCTTTTTTTCGACGATTTTTTTTTGTTTTTTTTTTTTACAACCCCCCACCCCCCCCCTTTTTTTTTTTTTTTTTCTACACGCCTCCTCCAGCGATCCCCCCTTACCGCTCCCCCCCCTCCCCCCCCCCCCGCCCCCCAATTCGCTAACTTGTGGCTGTTGTGATGCGTATTCCCGTAGATCCCAGCACCAGCCGGAGGTTCAGCCCCCCCTCCAGCAGCCTGCAGCCCGGCAAGATGAGCGAAGTCAGCCCGGTCGTAGTAGCCCAACAGCAGCAGCAGCAGCAACAGCAGCAGCAGCAGCAGCAGCAGCAAGAAGCGGCGGCCGCCGTGCCCAGGCTGCGCCCCCACGATAACCGCACCATGGTGGAGATCATCGCTGACCACCCCGCCGAGCTGGTCCGCACCGACAGCCCCAACTTCCTGTGCTCCGTGCTGCCCTCGCACTGGCGCTGCAACAAGACCCTCCCGGTGGCATTCAAGGTGAGCCCCCCCTCGCCCCCCCCCCCCCCCCAACCCTCAAGACCCAGCCCCCCCGCGCCCCCCCCCCCCCCCTCCCCGCCGATGCTGTCCTGGCAGAGGGGATTTTGTGACCCCCCCCCCCCTCCCCCCGGAGTCATTGCTGTGTGTGGGGGGTCCCCCCGCTCAGCACCCCTCATCCTGAAGTGCCCCCTCCCCGTATTGTGTTGATTGTTGTGCCCCCCGTGTGTCCCCCCCCTCCGTGCTGCAATGACTTCTGTGTCCCCCTCAGTGACTTCTGTGCCCCCCAATGACTTTTGTGTCCCCCTGTATGACTTCTGTTCCCCCCCCAATGACTTCTGTGCCCCCCTCAATGACTTCTGTGCCCCCCTCATCCTACAGTGCCTGCTGTCGCCCCACTCTCGTCTTGCACTGACTTCTGTGCTCCCCCTCTACAGTGTCTCCTGCCCCCCCCCCCCCGTCCTGCAATGACTCCTGCTCCCCCCCTTCGCCTTGCATCTGTCCCCCCCCCACACACACACACTTCGGCCTGCAATGACTCCTGTGTCTTGCATTTACTTCTGTGCCCCCCATCCTGCTGTGCCTCTTGTGCCCCCCCAGTCTTGCACCGCCTCCTGTGTGTCCCCCCCTGCCGTCCTGCACCAACTTCTGTGCCCCCTCTCATCCTGCGCTGACTTCTGTGCCCTCTCTGTCCTATGGTGACTTCTGTGCTCCCCCAGCACCTCCTGTGTCCCCCTCCCACCCCCATCCTGCACTGACTCCTGTGCCCCCAGTCCTGCACTGACTCCTTCCCCCCCCCCCCCAATGCCTCCGGGGTGTGTGTGTCCCACTGACCCTCAAGAGCTTCTGTGCCCCTTGCAATGCCTCCTGTTGCCCCCCACCCCCCCTTCCTGGGCCTATAGGGGTTTTGTACCCCCCTCGTGCTTCAGTGCCCCCTGTGCCCCCCCCCCTAGCCTGGCAGTGCCCTTTGTACCCCCCCCCCCCGCCCCGTCCTGCTGTCTGCTGTGCCCACCCCATCCCGCTGTGCTTCCCGTGCCCCCTGCAATGCCTGGTCACCCCCCACACACACCCTCCGGGGACCATCCCGTTATTTCCCTCCTTGCCAGGCAGAGCCGGTGTCATCCCCCTCAAGCCTCCCCCTTTGTCCGTGTGCCACCCCCAGCCCAGAACCTCTCTTTCCCCCCCTTTTTTTTTTTTTTTTTTTAAATCATCCCCCCCTTGAGGAATTGGCGATTCACCAGGGTGCAAGAGCAGGGTGCAAAACGGATGCCCCCCCCTCAAGCCCAGCACCTCAGCCCCTCAGCCTCAACCTCTGCTTCCATCCCCGTCCTGAGGCTGGCGGGGGGCACGCAGGGGGGTGCTGTGAGGTGTGCTGTGAGGGCTGGGGGCCCGGGGGGGGTCAGGCTAGGGTGGGAGAAGAGGAGTGGGCCTTTGCTGTCCATGTCCCCCCCCCCCCCCCAAATCCCCCTGTGACCCACAGGGAGCATGGGCTGAGATGGGGCAGGGAGACCCCAGGGGGGAGGCCGGGACCCGCTCGCTTCTCCTGATGGAGGAGCGGGGAAGCGCCTGGCCCTGGGACGCTCTCTCCTCAGCAAGGCCTGGGGAGAAACGGGTGCCATGTCCCGCTGCATCCCCACCTCAGGCGAGGAGAGGGCTGCTTTCCTGCTTCAACAACAGCACCGGTTGCGTGCTTGCAAGCGAGCCCTCCTCCTCCCCTGCAGCATCCGACGGTGTTGGCCTTGGATGTCCTCTCCCGTGGCCTTTGGTGGGGATGGAGAGGGACGGGTGTCCCAGGACACCTGCCTGGCTTCGGCCTGGGACTCGGGGTGCCTGTGGAGGGCTGGAAGGGAGCTGTGCTTGGAAAGGGTCCGAGTGTTTCCAGGCCGTGCGCTGGAAAGCTGTGCTGGCATTACCCCTTTGTCCGGGGAAAATCGTTAAAAGTGGCTAAATGTAGTGGTTTTCAAGGGGCTGTCGGTAACGGTGCCATGCTGATGGAAGGCAGTAGGGATGCAGGCTAGGGCAGGCCGAAGGTTGCGGGCATAGGGAAGGAACGTGTCGGGCTTCGAGGTGCAGGACGGCTCCGAACGTGGCCTGCTTTTGTGGTCGGCGAGGGTCAGGCTGAGTGGAAATAACAGAAAAATGGGGCCTTGGCAGGTGCTGCCGGGCCAGGCGTGGGCCACGGAGCGGTTCTGCTTCACGGGGCTGCGGTGTGAGGAGGAGGAGGAGCTCTCCCAGGGCCGTGATTGTGATTTAATTCAGTAATAGATTAGCTTGGTATTGTAGCCGCTTTCTATAGACGCGGTGTGGGAGCTCTCACATTACCGTATCCGTATTTCTGTTTTCATTTGAAAACCCCGAGCCTTCTCCCACCTTACGGCAATTCAAAGGATGCGGTCGCAGCTCATTAGAATAAGGGAGAGATCTAAACTAAATATTAAAGTATTTAGAATGATATCCCAATAAGACTACGTCCATGCGATAAAGGGGTTGAAAAAGGATCAGAGCGTTTCCCAAACTGCTAATATTCATATGTACTTACACACGACTTGTATTTGGGTCATAAGTGGGGTTGCTGACAGGCATGTATGGGTCTGACCGATCTACTGATGCCTCATGAGTACTGAATTGTCCCTCCAGCTCTGGGCACGTCTGCGCTTTCCCATGCAGCACACGATCCGTACTTTGTTCTCTTTCAAATATGGCATATACATATATGCCTGTACTTACTGGTGAATTAATTAGAAACTCAGTTGGAGTAAATTTGACAATTCTTAAAATTGTATGTCATTTGTCAAATGCGGCTTGTCTGCAGCTGTCCAGTACTTTTAGACCAAAGAAGCTGCAGCAAAACACTTGATGTGATACAGCAGAGTGGGAATTATCGCTGAAAAAAAAAAAAAAAAAAAAGACAGATTTGGGCTATAGAAATCTCGGCTAAGCAGTAACTTGAAAGTAAAATGGCTCACAGACAACACACTTTTTGAAGTTTTATTGGCAATAAATAATATGTTGATGATAATGTTTTGAGTGGTGCGTTAAGTGTGTCATAATTCTCTCGCAGAGATCTCCAGTTAAAAAGTACCCTGTATATAGCACTGTTTTAATTTAAGAAAAAACAGATATAAATCATATGCAGGAAAGGAAGTATGTTATAAACAGTGCTGGGTTTGATTATAATTTTGTGAAATAATGTTGGCTAAGTATTACATTTGAATTTTAAGTATTAATATTTACACACTCTGGGGAGGGAGTCCGCATTGAATGTACTAACTAATAAGATTGCTAATGCAAACTGTTTTTGTGGTGAAGAGCATTAAACATGTACTTCCTAACAGAGCTCTCACAATCTAGTAATATTCAAGCAGAAAAGAAATGGATATTGTGCACCAGGATCCACATCAAATTTACTCACTGATGTTTCTTAATAGCCAGCCACCCTTTATCTGCGTACAGTCATCAGGATTTGGCCCTCTGTTTATGCCGCTGTCTGGGAGTTTTTACTGAACGTCATAAAGACCCAAATTGCCACCCTAGATGTTACGAGGGGCTTCTGGACGTTGTCTTGCATGAGGCTGATAACAGCAAAGCACCTTAGTGGACGTAAAGGCAGGAAAAAAATTGACGTGAGGTATATATATACCATCTCTCCCAGTAGCACCACAGTAGTTCAGGGTCTGTCAGCGTTTCCACTCCAAACCCCAGTTTTCAGAGTTTATAACTCAGCTGTTTTAAATAACTTCAAGCTGAAACCTGGTGTATAAATTGTCAGCCCAGATGTGTATTTTTAAACAAAAAAGTAGTGCAAATCAGTTATTCTGTTTTAAGTTACAGAACATTAAAATATTTTTAATAGTATCAGATGCTCTTTTGGCAATCTCTGGAAAAGACATTCTCACTACGGAAGATTTGACATTCAGAGGCTGTTTAAATTCAGTATTTTGCAAGAGGAGTTATTGAAGTGATAGGTATCAATGTCTGAGGGGAGCTATTTAGCAAGTACACTAGCTTTTTTTTGAAACAAGCGTTTCGCTTTGCAGAAAGCCTTAGTACCTGCTCCTGTTTAGTATTTTTGCTTCGTGCATATAGCTTCCGTCTTCTAGGATACATACTTTGGCCATTTTAAATCCCACTGGATGGAAAACGGGCAAACAGGTTGCCTGACCAGATGAGAATTGTGCTATGCAAAAAAATACATAGTTATTTTCAACTTGTAAGAATTGGTTTGTTTTTATTTTTGTGGTTTTGTCTGAGTTCTAGTATCGTGTTGAGTTTTAGTTAAAGAAAGCAAAATTAATTTTAATCATCAAAATGTGTAGGTAGCTTGATATGGAAAATAAATACTATGAAATGGTGGAGGTATTTATGTTTGAAGAATAGGTAAAAAACTTGCACTGTGGCTATTTTCATCTTTAAATTTTTACTTAGTTCTTATTCATTTCACAGTGCACTTGCAATCCATTTTCTATGAATATTCAAATAATTTTTGATTGAGACATGGCATAAAATCACCAAATCAAAGTTTATGCAAACAGTCTTTCAATGTGTAAAGTTACATTTTAAAATTCTCAGTGATCTGTATTTCCCCAGGTTTCAAATTTGTTTTGCGAAGAAGCTTTGTTCTAGGCAGTGCTGTTATTTACACGTGCAGTAATCTTCTGGTATTTCGTGACAAAAAAAGGCACGAAACTAGGAAAATTACAAACATCTTACTCCTGTTGCATAGCAGGGGAGCTTTTTGTGTAAGAGGACTTTCTTTTAATAGCCGAAGTCGTGTGTTTTCACCCCCGATCTCAGCTCGCCTTTTCCTCCAGCCCTCTCCTTGTAAGCCTCCCGGAGATGTTGCATCATGCTGCATCAGCAGCCGGTGCGTTGCAGTCGGGACGCGGTCCTCGATCAGGCGTGATAGCGCAGCGAGCCCGGCAGCGGCACGTGCAGCTCCACACTACCGCCCGGGCTGCCAAACTGCGCTGGCATCGACAGAGGAAAGGCTAGGAAAGAAACCTGTGAGAAGTACAGGCAGGGGTGCAGAAGGGCCTTTTGAGAGGCTCTGAGTCCTGCACGGCTCTCTCCTTCGTGCCCAGGCGATGCAAGCTGGGGGCGAGGGGTGCTGCAAGCTGCCCGCTGCGTGCCCGAGCTTCCCAGGCAGCCGGAGGTGAGCGGGGGCTGCAGTCATTTCACTCCCTCTTCCGAGGCCCCCGACAGACTCGCACTTCCTCCCGTGCTCTCGGTTTCTTTGCATTTCTGGAGTTAATGCGATTTTTTTGTTTGTGACAAATACGTAAAAAGCAGAGGCTGCAACTACCCTGGGTGTGAATGTGCATAACAAGACTGTCCAGAGTTAGCACACTATCACAGAGAAGGGAGCACTTTATAAGCAGCCCCTTGCTTTAAGACTTTAAGCTGATAGCCATTTATTAAGGGCTCGAGTCAGCCCCTCTGCTCAGCCGATGATCACTGGTGATGTGACTACCATTTGTCTCCGGTGGGATTCTTTACACCTTGCTTTGAAGCCCGCGGACCTGGTTGCTGTCAGACCCGGGGTGGGGAGCTGGTGGCACCTCAGATCTTATCCACAAAGGTGGCTCTTGTGTTTTCGTGCTCAGGGACATTCGAATCACTTTAAAGTCAAATCCTTCCATGTAGACCTCACAGCAGTTAGTGGCAGGACTCAGTTTTCAGTTGTGGGTGGCGTTACCTGTTTTTTTTTGTGGAAAAACAGAAAGGTGTCGGGGTAATCCATTTTGTTTTTTTCAATCAGCTTTGCTTTATGCTTTCCCTTAAGTAAGATGAAGTAGACTATTTTTCAATAATATAGTCTATTTTAAATATTTTCAGGTTTTGTATACCTTTGTCATTAATTTTTGTTGTTGTAGAGAAACACTTTACAGTGCACTGGGCCATGTAATGCTCTCCATATATATTCAGAACTCATTCTTTTTGCTTAATTAATATTACAGTGCAACCTTCAATTATTAGTTTCAGGCATGATCATTTATGGGAAAGACATTTCAAGCAGGGCTTCTGACAAAATGTCATGCATATTTCAGGAGACAGAATAAAATGGGTTGTATAAAAAGTCATAGCTGACCATGTAAACTGGTAGGAATTGCAAAAGGACAGGTTTTGTATCTCAAAATTACATTTTTTTGAAGTTACAGCTCAGCCGTGCAATATTTGTGGACCTGTTTTTGTTGTAAATGCATTTCTAGCATCAGTATTAGTTAACTGGGCAACAGGAAATTATTTCCACTTCTGTGGACTTTTTTTATCCCGTGTGAAGAAACTTGTATGTTTTCTTCCTAGTAACTTAGTGTTCCTGTTTAACTTTATTTTTGCTTTAAAAAGTCACAGTGTGCTAATACCGTGGTGTTTTCAAATTAGAATACAGTGGCTGTCCGCTCTGTGGCATTTATCTCATTGTCGGTTAGAGCGCTACAGAACCGCCAAGGCATGAAAGTGGGACTATCAGGGAGCTGCAATGTAGGGAGAAATACTTTAATTTATTCTGCTCACCCGTCCTGGAATTTGAGCGGGGTATCGGTGCTAACCACACGCGACTCTTGCGAGCGCTCTGAAGATTTACATGCCTGCGAGGAAATGCAGCCTTTGTTTCATCTTGCATCTGAAGAGCTTGACTTGAAGCCATGAAGCGCTCCATCGCAGCTCACTGTGAGCTGTGCCCGGTGCCACCCCGGTGCCACCCCTCACGACGGGTCCGCAGGTGCTGCTGGTGGCCCCGTGAGGCCCGAGGAGGCCACAGGCCGGGAGGCTGGGCCCGACCACTGCCAACCCAACCCGGGTGCTGTGGCTGCTGATAGCAACCCCCGACTTTCCATTTCAAATGTGCTCTCGTGTGTAATTTATGGCTACGAGCCCTGCCTCGTGTTTTCTCGCTGCACGCTGGTTGCTGAGAACAAAGTTGGCCTTCAGGAAGTATTAAACCAGGCCCTCTACATAAAGCTGTTGAATGTTTCAGAAGAAATGTAACAAAGAAGTAACTCCCTATTAGGCTGTGAGAGAGGGAGACAATACATGATGTTTCTTTGTTTGATGTGGCACTTTGTTCTGTGTTCAGCTAACACATGACTGTTCACCACAGTTGGCTGGAGAAGCTGCCACAGAGCTTCGTCATGAACGTGGCAGGGTGCAAAGCTGGGATGGCGACACGCGTTTTCGAGGCCTGTCTCACGAGCTGTGGTTTTTCTTCCCGTTTTAACAGGTGGTGGCCTTGGGAGAAGTGCCTGATGGGACCGTGGTCACTGTCATGGCTGGAAACGATGAGAACTACTCTGCAGAGCTGCGAAACGCTTCTGCCGTGATGAAGAACCAGGTGGCCAGATTCAATGACTTACGATTTGTGGGAAGAAGCGGAAGAGGTAGGCCACTGCGCTGTACGTGTTCGTAGTGAAGCAAAAGAAAAGTCTAGACATCAGACTCATTTCACAAGGAAATACAGATTAGCGTGTAAATAAATCGCTGTCAGCCTTTCATGAATGCATCTTTTATTCGCAAGCTTCAGCAAACTTTGTCCAACCAAGTGAAGTGGTTTTCTCCCTCGCAAAGTTTTTCTGCCGCGTCTTTGTTCATTTTTGAGACACCAGTTTTACAAAAATGATTCACAGAATACCTTGGTTCCCTATTTTAATTGAACAGCAAAAGTGGAAGAAAGTGAGGATATTTGTGATGAGTTTTGTACAGTCAGATAGTGCATCTCAGGCCACGGTAACGAGAGACACAGAATTCCCTTTAGCAGCAGAGCTTCTTCTGAAGTTGTTGCAGAAGAGCTATAATTACGGCGGTTTTGCATATCACATGTGCTATAGGTTATATTCTTTAAGGGCTTACAGCTATTGGTAGAAAGCTTTCTAGTGACTTCCCTGCCCTTTACGATCAAACTGCATATGACCCACAGAGATAAGCCTTACTTTTCTTTTTAGTAACCTGGCTGACTTTTTTATGAATTGCTATAAGCTTTGGCTCGAACAAAATTTAACCTTTACTTGAAATGTCAGAGCAGGTGACTTTCAATTTTTTTGAAGATTTAGAGTGCTGTCATTGTCCTCCAGCTGTTTTGGACCTTCTGTAACCTGGGAAGCGCACTGCAGTTATAGAAAGCCTGTGTAATCACTGCGAGTCTCAAAAGAATTTAAGATTCTTGTAGCTGCCTTAAAATTTGAGGTAGTGCTTGAAAGGATCGCTTGAAGGAAGCTGGCACTTCAGTCTTTGCTGCAGGAATCCTCAGAGGGGTTTGTTATATCAGTCCTTGCTTCAACCTAAATATTTTTGCTTTACGTACTCACAGTAATTATTCATTTTTAAACCAGCCCTGCATGGAGGGAAACAAAGAAATAAAAGCTGAACGGTCTGTGCTGGGAATTAGCAATAAAGCTAATTTACAATAGTATTCCATAAAAAGCAGTTGTAATTCATCTTAGGTAAGGAAAGAACATTTGTCAAAAACAAAAAAATCAAACATATGACAGAGGCCTAGATAGTTTCAGTCAGTCAGAATGTTTTTACAATTACTGGTGTTTTGTGAAAGTGATTCCATAAGTGTGGCTTGAGTGGCTATTTTTTTATTTTAGTAACCTGGCTAAATGATTCTCTTTATCATTTTACAACTTGAAAAGAATAACTCGAAATGCAGAATAACTACTGCAGAAGTAATGCAGTATAAATGCAGACTTCACTGGCCTTTTGGATAAGGTGCTACCTTCCTCTTCCATTTGTCTTGCTTTCTTTGAAAAAACAGCCTGCTTTGTTATTCTGCTGATGGATTAGGTTTGAAGGTTCCCTGGCTCCATCACTAATGCTGCCTTACAGTAAAAGTTCAGCAGTGTATCAGTATTTTAGCAGTGCTGAAAAAGAACTGAGATATGATGTACTACCTCTGATCTGCGAATTTCATTTGAAATGTATGATATATACTTTTTTATTAAAACATAGGAAATGAACTAGAGAGCCTAAAACCTCAGTAGCTATAGATATAGACACAAGTAAACACAAAACTTCTGAAATTTGGTTCCAGTAATTTAATTTATATTGGTATCTAGTAGATTTGGAATAGAATTTTTCTCTGATCAGTCTGGGTAGAATCTATGGAAAAGCGATAGTGTACTTTTCAAACCCTCAACATATTTATTTAAGAGACTTCAAAGAAAAACAAAGGGTGTGCACTGTTTTACTATATTGGCTTTCTGAGTTTTGGCTAGTTTCCCAAATAGCAATTTTTATATTTAAAAAAAAAAAGGGGGGAAGAAAAAAGACAGACTTAACTGCTTGCAGACTTTTCACGCATGGAAGATGAAGAAAGCTTCTTTTGATGAAGTGTAATTATGTCCAAACAGAGCTGACCCCCTCCCCCTATATTTCTTATGATCTTAACGGAAGAAAGTAGGGCTTTTCCTTTGAAGCAGCCGGGACTCGGTGGAGGATCTGAAATGCTGCATTCTGCTGCCAGAGGCAGGATGGAGAAATTGGTCCAGACTTGTCTTCCAGACTTAGAACAGAGAGGGAGAGAGAGAGAGAGAGAGAGAGAGAAAAGGAGAAAGAGTTATCATTAATGATAGATTTTTATAACTCTGCTTAAAATAGCAGGAAAGAAAGCAGTAGTTGCAAACAGAAGTGAGAAAGCTACTTACATAGACAAATATCAGTAGATGCAGGTCGTGAAGTAGAACAGGAAAAATAAAGTAATAAAGAAATCATTTTTTTCGGTGGCGAGAAGCTAATCCACACCTGTTCCTGACTTTAGATTTACATCTTTCTAAACAGCTTGCTCTTTGATCTGTGTATCTCTAAATTTGATTGTGAAGTCTGAATCATCAACTTACCACTTCACCTTCTCTCCCACGTTTTTTTCTTGCTTCCCATGGCTCAATGGAGAAACTTGAATTTTATACATATTAATGCTGCTTGCCTGGCAGAAGCCCTGACTTCACGCTTTTGTTTGTATAATGTCTCTTAAACACCTTTCTGGATTCATCAGAATAAGTAACCAGAGCTCTTTATGTGAATGCAGAAGTTATTTGTATGTGGTTTTGAGGCAGTAGCTCACTTTTACAAGCCTGATCCACAGCGCAGAGAAGAAAGAATTCCTGTCTTCAATAAGCAGGGGATCATAACCTTAATTTTGTTGTCTCCTGATACTTTAATCACATTAGTATCTAACTGAAAAAATATGCAACACACACAAGCTGCTGAGTCTCCTTTCAAGCTAATTTCTGTTTTTTGCCTTGTGCTTCAACATATGTCCATCTCGTCCTTTTCTGTGTCGGCTAGACTCACATGTGCGAATAACAAAGAATGCACAGTTTAGACACACTAAAGCAATAGTGCCAGATGCCTGCTTGGCTAGGGAATTTAATAAAAGAGTGCTACAATTAGTCTTTAGCTTCTAAAAGTGGATAGTTTAAATGACTAAGGGCATAAAGGCAAGCGATAAAAAGTGCATTAAAGGATTTCGTAGTGGAGGAAGGATATCTGTGAAATCAGTTACATCTATCTGTGGAAAGCATAAGCATCATTGAAACGTGTGACCTTAAAAATTTATTTTGTTCTTAATCCTGTAATATGTAAATCATCTCTTGAAAGCTCTGGAACCTGAGCGTGCTGGCAGGGCTGTGCAGCGCCCTGCAATAAAGCGATGTATTGTTTACTGAGTGCGGTGGGGCTTCATGAATGTTACTTCATTAATGCTTCTGTGTGTTAGAATACCAGCTAGGGAACAAAACCAGTTTCCCTTTCAAATTAGGTGCTTACCTGTTCAACTTAGGCTGGCTGAGAGGCAGTAATGAAGTGCTCACAGGCGAGGTCGAAACGCAGCTCTTGATGAAGGAGCGCGTATTTGCTGGCTGCTGTATCATCCGAAGATATATTTAGTGTAGAAAACCTTGCAGTGCTTTTCGTCTAAATTATTTTACAGGGTCTTTGAAATAGTATGTTTTGCTAGGCTAATTTTTCGTTGTAATAGACTTTAGTACTGATTTGGCACAGAAATAGAACGGTAGCGTTGGAAGGCCAAATTCTTCATTCCGAGGTGTATGGAAAATCCCTTTAGCATCTTTGGCAGCTGCCAATAGTATTCTACCCGTTTTATATGGGTAACTGTGGTCTGAATGGCGGCATCGCATGATTTCGTATGAGCTCTTTGACACGATAGGCTGGTGCTAAAGGAGGCCTTAAGTCTGTCCCTGGTGAATTTATAGGTATCCAGGCAATAGGCTGAATTCCTGCTTGGATAGGGATAAAAGGCTCAGAGCCTTTCAGACCTAAACAAGCAGGCGTGCAGGCACTGTATGCTTCATTAAGGAAGCTGCTGTACGTCTGAGCTCTGCCTGCGTGCATGCCGACACTGGCAAAAGAAACAGGTTACATGGGGGGCTGTGGATGGGCAGGACTGTAAGACCGGACATCCTACAAACACCTTACTCTCCCATGGTGGTCATTCTGAAAAGATGTGGGAAATAACCCATTTCCCCGTGGCACTGGGGGCAGCCACCTTCAGCCATGCATCTCTGTTGGCATCCGAGGCCGAACTGAGCCTCCTGAGATTTTTACACCTTTGCCAGCATCTTGACCTCCACTCTCACGGAGGGGTGGGCGCAGCTGGAGCGCAGCTACACCTGGAAAAGCACTTTACTCCAAGTGACAGTTATATTTCCTTAAAAAAAAATCCATGTCACATTTTGATTTGTGAAAAATATAGCCGAGACGGTTTGGAGTTGCACTCCGGATAATAAATGATGCATGTCTCAGGCAGGTTTTGGGGGATATATACGGCTTGGACCAGAAAGAAAGACCAATTACTAGATTTGACAGCCAAAGCTCTGTTCCGTATTATGCCTTTTATATAAGCTGTTCTGTATTAGGCTTGAAAAAACTGCGTTAAGTTTGTGCTGTTACATGTTGTTGAAGATTTGTGTCTTGATCAAATGCCTTTGGAGTTCAACAAGAGGAAAAGCACAGGCAACAAAAATGCACATAGACAGAGAGAGAGAGAAAAAAATATTTAAGAGTCTGGTAAAGTAGCAGTTTAAACGAGCAAGAAGGCCTAAGATTGCTGACTTTTATTGAGTCACTGTTATACGCCCACCTTTTCCTGTCTTGAAACAGTTTTCAGTTTTGACTATCTGACATGACTAACCGTTGCATATCTAACAGATTACAACTGTCAGTGAGTCCCCCGAACGGAGGCCAGTGGCTTGTGAGAATGTGCGCTCGGGCTCACGCGGCTCGGCTCATTTATTTATTTTTAACGTTTTCATTCAGCCGAAGGCTCCAGATGAGCTTGTGCAATATCTGTGTGAATTTGAGCTCTGAAAAATAAAGAAGCAGGCTTAGGAGGGAAGCGTGTGTGCACAAAGGGGTTTCTCACCGTCTTTAGAAAATCGAGGGCTTTCTTAGGGTTTAATAGATGGAATATATGTAAGGAAAAAAGTCTGTTCCAGTAATAATGATATCATTATATTACCCCTGGCATATGAAGGACAGGAGACATTGGTTCCCTGTTAAAATGACTCCCAGGAGGAAAATACAGTCTTTCCTCATCTTATTGTAGTCGAGTCAAACAAATGAAATGATAAAGCTGTGTGAAGTAAATAACATGTGGCCACATTCTGCTCTCTGTCACACAGCTGCAAAACTGGAGTAAATTTTTAAATTATCTGACTTGCTTTGGATTTACACCACTTTCAATACAGAAAAGAATTTGGCTTGTCCTCAGCAGTGAATCACTTTTGTTCTGTCATTGTATGATGACCCATTATTAAATAAGGAACATTTAGATTGTCAACACATGGACATATTCTTGACATAGAGTAAAACTAAAGGGGAGGAAAACTCCTATGGTCAGTTATGTTTTTAATTTTCACGATTGTGGTAACGACAGGGAATAATTTTAAACGTCTCTGATTCTTTACTGAACATGCATGTGACTGTTTTCATGTTGTAATCACTCATTCCTTGTTGTTTTTTTCCCTTTGTAGGGAAGAGCTTTACTTTGACAATAACTGTCCTGACAAATCCCCCCCAAGTCGCTACATACCACAGAGCTATAAAGGTTACAGTGGATGGGCCAAGGGAGCCAAGAAGTGAGTATTATGCTCTTATTTTTACACTTACGCCTGCTTAATTTTGTTTAACAGAGACCCATAAATGAAATATATATCTTTGTCAAACACTGGGCCTTGCTCAGCAAAATCTGTAAGCGCATGCTTAATTTGGAGTCTATTGGACCACACACATACTTGCATTAAACACACACTTAAGTGCTTGGCTGAATTTGGGCAATCACAAACCTGATTCTCATTCACATCAAGGTCTTGATACATTATCTGCCAGTGTAAATGAGAACTAAACCCACGGTATTTATATATAATCTGATTTAGGCATAATAGATGCAATCCTGCAACATGCTGAATTCCCTAAACTCCCATAAGCTTCAAACTGGAGACGTTTAGAACACAATAGCGGACTGATCTTACAGGATCAGTCCTAGCACAGGGAGAAAATATATAATATAGTGCCTTTTTGTTTGCCCTTAAATTCTTTTGCCATCAGATAATTAATGTACCTCATTAATCTCATCATACCTGAAATTGGTTTTCGGCTGTGGACTCATCACAAAACCCTGGGGGCCAAAGAAAGCTATGAAAGCAGTGTATAAACAGCATGATCTTTGTTTCTTATTTGTGCACAGAAAGTATACTTAATTTAAGCATAGTCCATCAGATTTTCATCCGGCATGTTAACCTCATAGCAGTGCACTTTTCTAACTTACTAAGAATATATTTGCAGTGATTACTGGCTACATTTTTATGACAAGTGTGTTTTGCCATGTTCCAGCGATTTTGTGGATGGCATTTACTTTTATATACAGTCAAGTCTGGTTAATCCATCATGATTTCTCGGTTTGTTTCTCTGTCTCACACATTCAGCCGGTAACCAGTCTCGCATCTTATGGATATCACTGATGAGCCAGTATTTTTCTTAATCTGACTAGAACAACTCTGTCTAAATTGATTGGATTACCTAGGTATAGCTGTATTTAAATTACATGTAGAGATTAAGAATTATTTGATGAATAACCACACGTAAAAAAATCCCTATAATGGAAGCATCTTAAATAATTATTTTGCCTTTGATCTGCACATACAAATGAGACCTTTAAGGAGCTTTCAGGGAGTTTAGCTGAAATTCCACAAAGACAGAAGTAGAGAGGATTCACACAGTGAAGTATTTCTCGTGCTAATACCCGCTGTGGTGCCATCTCCTCTGCCACTGAAATGCCTTCTGTAAGAGCTGCCCAGCTGTAGTGTCTCACCTAGAGTAACAGATAAGGGAAAGCGGATAGCTGTGGATACATTTCATTCCACAGATACTTGCGTTGCTGCCCGCTGACATCTGAGGTGTCTGTCTGTCCCAGCAAGGGGATTTTTGTTCTGCCGTCCCTCCCTAGCTGAAGCAGCACCCTTTTTAATGTTCACCCACAACTGTTGTTGCGTGCAGGTTGCTTGGAGACACTGGGCAAACTGCATTCACGGTGTAAAAACCAGAGAATAAGTTACCCGTCATTCAGCCCTTTCCATTTGGAGCTGCTTGCAGGTGTTGAGGTATCTGCAGAAGAGGAAATCTCCTAGCAGAGATTAAAAAATGCTGAGACAGAGCAGAGTAATTTGAAAATGGTACAGAGAACAGCGTGGGCTACTCGGTGTGGCACAGAAAGGGAACCTGTGGTTGTTACTTAGACTGGGACTAAACCGTTCTGAGGCTTTGTGGATTAAAAGTGAGGCCGTGTTAATATAACTTCGTAAGATTTCCATGTTCTGCCTGAGTTTTTTAGGTTAGCCTTGAAAGAAAGCCTCTGCACACGATACCTGTCTGCTATTCCCATGGATTTCAGCTGAAGCTAGGAATACTTGGTAACTTAGAAAATCAATTCTTGTAGCCCAGATGGAGTAAATGTGTCTTTCTTTCCGTCTTTATTTATTTATTAAGAAAGTCCTTTTTTATGGAGCCTTGAATCTTAGTATTTCAGCTATATATTGAAGTTCTACTCTGGGGTCAGTTTGGTTCTGCAAGTTCTGTCGTTGCAGCCAGATACTTTCAAGGCTGCGATGCTGCAATGCCTCTAGAACGACCAGCTATTAAATCTGAATTTTCAGGGAAAATGTAGCTTTAGAAGTACTGTGGGAGTTTCATTGAAGTTCTGCTTTCTTCAGGGAGCCCCTGCACTCGTGTAGATTTATTACTCTTTGGTAGCAATCATTCAAGAAGTGTATCTGGCATTTACATTGCATAAGGAAAATTAGGTGGTTGGAGGCAAGGAGGAATTCAAGCCTACAAGTGGCTCTGATAGCAAATGTGTTTTTCTTAACAAATTATGTATCGGCAAATAGTGCCCCTCTCTGCCAGGATCTGTATTTCACGCAGACATCCTCAAGCATGTTATCCGAGTTTTCTTCTCTCTGGCAGCTCAACCAGAGCTGTCACATCACAAACAACTTTTTTCTTAATATACACATCTGGCGTTGGCAGTTGGACCAACTTCATAAGAGCACATGATCATCATTCATTACAAGATTAAAAAGTACCCCATGGCATCATTGATGTTTTTTAACTTTGATCTTTTGCAGTTGTGATTCATCTCAGTTATAAAACTTCCCTTTAAAGGAACACAACCAATGACTTATTAGAACCTTCATTCTAAGTAGCGTAAACATAAAATTATGCACGTCTTTACAAAATGTCATTTACTTTGTTGCCAGCTTATCATTTTAAGACATGACATCATGCTTAAGATCATGAATTTGTACGGCTTGTTTATAGGCAAAGCACTTTGACCTTCTGCTGGCAAGTTGACTCGAGCAAATAAATGCTGCATGTTTTCCAGCAGCAGCAGGAGCAGCAGCAAGACAATGACAGATATCACAATCATTTAGAGCCTGACATTAAGCACGCTGAACAGTCATGGCATGCAGTGACTCCAGTTGGTATTTTGGATGCTCAGCACTTCAGGAAGTCAGGTTCTTAAATTTAAATGCCATTTAGTCGTATTAAACATGTGCTTGTAGAAGCTTGCTGCTTTACCTCTCTATTATTATTTTAACATATTTTAATAGAGACAGTGATGTCAGGTTGCTCTGTTAGGAAAACCTACCCATTTCTATGTGAGAAAAAGTATTCTGATGATTACTCCCAGGAAAAGTTTTTTTTTTCTTTTTTTAAATTATTTTAGTCTATCTAGATTACCAACCAGGGACATCTACTGCGTTGCAGAGTCTCTGTGCTGGACCGAGACAGCACGTGCATTGTGAGTGATGGAATCAAGGGACTGGATTGTATAAGGTTTTTGGGAATCATTGGGAAATCCTGCAGATATTTATTTTTCTCCTCATATCCCGTATAAAACCTCTGCCATATACAGACCTTATCCAGCAGAGCTGCCTTCCAGCTGGGAGGGCTGAAAGAAGTTTTCTGGAGAACTGAGTTGTCATGAGCTCATAACTGACCAACAGATAGAAAGATTTCACTGTAAAGGAATTACAAGAAAAAAAAAGAAAACAAATCATTTACCTATATCCCCTTTAATGCTTTGCCATCCCTCATTACAAACACAGAAATAATGATTTGCCCTTCCATGGCGGTACGTGTGGAATAGGAGACAAGTCCTCCTTCCTGGCTGTTTTTTCTGCAAACACAGTCAGTAGGGAAATCATGAGGAAAGAGGGAGGAGAAGTGCATATATTTTTATATTTTGCCTGTCTTCCAAGGACTTCAGTTCATCTCCAGTTAAAGATAGTCTCGGAAGTCACTGACCACAATTTTGTCTATCAGCGTGAATGGAAAAGTAGCTGTGAGCTTTGGACTGGGATGTTTTGGTAGGAGGAAACTACTGCATTTCATTCAGCTCCCGAATAGTTCCCTGCCGCCCTAGCTTGTAAGGTGCACAGGTGAGGAAAGGTATGAGCAAACATTGCCTTTTTGTCCCTGCATGCTACAAAAGACAGCAAAAGAGAAGCGAGAGCTTCTGGTCAGCCTTTGTATTAACTGTTTGGCCGGCTGGCTTATAAAACGCAGATAAGCGATTGAGATTTTTGAGATTCCTAGACTTAAAACCATAACAGTGTTTAGGAAGTTCTCTCTCTTTTCTTTCAAAGGCAGAGGGTGGAGGGATAAGGGCTAGTGGAATGTGCTTGTGAGTAGAACAGCTTTAAGTCTTTCGGTATTTTTTTTTCTTTTTTTTCTTTTCTTTTTCCTTTTTTTCTTTTTTTCTTTTCTTTTTCCTTTTTTTTTTTCTTTTTTCTTTTTTTTCTTTTTCTTTTTCTCTCTCTCCTTTTTTTTTTTTTTTTTTTTTTTTTTTTTTTGTTGACTGACTGTCAGGAGCTGGGCTGGTGGCCAAGCAGGAAATGACACATCGAGAGGCATTTGTGTTGTGCAACATTTTGTGGAACTGATGCAAGGATACATTGTCTGTTTACGCATTCCTTCGCTAACAGCCTGCATGGCAGTAATTTTATTCAGGGACACATGGCATGCTACAGCAAGGAGCTAGATCCTTAACATCTCTTTATCCAGAATTATCACAGCAGTTAAAGCATGCTGTGTGTCCCCAGTTTAGAATATTCTCTGGCTTGCCTTCAAAAACCACTACACCAGCCCCCTTCCTTCCCAAGAATATATTGAATTTTTTTCACTGCGGTAAATTCGTGCAGTGCAGAGAGGTATAGTTTGCAGGGGAGGAAATTTTACAAGCAGGTTGTACTCTGCACATGTGCTTTGCACCAGAACTGCAGCACAGCAGTTTTTGCAAGCGATAACATTGCCGAAACTGAACGTGGAAGTTCGCATCTGCATGCGTTTGGGCACGGCCAGGAGGTTTTAGCTTAAATCGATGCAAAACACCCTGAGATACAATGAAAAAGTCCTGAGTTTTCATCTAAACTGATCTTAGAAAATCTGTGCCTTGTGCTGGTGTCTTTCATGGTGACACATCTCTACTGAAATCAGCTGGGTTATTCCAGATTTCTACCAGCCTCACTGGGAGTGCAGTGGGCGCTTTGGTGGTTTGTAAATTGTTCTAAATGACTCTGCAAAGTTTAATGTTTGCGTTACAATGCCCCTTTGTAAGAAACAATGATTTGAAAGGCAGAATGTGATTATACGGCCCAAGAAATGTTTGGCGTGGCTGCGCTGCGGGGTTTAGGTTCTTCACCATGCATATACTTCCCATATTTGAGCCAAGTGGGTACCACAGGGCACTTGCAGGCTGGTGGTCCTGGGCTCCCGTGAGCAGCCTCCGCGTTTCTGGTCGCAGGGGCGCAGCACCAGGCCCTTTCTGCAGTGTGAATGCCAGACATAGTTTCACTCGGTATCATTTGCTGCTGGTTTATTTTTGCTAATGTGGAATTTGACAAAATCTCATTAATTCAGGTCTGGAGAAGAGCTCCTGAGCATTTCCGGAGGCTGTGAGAAACTGTAGGGTCGGTTTAGGTGTTCCTCGTGAGACGTGGCAGGCAGTACGTATGCCAGTGGTTTAGATTCGTGTCTCAGATAGGTGTGTAACCCGCAGAGCAGGGCTTCTTCCAGCACCCCGACCGTGGTGCGTGCCTCTGGAGCAAGGTGACCAGGAGGCTGCTGGTTTGGATGGTAGCTGCATCCCAAGGACCAGCAGCTCCATGTTTTTCCACTGTGACTAGAGAGGGGCTGGGTCATAAAACTCACAGTCTGAGGAAAAGTCTAAGACAAAGTTGTATCTTTTCCGGTGATCACACCTTTCATCTGCTGGTGTAGTGCATAGGGTAAGACGAAAGCGAAACCTACTTAGTTCACTCACGGCTTGAATTTATAGACTGCAGTTGTGAAAGCTAAGTGATCCTACGGGACACTGGCTGGCTCTCACCATAAGAGGACATTGCTGTGATGGCAGCTGACCTTGGATTCCCTGCTAGAATGAGAGGGAAAAGACTTTTAGAAGATGATGTAAAACAAGTGGGCAAGCCTGACCCTAAAACCATTCGCTAAGATGTGCTCGCCAATAGTAATGATTTCTATTTGTCAACTGAAAACAGATCATTTCCATTCTTTTGTAGAGGGTCATTGCTTCAAACAGCCTTGTCCTAGTATGTTTGGTATGTAGGATGACCATTATGGTGTTTTTTGATATATCGCAGCTATTGCCATTTGTATTCGAAAGGTCTCTCCAAGCCACAAATAAAATCATGGCCCTGTTGTGCTGCACAGCTGTATGATAAGAGAGTCTTGCTCTGAATAGCTTACAGCCTCCACTGAAAATACAGATGGAAAAAGGGGTTATAACCAAACAGATGAAGTCAGCAGAGTAAGTGAATACACTCTGCATCTCCATATGGCACAACTAGGAGGAAAGGAAAAGTGAAAGCGATTTTTATATATGTGACACTATATACAGATACTGTGGAAGAAGATGGTAGAAAAAAGGCTTTGAAGCAGCTTTTCCCAGACCACTTAGTTCGATTCTCTCCTCCCACAAGAACTTAAACTCTTGTACACCTTCACTTTTGAAATGCTTTTAGCTTGTTGCTTCTAGTATCGGCATTTTTTTTTCCTCACACTTCAGTGTAGCATCTCTTCCCTCCTTCCACTCTAGAAAGTGGGCTGGGAAGAAGGGAACAGGGCAAATGTGCTTGGGAGATACTGCATCAGAGTGGTGTGTAAGTAAAGCACTTACATAGATCTTCCTTGCTAGCGATGCCAAATTTCTTTATACATTTTGTGTAAAATTTATTTTTATTCTCCACATAAACTTAATTCTCCACTGAAACATGGTCATCCCAGAAGTGAGACACAGATGCTGATTTAACCAGACAAGGAATGCAGAAGAGGAAATGGGGAAGAACATCATACTTAACTGAAACTTCAGGGGAAGAAACTTAGTAATGATCTCATGCTGCAGCATGTTTGGGGTGCCAGAAACCTTATTCTTAGGAAGACAACCAGGTTCCTTAATGTGTATGTCTGCTCAGATCCATTATTACACATCTCACGTACTGTAGACCTGCTAACTGAGCGCAGTGCTGTCGCTGCCCGGAGAAGACAGTGGTCACTGCTGGCTGAAGATAGCTTTCAGCTCTCTGAAAACTAGAAATGTAGGGTAGGTTTCTCCCGTAGTGAGTGAAGAGACCCAGGCACTTCCAAGGAGTGATTCATCCCACCCATCTTAATACCTATCTTAAAGTGGAATTAATTGCCCTTGAGGGGTGTCCATCCCTTTCCATTGATTATAAATGGAGGCTAGATGACTAGCCTAGACTAGGCACCCTGTTTTTGAGGTGGATGAAGTCAGATGAGATGATGAGATATTATAGTTGTAGGGAGTACTCAATCATTGCTATTAAATTCAGACAGCCTGAGTTAGCTTTCAAGCAGGTAGCTCAGGTAGTGAGAGCCATACAGCCATAGATATGGAGCTCAGCATGGATTTTCCCAGCTTCCTGGGGCAATGTTTTGTCTTTTACTGAACTATGAACTGTCCGTGCTATATTTTTGACAATGTAAGGATTTGTTTAAAGCTGCCTTTGAAGTATCAGTCCAGCTGCTGTAATGAGTGCAATGCAGACACATCTTTAAAAATGGTGCTATCTACATCATTTATCACTTCTTGCAGGATTTAAGTAGCCAGGTACTCACTCAGGTCCTACTCAGCTTGGCTTGTGTGAACTGCTGAGATTAAAGCTCAGGTTATTTAGCGGTTGGCGTAGTATTCGGTAACATTCTCACCCTAATTAAAATATTGCAGCCGTGTAAGAAACAGTGTAAAGGTTATAATACATCTTATGGGTGTTACCTACAAAGAATACCGGGGAACTATACCTGCCCATTCCTGGTTTCCCGCAGTAGTAGGCATGGTCTTAAATGTTACGTGCAGTCAGAGGCACTTGTGGTGTTTTGTTTCACTGTTCTTAGCGTAAGTTAGTAAGTCAGGCAGACAATTCTGTACAGCGTCTTCACATTGTTGCAGAGCCTTCTTGGAAAGGAGCACTTGCAGGCACTGTTGTAGTACCGGGTATGGTTGTTTACGCATGGTAAATCCTAGATTAAATGTGCAAAAGAAGCCCAATTTTAAATGGCAATGTTAAAAAGGATCAGAAATTCAGAGATTACCCATCAAAAGTGGATGGTATTCACAGTTATTTGATGTATTTTCAAATATGTATTTTCAAACCTGTGTTTCTCTCTGCTACAGAAGCTGGAAAAGAATAGGGACATGGACATACAAAACGCTGTCACTGGGTCAGACAATATAGAGGGCACTCTGCATGGACTACATATATATCACAGAACCATTGAATGGTTTGAGTTGGAAGGGGAGCTAAAGATCATCTAGTTCCAACCCCCTGCCATGGTCAGGAGCACCTCCCACTAGACCAGGTTGCTCAAAGCACCATTCAGTGTGGCCTTGGGTACTTCCTACAACTTCTCTGGGCATATATTCCACATTTGTACAAGACCCAGATTCTTATTCAGATTCTTAGACAACAACATACTGCAATTAATTCAATTTATCTAGTGAATTTATTAAGCACCGTAGACATATGAAATAGAATAATGTTGTTTCCAGGCTTGTAGGACACCATATAAATTATGAATAATGTACCTTTTTGTTCCTGGGATCTCTTGTTACAGTAAACATTAGATTTGTGGAACCTTTTTTTTCTTTTTTTTTTTTTTTCACACTGGACACTTTTTGGCTTTGATGATCTGGGCTATGGGTCCACTTACACTTTTAGTCTTTTTTTGATGTCTTTGAAAAATTGTCTGTAAAACCAGCACTATAATAAAATTACCACCTCTTTAGAAAGAAGTGTTGAATACAGAAGAGGGCTCAGTGTTAGAGCTGTGAATGTAATTTATTCAGTGTTTTAATTCATCACCTAAGCAGTCCAAATGAAAATCATTTTTGTAAAGGGACATATGGATAAAATTTTCAGAGAGACGCAGGGTGGATTGGTTTTCAAGTGCAGTTGTCTAAAAGCTAGATATGGTGTCCCAGCTAGTCATCTGTGGTCAGAAGAGAGAAACAAGCATGTTTAAAGGCTGATTTAACCCACCCTACATATCCACAAGTTGTGCAGATCTCTGACGGTGAACAGTGACTATTGTTCTTTAAACCTTTTAGAAGGGGGCTTTAGAGTCTGCTTTTTCAAAAGTCGCATTGAAGGGTTACTTTTTGAAGTCTGTCACATTTTAGTATATTTTAGGATGTTGGTGAGCCTCTCCATGTTAGACATAAATAAGCAGTATGCAGTCTTTCATGTTTTCCTCTTGCTTGAAACCCTCAGGCAGTCTGCAGAAATGTCCACCCTGGTTTGAAATGTTCCCTTTCCCCATGCTGATGTGCTTATTACTGTTCCTTTCCCAGAGGCTGTGGCCCCTGCAGCTCAGCAGTAGTGTGGCTTTTATATGGGAGCCTCCTCAGCTTCACGGCAGAGTCAGACAGTTTAATTAACCTTTATCTTTTGCTTTGGAAGAATGAGCCCAGGGTATGCTTATTACTGATGTGAAGAAGTCTCACGCAGCAGTATTCATTGCCTGCAGTATGGCACACAGTCATGAGCATCCCTGAGAATTAGGACTGCAGAATTACAGCACATGAAGGGTACACAGACTGTATTTATGTAGGGTCTGTGCTCCGCATGTATGCTGGCTTACCAACCTATGCATTTAATTTCACTCTTCTTGATCTCTGCTACTCCTGAAAGACACAGATGGCAGCAAAAGAGAAACCTGATAGCAGCTGGCTTGTGGAGAATCTTTATCATAGACAGGTATGAGAGAGTACTAAGGACTTAGTGCTCCCAAAATCCAGGTAACAGGGACTGTTCTTTAGATACAGCTCAAGGATGAAGGAAGCTTTCTGGGAAGCATGTTTACTTTTGTGTGAGGTACAAAGTAAACACCTCACTAAATATATACATGCCATACCACATTAAGAATTAAGTTGAGAACTATTTTTTTTCTGTGGTGACTTGGTGTAAAAGGGAATAAACAGTAGATTTAAGGTAGGTTAACAAGGGGATACTTACACGTCAGATAAATAATAACATGTTGACATAAAAGAAACAGATCTTATTGATTAAAGGGAAGATATCTCTAGTTCTTAGGTCTTGCTTTATGCATATGCTACAGACAAAAATTACAGTAGGAAAAGTTCATGTCTGAGCACACGTAATTTGGAAATGCCAAGGTTACGGTTACCAGTGCAGTTTTAATTCATGCCTCTCAAGTATGCATGACAAAAGAGTCCTTCATTGTACGAACATATGCTGGTTTATCCGTCGGACAGCAGTGTCCTGTGGGATAGAGCGTGGTCACTTACTGTGATCCCATACCTTATTTTTTCACATGACCCCATGACAGAGAGGATTCAGTCCCAAAGTATTTGTTAATCCTGAGTGCCCCATTTGAGACACACAGGATCATATTTTTCAGAGCTCTTAACGATATATAGTGCTTTATATGTTCAAAGCACAGCTCTTGGATTGGGTTGGTGCTTCTGAAGAACGAACATGAAGGTCTCATATATGGCACTGGGAAAGGTATGAGCACACAGTGAATACAATCTGTAAACATTTGGATTTGAGCAACTGAACTATTGCCACAACAAGAAATTGTGTGGCAGGAGCATAAAATCCGTGGGCCAACAGTCAGCTACCTTTGCCAAGCTGCAAACAAAGCTTTTAGTTGATAAAACCCAATGAATTTCCATTCAATTAAATTTTATTTTTCAAAGTTTTTTCAAAGTTGTCAAATTTTACGAAATCTGTCTGAATTTCCATGGAAATTACAAAAGGCATATTTCTGACAAAATTGCTAACCTGCTGAGCCAAGTTTTTCCACTCCAAAATACAGTGACAAAAAAAGCTTCAAGAAATTATTGCCAAAAATGTTTTTTGAGGCACCGCGTTTTCCCTTTGCTAACTCATTTCCAGGAAGGTTTGAGCCATTTTGGTCAAAACTGAAGGAATATGCTTCTCACTCATGCAAGAAAAAATTGAATCCAAACAGTCAAAATTTGGTAAACTCGCAAGCAGCAGCAAACTTATAATTTTGGGCAACTTCAACAGCAGGCAGTCCTACAGGCCCCACCTCTAACATATTTAATCTATCATGTTATTAATTTGCATTTTAAAACAACCCATTAGCTGCAATGGTAATTCTGTGTAGGGAATGTATTGCGCAGGGGCAGCCTTTCCTCGTGGTCTGCCATGTCTCCAGCATTGACCTGGATGGGTCAGGTCCTTGGTAGTGACTGAAAGGCTCTGAGCAAGGCTCCATCTCCATCTCCAGCATGATGTGGCTCCTTCCTAAGTGCCAAGGACATGCTGGAGAAGGCGGTGTCCTTTAGAGAAGATGGCACGAGGGCCACCGCGGCCTGCAGGCCCTCTGGCGGCATTGGGGTTTACTAGGCCTCCAGGCGCCAGCGTTTGGCAGGATTCTCTTTCCCCACCCTGAGCTTCTTCAGAGAGGCAATTTGGTGCGCATACACTTCAACCGAATTGGCACAATCCACGCAGACATTACAGGCTGGAACACACCCGCAATGCGAGTAGTTTGTGCAGTAGACCGTGACTCCTCCAGCACGCCCGGAGTGCGGAGCCAGGTCTGGCTGCGAGTGCTCCTGCAGCCCCTCCACAGCGCCAGTGTGCGCAGCGGTGTCAGTTTTTATTTGCTTCTGACAAGGAATTTTTTTAGGGGAAAAAAATAAAAGTTGTTTAAGAACAACAACCACAGGAAATTAACATTGAAAAACTACTCCAAACTCTGCCCTAAATAACTTCCAGTGCTGGATTTGGGCTGGTGAACGAGCTTGGTTTAGTTTGGGTGAGGGGCAGCCACAGCCTGGACCCAGACACCATCCAAACACCAAGGTGGGCCAAATCCAGACCCAATTTTGTCACTGAAGACCAGTTCCAGTCAGTGCATGTGAAGAAAGGCACCTGAAAGCCTCCTGGGGAGGGTGTGGAGCTGTGTGAAACCCAGGGCAAATTACCAGCCCTTCTGCAGAAGTAAGCGGAGCATTCCTTGGTAATAGGCACATCCAGAGGCACAGACTTTTGTATTTTGTGTACTCTGATGTAAGCTACTGAAACAAGGCTTTCTCTTAGTTGCCTTCTCCTTCTTTGGATTTGCATGACTCAGAGTTGTGAAGATGCTGGGTCCATTTAAAACCAGTGATACAAATTGTTTTAATAAGTTTTCATCTTGGTAGGTTGGACGAGCTGGTCAGAAGCATCCAGAGTTGCAATTCATGCTTGAGATCTGCTCCTTTATAGAAATCCTTCCTTCCTGTTTAAAATATGCTCTTATTTGCAGATGGTAGGTGATGATAGGAGTTATGGTGATGTCTGGGTCTCTGTTTGTATGAGTGGCTGTGCAAACAGAGCAAAAGGAGGGGTCCTACCTGTCTTACAGTGCTGGTCGAACTCTCCAAGCTGTCTCTGGCTCCATGGGCCATAGGAAATGAGGAGACCATGCCCTTCACAGTATCTTTTGCTTTCAACAAGCTCCAGCTTGGTCAAAGAGGGAGCAAGGCCAGTGAGAAATACTGCAGGAAAATCCAGCTGCTGCAAGACATTGTGCTGCAGGGAGGTTGCTGCTTGTCTCATTGTCGTTCACTGGACCAGGCTTAGGGATGAATGGTTTGTTGTGGTTTTTGGTTCTTTTTTAAAGTTAAAATAGCCTTTTTTTTTGGAGACAGATAGATTGCAGTGCCGAGCAAAAGGAACCTTCACCAGCAGTTTTATTTTCCTCCCTACTACAACTTCATTTAAGCTTTTTCCCATTTCCTTTACTACCGCGGTATTCCCATCCTTAGGAGCCAAGCAGCTGAGGGCTGAAAGAGAAGTGTTGTCAGGAGAGTGATTAAAACAGGGATTGATGCAGCTGGGAGCCAGGGTTCAGTAACCTCTCTGGGCCTCCGCGTTAGTGTTATGTCAGATACAGTAGCTTTACCATGCGAGTTGAGTTTATGCGTTTTTTATTGTCTCTTGCTGCCAGAAAACGTTGACCCCAGAGTGGCCGCACTGTGTAAGCAGTCCGTGGTGGAAGGCAGCACGTTCCGAAAATCATTTACGTTCCCTCTTTAATTTGTCACTTATGGGTCATATCTTTCTACATTTACATTTTTAAATTAGTTCAGTGTGCCCTGAGCTCTGGTTCCAGAATCCAAGCTGAAAACTTCCCAACTTTACGAGTTATTAAAAAAATTCCAAAGCCCTCACTTAATTTACATCCAGTATGCAGAACAACTTAAAGCTATTAGAAGGCTTCACATTTTTATAAGGACATGAGTTTGGGGAGAGATTAGATTGGAGGGCTCATATGCAATATGGAACAGTTGCATATACTTGATCACCTCTTCAAAGAGGATACTGTCAAGTGAAATTTGGCCCAAAATTTAAAAGGAAAAAAAAAAAGTTTTGGCATAAAAAACAATCTGGTCAAAATAAAATGGTTTTTCCAACATAAATTCCATTAAAAGTAAAGCCAGACCCAGCAAATGTTTGAGATCTCCCATATGGACTGAAGAATAGTTTTACATTGGATCACAATGCAGTTTTTTGGAGAGCATTTGAGACTGCTCCTGTTTTGGAAGCGTGCTCATGTCTTGTTTGAATGACGATTTAGACTGTGTGTAGCAAAACCCAACGTTAGCATATCTGGAACATCAGCATAAAGGCTGTCTGTCAGAAGAAAAAATTCTTTTTAAAGAGAACAGAACACACCTACCCTTTGACTTTTTTTTTTCGTTCTTTAATTCTCATGTCAGCAAGTTCTGAAGACCAGACCTCTGTGGTCAGATGAGTAAGGTAGGGATGTAGGAGGACAGTTCAGTGGCTGAGACATTTGCACACAGGTCCTCCAGGTCTGTCATCTGCCTCTGATGTCCTTATGACATTTCACAGAATCACAGAACGGTTGAGGTTGGAAGGGACCTGTGGAGGTCACCTGGTCCAGCCCTCTGCTCATGTGTCTCTTGGTGCATTTGAAAAAAGCAGATGTCCAAACTTACTGATATCCGTGGAAGCTGGATACCTCATTCTCTTGGTCTCAGCTCCTCTCGTATGAAGTATGAATCAAGGTGTTGGTTTACTGGAGTTACGTTTCTAAGGCATATTCTCATACAGGGTATATCACAACATGGGTTAGAAAGCCTCAGTTTCCCTTGATAAATAAAAACATACTTTATTTTTATTTATTTTATTTTATTTTATTTTATTTTATTTTATTTTTACTCCATCCTCAAGATGAGAAGTGTTTTTGTGTTGTTTTTTTTTTTGTTTTTTTTTTTTCCATCCTGTGAGCTTTGAGCTCCCAGCATACAGACGTGCTCTGTATTGCTGTGTCAGAACAATGAAGCTCTCTTAGGCTGCAAACTCCAGTTCCTTCAACCCCTTGAAGGCATTGCAGGAGGTAAAGGTTGGCTCGTAGGTGTGAGCCTCTCATTACATCAGCCCTTACTCAGAGCTGAGTAAGTGGTGCTGCTTTCAGAGAATGGCAAGCACCAGGCTCTGCTTAGGAGCCTTCCTCTAGGAAAGCTTTATTCTAGTACAGGCTGCCGAGACGAAAACCAGGCAAAACAGAAAATCCGAAAAGATGAAACTCCTACAGGATAGCCAGCCTCCCCCCATTTACTTTACACCAGCATCATGCCACTGGCTGCTGATGTGATTGCAGTCAGGTGCGGGCGCTTTCTGCCAGCTCTACGCTTTGTGAACCTGGGGAGCGAGTCGAAGAGGGTTTGTGCAGCTGAGGGGAGGCAGCTTTCTGGCCGTGCGCGTGTGTGTCTTGCGGGGTGGGGAGGGAAGGCGTCCTTAAACAAACACGTGCAACCTGCTGTTTTAGCTGCAATGGGAAAACCAGCTTGACAAGAACGAACTGCTTCACCAAGCGACATTCAAGGGAGGTTGGTGGGATTTTAAACAAATCTCCTTAAGCGAGCATGAAAACAAGCTATTTAGCGCTCATTAATGTCTCAGGTTAAACTCTTGAATAATTTGTCATGGTTAGGCTCTTTCGGTTTCATTGGTGTTTTTCTAGTGACTAACGAGATGACAGCTACACATGCTCCTCAGTATGCCACTGTTCACAATAGGGTTTAAAATTGTGTATTTGTTATTGATGTCATTAAAGTGATGGATTTGAGCTCGGTTTCTGAGGCAGCCGACTGGGTGGTTAGGACTAATTTCTAGCAATGGTTTTGGAGGTTGAAACCAAAGTGTGTATAAAAGGAAATGTTTCTTCTTTTAAGCAAATAACTTGAACCCAGATGAATGAAATTTAAGCAAGTGGGCATCAACTCGGAGTTAATTTTGACATAGTTGTCTGGAAATCATCACCAATTAAAATATTTTTATGAGCTCAAATGTAGTATTGTCTTTCGGTGCTTATGTAAGAGAGGAACAAACTGCTTGTTTAACCCCAGTCTGGAGACTACTGGCCAGAGTACAGGACTGAAGTCGCAGCCATCTGGAGCTGCAGCGAAGGCACGGTCCTTGGCAAACCTAACCTTGCGGGTGCAAGGCAACTGCAGCATGTGAGCTGCAAAATATGTAAATTGGAGCAAATCGCTTGCACCGGTCAGGATGTGCGGCTCATTTACAAACGAATCTCTCCAAAGGCTTTTGACGTTTTCAGACGATAATTACTAATAGAAAAGACAGACGTAGCCGTTTGCATCTGCGCAGTGTGTCTGGGACGTGCAAAGAGGATAGTAGCAGCTCTGGAGCCCAGGAATCCTTGTTCAGAGCAAAAATGACTCCCGTGGGTTGTTATAATCAGGCTCTTTCATGTGCTCCTCCAGACTGAATAGCTAGCGAGATAGCTCCTTAATTTGTACACACACCTTTCACACCTGCACATAAAGAAAAGCTTTGATGCCAAGTGCTTGATGGAACAACAAAATGAGTATGTGCAGAAGTAAAAGGATACGCACCACACTCAAATATTTGTATAGTTTTTTAGACTCTGCACATTTAAAATAATAATGAATACCCTGTCTGAATGGGAGGAGTAGTGTCTGCATTGTGAATTTGGCCTTTTCATGAGAGCACCATTGTTTTTTGTTGTTTTTACATTGCTAAGAGAGTTGAAATGCTGAAGACTCGAGTATAAATATCTGTTGCTGTGTTTCCAACCACAGTCTCACTTACTCAATGAGACAAACTTTTAACATTTAAATTTTTCTTATTAGTGTTTATTGAGATTTTTGCATTTTCTTTTATTATGCTATATGAATACATATACATATATATGTATATAATAATGCTGTGTGCTTATGAAACAGTCTATCATGAAGTTTTTTCCCATCCCATAATTATAATCATTTGATTCTCGTGCAGTGGCGTACTTCTACTAGTTGGGTTCGCAACGCTGCAGACAGATGATCAAATATTTAAACACAAACAAAACTGTTTAGATCTAACTTACAGAATCATTGTATCTTCGGTATGTATGCACGGAATTTGCTCTGCTGTGAAGTGTTAACACTAGACCTGTGCACCACTTGAGTCTGAAAGAAGGTAGACCTGAAATTGCACTTAATTTCAGCCTCCAGTTGAGTCCATACTGAGAAAATTTCAGGGCTTAGACACGTGCTCGAGTTACAGGGGATGACTGTGTTACCACATGTCAGCTGAGCCACTGCAGCTGCCCGGTAGGTGCTCCTGGCGCCCCCGTGAACGTAAGTTGATTTGATTTAGCTTAGCCCTCAATAAAAGAGGCTTAAGATAAGTAGAATCACTGCACACTTGCGGCAGTCAGAGAGCATGCACGCAGATGGTTGCCATCCAGCTCCGGGACACGGTAGCCTATTCCACCCCAGGAGCGTGGCTGTGTATCTGCATGGTCCTGTATCGGCAGTAGTCGAGGCAATTTTTTAGGACAATATTTGCATTCTCTTTTAAAAATTAGTTGTCGGGTCCCTTAGCATAGGTGGGTTTGTTGGCTTGTGTACAAATGCTGCTTCCAGTTCCCCCTCTCAGCCTCCAAGCGTTGCTGGTCACAGAAGAGCAGCAGAGGAAACCGTGTCAGTGTTATTCTGAGGGACTCATTCAAAACATTAATGAATTTATTCGTCAGCCTGACTGGGGACAGACATCTTTATAGAGACTTTGACAGGTGTTTTAGACCCTGAATTTTACCACTTTTGACTTTTCAGATATTCTGAATGTGCAGAAATACCTCGCATTTGTTTGCCTTGCAATTCCCACACTCTACAGTATTTAGCACATAGCAGCCAAGGGCCAATTTAAGGCGTTTGCTTTTGAAATCCCCTGTGGCCTCCCTTGCTTGCTGAGGAGGGTGAAGTTGCAGGACTTCTCCAGGGTGTAGGCAAAGAGCACAATCGTGAGGTCCGTGCTAGGAAGCGAGGCTGCACTGTGAAAGTGGGCGAACCCTCAGCCATGTGCAGTAAGTCGCGGCTGAGCATCGCGTTGGACTTTCAGCACGAGTGATAACCCATTTAGTCATTTCAGCTCAAAGTGAATTATCTAAGCGTGTACCTCTGGATTTATAACAAGATATCCTCAATCTGTTCTTCCTCAGCAAGTTATGACCCTCCCTAGACTAGGGATTTGAGAAATCAGTGGGTTTGTTTTTTCCACTTTCTCCACCCTTTTGAACAAATGGGATTTCTAGCTCCTTATCTTGTGGACCTTCTGGGCCATTTCTCTACTCTGTGTCTGTGTAATTTTCTAGCAGGTGGTGTCTATCCCTGTACTAACATTTGGTGTCCCTATCAACATTTGGTTCTTATTATATGTAGATACAGACAATCCATGGATAATCATAAATATACATGTCCATGGGGAAGGTCCCATCTCTTCCCTCTGGATTAAGATAAGATTTTTCTAAAGGAGGAAAAGAGAAAAAAGTGAGTCAGCGTGGGGTAACTCCCTGAGCTCCTTCGAGAGCCCAGGCTGACCTTGCAGTCAGCATTTCTCATGGCCCCATTCAGTGGAGGAAGCAGATAGCAAACCCTACCTCAAGTACCGCAGGCGAGGTGTTGGGGTGGAGGCATCTACCATAAGCTCCTTATACTCCCTGCAGGTCTCCAGGAAACCTGGGACATGTGCAAGCCCTGTGACGTGGACAGTGACCAGGTTTCAATTAAACATCTCGGTGAGATTGGCTTCTGCTCTGGGAACAGAGAGCAAGCTCCAAAAAAGTCAGCGCCCATTAGCCGAGTGCCTAAGCAAGATTTATTTTTTAAAGCATTAGTTAAAAATTTATGGAGTTTGGTAGGCAAAGGAAGTGTTAGCCAGAGTGAGCTTTACAAGAGCATCAGAAGACCCTAAAAACAGACATTATCCTAGAAATATTGACAGTGGACTAGGCGTCAACCTGCTGCTGCAAGACTTGGTTGGGTTTTTCACCCCTAAGGGATTAAAAATAATTGAGTTGTATGAGAGGGGAGAAAGCCTTCAGGCTGTTTTAATCTGGAATTCTGCAACCTGACGTTAATGAGGAAAACAATTTTTTGGGCCATTTTTTTGCCAATTCATGTCTACATTTCAGACAGTAATAAATTGTCAACTTGTTTGTGAAACGCTTGGCTTGTTGCATTTCTAAATGCAAAGTACCAAAGCAGTTACTGTGAAATCCCATTTCGTTTTGGCTCATGGTATTGCAATGACCTCTTTTGTTGTCTTTTGTAATTAATAACTTGCTTTTCTGTCACTTCTCCTTGCTGCCCATATAAATATTTCTGAAATGGAGCCTCTGATATTTGCTAACTCTGCCTTTCGTTAGCAAGACCGAGCACATGGGAGCAATTTGGGATGCCAGGTGCGTTCCTCTGTGTGTTACCGTTCGGCATGTCCCTCCTGTTCATTGCAGTGCTGATGTAGAAATACTCAGGTAGAAAAGAAAAAGCTGTAAAAATGGTGAAGTCTTTCCTCTCGTTACTGTGATACTTGCAGCTGTGCCGACACAAGTAGCTCGTGCTTCTGCTGCTCCGCATGTGTAATCCAGAGTGCAACCATAAAATAAAGGGAACCTGGAGTAGCCAAGAAATAAATAGCTTCTCTGCTAGCATACTTGTCTCTAAAGGCTTGCAGTTTATGGAGGAGTGGAGCAGATTTGTAAAACTATAATTTTTAAGAAAGTAGACTTCAATATCTAATGGTACTATAGCTAGAGCAATGAAAGCTTAGTGAATGGGAAGAGGGGAAACCACCCCAAATACATGTGCAGCAAGTGGTAAGACAAGGAGGGAAAAATAAGATGAATGGGAGAGAATGAAGAGGAAATGTTTGCTGGTCTCTAGTTTTTTTGTGTTTTGTTTTGTTTTGTTTTGTGTTTGGAGGAAGCCACCAGAGAATAACAAAGAGGAAAACAAAAAATAGATTTGGTTTAAAAGGAATCAAAGAAGGAAAAAGACAGGGAAAGAACTATGTAAATATTATTTATTTGTCCTGCTGTTTGATAAATTGCTTCCTTCTTAGTTGCTCCATTGAAAACTGAGCAGCCAGCAAGTTTTGGATGATCATATTAATAACAGTGGTTTATCTTCAGTAATTTCTAAGGCATGGAGAGAGTTCTCTAGAACCTGCTAATAAGCTCTGCACAGTACTGATGGGAAGAGAATGATCTCTAACAAGCCCATAATTTCAAGACTAATTGATGAGATGCCCCATGAAATACTTGTTTTGAGTGTTGGCAGTTTCCTGTAGACCTCAACATAGGGCAGGGTGGCTCTTTTCCCTGCTCAACAGGGTTTTAGTTCTCCAAAAGTATTGCTTATTAATTCCGGGGTGTTATGAGTCACGTACTACCAACACTTGCTGCCCTGTTTGACATGGATGAGTGAGGCTAAGCTTGCATATAGGAGTCAGGTAAACAGGCATCCCGTGTGTTCAGGTATGGGGAACAAAGCTTCACAAGTTCCATCGCAAGAAACTGAGATCGGTGGAAATCCCCATCAAGATACGGAAGGATATTTCTGAAAAGACCAAGGAAACGATGGTGTTTCCAGAAGTTCTACCTTTAGGGTGTGGCATAAAACTAAGGATGTTATCATTTGTGATCAGAGATCTCGTTGTACTTTCACAAGCACATTAATAGTGGCCCACGGATGCCAGCCATTATAGCCATGTGAGTATGAGTTCTTGTTGCTGCTTTGTATGATAAGCAATTTTTTACGTGACTGCTGAGTTCCTGAGTTTTGTTCAAAATCCCCAAATTACCTGACATTACACGTTGTTGCTAAATGAAGACTGACTTCCTAGACACAGGCATGGTCCTGCCTCTTGAGCAAGAAGGTGAGATTTGGGCTTAATGATCTCAAAGTGGATTGGCATCTTGCTAAGATAAAGTAGATTGCCTTTTTGAACTCAGTTCATCTGTCAGAAAGTTAGATCAATTTATAGAGTGAATCAGTGCTCAAGTGCAGTTTTCCTGTCTTTTTTTTTTTTTTTTTTTTTTCTGGTCCTTACTAAAACCTCAAAACCACGATGGGTAATTTCCCCAAGATCCACTTTAGACGTTTGTGGCATGTAGCGTGAAGCGTAGGTGCAGCTGGCCAAACCCAGGTACTCTTATCCTTGTGAGCATTTTCCTTCTGCTTCAGCGAATCACACAGGAAAAGCTGCCACCCCTCTCCCCACAAAACCAAATGCTAACCGGAATAGCAGTACTGGCCCAAATCTTGCTTCTGAAGTAAGTGGGAGTTTTGCTGTAAGCTCAGAGAACCGCATCTGGCCATTTCTGCCCCATTTAACATCTCTCGAACCTCTGCCTCCATTTGCCACACCTCAGCTGACAACCGATTATTTTTCCACGGTGCTGAGACCTTATCAAGCATGCAAAACTCACAAATAATGTTTAACCACAACTATCGCCACAGGAAACTTTGGCCCAAAATTTAGGTTTTGTTTCGAAACAGAAGGTTTGGGGGAGAGAGAGAGCATTGTTCAACCTAGCTCGGAAAAAAATATGTTGGTAGCTTTGCTGTCACTAGCACTTTCAGTATTTCTTTGCTGTGTCGAAAGGCTCACTCAGAGCATTTTCACAGAATCACAGAATTGTAGGGGTTGGAAGGGACCTCAAGAGATCATCGGGTCCAACCCCCCTGCCAAAGCAGGTTCCCTAGAGCAGGCTGCTCAGGTAGGCGTCCAGACGGGCCTTGAATATCTCCAGAGAAGGAGACTCCACAACCTCCCTGGGCAGCGTGTCCCAGGGCTCCGTCACCCTCACCGTGAAGAAATTCTTTCACATGTTGGTGCGGAACTTCCTGTGCTCCATCTTGTGGCCATTACCCCTTGTCCTGTCCCCACAGACCACTGAAAAGAGGTTGGCCAAATCCCTCTGTCTCCCACACTTAAGATATTTGTAAACGTTGATAAGATCCCCTCTCAGTCTCCTCTTCTCCAGGCTGAACAGACCCAGGTCCCTTAGCCTTTCCTCATAGGGAAGATGCTCCAGGCCCTGTATCATCTTTGTGGCCCTCCGCTGGACTCTTTCCAGGAGATCCCTGTCTTTTTTGTACTGGGGAGCCCAGAACTGGACACAGTACTCCTGTGAGTGAGGCCTGACCAGGGCAGAGTAGAGAGGGAGGATCACCTCCCTTGACCTGCTGGCCACGCTCCTTCTAATGCATGCCAGAATTTTGCTAGGGCATGAGAACTAGAAAGTACTGCTGACTTAACAAACCAACCTGATTTAGTTGCGTCAGTAAGAGCAGCTTTGATAATGGTAAACAGAGGTGAATACAACTTTACTGGAGGTATAATTGTTTTGTAGTTCCAAGTGTCAATGCCACTGCTAAGAGGGTGATTGCTCACTACCTTGTCCTGGACAGACAAGAAATGGGAGAAAATTCTCCAGACTTATGAGGTGAATGGATAACGTGGGAGGGAAGGCAGTAAGTCCAAGGGAGGAGCTTGCCTTGCATCCAGCACTTGCATGATCTGGAGCTGAGCATCAATCCTCCACCCTGTAGCAGAGCATCCTGCTCCTGCCCCACGTACAGAAGACTAAAGCTGTGGTAGGACACAGAGCTGAAGCATTTAGAGGTGGATTTCACTGTTTACATGACCATAAATTATCTGTAGCATAATGTTGAAATTGCCATTAGAAGAAGATTAGAAACACGTTTCCTGCCCAGTTTCCTCGCCGCTAGGCCACACAGACGCAGAGCGTGCCATTAACCGCTGCGGAGCCACGGTACCCAGCTGAGGAAGGTGCTCACTGGGGAGCCTCAAGCAGCGCCTCGGCAAGGTTTGCAACCCATCAAGAAAACAAGGCCGTGACCCATTCGGATCTGCCCTGCTTGCTGGTGCGTGTCTGATTTCTGAGCCGACATCCCAGCCACTGCTTTCTTTTTGATCTGGAGAAATGAGCATTTTACACTGAATTCAGAAAGGCTCTCTGAAAAATCCCCCGATCCTGCAGCAAACCTTCCTCTTCCTTCACCCTCTTGCTACCAGGAATTAGGGCTTTGTGCTACCACAGGCAGATTGGCACACTAGGAGTATGTGTGTGCTTTCTTCGGATTTAATCGGATTTGCTAGTCTGAAACGTAGCACGTTTGCTAATTTCATAAACTAGCTACCGTAACTAAAATCAGACACAATAGCCGAAAAAAAGCCAGATTGCATTTTAGTCCAAAAGGAATATTTCCGTGCTTAAAGGGTGGTCTCCTTTCTCCCTTTAAAGTCTCCTTTAATCATTGTGTGTCTTGGTTAACATCCCTGTTTTTACAATATTCCCGTAGTTTACATTCAGAGTTGGATAGGTGATGTTTTAATACATTTTCTATTGTTTTTAGTTGAAGCAGTTTCATTTTGCCTGGATTTTTACCCACTGCTGATTGAAGGATTGGAAGTTTTGCCCTCCGGTCTGTCTAGTTGAGGTGAAAGATCAGCAACCCAGGGTGGTTTGGAAAAATGTTCTCGGCAAAGGCTCCGCTTTGTGCTCACAGCATAATTCAACAAAGAATTGAAGCACATGCTGAAATTTAAGGCTATATTTAAATTTCCTTGTACTTGATGTGGGGCACACATTTGTATATGGCCTGTGCTATTTCAGGGTCAAATGTGGGAGGTAAAATAATTGCATAGGGAACCTCAGCAATGGGAGAAATTTCCCTTTGTAAAGATGGTTACCCCAGGTTGATGCTTTGCTGCTGCGTATTCTGGAGGCTTCAGTCTCAGTTTTGTTGTCTACCAACCAAAGGGAATTAAAGCAGGAGTCAGAGGCAAGCCTTATGCGCTGTGACAGGTGCTAATCTTCCAGGAAATTCATCCTACATCCCACCCATTAAGGGAATTTTATATAAAAATGGTTTAATGTCTCTTTAAAGGTGTCAGCAAGCATGTGAGGACCACACAGCTTGGGTTCCACTGCAAGTAATGGAGTGAAATTGTCTGCATAATTATTTTAGTTGGATTGAGAATCTGCAGTCCTCTCTCACTTCAGGAAATAAACCTCTGTTAAAACCATATGGCAGTATTCTCAGAAGAGATGTGATTACAGGGCCACTTCTCTTTCAGATCTCCAGGCAGACTTAGAGAAAGTTGTTATGTTTGTGCATAATTAATACTTTTTTCTTCCTTGTGAGCAGACACAGAAATTTCATTTTTAGCGTGTGTGAAGGTGCTGGTGTGGTGGCATAGCCATGTAAGCTTTCATTTCGGTTTACTGAAGCAGTGATAAATGATGCTGCCTCTGAACAAAGTCAGAGACCCCGAAGAAATGTGCCACCATGTACACGTACCCAAACTGCATAGCAAAGAAACACCATTAACACAGAATCACAGAATCACCTAGGTTGGAAGAGACCTCCAAGATCACCTAGTCCAACCTCTGACCTAACACTAACAAGTCCTCCGCTAGACCATATCACTAAGTTCAACATCTAAACGTCTCTTAAAGACCTCCAGGGATGGCGACTCAACCACTTCCCTGGGCAGCCCATTCCAATGCCTAACAACCCTTCAGTAAAGAAGTTCTTCCTAATATCCAACCTAAACCTCCCCTGGCGCAACTTTAGCCCCTTCCCCCTCGTCCTGTCACCAGGCAGGTGGGAGAATAGACCGAAAACACGTGTCATGCTCATTTCAGTGCCGCTTTTACAGGTGACTCTAGGGTTACCCTGGTTTGAAGCGATGAGAGCTTGGCTAGCTTCTTGTCAATGCACTCACGCTTCCGATTCTGCCGTGCTGTGGTCCTGAGCTTGTGGCTGGGCAGCGCCCTGCTCCGTGCTCAGGATGCTCGCCGCAGCGCTCAGCGCCACTCCTACCCAGTACCCGCACCCGCCCCAGAGCTGCCGGGGGAACTGCTCGCATGTTTTGGCCCGTTTTTCGTGTCGCTGTGTTTGTGAAAGCAGAGAAGGAAACATCCAAGCACTAAACATGAAGGTGTGAAAACCACAGAGCTTGGTAGAGTTACAATCATCTCAACTGGCAAGCGAGCGTGGCTTGACTTTCACTTTAAATTCAGCAGCCGCAATTCTCCTCTTTCATCAAATTTGTACAAATGTACATCCATTTATATTTTAGTGTAGATTTGCACCAGCGTTAACAAGAAAGCAAGAAACATATCCTAGAACATTATCAGGGACAATCAAAATGTTAGCAGACCAACCATTCCTAAACACAGTCAGAAACTGTACCAAAGGAAAGCAAAACACACAAAAGCACTTTTTGCTGTCAAATCGGAGGGATGGGCAGAAAGTAAATTACCACCATGAGAGATGTTCTGATAGAACCACCACACCCAACAACATAATGTAATATCAGCAACACAGAGAAGGGAGTGAGTTTTCCTTACTTTATGCAAGAGATGTGATTTTAAACCAATGTCCTCTTGGCCATGTTGTCAGATACTTGGAGGATACGTGGGGTAACACCCTTGGCAGTAGTTTGGCCATCTAAATCCATCAGGGATTAGAAACTGGGTTCAGTGTTGGTCCTTCAGTCAAAGGGAATCATTAGCACACTGAGCTTTTTGTCAAGGGAGGAATAACTTGTTTGGGCATCAAAACTGGTCGTTGCAAGGAGCAGCAGTGATGGGGACACTGAGAGCCAAACCCCTTTGCTGCTGCCCAGAGGAGAATCATTCCATGGGTGTTGTGGGAAGCTAGGGTGAAAGGACAGCCATCCTACCTGGAGAAGAGTTAAAAAAAAAAAGAAATTTCTTTCCTTCTCATAGTGCTGAGCTTTCTGTAGACTTTTACCTAAAAAATAATTGATTTCTTTTCTTAAACCTTCACTTCCTTGCAGTTTATGTTGAAGCTGGAAAAAAATTTCCATCCCTCTTGTTGCCTTTTTACTTCATTTAAATTGGTTAAGACAGATGAGTTTTACTTGTAAAAAAATCAAGGCAACACACCACTCAAATATATCCAATTTCTTCAGCATCACCAGCATTGCTTGTTTTAGTTTTCTTGGACAAAATGGGAACAGCACTTTGTGTTCTATTTTCCATTATTCGTTGATGGAATTAAATCAAGTTTGTGCTTAAAGAAAAGAAAATCCCTCGTATGAACTTATTATCCTGTAATAAATGGTGCCTATGACTTGGGTGTTTATTTCATCAGTGGAAAAAGAAAAAAAAAAAAAGCAGTAGGGCTAAAGGTAGACTACACAGCTTGTATCTAAAATTCCACATCAAAGGGTTCAAACACCTAACTGTCACCGTTATAGTGGAAGCAGCTATGTTATTCCTAAAATGAGTCATACAACATTAAAAACAAAGGGAATAATAAGGTTTAAATTCTGCAAGCTCTAAAAACTTCAGGGCCAGTCTGTCTCCCACTGAAGACCATGGCAAAACCTCTGTTCGTGGCTCTGGCTGAAAGCTTGGGCTCCATATGATCCCATTTTTCCAATTGTAGGTTCCTTTTTTTTTTTTTTTTTTTATCCTGAGAATTAAATGAGGATTTGCCACCCACAAAATGAAACCCAAGGAAAGAAACTTGCTTTAAATAGAATGAGCTATAGAGATTATATTAATAGCATGGGGATGATGAGTATTTCCAGAATTTAAGTACTTCAGTGTTATTTTGGACTGTTTTAAGAGAACGGCATAAAATAGCCTTGTCACTCTCGCATTGCAGAGATGTTTTCCACTGGTGCACTGTGGTGGGCATCCAGACTTCATGACTCACCAAAATAATAATAAAAAAACCTAGAGATTATTCGCAGTGCGTGCCAGTGATGATCCAATGCGCTCCCACGTATTTCCGAACTAGCGGCTTACGTATAGGTAGGGCTGTGTGAGCGAGCTTGCTACGGCTTTGAAAGCTGTTAACTTCACAGCTGCCCTCTTGAATGACCTGTGATTTTTATAACTAGGCATTTACAGCTTCTGTTTCTTTGAATTTCCCTTACTTATTTTTTTTTTTCCAGAGGATTGCACCCACAATGTAATGCCCAAGTAGTTTGCTGTTTAGCAGTGAAATCACGGCAGTGGTTACAGCAGGGTGAAAGCAGATCGTGCGGGCTCTGATCTGGTTTAAAAACTGAACCCGGGGGAGCTCGGGGCGCTGGTATCAAGACAGAGCTTCCCACGTCCAGCGTGCTGCGTCCTGCCCAGCCCAGGGGGGCAGCGACCAAAAGTTCATGTCTTCCAAGTTCCCCTGCTGTACAGGAGAGGGAGACTCACCAATTCCGACCTAAAACTCAGGTCCTGTTTGGAGCAACCTGCTCTGCCATACCTCAAGGAGCAGCCGCTCAGCAGTAAGCTGGATGCTGCTAGGAGCAGCGGGAGTGGTGTTTGGGGTTTCCACGGTCTCCTTGCTCAGACCCCCAGTGCCTCAACAGCCCACCCCTTGACGAAGCAACCAGGAAATCCTACGGGACATCCTCTCCCGTGGCAGCCCCGGCATTTCTCAGGCTGTCCCCAGGTGTCAATCAGCTCCGACAGCCGCTCGGTGACTGGCATCACCCGCTGCGTGTGTTGGACACCCTCCAGCGGCCTCTCGCAGGCAGGTCCCCCCAGCCACCCGCATTCCTCGGGATTTGTTACCTTCTGGTAGCCAAACTCGCAGGCAACCGGCTGGTGAGATTTATTCTCCAGGACTCTGTTTTCCTATTGTTTTAAGTTCACGGGAGGCTCCCTGTTGCTAAACAAACTTTACAACCGTAGGCTATAGGGTCAGCCCCCTGCCCGAGCCCTTCAAAAACAATGACGTGCCTGGTGGCCAAATGCAGCCCATGAGCTGTGTCGCCTTCCCCTTGGTCTCCCCAGGGTTTTGGCTCTGTTTTGATGCGAGGCATCACCTCTGAGCAGGTTAAATGGCTCGACTCTGGAGTAAGGACTGAATTAGGAACCTACAAAGCTTTGGCTGGGGACTTGCATATCATAAGCTTACGGCGCTTTGCTGGGTTTCGGACGTGATGTTGTTAAACAGCTGGTCTGGGGCAGCAGCAGTCAGCCTTAGGGCTTGGAAGTTTTAATGCGAGATGAATGTATATAGAGTTGGAGCTTCTGTAGCAGGGATGGGCTTTATGTTTGTGTAGCTCACGGCCAAATTTAAGTTTCTACAAGTCTTTGCTACAATTGTCAAAGAAATAAGTCTGGTGGAGGTGGGTAGAAATGAAGCACAACAAGGAGAAAATAATGCCCATAACGAGGCTGTCTGGTTGGAAAACCTCAGCATTTTGTAGTCTTTCACTGTGTCGAGGAGTTCCCTACAGTCAAAGAAGACACAGATTGTCCAAAACATTTTGCGTCCTTGCCCAGTGATTTTTTTTCCCCAAGAAGTTTGTCATTTTGATGGGTTTTGTTCTTATTACTGGCATGGGGAGGAGGTTTTGCTAAAACACATGTTTTAGCAGAAGGGGATGGCCAAGGCTACTCTGTGTGTGACCATCACTCTTTGAATAACCAACAAAAGAACAAACAAGAAAGCAACAGCCAAAACCAACTGTAGACTCGTAACATGTTAATGATTTCCATGACTTTCACCTGGGGATGCGGGAACATTCTCGAGCACTGGGCATGAAATACTAGTTTTATTTCATTTTTTTTCTCCCCTGAACACAAGTGGAAACTAAGAGTCATGCTTGCTAAATTAATGGAGAATTTAATTTTGCAATATCCACTGTGAGACAAAGAGATGGCAAAGTTATACTGAAGTTAGAGCTGGAGGAAACTATGGCACAGAGGGGTTAATACCAGCGCTTCCAATCTGTGGTTCCTTATGGTCTGAAAAACCCAAGCAGACACAGCCTGAATTTCACTGTGCCTTTTCACGGGAGTTGGAGATGCTGAACGCTTTGCAGCATCAGACCCACAAAAAGCCTGAGCTGTCTGACTTGATGCACTTGTGTTAGAAGCGTTGTGTACGTGACTTACCCAAGCGCAGGCACTCACCGAGTCCTAGGACAGCGGGGCTAAAAGAAACCTCAGGCGACCTAGTCCGTTTTTCCTTAGATGAAGTATTATATATACTTAGATCATCACTGACGTCTGTCCAAATTCTTAAATCCTCCAGTACTGTGCCTTCCACTTACTTACCAAGTCTGGGTTTTGTGCTTTTTCTTTCATACTTAAAAAGGAGGTTGCTAATATCATACATTAATCTCTTAAATCTCCTCTACCTCAAATGAAGCCAGCTTTTTCTTGTTCCCTTCTCTGCTGACATAGAGACCAATTGATTACCATTCTCTTTAGGAAACATTTTACTCTTATCATGTCCTTTCCCACTCTTCTCTTTCTCTAGACTAAACAAATGTATTTCCCTCAACTTTTCCATGTGGGTCATGCTTACTAACTCTCTTATCACTCCTGTTGCTCTTCTCTGGATTCTCTCTAATTCGTCGGTATCTTTCTTAGAGGGTGGTGTCCCAAACTGGATAAAGCGCTCCAGCTGATGTCTCACCACTTCTGAGCAGTGTAATAGTTACCTTCTATGTCTTCTCTGCAACATAACCATTAATCTTTCCCAGAACTGCATCTGCTTCATTTTTTTAAAGGCAGAATCCTGTTATTGACTCACATTCAGCTGGCAACTCGCTGCTATCCCCAGATCGTCCTCAGCAGTGATCTGGTCTATCTGTTTGTTGTGGTGCATTTCTTAAATCCGAAGTGCAACGTACTTCAATTTTACTTCGTGCCATTTTATCGATGATATGGCAAATGTCATTTCTCCAATTTGCTAAGATTCTTTTGGATTCGGACCACTTTCTCCCTACTGCGTGTCATCTCAAGGTTTTAAAATCCTGCTTTGTGTTGCATCATCCAAGTTATTCAAGAAAATAATAAATATTAATTGACTGAAGACAAACTTAAAATGATGCTTAAAATACAATCCAATAAGATCTCATAGCAATAGTCAGTGGGCTGCCCTGTAACACCACTTCACGCATCCCTGTTGCTCTGCTTTAGCCTTTAATGACGCTCTCTTTCCCTCAAAGGCTGGAGAGCAGAGCTTGATCCACCCCAGCTTTCACCTGGGGCAGAAATGCCCCTGCTGGCGGTAGCAGATGAAGGTGGAGCATAACAAAGGGATCAAAATTGCGACTCACCTCCAGGACTGTTGGCAAGATCTTGAGGACATTTCCTCTGTTAAGCCTGGCTGCATCATTTATGAGCTGCTTCAGGCTGTCCATCTTCAAAACTTGTGTGGCATGCTGGCCTTGTGCCAGTGCTCTGACTACCCAGAAAGCTGAACACCTTCTCCAACATGATGGTTGCCCCAATAAACCCACTCGCTGCCGGCAGCGCCAGACTTTTATCATATTTTGGCCATTTAAAATGGGCTTTTGAGTGTGTAAATACGAGCAAAGGATGGTGCTCAGCAGAATTTTTACTGGGGAAACCACCAATTCTTTATACCTTTCAGAAGGAAGAAAGGGAGGCATCCATCAAACTGTCATTACAAATTAGGTGCCACAAACCTAAGCTCGTGGAGCCGCCAGGAATCTGTAAACCTTTCAAAGGATATGCCTGTTTTTGACATTTAAAATAAAAAGTCTATATAGATTTTTGTGGAAAACACTGATGGGCCAGCAGCTAAATGACATTTCTCAACAGCCGGACAGACTCCACACAAACCGAATAGATGCCCGGGTTTAGAAGGACAGGTTAATTGCTTTCTTTGCTATGCCCAAGAACAAATAATGGCTGGTCTGTATTATTTACTGAGTGGGAAAAGATCTTTCAGGGTGGTTTGTTTTTTTTTTTTCTTCCCAAAGGCTGAAGCATCCTGGCTTTTGCCTCCATCTAGCCTGACTGTAGGTGCCCTTTATATAACGATAACTTGATACTACTCAAAATACTTGGCACTGCAGGCAGGGGAGTGGAATGTAATGAGAACACTTTAGCAGGTCTGAGGGTGAGTAAACTCCAGTAGTTTTGGAATGAGAGGGTAGGGTTTTTGGTGTAAGTCTCTCCCTCACTTGGCATTCACAGACAATAAGAATACAAGGATTAACATAGTAGACTCCGTTTATTACACTTGGGTGGATAAAGCAATTATCTGTCTATCAAGGCTGTAGTAAATTGTGCAACAGCATTAACATGGGTGGATACGTGGATAAATGCTACGCTGCCACAGAGGGTGCTGATACACAAGATAATCCTTCAAGTCTAACTTGTAAAGACTGTTTTCTTTTGGAGTTTATATCATGTTACCCTGGCGAGCGTAGATTGAAATGGCATCTTTTTTATTTTTAACCCCGTTTTCAGGTTTCTTTAGCCATCTGAGTTTTATTAGTAGGGTTATTTTAGAAATATCCCACTTTAATCAAGTTTAAACAATCTGCCTAAAACCTGCTGCATGGATATAAACACAGTAGTCTTCTAATGCAGCAGAACAATCTGTTGAAAGATACAGTACAAACACACACACATCCATCTATTATTGCTTAACTGTTGTTTCTTCCATGCCTGAATTCCCATTGTAACCGCAGCGCTCCGTCTGCAGTACACTCTTGGTTTTGGGGGTGTAAAACAAAACCAAAACCCCCAAATGCTCCTTACTGATGTCTAGAGAGCAGGGAGTTGTAGGGCAGCACAGCATCGGAGAGCTCTGAGGCTAGATTTAACCTAAGCATCTTAAATCTGTTTTAATGGTTGTGTTCACATTGCCCCCTTTTCGTTCCTTTCAAGTAATCAGGTTTCGCAAGCATTAAGAAAACCAACCCCTCCTGCCAGCTGGAGGGAGGCCAGCTCGAGATTTTTTTTTCTCTCACCCCCCACCCCCTTCATTTGCTATGATCTTTACTGCTGTTTGCTGCAGCAAGCAGAAGTTGGCGGGCTCTTTATGGGATGACTACCTTTTGGGGGGAAAAATGTCTTCCTGTTAATTAATGATATTGCTGGGTTAGCATGAGGATGATAAAGCTGTGATGAGGAGCTCTTGCACTTTTGCAGTACGGCCCTTGCTCTCTGCCTTCCCCCTTCTGCTAAAAAAAGAAAAAGGAGGGAGGAGAAGGAGGAGAGCGTAACAGATACTAGCATGCAAAGGGAATTAAGGCAGGGACCGAGACTTGCGTGACAGTCTCTGTTTATACGAGTTGTCTTTAGTGTCTCTGAGCAGCGATGCCAGCAATGTTTAGCTGGTTTCCTGGCACATACGCACACAGATTCCTTTATGTTCCTGAATGATGGATAAAGGTGAAGGTAGAGCCTTGTGGTGCGAGGGGCTCCCACCTGCTCCCTCCCCAGCCAGCCGATTTGTGATGATGTTCATAAGGGATGTTGCTTAGCTGCGCAGAATGAGCTTCAGGATCCAAGTCAGAATTCAAAAACTTGAAAAGAGAGAAAAGAAAAATAGAAATACAGGAGAGTCATGGTGAGGAGAGACCGTGCTGCTCTGTTGAGTGAGTTGGAGAGCTGAGGGTTGGCACAGCAGAGGGGCAGAAGTGAACCTGGCATCACGGGGGTGAGCTGAGGTGCTGGGGAGAACCAGAGCAAGAGCAGACCCACTCCAGCACCGTGTTGCTCTTCTTGTCCCTATCCTCAAAGTGCCTCTCCATTTTCATTCATCAAATCTTCCAGTTTTGCTCTATTCACACAACTTTCCCTGTGCAAGCTTCCCGGCCACCCCAGTCCCTGCCACATGTCCCTTGTGTGTCCTGGGAGCAGCCTGGGGCTCTCGGAGCCCTGCTCCCGCCTCCTTGCTTAGAGAAATTTTGGGAGCAAGAGGCTACTTTGCAGCTGTTGCAATTTGCTGAAAAACCCTGACCTCTGGGTCTGTCTTTCAGCCGGATATGTGCTTTTCACAGACCCCAGCTGAATTTTAAAAAGCATTGATCACACTTTATATTCCCAAAGGCTTTTCAAGGGTTGAGTTAGGTTCATTCCCATGGGCACTCAGGGGCACAGTTTACGTACCCATGGGATAACTTCCCCCCACCCTTCCTGCCCCTTCCTCCCTTTAACCTGCTGGAAGCTTTTAATTCATTCCAGACTTGGGGGGCAGCCTGCCAGTTGAGCTTTAGCTCCTGATAAGTCAATGGGGAGATCACCATTGACACCAGAGATGCTCCCAGGGCTTGACCTCAACATGGGAAAAACTAGGGTTCAAACCTACCCCTGCCTCTGCTCACCCTGGCTTTGAGCCACAGCTCCTGGAAGGCCTTAACATAACTGATTCCCCTGGGAGCTGGATCTGGCCCTTTTGGAGCCATACCAGCAATCCTCACGGACCTTTGGGAGAGCAGGGGTCAGGGGTGAGAAGTTCAGTGGGATTTTGCCAATGGGCTGCATTAGATCTGTTGTGTAGGAACTGAACCCATCCACAGCATACGTTCTTGTTTGTTACTTATTTTCACTTGTCGGCAGTAGTTTCACATCCAGGCCTTGCCTGCTTTGGGTAGAAAATATGTCTTTTTTTGAGAACAAAAAGAGATGGGGTCTTGTTTCCTGCCTGCGCCTGTGTGACTCCTGTTGACACTAATAGGGCTCTGTGTACAGCTGGGAGAATAAGCTCTCCAGTCTAATGCAAACCAGTGCCCTCAGCTATTTAAAAAACAAACATATTTTTTTTCCCTCTATTGAGTGAATTAAATGCAGTTACTGCACCTATGTAGATCCTTGTTGTATGAATTATAAGAACCTTTCCTATGCACAGCCTATGGCCTAATTATGTAATTATGTCTCTTGGGTAGATTATATTTTTCTTCTCATAATTGTGTCTTTACCCAAGAGACTGGAAGGCTTCCAAGCTTTTCCCTTTCGTGGGTGAAAAATTGTTTGGCTCTCTTGCATTTTGTTTTTCTTTTTCATGAACTCGGGTTATGTGTGTTCGGTAGGAGTGGGCCAGGGGATGGCAGAGGGAAGCCAGCCTGGGGAGGATGGGTTTGTCACAAGAGCGACTCTTGTGACTTGCTTCACACGTTTTTGCTTGCGAAGAGCTGATGTGAATCTTCTGGGCTTTTGCTGATTGATGGCTCTCTTATTTTTACCTCCAGAGCATAGACTGACAGCCCTTTGGAGTGCTATCTTGCAGAAATGATGTATTGTCTGAAATTTGTAACAGAACAATGAATGTCTTTGCTTCATGCTGAATGTGCAGCATTACTCAGTCCCTGCGCAACAGCTGCTAAGAAGCCTTAGGCTCAGGTCCGAACTCTTTTACCGTGGCTTCAATGTGACTTCACCTTTACAAGCCTGTAGCTGAATTCACAGTCAGTATCTTCCAGTTACATCCGATCCATAGGATCAAATGGGATGAAATGCAGGAGCATGTCCAAAGAGAATTTAAGGAGAAATTGTGCTGAAATTCAGAGGACATGTAACCTGTCTTTTTTTTGTTGTGATGTTAAATCGTCTTCTACGTTGTGTACACAGAAATTTGTCACTAGCATATTAACATTAAAAGACAGAGTGTCTCAAAGATGCCTCTATTTATAAAGTTAGTAGGAAAATATATACCCATTCTTTAGATTTCTAAAGAGCTTTACCTTTAGTGAACAGTGGGAATGATCAAAACTTGAGCTCTTGGGCTCAGATATCCTTCTTCTGAAGTCAGAGAAAGCTTGGTCTGTATAGGCTGTAATTCGTAGGGCGTAATCTGGGTGATTCTTCTTTGTGCTGCCCCTTAGCCTTAAAGTAAGTTCCTTTTCCCCTGCAGTTTTCTTCTCTTTCAATCTCAACACTCAACCCAGAGCCACTGCTGCATATGAAGCCTCGGTTACTGGCCTCAGCATTTAAAGGGTTTTTATTTAATGTGCCCTTGCAAGCTGTAAACCTCCATGGAGTGACACCCCAAACTTCCCCTGTGTGCTCCTGGTGCCGAGCACACCACAACATAGAGCAAACACCAACAGTGGTGGTGTTTTGTGTCTGACCATCATCCCAGCAAACGCGTCCCCAGCAGGAGATGGCCCAGCTTTTTGCTTTCACGACCTTTCTGCATCCCTCAGCATTTTTTACAGAGACACCTGACTCCCATGCAACTTTTTGTTTTCGCTACGGCAGAAGTGAAAAAGAAATGGGTGATGACCGAAAATAGCTATTCCACTTCAGAGCGATAAAAACATCTGTCGACAATCTGGTAACCAGATCACTTTGGTACCAGAAGGAAAGAAAAAACAAAAAACAAAAAAAAAACAAAACAAAACAAAAAAACAACAAGAAAAAAACCACCACCATCAACAAAAACAAAAAAACAGTGGGTGGTGTACATGGTACAAAGAAAGGGTGTCCCTGAATGTCAGCATCTGGCTAGGCCACGTGTAGCATAATCTGATTAGTTTTCAGTTCCACACCCACAAGCTGAAAGATAAAAACGCACACCCCTCCTCCCCGAGGAGGGAAAGATCTTCAAGCATCAACACCACATTTACATTCTGCAAGTCAGCCTCTTCCACGGCCCGATTTACATCTTGACTTCTCCTGCGGTGCGGTGGAAGCTCAGGGCTGAGGGACGAGCTCGCGTCCCCTTCCAGTTACCACATCCAGCCGACTCGCGATTGCGTTGCTTTGATCTGGAAGACATTCCTTCATTTCATTTAAACTGGAATGATTAATCTGGAGGTGAAGCCTTCTTACATCTCCTGCCATGGCTGGAGTGTGGTAACTGAACAGAGCAGCTCCCAGGTGCTATTTTGTCACGCACTGAGGCTGTCAGGCCCTGGCGGGCCGCGGCGGTGGGTGCAGGCTCCGGCTGGCTAGCTGCGGCTTGCACTGACTTTGTTGCACTCCCTCGGTGCTATTTTTGGTCAGTTCCTGCAGAAGGGCTAAAACTGGCACCAGGAAGATTAATGGCAAAGCTTTCTGTCTCCAGAAACTGATATTCATGTTGGTGTTTGGTTTGAAAGGGCTGAGTGGTGGTGAGAGATTGGGGTATTGCTCGGCACATGTTTTGTGCTACGACAGCAGACAAGCCAGAACAGTTTGTATAGCTTTTGTCTATTAACTCCAAGCTATTTTCATTTCTTTTCCACTTTCTTGACCTGCTCTATTCCAGTGGCTGTTGGGTCTCGTCCTTACCCTGTGTCACCTCACGTGACAGTCTCAGCCTTTTTGATTGCATTTCCTATCAAAGGCTGCCTGTGTCCCTAATTATTTCGTCCCCTCTCAGTAAGCCCAAGCCATCCCACAAAATCTTCTTTGTAACGGAGTAACCGACACTAAATGCAGTGTTGCTGGCAGGACCATCCTAGGCGCCGAGTCCTGGCATTGGGATAGCTGCAACATTATTTTATCCTATCCTCTCTGTAGCCTCATACTGCTTTTTAATGTAATCACTGCTGCAGCAGATCACAGATTCTCACTGAGCTATCCACACTTACTACCCTAATCTTTTTTCCTGAAATAAAATTATGCCTCATGACTGAGACCAAGGAATACAGCTTTTCTTAGCGCACTCCCCTGGGATCAGGAATTTCTCTGTCAACGGACACATATATCAATGAGAGATGAAAAGCAGCTTGTGGAATGAGTTTTAAACATGTATCGCATATTTCATTGCTGCTGCTTATGTGCTACTTAGAAGGCCTTTTTACCAGTGCCTCATGGCTGCTCTGTGCTTAATAAGATTTTTTTTTTCACAGAAATCAGGGCAAGAGAACTATTTAAGTTTCTTTCCTACACTTCTTTGCAAGCACCTCCTGAATACGAAGTTTTTTGTTGAGTTTCCTACTTACTTTCAATGTGGGCACATCTTAGCTTTTATGAAAGCACAGTAAACCATAGCATGCAAAGTTGTAATGTAATCTCATGATATGGGGACGTTTCACTTGGGGGAATGTGGCTCCTTGTGGGTCTCTTTGTAACAACATGACTCTGTGTTACAGCCCTAAATTTTAAGTGACCAGAAGGGGAAGGCAAGTCTGTCTTCGGCCCCTTGCTGGTTTCTGGGGACTTGCAGTTCCATTGATGCCTGGGGTCTTCCAGATGTGCATAGATCTCTCTTTTCCCTACGTTTTTTGGGGGGAGGGGATGGTGGTGATGACAACACTCGAATCCACACATCTCTCAATTATTCCAGTTCAAACAGATGTGGGAATCTTTCTTATTCTCCTCCCCCCTGCCTACATTGAAGTGCACTGCTATCCTGTTGAATTTTGTCTTTCTGTGATAGACCCAATTCATGATAATAATACGAGTAGTTAAACACAATATCTTTTCTAGAAAAGCTATTGGCAAACAGAGCATGATGGAAGCAAAGCTGGTTGTTATCGGGCACAGGTTGGTGCAGGAGTGGTTCCCTATATAGTGATTGCTCAGTAAGTGAGCAGAAGACAGTCAAAATAGTTTGTGCACTGTTTTTTTGGGAAAGCATTTTATGATTCTCTAGCAAAAAGGACGCTGGATAAACACGGGGCAGGGTTTTCCTATCAAAATTCAAAATCAAATTAACTTTGGGGATAGATTCATTCCCAGGTAAAGGCAGCCCTGATGTGTAAGGTCAGAGATAGGCTAATAGTGTTTTCCTTATTTTGAGCCCTCTTGAACTTGCTGAAATGCAACTAGGAATGAATAAAAGAGAAAAGGGGAGGGGAAGGGGATTCTGTGGAAAAAAAAAAAAAAAAAACAGACTAGAAAATGCAACTAGCAAAGGGAAAGGCAAAAAAACAGAAAAAATGTGGAAAAAAAAAAAGAAGATGCAGAAGGAAAAATCCCAAGAGAGTACTGACTGTGTGTGTGAAAGTTATTTCTTTAGATTTAGCAGCACCCAGCTTGTACAACTTGTAATTTACATAGATTGAAGAGATAATGCTAAAGACTACCAGGCTAGATGTTATCCTATTAATTAAGCCACCATTATGGAGTCGTTACAAGCCCACCAGAAATCGTTCCCCATTTGAAGTGATTGATACCTCTTAAAGAAAGGAGTCACCTGTGTTAGCTGGTAGTTCTGTAGGTCTCTAACATACAGCAGCTCCTTCTCTTTAATGAGAAAGCTCCCACCTACCCCATGTTTTTATATTGAGTCATCATGGGGGAGAAAAATCATACTTCAAAGCACAGAATAATGGGTCAACTAATTAATTTTTAAAAATTACTAGAGAAGTTTCTCCAAAATTAAATTCCATTCTGTTTCTTCTCATCTCCCGACCTGAATACTTCAGTTTTCCCAGAATCCCAGAATCCCAGAATAGTTGATGTTGGGAGGGACCTCTGGGTCCATCTGGTCCAACCCCCCTGCTCAAGTAGGGACACCCAGAGCAGGTTGCCCAGGGCCATGTCCAGGCAGCTTTTGAGTATCTCCAAGGAGGGAGGCTCCACAATCTAGAACCCTGATTTCTCTAAGTCTAGTTAAAAGTTAACTATTACAGAAATCACTTTGCCTTCAGTCATATTTGGGCGCCGTGGTCCCAGTTAGATGATGTGAACTCACGTACTTCAGTGCTGTAGTGACAGACACCATTAAATTGCATTTTATAAAGAGTGGTGGACTGATAGTTAGATCCCAGGGCTCAGTGGCCTCATTTATACTGTTAAACTAAGCAGTGCCAGAATTGGCTCTTTGGCCCTAAGACTGATGGGGCAATCTGACCGTGTCTGCAAAGCTGAACTCTCGTAGCCTCCAAGCAGAGGGCTGCATTCACACTGCTGAGGGATAATGCAGTTTATCACAAACCACTGGAGATCATCTGGAAGGTTTCAACCCCAAACCATAACAGGGACCCTTCTTAATGTTATAAGCATGAAAATATCCTACCCAGTTATTGCCTGTGTTGATACCCCAGCTCTCTTTACAAGGACGGAGGCAGCTGTGTTTCTGGGTTGCAATCAGGGGATCTGGGCTCCCATTTCAGCTCTGCCAGAGGCTTTTCGTGTGACCTTAGTTGTTAACTTAGGGTAAGATTAATTCCATTTAATGTTGACTAATGGTGAGGGTGTCTAATTAAACTAGTCATGTGGGCTCCCTCTCTGATCAGAGAAGGAAGAGACAGCAAATTCAGTAGGTGAATCATCCCGTTTTAAGACTGGTGTCAGAGACAAATGAGATGAATTGCCCTCTGGAAGTAGCTATTTCTTTCCATTAACTCTAGAGGAAGTCTACATTAGAAGAGTTTAGACTAGATGCCTGATTTATGAATGGCTAAAGTTAAGTAAAATTAGTCCTGACCTTAATCTCTCTGCGTGCCTGTTTCTCCATATGTTGAACAATAGAAATAACGCCTTCCGTGCCTCACATCCAAAGCCGCCATTGTGCGACAAGCACCTCTAACTACTTTGAAAAGTAATTAAACTTAGGAGAAAAAAATGCAAGAACTAGAGAAGTAAAACCTTTACTCCTGAAACATCTAAATGACAATAGGAAGAGTACCAACCTGCCAGCTGGTGCATCCTGTTGCTCTTGTAATTTTTCCCCTTTACATTTTGACAACTGAGCACCCATAAAAGACTTCTCCCAGTGCAGCCCTATGACACAGAGGCAGCAAACATCCTTTTGGAGAGAAGTAGGAGCATGGAGGAAGGCTGACCATGCAAGGGCAGTGTAGGACCCAGTCCTTGCCAGAAGCTTTGATAGTATTCCTTGTGATACTGCCCTTCCTAAATGACTATTTACTTTTTGGAAAAGCTCCCGAGTTATGGAGGAATGGACACTTATAACTAGCCATGACAGAGTTAAATAAAAAGAGAAAAAAGGTTGGGGAGATGAAAAACATGCATTTTCTTAGCAAAAATCCACAACAACATATAAACCAGGCATGGAATAATTGTCCCACTTGTTAACTTCTACTTATATATGAGGCTTGCTCTTGGAAAAAAAGTTTTGCCCCTTTAACTATCAGTATAGTTAAAAAAGAAAAAAAAAAAAGACCTTGTGTGGGTGTCCATAAGTGCTTATTTTGATCCAAATTACAACATGTTACATATCTGCATGGGCACAGTTGTGCTAGTTAAGGCTTTCACCAGCACAACTATGTCCAAAACACAACCCCCCACCGATGTTGCTGTGTTATTGGGGTAGCTGTGATGTGGAGTAGCTGTGATACCTACAAAGTCCATTAATCTAATAACAGGTCCTTAGAGGCCTTTTTTATTTTTTTATTTGGTATGTTAAATTACTAAATCTTGTTATTAACGCTTTTATTTTATGATTTACTGTTTCCAGGGCACAGACAGAAGCTTGATGACTCTAAACCTAGTTTGTTCTCTGAACGCCTCAGTGATTTAGGGCGCATTCCTCATCCCAGTATGAGAGTAGGGGTCCCGACCCAGAGCCCACGGCCCTCTCTGAACTCTGCACCAAGTCCTTTTAATCCACAAGGACAGAGTCAGATTACAGGTAAGAGACAGAACCATAGGTTTGACTTGCACAGGCAATGGTAGTAATTGCTTATGGATGGATATTTGTGTCTCAACTGTAGAAAAAGAGGCTGTTACATAGTGAGAGATGTGTTCCAGGCAAAGCTAGGTGGGAATAGTTTTCTTCTATAGCATTTGAAAATGTCTTTTTTTTTTTTTTTAATATCTTTTTGCCATAGGTCCAAAAATAGTTGTTCTGGGTACATCGAGTAGGAATCTGGTGAAATTCTAAGTGTCATGTTGCTCTGCCTTTACCTCTGTATGTGCAATAGTACATATTAGTGCATTATTAGAATGAACATTTTTATTCAGCCTTTGTATTTCGCACTGGTGTTGAGTGAAGCAGCCAGAACTCAATGGTCTTTTTGTCAGAACAGTAACACACTCTTCTCATGTGGCAGTTTCCTTCTAGCACCAGTGCTGACCAATGTTACAATAAACGAACTGGGTTAGAGAGAAATCTCCAAAGGTTGCTTATCAGGGTTGTATGCAACATTTATGATTGCATGCTGAGAGACAGATTTCAATGTGTTGAGAGAAATCATAAAATACCACGTGTCACAGATTATAAGCGTGAAATAAGATGTTTAACTGCAGCTATGCCAGAAGTTTGCAACAAAACTGTATAGCCTACAAAATAAACTGATTTTGTCATTATTTTTTTTCTAAATGCAGAGCTGGCTATATTTTTCAAAAGAGTTTCAAAGCAACCTCTATCTAATTTTGGACATTTCTACACTCACAACTTCTGCTGATGTATTCACATCTGTCTGGGATGTGAAGAGGTGTTGTCCTGACCAATTCACTTACTAGAACCGTTGGAGAACTTAACTTACATGCAAGTTTGTCAACAAAACTCTCGACTCAATGTACTAGACTGGTTTAAAACTCAGTTTTGCTGCTATAGTTGCATCTACACCCGGAGTCCTTTGCCAATGTAATACACCAATATTCCTTTACTGGTAAAGCACTCCTAGTGTAGACATAGTCTTTGAGTCAACCTAGGAAGATTTCTGGTTTCATGTTTCAAGTGGTTTTGACATGATACCAGCTGAAACTTAGTGGTTTTAACAAAGTGTTGTGGCTTTCTTCTTCTTTCTTTTTCTTCTTTTTTAAGTTCAACTGGTTTATTAATTCGCAGTAAGGAAGAGAAGTAAGTGGGTTAATTTGAACCCAAAGCACTCATAGAATTGAAACAAAAAAATTGTTCCCATGAGCTGTGACAAAGTACTCCCAGATATAGAAGTCTACCTTTAACTATGTATGACACGTTTACAATATATTAAGTATGTCGATAGCACTCATTGCACAGTACCTGCTGCCCACCAGCTTCCCAGAGCAGTTTTTTTGGCCAGGTTTAGCATTTTCTTAGTTGGACGTGTGAAGTCAGGACTCTTGTGCATATCATTTACTGGGTAAGAACTGCCAGACTGAAGCCCAATATTTTTTCTAACCTACTGTCTTCTGTCTGACAGTATCTGGGGACATGACAGTTCCCAAAAAAACAGAGGGAAAATCTGGGGCTATAATCAGTTTCTCTCTTCCTTCCTTGTGTACCCATAGTTTACCTATTGTGCAACAGTATATCTACGAATGAAGGAGGGGGAAATTCTTCCTGACCCCATCTGGTGATCAGCTTATGCCCTGAAGCACGAGAACTGAGATCCCCTTGTAATTTTCTTCCTTACTAAGTGTAACCTCATATGCTGTTCTCATTCACATAAATGCCTCCTGTAGAAAATGTTCTGCTGGGTTTGATTAATAGAGTACTTCTCTGCCTCGTTATGAATCAGCAGCAGCATTCACAGATCCGAGAGGTGAAAGCTTCAGATGAGGCTTAAATAAGCCTGGCTGCAGACAAAGCTGTGTGGTGTTCCCTATCTGCTCTGCAGTTTGAAGACTCAGCAGTTCAAAGCCAGGAGCTCTGTTCCAGCTGAGGCTTCATCCAGACAGTGAAGTGGTGCTGGTAGGAGAGAGGGGGAAGCGAGCTGAACCAAGAAAGGCAGGCTGACTTTCCCATCTATTATGGATTATATTCTTTTCTTGCCAGATAAACTCACAATCATGGGATACTTTAGAACCCCAAAGTGCTCTCATTTCCCCCAAAGCAATGAGGACTCCACTGCATATTAATGTTTTTAATGAATAAGGGTCTCTACCATGGTCCAGTACAGTATTTGCCATGTCATTTCCCTCTCTTGACTCTTCCTCAACTTAGAAAAGCCAAATAGCCAGCCCTCAAAGGCTACTTGTTAGCTTTCTGGTAGCCCTCCCATTTAATAAGGTGATTAGTGTGAGCATGTTGCATCAGTGTGAACTCTGTGAATTGCACTGGCTTCCTCACAAGGCTTTTTTGTGCTCTTCAGGTTGTTGATTGTAATCTGTAAAGCTCTACGTGCTTTGATGTTCCACCAAAGTGCTGGGATGCTTCTGTGGACAGTCCCTCTGAGTTCTTCTGGGATGAATGGATGCTCGTTGCCACACAAGTTGTGCCAATGAGAGACAAAGTGGATGCCTCAGACCAGGCACCTCTTTGATCAGGTGCTAGCTGACCATGGGAAATTGCTAAACATATGCCTGCTTGGTGTGGTAATGGGGCATGAGCTGTTTGTGCTGTCCATCTCCACCGGTTTCCTTGTTGTGGTGTGCTCTTCAGCGGGAAGTACCCACCGGCTTCTTAGCGTGGTCACTGGGCTGGTGTGGTTTGGGTATGTGTTAAAAGGAGTGCAGACACTTGTCTGAAATACAAGGAATTTTTATTACCTTTATTGGAATTAATCAAACATTCCTTTAGAAATACCTTTGTTTCTTAATCTTTTTACCTAGTAATTTAGGGGAAATAATTAATTCTTAATAACTTCAACAGTAAATACTGCATTCCTATGACAGAATCCATATTATTACTAGTAAGCACATAAACTGGTTTTGTTTCGTTCCACTTGAGGTCTTGCATAGCTATTGCATGATTAAACAGAAATAATATTTAAAGCCTGGCGGGCCCACACCTGAGTATGAAAGAACTCAGCACTTTGGGGTTCACTCTTGTATTTCTTTTCTCTGTCTGGGCTGTGTTTATTTTCCTAGAGTATCAGAGTACAGGTTTCACAAATCACAGCACAGTCCTGAACCTACCACAGGACCGGGCTGCGGCAGTACGAGGCACAGAGTTGCCCTTATTCAACATGGCATTTTAACTAGGATTCTGCAAAAGCAACATTGAAGGGTCATTAAAAAACAAATCGTCCAATAAGCAGATGCCTTTGCTGAGGCAACACAGATTCAATTTGAACCCTGCTTGCTGCCCGTAAATCAGGAATCCTGTCTGTTCACATTTGGATATTGGTATATTTGCCTTTTTATTTTTTTCCCTTTCCCTAATGGCACTTGAACAACTTGCTGGCGGGTCAGGTTACAGTCCCATTCAGACACTGGCTTGTTGCATCAGTGGTTCAGTATGAAATGAGGAAAACTGTTGTTTTTCTAAAATGCAACCGGTGAGGTTTAGCTTCTGTTGGGGCGGATGGCAGGAATGTGGCCAACGCCAGGGCTGGGATCCCAGCGCAGGGCTGCAGGGGCTGCGAAGTGGGAGTTAAGTGAGGTTTCATGCTCCATCACCACTGTGGCACCGTCTGATCTATAGGCAATCCGTGACTTTCAGCACTGAAAGAACAGCACTCAGAAAGCAGGTCCTGTGATTTCTTTTTACTTTTTCTATTTCCCCCTCTCCCACGCACTTCAGTGACGTTGCATTTCCAGTTCCGATCATTTATCTGTTTTTAAGGGTTGTAGAAAGTAGATTTAAAGAATTCTGAGCTGTCAGGTGGGGACAGGTCCCAGGGCAATTGTAACTGAGTCTGATGGGAAGACTGTGGGCAGACAGTGCCTTCAGCTCCCCGGATGGAGGATGAGGATGGTACCAAATGGTACCAGCCCTTAATTCTCCTCTTCAGGGCCTGCAGGGCAATGGGCTGGACGTTGCGCTTTTGCAAACTCAGGGAGGTGGCAGAAAGCTCCTCACATCACAGCATCATCATGGGGTGTGAATATGAAGCCATCAAGCAAGTGCTTCAAAGACCAGAATGGGGGGGAAAGTCCCGTAGCGAAGCAGACACTACGCAGCTTCTGAGAATTCTTTGTTTACTGAGGATGATTTACCCTGGTAGAAGACTCAGAGGTAACTTAAAGCCATCATCGATAGTTTCAAGAGATCTTCACGTGGTCTTTTTCAGGCTGATTCATACTGCCGGTGTCTGTTATCTGACACAATCGGCTGCAGGACAGGTTTGAAACTGAAACAGGGTGGCTGTTACTAGACTGGCGCTATGTGAGTGCCCTCCCATGGGTTGCATGTGTCTTACCTGGGACCAGCAGCACACCGAAGCACACATCATTCTGTAGCTGGTGCACACCAAACTGCTGTGCGCCAGGCAAAGTCTGTGCTTGCTTGGAAAAGAGCCTTCAGAAACACTCAAGTAATAGGTTTACCAGGTGAATTGTGCCTTCAGTCCACTGCAACGTAGAATAAAAGCTACGAGAGTCAGCGTATGAGGTGCAGGAGCTGGGATTTCTTCTGCCATTAACACCAGGGTGGCGGCAGTCTGCTCTGTTTTATGCAAATTGATTGCATCCTTGGGGCGACTGGCCGGTTGCCATTGCGAACCTCCATTTGGTAACGTTTGTGTCGCTCTTATTAAAGTATTTTAAAGTATTCTTTTAACTTTTTTTTTCCCCTTCCCTTTACAATTCAGTTGTCCTACTGACAATACTTGTTCAGTTTATTTTTTTTTTCCCCTTTAGAAATGTGACTCTTGGGGGGAGGGAGGAGAAATGGTTTTAAAGGTTCTTGAGGCCAAAATCTGGTCTCAATTACACCAGTGTCCATTGGGGTGTAACGCCACTGGATTTGACTTCATTGATTGAACTGGGCAATCCAGATCAAGCCCTGGGCTTTTAAACTTGCCTAAGAAATAGTCAGAGAAGAGGAGGAGGTTGCATTTTTTGTTGTTGTTTTGCTGAGGTTGGGCTTACAACAATAGCGTGTTTACTCATGCAGAAAGTCATCTTGGCTTCGTTAAGATCATAACCAAAGATATTTGCTCTAAGTGTTTACCAAAGATAGCTCCAGACAGCTTGTTTTTTAGTATCGACAGTAGCACTAATACAGTCGGCAGCCACCAGTGCTAGAGCTGATGACTGGATTTAAATAAGTGTTTTTGCAAAGTGCGTGCACACATGTGACATTTGGGTTTTATAGACTGTATGCTGAGGAGCTGTGAGCCTGTGAGCATGCTCTGAGTACTGCAGCCCAGCCTGGGAAATGGAAAATTGATCTTTTTCTATAGTAAATCCGTGTGCTTCATAATTACTGCCAAAGCAAGAGAAAAACTACTTCCTAAGGGCTATTTATAGGCTTTTTCTTCTCTCTTTTGACACTTTTCCATGGAAGGAAGCAAAGTTGCATTGCTGGGGAGCCGATGTCCTCGGTGGGAGAACTGGGTCACGGGGGGTTGTTCAGTCTCTAGTTTTAGGTTTATATAATCCACCCAATTTTAGGCTGATTTTTCAAAACTCTTCTCATCCTCTAAGCTTATGCAGTCGATCGCAGACAACAAGGATCAAGAACTGAGCAAATCTTCCACTGACTGTCCATGTGGCAGTAAAACCTAGAGACAAAATAATCTCTACTGCTCATGATTTCCTGCTTCATCGAGGTCTACCTGGCACCGCAATCAGGAAGGAGCTGCTTGTCTATTAGCTCAGACCTCGCCCCACTGACTTGTTTCAGCCGATCTGCACCCAGGGTTTCTTCGCGTACGCATAATGCTCCATTGCGAACGAGTATTATGAAAGCTGCACTTTCCTTCACACCCACACAGGCGTAACAAAAATGTTTACAGAAGGAGAACTGCTCTTAGCAATCACTCCAAAATTTTCAAGTGCAAAGTCAGATTCAGTGTGGCCTGCCGCCCCCTTTGCTGCTGTTTAACGCTCTGCCAGCCCTTCTCCGGGCTTCCAGGGCTGGAAGTTGGGTGGGCTTTCTCCCGAGCCATGCAGTGTACTTTTGTGTTCGCATTTTCCCTTATTTTCTAGGGATTCCTTTCAGCAGGAATTCATATTTTCTCTGCCACGGAGCTCTGGGATTTCTCAGATGTTCTGGGCTTTTAGCAATTGGAAAGAGGTGCCTTGCCTGCCAGAGCACGTGGTGCTTCACGCGACAGCCCAAAGCCTCTGGCCCACAGGCCCAGGAGCTGCCTGATAGCCTGGCAAACACGCACAAGCCCTCCAGTCGGTTCCATTGGGAAGATTTGTCCCGTACGTAGGAGGCCAAGGAAAACCTCTCACAAATCTGCTCGTACTTTCTTCCTCACTGGTGTGTGCCAAGTGGCTGCACCACCCCTTGAGTGCCGGAGCAATGAGGTGACTCTGCCGAGCATCTCGTTGTGTTTGCTTCTGGTATCCCCTTGGGTTTACCTCGTAAGTGGCAGTTCTGGAAGCAGGCATCTCCAAGCGACATGCGTGGCAGCCTCCTTCCTCCCAGGCTTGGTTTTGTGGTGTAGGAAGCCAGAAGTGAGGTTAGGCCTGTGGGTGAATCCTCTGCTGCAGCAGCACTGCAGGGAACATCCTTTCACCAAACCAAACGGTGCCGTGTGTGACCCAGCTCCGTGACTGCCTTTGGGGTGGCCTTTCACTCTGCATTTCACTGCATTTTACTCCAGGGGGGTGGCAATGCAAATGAGCAGTGATGTTGGGCTAGCAGACCTCATCTTTGACTATGCAGTGTGAGGGTGTTTCACTGCTCTCTCCTCACATATCTGTACAAACCGTGTCTGTTATCGGTGAGTGGAGGCTGATTTTAGGGCATTTACTCTAGGATCTTGTAAAAATCATACCTTCAGTTTCCGCTTTCCCAACAGGCCAAAGATAGTGCTTGAAGCCACAGGGCAAAATTCTCTACCTTAGCCATGACCTCGGCCCTGCCTCAGTGTGGAGAAATCACATTTACCCTCCAGCCTCGTGTTCTGTGGCCTTTTCCTCAGTCATTGAGCTCTCAGGCATCTTCTGATTTTCAATTCAGTTGAACATTTTCCTCAGGATTATTTTTTATTCCATAAGAAGACATGATATCATTTCCCTGGAGCTAAGTTTCTTGCACTCTAGTTTCAGAGGGGCTCAGGTTCACACCTGAACATCTGGATTGAAAGCTTCCAGCCAAGATAAGCACCCCATTTTGTGAATGAGATACTCAGTGCCAGCACCATAAAGAAACAACCAACTAAATATGCAAGACAGTTAGGGAATAATTTATCATTATTATACTTAAATTTAGGTAGAAGTTGCATCACAGGGAGGCTGGGTAAATTACCCAAGTCCAACGGGAGATCTGTGTAAGGGCTAGAAGTGGTTAAGTGTCTTCACTAACAGTTTATTCTCTTTCTTCTCTTTCTCTAAAATACTTTGCAGTTTAAAATCTCACGGTTTGGGGTTCATGAGGATTTTAAATCAAGTATAAATTAAAAAAAAAAGAAATCTGGTAATGTGCTGCAGTGGGGATGATCTGTAGAAGAAGTGTACAAATTAGGCTAAATGTCCTAAGAATATATGAAACGCTTTTGGGTCAACAGATGGTCTGTCCAGCCCCATGTTCTGCCTCTGACGGTGCCGTAGGAGATAATGTTTCAAAAGATCACATAAGTCTGTTCACTTTTTGCTCTTCATCCTTCTTCTCACAAAAGCATTGATACTTGTTGAATTAAGGATGTTAGGTGGAAAACCAAATCTAGTGTGGGTGTGCAAAGTGGGGAGGGTGCCAGGGTCACCCAAGGTCTTCTCACACCATGACTACCCCACAGAAGTGGCCTGAACCTCCAGAAGGCAGCTCCTTTCCTGATGTTTTCCCCAGCTTAGACCAAAATCCTGTGAAAACATCCTCTGCTGTGATTTTGCTCAATCCTTACCTGCTATACAGTTTCCTTCCAGCACTGGAGCTGACCTGAAATCAAAACTTTAAGGGTCTCTGCTCTGGATTCAGAAACAGAAATTGAAAAGCTTGTGGAGTTTGAAGGAGCGTGGATTTGAGATTGTGATCCTGACACATCATTAATTTTAAGATTGTTTTCCCAGCAAGCGTAGGCTTTCCGTTCCCAGTTGAAGATCATTTACCATTGACTGAATGGTGAATTATAGTAGTGGAATGAGGCAGAGAAATATGTCGATATCAGATATAACAACGAGCAGTCAGTCAGATTTGAACCTGCGCCAATCTATACAACCCTAGCCTTGAAATTGTTAAAACAAAGAAGTTCATTACATTTAATGATCAAGTGTCCTTCAGATTTCTGAGGAGTTTATATTAACCATTTATATTACTCAGCTCTAATATAAATGGCAAACTCAGGGAAAATCCTCTTAAAATTAAATTGGAAAGTCTTTTTTTTTTCTTTTTTTTTTTTTTCCAATCTATATAGTTATTTTGCTTCAAGGAAGTATCTGCTTTCCAGACATCTCTTCAAACAAATCATGTCTGAAAGAAAAAATAAACAAGAAATAGCTGAAACTACAAGGTTTAGCTGTATGGAAGAGCAGGGAAAGGAGTTAAAAAAAAAAAAAAAATGAGTTGAATTTCCTGAAAAAGTGCCTTTGCTTATGCCATGTGGCTATCACATTTCTGTCTGCAAAGCAGGGCCTTAGGACAGTGCTCTGATATTGCAGGTTCTCCAAACTGACTAGACCTGATGTGCTCCACCGAAAATATTGCGGACAATTTGGAGGGATGTGCTAGAGTTTCTGTGAACCAGTTCAGAAATAGTTTTCTGTTTATGAGGGATTGCCCAAAAAAAGCTTTGGGTTGAAAATGCTTTGTTTTTATGAACATAAAGAAATGAAACTAATAATTAATTGATGAGGAATTTGGTGGTGTCTTTATCACTAGATATTAAGTGAGAACAAATGGTTTGGGAATCCCAACGCTAGTGGGTAAAATTACCCCTCCCTCTTTCTCACTTGATGCAATCCACCAGAGAGTTTCAGCAAAAAATAAACTGTATTTATCCTTAAAATAATTTCCTCCATAGTGAGTTATAACAAAAATGTGAAAAGGCATCATTAGCTTCTGATAGTTATCCCAAACCATTTGGTTTCATATTGTTCTAATTGAGATGACTGTAGGTAATTGGGCCAGTATCCAAATATGACATTTTTGGACAGATGCTAATAAGATTAATGACATTTTCCTTCTCGGAGAGCATTTTCAGTACTAAAAACACTTCTGTGTAATGTTTGAACTGGATAACAGCTTGACAGATGTGCCAAGTGCTGACTTTGGAGTCTTCTTGCCTCTAAAGTCCACTTCCTAAGCTCAGCTGCAGCATGCCTAGTGTCTCTAATTTATTGTCAGTTTATCTGTCCACATCCCTGAGGACTGGGGAGTCCTGGGGTAACGCTCTTTTAGACCTGGACAAGAGATATCAGGAGTTTACAGAACAGCTGCTAGATCTTTCTTAAATTCTGCTCACTGCTCCATTCATTTCCCCCGAAATGTCTTATGGGGAGGGAGAAGCACTGAGCAAATCTTAAAGTTGTTGAGTCTAGAGGAGCAGGTTGTGCTTCATTGCGTTCTCATTCCTTATAGCACTGTGTGAGTGTTCAGTAATCTCTTTTCTTTCAATTAGACTGTTGGTGCCCTAAAATTTCTCTTCCTCATTTTTTAATTTCTCTTTCTCTTATTTTCCAGACCCCAGGCAGGCACAGTCATCCCCGCCGTGGTCCTACGACCAGTCTTACCCATCCTACTTGAGCCAGATGACTTCACCGTCCATTCACTCCACAACTCCCCTGTCCTCCACTCGAGGCACAGGACTTCCAGCCATCACCGATGTGCCCAGACGCCTCTCAGGTAAAGACCGTGTTTCTCCTAAAACAATTATGCAGATAGGTACAGGACTGGCAGAGGCTGCCTAAATGGCTGCAGACAAACCCTAGTAGGAAGCACAAGGCTCAGTCAGTGATAACAGGGTTACTGCACGGGGGGTGGGGGTCAAAGTCCCTTTCTTTTTGGAGTGGAAGAGCTGCTGTGTTGTTTGGAGCATGTATCATTTGATTGTCACTAGGTTCATTTCAGATCAGAATATTTTTTACTGTGAATATTGCGAACCTGGTTCTATGATCAAATTCTTTTTAACCCCCCATAAGAGGATGTTTGCTTACGTGTTTTAACATAATTGTGATATTCTTTTTTTTTGGTGTTTTACTTCTGTGTTGTGTGTGATGTTAGATAGAGGCCTTTATTTCTTCAGTAGTTAAGGCTAAGGTTCATTCTCCCTCATTTTAATCCAGTAACTCAAGAAAGCCTATTTCCTTAGTTAATGAGTACTTAAGATGCCTATCAGAAACTAGCTGAGTCACTTTAGGGTAAAGATTGGACAAATTGTGCTTTGGAATGATGCAGGAGAGAGGAAATATGTTTAGGAATATAGACAAGACGGCAGCTAGGAACTGAGACTTTTTTTTTATCAAACAAATGTACATTTACATGCGGTGCAATTCATCTGTAGTGGTCTCAGTGATAAAACCATCTGTGTGAAGTAATCTGATTGCCCCAAAGTAAGATAGAGCCTGTCATGGCACACAGTCACCTTCTATAGCTTGCCAAAAATGAGGAACCTTAGGCGAGGGTGGCTCAGTATGAAAATTCCAACCTTGCAAGTGTAGAAATATTAGCAGCGTATGCCAAAAAGCATGTGTAATGTAAAGAAAGCCTTTATGATTCATTAATGAAAACCAAAGAATCAGTCTTATTACATCTATTTTTTCCATGTTTGCAAGATATTATTATAATCTTGGATTCTGCTGCCATACACCTGTTTGACTTGCAGCCAGGTGAATTTCTTGCTGTCATGTTCTCCCCTTGCACCAAGCTCGTAGTGCTGGAAATGTTGATCACTCCACTGAGCTGCATCACTGACAAGCTGAACTTCAGCCAGCAGGCATGTAGGATTTGATTAGTTTGGACTCCTTGATTTCTTTCATCTTGGAAGAGGGAAGCTTTGTTTCTCAAACAAACAGCTGCAAAAGCCTCTGTGGTCCTAGCACGCTCTGCATTTTCAGAGATGCCAAATGTCTCCATGTGGGCCAAGGGTTGTGGGGTAGTGGAGCAGGTTCCTGTGGGCTCTCCATGCAATGCGCTGACTTGGTTTAGAAAACTAGATTGGCTTGATGCTGAGGAAATGCTTTGTTTGGCCCGAAACAAGTTCCCTTTGAGTCGGAGTCTCCTGATGGTCTGTGTTGTTGAATCAGTTATTTTTGCAATTGTGCCTCCGGCAATACCTCCAGGAGAGGCTCGGCTGGGACCGTGGCAGCTGCACCGCGCGTACTTGCCCTGCAGCCCTTGCTTGTCTGTGTGTATTCAGACATGAGTGCCTGGCATGTGGGCACAGGCAGAATGACTAAACGACCTGGCTGTGTACATTATGTGGCCGCGGCCTGAACTTTTCTGTTGTATTCCACGGTCGGTTGCCATCGCTTTTCTTGCCATTCATCTTCTGGGGGCTCGACCAACATCTCCATGAGGCTCTCACCTTCTTCCAACACGGGGATCTTGCTTCCAATTAGATTCAGAATTGAGAAAGGGGGCTTTGATCTTCCACACAAGTGCCAGAGGTTGTCTGCAGTGTTTGCTGACATTCAGAATTACAGAACGGCGTTCCTGGCTGAGCCCTGGCTCTCAGGCGTCAAGGAGATGTGTTGCAGCCCCTATTGCAAACGCTGCAGTTCTTCCCCAGGGTTTCTGCCTAGAAGAAAATTTTCGTGTACTGCCTTAGGATGGGAGGGCAGGATCTGGTCCCTTTTGTGCATAAAGTAGAGAGAGAAATGCAGGTTTAGAGGTGCCCATTACAGCAACCAGTTTATCCTTCACATTCTGAGAGAAAGGAGCCTCTATTCAGTTACTTAACACATCTTTCAGAAGAGAACAGAGCTTTGATGAGGAAAAATAACTAGTAAAGAACTCTAAAAGTATTAGAAAACTTCAGGCATCCTCAGTGCATAAGGGAGGAATTAGTGTTTTACAAGGCCTTGAATAAAAACAAACTTTGCTTCCCAATACGGTGGCAGAAATCTGATTATCGAGGCTGTTAAAAATATACAAGGTAATTTTAATGAATGCCATATTTACTGCCTGTTGCTTAACATCATACAGGAGGAAAAATGGGTAAAGCTTCCCCCTTAGGCCTTGGATGTCACACCTACAGGCACAGGACTTCCTACCTGCCCCAGCTTCGCATCACCCAGCCTTTCTGCAAGCCACTGTGGCTTCGCCTAGACCACTGCTTAGGCTGTGCTCACCCAGGGGTTGAAAACATGCCATCTAAAAAAGCAAGGCGGCTTACAACCCAGTGGTTCTTGCTTGTACGGTCAGTGGCAGCCCTCAAGAGCTATTTTTGATGATACTGCCACGACTGGAAACACATCCATCCCTTGACCAGAACGCCTGTGTTCCTCCCCATCCTGGGACGGGTGCATCTCTCGGTGATGAGGAGACCTCTGTTTCAACCACAGTTGTGGTCATTGTGTTGAGCATCAAAATTGATTCAGGCCCACGGGAAGGGAGCTGACAGGGGATTGCCAATCCATTCATACATTTCTCAGCCCCATGGGAGAGGGGAAAAGGGCAGCAGGCTGCAATCCCGAGGCGTTATTCGGGCAGGCTGCTGTAATGTGGCTGAACGGGTTGTGCCAGTGTCTAGACGCATACCTGCTGGCTTTGCACAGCTGAAATGTCTGCTTGCATGCTGCAGGCACGTGCAAATGAGCGCTCATGGCAGCGTAGGTGTGAAACTTCTAATATTCATCTTCTATTCTGCAAATGGGGACCGGTGCTGAATCTGCAACTAGTTAATGATATTTCACGCATCTTTGGGCATTATTCAACAGCAATAGCCGAAAAGCAAAAAAAAAAAAAAAAAAAAAAACCAAAGACTAGCTGGAAAAACTCATGCAACCTTTGGACCGATGATCTCTCTGGTATATGTGTCTCATGTTCATATCAAGAATAAATTAAAAATAAGCCCACGAGGCCATACAACTGACTTACCTTATTGCATCAACTCAATTATAAAAAGAGCAGGATTCCCCGTATTTTATTAAAATACCTGTCTGCTTAGACTTCCCCAAAAGACAATGAAAGTTGGTGGCCTAGCAGATTAATATTCTTAATTAAATAATATTGTAGTGGAAACCATGGGAATATGTGAACATGGTCATTTTAGAGAGAGTTTTGCCTGGGGGATGTAGTCTTATTGCATGATTCATAGTGAAGGCACTCAGTTTTTGTGTTCTATGCATAACCAAACTGTATGTGGGATGAGGAGCATAAGTGTCTATTATGTAATTAATGTGTATGATTCATATAAATACACATCAGAGCCATTTTACATAAAGCTTTGGGACTGATCCAGCAAGTCTTTGGCGCATGCAAGGTTCAGAGCAAAGAGTACAGGTTGCGTTGTTCCTGCAGTCACAAGAGGGTTGTTGTGCAGTGGCTGAAGGAGGTGAGGGTTTCCTCTGAGTTTAGATGCCCACAGGGTACCTGAGACAGTCACCCTGAGCTCCCTTTCGAGTCACTGGGGACAAAGCAGCCTTTGGAGGACTCGATTCACTTGACCAGTCTGCAGATGAGCTGTACTGGTCCCTGGTGGCGCCTTGCAGGAGCCTGTTTCTGTCCATGGCTCTAAAGTGCGGCTCGGTGAGCAGCTCAGGCGCAGGCATGTCTGATCTGATAGTGTGCGTTTGGTGAGGTGAATCCCAAAGGGATGATTTAGCTGTCCAATAAACATGCCCATGTCACAGCACTGCTACGCTTCAGTCCTGGTTTAACGCAGCCGGGGTCTGCCTCACCGTGGCCTCTCTCTTGGCTCTCAGGGTTTGAGCTTGAATTTTTGTGTTGAGAATATTCCTGAGAAGGGAGGCAGGGAGACTTCTATACTGGTTCTGCTCATGCTTCCACCTAAATGCAAAATCTTGCTTTTTTCTCCACCTTTGAGAGACACGTAGAGGGTCAAGGTCTTCAGCTGCTGGAGGACTTGCTCAGTAACATTAATATGCCCAGTGCTGGCTGTGAAGGAGCCTATTCTGAGCAACAGCATTTGAAAAATGCCTATATAACAAAAGAAAGAAAGATAAAAGTGATGCTAGATAGCATTACAAATCACCAGACCTTCCCTTTTCAACCCCAGGGTGACCGTCTTCACAGACAGTTGCATTTGTGTAGCTGGGACACATTGCTGTGAATGGCACAAGCTGGGGATGTTGGCTTTGTGCCCCTGTGCCCTTCCCACGCACTGGAGTCCCCTCAGTGTGCTGGGTGAACTTTTCTATCTTTACATTTACCGTGTCATTGAACCGGGACATGCCGAGACAGGTGAGGGACACACTGGGCTCAGCCTGTGGGCAGAAGAAGTCTGCAGACTCAGACCCCTGAAATGAAATGGCCATAAAGGAATCTCTATACTGATAAATTCAATGGTAGCAGGGCCTGGGCTGCTTCATTGTCAGCAGGGTTGGTTTGGAGCTGGGCTGGCCAGCATGCTCCCAAGCAGGTCCCGCCTTGGAAATGAGCACAGTCCTGAACCTATTCCTGATGGGCAGCTCGTAGGCAGCTACCCTGTTGTGGAAGCTAAAAGGATTTAGTATTACAGCTGTGGCCAGACCGTACAGGCTGGATCTAGAGCCAGAGAAAGGCTCCAGCCTTGAGCTGTTTGCTAGCTTCAGTGTAGCCAAACTTTCCCATCAATTCGTTTCACTCTGTGGATATCACAGCATCATTTTGGACCATCCTGGACCTTAATCCGATATTGAATTTAAGAAATGTTCCAGTTCTCCCGGCTCATTGAGGGCTGGCAAGTATAAATCCAACCCTGCAAATTCTGGCCATGCGCTAATGAGTGACAGTACCACTCTTTTACACAATTTAATGTTCATTCTTGTAAGGCTACAAATCATAAAACAGAGGAGAACATGTCTCAGGGAGGCAGCTGCAGCTGACCCTCTGGGTTGGGAGTTCGTTCCTTAATGAGGAAGTGGCTCACGGGGTTGTGCTGGCTTTTCTTGAGGTCCTCTACTGGTTGTCGTCTTGGGTTTCTAAGCCTGAATTTGGTTTGCCTTGGATTTTACTTAATGTCATGTGCACGCATGATCTTTGTAATAAGGATTTTCCTTTTTTTATTTTTTTGGATTCGGTCTTCGAAAAATATTGACTTGAAGAAAGGGAAGTCGTCTGTCTTCCTCTAGGGAGCTCAGAAAACTTTACAACCACTAACTGAATAAAAGCCGTGGTCCTATGAAGTAGCTACTCCTGAATCCCTTAATTCCTACTAACTTCATTAGATGTACTCAGCACATTTCGGGACTGGAGCCTTCATAAGAAAAGACATTAGAGCTGTCTTCACAATACAATTCTTTTTTTCTCCCTAAGTGCACTGGGGAGCAGAGAAATAGTTAATCCCGTAGCCATTGCCAGCAAGGCGTTTGTGTTAGCAGCTCCTGAAATGAATGGGCAGTTCACGCTTCAGCAATATTGTCTCAGGCTCTTGGCAAACCCAAGAAGCCAGCTCCATTTCTGGTGCGCTCACACTCCACTGTGATGTTTTTCTTGGTGACTATAACAATTTTCACTCTGTCTTTTTTTTTTTTTTTTTTTTTTAATGGAAGCAGAGAGACTCAAGGTTGTCTCTGTCTCCATTTCTCCCAGCTCCTTTTCCATGCTTCCACTGCGAGGTAACGCTGATTCAGGGCAAAGCGAGAACTCGGGAGAGCTGGGGAGGTTCTGTTCTTTTCAGAAACAACCCGCTCATTTTGCTACCCTACCTCAACTTGTAGCTTCTCTTCTTCTTCTTTTTTTTTTTTTTTTTTATTTCTTTAATTTTTTCAGCGGTACTGTTTATTTTGTTTACCGCAGGTTTTCCATTTTTAGTCTCCTGCCCACTCGGTGCCACCTGGGAATCTCAGCACCTTGGCACTCGTGTGTGGGGTTTCAGTAGCAGCGTCTCTCCCGGGTGGAATTGCTCATTGGAGCGGTTGTCCAGAAGATACGTTGCATGCTCCCTACCTCAAGGATGAGGGCCAAATTCTTCTCGTGTGGGTGGCCTCAAATTAGGCACCCATACCCACATTTAGGTGGTAAAACAAGCGGGCCGATTTTCAGACGGTTGAGTATTATAATGCGTGTCTTTAAGCCCTTTTCATTTACTTAAAACTGCTGTCAGGAGAGGAAATAAACAGGAAAAATGAAGGCAGAGGGAGAGAGTTTTATTCCTGAAATAAGGGATTTTTAAAATACCAAAAAGAAACAAGTGGAATGTTTTTAAATGGAATAAATTTGTTGCTGATACAGGCAGGAAATAGCACACTCAAATACATGTGGATGTATAGATATATTTTTATCTGAGCTTTTTTTTTTTTTTTTTTTTTGCAATGTGTTTTATATTTAGGACACATATCAAGATTTGCATCTGTTTCCAGAACTTGCTGCTAACAGTTAGTAATGATGCCAAAACATACTTTAGTTCCAGCTTGAGACCAAATGATACTCAGGGCTTTTTTTATTACTAATTTAGGGTCTGATATTAATTAAGGAAATTTTCCATAAGTGCCAGGCCTTTTCTGAAGAACTCATTAAAATTATATTAACTTAAACCGGAATCACAGTCTGAGCATGTTGTGTAATGATTATTCTTACTGACTCTGCTGGGTTTTGTAAACAGAATGCTAATTGTTAATGGAGCAATCGGGCACTTGATTCCAGACTTTCAAAAGGCCAGGTCCTGACTCATTACCTATAGGTGTACTCCCAATAAGGTCAATAAACTCCTAGTATAAGGCTGTGAGATCGAGCTCTTTGCTTCGTCTTTGCGCAAAGGCATGTGATGACTTCTCCATTCTCTTGGTGGAATTGCTGCTGGTTTTTGACATATGGGGACGGCTGATTCTTTGGCTATGTGTGCACCCATGTAGTATCTCGCTCACCTTTGTCACCAGCACCATATTTAAAGAATTACTGAGGCCATGCGAGGCATCTCGTGTCCTACACACCTCCCAGAACCATCTCTATCAATCACAATTAGAAGCAAATAGACTATTAATATTTTGTAGAGCTTTTTTCTTTCTCAAAGTCACGTACAGCCTCCAGATCCGATCCCGTAAAGCACTGAGTAACTTCCAGTGAAGTCAGTGAAGCAAGAAGGACACTGTGCTTGGCTCGCACAGCCAGTAGGATGGAGCCAGTGGTGTTGACTGATGCCCTACCATGTGTGTATGCAGAGAGGGAATTCAACCCCATACATGAAACTCTGTTACATGTGCAAAATCAGATAAGGATGGTCAGGATCACTTACTTTGCCCTTAATTCTCTGTGGCCTTGAGTCTTTGTTGCATTGAATTTTGTTCAATTAATTGAACAATTTGAGTTTTTTGACATGGTTCCATAAAATATAGGCAGGGAAGAATTTGGTCCTTCAGTCTGTGACTGGGGTTGGTACAGGAGAGGCAGAAAAGTACATCATACCATCCAGAAGCTGTGCAGCTTGAAAGACCCATTTTTGCAAACCTTACGCCTAAAAGTACAATGTAAGAGGCAAAGACTACTGCTGATAGAAATAGCTGAAGCTGCCTTGTCTTTGGTTGAAATTTCCTGGCATTTGTGGCCATGAAGAATTTGGCCAGCTCTGGGTCAGGGAGGGAATGCTGGAGCCCAGCAGAGCTTCACGACACCTTTCTGAAGTGGTTTAGTAGTAGTTGGTGGCCCCACATTGCAGCTGTCCAAGTCTCCTCCTCCACTCTTTGTGGGTGTTTCAGCAGAAAAGGAAAACTGTTTGAAACATCCAGTTTGGCTGTGAGATTAAAAAGTGTTGATACCGGTGATATTGGGCTACACTGGTGACAGAAGGAAAAGGTAAGAGATGTATGAGTGGTTCAGGCTTTCTCTGGCTGATCAAAAAAAAAAACTGTAGGCAGCGAAGAAGAGGAAGATGAATGAGATAAAATGAAGGTGCGTGCCTTCACGTGGCTCCTAAAGGATGTTATTAAGGGAGAAGGAACTGTTTCATATGCGTAAAGGGAGGGTATTTGGGGACACTAATCTAGAAATCTCTTCATAGTAGCTTTCAGACTGACTCAAAAAGAGCAAGGGAAAGGATCAAAGCAGGCAATGCCTGCGACAGGTTCTCCATGTCCACAGAAGTGGTGTGTGGGTGGTGGAGGGTCCCAGCAAGCACCACTGGCTGGAAGCAGGCACCCACACGTGCCCTGCTGCAAGCTGCTGCCCCAGACTGATGTGGCGGACAGTGCACGCGGTGCTTCAGCATCCCAGGAAGGCTGAGGCAGGGCTGTGCCCTCCACCTTGCAAGCTTTTGGGGGGAGAAAAGACTTTTAGCAATGGTGGAGCCTTGTATATAAAGCTCAGGGGAGAATATTTGCTGTAAGGGGCTTTGCACAGATATATAGGTTGAGAAGTTATTAATATGGTGAAGCCCATGTGATCATCTGCTTTGAACCCAGCTGCCAGTTTTCCTCAAATTAGCTCTCATTTGAACTCAGGAGTAACCTCTTTGGGAAAAAAACAACAACAAAAAAAACCAACTCAGTTGGTCTTCATTTAAAAATTTCCAGGGAAGCAAAATCCACCACAACCTTTGGTTGCAGACGTTAATTAAGCTCACTTTGGAAATGTGGGTCTCATTACTAGTCTGAATTTGTCCAACTTTAGTTTCCACTCATTTGAACTTGCTACAGCTTTGCCTGCCAGACTGCAGCGCCGTTTTTCAGTTCGGTGCCTCGAGCGGTTTCCCTTAGGTCTTGTTGTGGCAGTGACCAACCTAGAAAGGAGGTGGGTGAGCAAGGAGATTTCTGTGGTGGGTCTGAGGGTTGCTGGATGTTGCGGGATGCAGAACTGATTTGACTCGTGAGGAGGATGGAGGAGTGAAAAGCATTTTGGCGATTTTTGTTTGCTGTAGGCTCACTACACCGTATCAAATAGGGGAAGTTCCCTTCCCTAGTCAGTCAGACCTCTCCTACGGTATCTGATGAATAGGAGCTGGTTTGGGTTGAATTACTGATGTGAAGCTGCTTTTCCAACCCACCAGAAAAAAGGCATTGAGAAGGCATTTTTCACTGAATTTGTGGGCTTTTGCAGTTCCTTCAGGAATTCTTTAACCTTTCATTAAGAGAAACACAGTTATCATCACTGGGGCTTTTCCCTACAATTTTAGTTAGGATTTGTTCTGTCAATAGCAAAGGAAAAACTTCATCTCAGAGCGCTGTGGTCCTTCATGTAACAGGTATATGGCCAAGCAGCCTCTTGGCTGTCCACTTTCATGGTTATCCCACAGGCAGTTTTACGAGAAGAGAGTTAAAACTGCATTAAACCCTTGAGATTATTCAGCCCAGGCAAAGCACTCATTCCTGAAGAAGCTTAGTTCTGGTAAAAGAGGTACCGTGCACATTATGCAGGGGTTTTGTGACCTTTTAGAGATGCTCGTGGCAGAGGAGAGGGGTTGGTGTGCTGCTTCGTCACCCCAGTCTGGGCCACGTCACCTCCAAGCCTCCTGGCTGTTTTTCCCGAAGGTCTCTCTAACCACCCACTTGACCTTTTATCCTGTGGTGGCCGTTAAAGCTTACCGTATTTTGTCGTAGCGTATGGATACCCAGCTGAGTGTGGAAGGCCAGAAAAGGTCTCCTGGAGCTCTTGTGAGAAAGAGAAGCAACTGTGCTGAGAAAAGGGAGCATCACTGGAGAGAAAGAGACAGGCAGGTTTAAGACAAGGGCTAATTCTGAAAACGGAGACATTGATCTTTCTGCCTGTTAACATCACATTTCTCTGGAGCTGAGAACTGGAGGATGGTACACCTGAATTAGGAGCGGTACCACAAAGCCTCGTTAGTTCAGCTGGGATGAAAAAAGCCTATACATGAGCTCAGAGGTGCTGGCAATGCTACATGCACGGTTTGCACTTATTATTTCTGATGGTTAGCTGGGCTGTCGCTGTCTGAACTGTAGGTATCAGTGCCGTTTATGCCCTTTTCCTTTAAGCAAGCATTTTATTTAATACACTAACATTTGGTCTAGAATATTATGAACATTAGCAGGATATTATGAATCCAGCAGCTAACAGTTTGTCCACCTTGTTTTAGTTTGTATTATTAGGTTGAGCTTGCTTGGAAAGCAGCACTGCAGCACAGGTACAGGACCAAGTGTAAAAACTGCTTCATTTTTAGGTGATAAAAGCCTATATTTAAATCCATACTGAAATTATGCCATGTATTGTTGTGCTGAAAGCTAAGCGTGGGGTTGGAAGGAGGTTTCCAAGAACTGGAACTCAGTCTTCTTGACAAGGACTTGCATGAGGTTGTGCCCTCATATACCAGAGTTTGGCTTCTACAGGTGGTGCAGCTCAGTGATCAAAGTAATGGTTATATTTGTGAGCAGCTAATGGGCCTGTGCTGGAATCACCTCTGACCATGCAATACGCAGCGGCTGTTAGTATTTGTTTGTGTTTCGGTAGTGTTGGAAAGTCTGAGCTGCAAACCATGAGCCCATTGTGCTAAGCACTATACCGTTATAGAAAGGCAGGGAAAAAATGAGAGGTTGGCCCTGTCCTCTCTGAGTTCACACTCTTAAGTACAATGAAACCGGTTACAAGACGCGTTGTACAAAAGAATACAAGAGGGAATTAAGGAAACGTGAATTGAGCCAGCGATGGTTGTTCAGCATGACAGCAGTGGCTGCAGCCTCAGTAGAGCTGAGTTTCCGTAAGCATCAGTCAGAAGGGAATGCAAGGGTGTGGTTTGAAGGATGATAATGAGATAGCTCTGTGGCTATTCACCTCCTCCCTGGCTTCAGGGACAGCATGAAAATAAGCACAAAGCTGCTCCTTGCAGAGGAGAGCAGTGTTGGTCAGCATCCTCGTTCATCATCAGCCCCACCAACTTAGACCCAGGACCCATCTGCCTTCTCAGAGTGGCCAAAAGCAGTTGCTCAGTTCCCATAGAGTGCAAATCCAGAATGTATACGTCCCCAAGCTGTAGGGGTTTCCAAAGCTGGAGGTTTATATCTGGATTGTTGTATTTAATAGCTACTGAGAGATCTCTCTGAATCTACTTACCCTTAGGTAGGTGGGAGCCCCCAGAGGGGCTCCTAGATCAATTCTTCTATCTCCTGTAGGTGTATAGGCTTGTAGTCTCTATGGACTGACGTCGACTGTGTGACATGATACGTGTCCCTCTGTGCAGAAATAGGATCGAACATCTGTAGGTCATTCCTGTTAAGTGTAGCCAGCTAGTTATGTGTATCGCTGCCATTCAAAACAAAAATAAAACCATGTCCCACAGAAAGAAAAATCCCAGCCAAAAAACTTCATTGAAGCTGAAATAAATAATTGTGATACAGCTAAAAGATAAACTTAAAAACAGAGAAGGTCAGAACTAACATTGTAAAAAATATTAGAATAAAATGCTTCAGAAGTGATGGGGATTGATGAATACGTTCAAAATACCCCTGAGCTCATTAACTAGATTGCTGGCCATAAAGTGGGAGTCATCACTGCAGGATGGTTTCTGACTGACGAGAACACGTAGAGCTGCAAAAAGCCTGTCAGGGGAACATATAGAGCAGAGACCTCTGCGACAAGGAGCATAAATATTTAGGTAGCCTTTAGGGCGCAGATAGCAAAAGCTGGGATCTGGACTCGGGACTGAGGGCTGAAAATGAGACCTTCTGCAGAAGGTGACCGGTTTACCAAATAGGAAAGGAAGCAAGTGCCTCCAAAACACCAGGAGGGCTGCTGACCCAGAATCTGTGCAACATAAGCCCGAGATGAAATGGCTCATTGGAAGCAGCGTCTCGCACAAGCTCCGCAGAGGAAGTCCCCGGGAACTGTGATGTGGATACTGGCAGGTCTGGAGGAGCCACAGAGGAATCCTGGCAATGGGAAAAAGGCACCTCTCTTCCCCCTTTCTTCCCTCTTCCTCTCTCAAATATCTCTCTTGAAAGGGATATTTTGTTTGTTTTTGTTTTCATTTTGATTCCTGCTAAAAGCCAACCCGTGATTATTTTTATGGGTGAAAAGGAGCGCAGGGGAGGATCTAAGTACCACCGGAGCCTAATTAGGAGCCCCATCATATTAGATTCCAAAATTAGATAGGAAGCTGGGCTTAAGGGTAGTCCAAACCCAACCGATTCCTACTTTGGCCTGGCCAATGTAGGTGGGCCAGACTGACTTGGAGCTGTTTTGAAGAAAAGCTCCTTGCCCACGGAGGAACCATTCCAGCTGCCGTGGAGCTGGAGCCCAGCGCCTGGTTCTCAGCCGGGCCAGCCTCTGCCTCTCTGCGGCTGGCTGTGCGGGTGAGCCTGAGGGGCATTCAGGCTCCAGCAGCTAAAGATGGTAATGCAGGCTGGCCACGTATGCCTCCTTCTTATTTCAGTTATCTGGACTGCCTGTAAAAGTTTATTTCGAGCTAATTCTCCTCACTCCGACTTCTACGTTTTATGCGTCTTCACCTGCTAAAGAGCTTGTCAGAAATATGTCTAATAAGGTTTACCTTTAATCTTTGTACCTTTGCAGAGTCTTCCAACAAATGATTTCATAGTGTTTTCCAAACCATGTTACTCACCTTTGCCACTTGGCTAATAAGTATTAAATATTCACCTTAGCCAGGAAAATCAAATGTTGTGCCCATGATCACAAAACAAATCAGTATCAAGAGCCAGAAAACAAGACATCACTTTTAACAGTATTAATGGATAAGTGGGCTTTCTCAACTTCTAAATAACTTTTTTTTTCTTTTCTTTTTTTTTTTTTTTGCCAATATGCAGTTTTCTTGTACGATATCTCCATGATGCATTTCTTTTTTTTTTTTTTTTTTTTCTTTTTTCACCAGCCTAGTTAGAAGACATCCAACTTTCTTATAGAAATAAAGCAAATTCAGAGACTAGTCAAGTTATCCTGACTGGACAGGAGCTGGGCTTTGGTAAAATGAGTCTTTACAGCCCATGGCAAGCACAAGGCAGCGAGTCTTACATTAATGCTCTTTTACAGAATTGCAGTATCTCACGTTTACCATGAGCTCAGCCCACGCATGTGACTGTTACTGTGGTTTATCTGAGACGTGGTTAGCTTGACTTTAAGTTTAGACCATCAATAGTGATTTGAGCTGCTCGTGGTACAGCAGAAGTTGCCATACAGCAAACAGCCTAAAGCATGTTTGCGATGTGAGCTATTACAGACCAAAGCCTGTTTCTCTTTCTCATCACCAGTTTCCTGGGAGGATAAAAACCATATTCAGACTTTACACTATGGAGAAGAAGCATCTATTGAGAAGCATTCAGCATTGGGCTGGTTGAAGCTTCAGCTCAACTTATGAATGGAAACGCTGTGTGGACAAGCTTAGGATGGGTTGTAACTTAATTTGCAGTAGCTTTCCGTAACTTGGTAAAAAAACTCAGGTCGGCTTTGAAATAAATGAAAAAAAAAATACACAGAGGGTTTTACACTGATTTTACAACATGAGTTTGAAAATCACAAATTGTTAAAGTGATGCAATGCTGAATAGAAAAAGGGAGTCAGTCCCTGATACACAAAGGTGTCCAGCAGTGGGCACAGCACGTTGGGTCAGTGCCGCATCGCCCCGTGGGGCTCCTTTGCAACGTGCAAGCAGTCCCTTAGCCCCCCTGAATTCCTTCGACCACTGTGTCTGAGCCACGCTGATGGACATGAAAATCTTATCAAGGCTTGACCTTACAGCTGTTGGTGGTACTTAGGGGAAATGTGGTGTTCCCACCAGTCCCAGCACTGGAAGGAAAAAACCTCACCGTCTCTGGGCGAGTTATTTTCCACTGCTTTCACTCCAACAGCCTATTTTGCCCGGCATTAAAAATCTTAACCTAAGATGGCAATGCCTGCCCAGTGTCTTCCCTATAATTTCTCCGGTATCCAGAAGCTCTCCATGTGTTAAGCGCTCTAATCAGCCTCAGAGCTGCTGCTCTTGTGGTCTTCCGCATAGCTGCCGCTCGGAAAACAAGCGGTGGCTTTCAGCTGCCTTCCTACAGGGCGAGGTGTGTCTGCTCGCCCTCTGGAGACAGGGGCTGTGTCCCGGGGAGGAGGAAAGCCAACGTCGTGGCCTTAGAAGTGGGCAAGGACTGAGGCTGGGGACATCTCCTGAAAAAGAAAAATATATATATATAGTTATTTTGGAGAAGAGCATGTTTTGTGTTGTTTAGATGAGGGGATTTTGTCTTCTGTAAATGTCTGGGGGCTGGGGAGATGCCTTTTCTTCCTCTGTGTACAATATTGTTTAGTTCATGTCAGAAGGCAAAAAACTGGTCTATCTACGTCCGTGAAGTTAAGGGAATTTTTTGGCAGCAGCGTAACAATTTGTAGGGTTTGATTTTTCTCTGGAAAAAAAAAAAAAAAAAAAAAAAAAAGCATTTTGAGAACAAGGCCTGGGTAACCAAAATATGTTTGTTTTTGTTTAAGGCACTCAGTAGAGAAATCTTCTCTTGTCTATTGTTAAGAGCGAGGTCTAAATCAAAGGAAAATTCTACATATTCTAAAATATACAGACACCGCTTTGAAAGCAAAGCCAAGCAAAACTTTAAAAGAGACCTTCTCCTTGATGCAGAAGTTTCGAGTTAGTTTACTGCGCCGGGCTCCAGTGGAAAGAACAGCCTGAGAAACAAATCGCAAATCCACTTCTGGAGGCGGAAGTGGCGGAGAGCATTGTATTAATAGCACACAAGACCTTGCCACGGCGTTTCGAGTCCAGGGCTGAGCAGCAGCAGCGAGGAAAGGCTTCGCCGCTCGTGGGGATTTTGTTTTCTAATTTCGCTCGGGAAGGCTTCAGCCAGCTCCAGACGGAGGGAGCTGAGGGCCTGATTCTCTCTTGTTGGGTGGTCCCCCCTCCCACAAATAACCCTATTGAAAACAGAGGGACTATTTGTGGAGTAATTTGTTTGTCAGGAAAAGTAGGGTTTGTAGGATACGGCCCCAATTAGCAGCCAAATTCCTGGTTATTTTCTCGTGATAAAAACGCAGCGAGCTGTCGTAGAGATGCACGTCGCATCTCTCCGCTGGCCGTTTGAACTCCTGCCACTTGCTCCGTGCTCCTTCCCCCGTGCTTCCCACTTCCTCACCATCCCAAACCGGTCCCAGCATCACGCTAGCTCGGTCGAGAGGTCTGCTTTCCCCCCTCCGGGGGCCGTGCCGTTTGGGATGAGCAGGGCGCTGCAGGGACCGTCCCTTGCAGCCATCAGCAAGGGCACCTGGGGGCCGGCCCTGAACTCTGCAGCCCCACCGCAGGAGCACGCGAGGCCGGCGATGTACATCATCCCAACACCACCTCCGAACACCCACCGCATCATCCCAGCCATAAATCCCCATTTTTAATACAACCCACGTACGACCAACCCTGCTCCAGGGGATGTCCCTCCTGAACGCAGCCGTTCTCGGGAGATTTCCTTAATGAACACTTCACCGCCAGCTTCGGAAAGGCTTTTAATTGCATTTTAATGTTATCAAAGGGCAGGCTCCCTGCCTGTCCCACGCCAGCTCAGCACGCCCGGTGCCGGCAGGGATTTCGGGAGCTGCGGGGCCGCCGATAGCAGCGCCGCTGTTTGGGGGCGGGAGAAGCGCTCGTGGTATTTGTATTTTTTGTGGCTCCCTGTTTTGGTAGCCATAAGTCATTAGTGGTTTTTAATTTTTTTTTTCTTCTTCCCTTGCAACTGAAATAAGGGCTGAAAGGGTAGATTTGTCCTTCTTTTTCTCTTTTTTTTTCTTTTTTTTTTTTTTTCTGGCTAATCTGAGGCACGCTGCCACATCTGAAGCCACTTGGCTCATTATGGATTTCATGGAAACTGATTCCCTGAAAGTGTTTCCATATGTGTGTTCCCAATATATCCCATCCTCTTCTAAATGGGAGTACAAACTCGCACACGAGCTGGAAATGGCTTCAGGATGTGACAGAGAAGTCATATGACTGGAGTGGCACTGTGTGTGGCCCTTTCTGAAAGACACGGTGTCCTGTGTGCTGGCTCCCATCCTACGGTAGATCCAGTTTCAAAGAATATCTTCCTTCCCGGATTCTTAAAAGCTCTTAATCAAGAAGCAGCAAGAGATCCTCTGTCCTTCGTCCTCAGGAGGGACGTGTATTATTTGAACGGGGCTTGAAAAGAGAGTTGGGATGGGGAGGAAAAAAAGGGACTTAAAGGGTGAAATTACAGAGAAATGCCAAGGGCTTCCCCCCCCGCCACCCACCCCTGCAAAACACAGTTTCTTTGCGTCTGCTCGAGGATCAGATGGTATTTCTGAGTTGCTAGCTTGCAGTGGAAAAGTACAATTCATGACAACATTGGAAACAAATATTTATACTGGATAGTTAAGGCACATTTTTCTGAAAAAAAAAAAAAAAGAAAGTAATGAAGTCGACTGCTAGCCCCAATGTATATTATCTTCCCATTCACTGGGTTTGTGGAGGATTCTTGTGCTGACGGTCTCCATTACTGTACATTCATCGCAGATCTCTCAGCCCTGTGGTTTCACCCCCTTGATGTATACAACTCTGCTTAGGTTGCTATCCAAGAAAAGCCTCAAATGTTCCCTCTGATGCCTTTCGTCTGGGGCTTGCGAAAACCGGCAGCGGCTGAAATTCAGGCAGGAAAAGTTGGGGAGAAGTGAACGGCGAGCGGTGCGCGCCTGCGTGCCTGTGTGTTGTGTGCCGTGCAGCGTTGCAGAGCTGCTAAAGACTTATTTCCAGGAAATGTGATTTGCTTCTTGCTTCCAAAGTAATGCGTAGATGGCGTGAGACTTTAAACAAGCTTTAAACAATATTACCAATTCCTTTCCGCATGAATCACCCGAGACTGAAGTCACCGAGGTGAGGTAGCCATGACGGAGAGGTTCAGAAGCTCCCCGCCATCCACGACTTGCAGGCCACAACCACAAGCCAAGGACGTTTTTCTTTAATATGACATTTTGTCCCCCTCGTGTGGTTCTCCTGAGAGAAGTGTGTGATTCCTGGCTAAGTGAAGCTTCACGAGTGGCAGCATCTTTAAACGAGACACAGGTGACTCGGGCTTTTGCCTTGCTGCTCCCAACAGCCCATCTAAGGGTGCTTTTTTCTGCTCAAGGGAGCAATTTCTACCCATTCATACAGCTAAATTTAAGACAAGCTACTTCTTGAGGTACAGACAGCAGCGACCTGTGTTTGGGCACGCAGTGTGACCCAGCAAGGCTTAGGTGCTTACAGAACATCACCTCCTTTCTGCGCAGTTCATCCAGTCCAACCGAGTCCAGCTCCCATGGTGGAGCCCAGGCTGGAGAAGTGCAGAGACCCGTTTTTACATTAAGCAGTGTAACAGCTCGGCCTGGGAAACACTCTCCTTCTGTTGCACGAGTGGTTCTTTAATGGTCGATGCTAATTACGTTATTTATGGGGTGTTTCTCCCAGCAAAGAGCTTAGGTGCCGCACCGTAAATTCCATGAAAATATCTATCTGTAAGTTAATCCGTGGCATCTGAGGTGCCAAAGTCCTGCTACCTAAATACCAGGAGGCACAGGTTTAGGTGTGAGCTAAGGTGCAGAGGGACAGCCGGAGGAGATGTGCTAGGTTTAGGTTCTCATGTGTTGTGTGCGAGGCTCTGAAGGGGTTAAAATGTTCCCTTCTTGCCTGACTTTTGTGAGACTGCTGTGCTTAATAATGCTGCAGTTTAAATGGTCCCAACTAGGCCTTGAAGTTAACACCTTGTTGAGGTGAAGGAAAGAGGAGGGGGGCCAGTTCACACCTTTCCTGCTGCTATTGTTTGCAGGGAGACCTGCGAGGTGGGAAAAAAAATGCAAAAAAGAAGGACCTCCTCTTCCCCCCCCTATTTTTTTCTGAGTGTTGAAATTTTTGTTGAATTAAAGGGTGGGAAAGGACATTTGAAAACACCCCATTTCCGACCTTAAAAGCTTGCAAGCATTCAAACAAAGCACAGTCAACCCAAAAGTTGACCAAAAGTGGGTGGGCAGGGCTCTGAGTGCTATTTCGGTGGCGCTGCGTGACCCTTGGAGCACGTAGCCACATGCGTGGGAGGAGTGTCCCTGAGCTCGGGCATGGGGCTTGCATTTGTAGGATTCAGGGACTAACAGCAGTGGCAAGGAATGGATGCACGAGGAAGTGTCTTGGGCTCCCTGGGAATCGCAGTCCCAGGCTCCATCCCACAGCTGCATCCAGAGGCTGGTACGGAGCCTTTGGAGAACCAAAGACTGACCTGGAAGGAGCCAGGAGCAGGATCGTGCTGTGTGTGATTCACTAAATGCGTATTCACGGAGGCAGGTGACAAGAATTTAACAAAATGAAGAGCGAAGTAAAACTCTTCCCCCGATGGAGGAGGATACTTGGAGTAACAGCTACCGAAAAATCACTACCCCGTGCAAACACATCAGGAAGAATTCTGGAGGTTGCAAAACTGAGTGCTCAGAAATTGGGAAATGTCAGTGCTTACATTGCCCGTGCAACCTTAAATCAGCCTCATTCTGCTTATGCATTACATTACAGATTTTAATTACAGGATCACATGATACTTTTCCCACGGGATTCCTGCCTCATTCAGTGCGCAGGATGGACAGTGCTAACTTAATGAGCAGCTCTTCAATATTTTTTTTTCTTCTTGTTCTTTGCATTTCCCCAGGCTTTGCTTATTGTAGAGCATTAAATTTTTCTCTGAAGAAGGAATTCTTAATTTCTTGATGGGCTTTGCTCTAATATTTCTACCATGGCATTTGTATGCTGTTCATTGCAGTGTAATAGTCCCAAGAATTAAAGAACTTGCTTAAAAAAGAGTACCAAGACTGACCGTTAAGGTGTAATGTAATTAATTCATTCCCCCTTTTTTGTGTCACCTACAGCATGACTTTTTTTCTGCATTTAACCTGATGTTCAAACCTGAGCTCCTGTTGGCTTCAGCTGCAGCTGTGAACATTTAGCACATGTGCAAATCAGGAGCCAGCATCTTTGCTGGGCACAGAAACCAAGGAAAGGACTGGCAGTCACCACCTGTAAAAATGTGATTTAAAGAGGTTTCGGCTGAGGCACGCAGGAACAGTGAGGCAGAAACGCGCAAAAAGTCCAGTTTGCTCAGAAAAATAGTCAGGTCTTCCTGGTCTTGTTCCCCTTTCTAATTTCTTAGAATTAATTAGTGGGTCTGGGAGATAGATAGACGGCTTCTTTATTACACAGCTCTGATACTTGTCCACGGAGGTCTGCTTGTGTGCTGCCTGCAGGAGGGATCGTGTAAAAGCAATAGCACGCTCCCCTGTGATTCAGTGCTGTCTCAAAATGCATACGGAGAAGTAACTTTAATGCTGATATTTCCAACCTTTCTCACTCTTCACATGCTGACCTTAATGATAATCTTTTGTTGGTCCCTGGCTTTGTGTATAGTTTTTTAAATTTCAAAAAAAAAGCAAAGCCCAGATATCCCCGCCTTCCCAAATTTTCCATGCAATATCACACAAACATCCACGCGGACCATCATTTAGCTCCTTTTATGCTGGTTTCTGCCATTCCAGCTCATGGAGCAGCCAGTGGCAGTCAGGGACAGATTCTTGGTCGGGACTGTTGTGAGGAGGGGTAGGGATGTCCCCGTGTGTCACCAATACTTACCAGCATTTCAGAAAATGAGACTCAGGACTCCTCAATTTCATTCCAGTCTCTGGACAAGTGTCTTTGTAGGGACACAGTGTCTCCTGCCCATTTTAGGCAGAATGCTTATAATTTGTTCATATTTAGCTGGATTTTCGTGGCAACATCTCACACAAAAGCCACTCCTATTCCAAAGTTCAAGTCCTTACTTCAAAGCATGGAACTGGTACAGCTTTTCAAAGGGAGACTTCTCAGAGTTTAAGATTAGTAAAACAATATATTTTTCCCAGCAGAAGAGTTTCAGCTGAAATTTTAAAAACAAATAAATGCATAAATCACAATTTAGCCCGAGACAGACGCCCAGCATGGACAATTTCAGCCAGAACATTTAAAGTTTGGCAAAGCTGTATGAGGCTGAAAATCGTCTCATAATGTGAAGTGTGTGGCATGCTTCATACCAGGCGATTTTATCAGCTGTAAGTAGTCCAAGCTGCACATACAATTCATAGACATAGATGTTAGGGAAGGAAAAAAAAAAAAAAATCTGTGGTAGAATAATTAGAGCTACATCCCAGCCTGAATCAAACGAATGAACAAAAAAAGTATAAAATCTAATATCTACTGCATAAGATTTAGCACTGAAGTTCCCCAGAAAACAAGCGGATCATTTAGCTGCTGGTAAATATTTATGGAACTGAATTTCCTTGAGACGGTCTGTTCAGTGACTTCAAAATACCACAACGCTCTGTCTTCCTGCGTCTTGTGACTACGCATTGACCTGACGTGCTAGACATTTCCCTGTCAGACATATAAACCAAGGGATCCTTTGTCTTTTTGCTAATGACTTTATAGCATAAAACGACAAAGGAAATTGCAGAAATGACAAAGAAATTGCAATATTTGTTAGCTACAGAGTTATCCTACAGGCCTTTAAAGCTGACGTCAGCTTGCTATGCCCACAAGGAGTTAAGCTGTCCACAGGACATTATGATCTTTAATAATTGGAAGTGATTGGCCAAAGTGCTGTAAACCTGGCAGAAATTTGTTGCCTTGTTTTCTGCAAACCACAAGCACAGCGTATTAATTGAGAAAGGAACGTTAACTGGCATTAGCTGGCATCTGTAAACTGAAAGAGAGAAATGGCCACGGCACTCGCTCGGCTCTGAGCAGCAGAGCTGCAAAGCTGCCACAGGTAAAATTGTCTTTTAAAGGCGAATGCAAAACTATTTTAGTCGGCTGTTGGCAAATCCCCAAGTCTAGGGTTTTTAATGAGGCTTCTGCATCAAAATAAGTGAAACCACATGGAATTTTAATTGTTCTTATTCTAAATATGAAACACACTGGTGAAGTATTCTTGAATCTAGTATCGGAGCATATATATTGGCACATTAACATTACCACGTTTCTGCTCTAAGCATGTATCTCTCAAAAAACCTGAGTACCGGGTTACCTTAGAGAGGAATTTAGATTTTAAAAAGGTTTACCCTGTGCTCCTTCAGAGGTAAAGGTTTTGTATGTGAAAGACATTTTGGTTTTGTGTTGTCGAACGCTGCAAATTGATCAGCTTCTGAGGGGAAAAGGAGATCTCTCGCTGTGCTTGTTGTCGTGTTTCTCTTTCGGGCGGCATGGAAGAAAGGCGATTCTTTTTACACCAGTGTGGTTTCGCAATTTTGCAGCCACGGTGTAGGGCGGAGGATCTGCACTTTACCCGTTTAATATACGCTATCACGAGAGTGGGAATGCACAGATGCAAATTATTTTCTTGCTCTGACGGTGGAAAAATTAGCATAAATCTTTAATCCTGCTGGGGAGAGGAATAAATAAATTATTTACTTGCACTGTCATGTTACTATATCGCTGATCAACACTGCTGCTTGTGTACGAGCAGATATACAAAGATGGGTGCCGTACCCAGAAAAGCTGCTTGTGTTCCCAGTCCAGCAAAGAGCTAACCATGCATACATGAATATGCATCTGGTGTTTGCAAGTTAGTACCAAAATCAACCCTCACACAAGAGAAGGAGGGAGCCCAGAGAAGAGGGGGAAGAGAGAGGGTGATACAGCATCAGTGAGATTGCCGAGCAATGAGGATGGCAAGAAGCTGACTTTTAGAGATCACTTTTTCAATAGTTTCCAGCCTCAGTTAGAAAAAGAGGTTTTAGAATATGAATCATAGAAAACTTCTGCTCTCCAAAAAAAATATCTTTACGCAATGGAGGTTCAGAAGGCTGAGGGATGAACAAAACCTGTTGCAGGGTGTTATGAAAATAGAAGGAGACATTTGGGCGAAAGAGGGGTTGGAGACCTGAGTGTGCGGGAGTGGTGCAGACACAGCCATGAGGGAGATAAGAAAGGGCTATGGTTATTTCGCCTTTGGGTAAAAAAATAGGATTGTGCTTTGCACAAGCAGCAAACAGTAAAAACAAACAAGCATGAATTTACTAAGTATGTAAGGAGGTCTGTAGCCTCACATTAGAGATGCTTAAATGTGGTGTGCACAGTCCTGGTCACACAGGACATGCATGATCTGTGGGCAGCATCCAGCTGAATAATGTTTGGATCTAGCCCTGAAAAAGAGATTGGCTTTCAATGTGTAAAATTGTGTGGATAGTATTGTTATTAAAAAAAAAAAAGAGAAGTATCAGCTGCAAAGAAACCAAAAATACCAATGCTCTTCTACACCCTTGCACTCATAACAGGTCTACCTTTGATTATAAAAGTCTTGTTTAGCTTCTATCGGGGTAAACTAAAAGCAACTCTGTTCATGTTGGGAGAGTTGCAATAACAATTAAAAAGAAAAAAAGGGGGGGGGAGTAAGCAGTAGCAGATTGAAACTCAGTATTTTGAGCAGCTGGGGAAATTATGTTCTAACCTTATATTTCCAGATACATATCAGACCTGTTCACAATATACAGGATAGTGTTCCAAAATTACAGCTTTGAATCTGGGTGGTATCGCCTCTGGCTATTGTTTGCAGTTGGGAACGAAAGAAGTTGCATCAAGCAGCGGAGTGTTTGCTGTAAAGGTACAAGTTATATTACATTCCACGCTGCTGTGGTTTCAGGGCTTGATGATGGAGACAGACCCATTCACCCCTAGGTCACTGATTCGGTTCCAGATAAAGCTAATAGTAATCACATTGTCATCAAGAGTTAAAAACGGGCGTTTACTGCCCATGTAAAGCTCCGTGCTCGCGGTATCTCGTGAGACGGCGCGTTATAATCCCCAGGTTTCAAGCTGTGGGAGTCGGGCTCCTGGCTGGCAGCGGCCCAGCTCCTCCCGTCTGAATCCCGGCTGTGCCTGAGCTTCGCCCCGCTGCCGCTTAGATATTGTCTGATATGGCCTTGAATTGATGGCGTAGGCTAAGTGGGCTGGCAGAACCAGGGAGAATTGTGGTTTAAGTCACAAAACGCCACCACACAAGGTGGCAGGGGCTGAGTCTCTTGCACACGCTGATGTCTGCAGCTCAGATCCCAAGCCCGTCTGCAAGGAGGAGCAGTGCCGCATCCTGCACTGGGCTGTGGGGGGTGTTCCAGTGCTTAGCACATCAGTTTGGCACCTACAAGACCCTGCGTTTTCCTTTAAAGCAAATCAGATTCGGCAGCTTGGCGAGAGGTGGATCTGAAGGCTCGTAAAGCTGTAGACGTGTCAGCTGGGAAGCACAGGGGGAGCCCATTTGGCGTCGTGGGTTTTTCCTTTCATTATACCCGGCTCTTTCCATCCTTCTGTAGATATGCGTATATGTACCTACTGCATACTGGCTGAAGCAGTTGCCTCTCTTCTGCACTGTACTTTTCCACCGGGCTTTTTCTATTTCTCTTTGTCCCTTTTCCCACACCCTTTATGTTTCCCCGCTTCTCTGGCTCGCGGCGCAAGCTTCCACCAACCTTTTTTCTGCTCGTGTCCACCCCGTAGTCTCCTAAGCAGATCACCAAGCTGCTAACGTTTGCTTTCCAGTTCTGCTCCTAAACTTTGGCCGTTTGATGTGGGATTAGGAATTAGGCAAAATGAGTTTACCCATCCCTGTTTTGTGTTAGAATCAAATTCACAGTGTTACCATCCAGACGTTTACAGTAGCCATAAACTGTGTGGTCTTTTTTTTTTTTTTTTTCAACCAGACTGCGCAGGCTATATAGGAAAACAGCTTCTTTCAATAGCAAAGTGAGTGCTGGGCTTGTAATTTTCCACAGACTGCCCTGCAAAGTAAAATTTGCATCTTTGCTATCAGCTCAGTGGCCTGGCCCAGTTTGAAACCCTTCAGACGCAGCAAATGCCGTTTGTCAGCCCTCACCTAAATAAGTCGCTTCAAGGCAAGAAGCGGGGTTCGGTCACCCCCGGTGTAACTCCACTGGTGTCAGTGGTGCAGCTCACTCGGTGTTGCCAACTGCCGTACGTTTATTACAAGTTGCACGATAATTGCCCTTTTTACCCCAAACCCCAGCTCCCAGAGGCGCGTGCTGAGGTGGGAACCCCAGCTTTTCGCATAAAACCAGACCTCGGTTTCCAGAGAGGCCACAGCAAACAGCGGGATCCACGCGACCCAAGCGCACCCTCAAAGCTCAGAAAGCAGAAGGCAAATCAAATACAAGTCCATGTTTCTATTTTTGGCTCTTTTTCAATCTCTCGATTTTTGGGATTTTTTTTTTCCGGGCCTGACTTGTGACCTTGGAACGCTTTGGGTTGGCAATGCCGCTCCCTCCATTGGCATCAGGGGAATCAGACCGGGGATGAATTTGGCCCAGCACTTGTAGAAGAGAGGTGTATGACTCTGTTCCTTGCAATGTGTTATTTGATATGATCTGCTGTTCTTTTGGGGGCCAAAAGAAGTGGGTTTTCTTTAAAAAAAAAAAAATAAGAAAAAAAATCTATCATCACTTGATACAAAAAATGGTATTTACAGAATTGTTTTCCCCCGTCTTCTGTTATAATTTTTTAGGTGCTTCAGAGCTGGGCCCATTTTCAGATCCCAGGCAGTTCACAAGCATTTCATCCCTCACTGAGAGCCGCTTCTCCAACCCACGAATGCACTATCCAGCCACCTTTACCTATACACCGCCAGTCACCTCAGGCATGTCACTGGGTATGTCCGCAACCACTCACTACCACACCTACCTACCACCACCCTACCCCGGCTCTTCCCAAAACCAAAGTGGACCTTTCCAGACCAGCAGCACTCCATATCTCTACTATGGCACTTCGTCAGGATCATACCAGTTCCCCATGGTGCCGGGAGGGGACCGCTCCCCCTCCAGGATGCTTCCGCCGTGCACCACCACGGCCAACGGCAGCACGCTGCTAAACCCTAACTTGCCCAACCAGAGTGACGGTGTGGAGGCGGATGGCAGCCACAGCAGCTCCCCAACCGTTTTGAATTCTAGTGGCAGAATGGATGAGTCCGTTTGGAGGCCGTACTGAGATTTCTTCTGCCCGGCCCGACCTCCGCGAGCCAAAAAACAAACGGTCGACTAACTACGAAGTGCCTGGTTTTTGTTTTTGTTTTTGTTTTTGTTTTTGTTTTTTCCTAAAAAAAAATAGATTTTACCAATATGTGCAACTGTGTAGATGGGATGATAATGGCCATAAATAACGTGAGAGTTACCAACACACCACCACCCATGTTTCAGATTATGTGGCTCAAAGCACATATTATCTTTTTCTTGGAACCATTTTACCTTGTTTCATATTTAAAATGTACTTTTTACACACAAAAAAATCCCCCCCACCTTTTTTTTTTTTTTTTTTTTTTGTCTCAAGTGTTTTAATAGCGAGTTCTTTTGCCAATGAGGAGAGAACGGACTCCCCAGCTATCAGGAGAAACATGGTGATGCAAGGCAAAGGCTGCATTCCCTTTTATTTTTTAACAACTAACCATGAACTCCAGATACAGTTGCAATCATACAACGTACGGGACCCTGCTCACACACGTAGTGCAATTCAACCGGCTTGTATTGGTGCACATAAAAAGGAAAGCAAAGATCAAGTTGCTTCCATTTTGCCATGATACATTCAGATGAAAGTAGCTGTCCCAAAACTCTGTCCAAGCCTTGCTGCAGATAACAGTTGGAACTTCTCTGTGTTCATTGCTTTTTTGGTCTGTTTTGTTTTTTTGGGGGGTACTTAACGAGAACAAGTTTTCAAGTTAGGCTAGACAACCCTGGGGTTTCCTTTTTGCTTTTGTGTCCATTCGTTTTGCCTTTGATTAGCCAAAAACCAAAAATAAAATCCAAAACCTTTAAAAACAAAAAGAAAATGTTATTACTTATGCAAAATATGAAAAAATGGCAATATATATTACTAGAGCCAAAATGGTATACATAGTATTTGTGTTTGGCTATGTTCTTTTTTATATTTTTTTTAAATTATAAGTGTGTAAAATTTGAGGTTGTTTGCTAACATGAATCATCATATAACTTTAAAAGAATATTTATAATTATTTAATGACATTTGGACCCTTTAAACGTTTCTTAATGTAATGATGTATCGACTTCGGTCTCTAAAAGTGTTTTTTTTTTCTTCATCACATTTCTGCAATGGTGTAAACCTCAAAACTTGACCCAACTCTGAAAAGCAGTTCCAGTGTGAACCAGTTTACAATGTGACTTAAAAATGAAAAACCCAACCCAAACACATCCACATCAAATGACTTTGGATGTAGGATCTTTTTATGTAACTTATGAAGGAAATATTGTGTTTAAAATATTTTATTAGCTGTCTGGTTGCCTTCAACACAGTCTTGCCTTTTAATCAGTACTTGTGGAGACACTGGAAAAATGGTAGGAAGGATGAAATGTTTTCTACCCTTCCCCTGATTTCTTTCTCTCCCAGAATTTTTCTCAGAACTTCAAAATTTAAAAGTATTCATATTTAAAATGTTCTGACAACACGATTTGAACTCCATCAGATTTTTTTCCCCAAAGAAAAATCAAAATCATTTCAAAAGCTGTACTTTAGAACTAATCATTTGTTAAGTTTCTCAGAAATGGGAGTAAGGGAGAACTAGTATAACTTTTTTTCTCCCCCTGAAATTTCAACCCATTCTATGGAATAAAAAGGTTCAAAGTTGAAACAGAAACTTCCCAGCCTGTTAGGGAATCACCCATCATTAGCATTAAATGCTAGACTCCTAAAGCTGTTGTGTTTACTTTGCCATATTAGAGAAACAAGCACAAGCTCAGCAATACTCGCCTCCTCAAACCCAACGCTGAAGATAAAAGTCACCTTAAAGCCACCCCGGGGCTCCCAGGCATGGTGCACCCACACAGGGAGAGCAAATTGCACCCGAACCCCTCAGGCAACCTGTCTGCTGCCCAAGTGCCCATTGGAGGGGCCCACATTTTGCCCACCCTTGGTGGAACATTAAGCAAGTGCGGATGGGGTTGCCCAAGCGTGGTCTTAACCCTTCAAAAGGGCTGCGACCGGCTGGCCCCCAGCACCCCCTCCTTCCCCTGCCTTCACATAGCCATAACCAACAGTCAGGTTGATGGTTGGGCTTGATGATCTTGAAGGTCTTCTCCAACCAAAATGATTCTGATTCTAAGCATCCTCCTCAGGGGCTGCCAGTCACGACGATGCTCCTCGGCTGTACTTGGGTTACCTCCAAAGTATCGCAATAAATCCACGGTGGGCATGGCCGTACAGAGCCACGAGCTCGTTGGACACCACAGCCACCATCACCGTTAGTTGATAGCAAAGCTGTTAAACTAAAACGAGTCATCCTTAGCATGGTACATTCCTCCAATTTGTGTGACTATGTGCTCTTAAAAAAAGTCTTTGCCTTCTAAAGGTTGTATACCAAGTATGCTTAAAGTATAAGTAAGACACTTTTTTTTTTTTTTGCTAATAGTTTTCCTTCAAAGATGGAAGCTGTAATTGATTCTATTTATTGTTGGTTTGTGGTAGCTTGAAGCATACCACTGTCCATTTATTTGTAACTGTAAAATACGTTTGTTAGTCTCAGCAGCACTTAAAAAGCCAGTGTCTGGTTACACATTTCAGTTTTGTTTTTTGTTTAGTAAGCAAGAGAAAAAGATGTACTGCCAGTGCAAGCTGTTTCCTATTTAATAAAAGGTACTATATTTGTACATTATTTGTTATTGCTGAGAAGGGCTTTTTAAGGTTTACTGTATGCATATTAAGTAATTTTTAGGGTGCTTTTGTGTTGAAATGTTGTTAGAGTGGCTGCAGGCAGCAACCCAGATTTTTTTTTTTTTTTTAAGACTTTGTTGTAAAATTCAAGCACTTGGTTTTTGTTTCTGGATAAATCCAGCACAGACCAGACTTTTGTTTTGCTCAGTACCGACAGAACTCTGCTTGTGTCCCCACGGTTTTTGACCTGGGCTGTTGGGGACAAAACGTTCAAAACGTCTTCTCCACCTGGTTGAGGAGCACATGCCTGATCCCTGCTCTGGGCTTCCATCACACTGTGCAGGCAGACATCTGACTCTGCCTGCTTGAGCAGACAGATAGAAAGGAAAGGATTTTCTAAGCACTTATGGATGGAGGAGCACCAGCCTGTTGACTTTCAGGAGATCCTCTGCTCCTGAAACCTCGTGGTGCCTTTGGAAAACCTCTCCCTGTCCATCAGACTGGCGACTGAGGGAGTTGTGCAGGCTGACACAGAAATGCACATCAAAGCTTTTTGAAAACGCTTCCAAGTCCACTTGGAAATGCTTTTGATTCAGGATTTCAAACCAAATAATAATAATAATAATAATAATAATAATAATAGTAATAAAAACAACAACCAAAAACACGCATTATGTAGTTAACCTTGTGAGATTATTTGACATTTTGCGAGGTGCTTAGCATTGACAGAAAGGAGCTTTCTCTGAAAGGTACGACAGCCCTTCCCTTCTGAGTGGCAATCTTTGGCACTGGTCGTAGATGTAAAGATGAAAAATTGCCTTTGTTACTCTCCAGCTCTCTTATCCTACCAAAGACTTAACTTCCAGCAGAACAGGCACGATGTCCCTTTTTGCTGAACAGGGGATTAAATCCTCCTCCCCATCCTCCCGAGGCTAACCTCATTGGTGTCAGTGGGTCGGGACCAAGGATAAAACAATTTATTCTACCGACAGCGTCCTTAGCGTGGCATTTGTCGTTTCTCCTCAAAGACCAGCTGCTGTGTCTTTCGTAGCGTTGACCTTCTTGCCAGCAGCCCCCTGAGCAAGGGTTTACCAGTTTTGACAGGTGCCATCTCGAGTGGGGGAACTTTTGCACTTTCACACTTAGCAAAGCAAAGCTCTGCCACGGCCGGGGGAGCCTGCCGTTGAACGCAGACAACAAGCCATGAACAAAAGCAATAATTAAAACCTGGACCAGCCATGAGTACAAGATCAAAGAAGCCCAATTCTCTGAACCCCTGAATTTCTTCTTGTTTTTAAATATAATGCATTTCATTTTAACATTTTCTGAGAACTTTTTAGATGTTTGTTTACTTCCATGTTTACAGATAACTCTGCCTTTTTTTTTTTTTTTTTTAAATGCAGTACTTTTAAGTATATCAGCCAAAACCATACTTTTACAGTAACTTTTGTTTTAGGTAATGAGTGACATTCCATTTTTTTTGTTGTTAAATATGCTTTACCAGTCTTGAATTTCTGCTGGAACAAAATATTTGTAGCATTTTGTGTAAATACAAGCTTTAATTTTTTTATTTTTTCAAATGCTGTCACCGGAGATTTGCTTTTCATGCACATATTGTACAAACACATTCTGCTTTATGCCACAGACGATGATTGTGGATCAGTTTACTTCAACTTCAAAGGGACTATTTGTATTGTATGTTGCAACTGTAAATTGAATTGTTTGGCATTTTCTCATGATTGTAATATTAATTTGAAGTTTGAATTTCATTTTCAATAAAATGGCTTTTTTTGTTAATGTTCTTCTCTGCTTCTTTTTCTTCCACTATCTCCTCTTAGAGCCATGCAGCTCATTTTCGTGACCAGGCAGGGTTGGGTAAAGTCAGGATGCGGTAGGACGCAGTAGTGGCCCTTCAGTAGTGGTCCCATCAATTTCTGCAGTGCTTAAGTTTTCAACTGAATATAAAAAGCAAGTTTCCAGGTCTACAGGTGGTAAAGGACACCTCCTAAACCCGATCTCAACTGTTGCTTCTTTTCCTGAACCTGCAAACTGCGAAGAGCCATGTTTCTTGGGAGAGTGCATCTTGCCAGGCTGTTAACTCTGAAACCTAACAACTGCCATTAGCGGGGACGTTCTGGTGCAGTGGGGCTGTGAGCAGAGCTTGGACGAGGACAAGCTGGAATAGGTTTCCAAACCAGGAGGAGGGATTTGGGTTTGTGGCACTTTTCCAGCATGGGGGCAGCACTATCCCCACCTCTTCCTGGTCAGGCCTGAGGAATGCAGTTACAGATAATCTTGTGATTTGCATGGCCTGAGGCAAGAATAGTTTCCAAGCAGCAAAAGATATATGGATAGGGAGGAGGCTGGGGGAGGAGGCTATTTCTCCTCCAGCCTAGTGTCAGGGGTAGGGGGAGATGCAGCTAATGAAGGTGATGTTAAGTTCACCCAGGTCTCTGCGAGAGGAGAGGACAGGACTTGTTTGCAAGCTTTGTGCCTGGTTTCACAGCAAGTTCATATCCTTTCTAGCTATTTCTTGAATCTGCAAAAAAAGGAACAGTAGCACAGAGAGGCGTGAGGTTCTGTTCATTACAAGAAACCTTTAACTCTGAAGTTTAATGAGGAAGCTGGAGTGTCACTAATACTGATTTTGTAAGCTCTGTTTGCTTTTCCAAGGACCTACACACTTCTTACGTGGTGGTTGAAGACTAAGATACTCTTTGGGGGGGTTGAGAGTACTTTTATCCCAGCCCATAATCTGGGTCTTGATTTTAGGGAAGCTTTATCCAAGAGAGAGGAACAAAGCAAGCCAGTCAATGTCGTGTGGTGTGCTGCTGTACGAGTAGTTCTGGGGAGACTTATGCTATAAATATTAGTGTTAAGCCTTTCTGCTGCCCTCCCATTCACAGGTTAACCCATCTCAGCTAGTCAGAGCACAGACGGAGGTTCATTATATTTTTGCTTTCACAGTCCAGATGCTCGTAAAAAGAAACAAATTTTCATCGTTTGGCCCGTCAGTGGGGGCCCAGGGAGGCCATGCCACCTCCATCCTTGGAGGTTTACAGGGCCCAACTGGAGAAAGCCCGGAGCAACCCAGTGTGCCCCCAGGGCTGAGGTTTATTTGAGCAGGAGGTTGGGCTGGAGACCTCCCATGGTGCCCTCCAGGCTCCGTTATCCCACGGCCCCATGAGTTACAGGGAGGGCTCCCTGATGAAGGTAGCTGGCTAAGCTAAAAGCTGATCATGCGATTGTATAGATAACATGTATTCAGCTAAAAACACCCGCAAAAACGAGCTTTGAGAGGATGAAATTCTTGCGTAGGCAGTCTATCGAGGAGTTACAGCAATCCTTCCATCTTTTGTTGGTTTCTGGCACTTTTCCTCTGGGATATCTACAGTACACGTGGTCAGCACAAGGGCTGGAAGAACCATACCATCACTCCGATCTAGGACAGCGATTCCCACATGCTTTCCCCTCTTAGATTGTGTCAGGGGTGTTGCTTTTGACTCATTTACCCTCTCCTTGAGGTCACTCTCATTGACATGCCCTAGCCAGAACCACCTTCAAGGCAAAGTGACCTGTGCTGGTCAGCTTGGAGGACTGCCCAATGCGAAGACATGTGAAGTGGGGGAAAAGATCAAATTTAAAGTATTGTTAGGAAATACGATTTAAAGATGCTTCCTGCAAGGGATAATGACCACTGCCTTTCCTACCTTTTGGTATCAGTAAGCAAACTCTTGCTTTGGGGTTCTGAGGGTTGAACGAGGGCTCCAGAGCTCTGGAAGCAGGCTTTTGCTGCATATGGAGGGCAACATCCCGCTCTGCCTCTCCCTCTTGGCCTCAGTTTTAACTTTTTAATTTCCTGTGGCTGTAAGCAGCACCGGTGGGGCTCAAAGCACGCCACATGTTGGCCGCCACAGGCCTAAATCAGCCTTTTCTGTGCCTAAAACAAGCTCTTGGGGAGGAACATGGGGGAGATGGAGCGGGGTCTGACCTTACAGCTCAGCACCAAGCCCTACATTGGCACCAAATAAAAAAGTTCATCAAGCTGCTTACCGGAGGAAAGGAGGAAATAACCTGGGGATATATTCAAGGATTGACATGCACCATCTAGTCACCTGCTGCATGGTCAGGAGGGAAATAATCGGTATCTTGGGGTGAAATCCATTCTCTAGGGGACTGCTCATGGATGGCCAATGCCATAAGCCATATACATGGGATATGGGATCCGCTCCGGCTGGATCCCACATCTGCATAGCAGAGGGAATGGTGAAGCACTGGCAAGCAGCTTCACAACTCAGGCACTCAACACATGATTAAACACTTGCAGAGAACACCCTGAGAGTATTATTCTCCAAAAATAGTTATTGGGCAGGTTAAAATTACGGGAAAATCCACTAGAAACCTATAACCTGTGGAAAAGTGATGGGGCTGGCTGTGGTGGGTAACATTTTGGGAGCACGTTGAGCATTTCTACTCAGCATCTTGAAAGAAAACCTTTAGCATGAGCAAAAACAATTAAATATGTGGCATTTGAAAGGGCTGTCTGGCATTATGTAATCGTATTTTTTCCCTGTGGATCTGCTGGTGCAATATCAGCCTGGGATGCATGGACATACAAAGAGAACAAAGCTGAAACTTCCAAAAGCGTTTGGTGACCTGTTGCATTGAAAAGAAAGCAACTTGGGACTTACGATGTAATTTAAAATTGAAGTTATTGCCTCTGCTCTGACTTGCTTTCACGCAGAGGAATTGCATGTATTTTTTAGGGTGGATGCAACCTGTGTTTCTAATGTCAAGTGGGCTTGAATTTCCCTCGTTGATGCTAATTCCCAGACTTTGCCCAGCTAGAGCTCTTTATCTCATCTGTCTGAATCACTCACTGACTTCTCTGTGCTCCAGATGCTATTACAATTGGAGTGAGAGAATAAAAGAAAACCCCTTTAATTATATTTGTAAGATATTGTAAAGAAGACACAAACTACCTTTGGTTCTGCAGCTGGGAAATTTCAGCTTCATCCGTAATTTTCCAAGCAGCTTTGGACGCCTCTTTTTATGCCTCAGTTTCCCCAAATGTAAAACAGGGAATTTACTATTTTCTTACTTTATCAGGGTGTCCCATGCACTCACTGTTTATAGGAGCTTTGAACATTAATTTTTTGTTGTTGTTGTTATTTAGCTCTTTTTACTACAAACCCAACGTTTGGTCTCACACCATTGGATAGTGTCCTTTGAAACAGCACATTTCTAAACCACATGTTTAGAAAAATTGACCCAGTTTCCAGACTGCTGATCTGGTCAAAAAACAATGCGGAGCTAAGGCCAAGTTGTGCTGTCTCAACAGATTTCCTCGGCGTTTGCAGTGGGGCAGGGAAACAAGCAGAGAGGAGCTTTGGGCTGCGGTCCGTGAGCGCGGCGCTTGGCCGCTCCCTCCCGGCAGCTTTATCGGGATGAGCAGCTGGAGCTCGCGGGATGTCCCAACACTTAGAGAAAAGCAAACAACCCCCCAGTAAAGTAGATATGCTGCAGGAACTTGCCAGTGATTAATGGGACCGCAGGGCCAAATGCAGATGGTGATTACGCCAGTAGAGATCAGCTGAAGTCCCTCTATTAATAGCCCTGCGTTTTTGGATGCCAGCAATTCTCAGCCCACACATGTCAGTGTTATCAGCAAAAGATCACTGAATGCTGGCTGGAAGGAGCCTCTGTGCGTCTTCTGGTCTGACAGAGGCTCTGTGCAGGACCACCACCACCAGGTCTGCTCACTTTGTCCAGCGAGTCTTGGAAATCTGAGCATGGAGACGGAGCTGGGGCTCCAGCAGGACATCCCATTCCCACTCTTCTCCCACTGCCCACACCAAACCTCCCAAAATGCACTCTGTGGCTTTTCCCCTGGCTCCTTTCCCTGCCTCTGGGTTTGGGGAAGCAGGTTTTAAAACCTTGTTGCACGTCTATAGGAGGCCAGTGCTTGGTGGCCTCTCCTTCCCACCCCTTCATCTGTGTTCCTCCAGGCTCCGACTTTAAAATCCTTTTTAAAAATAAAATCCAAGCATAAACACCGAGGCAGTCATCCCCATGGATTATTTACTTTTCCATTTCTGCAGTTGAAAAAAAGAAGTCCTTAGTAGCTTAAAATGATGCTGTTGCATCCATCCCAGTGCTGTGAGGTAGCTTCTCCCAGGAAAGCACAGCCTTTATCCCTGCCCAGGGCACTGCGGTGTGCAAGGCAGGTTGGGAAGTGCCAGGAAAAAGGAAAGAAAAGCAGTGGCTTTTTTTTTTTTTTTTTTTTTTTTTTTTTCCAGAGGGGAAGAAGGGAACAAGAAAAAAATAATTAAAAAAAAAGGCAAATAATCCAGACAGATCTCTGGAAACCTGACTGCGAAGGATCTTTCTCCCTTCGTTGCCAGTGGTGGTGTTCTCCTAAGTAGGATGTCCTCATCTTTTAATAATAGCCAGCCCAGATGCTAACGTCTATTCTGCAAATGCTGCACAAGTGAGAAGGAAAACAGCTGATTTCTGTTAAGATGAACACCAGAAGAATAAGCCAGAAAGTATGAGAAATCTCCCGAGGTTTTTCTTTGTAACCCCCTGTTCGGCAGCTGGATCTCGAAGCTGGGACTGATATCCAGCCTCTACTTCTGTCCCTCTGCTGCTCCGTGCTGGGGGTGAAGGTGCATTTTCTGCACTGCTCACAAGTTTTGAGGAACAAACAGCAGCAATAGCAGGAATTTTGCCCACAGCCTGTGGCTTTTGTAAAGCTGTAGAAAGGACCAGTCGATGAGGAGTTTGCTTGACATGCTCCTTGCCACATAAATGGTAACGTGGTGGACAGGGGCCAGGGGTTTAAACTGGCTTCTTTGTTCCATCTTTTTTCTACTTTCCCCTCCACCCTGTTTTCTTTCCTTAGTCTATTTTATTTGCCTGGAAGAGAGTACTTCACACTACTAGATAAAGACAGGATTGTCTTTTTATAAGGTATTGTATTGGGCATTAGGAAAGATGTCTCTTACTCTCCTCATACCACTCCTTCCATCATATTTTCCTTATTTCCTTATGCGATACCCTCCAGGCAGGGATCTTGAAAATCACAGTAAAATCACTCATGGTTGTAATGCACTTATAGGTACTGGATGGAAAGTGTTAGAGAAAAGTAGGCTACGAGGTAACGTGATATCTTGCATTTCTGTAACGGGGCAATGACCAAGAGGAAAAAGATGGGACAGTGCCTTATGTTCACACATTTTTCTCTCGTGCTGAATGGCAGTCCTCGAAAACAGTTCCTAGAAACCAGGGGGAAAAAAAACAACAACCAACAATTGTGAAATGATGGGGAGAACTCATCCAATGTTTAGGATTGCTGGCTAATAACTGCAGATAAAGATGTTTACAGAGAACTTGTGCAACTCTTCTCCTTGCCAGTGAGTGAAGGTTTAGTACATGCCGTTTCAAACCTCCTCGGCTCCGCCTGACAAAGACGATGCCCCCAATTGCTATTTTCATACGTTTCCAATTAGAAACTCATTTCAGTCTCTCTGTTTAACATGGATTTTTTTTTTTTTTGTGTGCTGCATTTGTTTATTAAAGATACTTTTTTGGGGAATAGTCACGTTAAGCCTGGCACTTTGTTTATTGTGGATATCTGGCCTGAGGGAGCTCGCCAGCTGAAAATACGAACAGAAAATGTGCTGGTGAACTCAATGTTACCTGGTTATTGTCGCTTGGGCTCACTGATCCAGGTCTGTGTGGCACAGAGGGACAAATCCTGCTCCCACTGTGTCAGCAGTACAGGGTGGTGGAGGATGGAGAGGACCCTGTGCTTGGGGCTGAGGGCATTTGGCTGCTTGCAGACACACACCTGACTGCATCAGGCCTCCCCATCTGGGAAAAAAACTAAAGAGAGGTAATTTAGGTCATGTGCAGCGTGACAGGACCCAGAGACAGGAAAAGGGAAACCGCTGCTGCTTGAGAAAACAGGGGCTGCAAGGAGCTGGCACGGCCCTGAGCCTGGGCAAGTCCAGCTGGGGGGGCTCGTGCTGAGCTCAGCAGGACCAAGGGGTGAAATGCCAAAGGAAGTGGATGAATGAGTACAGCCCATAAACAAAAGCCCTCTCCAAGGCAAATTTCTAAGCCCAAATTCTGGTTTTCCTCTGGAAGCAGCAGGGCCCTGAAGTCAGTTCCTGTTCCAGCTGCCCCAGAAGTTTCTGGAGGTTTGGGGTCAGTGTTCAGATCTTGCATTTGGGTCTTGCTTTCCATCTAAAAGCAAAGCTAAAGCCAGAACCCATTTGTGCTTTGGGGAAGTGTATGCTTGCTGACGTCGCTGTCGGCTTTGATGTCACTATCGACACTTTGGCATTGCAGGTGCTGCTTTGTTAAAGTAATTTCATTGTAAAACCTCCTGACCCATGAGGCTGATACCAGCTGGGATCCATCCCTTCCCCTTGGGCTCAGCCTGAACCTATCTCTGGTGCACTTCTCCCATCCCATCATGTCCTTGCACTCGCCAGCATCTTTCAGTCCCACACAGGTGTTGTGGACGAAGATACATTAAAAATTTAGCAACCTGGCAAGTGCTTGCTCCTTGTTCAAGACCCATGAAAACATCCACCCTACAGAGGAAAAGCTAATACTTAATTTGCAAAGGTCTCTTGCAGGAGATAAGGGTGACCACAGACTTCAGACATCGCCAATGAAATGTAAAAGTCATTCCTTTAGCGTTTCTTTGCCACAACTGCAAAGAAGAAATTGAACCTCAGAGAAGAAGGACGTGAAGCTCAGAAACACACCCATGTGGAATACGAGAAAGTGGGGGAAAAAAGTTTTTGACTGCCTCCCAGAACGAGAAGTAGTTCATTTCTGAAAATGTTTTCTTAAGCTCACTCACTTCTCAAGTGCCCAGAATTGATGGGCACTTAATAAAAGTTGTGCAATGGTTTAGACTGGTATTGGTGAAAAGCCTCTGCATTTACCACCGCGTTAAGTAAAGGATAGCTTTAGAAATATTGTCAGAAATGGGAAAGAGTAGGTATGGGACAGGGGAGCTGATCTTACTAGCACTCCTCCAGTTCCTGGTCTATTTGGGAAAAGCAATTGTTATTTGGTTACTTCTCCTAGTTTAAAATGCAGTTATTGGTTTACTTCCAAGTGTTTTTGGTTGCCTTACAACTTTTGTTAAGAAATCAGCATTTCTTCGTAAAATATGTACCCATTTGTTAATATTTGTGACAAGGCAAATTTCAAAGACTTGAAAGCCTGTGACACCATTTTTCTGGAAAAGGCCAATACCTTGCCAGTAAGCACATTTCTTCTTAACAGGTCAATACCAACCTCAGCTAAAAAGAAAAGGCAAGCTGTTGTTTTGGGATTTTTTTTTTTTTTTCTGCCATGGGTGCTATAGGTGTTCGTTCTAGTTTGGGTTAACAAAAAAAATATAGAAGCATTGTTAACAAGATATGTAGAGGAATACTTCAGGTAATAAATGGTAGAATGAGATCCCGCTGATGTTCCTTTTATACAAAAAAAAATCTGAAGTCTTTATGCAGAGATAGGTGAAAGCAGAGTCTTCAACACTTGTCACCTGCCAGAGCATCACGATGACCCCTCACAGCGCCCAGTGAGCTCAGGGTGGGCGGTAATGAGTAACTTGCTCCTAGGCTGGGGATTTAACCCCTAAATTTCCCTGAAAATGTTCCACAAACTATATAGGAAGCACGGACTGTTAATTCCGATACCTAAATACCAGAATGAATATCCTCCACCATGCCGATGACAAGCAGAAAGGCATTTGGACCAAGATGTGCTCTGTGAAGGTGACTCCCCTTAGGTCAACAGCTAATTTGGGGGAATTTAAGGATTAGGAGCAATACACTGTATATCTTTTCCCTAGAGCAGACAAGTGTGAGAGATGAGGGAAAAAACTATGTGCATAAAAGCAGCATTTCTATTGTACCCATGGTGGTTACTATCTAGTACAATTATACAGATTCATCTTACATTTGTCTTCTTCTTCCAAGAGGAAGGCATCTTGCATTTGTCTTCTTCCAATAGGCCATACATAGTTTTTCATCTTCTGTATGTGTAGCCTTTAGCAGTTGTCTTTGGGAGTTCACAGTTTATCATTTGGTCTAATCAGCTGCCCCAAAACTATTTCCTCCCCAAGCCTGACTGTTTCTCTTTCAAGAAGTTTTCATCCTTTCACTCCAGCAGCTTAAATTTTAGGTCTGCGACCTTGTATTTTTTTCTCAGTACGAAGCCCGGACACTGAGCTCCGTATGATAATAGGAATGTGCCAAGCTGCATGGCCAAGGGTGTTCCTTGTAAGGTGGCAGCTCTTTCACACAGAACTTTTCCAGCAGATAAATTGGGGATATACTGGTGCACTGACCATTTCTAACAAGTTTTTGCATCTGTTTCCTGGAGTGGGAGAAATGGTATAGTCCTTCGCTCAGTGCAGAAAAGCAGAGCATCCAGGAAAAATGAGGGGTCCCAGGCTTTGAGGCACGTTAATGGATGCAATATGGTTTTCTGCAGATGCTTTCCACTTGTGGCAGGCACCTCTCATTTTCTTCTGAGTGAGGTTTGGCCACTCTCTGGGCTGGGCAAAGCCATGAGAAAGCTGGGAGATGTTGCTTTTCATATCTGATGCAAAGGAAACAGCCTCTGTTTTCTTGACACTTTGACCTCTGTTTTCTTATCAGCCATCACAGTGGTGTCGCAAAGATGCTGAAGATAGGAGAGGAAAAGGGCTGAACCACAAGAATCTAGTTTCATTATTTGCATTTTATTTGCCCTAACTTCGTCTGGGCTGTCGCATCCTGACTGCCTTGTTTGACTCATGCGTAAAAGCAACTTCTATGAATAACTCTTGCCACTTGAGTTGTTTCCATGAATAAGAGAAGGGAGCTCTAGAAATATGAAGCCCAGGGAAACAAAGTGAGAGATTTTGTAAAATAGTACATCCTCCTTTCAGTTTAAAGGTTTAACTTAGGTATATTTTTTTAAGATTTTAACTTTCCAATCCCGATTCCAAGGAGACAGAACTAATGGGATTGTGCTAGACAAGGGCAATGTCTATCTGTTCTATAGCTTTTGAATCCCATGGCCAGACCCAGCTCAATGAAACTCAGCGGCTTCAGAGATACTGAACTCAAACACATTGCACAACGATGTCTCCCCAGCTAGCAGAGATGTTTCTGTCCAGAGATAGGTTAGGATGCAAACCTTTGTTGTGCAGCAAAGAAAATAACCAAGAGATGCAGTCCTACAACAGAGCAAGCATCAACGAGATTTGTCTGCTTTTTATGCAATGACTTGCCTTAAAATTTGTGGGAGTACTTTTATTTGTTTCATACTTTTACAGACCCTAAATTTTAGGCCTAGACTACGGCAGGGGGAGACTTGGAGACCTTACATTTGTTCCATGGATTCTCCTGAAGTAGCTTCTTGGTTCAAACTGAACTACTGGCCGTGACTGCCCCAAAACACTATGGTTTGTTACAGAAATGGGAAAGGATGGCATAACTCCATCCCAAAATTCAACTGTATGATGCATTTCTTAGTGTACGTTATCCCAAAATCTAAATCCTGTTCAATTGGCAATTTGGCTTATAAAGGATAACAGAGCCACAGTGCCTGGTTGTGTCTGTCTGCATGTGCCTGTGTGTACACATGAACATGTGTATGTGGTTTTTGCAGAAAATAGTTTCAGGAGTCTCCTGAGCTCATTGTGTGGTGGCTGAGTTTTCTAAGGGCTGGAGCAGCTATTCGGCGTTCACATGATGAGCTGATTTCATATCTGGACTACAGTAAAGGCTGCACTTCAGTAGTGAACTACTACTACACTACAGTAGGCAGTGGAAGTGCTCCATAATGCCCTTTTCCTCTCCGAGCATTTCTGGCTTGGATGCACTCTTGCCATATCACAACTCTTTTGTTGGGAGAAAACTGGACCATGCTCCATCCCTCTCTGCATCTGGATATCCTTCAAAGGAAATACAAGCTGGACAGCACCCCCTGTGCACCAGTGGGCCCCTAAACAGGACAACTGGAAGACCAGCAGTGCACAGCATGGAGCATCCTAAGACATCCCAGATTTATAGTCTTGGCCACAGACGTGCCATGTTTCCTGGTTCCCTCTTCTAAATACTGCAATAAATTATCGTGAGTAGAAAAACACGAGCCCTTGAAGAGGCTTAGGGCCCAGGCAAACACTGAAATAATGCAACTCAAATGGTTACCGCTGGCAAATGTGAGATAAAACACATTTGTTGAAACCTCAATAAAAGCGGTTTCGGGCTAATGTGCTTGGCCTCACCCTTGTGGCTCAGCACGCACGGCCCCTTGGTGCCGTGCAGCTGATGTGGTGCCGCTCATTGAGCTGCAGTAACACGATCATGTGCCTGAGCCCTCCAATTCTGCAGAGCAAAGGCTAAAATGTTTATCAGATTTGACCTAGATTTGGCCTTGATTTTTAAAGGCCGGCTCATTGCTTTATGAATAAACTCAGGATGTTGAACATAAACATCTAAAAAAATTGGAGGGAATGATGACTCTTCTCACTCAACCCTTAAAAAGCAGAAGAAGAGAGAATTAAGGTTTTTAAAAACTCTTTTCAAAGTCTCAGCAGTGTGGAAGCAAGACAGGAAGATGCTCCATTTAAAACAATTTGAGTTCCCACTTTCCAAATCCTCTGGAACGTGATGCTCCTGGCGCTGAATGACAGCCGCCTCGCTCTTCTTTGTGGACCCTGCCCTCCTCCTGGGATTATTCCTGAGATCTTCTGCAGGCTTGAGCTGAAGCAGGAGTCAAAAACCAGCCTGAGCCCTGGGTAGGAGGCAGCACCTCAAGAAACAAGAGACTTCAGCCACTTCCAGGAACCCCGGGTGGGGTGTTTTCAGAGAAAAGGTCGAGCTCTATCTTTCCGTCCATGAAAAACAACCAACTGTTAAATTAGGCTTGGGTACTTTCTAAACTTAGTTTGCTGTAGCCCAAACTTCTAGGTGGGGGCATAACACAAAGTGAGAGTAGATCTTTCCTCCTGGCTCTGCTTGTTGTTTGCAGCAGGCTTTTCTCTTATCAGGATTGCCTATTAGAATGCTAGAGGTTTGCACACTTTGGGCTTGGTTTGGCCCATCCTGTGCACTTCTGACATCTGCCTGGACCCCCAGCTGAATCAGCCTGGTTGCTCCGACCTCCTAAAATACAGGGTTCATTTGCCCTAGTGAAGCTGAGCTTGTAGAAATCTGTTTTTTTTCCCCTTCTAGGTGAGCAAACGGGAGCATTCACACCTCCCGAGGTTGGGCTGCGGTGAGGAAAGGAAAGCAAGATTTATGAAGCCTGTGAGAAAATAAAACGGAAAGAGAGCAGGTGTGTTAACGGTGGTGTTCCCCTGGGAGGAAGGAGGAGTGCATTTCCATCTAGGTTTTGCCAGGTGTGAATCTTTCTACACTGAATCACTGACTAATTGATGCTTATGTGTAGCAGCCATCCCGGCAAAGCACAACCCAAGGTGGGGATGAGCTCTTTGGGAATACCTGCTGCAGATGCAGTGTTGTTGGAGCCCAAGGAGACAGGACAGGGTTTAGCTCACTTAAGTCAAGGCTGAATCCACATCTGGGGTAGTTACCCTACATTTTCTCCCTTTATAGTCATTAGGGGTGAAATGGCACTTTGATCTGAACTGGATTAGTTGCCCACTTTAGGAAGAGTTAAACTGTACTCCTGAAGTGTGTTTCTCCTCCGTCACTGCAAAGGAAGATCAGAGGCATTTGCCCTGTGATCTGGGATGTGAAAAGGTGCAAAAAGCTGTGGTCTTAGGGGCAATTTAGCAGTAGACATCATATATCTTTTGGCTGTAAAACAATTCTTTTTCAACCATTTGAATTGATGTTTGTCTGCAAAAATAGGGAAAGAGACATATTTTTGAAGAGGAAAGTATTTTTGTAAAAAAATTGTCAGCCCCATGCAGTGTCTCGGGAGTTGTGAAAAATACTGAGAGCTTTTGAATTGGTTTTGGTGAGCAACAGGACCAAGCAAGAGCCTAGACCTGACCCCTCTAGCTGCTGGCCTTTGGGTTAAGTTTTCTGGTTTTTATCTCAGTGGCAAACAGAAAACTGCTTCAGGAGTCAGCTGAGGAGGAAACGGGCATTTTCTCCTGCATTTGGGACTAGTGGTTATCTTGCTGCTCTGGTATATAAATCTGATACGAATTCATTGATGTTAAGTAATTGCAAAAATTGTGAGTGGGTTGGAGAGAAAATCCAACCTCAAAAAAGCTTCAAGGGTCCTTCAGACAAGCAGCCATGGACTTGGAGGCTTTCCCAAAGTGTAGCTAAACATTTTGTGTTTGTGAAAAAACAAGCTGGAAACCTCCCAGGAGGCTTTTCCAAAGAGACGTCTGAACCTTCTTCTGCAGTGGGACTAAAATTGCTACAGGACAACTCGTCTACTGCCCACACAAGTGTATTTGGAGAAGGGCATTGGGATATTGAACTGGGATGAAAGCTGGTCTCGGGATGGGTCTTCTACCTTTCAGCCACATCAGTTTTGGTACTGAGCAGAGCAAGGGAACCCCAAAAATACTGAGAGTAAGATTAATGTGCCAATTGTTTGCTGTCAGTATTGGGTTTGAGGAGGAAGGCTGGAGGAAGCCCTGCTTGTGCTCATTCAGCCCCAACAAGAAATATAAAAATAGTAACCAAGAGATCACTATGTAAAAGACTAAATGTCTCCCAAACCCCATTGAGTGAGGCGAGTAAGTTGAGAAATAGTTGAGAGAGGCAGAAAAAGGGGCAAAAGCAGTAGCAGGAGCCCTGTCATGGGCACAGGTGGCACCCTAGCAAGGGTTTTGGTCTGCAGGCTTCCATAGGGAGGGGACATCAAGAGTCACGGTGGCTGTGGGGCAATGCCATCCTGCAGGCACACATGTCCCCAGCTGCATCGTGCCATCAGCCCCTCGATGTCAAGCAGGCACCCTGCATCAGCTGGCTGTGCCACGCAGCTGGTTCCCACCACCAAAGGCAGCACGTGTGTCTTCCAGACAGAGAGCTTTCACCAGCTGCACTCAGAAATGAGGTGAGGCAGCACTGGCAGAGGTGCTGGAAGGGGAACCTCTCTGATTTCAGGATCCAGAGGACCCCTTCAGTTGGCACCACGACCAGGCTGCCTTTACATCCCCTACCTCGAGCGCCAGGGATGCTGACCCCCAGGCAGTCCTCAGCACCAATTAGCTTTATTTTTGTTGTACTTTTTTTTTTTTTTTTTTTTGACTATGTTGTCCTGATTTCTCGCTGGGCTAGGAGCTCAGCAGTTAGTGCTGGGACTTGGGCTTTTCTCTCCCATTGCACACCGAGCAGCTGCCCCTCCATGGAAAAAGGTTGGCCACTGGAAGCAGTTTGCTCTGAACCCCTCTCCTTGAAGTGATGGGGCTTCAACAGGAACCCCTCCACCGAATAAAAACATCCACAACGTGACCCATGCAGTGTTTGGTCCCCACTGTGATCATGGAAGTCAGGGCAGGGAGGAGAGCGATGCCCCCAGGATGTCCTTGCCCATTGCCAGGGCAGGGTTGATCCCTGCAGCCCCATGAACCAGTGCCTGGGCTCAGGCTCTGGCCCCGAGGCCACTTGGCATTTCTTTTTGCCAGATCCATGCCATTAAATACTCTTAACCTCTAGAAGAGAACAGCCACAACCAAACTGCCTGTTGAGAGTGGTCCTTGGCTTTGCTAACACTTGGTCTTTGCCTGGAAATGGTTTGGGAGAGTGCTACTTGACGGTGCCCCTGCAGTAGAGATGTGTTCCTGTGCCCATTCCTGCATGCCAGGACAGTTTAATTTACTGTATAGACTCATAGCATATGTGTACTTGAATATATTCTCTCTACAGTCTAGTTCAGTGCAGAGGTTTCATGTAGCATGCACTATAAAAAGTTTCTCTTTCAGATTTTCATCTTGACATGAAAGTGCATTACAACATTTGCCATCAATAAAACACAATTCCTTCCATGTGAAAAGCATTACAGCCACAGTATAGTTATTGAGTGATGATACCTGGATGATGGAAATACACGAACAGGAAAGTGTACATAGGGAAACTTCAGAAATTATGCCAAGATTAAAAATAAAAATAAAAATGTCTGATAGCAATGCAGATGGGTTTGAAGAATTTAGTTCATTTGTACTCAAAAAGAAAAAAGAAGAAGAGGCTGAGATGAAAGAGCAATAAAAACAAGGTGGGAGAAACTTTCACAAATGGGCAACTGAGGAGGCTGGCAACCCTGCAAATACCTGTGTGAAGAGCAGATTTCTTGCCTCTTGCTCCCTGGTTCAGTCTTCAGCACCCACTGCTGGGACACCGGGGCCTGATGGGACCATTAACATTATCCTTGTCCTGTATTCCCTGAAAGAGGTCCTCAAGGTTAGGCTGGAGGACACTGGGGAGATCTTACATTGTCCACATCGACATGGAGCAGCTGACTCCAAACTTGCTGAAACAGAAGGAAAAACTGTGAATTCATAAAGAGCTCTGGACTGAGCCCTTCTGAAAATCTGCCAAACTAGGATCCTTCTACTAGCTCTAAATTTGATATTTATGAAAATTCTTCCATTAGCACCAAAGTAAATGCTGGCTGTGTTTTGATTTTAGCAGACGTTTAGCTTTGAGAAAATAAAAACATGTTAATCACCTTGTTCACCAAAACCATTAAATCTGCATCTCCAAATCTTCCTGCAAATAACACAAATCACCAGCAGTGCTGGGTTCCCAAGATGCAAGGCAAAGTTGCTTGACTTTGGAATGCGTAAACATTTAGTGGAAGAAATTGCGACTTCAGAGAAAGTACAAACAAAGCAGCCTGTTTGTTTGTGTGGCTGCTTTCTCGCAGGAGGACGACCGAGGAGCATGGAAAGCCCTGTGTCCTCCATGCTTCGTGTTTGTAGCTGTGATCCAAAGGGGGACAGAACAAAGGCTTTCCTATTTATAGCCAAGCGACCGAAAGCAAAAGCACTCAAGTGATGAAAAGGCACAGGCTACCATTGTCAATGCTTCTGAAAAGAACACAAACCATAGTTTATCAAAGAGCAGTTACAAAAATGATTTTATTATTTTTTTTCTGGGTGGAAAATAAATGATGTTTTTCCATTGAATCCACCATCCCACATAATAAGTTTTTTTTTCTGGATTGGTCACACTTCATCAGAGCAGTGATTACAGACGGGGGGAGGTAGGAGGAGAAACACGTGTCTACGTATGTGTGGAGGAAGTGCTCAGCAAAACCCATGGCCTTATTAGTTCCATTTTGCAGGAAATGCCAATACTACGTGTCAGAGGCAAACTGTTACATGACATCACCGAAAGGACAGACTTTGATTTAAGGGATACGACAAGCTCTTCTGTTTGTGCTAACAGCTGCTTTTAATGTTTATTTTTTTTAAAAAAGGAATGATATACAATAAATAAATATGTTATTTCATCTGCGATACCATGTCTTATTTGACATCTTGCCACAGTATTAAATAATTTCATCTCTTGCTGTGTTATATTTACACCACTGTTGAGGCATTAGGAAATCAGAGTTGCCCAAAAACGTTACAAAGAAAAGAGCTGTTGCAGTGTAGCACAAAAAAATCCCATTTTTTCCCTTCTGAAACAAAGTTTTTCCTAAATTTTTTCCAAATTCTTTTGTTTCAGGAAAGTATTGTCATTATCTTAAAAAAAAAAAAAAAAAAAAAGTGAAAGTTTATTTGAATTACAATTTCCAGTGGGAAGCCAACTGGGATTTTTTCCAGTTCTATCTTGGCTTCTTTGTTGGGGCTTCCTGGTATTGCCACAGATCTGCCACCAACACTGCCCCATCCCAGAAACCAAGTGGCAACGCTTCTGAATCCAATATTTATACCAAAGTGTCTGAAATAAGCAGCAGAAAGCCTGAGCAGAGTTTAGATCCCCTGTTGGCTGTGTGCTGTATATATCAATGCTATGACCTGTTGTGGAAAGACACCTGCTCCTCCTTACTTCTTACTCCTCCTCTTCCTCGTGGCTTTGCTGTTAACTGGAGTGCATTGGTTGTCATACAAGGGTTGTCCTGGGCATGTTCCTGGGGTGTGTTACTGGGGGCTGGGAGTGCTGGAGAAGCCAGAGCTACCATCGGTTGATGCTGAATTTAGGATGCAGGCTGGGGACAGTTGTAAGGAGAGGTCATGTCCAGGATGGGAGTAGAAGGGCAGCAAAAGGGCTCAGCGAGTGATGGGACTTGGGCAGGAGGGTGCTGAAAAGCCTGAAATGTCCTACTCGTTAGTGACCTCAAAAGAGCCAGGCTCAGCTAAACTATATGGGAACTTGTCTTTCCAGCTGGAAAATAGGACCCGCCACATTCCCTGAAGATGAGAACATATTGCTATTACCAGTTCTGGGAGAAGTCAAGGATGGGATGGGATGGGATGGGATGGGATGCGATGTGATGGGATGGGATGCGATGGGATGGGATGCGATGGGATGGGATGTTTTGGAAAATCCCAGACAGGCATCTCAAGGTAGACAATTTGAGCTGAGGTTTTTGCAAAGGGATGTTTTTTGCATTTAAATATAAAAGAAAGGTGCTTTCTTTTCAGGAAAAGTGAGACGATGCTATTAGTAATGAACTTCACCTTAACTGTAAATTCGCATGGCAGGCCCACATCGGGGCACGCACTCTGCCACTACCCAATGCTTCTTCCAGTCACCCAGCTCTGGAGGAAATCTTGCAAAAACCAGTTTTCAAAGGAAATAGGACTGTGTGCATGGCTCAGATGAGCTGAGATAAAAGGCGACTGCAGTCTTGAGGGACATGGCTGCCCAGATGTGCTGCCTTGCACCCCAAGCATATGGCAAAGCCAGAGGCAACTCTGAGAAAGCAAAGGCAAAGGCTTGAGGAGCCCACTGCAGGGACAGATGGTAAAACCCCGTCAAGGTTTTGCTGAGATGAACAAAACCCTCTAGCACAGGGCATGTTAAAGAAACTCAGTGCATTTAAGTGAAATAAATGAGACAAGGTGAGAGAAAATTAAGAGTTTTCACACACGGAGTTCAAGCTCTCAGCCTGCTTTGCACTTCCTGCAACTTCGTGAAAATTGGAGCAAACTGGGTTGAAATGTCTCTTGTGCCTCCCGAAGCAACTTGTGCAGCTGGGGTTTGGGAGAATGACGTGGATGGGGTGGGTGTGAAGGATTCAGCTGAGTCTGGGCCTGTGCGGTGTGCTAGCTTGGTGCTAAGGCTCCCAAAATCAGAGGGAGCTCTCCATCACTGCCAACGGCTGCGGTGGCACAGGCTTTAAAAAAAGTCTTGCTAGTTTCTTCAAAGCAGAGCTCATTTGTTCTGGTTTTACACCCACTGGTGTCTGGGATGAGGTGGAGCAAGGGTGAGCCTGGGCGCGGGAACAGGAGACTCGTATATCCTTTGATGGAAATCACTCTTGTTTTCCTTAGATTAGAGATGGAGGTGGGGAGAAGGGAAAAAAGGTGGTCCAGCTGGGAGAGAAGGCAGAGATTACATGAAATAATTGATGCCATATGAGTGCAGAGCCACATTTTCTTGCAAATGTCCACAGCAAAGAGTCGTGACAGGCAATGAAAAGATGACAATAGGGTAAAGATGGTTATCCGAAGAAAAAGCATTTTAATGGTGAAAGCTGGCCTGAAAGGGTGTATTTGTGCTAATAAATTAAGCAGTTCAATGGGCACATTGATCAGCTGTTGCTAGCATGGATTTGCCCAACAGAATTGTTGGAAGGGGCCTGGGCAATGCTGGCCCGGGCTCTCCCATACAATGTCTGGCATCACTCAGGAGTCAGCACAGGCCAGGACCCATTCCCTGTGGGCACCTTGGGTATGACCACCTCGATCTGGAGGCTAAAGTGAATCCTACGGGCATAGCCGAGCCATGCCTGTTGGCCTTCTGGCCAAAGAACAGGCCCTGGTCCTTTCTTATTTGATGTGGCCAAGCATTTTTTCCTTTTTGTTGTTATCTTCCCAAAGCAGATAGCTGTACCTTATTATCAGCATGCCTGAGTGCTTCCCAACCTGTGATGCATTTATCTTTGCAACCCATCTGGTAGGTGGGAGAGAGCTGCTAAGCTTATCGAAGCGGGAGGGACCGGAGGTGGAGGTCTGTCTGTCTGCACATTGACGCACAGCGACGGGGCAGGTGAAACTAGCACCAAGCAGGTTAGCGAGCACAAATATCCTAAAGACGTAGTCAAAAGTGTAGTACAGGATGCTTTCTTGAATCATCCTGGTGGTGGAAATCGTGGTGTCACGTCTTCACTGTGGTTCTGAGCCACGGCAAGCAGCGGAGATGCTCCTACCTGTGCTCCAGCCACACCTCTGCTAGGCTGGGAACTTGGGCACGCAAACAAGCTGCCGCAGGGCAAACGAGGGCGTGAGCTTCTTCCACCTCCATACCTGTGCGTGCTTGTTACCCCAAGGAAGCCAGCTGCTGTCCCATCTCCACGCAGGAGCGATCTGCTCCCTGCTGCCTGGCCATCGGAGGGCGAGAAGTGCGGTTACGGTGGCAGGGCTGACTCCGTTTGACCCATAGCGTGCCCCGGTGGGACTTGCTTATGCACCAAGGGATTTTGCCCCAAATCAACCCTAAAATCTGTGGTGGAGGCAAAGGAACTGGTCTCTGGTGAACCACCTCAATCTACCTTTTCACACTCATCAGCCAGGAAAGCTATTAATGAGCACGTTTCTTAAGCAGCAGCAGTGCATTCATAGCTCTTAGAAATACAGAGGAGGTACAAGGTTTGCCCTGCCTGCTGCTACCCCCGTGTCAGATAGCTGCTGAGACCAGAAGGTGTTTATTTGCCTGGAAGTGTGGAGTCTTATGTCAGCTCCCGGGGTAGGAAGTCATTTTGCCGGGGGTCTGATCCTGCCGCGGGGGAAAGGGCCGGTGCTTTTGTTCCTCTTTGACTGCGCTCTTGGCATACCTGGAAAATTGTCCCGCTCCGCAGCCAGCACCAGTTCCTGGCCACCCCTGCTACACACCAGGCTAAATTGGGAAACTGAACTCCTTTTTTTTTTTTTTTCTTCCCCCCCCTCCCCGTGCACGGCTGGCCTCCCCACCTTGCTGCTCATGAATGCCTTGCTGAGTTAGCTGAGATTTGGAAAATTAATTGACTCGGAGCCTACTGCTGAAGCAGCCTCAAACGCAGAACACCCAAGACGCGGCGGTAGCAAGGTCAGAGGAGGTGGGAAATTTTGCAGGAGGAGTAGCAAGCAATAAGCTGAGCAGAATATGGGCACCAGTGGGGAAATGTAAAAGGAAACCATTCAGCTCAGCCACAGCCATGGGAGACAAGGCAAGGAGACCTTGGGAGGTGCTGGTATTTACTGGGGAACCAGAGTGGGCTGGCGGTGCCTGCGGCAGGGAATGCCCCCGGCTCACCGGGGGTGTGGGGGGCTCAGGAGGGCCCTCGTCTTCAGCCAAGACATGCAAAGAGCACCCTGAGGATGAGCTCCTGTGGGTGCAGACAGCAGCATCTTTGCTGTGTAAAGAAATCTTAAATTATGTAGGTTATCTCAGGCATGCCATCTGCTTGGGAGCCAGCCCCTTGGCAACTCCTGGAGAGAAAAAAGCAGCAATGTCCAGGTACCACTCCATAAACACTCCTGTCCTATTGGCTTCAGTGCTTTTGCTGTCATTTCATGTGGAACAAAGAGTTCTTGGGGTGTACCCATTGCCCGACATGCAGTGTATCCCATCACTACCAGCGCGCCTTTGCGGTGCTGCATTTCAGGGCCCATTTTTGGGGGGGTCTGGCAAACACGACAGCTCCGACGTACAATCCAGTACAGCTTAAAGCTGAGCTAAACCCCATTAACTGGCATTCAGGGTGGCTGGAAGCACCTCCACAGAGGCTTGGCTGATGGAGAGGTAATTTGCTCCGGTGCCTGTGCGGTGGGGATGATGCTCGTGAGAAGGAAAGGCATTGCAGTGGGTTGATAGTGATGGACAAAACTGCTGTCTGCAGAATAGGATGGTGTAAGTAATAATGAGGCTGGGGAAGGGCTACTTGCCCAATGGAAAATATATATATATACATCCAGTAGCTTTGCTGTATCTGATTTAATTAGAGTTTTCCATGGGTTTGCCACCAAGCAGGTGTCAATCAGCTTGTCTCCAGAACACCCTGTACACGTGCAGGACAAAGATGTCCCTCCAAGGGAGGAAAACTGAGCCAACCTGCTCTGGATAACTGGGAATACATGGCAGAGAGGGGCACACACCTCTGCTCTCCCCAGCTCAGGGGCTTGTCCAGAAGGCAGGCTGGGATGGGAGCAATGAGGAACAGCACTGTGGTCACCTCTTGTCACTTTGTCGAGGTCAGAGCTCCTCTTTCTGCCTCAGGAGCTGGGGAAACTGAGGCACGGGACGCGTGGTGGTGCCTTGATTGCTGCTAATGCCCAGGATGCTGCTTCCTGGAAGCTCCCTGGCACGTTTTACAGCTTAATTGTGCAAATCAGTTCGGCTATTATCATGTAAAAACGGGATTTGTGTACAGCTACCAGACTGCCGAACCCTAGTGGGGCAAGGTCGGGGAGCAAGCCTGTGACAATGCTGGCAGTCAGGCCCTGCTCCTAGACTCCCCATCTAGTTTCTATTCATTGCTTGTTTAGGGTAATGAAGAGCAGACTGAGGAAATTTGGGCTGTTTGCTACAAGAGGCAGTTTTTTAAAAAAACACACTGCAACGCAGTGCTGGCCTGGACAGTTAAGGCCAAGCTTCTCGAGCATCTTTGCCTTACAAACTTCCCCAAAATCAAAAAAATAGATTCCTATTTCATATATACATTTTAAAGCAATCGGTATCAAGCAAATAATCGTCTAATCCATTTTTGCTTGCTGTCGCACATGGGATAGCTACAGCAGACCTGAACGTGCAGGAACACCTATACCCGCTCCATCGCTCCATCGCATCCTCCTGTCCATCTTCCCAGTTGATTTCCTCATAAGCAACCTATGCCAAAGCCTTTATGAAATTCAAGCCCAGCTTCACATTTCATTGAAAAACCTTTAAGAAAAGCCATTTTTCATACTTGAGACTTTTTCAAATCTCCTCAAACCAGTTACATTCTGCATTGTATCTTTTGAAGCTGGCCATTGTCCAACGACAATCCTTAAAATCCCTTTACAGTTTTAAAGGAAAATACAAGCCCTCATTTACCACTGGATCCAGCCCGAAAATAAAAGCCTAATGCCTTGACAGGCCTGGATATTTTTTTGGGTTCTAAGTCTGATTTATGGTGGTAGCCAGCAAACCAGGCTGGTGAAATATTTGCTGCTGCTCGCAGGGATCTGGAAAAATGAAGTGTGAAGTTCTGAAGAGAGCAGGCAACAGTTCTCCAGTCACTAAACACTTCCAACGAGTTGGCAGCGGAACAGAGCTGTGGTCTGAAAGATGAACCTCAAAGGAATAGGGGAGGGGAGCAGTACTGTGCGCAGTGTCAAAATACTGCTGCAGCCTAAAGCTTTCCATACATTCCTGACATCGAGAGGGAAAGAGAAACATTTTCTTCATTATTTATTTATTCTCTCTCTCTCTCTCTCTCCTTTTTTTTTTTTTCCTGCTCCATTCCCCCTGCAGGGGTTTCACCCGATGTAGGAAAAAAAAATTGAAAAGCAACAACAGGGAGCAGAGGAAGCTGCTTAAACCCACCGTAAAAATGAACGATTAAAAGAAAAAAAAAAAATATATATATATATAATATCCAGCTAGGGGAAAGCATTGCTTGTGCTTGTAGCAGAGCAATCTCGGCGAGAGAGGCCGCGGCAAGCTGTCCGCAGCCTTTCGAAGTGCCAAGGCCCTGCGATCTGTGGGCGTGGGAGCTGTGATTTTCATTCCCATGAAAAGGGAATTTCCTAGAGGTAAAAGTGAGGTGGGGATTTTTCAGAGCGTTCTTGGAATGAATCACCCCTGAATATGTTTGCCAGGTAAAACATGTGGCTGCTTCACTTTATTTTCTTCAAAGGAAGTTAATATTCATCCCTATCATGTAGATCATACGGAGACAGAGATAGGCTGATAAACGAGGCGTATTTCAGTACTCGGTGTTTCAGCAATCTGCTTTAACCTCTATGAATTAACTCGGCTTCCAGCATGAGCACCCAATGAAATGGCCAGCACTGGGAGCTTACTGGGGCAGTGAGATGGGGACGAGCACCCCTGGAAAGCTTGCTTTGCCCACCTCGCAGGGGCTGTCCTTCTCCGTAGCTATGTTTTAATCCCCTCCCGACAGCTGGGCATGAGGTGAAATAAAATAACCCCTTTTGTCCAGCAAGACAGCAGAGGTTTTATTGCCCCCAAGCCTGGTAGACACGGGGTGGACTTCACCCACCATCACTCCAGTGGGCAGCCAAAGTCCCCCTCTTGGCTTTGCCGGCCACTTGAAAACAACAAGGCCAAAAGCGGGGACAATTTATGATTCTTCGCATTCACGGAAATGAGAACGGGATTATTTTCGTTTGGTTTTGGCACTTAACAAAAAGAAAAGCCTACTAACCATTCTGGTTTAAAGCTGTCCGAGGTCAGAAGCTGGGATTATATAACAAAGCTCGTCTTGTTTCAAAACACAAGCGTTTGGTTTGGGAGGAACAACTGCACGTTCTGGTTGTCTTTAAAGCTGGGGAATGCTCTGCGCAGGCTGGGGAGCCGGAGGAGCAGCGTGGAGCCTCCAGCAGCCCGCGCCGCTAATTTTTTTGTTGTTTGTTATTGTTATGAAATGGCTTCGGCGCTGCCTTTAACAGCAGAAGCACTTACGGGACACGCTCGCAGACGAACCCGTCTGCACCGCAGCCGTGCAGCCCCGAACCCACACGGCCTGTCACACGCAGACACCGGTGCCACCCACGCTCCGCCACGGCAGCTCAACGCTCGCACACGCTCACGCAAACCGAAAGCGACGGTCCCCGCCGCACGCCCACGCCGACGTAGCCAAAACAGGCCCCTTCGGTCTCGCACCTCCTTCCCCCCTGCCCTGCCAGCATCCCGGCATCAAAGGGGGGAGGGAAATAGAGAAAAATAGAACCCGAGCTGCTCTGGTGTGGTATGCTCTGGCCGCCCCGTACGCCTGTGTGCATTCGTTGGTGGGTTTTGTTTCATGAGAGCTCTAATAAATGCTGAATAAATCCTGATCCCTGAAGAATGGGATCTTCCAGGCCTCCTCCTAGCCCCATCAGCCCTTGGTTTTGCAGGGTGATTAATATCCCGGTGCTCACCTTTTGCTGTTTCAGCAAGGGTCTTTTTATTGAAGGAAGCTTTAGAAAGGTGACCCGCGGCAATAAACACCTCCCCCACCTGTTTTACAGGGGGGTGGCAATGCACTTTGTGTCTGGGAATGCTCATTAGTGGGTTCTGCAGGGCACGGAGGCAGATGAGGGACGTGGCGATGCTGTCCTGTCTGCTGGGCTTCTCTTCTGATAGCGAAACCTTTCCCAGCTGCTCTTCTCTTGGTCCCCAGGCCTTTGGGGCCCCTCACTGTCTGTCACCCCCCCCGACGTTTGCAGCGCCTGAGCTGCAGCGCGGTCGTTCCCAGCTTCTGGTGTTTGCCCTGCGGTTAGCGAGCTCGCCACGGGGCTGGGGACGGGAACCCACTTCCTGCCCCACCACCTCTTACCGTGCTCTCGGGCAGGGCAGATTTGCAGATTTGCACTACCCCAAGTGGCAAGTGACATCAATAGGGGGGAGCAGGTGGCTTTCAGTGTTGGACGACCCCAGCAGGCAGCTCAGCACCTCCAAACGTGAGGTCCTAAAGCTCTCCAGGGCTTCAGCAAAGTGGCAGGCATCTGAGGGAACAGGGACACATCCATCCTCCCTGATTCCAAAGGGATTCAGCCCTGATGCATCCACTCCCCACATTGCTGTGCTGCTGCAGAGTATTTCTGCAATGCCTCAGACAGCAAACACACAGCGGTGACAGCCTTCTGCAGTGCCCAAAGCCCTTGTCCCAAACAGCAAAGAGCACACACACAACTGCTCATGTGCTGTCACTGTCCCTCTCCACCAGCAGCATCCCAAAGAGCCTGACAAGCTTTGCAACTGGGGCTTCATTTATTTTGTCTTGTGCTGAGGGGTGGCCATCTCGGAGGCAGAAAGCAACAGAAACTGATGAGCGCTTGATGACATTGCTCAACTGTCTTCGAGAGGAAACGAAGCCTCCTGCGTAGAATTGAAACTGGATGGATAATTCAGATATGAAGATTATTGACTGCTTTGTTCAGTTCTTGTGTCTCTGAATTGTATTTTGGGCTCAGCTGGCTTGGGGTTTTGTTTTAGTCACTTTAAAATTTGTGGTGGTTCTTTGTGCTAGGGTTAACCTGACTTCAGACGAGGCTGCAGAGGTGCTATGTAGGCTGGTAACGTGCCTGGGTAACATGAATGCAACCCTCCTGCTTTTTAGCAGAATCACTCTATTTTAATTCAGTGATGAATGATAAGTGTCGGCAGGGCTGGAACAAGTGTTTTGCAATGTGTCTACCCAACACACACAGTCACCGCACGCACGATAACCTTAGTAAACTGCTGCACTCTGTACGTGGAGGAACACCACGTTCTCTGGTTTCTCACGGCGCTCTTTGAGCTACCTGCCTCTGAGTGGAGGGGAAATCAAATGCTGTGCTTGAGCTGATTTTCTGAGAAGACTGAAGGGATTTTTTTATTTTTTATTTTTTATTTTATTTTATTTTATTTTATTTTATTTTATTTTATTTTATTTTTCCTGTGAAAAGGCTGTGAAAGGTCTTTTTCTTGTAAACTGTTTCCTTTCAAAATTTTCCTTGCCCCCCTTCATTGGGACATCCATGTGGAGCCTCATCTGAAGAAAACCCTTTTTGTGGAGCAGAACAGGGCGGCCATGTGGAGAAACAGGACCAGCTCTGACCCCAAGCTGGGCTTCTCTCACCTAACTTTATTCAGATAAAACCAAAGTATCAGCTAGCCCCACCATTCAGCCTTTTGCTGAAGATCCTGCAGGATTCCCGCACCTTTTCGGGGCCATTCCCTTCGTCTTCAGGCAAATGCTCTAGGGAAGCAGCCAGCTCTTTCCACTGGGCAGAGCAGCCCATGAGATAGGCTCTGTGCAGACCACCAGCCCAGTGAGAGCTAATTAGGTGAGATGAATCCCACGGTGAGGAAATTGAGGCAGCTAATGAGTTGCTGGAGTTTGTGTTTGCAGAGAGCTGGCACGTACAGAGCGCGGCTGGGCTGGGAGCTCTCTGTAAAAGATGAGGGCTGAAAAGTTGAGCATTGCAAGAAATCTTTATTATGATTATTACAGCCATAGCAAGCAGCTTTGCTTGAGATTGTCCACTGAATCAGGTTGTGGCATCCCATTTTGTACCTAAATTGTAAGATCTTGGGGAAGTTTTAGGTATGTGAGAAATCAGCTAGTGCCCTAACCTGTGTTTTTAGACATAACTATGATATAAATAAGCAAAAATCTTTTTTATTATTATTTTTTTAATTCATTTTTATTCTCAGCTCCTTCTGAGGGCAGAAATTCAGTATCTGATCCCAAACAAAACCCTCATGTTTTGCCAAGCGCACCAGTAGGATAAAACCGCAGTGCAAGTCCAAAATGACTTGATCCGTTGATTTTTGTTCTTAAATTTACCCCTAAAATTGCATAATCCAGCTACTCCTTGTTGAAACAGGATTAAGCACTTTAGCAGAGGTCTGTTTTGGGTTGTTTTTTCTTCCCTCCACAAGTGTGTGTTAATCTAACCTGATCAAGCCCCCGGGCCCCGACAGATGTGTCTGCTTTCACCACTTCGGGTGCTCTGTCTTTCGAGTCCGAGGGCACACAGCCTTTAACAAGCAGTTTGTCAAGCATTTGTTAGTTCTTCTAAAAGGTGATTATTGCCAAACGCACAGTCCAGTCACAGTGGCTCATTAAAGGCTCTCACGTAATGGCTCCATGCTGCATTTTGTGTGTACGAACCCAAGGCTGTCACCATTTTGAACAAAACGCTAAATATTTACTGGCAAGGCAAGCCACGAGTATAAATATTTACACCAAGATACAGTAAAAAAGTACCATAAAACTGATATGTTATAAAGAATTTATGTGCTGAAACAGCCAAGACCATTACAAAAGATGTGCCATTTCATGATTGTATTATGTGCAGAGATTGCAGTGTTTAGGTGTTTAATTTACTACTATCTGACCTTCGCTGTTGGACTCATTAATCTGTCAGGTGAAGGACCTCTAATTATATTCCTTGTAACATGGCAAAGTACAGAGAATCGTCATCATATGGGGAATAGATCTTGAAGATTTACTGTTCTGTTGCTCACGATCCCACAGGGCTAGAAAGTGGAAAGAGTATACAAAAAAGCAGCAAATATTTAGAAGGGGAATATGTCTTCCTAATTATTGCACTGAAGGTATCCAATTGGGCTGAGATAAGGGGGTCATAAGCAAGAGGTAAAGCTGCAATTTCAAGGTGGTAATTGATTTGGCTTTGTGCATGAAACTGCAAGCAGCCAAAAGCCTCCCAAAATCAAGCATCCCATCACGGTGTCACTGAGACTTTCCCACCTGCTGCCAGATCCCAGTCTCCCAACCTTTGCTGAGGTGAATCCAGGACTGTGTAACAATGGTTGTTGATTTTCTTTTCTGACTTTGGCAGCTATTTTGTATTACCACCATGCTAAAGATCGACTGGGAGGCCTGAAAAATGCTCCCTATACAAGTTATTTAGTGGAGATAAGAAGCTCAGGGTTAAATAGTAACCTGGCAAGGGTTGGTGCAACCCAAAGTTTGCAGTTCCTCCTATATGGATTTTCAGCCCACAATTGTCCTTACAATAAAGAGTCCCAAAGCCCTCAGCTGCAGCACCCTGGGGAAATATCAGAGCCTGATCCCCTTTTCTTGTATTAGTCATGCTGGCTGCTGTCAGAGGCAAGACACTGGACTAGAGGGATCTTAGACCTGCCCCATTTTGGGGTTACTTATATAAAGTTTTATATATGTCATTTCTTCAGGTGACATTAATGGGCAGAGTCTTGAGTGTGCTCCCAGTTCAGCAGCAAAGCACGAGGTTTATAAAAAGAGTTAAAAAGAGGAAAAGGAAAGAAGTCAGAATCTGGCAGTCAGCTTTCCTGGACAGGAGGAAATCTAGATTTCTGGCTTGTTACTTGTGATTTTGGACCATAATAGTCTCCTTTCCCTTGCTTTTTTTAAAACATATTGCTTGATATTGCAGGCACATGGGGTCATCTGTCTGTGAGCTTATGATTTTATAGACAAAAAGCACAGCACTGATGTAGACACCTTGTTGATAGGATGAGATGTCATAAGTAAGCTTAATTGGAAAAATTGTTCGTACCTATTGCAGGTACCTTGGACTCCTCATCCCTCTCATTCTCGTCTTGTTGTTGCTTTGTACTTGTGGTTTCTGTTCTATATTTTAGGCTTTGGGGAAATGCTCTGTGGCCTGTGACACCCAAAGGTGGCAGGAACAGCTGTTGAGTGAACACTGGTGCTTACGATCTGGGGAGGCTGGCAACATTTCAGGCAATCCTAGAAGTAGACCCTGCCACCTGCCATAGAAGAATCAAAAAACAAAAAAAAAAAGCCATCAAAAAAAGCCATCAAGACCTTTGGGAAATTCCTTCCTGGCCGCAGCTCTGACGAGCAGTTTCACTCTGAGGAGCTCGGGGTCGTGTTTTTACGGTTAGCGATGAGCACGTCATGCTGACAGCGCAATGGAAAACAGGTGCAGGGACTCGTGCGTTCAGCTAGAGAGACCCTTCTGGGGGTGGGAAAACCTATTTCTCCTCCAGTCTCTTGAAGTTACATATTCACACAGCGCTTTTGTAGACAGCTGTGGAAATCCCTGCCTCAAAGAACTTGCTGTCTAAACCTTTTACTATAATGTGAATAGGAAAGTGAAAATATGTAGTGCCTAATACACAGATTTTTCAAAAGAGCTGTCAGCATAAAGTCTGTGGACTAGACATTCAGCCAATATAAACCGAGGTAGAGATACTGAATTATTCCATTTTATACCAGTGAAGGGTCTGACTCTATTATTCTCTATAAAGGGCTTGATCAATGTTTTCCTTTGGCTCAGCATTTGATTAATAAGATGGCCTAGCCCATAAAGCAGACTTTGGAACTGCATGATGTGATCCGTTTAATCAGTTTGTCATTTTTATTTTGGAGACTTACTGAAAAACAAAACCCTCTGCATAGCTATTGATTTAGTATGCTTTGCCTTGTATTCCCATGAAGGCAAGTGAATAAATATTTCTGATGCATAAAGTGCTGGAAGAGTGTTATCGCTGCGTTCAGGAACAATCCATGTGGGAGGACTGTAATGTGCACCGTCAGTATATGGCTTTCGAATGCTAGCAGTGAAATAGATACTAAAATAACATTAATATGAAAACAAATGCAGAAACATATGTTTACATTTACACAAACATACCTCTGGGAGCCTCTTGCATCATGTTCATTTTTGGAGCTATTTAGATAGCGTTGTTCCTCCAAAACCAGTTCTTCTATCTCGGGCTGATACGAAGCTGGAAGAGTTAGGCTGGTGATTATCTAAAGAAGTGTCTATTTGGGCCCAGGTGCTGCCAGTGATTTTGGAGGAGCAGCAAGTGAACTCACCAGACAGCAGAGAAAAGCTCCACTAACCCAGCTTGGGAGTAGACAGAGCATCGCCATGAGAATGGGAAGGTTTTAAGCATGCTGCATTACAGAATAGCCATAGCTATTTATTTAAAGGCTGAGCTGGGCACAAGACTGGATGCCTCTCTGGGGGTAGGATGGAGAGCCCAGGAGGTTGCCTAGCTTGAGTCTGGTGTTTCCACTTGACCAGAGAGCATTGCTCCTTCTACAGGGAGGGCCATGAAGAAACAGAGAAAATGAATGAAATCAGTTGGCAGGCTACAGCAGTACCAACACGAAAAGCCATCTACTTTTTAAAACATTTTGTTGTGGATGTTTCTTATGCTTTATTCTCAGCTTAACCGAAACTGCTTGGGGACTAGTTTTTACAGTTACATTACAAAAACTGATTCATAATTACTTTTGACGTAAGCTTATTAGCCTAGCTAAACATAAATAAGAGTTTCTGTTTAGATGTATACCGATTTAATAAAGTCATTAAAAGAATGCTACTCTGATGGAAATTCCTTACCCAAGACTATCACACAAAAGCAAACTTCAGTTGATTACTGAAGGCAAGCACAAGTTCTAATTAAACATCAGATGCCTTTTGTCCTGTAGCTTAATTTATTGTCAAAAATATCAAAAGATTGTAGATCATGAGGTAGGAATAAGTATCAGTAACCCCCTCTGTAACATCTCTTGCTATTTTTGTTTCTTGGAGCCAGTGGGCAGTAATCATAGAGCCAAGCCATGAGATACCTCCAAGTGGGTAGCACTAGCAGTAGTGCTGTCCATGATAATCCTCTTTGAAAACCCTGGCTGAACACAGGTTAAGCTCTTGAGTAATGCTAATGTCTTTGGAAGGATTCTTTTGTGGGCTTGCAGCATTGAAACCTGTACTGCATGACTCAACAGGTCTTTTTGCCATTTGCTCAAGACAATTGTGCTAAAGGGCGGGTCACCTTTGAGAAAAGTGGCAACAGAAACTTGATAGCACTGCTTGAGCTGTTTCTGTAGACCTCACCCACAAGACTTAGTCCTAATTTATGGGCGTCTATTAAAGGCCAGGGCACTTCTGAGAGTGGAGACAGCAGGATGGAACAGTCTGTCAGGAAAAAGCCCCACTGATTAGGGGTGTCTTACTCTCCGTGGAAAAAAGCAATCACTTCTAGAAGGAGTTTTCTACATAATCTGGGTATCTGCTTTGTAGAGAAATGGGGCATTGCCACCTTCTCTCCACTGACTGAATAAGTCGTCTAGGATGACCAGGGGTAGATATTGCACTGCAGTTAGATAACATTAATACTACCGGTTGTTACTATGCAATTAATAATACTATAGTTCAGGCTCATACCTGAATAGCATCCAGGCATTGAACTCCAGGGATATCAACTGGAATGTAGATAGGAATTAGATGCCAACTTACTTCTGGATCTGAATTTACGTAGCTTCTAAAAGTTCAAAGATGGTATACCTTGAGATTAGAAATTATAGTATATTTTCAGAAATAACCTGGTGTAATTATTTCTGGAGCTCTCTGGAGCAAACATATATATTGATAACTAGATCTTGCCTCTAATACGTAGTTAATTTATTTTCCCGAGTAGCCACAATGAATTCAATTCAATTTGTGCAAATGAGGATTTGCATCCTCACCAGTGCAAGTTAGCTGCAGCTAAACTCTTGCTTAAAACAACCTAATGTTTTGGTGTGTTTCAGTTTGCAATCTTAACCCTGCCTTTTGCCAAAAGGTGTGGGGAATCAAGAAGAGAACAGGAAATTCTCTACTTGACTGCAGGCTCACACCTTTCCTTACGTTTCCTAACAGCAAGGAGAGGTCCAGACTGCTCTCTGCATTAAAAAATCCAATTTCTTTTTGTTCTGATGATAGTCTTAGTGGCTGTACAAACTTCTTTTTGGTTGGGTAGGATGTGCCTGGCATCTCAGCTGTTGATAAGGACACATGTATTGGAGGACAGCAATAGTTTTGTTCTGGTTTTAAGAAATGCTGTTTTACCTCTTCTTGCAACTGCAAAGGCCCCTTCATTAAATCTGCCAGCTGTATCCTGCTTTGTAAGATCTGAATTAAGAAGCAGATGCATCCCACAACATGCGGGACACATCCTGCACAAAGAGATTGCATTCTGCAAATACTCTTAAATGGAAGAAAAAAACACATTCCTGATAGATGGGCAGCAGGAAACGCTTACTCATTTTGTCCCATGTGCCCATCTATGGTCTCTGTCTTTCTAATGGGAATGAATACATTTGCATCTAAGTTCCACAGCAGTTTTGCTCCTGAAGGGCTGCTGTTGGAACAGGCTGCCCCAAGAGAGGCCAAGGGCTCCTCCTTGGAGAGCTCCCTAAGCCCAGGGAGTGGGGCTGGGCACTCTGCTCAGGCACTGGGGGAGAGGGGCACCCAGGGGTGCCCCCCACCTCAGCCATGCTTTGATGCTGTGATTCCATGGTCCCCATCACTGACAGCCTAAGCCACAACCTCAGATTATACAAAAACGAGGCAAAGGGTTTCTCTTGTCTCTTGGCACTCACAATCTTGGCGTAAGGCAAGCGTGGACAGCTGGGCAGGGGCAGCGGAGGAGGGTGAGAAACCCTGGCTTGATTCATGTGCCCTGGTGTGGCTCAGAGAGCAAGCCGATATTGGCGTGTTTAATCATCAGCTAATTATAAACAGTTGTGGAACAGATGGAGGAGCCTCCATCAGCATCCAGATGGGAGTAGGAGGTGGCTGTGCGGTGTCGCAGGGGCAACTTCTTCTACTGTAATGGCTTTACCCCCTTGGCTCGCTTAAGTGAGAAGTAAAATGACAAAATATACTGCACGTAGTTCCAAGTAGGAAAAGGTAGTGTCATTGTCGGGTATGGTTAAAATGGGCAGGTGTGTTTAAACCCACAGTCACCCTGCTGTCTTCACTGCTGACACTTGGTACCCACCAAAATACCTATGGGCAGGGTGAAGCATGTCTTAAATAGGAAGGATCAACTCCCCAAGTCCTGGGCAGTTAGCAGCTATTTAATACTTGAAGACAATTCTGCAATAGCTTAGGACAGAAAGTGAAATTTATTACCCTATTAGATTAAATGGCGTGGGGATATAAAGTACATAAAGTAATATAAAATAAATAAATGCAAGCACACAACTGGAAGTGCATCAGACTTAACGCCTTTTTTGTGCAAGCAGTTTCAATATTTAAAATTATTATAGAAAAACAACTATTTTTTAAAATTATTATTATTGCTCAACACTGTGAACAAAGGAAATATTTAAAGATAAAAAACATTGTTTGATTATTAATCAATCGTACCCAGCCCAGCAGTGCTGAGCCACCAGCTGCACCATGCTGGGGCACACAAGAGCTCAGCTCAGACCCAGGAGGACAAATAATACCTGCGTGGGATAAAAATTTCCAGGGAGATGTAAGTAGCTTGGCACACCCAAGAGCAGCCGGTTTATGGGATCCGATACGATCACAGCGCACGATCTGCAAAGGGGCAGATCCTCTGACAAGAAGCACCTGAATGCTGCGGCAGAAGCAATGGTTGGTTGGAGCAGTGCGTGCGGGATGCAGGGATCTGATCCGCTGCAGGAGACCTCTGTGATAAGTGATCTGTTTATTTTTCAAATACTGTGCTAAAATTCATTATGTTCCCTCTAGTCTATGCAGCTCTGTGTGCAGCAGTTCTCAGATTTTAGCTAAGAAAGTCTCTGCTTTTGTTTGACTGAAGTCATTTTCTCTATAGCTCATGTTTTTATTACCCCCTTTTCAGCCTTATGCTCTGCTGTCTTGCTCTTTTGCTTTTTGTTCAGACTTGTTTATTATAGCCATAATTATAATATCTGAGCAATGAAATGAAATGTAAGTTGACTGGATTGCTCAAACTGCTATTTTTAATTAAAAACAAAGATTTCAATATTTTTCCCTTTATTTCCTCCTTATATCCTCTATCTTCCATTTCCCATAGCTGTTCAAAACTGAACTACCAGTGCTTTGGTAAGCTCATTAACCAATTCCTTTAAAATTTATCAGTGTATTCAATTTAGGGCTAAAAATGTGTGTACAGTCAATAAATACTTTTATATTCTTTTAAAAGGCTTTTTTTTTTTTTCCCTTTTCTGCCAGCTACCCGGATAAACTCTAGCTCTGTAATTCTAAGTCTACCTAATTCCAAGTTTCTTTATTTCATTTGCATTGTTAAAGGATTTCTGGAGTGCAAATGGGATTTTGGGTACTGAAAGCTCCAGGCACAGGAGCAAGTCTGGATATTTCAGAGCAAAGCAACTGCTTGCTCTCATTTTTTTCTACTGCATCTAAAGAAATGGGATTTCATGGGCATATTTCTTAGTTAATCAGGATTACACTCAAGAAACAGAAAAGTTTCTTCTCCTAGTAGAAACATCTCTGCAGGAGCCCAGACTATTGACTAACTAGTCAGGACAGAGCAGCCATCCTATTTCACATGTGTTGCCTCTGGATGTGATTTTCTCATTGGCTTAATCCCTGTTGTTCCCACTGAATTCGGACTTCTGGGAGCTCATTATTCTACAGATGAGTCTGAGACACTTCCACTGTGAGCCAGGGAATCCACAGTTCTCACAACTCTACCAAACAGTCTGAAAAGCTATTATGGGCCATGCTTTGGGGATTTAAACAGATTTACATTATTGAAGGCTTGGTAGTAATTCCTAGAACATGGGCAGAGGAAGCACCCTGAGGCTATTCCAGCTTTTCTTGCTAAGGGACAGCTCCACCTCTCCCAATGGTGTGTTGGGAGATGCTGAGCACCACCTGAGAACAGGACCTGTTGGACTACAGGTCTTCAATTTGATGTGGCAATGCTTAGATTCCCAACACCAAGCTCTATGTGCCACAGGTCCAGACAAATATGCGGGGAATATGTTGTTTTCCTAAAGAGGAATCCTGGTTGAAAAGAACCTCTCCTTCCTTTCTGCCAGCCTCCCTCTCAGTGGATAAGCTCAGAAATGGTAGAAGAACCCAGGTAATTACCTGCTGCAGCCTGGGATTTTTTGATTTTCAGCTTCACCAGCATCCCTCACTGCAGCAAGCAGAGTGGCAGCACTTCTGCTTTGAACTTCTTTGATTTTAGTTCATGTCTGAAAATGTGATCGTTTCTTACCAGAAATAATTATGTGGAAATAAATGGTATCTCTCTTCAGCTGGTGACTGTTATCCCTGTTGTGTGTTGGCTGGTGGAGCAACCGTTGGGATAATTTATGGTTCCTTCCTCAAGTATGTGGTCCCTAGTTCCAGACCAGAGTGCATCAGGGAAAACTCTGCTACAGGACACAGAAGGATGCAGAGAAGGATTGCGTTTCTCTCTACCAGTCCATCTGGCTTCATCGGTAAGGAGTAGGTTTGAGTGATATCATCATCCAGCCCTTGTCCCACCTCTTCCTGCCACTGCCACTTGACATTTCTTCCTTTCTGTCCTTACCCAGAGTTAGCAGTGTAATTCAAACAGAACAGCTTTAGTTTGCAAAATCTGTTTGCTGGTGATAAATGGTGCACATGATGGATGGCTGTGGTCTTGAAGATGATGGAGGGTGAACAGCAGGGTGCTGCATGGATTTGTGCTAGCAGCAACATTATTTAATACTTTTATTAATGGTCTGGAAGGAGGTGTAACCGAGTACATTAACTAGGTCTGCACACGACACTGTGCTGGAAAGAACTGTAAACCAAGTGAAGACAGAGAAATAACACTAATGGAACCAGAGGTTAGAAATATGAGCAGGAAACAGAATGAGATTCTGTCTGGAAAAAGGCAAACTAATAAATCTGGGAAAAATAATCCAAAACACATATTTAATAGGAGAGTGAGATCTGAAAAAACAGTAATGTTCTAAAAGAGCTAGTAATGATGGTTATGGGTGACTAGGAAATGGTTGTACAATGGGAAATGGTGGAAAAAGGCAATTTTGGTTTGTAGAGTAAGATCCAAATGTATCTTGCTTTGGCACAACGGCTTGTCCCTCATTGTGGGTATGAATTATACAATACTTTGAGCCCTTACCTCCAAGCTTTATCTGTGTGTAGAAACCCACAAGTAGAAAAAATGTCTTTACTCTTCATAGAATCAGAGGTCTGCAGGGCATCTGCTGGCCCATTGAGTCCCTCTCTGCTCAGCCCCGCATACCTGTGCAAGGAGGGTGAATCAGAGGCTGGCTTCTCTGATGGCAGTTTTGAGGACTGGTGATTTCAACATCAAGAGCAGAAAGATGTTAAGGAGAAGCTGAAGTTATTTCCAATAACATAGTATGAATAGATAACGAGATGAAGGATAGAGCTTTTACACAGAATAATACAGACAAGAAAATGAATGTTTAATAGGACAATTACCTCTCACTCAATGCAGTTAGTCTATAGGTGCCATTTTCTGACCTTTGTAATAGTTGCATGAGTTAATTCCATGGCATAATTTGAAATCAACATGACATGTGGAAATGGATATTTGCCAAAGGAGGACTTAGCAACCCTGTAGGAATCCGCAGGTGTGAGCTGTTGGACCCACGGGGAAGGGATGTTGTATAAGCCCTCGCTGAGATTGTGAGAGCCATGTGAGCAGCAGGGTCACTGCCTGCTGTGCGTGGTAAAAGCTCCGTGCTGGGCAGTCAGTGCTCTGGCAATGGGAATGAAGTTATTTAAAGTGGTAGGTTGTTCTTGGTATCAATCATAAAATGGATAAGAATGTGTACAATACGTCTGCTATGAGCTGCCTCTCCAATGAATTCTCTGTCTGTGTGCAGAGCTGACAGTAATAAAAGTCAGGAGTTCCTACTTTTCCTAATGAAAACTTATGAACACTTCTGCTCCAGGCCCTATTTAGCAGTAGAGCTGCCTGTATGCATGGCCTACAGCATTATTTGTTGTGGAAAGGTCATCGTCTTGTGCTGGAGCCCACCTGGGTGGCTCCCAACCATCCTGCAGTTTGTGCTATGAGGAAAGTGGGAGGTGGGATCCATGGGCTCACCTCCGCCACTTACACAAACGCCTCTCAGACCCGGTGGTGCCTCAGAGTTGTTGCATTTTTTTGTTTGTTTTTTTGTTTTACATGCTGATTATTAAGCAAAATGCAAGAATAAAAGGAAGAATACATTTGGCTTTCAACAGCAATGACATACCCTCATGAATCTCCTTGCCATCCTGAGAACTGAGAAAAAAATGAGGAAAGTGTCAGAAGCCAAGTCTATGTTGACCCAAAGGAGAGAAACAGAAGGGTCACACTGCAACATATCCCCAAATACATTGATACGTGTTCGCCAACTCAGACTAAATGTCCTTCACATGCTGTGAGGTGCTAACCACCCTGTAGAGCTGGGGAATTGCTCCCACATTGTATGGTAAAATAAATCCGTCTAGCCCTGAGTATGTATCATCTGCTTAGTCATGGAGTGGAAATGCAGCTACCTCTGGGGTGGAACAGAAAAACCACCCCATGTGAGCTTCCCTGCAATGTTAGCTCTCCAGGCTGGAGCTTTTCATTGCCCTGCTCACAAACCTATTATTAAAAATATTAAGTTATAAGGAGCTGTGTTTGTGTCAAAGGGCGACTGCTTGTACAGGAAAACCTTTGTTAGAATATTTTCCTTCAGTCAAATCTCTTTATTCCTAGAAGTTCTCTGATCCAGTTGTTAAACAATGCTGTTTGTAGTAACATCGCAATTCCAGGGAAAAATATATGGCCACTGTATGAAACACCTGGATATATCATATGTTATGAGTTTTGATTACCATTTCAGTCTGTTGTAGACAAGAAGGCCAGCTAGAAGCAAGCAATGTAAATGATCTAGTTTTGGAGCTTAGTTGTTAAAATAATCCCCTGTCCAGTTATCCCTGGGTGATCATTCAAAAAGGAAAAAATAGTCTTAATGAGAATGTGAAATCTAAGAGGAAAGTGAACAGGACCTTGTGTTATTCTCCTGGCATGAATGGAGAGGTTGACATGATTGGCAGGGCTGGGTTTGTAGCTCCAATATGGGAACCACTAACCCCTGGTAAACCTCCTGAGACCCAGCTGATCCTCACCATGTCACACAGGTCGACAGTGTCGGTCTGGAAGCCAGGAAGCTGCAGGATAAGAAAAACTTGAACCATGTCCTGTTAACTAACAAAAGCCTGCTTTGGGGATTTCTCCACAGATGTCCATTTTTGCTACCGAGAAAAAAAAAAAAAAGGATATTATCAAATATGGCTGGGTTTCTGTGGCTGGGGCTCTGAGCCCAGTCAGACCCAGGAACATGAGCATCCTCATGCAGAGTGAATCCAGCCCTGCAGTCTGGAGCTCCCTGTCTGTGCTGCAGCCCATGGGAACCGAAGGCAATCAGTACCTTCCCTAAGTTCTCAGAGCATTGCAGGACTGTTAAGTGCATGTAATTACTCATGCGAGCATGTATTTTCAGGATCAAGGCTTAGCCTTTTAGCCACTGGGCATTCCTCCTCATTCGTATTCTTATTAAAAGCAATGATTTTATTAAAGTAGCATTTTGGCACCTGTTGTACTAGACGTCTACAATTACCTGACCACGGTGCAGTCCTGTATGGGGAAAGACCCTGGTGTGCACCAGCCACCTCCCTGTCCCAGCCCTGCCCAGGAGGCAGGCAGGGCTGTTCTGGCTGGTCCCCAGTATGGCAAAGCGGGGGACCAGTATGCTACCATGCATTTATTTTCAGTATAAGTATTCTAGAGAAAAAAGAAAAAAAAAATCTGAGCCCCAAGCTTTTAATCACAAGTGTAGAGAGTGAAGCTGAGGCACACAGAGTAGATGTTTCCTACAAAACATGAAAACTACACAAAACCTGGCTTCTTTTATTAACTATTTATTTCAGGAAAGGTAGGTTGTACCCTCAGTGTAGCTATTTCTCCCCACTGGCTCTAAGCCTAAATCCAGGGGCAGGCAGCTACAATGCAAATCTCTGCTTTTCATTGCATTCATCTCGCTGCATATTAGAAGAAGCAACTGAAACATTGTGAGCAGGCAGAAGCAGACCCAAAGATGTAGGACAGCTACCAGGACCTGGGAGGACTATCAGAGGTCTCAGGCTGGGCTGAGAACATTAACTCAGCTCACCTAAGCTTTGCTTAAGGTAGCCCCAAATTGTTAATGCCGTGCTGTTTTTATGGAAAGGTGACTCTTGCTTGGATATTTCGGAGCAAAGAAGAGATGGAAGGTGGCAGAATTGGGAAAAGTCAGGTAGTTTTCTAATGAAGGAGAGCTGGAGGGTGGAGGTGACTTCTAAATACTTTTAAAGTTGTTCACAGTTGTTGGTGCAGACCAGGGAATCTTACAGTATGCTAAAATGTATAATAATTAGTGGCTGGTGGATTGATTGAACCCAGCTCCTTGCTCCTTGATGCTGTGCATCAGCACAATGGCCTTCCCACATCGTGCAGCCCGACACACATTTTGGTGCCTGCCCTGCTAGTAACTGGACATCCAGCACTTGCTGTGCCCAGAAGGCTGCAGGTTGGGCTTTAGGGGAGAAAAGAAAAATCTCTGGTAACTATTAGTATAAAAATAACCTCCAAAACTTTGTCTTGCTAATATCTGCCTGCACTCTGGCTCTTGCCCGTGTCCAAAACGAATGTGTTTTCTTGACCCTGGGATGTACAACTCACTTCCTGGAACTCATTAGAAAAGTTCAGCAGCTAACTCTAAAATTGGTATAGTTACAGCTTGAAAACAGGAAAATTCTGGCCAAAATCAGTTGGCATTGGCTAAATGATACTGCAAGTCGAGAGAGCAGAATTTGGCCCCGATCAGAAGTGCTGTAGTCCAATCTCAGGGACCACCGAAACACTCATTTCTCAAAGCAGGACTCGTTTTCCCCCACATTCCCAGATGTAGCAGCTGGCTTGCAAAATTGTTTGGCATCAGGGCACGTATGCAGCCCGTATACGATCCACACCCAGGTCATGCAGGTTAGAGAAAGCCAGGACTGATTGTCTACTGCCCCCAGCAGCTGCAGGGAAAAATAACATCTGCACCGACAGCTCCGAGCTGGTGGCCGTGCTTCACAAGAACTTCACCAACGTGACCCGTCGCTCAGCTTGAGAGGGATCAGAGAGTAAGAGCCCGCTGTGGAAAATAAATCTGAGTGCAAGGTTCGAGTTTGTAAGCTCACATGTTCACTTTCAAAAGTTTCCCTTCCACTCCTCGGTTTGATACGTGAGCACGGCGGAGTCACCTCGTGCTTCCTGCGGAGATGACTGTGTAGGGAAGGACCTTTGTAGCTTGCCATCAAAGCAGCAGACAGACAGCTGGGGAACATCCACATCTGGGTGTGCTGGTGTTTATTGCATACTGCATTCCATATAAATTCCATATGGAGTCAAAATCATTTTGGACTTGGTACCTCCTCCGAGCCAATAGCTTAATTAGGAGTGTTTTGTTTTGTTGTTTTCTGAAAGGAGAGCTGCAGTCCAAGTGCCTTATTATAGGTTTATACATTGCTGTGCTCTTAATATCAAAGCTTTCATTTGGCTCGAGGCTCACTTCCCCGTGGGGGAAGGGTTGCTGTGCAACTGTTGTGAGTTACACAATATTTCTCCAACAGAAGAGCAAAGAGCGTGAGTTGGAGACTGTTGTGATAATGCACGAGAGGAAGTCAAATGCAAGTCCGTGCGGTAAAGGGAGCCTACGAACAAGATAACACAGAGCCTCATACAGATTGCAGTCTGATGGCCAGTTCCTGTAAAGCAAGAAACGGAAAATCAGATAAAATAGAAACATTCATGAGATGTCCATTTACAGTTACAAAATGGCCACTTTGACGATACAACTGTTGGCGATTGGATTCCAGTGGCCATCGCTTTGGATTAACTGCACACGCATGAGTAGCACTGAGAGGTCTGAACTGGTTGTCACACTGCACATAGTCAGAAGAAGACTCTGCCCAGAAATGATGGCAACTCGAGTAAATAAAAATGAAGAGGAAATTAGTATTTTTGTTTTTCAGGCTAAGGATGATAAAGAGAGGTTGTTTGGCTCTGTCTTGGTTATGTAAAGCTAGGAAATAAATTCAACCTGTCCTAGTCTCAGCCCACTACATTATCCTTCTCTGGGAAGTGAGGGTGACTACCAGGAGAAGGTTCTTGACAGTGGTTTTTAATTAGATGGTACAATAGTTTTTTTCAAAGAAAGTAACAATCCATTTGCAAAGGCTTCTCCTATTAACTCAAAACATTTTCCCCCTTACTAATACATTGAGGCTGACACCAAGTTCCTCCTTGTTTTTGATCTGATGTTACTCATGCTAATTGGGGATATAGTGAATGTTGTTAGAAAGGATTATTTGCATGAAATAGTCAAAACAATCAAAATCAAACATTATGAGTGGTGGAAGAAATCTTCCCTTTCTCTCTTACTCCCTGATCACCACTATAGGACTCCTGTACCTAGGCACATCTCTGCCTTTGTTCTGTAGAACAGAAATAGGATCCAAGAAAGTCTTTCAAAATAAGCAAATATCCCCCACCAAAAAAAAAAAAAAAAAAAAAAAAAAAAAAAAAAAAGCGGTGCTGAGATATTGATTGTGTTCTCATTGAAATGTGCCATGCACACTTTCTGCACCACACATTTACTTACAACCATCTTCACCAGAATGGAAAATCTGACAAGCAATTTTCTGTGGGGACATAAGAATGCAGGATGGAAACATCCAAACTGCGTGGTCTTTAAGGAGCAGTCATGCATTGAACTAAAACTATATCCAATATTGTAGTATCTTGCTGATAGATGACATAAAACAAATTTGTTACTTAGAGAGGCATGTTGATTGGCTTCACACTGGGCATGAATGAAGAGAGACATCTAGACTCTCTTTTATCCAGATGGAATTCCTAAGTCAATCAAATAAACATAATAATAATAAGGTTAATCTGGTCTTTACTCATTCAACAGAGAAAAGCAGAGATGTGGATCTAATTACATAAATATTGTAAAATCAGTTTGCATTTATCTTTTTCCACATCTCCTTGGTACAGCCCTGGTTCAGCATGCTTAACACAGTCCTTTTTGGTCTGAATGATTTAATTCTGGGTCTAAAACCATTCAAGATTTCTTTGAACAAGAAAATCTTGTTTTCTTTGGAACATTTTGAAGTAGACATAATTACAGTGTTGCAAATGTGATGCTCTGCTTAAGGAGCTGTCAGCATTTCCATATTAAACCTCTGTTTTCAGGGGTTAACAGAATTGCCAGAAAAAAAGAAAAAGAAAAAGAAAAAGAAAAAGAAAAAGAAAAAGAAAAAGAAAAAGAAAAAGAAAAAGAAAAAAAGAAAAAGAAAAAGAAAAAGAAAAAGAAAAAGAAAAAGAAAAAGAAAAAGAAAAAAAGAAAAAGAAAAAGAAAGAAAAAGAAAGAAAAAAGAAAGAAAAAGAAAAAGAAAAGAAAAAGAAAAAGAAAAAGAAAAAGAAAGAAAAAGAAAAAGAAAAAGATAAAAAAAAAAGAGAGAAGAAAAAAAAAAAAGAAGAGTGAAAAGAGGGGTCCATTTTTGCCTGAAACTTAGTGTTTAGGTTTTTTAGTTCAGGAGGGAGGTTTCAAAATCAAATTGTGCAAAATTAATTTGCACTGTAGGCTTGCAAAACTGTTCATGTCACTTTTTTCATGCTTTTTTTTTTTTTTTAGGGAAAAAAACAGCCCACAATAAAGCCCACTTACTTTGCTTGCTTCTACTGTACACTGCTCTTCAAAGTTAATGGCATTTCCATACAATACCCCCAATGTAATATGCCTTAGAGGCAGCATAGATTGAATAAGTGACTTGGAGCCAGGGACTCCCAAGTTTATAATTTAGCCGCTGACTCACTGTGTGGCCTCAGGCAAACCACGTAACTCGTATGTCCTCATCTATGGTATGGTCTCAATTTTCCATTGTGTTGCACAACATGTAAGGAGCTCTGCTCATGTTCAATAGGAGCTTAACCCGATGGTGAGTGGGTTACAGGATGCTTGTGGAGGATTTGAGACTTATGCAGCTCCCACTTGCCAGGTTTTGTCTACTCACTTCAATCTGTAGGAGATATGTCTTCACTGAGCTGATCCAGGTGGGCATTTGGTGGAAGCATCTCTATCTGCAATTTCTGAGTCATGGAGAGCAGACTGTCTCAATGCTGGCACTGAAATAATTTTCTTCAGAACTTGAGCAGAAGATCTGAGAGTTGTTTTGGCTGAATGTGTAGGGTGCTATAAACTGCACCTGCTGGAAATTCAGCAAATGTTGACCATTTCTGTACATCTTCAGCTTTCCTTGGGTCTTCATGCCATGTCCCTTCATGTCTGAAATTTTCCTCTATCATAAAGCCTACTTGCTTCTGCATACAGAGGAGAGCCAAACTCCTGTTTTATCTTCTTGTCACATGGAGGACATGGACAGCTTGTGTAGACAGTAGATGATGGATAGAAAGACTTTTTCCTGAAGAACAGTAACCCCTAAGAAATAGTTTTTTCAGCATTTAGCCAGAACTGAAAAAGGCCCCTTCACAGTAAGTACTGGCGTGGTGTAGACCTCTATGAATGACACCACGTTTGTGGGATCATGACAGTAGAGCTATAAAATTAGAAGAGACCATTTTGGTCACCACTTCCAGTTGTTCATATTGCAGGCAAATGCACACTGGTGGTAAGTTCAGATGTGTCTGCAGAAAGGTCTCAGGCCACAACATATCCCAGCTTCCAACCCTTATAGCCATCTGCAGACTTGTAATAAAAGACCTAGCATTGCAGCTGGGATGTGTCATGGAAGGAGAACAAGAAAGATTCGATGGGCTGCCAGCGACCTGGGCCAAGAACAGGGCAGACACAGTGAGACTGGACAGATCTAGACGGGCAGCAGCTCACAGACAGCCTTCCCCTCTCCTAAGGGACCTTTGTTCAGCCAGAGACAATCACAAAAAACAATGTGGCTTCAAAAAACATCCCCTTTCTTCTTCACCCCATGTCTACACAAGCTGCCAATATCTGGTCACTTTTTGACCTCATGGAAACATTTGTCTTTTACAACATCTTGCAGTGTGAGCCCTGCAGATTGACTGCACATTTCGTGAAGATACATGTCTTTGTTTTTCTTTTCTTCTTCTTGAATCTGCCACTTAACAAAGACACTCTAATGTCCTCAGTCTTTTCCATATTGTCCACATAGCAGTGCTCATGTGGTCTCAGTTTCCTACCTGTGGAATGGGAATGACAGCACATAATGTCTTCTAGTATATATAGGATAGGAACATAGGAAAATATAGGAAACATAGGAAATGATCCAGTATTTCCTGACAGTTAACAGAATAGTTCTGTGTATCTGAGAAGATGCCACTAGAACAAAGATTTAGATGAGTGTCCTGCCTTTAAACATTCATTTCCATCCTTATATTTTCCTAAACTAGAAACTGTTAGAAACTTTTTATAAAACATGATGCTTGCAGAAAAAAATGTTTGTTGTTAGTGTAAGGAAAAAAAAAAAAAAAAAGACGACTTTTTTTGTCTGGTTTGCTTGGGCTGTTTCAACCCTAAGCTGTATTTTCAGAAATTGCTTATTCACCTTGTGCAGGTTATTTTCTTATGGCTTTTATATCTTATCGGTTGGGCTTCCTTGTTGGAGTGAATCTCCATTGTTTCATAACAGATATGGAGCTCTCAGCATGTACACGTAATGCTAAAGTAGATTCATGTCAAACTGGCTTGATCAACAGAAATTTTAATTTGTTTAGACTTGACCTGAACAATATTTGGATCATATGAACTCAAAATTAAATTCTTTCCATCAGTTTTTCCTAATGGAAAATTGAAACATTTCAGGAAAATTAAGCTTTCCTAAGAGCAGCACTGTTTTTGTACAAAACAATTTGGTATTTAAAAACAAACAAGCAAGCGACAACAGAACAAGGAAACGACAACCACAAAAAACACCAAGATGGGAAGTTTCTGAGTAGCTGTACTTGCCTATTCTCCTGACTTGATATGAATGCCGTGGAGCTATGCTACTAAATCAAAATGCCATTTTGATCCATGGGAAACAATGAAGTTTTAATTGAGTATTACATGAATAAAGATGTTTTTCTTCAGCCAGCTAGTCAATATTAACCAGTCTGCCAGCAAGTCTAACAAGGTGTGAGACAAGTCGTATAAAATTAGGATGCTTTACCAAAATCAGAGTAGGTGATAACCTTAAAAAGTAATACCTACAAGGCAGGAGACTGATAAAAACAAGTCATCCTCCTTTCTGCTGGAAAACATGTTAAATTGACAACGTGCACCAGATTGTATAGTAGTTTATGGGATTTGCAAGGCCTACTTGGTAGAACAGTACAGCTTGAGATCTCTGGACAGAAAAATATTTGAAGGACCTGGGAAGAGCAACCTCAGACATTCAGGAACGGCTCTCCGGATGCCTTGTTGGGGTAGATAAATGGTGATATAGTTTGGTTGTCCAAGTCAAAGGCAGAGGCAGGAGGCTGGGGAGGTTTGTAAATTCATTCCTTGTTGGTTTGGAGGAGAAAGACTTTACTCATACTTAATGCATAGATGTAATAGTAAGAAGAGCTGAACATCTATAAAGCTCAGATATTGACTTTCTGAAGTATTAGCTGATTGGTCTCTTAGAGGTGACTGCAAGATTTCTGTAGTGCTGATGTGCTTTCATTTGAAGACTTCTGCAGTGTCACTAGTGCTGAAAAGACTTTTCAAACATGGCATTTTTTTACCTTTTGCCAAAGGCATTTCCGAAGAGGATCCCAAACCTTTCCCTAAAGCCCTTCTTGCCCATAATTAAATTCCAAGCTTCTCTCCTGTAGAGATGGAGACACCAATGTGCCAGTGCTGCCAGCTCTTTGGGTACCAGCTGGCAGATGATGATGGTACTGGAAGAAATGATTTTCCACCACCACTGCTCCATGGTTGTGCCTTTGCATTATGGCTGAATCCAACCGGGCCAATGGCACCAAGGAGCAGAAGCACTGACGGACCAGAGCTTCACTCATGGGTATGGGTGTCACCAAGCCACCTGGCCTGCTCTGAAAAAGAAGACTTTCTCTTTAATAACAGATGGTGGTAGTGAGACATGAAAATTAGGACATATTTTCATTTGATATTGGAATATCATGAGCATCAGTTGTTTTGGGAAGGAGTCCAAAGAATACTTGGAGAGAGTCTAAAACTGCAGATGAATCCACAGGTTTATTTTATTGGGTGATTTCAGTTCTGCCAAATATTTGTAGTGTAAAGAAATCATAAAAATTGCTGGTGGTCCTCGCCTGGCGGGTACTTCTCACATATTTGAGACAGTTGTATGAACTGTGACAAGAATGTTTGATCTATTAGCTTAAAAACAAATTAGAGTCTTCAAGAGAAATAAATGAAGTATAGATGGTAGAAATACATTTCTCTTATCTTAGGGAGACCAGGAATTTTTGCCCCCAGGCTTTATTTGCATTTAATTATCGCAGCTTGGATTTCCTCTACTGCGTGCATGGAGGTTTAGTCTGCCTCATTCCATCCTCTGTTCTGAAATAACATTAGTACCTGTTAATGATTATCATTGTCAATTATGTATTCTGGTTACATGCACATTATAAGAAATATCAGTTTGTTTTAATAAATCTTCAAAAGGCAGCCTAAACCTGTGCCTTATCTTCTTTCTGCTTTGTAATTTGTTTATTTTTATGGTTATGATATATGAAAGACACTGCTTGCTCCCAGGGACTGTGAATGGGTATCTACTCAGCACTTCGATACCAAGTTGACAGGCAGAAAGGGTTTTACTTAACATAGTTTTCCAAATGAACTGAGATGGTCATGTATCTCAAAGATACATAGAGAAAGAAGTGAGGAATACAGGTCTCAAAGTCCCAAACACTCAGTTATATGCATACAAGAAAACCTAGATGCACGGTGAACCTGTAGATGGTTTAGTGTGAAGCGTACGAAGTTGCTGAGTATCTGATGCTCACAGTATAGCAATTCTTCTTTTTTTTTTTTTTTTTTTTTAGATTATTATTTGCTAGGATAATAATTTCACTGTAATCCTGAGCTGGCAAAAGACTGATTGCCTAACTTTTCATTGGCTTGTAAGGAACAAGAGTAGTCCCATATAAAAAACAAATCTGCATTTTTAAAGAGAATTTTGTTCTGAGGAGTTGTGCAAACTTGATGTTTATGCCATTTGCCCATGCAAATTTTCAGGATTATTTTCATTCGCTGGACAGGCACTGAAATGTCCACTCCAAAAGGAACACTTTAACCAAGCATTCTTTATGTGGTCTTCAATTAATAAACAGGAATATGCCTTTCTAACCCTGTGGGTAATGATTTTTCTGTTTGCTGCTACTGTATGTAACCTAAATGAATGGGGTATTTATATACTGTCCTTTCATCTGGGATATCAAAGCACTTTATAAATATGGGCCAATTGGTCTGATGTGCAACCACCGAATTGTGGCCTTCTCGGGGGTGGCATGCGGTTGACATTTTGGCTGGCAAAGCACATTTGAAAATCAGGAACTGTTGGTTTTCTCAGTTGGGCTATGTTTGGAGGTAGGGTGAGACTATACCTGCCCAACACCGGGAAGCAACACCACTGCCTACTTTCCAGCTAGGTGAAGTATGGGCTTTGGCTAAGAGCATAACCAAGGCATCTTCCATTACTGTATCACTAATTTTAATCCAGCCTGAGACAGTGGGTGTCAAAAATTATTACCATATGGTAAGCTGGTAAATTGCCACAAGAAAATGAGCTTGGTGGTCCCAGATTAGTTTCATATGGACAGGTGTCTACACCACAAAACCACCGTCATAACTGCTGTAGCTGCTGGGTTTCAGAAGGGAGGTCCAGGACTGAGCAGGCATTGATAACGCACGTGGTGCTTCTAGAGGTGGGGTCTTGAGGGCAGAGAGAGGAAGTTGTTTGCATCTGTTGAGGTGTTTCTTGGCATGTGTGTCCACTTCAGTTTCCTGAGCTGTCAGCTAGCTTGTAAGGTGCTCTCTCTCATTATTGTGGCAAGTGCTTTCTCCTACCTTCACAGAGAAGCCCTATGCCTCCCCTGCTTCTACCCTGTTAAACGACGGTCACGAAAAATTCAATGGGAAGTGTGTATCAAAGGTATTAAGTTCAGACCACACAAGTGGTCTTTAACTTCTTTAGTATGTCTTGGAAAAGCCTCCAGGAACACAGGGTTGGAAGAACCTTCTGGGTCACTGATCCCAACCTCCTGCTATTGTAGGCTTTCACTTTGCATAATCCTTTGGAAAAGCTGACTGATCTTCAAAAACGGGCACAATCACAGGAAACCTCATAACGTCTCCATACAAAAAAGGTGGCAAATCTGTTTTGCACTTCTTTAACATGTTTCATTCAAAAATTGTAAAGAGTTTTGCAAACATGGAGTTAAGAATTGCCGTACCAGCAGGAAGGAAGAATTACCCTTAGATAGGGACAATTTGGATGAGAGAAAAATCATGAGGCAGATAGCAACCCCATTCAGACAAAGCTCTCAGTGACCTGAGGGTTCTAGTTCCAGTACAGATATACAAGTCTATACAACCAAACCGATGAGACAGGCAGGAATTAAAATTGGAGTTACTGACTCCCCTTTTTACCTACCTTTTAACACACTTTCTGGATACTGGTGCTAAGACTACAGGTCCATCTTTGTTCAACGTATCTCACAGGGATTTCTTAAAACTTGTTACTTCAGGGGCTGATACCACTCCTACTGCACAGTCCTTATCTCTTGTGCAGATGCTATATTGGCAAAAGTTAGTGACTCTGTGCTTGTGAACTTGTCTGCAAAGCATATGGAAGTAGCCATGCCTGGGAGGAAGAGAAATCCTGGATAATGAGGTGCAGAGGCCAGATGTTGATGCACTGAGGATGATCATCCCCAAAGCTGTGCAATGCCTGGAGTAAGCAACTGGGATGTTTGAATGATTTTATTTGCTTCTATGGAGAAAGAAAGAAAGAAAAAAAATGTCTGGGTATGTTTTCTCAGGCTATGGTTCTTAGAATTGCTCATTTCATACAGTATCTCTGCAGCACATGTATAAAGAAAACTGTGAATTCAACCAAAATTCACATGCTTTCTCAGCTTTTCAGGATAATCTGGACTTTAGTGGAACAGCTGCTTGGCAAATAGGTGGTAAGGCTTTCTAGTTTTCTGACAGTGGCTCTCCTCACAGTGCACCAGGAAGACTGGGGATGAAAAGAACCAACCTGCAGAGAGAGTACAAGCGCTCATAATGGTCTTTCTAGGCTCTGCGTGGGTACAGGACATTGCACTGGACTTTTGGCTTCCCCACGCAGGCCTGGCTGTACATTGGTGTTCCAAAGAGCCTGTTAATGTTCCCTTGGCCAGCAAGAGGGGAACTGCAACCCCTGCCCCTGCTGTGCCTGGCACACCAACACGCTTCTGTGCCATCGTACTTCTCTAAGATCAAGTGCATTTTCTTTGTGGTGCTCCCCAGCCACTTCTGCTACAAAAATACTTTTCCTTACTGAAATATGGTATGTCAGCTAAGAAATCCATATGAACCAGGATGTTTCCTACGACAGTTCGCATCTCACCTTTAGCTCAAGACGCTGTGCAGAGAATACTCCCACAGGCTGAGAAAGGGAGCTGTGCTACATGGTGCGCTTAGCAGAACTGGCAGATCTTACACCAAAACTCTAGGTTTCACAGGCATCTGCCATGACTTGGTTACGTATTTTTAAATCACTTTAGTCAGTTTCCTCTTTAAGACTTTTGTTTGCTTCTTTTTTTTTTTCCTTTTTCCTTTTTTTTTTCTGTAACAAAATAAACCCTTTTCTCATCAGAGTTATCTCATTCAGACATAGACACGGAGCTTAAGTGTTTTTCATTTAGGTCAAGTTAGGGTTGCTTGAACTGGGGATGTGTGCTCATTAGGGGGGCATAAGATGCTGAGGTCTATCTCTGTTCTGGAAAGCTCAACTTCATGCAGCATTCTTTTTTTTTTTTTTTTTTTTAAGTGGAGCTTCCAAAATCCTGTAGACTCACAGATATGTTTTTAAACACTACTGAATTTGGGCCTTGGAGAGCAAGGATAAATTCCAAATTTGGGGTTGTCTCTTGACCAAAATTTTGAACGTCCTGAAGATTGCAGTGTTTGGATTTCATTATAAATGACAAAATTCAGGATAATGACAATGTTGGTGTGCACGTCTTGGCTGACTCACAGCAATGCTCCGCATTTGGATTTTTGATTGAGCCCCATCTCTAATTATAATGCCACAAGGGCTGGCTGAGAGCAGTGCTTCTATTTGACATCGTATGCAATGTGTTGGACTGTGCATTTTATTCCAAACCTCTGCTGCTATTACATTGAAAGTATTAGCTGTAGTGTGAGCTATCTGGGGATTATTTGGGCTTTTAGTAATCATTTCTGAAGGTGTATCCACGTTCATGATGCCCAGAGAGGTTGAGCAACGTTTTTTTCTCAAAAGGGGCTCTTTGTCTCCATGCCCATGTCGCCAGTATAATTGACACCTACAGAACAGATGTATAGACAGATGCAGGGTTTTTCTTTCTTTTTGTTTGGAAGCCTTACTGTCTACCTTCTAAGCTGGGATCAAGCATGACTTTGCTTGTTGACTCATGTATGGACTTCAGCAGCTGCCCTTTGGCTCTTCCACATCACTGCTTCACCAGTCCAGGTCTCCTCGTGTTCCTGGTTGCGTTCAGGCTCCTTCTGACTTTGGTCTCTTGATATTCCTGACCTAGCACAGACTACCCAGCTGAATGTGTTCCTGACTTCCTTGTTAACGACAAAATGCTCTTTTTACAGCTCAGTTTCTTTCCATAAAGTTAATCAAGCAGCCCTCCTTTTACAGGGCAGCTGACCCTTTGGTCTTTCCTCCTTCTGGCATGCTTAAAGTTCCCAAAGCTGCCAGAATCCCCCTCTCTCCCCTTTTTAAGGCAGTCTCATGAGTAAAAAAGCAGCTCCCACAGGAATGAGAAGTTTCTTGGCATATAGAGGAACCACCCCCAACAGTGTGCTTGCATTGTGCCCTTAAAAAGCTTCCTCTTTCCATTAAAATACATCATTGGAGACATTGGTGTATTTCTACTAGAGATGAGTCCAAACCATGAGGCTGGATCCAAACATAGTCAAAGTATGAGGTTACTTGGGAGTCGGAGCTCAATGTATGCTTTTTGGCTTGAGCTGGTCTCCTGTTTGCGCAGTGCAACTCAAAGAGCATCACGGCGCTGTTGGGAAAGCTACTGACACAACTAAGAAACCGAGTGGTAAAGGCTTGTCATCAAAATCAACAAACCTGAAGGCAAACTGGAACCTGGTGTCATGAGTAATTGTGACCCCCTGCCCAGCCACATAGAGCAAACTTTCTCCTTTCAATATTCACCAGGTTTTATGAACAAAAACAAACAAACAAACAAACAAAAATACCAGTTGCAGATGAAGGAGGGCAAGATCTCCCTGCATCCATCTTACTGGAAAAAAAGAAAAATCTTCTTTGGACTTAGTCTGCCTGCGTCTTTGCTGTGTACTGAGCTGCAAACGGTGGCTTTTCATTTCTTTAATTGACAAACACCATCCCCTAAACATTTCCAGGCACAGTCATTTTCTTTTCTCAGGTTTACTCAGTGGTTCTTACTGAGGTTTGCATTTTTCCATGCATGTGCTGAGAATATACGTGCCCCTACAATCTCATCTCTTGTGCTATGAGAAGTTTTGATAATGTAATTCATAAACAACTTCATTTTCTGGGTCTTTCTCTTTTTTTGCAGCTATCCTGTCTTTGGCTACTTGCTCCTCCCTTTGCAGCAAACTGCCCTATTTACTAAATACCGCAGAGCTTGCTGAGCTGTAGCATTTCATTCCATTTGTCTCTCTTCTTAAGGGGCTGATCTGTCTTAAAGAGATTTTTCTCTTTTAAAAATAATTTTGCTGTGGTTTTACAGTCAGCATGGTTTCCCCCTTACTCCCCCCCCCCAAAAAAAAAAAAAAAAAGAAAACAAAAAAAAGCAAACAATGCAAAACAAAACAAAACCAAAAACCCTGCAGGGCTATTTCTTCTCCTTCTCCCAAGATTATGTTGGTGTAACGACATTGACGCCAATGAAATTATTCCTTTTTCACCCTGGTATATAAGAGACAGAGCTCTGTAGGATGGGACATACTCAACACCTTCTCAAAAGTATGGCCGGGGACTGGGCCAGAAGGGAATCTCCATCTATCAAAGGGATCTCAAAGTGCTTTTTCATCTTCAATCTCTCAAACAGAGAATACAACCATCTGCCAGCAGGATGCAACTACCCCCAGGCTGAAATCAAGCAATGCATTTAACGTGGAGAAGAAGGCAAAAGGAGCACAACAGAGCCCTTTAGGAATGTAAGCAAGGAGTACAGTGTCCAGTTGAAATTAGTGTTACTATTTGCCTCGTGGAAACGCTTGGGAAGCCCAGCCAAATTCAGGGCTCCAGTCTAGAAGAGCAGCCGCAGTGAGGGCAGTCTCTGTTCCAGGGCGCTTGCAGTCCCAGTGACAAATAGCAATCAGACCGCGGGCCAGCAAGAAGTTGAGCCAGGCAGAACTAAAATATCCCTGTTGGAGCATGGTCCCATGAGACCAGTGTTATGTCTTACCAGAAACAAAGAGAAGAGCACATTTCCAGTCTCAAAGACTTCTCTGTCCCATTAAGGAAAACTCCAGACTACAATTAGAAAAAAAAAAAAAAAAAAAGGCAAGAAAAAGAGACACAGCCACAGCGTGCCAGTTTGTGTCCAAAATGCAGCTTTAAAAAAAAAAAAGGGCATGCTCCCAGGAGAAGGCTGCTAGCAGCCTCTCGGGCTCGTGGCTCTTGTTACCTTGCTCGGGAGGGTGGGAATGTGTCCCCAGAGGGAGACTATCCCTGCCCCAAGCCCAGGGCCCCTGTGTAAATATTGACTCAGAGCAAGGAGCGGCTGAATCATTCCTTCCTGCCCCGCCGAGGTGTCTCCCTCCACCCAGCGGGTGTCCAAGCCCACCCTGCGCAGCCCAGAATATCAGATGGGAGTTGGCACTGGTGATATTCAAGGGACGCGGACTCCGACGGAGAGACAGGAGTTCCTCCGTGTAGGGCTGACGTGTTTGTTTGCTCTCCGAGTGGGTGAATGTCTTCTCCAGATGGTTATTCAGGGGGACATGCAGTAGGAATGCTGGGCAGGCAAAGGGTCGAGGGACTGGGGAGCTCCTAGCACTGTTCTTCCACCCTCATCACGTGCTTCACACCCTGTTTTTTGACTGCTGGTACACAGCTGATAAAGGCATTCTGCCACCATCAATAGCAAAGGAAGGGCCTGGGTTCATGAAAACTATGCCCTAAGGTATATTAAAACGGCAGTGGATTTGTGAGAAAGGGTAGGGAGAAGATCCAGTCTCAGTTGTCCAACTGTTGGCAGCTCAGGATTCAACCATAACGCGTCATGATTGTGGATCATATCCGCAAATCTGTTCAGGTCATAATCTAAGGGTAATAAAGCAAAGCACGGGGAAGGCTCAGGACCAAGTTATTGTGACCACTGGCTGAAGCTGTGAGCAGGTGTCACGTACATTTGGGTGGCTACTGGCTTGTGTAATCGAACAGGACGTAGGGGAAGGCTAAGGCTGTAGTCGCAGAACAGGTCTGGGTTTCATTTCAAGTCTGCTGCAGATTTCCTAACTAGGTTCCAGCCTGTAACACAGAAATGACACCTTCCTCCTTCACTGAGCTGCACAAGGCTCAATGTTGGAAGGTTTCAAAACTGATTGAAGATCTCAGAGAAAAAAGAACAAAAAGTAAGAACAAAAAACATATGCCATGGACCTCTTTATATATATGGGAAGCACTGTATTTATATATTTCAAAACTGGGCACTGGGTTACATTTTCATTCCCCAGTACAAAGGCAAATACATTCCAAACAAAGCAATGTTGTTTCAACAAAGCAAGGGTTGAAATCTCTCCAGGGCTTCATTCTGTCTCATTTAGATCGGGCATAAGATCTTAAAGCAGAGTTTAGTGGTCGGCCGATCATGTTCCTCTGGGAAATGACAGAGTGGTAATTCAAAAAGGGTAGTGAAGTACAGCATTGTCTTGGTCTGCAGGACTGTTCTTCAATAAAACCAGAGGCTCACCCGGCTTACAGGAGAACATTTTGTTCCAAAGGAGCTGTGGCTCTTCATTAAACAAAAGAATTCACCTCCGGCTAGACTTGGGTGTAAAATGAAAATGTTCTTGGAGACAAAATGTCTTTGTGAAGACAGCATTTCCATGATTCCTGCCACGATTCCCTGGGCATATCTAGCAGCTGAAATGAAAGTTAGGACAAAAGGTATATCTTTGGGGCACCATCTTGCTTTGGACATGTGTTAAAAATTTCATTCAGACTTGGGAGGGGGTTTCAGTTCAGGCCAGGAGCCCTGAGGAGGGAAATAAGCACCCTGTGTCCTGTCTGGCCATGGGCTGGCACTCACCCACTCTGCACTGAGGACCCAGATTAGATCACGAGTAAGACTAATCTTTCAGGACTTTCCCGAAAGCCTTTCCTTGGAGTAAACAAGTTCTCCCACATCTGACAGAAGAGATTGGGAAAGAATCCCAGGGTATCTAAATACAAAGAGTTGTGAGATATGCCTCCTCCCCTCCGACTCTCCCAATGCACTCGGGTAAGTTCAGAAAAAGATGCAGTAGGGTCATTCTGGGAGATAACTCATGTCCAGACTGGCATAATTCAGGTGTTCAGATATGGCTGTCTCCCATCCAGATGAACTCTGTAGGAAAGATACAGCCCATGCAGTTCTTCATTGTATGAACACTCGAAAAAACACCTCAGGCTGTGCAGTTTCAGGGGATTTTTTTACAACATTATTTTCCTAAAAATGGCACCATCCCTCTGGGGATGAAGCATACTGGGAAATATATGAAAATTTAATGGATTCTGCAAGTTAGTTCCTACTTTTCTCATATATTTAAGTCAAGATCATTCCCTTACCATCTTCACATCTAGGGGCTCTTTTCTGTACAGCCAAAGTGTCCACCTTCAGCTTGACAAGGAGGTTTTGGCCTGCAGAGTCTTAGGCAGCACAACAGCCAAACTGTTCTTGTAGACATGCTCTTCTGTGCTGTGCCTAGTCATAGCCTCCTGCAAAACCTCTCCCTTTCACCCCAAAATTGATGATAAATGAAAGCCAACTGCCTTGGTTCCACTAAAGGTTGGAGAAGAGACTTCCCACACTCTTTTTCATTGTCTTTTGCATTTAAGTACTGTTTCAAGAGCTTGAGAAAAGGTACAAGACAAGGACTGCTAGACTATC